>NC_056631.2:224187297-225461047 GCF_002870075.4 Lactuca sativa | reverse complement strand
GGAACGCCGAAATCCGAGTTATAACGAAGAAGTTATGACCCGTCGAAGTTTCACGACAGAACCGGCACGATACCGGGAAGCGTGAATAGTGAATTTACGATAGAGCGAGATTTAGCTTTAGTGATCTAAACGAAAGTCGTAGAATATGTTAAACTAAGAACATCGATAAAAAGAACGTCCAAATCTGACTTCGTATGAAGAAGTTATGAGATTTTAAACAGACCAATCCTGTCCCGGCTTGTTAAAAATATAACTTTAAAAATAAAGTCAAAATTAGCCGACAGAGTCTGAACGAAAGTTGTAGAGTACGTCTTCACCTACGCGTGGATATAAAGAACGTCAAAAACGGAGTTCGTATGAATGAGTTACAAATTATAATAGCATATTTACGTATTAAAATAAAGTATAAATCATGTATACGTACACATATATATATACATATGTATATATCATTAGAAAGGTATCGACGATGCGGTCATTATAAGACTAATGTTGAGTTCTTTCGACATTAGTTTAGTACATGTAACACCGTAAATTTCAAGAAATTTTTTTTATTTAAAATGATCATTTTAATCTTAGAACACTTGTTTAAAATCTCATTCATAATTGAATTACAAAACATAGCTTCATTTTCTCTTGCATAGAAAACCAGGATCCTCCAAAGTATGACTCTTTGTCTGGTGTGTACAACCAAGCCGGTGCCGTCCCGTGATACTGAAAGAAACCTAAAACAACATAACACAAACACTGTACGCACGAAGCTTAGTGAGTTCCCCAAAATACCACACATGTAACACATATAAGCCACTCGAGGCTATAACTCTATGGGTCCGTGCACCCAACTCTGTGAACCCTCAGGTTCTAACTCTAGGAACCCTTCGGTTCCAACTCTGCAAACAGGCACAGCATAAATCACATAGAAATAATGCAGTACAACACATATCATACATAGCATACAAATACTCTGTCACATAACTTTGGTTACATACTCAAGGTAAAGTATAGTGAGGAGACTCACCTCGCGTGTCTCGAAATCTCACAACCCTGGGAATCCCTCTTGCCCGATTCTCCGAGCTCTAATCCTCCTATAACATCATGTGTCCCTAGTTAACACTTTATATCTCTAATGTTGACTATCCCTAAGAAGTCAACACAGGTCCACTCTGGTCAACGGTCAACGGTCAACTTTGACCGGACTCGGCGAGCGCTAGGGCGACTCGGCGAGGCTGCACGTTCTCACCAATTCTCTAAGATTCCCTTTCTACACGTCGAGTATCCCCCTTGACTCGACGAGTTCCTCCTGGAAGAATCGCGGGGCCACCCCGACTCAACTCGCCGAGTCTGAAGAACAACTCGGCGAGTCCCAGTTAATCTTCAAGCTACTCGCCGAGTCTGTTCATCGGACTCGGCGAGTCCATGCCATGCAACCGCTCAAACTGCTTTCTAAGGTCAGATCTGCTCCGGCAATTCATAGGTCTGGCCTTCCTAGACTGGTTCATCACGTAAAGTCCTTATTTTGGTGCTCATAATACACCCCATGACTCATAATTTACATTTTGACCTAAGGCATATGGATTCCAATCCAAAACCTCCATTGATTCCCGAAAAGCTCAGGCATGGGACATTCTGGACTTCCAAGGGTCCCAATATAGAGTTCCAATCGCTTGGGGGACTAAGGAAACACTCAATCTAGCCACAAAAGGGCTCAATAAATCCTAAATCCATATACACATCAACATAGAAGGGAACAACTCGAAATATTACCTGAATAACGCTGCTCTGTGTCCCCAACCCTCAGAATATGGCTTCTCCTGCTGTTCCCTTAACCAAGCCTCCTCCTCCTTGCACAATATCACTTCCAAGATCAATAATGGTCTTCTACCTTGCTCTAGATGCTCACAATCGAATTAGGGTTTCTCTCAAAGGACTAGGGTGAACAATGACGGCCATAAGGCCCCTGATATATGTCCAAACCTGGACGGTTAGGGTTTCGCTAAACAGCGCGGACTCGCCGAGTCCATATCCGGACTCGTCGAGTCCAGTCGCGAATCCGCGACCAGATCTGCGATCCTACTCGGCGAGTCTGAGCTCCAACTCACCGAGTCCCCTCTTAAAACACCCAAAATCATAAATATAACAATACCTGGAATTCCGGGCTGTTACAGTACAAATATCATTAAATCCATTTATAATAGTATTATAGAGGGGTGTTTAGTTGTTTATATAACTAAAAGGTCATTAAGTAATTATGGAGGGTAGTTTTTGAAAATTCAATTAGTATAAATAAGAGCCTTGGGCTCTCATATTTCTTGCACCATTCTCTTGATTCAAGAGTCTTTCTCTCCTTATCCCCCGAGCATTTCGGTCCCTCGTGATTCGACTTCTCTTTTTGTAGCTTAGTATAGTAAGGTGAGCGCTGAAGCGCTGCACGAATCTTTCTTAGAAAGATTCAGCGACGAAGTTCTGCCCCTGCAGAGCCCGACTCCTAGCTAAAACCCCCTTGTAAGTAAGTTATGCTTACCTTATTTTAATATAGATTATATTTAAAATTAGTATTGTTATTATGAACTTATAATAAATATTTGAGCTATTATTATAACTTATATAAGTGTTGTTATAATATTTTTTTTAACTACTCGCAGTACGGGGAATCTGGTTTAAAGGGCCGCATAGGGTTGTTGGATTTCAGAAGTGCTATATGCCAAAATGGTCCTGCCCTCCGGTGTTTTATGTCTGGCCCCTGTCTGTACATAGTGGTTGGAAAATATTGTATAACGCTTATATAATAATAATAATACTAAGACTAATAGTTGGTCACGGTAAATATTAGACTAAAATTTAGCGATAATAATGCTAGGTTTCGTCGAAGGAAAATAGAATCGTTAGAAGCAAGCGCTGCCCGATTTTGGAATCATCACCTTAACAAGTGAGTGCATAGTTACTTTCAACTTACACATAGATATGAAGTATTTTATATAAATTACGTGCTATGTGTGCATATTATCTGAATACTTGCTATCTATGCTAGATGAACGTTGTTATACATGTTTTCAATGATTTAAACTGTATATGTATTTCATATCTACGAAAATGTTGGGGTAAAACATGGGTAGATGCAATAGGTGATGTGTGATAAAATGATGAGAGGCCTCGATGTTGATGTTGTTGATTCTGTCATCTAGCGGAGTATCGATGACGACCACAGACTCTTCTAGACAGTCCAGTGGAACACTAGCAGGCTCGCAACCTGTAGGTGTTTGTGAACGATATGTTCACCGGTGTACTCCATCCCCCACATGGTTGCCTTTAGGACATTTATTGCTGAGGAATCCCCTTAGCAGTAGTGTCCGTCCCGATGATGATCCTTAGGCTAGGTCCCTTATGATAGGTGTTTAGGGACGTAAAGTGAGGATAACGGGAACGGGTAATCGGGTTATTGTTGATCGATGAAATTAATAAACTTATTTATTGTGGGTTGAAAACCCTATGTGCTCACCAGGCTCCCAAGCCTGACCCACTCAGTTTTATGTATTACAGGTAGTGGCGCATGAGCATAGGTGTGATGTTTTGGACGAGGGATTACGGATATAGGCCTGTAGATATGAAATAATGTAGTAAGGCTTATATTGTACTGTTTATGCTTTTGATCTGTACGAACATGACATCCCGAGTCTTTTAATGAAATACATTTCTATGGAAATGCTTTTGATAAATCTTTATCATATTTTTGTTTTGGGACAAATTCCGCAACCCTTTCATTTAAAATGTAACTCTGATTTTTAAACAAAGCATAAACAAACCGGTCTTTTATGGCCGTGATTTTGGGGATGTCACACTGGGCGTACTCTTGAATTACGTTGGGCATAATTCCGGCTTCAATCTTCTAAATTCCGTAACTTTTGCGTATGGGCTCCGTTTTTCGCGTTCTTTATATCCACGCGTAGGTGAGACTATGCTCTACAACTTCATTTAGACTCTGTCGGATAGTTTTTACTTTATTTTTAATACTATGTTTTTAATAGGTCGGGACTGCTAAAGTCCGTTAAAAATTCATAACTTCTTTATCCGACGTCTGTTTTCGTTTGTCTTTTTATCATCTTACTCCTGTTGTGGAGACCTTCAACTCTCGTTTAGGTTGCGTTAGCTAAATATCATTCGATCTTTAATTCGAGTTTTTAGCTCTCTACTGCTGTTACGAAACATAGAAAATTCGTAACTTCTTCATACGAGGTCCAATTTGGGCGATCTTTTTATGTACGTTTACGGTTTAACGAACTCTACGACTTTTGTTTAGATACTCAAGGCTAAAATGCATTTTATTGGAATTTCACTTTTTACGTTAAATAATGTTTTATCGGGTGTGTCGTCACTATTTGAGTGGTCATAATTTCTTCATTATAACCTGGTTTGTTCTTTATGTTTTTGGAAATCTTGGCATGATATCTAACATTTGATGCATCCCAATATAGATTTTTGACCACTTTATTTTTTTTACGCTAAACTCGTTGATTCCAAATAGTTTCGTTGTATTTGACTTTTGAGTGTTACATTGCTTTGGAAAAATATAGGGTTGTCACACACATGCGATGTGACCCGTCCTTCTTCTTGACAAACAGAATCGGGGCTCCCAAAGGTGAGCTACCCATCCTGATGAATCCCTTGTCTAGCTGCTCCTGCAGCTGCGTAGACAACTCTTGCATCTTGGGAGGAGCCAACGGTTATGGTGCCTTGGCTATCGGAGTCGCACCAGGGACTAGGTGGATCCTGAACTCCACCTGTCGCTCCGGAGGTATCCTAGGAAGCTCCTCGGGGAATACATATGCGAAGTCCCGCACTACTGGAACATCGCTCACCGTCGCCTTACCCGCCTCCCGGGTATCCATAACATAGGAGACATACCCAGCGCAGCCCTGCTGTAGGTAGCGCCTAGCCCTCGCTGCTGAACATATTGTGGGTCCATGTTGTGGCCTCTCACCGTGGATCACCTACTCTCCCCCACTTGGGGTCCTGACTTGCACTAACTGCTGTGCGCAGTCTATCACCGCCCCATTAGGGCTCTGATATTGCCATATTTATACTTATTTTTAGGCAATATGTAAGTACATTTTATTAATAAATTGATAATATGTTTAGAATAATGATACTTATAACTTTAAATTGTTATTTTCAGTCAATATAAAGGATTTTCGAAGAGAGGGACCAAAAGTGACAAAATGTGGAACATGGGAGGCTTGAAAGACAAGAAAAGAATAAATTCACGATAAATACTTAATTCACGACGTGGCATGGGGTTTCCAGAAGATAGACATCTCGACGCGGAGAATTTCCTTGGAGGATACGGATTACTTGAAGCCCACGACGTGGCACTCCTCTGGCCACGACGTGGCACGGGTTTTTGAAGATTATATAAGTTCTCCTGATTATTACGAAAGGGACAAGCTTTTGGTAGAAGGAAAGAGTTCCAGGAGACGATTCAGAGCGAAAGAAGGGTTCTGGAAGAAGGTTTTCAACACCAAAAAGAATAGAGGTTTATATTTTAGTTAAATAAGAACATGTCTTTCATTATTTTTAGCTGTGTTGGTTTAGTTGCTATGATGAGCAGCTGAATCTAGCTACTCTTGTTTAGCTAGATGAAGCTTTAAACTTATGAATAGTTATACGTTTATGGATTAAGTTTAGTTGGTAAAAATTGCTTGTGTTTGACATGTATAACCTAGCATGTTATTATTTGTTTTTCTAATTGCTTGATTGCATGTTTTGTGTAGCTTAGTGACCATTAAACTGCATGAACCTGTTTACCTAATGATTTAGTGAACATTGAATTGTTAGAGCTAGGATTGACCAATCTTAGTTAGTAATTAGAATAAATAACGCTTAGGTGTGCTAGAGAACGTGTATTGTGATCATAATTGTGTTTATACAACAAATCTTACATAGCATATTTACATTCATAATTAGTTTTGTGTTTATTTATGTGTGAACATACATGGTTTGACATGAATTAGTTAATTATTGGTAAGTTAGAACTAAATTACTAATAAAACTAAAAACCAACTTAATAATCCGTAATCATTAGCTAGCCATAAGGGAGAAGTGGATTCAAACTAAACAAGAGTGTGTTTTTATTTATTGAATTTAATTTAATTTCATATGATCTTGTAAAACAAGATAAAACCCCTTTTAAACTTGTTAATAAATTAGGTTAATTTAATAGTAAATAAATTAATTAGAACACCGTTCCCTGTGATCGACACCCGACTTACTCAAGCTATACTATAATCTAACTAGGTACACTGCCTATAAGTGCATAGTTAGTCAAGTTTGTTAGGTTATAAATATTAAAATTAGTGAGTACTTTTGTGCACATCAAGTTTTGGCGCCGTTGCCGGGGAACGACTTAGTTTTTAGCTTATTTATTTGCATTAAATTAATTGATCCTTCTTGTGGAGTAAAAAACCACAAAAAGTTAATTTTTCAGCAAAATAAAATTTTTCTGTCAATCACAGAGTCCACGACGTGGCCATATACCTGCCACGACGTGGACAGTTAAAAAACTAAATTTATAGTTTGAAGCTAGTTTTTCTTATTTTAGTTCAGTTTTACGTATTTAGTTTAGCAAGTTGCAGGCGTTCATGACCAGAAGCTCAAACACACACTTGGTGCCACCACTAGAAGATCCCGAGTCTGCACTTCACAAGAAAAGACGCCCTTACAAGAATTGAAGTCAGATTTTTCTAGGAAGTCGGGAAAGAGGACAGGAGAGTCAAGTTCATCAGCGAGGCACAAGAGCAATCTTGAGCATTTGGATCATACACCCATCCAAACCGAGTCCGAAAGTGATACCGAGCCGGAATTTGAAGAACACAAGAGCGAACCCGAGAACGAGCCAAGGAACGAGATGGCAGCGATTAAAGAAATCTCCATGGGAGCTTACAAGAAGCGGATCCGAGAAGATGTGGGTCTCGGTTTAGTCCAACCCGCAATACCTGCCACTGCCACATTCGAGCTGAAGGGACACATATTGACTGCACTGAAGGACATCCCATTTTTCGGGAAAGATCATGAGGATGATTTTAAGCATCTAGATGAAGTCAACGACATTGCAGATTACTTCAATGTCCCAAATGTCAACAGAAACACAGTCTTGCTTAGGATGCTTCCCATCACTTTCAAAGGAGCTGCTAAGGAGTGGTTAAAGGCACTCCCACCGGGTACAATCACCACTTGGGCTCAAATGCGTGAGCAATTCCTGGACCAGTTTTGCCCGCCATCCAAGATAGCCAAACTCAAGAAGGCAATAGCCAACTTTGACCAACAGCCGGGGGAGTCACTATACGAAGCATGGGAGCGGTACAAGGGCTTGCTCAGAAATTGCCCTCAACATGACCTAAATGTGCAGCAAGAGATGTCAATCTTTTATGATGGGGTCAACGTGATGACAAGACAACTCCTTGATTCTCAAGGACCGTTGACAAAGAAAAATCCAAGGGAGGTCAAGGAGCTAATTAAAGAATTCGCGAAGCACTCTCGCGAATACCACAACCCGAGGCAAGATGGAATCAAAGGCGGTGGAGGGGCCCAAAATGAAGAAATAGCAGCTGTCATGGCCATGCTGAATAATATGGATCGCAGGATAACACAAATGGAACAGTCGATACATGCCTAAAGAGTGGGTTGCGAGAGATGCAGTGGTCCACACTTGACCAAGGACTGCAATGTAGATGAGTTTGGGAACAGAAAAGCTCAAGTGTGCTACTCTAGTGGGGATAAGTTTGATGAGGACTGGAGGAAACCGAAGAAGGAGTGGCTGCCATATGAAGAGTACAAGAAGCAAAAAGAAGAAAAGTATAGGCAGACAGGTCGAGGCCTTTATCAAAAGGAGCAGCCACCAGCCGAGAAGAAACCCGACCTAGAGACCATTTTGATGAAGTTTATGGAAGCTTCGGAAAAGAGACACGATGCCACTGATTCTGCCATTATGGAACAACAAACTATGATAAAGAATCAGCAAGCCTCCATCCATAACCTTGAAGTACAATTTGGTCAACTAGCCACTTTAGTTCATGAAAAATTATCCCCGAAGAATCCCAAAGTAAAGACCCAATCTCACGTAATGGCCATCGATACTGAAGAAGATGCAATCTCTAAGTTCCTGGAGGCATTGGAAGAAGAACCGCAGCAGCCCAAGAAATCAAGGATCGAAAGTAGAGAAATTGCTGAACCAGGCTCGCCACGACGTGGCACTCCTCTGGCCACGATGTGGCGTATGTCTGATCAAAAACCCTTTGAGCCCGTTCCAGCTTATCAACCACCTTTGCCATTTCCCACCCGAGCTGCACTTAGTCTATTGGAGAAGGAGCATTTAGAGTATGTAAAGCATGTGAAGGGAATCCCAATTAATACCCCCTTTATCGAGTCCTTATCCAAAGCTCCTGAGAACCAGAAATTACTGCAAGACTTGATAGACACTCGAAGGCAATTAAAGAAGCAGTCTATAGTGATTCTAAGTGAACAAACTTCAAAATCTGTGTTGGGAGAAACACCAGAAAAGATGGGGGATCCTGGACGCCTCACTCTTCCATGTGAGTTTGGGAATAAAATGAAGGTTAATGCTTTAGCCGATTTTGGGGCTAGCATTAATCTGATGCCTTTTTCATTTTATCAAAAATTGGAGATTCAGAAGATGAAGGCTACAAAAATGAAGATTCACATGGCGAATCGTTCGGTGATACAACCTCGTGGCATCGTGGAGGATATTTTGGTAAAAATTGGAAAATTTGATTTTCCAATAGACTTTGTAGTCTTGGACATGAAAGAAGATCCGGATGTTCCAATAATCCTTGGTCGTCCATTGCTTAACACTGCTGGAGCCCTTGTTGATATCCGCGAGTCTAAGCTCACTTTGAGGGTTGGAGATGAACAAGAAGTATTTGGGATAAAAGATGACTTTCAAGAAGATAAAGAAGAGGTGTTCACAATTAACAAAGAGAATGAACTAGAAGAACTAGAAAAGCTTATGGAAGAAGAGATAATGACAGTTCATCGAGTCAAAAGGACAAAACCGAGGGCATCTGTTCCATATTTGATTGAAGTCATAGCTTACAAGAGTCCACCTTCTTGGGTGAGCAAAGAGGATGAGGAGATAACAAGTGATGAAGAGGAGGTCACTTCAAGAGTAACAAAGCCGGTGGTGAAAGAAGAGGAGGCTACTATGGAGTGCAAGGAACAAACTAAGGGCACAAAACGAAAGCTTGAAGAAGAGGGCAAAGCTAAAAAGGAGAATTCAAAGAAGGCATATAAAAGGCGAGTTCAAGCTTACAAGCGGTGGTTCAAGGAACAAAAGATCTTAATGGTGGACTCTTCAGAAGATTCAACGTAGAAGGCACGGAGTCCAGCTCAAGACTCCAAGAAAAAGAAGCGCTTCTCGGGAGGCAACCCGGATTTGGTTTGCATTTTCTTTTCTTTTAATTTTTTTTAGGAAAGACATCAACTCATCATCTAATAACTAATAATTAGTAAAGAATTAGCTATGGGGAACTTTAAATAATGAATGAAATGCAAAGTAATTAGTTAATATGTGAGACTTTATTAAAATTTTGCATTTGGGCAGTTTCCACAACGTGGGCATAGCCAGCCACGTCGTGGGTCAAATTGAAAACACGGGACCAGATGACAGATTTAAGGTCCACGACGTGGGCATAGCTAGCCATGTCGTGGCCTTTAAAAAGTAGGGGGGACCATTTCCTTAAAACCCTTTGACCGATAATTCTCATTCCCCACTTGAAAACTGCCGCACGAACGGGAACAGCAAAACCCCACAACCAATTTCTTAATCTATTTCAAATTTCCTTGCAAGATCTTGTCAATTTACTCTACTTGGTATGTATTCTACTCATTTTTTGTAGTTAGTTCTTCCAATTTCAAGTTTTCATGGTTAGGGTTTGTATGATTCACGAAATTGGTTGAATCTAGTGGTTGATTTTAGATTGCATGTCCCTTAAATGTCCATAGGAACAAACCCCAAGCACTAATTTTGGTAGAAATGTCATATAAATGGACCGATCCAAGAACTGTGACCGACTGCGGCCCACGACGTGGCGTAGCCTGGCCACGTCGTGACTTCTGGCGGAACAGCATAAATTGTTTTAATGTTTTGAATGTTTGTTGTTTTGGTTTGATTTTGTATGCAGAAATGGGACCACGACGAGCTGTTCCACAGGAGGAAAACCCGATAGATGTAGCAAGTATACATCCCTTATACCAGTTTCCTCAAAACATTCCCCGACCATTGTTAACTACTTATGAGAATCGGTTAGGATGGCTGTACAATAGGGAGTTTGCGATAGCCCCAATTATCGATTGGGGATGGCTTGGTGGAGTGGGAATAGTGGCTGAGTTGGCACGCTATTGGTCGAAAACATATGAAGGGGACCAATTTTCTTTCACTTGTCACGGGTGGAAGAATTTGTTTGCCATCCAAGAACCCGTGTACCGGGAATTGTCGGTAGAGTTTTTCTCTACCGTATGTTTCGAGGAACGCACCCTTGATTTCACCTATAACCGGGCACTTGTGTTTCGTTTGGGTGGTGTTTATAGAGAGTGTAGTCTTCGGGAATTCGCTTGGCGTATGGGGCTTTATACCAAAGTGGAGACGTAATCTCTGTTTTTCATACCGTTCTTGCTTGGATGTGTTCGGGATTTTACTCCCGGCATTATGGATGTGCAGTTCTGGCAGGGCATTTCTAGCCATGAGTACAATACTCGTGACTCGAGTGAGTCACAAATTCGGAATCCTGTTTTCCGATTTTTACACCGCCTTATCACTTTTTCAATAAATCTTAAGCATCATGGTGATAAAGTCCCTATTCAGAATCTGTTTTATTTATGGACTCTTATTACCCCAGGAGTTTGCTGTGATTTACCTTATATGTTGGCAAGGTTCATGGGGAAGAAAGCAGCCAATTCTAGGCCCGGGAGCCCGATTACTGGGGGGCATTTGGTTACTCGCCTTGCTAGGTCATATCATATTTTGACCCATGACTTTGTGAGGAATCTTACTCGATTCCCAGACACAGACTTGACCATTCAAGTCTTGGGTGTTATGCGGGCGGTGGTGAATATCGGGGGTCGTTTTGTTATACCGCCGATAGATGACGAACAAGAGGAGGCGCAGCCAGGACAGCAACCACCATCCAGACCGCGGCGTCGGAATGTGCGGGCTAGAGGTGAAGTCGAGAGAGAGCGTGCTGCTTCCTAGTATGTGCAGGGAGTGCCCGCCGACCCTTTTCAGATTCGGGTGGGAACGTATTTGGATAATCTACGGGGGCATGCCATTTACCATACCCAGCTTACTGAGGGTATTTATTCGCATTTGGGTTTGACCCGACCACCTTCTATGCCACCACAGTATCCTTATTTTCCGACATGGGAGGAGCTATGGCGTCCGCAGAATGACGGGGCAGTGCCAAGTGGAGCACAAGATCAAGATGATGATTGATTTTATTTCTTTTTCTTTTCATTTTGTTTTGTTTTTGAGTAGTTTTTAGTTTGAATTTGGTGTGTAATGTAAGCCATTCTTAAACTATGATGTTACTTTTTTTATTTCTTTTGGGTTGTTCCATTTTTCAGATTAGCATTGGAATTCTAAGGAGCATAGAAGGTTAACTTTCGAGTCGTGTTTGTCTAGTCAAGGAAGCTTAGAGTTGTGAGTTGGAACCCACAATTCAAGATAAGTGTGGGTGCATTAGTAGGAGAGAGGTTACAGTTGGGAAATATATTTGCATAGAAGCGTCTTAAACCATTTAGACATTGGTCAAGTTGCTAGAGTAAATGAAACAAATAAGGTGTTTTCTGCTGATGTCCAGTTTCCGCGATGTGAAATTCTTGCGCCATGTCGTGGCGCTCTTGCAATTTGAAGAAATTAAGCAGTTTGGTGTTCGCGCTTTCATCCCATATCACGACGTGGCCAGTTACCTGCCACGACGTGTCCCAGTTTATCATTGCCCACATTTTTACTTACAAACACCCACTTTGAAGACTTGAAGTTTCGAGTCATGTTCGTGGTTTATTTACCTATTCACCCAGTTCTACACCGAGTTTCTATTTTTGAAGTCCATATTCAAAATACACGTTTTCCATACTTTTGGAGATGCTCACGCCACTATCCCAGGGGAGTCTGTTCTTTCTTCTCCTTTTTCTTTAATTTTGATTTATTTTTATGCATACAATGAGGGCATTGTATGAAATAAGTGTGGGGTAGGGGTAGAAAAAGTAAATTGCTAGATAATCATAGAATTTGATAGTAAAAATTGAAAATTTGAAAATTGAAATTTTTAATAATTAAATCTAGTAGTAATAATTTGAGCTATAATTGCTAGTATTATGTGGGATGATCCAATGAAAGTTCAAATGTTTAGTTGAGCCAATACACGTTATAGTGCATTTGTGGCCTCCCTTATTTTAGTGAAATCCTGGAACAAAAACATAACCCCGCTTGGTTTGAGGGATGCAATATGTTTAGCAGCCTAAACCTGAAGTGTATCCAGGAAAATTATTATCATCAACCGATAAAGGTTGAGGTTGAGCGCCTCTGCTTAAGCATGTAGGTTTTGAGTAAAAAAAGAGAGGTACATGATAAAAAAAGACAGAGAATTACGAGAAAAGTGGTAAGAATTTTGTAGCAAATAAAGTGAAGATCAAAAGATCAAAATTCCAAGAAATTCAAAAGTTGAAGATACCAGAAATCAAATCAAATAAGGTGGTGAATTCAAAGAAATCAAAGATCAATTGTCAAAGAAATGAAGAATTCCAAAAGAGCTCCATAGTGGTATCAATGATTGTAATTCAAGATTATGTATGCTTAGGTTGCTCAACTAAAAATACCTTGAGGATAAGGAGGTTTTCTGCGGATGGATTCAGAGGGTTGCAAAAAATGAGCATTGTTCGGAAAAAATGGGCGAGTGTTTATGAAGATTGTGAGTATTTAAAGTATGGGGGTACTTTACGAAAATTTTAGACACAAATGCATGCGTTGAGGTCTTGGCATAATGGCTGAACTAGAGTCGGATTGTTCTGTGTGGTGTTAGTAATTAAGAATTAAGTTTAAATTTGCTTGGGGGCAAGCAAAGCCTAAGTGCGGGGTATTTTGATATTGCCATATTTATACTTATTTTTAGGCAATATTTAAGTACATTTTTATTAATAAATTGATAATACGTTTAGAATAATGATACTTATAACTTTAAATTGTTATTTTCAATCAATATAAAGGATTTTCGAAGAGAGGGACCAAAAGTGACAAAATGTGGAACATGGGAGGCTTGAAAGACAAGAAAAGAATAAATTCACGATAAATACTTAATTCACGACGTGGCGATGAAGCCCACGACGTGGAATGGGGTTTCCAGAAGATAGACATCGCGACGCGGAGGATTTCCTTGGAGGATACGGATTACTTGAAGCCCACGACGTGGCACTCCTCTGGCCACAACGTGGCGCGGGTTTTTGAAGATTATATAAGTTCTCCTGATTATTACGAAAGGGACAAGCTTTTGGCAGAAGGAAAGAGTTCCAGGAGACGATTCAGGGCGAAAGAAGGGTTCTGGAAGAAGGTTTTCAACACCAAAAAGAATAGAGGTTTATATTTTAGTTAACTAACAACATGTCTTTCATTATTTTTAGCTGTGTTGGTTTAGTTGCTATGATGAGCAGTTGAATATAGCTACTCTTGTTTAGCTAGATGAAGCTTTAAACTTATGAATAGTTATATGTTTATGGATTAAGTTTAGTTGGTAAAAATAGCTTGTGTTTGACATGTATAACCTAGCATGTTATTATTTGTTTTACTAATTGCTTGATTGCATGTTCTGTGTAGCTTAGTGACCATTAAACTGCGTGAACCTGTTTACCTAATGATTTAGTGAACATTGAATTGTTAGAGCTAGGATTGACCAATCTTAGTTAGTAATTAGAATAAATAAAGCTTAGCTGTGCTAGAGAACGTGTATTGTGATCATAATTGCGGTTATACAACAAATCTTACATAGCATATTTACATTCATAATTAGTTATGTGTTTAATTATGTGTGAACATACATGGTTTGACATGAATTAGTTAATTATTGGTAAGTTGGAACTAAATTACTAATACAACTAAAAACGAACTTAATAATCCGTAATCATTAGCTAGCCATAAGGGAGAAGTGGATTCAAACTAAACAAGAGTGTGTTTTTATTTATTGAATTTAATTTAATTTCATATGATCTTGTAAAACCAGATAAAACCCCTTTTAAATTTGTTAATAAATTAGGTTAATTTAATAGTAAATAAATTAATTAGAACACCGTTCCCTGTGATCGACACCCGACTTACTCAAGCTATACTATAATCTAACTAGGTACACTGCCTATAAGTGCATAGTTAGTTAAGTTTGTTAGGTTATAAATATTAAAATTAGTGAGTACTTTTGTGCACATCAAGTTTTTGGCGCCGTTGCCGAGGAACGGCTTAGTTTTTAGCTTATTTATTTGCATTAATTTAATCGATCCTTCTTGTGGAGTAAAAAACCACAAAAAGTTATTTTTTCAGCAAAATAAAATTTTTCTGTCAATCACAGAGTCCATGACGTGGCCATATACCTGCCACGACGTGGACAGTTAAAAAACAAAATTTATAGTTTGAAGTTAGTTTTTCTTATTTTAGTTCAGTTTTACGTATTTAGTTTAGCAAGTTGCAGGCGTTCATGACCAGAAGCTGAAACACACACTTGGTGCCACCACTGGAAGATCCCGAGTCTGCACTTCACAAGAAAAAGACGCCCTTACAAGAATTGAAGTCAGATTTTTCTAGGAAGTCAGGAAAGAGGACAGGAGAGTCAAGTTCATCAGCGAGGCACAAGAGCAATCTTGAGCATTTGGATCATACACCCATCCAAACCGAGTCCGAAAGCGATACCGAGCCGAAATTTGAAGAACACACGAGCGAACCCGAGAACGAGCCAAGGAACGAGATGGCAACGATTGAAGAAATGTCCATGGGAGCTTACAAGAAGCGGATCCGAGAAGATGTGGGTCTCGGTTTAGTCCAACCCGCAATACCTGCCACTGCCACATTCGAGCTGAAGGGACAGATATTGACTGCACTGAAGGACATCCCATTTTTCGGGAAAGATGATGAGGATGCTTTTAAGCATCTAGATGAAGTCAATGACATTGCGGATTACTTCAATGTCCCAAATGTCAACAGAAACACAGGTAGCGCTCCTCGAATAGCCTCAGTATGCAATCCCTAAAAACTGCTGATGCTCGCACCGATCGGTCGTCGGCAATCTCAACCTCTAATGGGAAATCCAACATGCCCAAAGACTCAGGGAACCTCTTGCTAAGTGCAAGAGAAACAAAAGATCGAGTGGCACCTGAATCGAACAACACCTGTACTGGGATACCGTTCACATGGAATGATCCTAAACATGTATACATATAACACATCAATATCATACGCATCATATAAATAAAAACTAGGGAGAAGGAATCATACCCGTCACCACATCGGGTGCGGCGCGTGCCTCCTTGGTAGTCAACTGGAAGGCTCGGTTCCTCATCACTGGAGCCTCCACCTTGCCCTGCCGGCCATCCGTAATCCGCAGGGTCGCTGGAGCTGATGCCTTCACCGGCGCTGCTGCTGTTAAATGGGGATATTGGCCCTTTTATGGCCCTACTGGTTGTAGTGGAAACACAACAACTTTGATGTCTAAAAAGTGGGCGCAGGGGTGGTACAATCCTTGCTGAAGTGCCCCATCTTGCCGCACTTGTAGAAGCCAGACGTTCCCGATCTACAAATCCCCTCATGTGCCTTGCCACATTTCCTGCAGCGGCCTCGGATCTGTTGGCCTTTCGGCCCAGTGTCTGATCCCTTGGGCTTCTTCTCGAAGCCCCAGTCATAAGTCCCTCCTCTACCCTCCTCTTTCAGAGGTGCTCCAAGTCAATCTCTCTCCCTCGCTCTACCAATCATGGAATCTAGGGTCGGACAAGCTAAAAAGCTGACATGCTCTCGAATGTCGGCTCGCAGCATGTCGTGATAGCGGGTCCTCCTCATATCCTTATCTCATGCATATTAGGGCACCAACAACGCCTTCTCCCGGAACTTGGCGGTGATATCCGCCACTGTCTCAGTCGTCTGTCTTAAATCAAGGAACTCCCGAGCCAGATGTTGAAGCTCCACTGCGAGTGCGAACTCAGCCTTGAACTGGGTCATGAAATCTGGCCATATCATAGCCTCAATAACAGGGGCTCCCAGAGAGTCACCAACCGACTCCCACCAATCCCTGGCCCTGTCCCTCAAACACCCTGCCGCATATCGAACCTTCGACCCCTCAGGCCAGAAGCTAGTCAGCTATGCAGACTCAATGTCTGCAATCTATCGTCTGGAAACAATGGGGTCCATCGCCCCATGGAAATCTGGCGCACCACTGCCCCTGAAGTCTTTGAAGGACAATGTGTGTGATCCTGATTGGCTGGTTGCCATGTCGCTCCTGAATGCCTTGAGGCGCTCCTCCATCAGCTCTACTATCCCTTCCTTGATTAACCCAAAGATAAACGGTGTCGCATCAAGGATGCCTCTAGTGACCTCCGATGCGATAAAACCGTGCAGCTACTCATCTACTGGCTCGGAACCCGAACCCGAACCTGATCCCTCTCCTGAACTGCCAATTGCTGGTCTAGGGCATAACACCACCATTCTGAAAACACAACAATGACAACCGTCAGAAATAATGATATATCTAGAGGGATCACATCTACTACAAGTTCCCTGGTCTTGTCTCAGCCTTCCCCGATTCAAGTACGGATCCTCTACTTTCAGTAGTACGGGCCCATACTACCTTCCACATATATCCGTACTTTCCTCCAGAACTGCCTTGACTCCACCAAGTCCGCTTAAGGCCTCTTTGTAATACCAATTAGCTATCACCTGAATACTATCACATGCAACGAGTCTCGGATAATCCTTCGAGTGAGGGACTCATCCCTACCACGGTTAAGACTCAGACAAGAGCTACACAATAGGGTCAAATCCAATACTCTAAGATTATTCAACCCCGATTGCATGTGACTTTACCGTATTCACCTAATAGCTAACTCCCATTACTCAGAGTCCTACAAAGCACAAAGCAAGTAACGTTTAGACAAAAAGCGAACAAACTCAAGCAATTCTATTCACATAACAAGAATTTGTACTAGCATGTGATGTAAGCTCATAGAATCAGGCATAACCTAAACAGGCTATCCTATCTCTGTCTAATCAACACTATCATGCAGCTCAAAGCAAATATAACAGGCACATAAGGCATCCTTCCTAGATCCTTAGTCCTAATCTAGCATGCTGTTCTACTAGATGATAATCATAACATAAACTTGTATGGGTACATTGGGGAAAACTTACTTTAGCTCGGCCGGTGGCGCACATCACACACCTTGTTCTTTCTCAAAACTCTGTAATTTAGATTTTAGCAAACCATTTTCATTTTAAAAATCTTTTAATCCCTCGGTTTGAGTCCAAACACTGGTGTGTCTGAATCCCTCAAACCAAGGCTCTGATATCAACTTGTAACGTCCCAAATTTCGAGTCTAAAAATTTCAATTTTGATATAACGATTTAGAAAACATTTATAAGAAAATGTCATTAAGTCATATCATTTTGTAAAACCATAATCTCATGTCTGAAAATCATGTCGTAAATATAGTAACAATGTCAGAGTACAATCCCAAGAAACCTCATAGTGCGGAAATTCAATGTGTGTGTATGATGTGCAGCTACCGCACCGACTCCTTCCCCTTCGCAAAATAGGTACCTGAAACAAGACTGAAAACTGTAAGAATGAAGCTTAGTGAATTCATCCATCATACCCCATACCATATGTAACACCATGTTTTTCAAAGCAAAATTTTTCATTTAAATAATCAATTTAATATTAAAACACTTGTTTAAAAATCTTATTCATATTCGAATTACAAAACATAGTTCCATTTCCATTTGAATAGACAACCAGGATCCTCCAAAATACAACTCTTTCCTCGGTGTGTACAATCGAGCCGATGCCATTCCGCGTTACTGAAAGAACCTGAAACAACATAACATAAATACTGTAAGCACGAAGCTTAGTGAGTTCCCCAATATACACTTACGCACATACGCCCTTCCAGGCCCGACCTTCCGGTCCATGTGTCTCAGGGGACTTCCGTCCCTGCTGGGTAAACCTTCCGGCCTTACCCACGCCGACCTTCCGGTCCATCACACATCATATCGCCTTCCGGCCCATAACATAATGCCTTCCGGCCCATAATATAATCGCCTTCCGGCCCATAACATACATAGCACATATAACAGATAACTTAACACATATAGCATACATATCACATATCATATCCGACCTTCCGGTCACACAGTCAAACCCTTCCGGGTACAGTATAGTGAGAAGACTCACCTCGCGGACACTGGAAGATAACAACTCCTGAAATCTCTTGCACTTGATCCTCCGAGCTACAAGCTCCCTGTCTCATCATATATCTCTTTTTAATACTTCTATCTTCCACGTTAACTGACCCTAAGAAATCACACCAGTCAACTCTGGTCAACAGTCCATTGTCAGCTCGACTGGACTCGGCGAGTTCCCTGGCGACTCGGCGAGTCTGGTCGTCCTTCAATCCTCTAAGATTCCCCTTCTACTCGTCGAGTATCCTCTTTGACTCGACGAGTCACTCCTGGAAGAATCGCGGGGCCACCCCGACTCCACTCGCCGAGTCTGAAGAACAACTCGGCGAGTCCCAGTAAATCTTCAAGCTACTCGCCGAGTCTGATCATCCGACTCGGCGAGTCTACGCCATGCAGTCGATCGAACTGCTTCCTGAGATACATATATTCTCGAATATACAAACATGGGACCTTCTGGACCTCTAAGGGTCCTAATACAGGGTTATAAACGTTGGATAACAACACAACAATCCATCTAATCTCCAAATGGGTTTCACAAACCCTAAATCCATGCACACATTCACATAACAGAAAATAATCCGAAAGGTTACCTGAATCATACACTCTCAGTGTCCCCAAGCCTCAAAACGTGATTCCCTTGCTGTCCCAATAGCCAAAACCTTCTCCTTCTTGGACAATAACTTCCTCAAATCACCAATGATCTTCAATCCTTGTTCTGGATGCCCACAACCGATTTAGGGTCCTTCTCAGTCGGCCAAAAGGCGAACAATGGAGGCATAAGATCCCTTATATACGTCCCAAACTGAACGGCTAGGGTTTTCCACGGAACAGCGTCGACTCGCCGAGTCCATATCTGGACTCGTCGAGTCCAGTCGTGAACCCGCGACCAAACCTGCGACCCTACTCGGCGAGTCTGGCTCCAACTCGTCGAGTCTCCCCTTTAAAACACCCCCAAAATGCAATTTAACAATACTTGAGATTTTGGGCTGTTACAATTCTCCCCCACTAGAATTAGACTTCGCCCTCGAAGTCTCACTCTGAAAATAGCTCTGGCTGCTGCTCCCGCATCTCACGTTTCGGCTTCCCTAGACACTACCGATCTCTTCCGAGGCCGCTACTGAACCAATACCAGAGGTACCTTCTTGTTCCTTAGAACCTTGATATTCCGATCTCCGACGGCCACTGGCCTCTCGACGTAACACAGGCTCGCATCCACCTAATCGTTCTCTAGTAGAACCACTGCTGACTCATCCGCTATACACCTCTTCAATTGCGACACATACCAGTGTCATGGATCCGTCCCAATTTCGTTGGCAGCTCCAAACGGTAGGCCACCCTTCCTGCCTTCGCACCTTCACGAAAAGACCCAACATACCGGGGCCCCCCACTTACCCCACTTCTTGGATCGAAACACCCCTTCCCAGGGAGAGACTGTCAGGAATACGAAGTCGCCGACCTGAACCACATGCTCGTAACGGCGTCTGCCTGCATAACTTTCCTGTTAACTCTAGATGATCACTAACTTTCTTTAACCTGCTGAGTCTGCTCTGCCAACTAAAGCACGAACTCTGAACTGCTCATCACTCTCTGCAATCGGAAATTACCCAAGATGCACTCTGCTCCAAATCTCAACGATCACTCAACCCATAAGGGTTAGGGAACCCTGAACCATCCTATCCCCGATCCAAGGCCCACTTTGCCCATTCCGGACCGACTGAGAGATCCATTCTCCCTCTCAGATCAACTCTCACAAGTTCCCTCTTGCCATCACATACACATACTGAACTAGTCCCAACACTTGCAGGTTGAAAAACCCGATTCACTGATGATATCCTCGAACATTCCCCAAGACGAACCACTGATATCCGTCCTATACCCTGATCAGAATCACACTGAGAATTCAAGATTCTCTATTCCCTTGCATCCTTTCTGAGTCTCGTCAGTCACCCCAACCCGGATGGGTTCCTACTTCACTGCCGCAAACACGATGCTCGAAACCATACTTGAAATACTCTAACCATAACTCTGCTCTGCAGCTTTCACTTTCGTGAACTTGCACCCCTTCGGAGTTACACCTTCCTCTTTTCCTTTTTCCAAGGAACCCTCTTGGCCATAATGCCACTCCACCCGGTGCCACGGTGCTCGCCCCAAGCGACACCACCCTTTTCGCGTAACCGCTATCCACATACTCTGGTTCCCATTGCAGGGGCTCTCAATCCCATGCACTCTCTCCACTCATCAGAATCACTGCCTCAGCTAAACAAGATCACTAACCCGGGGCCAGACCTTCCAATGCAATCACACTGCACATACATCATCCGTAATCTCAAACTGATCCAGCAATACCAACAGAGTCTCCAGCATGACTGGACCGACTCTCATAACACATACCAGCCACTCGAGGCTATATCTCTGTGGGTCCGTACACCCAACTCTGCGAACCCTTAGGTTCTAACTCTGGAACCTTCCGGTTCCAGCTCTAGAAACATGCACAACATAATCCCGTGGGATTAATGCAGTACAACCCATCACGTTCCTCAAACATACCAATACTCTGATCACATAACCCCGATTACTTACTCAAGCTTGATCCCGGCCTTCTCTCAGGCCTTCAAAATCGAATGCCCTAGGTCTGTATCCCGCCCCGCATACCCGACACTCGCTCTCGTCGGCCTATACTCTGCGCTGACAAACACTGCTGAATCCCGGCAGCTAAGCACCCTCACATACTCATCGATCTCCCAGAGAATTTTCTAATTCTCCCCCACTAAAGCACTGACTAACTGCCACCGATCGTCATTAACGACCTCTCAGAACAATCCTGCACAAAGAGAACATTTACCCACTGACTGCTTCCCACAAGCATAAGCAACCCTCAGTAAAACACATCTCCTCCCTGATCAATCCACCCAAAAGAACCCTGTCTTTCAATCATCCACTCCACGATTTCAGATGCTACCTGACATTCAACCCAGTGCCGCATCTCCACTAACAACCCCCACGAACGATAACCAACCGAATTCTCAACAATAACCCGTAACCAAACTCACAATCTGCCCAAAGGATGAACACCACATCGAAAACCGCACAAGACTACTGACACTAAAACACCGATTATAACCATACCCAACCATCAGGGATTAACGAATGCCAAAGCGAAAACCTGGAGCACCAATCCATAACCATGCCAGACCCGCGAAACAACGAATACCGCATCGAAATCCATACAAGATACCAGCACAAACAATACGCCAAATCAATGCCAGACAATTAAGACATCATGAAAGCATCATACCCGCAGCTGTCTCCGGCACTGCTCCGTCTCCCTGTGTCGCACGCAGATAAACACGACCCTGAGCCCTCTGGGGCTCCGCTTCATCCTGTCCTCCTCAAATCCCGAATTGGCACTGACTGCCAACAATCCCGTGCACAGTGCCCCTCCTTTCCGCACTTGCGGCATGCACCACTGGACCCGCAAGCTCCGATGTAACCCCTTTTTACTCGATCATCGACACCTATGGTCTCATGATTTCCTACTGCATCTCTATACTCCACTTATTACTACTCTTGACAATTCTTGCTTTCTTACATACTGCACCCGGTTCTCCCCCACTAAGGTTCGAACCAACACCAATTAGTATACAATCAACCCACGACTATCTTTCACCAGCGATGTCGTATCTGCTCCAGAAAAGTGCTGTGCAACACCCGATAGTCCCTCCCCTTATGGAGTCAATCAATCCCCTATACTCTGAACCTCTAGCTAACTCTCCAAGAACTTCTCATCACGGCTGCCTCTAATCGTTCCACATCCCATACTGATCTAATACTAAGCACCTGCACTGCTCGATAGCATATCTGGCTCATAGACTGCACCGCAGCATCATCGTTCCTCTCATCTCAACTCATCAATCCGTATCCAACGCCGGATTTGTCCCAAGAACAGGGACTTACTCTCAACATAGACGACAACCCTCCGCACTGCAAAACTCGTCTGAACTCTTCACTGCTACCACTATAACCCAACCTGTTATTCTCAATTAGGTGTGGTGTGGTTCTCGACTACCTCAGCCCCAACTGACTGTCTGTTCACGGTAAATCTCTGTCTCGCGGTACACCCGCTACCTGATGCTCTGAGGGAAGTCATTATCGATAACTACCTGCAGGGTGTACTCCCAAATCCAGAACTGAAACACCAGACCTCTCGCGTCTTGCACACGAGCATAAATGACACTACCCACCCAAAAGGTGACCTCCCCTCTGTCGTCTGATTGCTCGACTCAACTGAAATTCTCCCCTGTCTTTGACTCTTACCAAAATACTCTGATAGGCACTCGCCCTTCCCTTCGAGGAACGCCTCTCCGTACTCAATCATGGTCTACAGGCCTGAAACCCATAGCGTCCAATCTCTACCTCATCGGTCATAACCGGATAACAAGATAGCCACAAGCATCATCCACTACGAACCATGGTACTCATCCCATGACATCCCTCCTCAACATGCTTCAGTGTATGGTACCTGAACCATAGCACCACTCCTCAATCTGCTCCAATGTATAGCACTCGGACCACAACATCTATCTCAATCTGTTCCGATGTATGGTGCCCGGACCATAACATCACTCTGTATCCGCTTCGATGTATGGTATCCGAACCATAACATCACCCCTCAATCTGTTCCTTAGGACCTTCAGAATGCCCCCTGTATCAAGTATGGGTCCTCTGCTTTCAGTAGTACGGGCCCATACTACCTGCCACATCTACCCATACTTTCCACACGGACCATCCCAGAGTTCCTAAGTAGTTGATAAACCTGCTCTTTCACCCATCTCATCGTGCGTGCTCGCTTTCCAGCGAAATCCTCTACTCTACCAGCGCACTCATTTGGCTACGTTTACTCCCTAGTCCCTTCCGCTGTCCTCCCACTTCTTTGCTATCAGCTGCTGAAGAGTTCCTAATGATGCCAGCCCTCTACCTCCTGAGTATCGTCATACTCACTTAGTAGCTGACTCCCATCATCGACAACTCCACAAAGCACAAAGCAAGCAGCATTCGAGCATTGAAGCATACATAAGACTCCCCATCTGTGGTAGCTCCACCTTCTCGGCTCATCCTCGGAAGTACCTCTGTACCCCGTAGCTTTACCCCTTGTGCGTTCTAACTAGATGCTCTCACTCATCACATACACACAAAAGCATAACGCACATATAACAGCAAACCCTAGACTAAGGCATCACAAATCAGGCCACTCTAGTCCTAAGATATGAAATACCTAGTCTGTCTCTTGCATGCAATAATATCTCATAAAGTGCATAATAGATATTTCATAATACAAAAGTAAGAGTATCTTGGGAAATCACCGTTTGGCTCTGGCTGATTGTACACACTGCTCTTTCTTGCTTTCTCTTTGAACTCTTATTCACTTTTAGAAAACCATTTATTTGGAAAACTTTTTCTTACTTCCTCAGTTTGAGTCCAGATTTACCCGTAGGCGCGTCCGAATCCCTCAAACCAAGGCTCTGATACCAATTGTAACACCATGTTTTTCAAAGCAAAATTTTTCATTTAAATAATCAATTTAATATTAAAACACTTGTTTAAAAATCTTATTCATATTCGAATTACAAAACATAGTTCCATTTCCATTTGAATAGACAACCAGGATCCTCCAAAATACAACTCTTTCCTCGGTATGTACAATCGAGCCGATGCCATTCCGCGTTACTGAAAGAACCTGAAACAACATAACATAAATACTGTAAGCACGAAGCTTAGTGAGTTCCCCAATATACACTTACGCACATACGCCCTTCCAGGCCCGACCTTCCGGTCCATGTGTCTCAGGGGACTTCCGTCCCTGCTGGGTAAACCTTCCGGCCTTACCCACGCCGACCTTCCGGTCCATCACACATCATATCGCCTTCCGGCCCATAACATAATGCCTTCCGGCCCATAATATAATCGCCTTCCGGCCCATAACATACATAGCACATATAACAGATAACTTAACACATATAGCATACATATCACATATCATATCCGACCTTCCGGTCACACAGTCAAACCCTTCCGGGTACAGTATAGTGAGAAGACTCACCTCGCGGACACTGGAAGATAACAACTCCTGAAATCTCTTGCACTTGATCCTCCGAGCTACAAGCTCCCTGTCTCATCATATATCTCTTTTTAATACTTCTATCTTCCACGTTAACTGACCCTAAGAAATCACACCAGTCAACTCTGGTCAACAGTCCATTGTCAGCTCGACTGGACTCGGCGAGTTCCCTGGCGACTCGGCGAGTCTGGTCGTCCTTCAATCCTCTAAGATTCCCCTTCTACTCGTCGAGTATCCTCTTTGACTCGACGAGTCACTCCTGGAAGAATCGCGGGGCCACCCCGACTCCACTCGCCGAGTCTGAAGAACAACTCGGCGAGTCCCAGTAAATCTTCAAGCTACTCGCCGAGTCTGATCATCCGACTCGGCGAGTCTACGCCATGCAGTCGATCGAACTGCTTCCTGAGATACATATATTCTCGAATATACAAACATGGGACCTTCTGGACCTCTAAGGGTCCTAATACAGGGTTATAAACGTTGGATAACAACACAACAATCCATCTAATCTCCAAATGGGTTTCACAAACCCTAAATCCATGCACACATTCACATAACAGAAAATAATCCGAAAGGTTACCTGAATCATACACTCTCAGTGTCCCCAAGCCTCAAAACGTGATTCCCTTGCTGTCCCAATAGCCAAAACCTTCTCCTTCTTGGACAATAACTTCCTCAAATCACCAATGATCTTCAATCCTTGTTCTGGATGCCCACAACCGATTTAGGGTCCTTCTCAGTCGGCCAAAAGGCGAACAATGGAGGCATAAGATCCCTTATATACGTCCCAAACTGAACGGCTAGGGTTTTCCACGGAACAGCGTCGACTCGCCGAGTCCATATCTGGACTCGTCGAGTCCAGTCGTGAACCCGCGACCAAACCTGCGACCCTACTCGGCGAGTCTGGCTCCAACTCGTCGAGTCTCCCCTTTAAAACACCCCCAAAATGCAATTTAACAATACTTGAGATTTTGGGCTGTTACACCATACAATCATATAACGTAAATACTGTCATGCATAACTGGGTGCCCGACCTACCCCTTCGGTCCTTTCGACTGGTAACATTGCCTAGCATATCTGGGTGTTGGCCTCCCCTTTGGTCCTTTCGACCGGGCATTGCCTAGCATATCTGGGTGCTGGCCTCCCCTTCGGTCCTTTCGATCAGGCATTGCCTAGCATACCTGGGTGCTGGCCTCCCCTTCTGTCCTTTCGACCGGTCATCAGGGACTATTTCACCCCTCTAGTACTACCACATAACATATATCACATAATCATAATCTGTCTAGCATAGCTGGGTACTAACACCATTAGTAAAACGCCGTTAGAGACTGAATCTGTAACGGCATTGTAACGTCCCAAATTTCGAGTCTAAAAATTTCAATTTTGATATAACGATTTAGAAAACATTTATAAGAAAACATCATTAAGTCATATCATTTCGTAAAACCATAATCTCATGTCTGAAAATCCTGTCGTAAATATAGTAACAATGTCAGAGTACAATCCCAAGAAATCTCATAGTGCAGAAATTCAATGTGTGTGTATGATGTGCAGCTACCGCGCCGACTCCTTCCCCTTCGCTGAAGAGGTACCTGAAAGAAGACTGAAAACTATAAGGATGAAGCTTAGTGAATTCCCCCATCATACCACATGCCACACAATCATATAACATAAATACTGCCATGCATATCTAGGTGCCCGACCTACCCCTTCGGTCCTTTCGACCGGTAATATTGCCTAGCATATCTGGGTGCCGGCCTCCCCTTTCGGTCATTTCGACCGGGCATTGCCTAACATATCTGGGTGTTGGGCTCCCCTTCGGTCCTTTCGATCTGTCATTGCCTAGTATATCTGGGTGCCGGCCTCCCCTTCAGTCCTTTCGACCGGGTATCGGGGACTATTTCACCCCTCTACTACTACCACATAACATATATCACATAATCAGAATTTTTCTAGCATAGTTGGGTACTAACTACCCCCTTCGGCCCTATCGACCGGTAATCTTGGGGACTATCTCCCCTACTGCTACTATCACATAACATCATATCGTACTAGCACATAAACATATCAGGTAGTAGCAAACCTAGATGAATATCACAAAGACAATCATCTAACATACAACTCCTACTGGTGGGCCGGCGTTGTGGCCGTAGACCCACCGCTACTGGAAGGTAACTCACCTCGTATGAATGAATGCTGTCAATCTGAGTGAGAAACCTCTGTCTGCTGCTCCGACAAATCTCCAGCTATCATTCCCTTAAAGACACTTAGTCAGAAGCTGATAACTACTCTTAGGGTAAAATGACTATTTTACCCATAGCCAAAGTCAATATCCGAGTCAAAGTCAACTTCTAGTTGACCTGACTCGCCGAGTTGGGCCGCCAATTCGCCGAGTCCCTATTCTTTCATATGTCCCCCACCCGACTCTACTCGTCAAGTTTAGCAATGACTCGACGAGTTCTCCTTCTACAATGACATCGAATGAACCTTCATCTGACTCGCTGAGTTGTATGAACAACTCGTCGAGTTCGCCTTCATCCTATGAACATGTCCAGTCTACGACTCGCCAAATTGTATGAACAACTCGTCGAGTCTATCTTCAAGAGTTGGGAGATTTCCTTGGACTCGTCGAGTCTGTTCATACACTCGCCGAGTCCTATGATTTCCTTCAGCAATTGAGCTGAATGCCCATTTGGTTATACTTTCCTAAAACTAATTTATATATAACGAAAATGTTAATACTTATGTTGAAAATATATGTTTACATCACCACGAATAAAGGCTCGGATACCAGTTACTATGTGACAGATATATAAATTAAAGAGATAATATGCGGATATATAAAGAATAAGAATTGCGGAATAAATATAAACATGAAAGCTATAAATGACTGAAGCTATAATAATATAAATAACTATATTTAAATGACATAAAGCTATAAATAATATAAATGATTGTATTTAAATGACGTAAAGCTATAATAAAATATACATAACTATATAAATATATAAATATATATCATGTAGGTTCGTCAATAAATTAACTGAACGAGTTTAGAGATGGACTGATGGAATGACTGGTCTATAACTGGACTAATTGAACGACTTGTTTAGATCTGGATTTATGCAACAACTGGTCTATAACTGGACTGATGGAACTGTTCTTTAACTGGACTGATGGAACGACTGGTCTATAACTGGATTGATGGAACGACTTTGGTATTGTTGGTTAACTGTTTTAGCCCAATAGAAACTTGTATTAGCCAAATCTTTTGAATTAGCTAGCCCAATAAACATGAATAGCCCACTCTTGATTTTTGACCTAATATTTCTTTGGCCTAGCCCAATATGAGATTAATCCAAATAACTTGACTTTGGTATTCTTGTTTTAGCAAAAGTAAACACACAAAAAATGAATATCCGTTTCTTTTCTCTAATTTCGAAATAAATATCTCTATATAGCCAATACTCACTCGCGTCTCTTTGGGGTTTCCCTTGGTCAAAATCGTCCATGAAAATTCCTAGATGTACATAAGCTTCTAAATAATTTGTGGTGAAAATCTCTCTAGTCGTATTTTGTCTGTAATGTGCCCATTTCGCTTCGTTTCTGACTTGAAGATTCTGATCCCGTGAACAGAAATCTCTCTGGATACACAATTCTCTCTCGCGTCTCTTTGGGGTTTCCCTTGGTCAAAATCGTCCAACAAAATTCCAAAATGTAGGTAGGCTTCTGAAGAATGTGTGGTGAAAATCTCCCTAGTCGTATCTTGGCTGTGTTGTGCCCAGTTTTTTTATTTTATGACTTGCAGATTCTGATCTCCAAAACAGCAAGGTGGTGATGGTTGAGGTGATTTAAAGAGGGTTTTTGGAGGAGGTTTAAGGAGGGTATTTGGAGGGTGTTTGGAGAGTATTTTGAGGTTGGAAGGAGGTTGATAGAAGGTTGATATAAGTTGGTGAATGGTGTGATGAACGAAGGTGGTGAAGATGATGTTTAATGGTTTGAAGATGAACACCTTGAGTTTCAATGAAGATGGTTGATGGTGTTCTTCATTTTCCTTGTTGATCTTGGTGTTCCTGATCTTTCTCCACGGATGAAGATGAAGATGGTGCAGTTTTACAAAAGAGAACTCACAATAACATATGTTACTCTCTTTCTCTCTTCTATTCTCACCAACACCACCACTCACACATTATATACACATACATATATATGATGAAAGAAATATCTAATGCACTTGAGTGATGAAAGGTTTGAGGTGTAGCTGTGGAATTGGAAGTTGCAGTAGGAAGAAAACGTAGGTTCTTTGACTTGCTTTCATTCACAATTAAAAGATCTTTCCTAAAACTAATTAAGAAATTGAATTTCCATATTGGTCCCTTGAGGTTTTGATAATTTTAATCCATTG
This sequence comes from Lactuca sativa, assembly GCF_002870075.4. NCBI lineage: Eukaryota > Viridiplantae > Streptophyta > Magnoliopsida > Asterales > Asteraceae > Lactuca > Lactuca sativa. Next base: position 225,432,040 of record NC_056631.2, on the reverse strand, counting down.
ATTTGTTTTGTCTTCAAGCGATCAAATATGCGGCTATTTTTCCGTCTTTGCGTATTCCGTCTTTCGCGTATTTTTGTATTTAACATTTAAGCACGAATCCACACAACCTGAAATAACTCATAATATTTGTTAGATGACATAGAAACAGTTTGCTTTATTTCAATGATGGTCACATACAAAAACATTTTTCAACAGCTTAAATAATAAATAAATTACAAGCAATTTGTATGTATTTTTATGTATTTATTTTACGTAAAATATTTTTTTATGTCTTTAAAAAATACGTTTTCATATAAAAATATGTTTTCATAAAATATATTTTTTATGTCTTTGAAATAATAATAGTTAACACTACTCATGACATAAAAAAATATACAAATTCTTTTGGGTGGCTAGTTCTAAAATACATATTTCATCTTATTTAAAATACATATTTCAACTTATTTAAAATATGTATTTCATCTTTTTTAAATACATATAACCGAAAAGTGGTTTTTAGAAAACTGTTTTTCGGTTATATGTATTTAGAAAACATAAAAAACCTAATCGGTTATATATATTATTTAAATACGTATTTCATCTTAATTGCAAGTTCTAAATCGTATGGTTGAAATGAAGATGAAATAAAACAGTGATATATTTTTTTAAAATAACAATTATTGATAGTAATTTTGACATAAAAAATCGTATCAATTGTTTAGATACATAACAAAATCGTTGTTAAGTTGTTTTTAATACATATAACCGAAAAACAGTTTTAGAACTAGCTGCCCAAAAGAATTTATGTATTTTTTTTATGTCATGGGTAGTGTTAATTATTATTATTTCAAAGACATAAAATAATATATTTTACGAAAACATATTCTTTATACGAAAATGTATTTTTTAAAGGCATAAAAAAATATGTTTTACGAGATGAAAAAACAATTTGACTTCGGAACTAATTTTCTTTCTGATGTTGCCAGTAGAGAGTGCATGCTTCTTGAAAGAACTGAGGATCATCATACCCATTTTGTTCAAAAAACCAATGAATTTGGTTTCGTATAATGCCTTAGTAAAGACATCAACAATTTCATCATCAGATGAAAAAAAAATAAGTTCGATGTTACCATTTAGAACATGATCTTTAATGAAATGGTACCGTATGTCGATGTGCTTCGTCAGTGCTGAATTGGATTGCACGAGATCGCAATGGCACTTTGAGAATCACAATAGATTGGGATTTGTTGAAACCGGTAACCATAATCCAAGAGCTGAGATTTCATCAAAAGAACTTGAGATGTGCAGCTAGCAGCAACAATGTATTCCGCTTCAATTATAGAAAGTGTAATGCAGTTAGGTTTCTTAGATGACCAGCTGACCAATCGTCCACCTAAAAATTGATAGCCACCAGATGTGCTTTTTCTGTCCAATTGAAGACCGCCACAGTTTGAATCAGAATATTCTTGAAAGAGGAAACTCTCATTTGTTGGATACCAGATTCTGAAATTCTTTGTACCTTTGAGGTATCAGAATATGTGCTTAACGGCCAATAGATGAGACATCTTTGGATTGACTTGAAATCTGGCACACAAACATGTTGAATACATGATGTCCAGTTGACTTGTTGTAAGGTAGAGTAGTGATCCAATCATTCCTTTGTACTTCTTTTCATCAACTGCAACACCTGAAGGGTCCAAAAAGTTCTTGTGTCCGAAACCCATAGGTACCTTGGCCGAGACATAGGTGTCCATTGAATATTTCTTAAGAAGTTCTGAGTTGTACTTTTGTTGGTGAATAAAGATTCCTCTGTTGGTCTGTTTAACTTGGAGAACTAGGAAGAAGCTTAGTTCACGATTCATACTCAGTTGGAATCGATTGATCATCAATTTGGCAAAGTCAGCAATCATTGATGAATCTGTGGATCCAAAAATGATGTCGCCAACATAAATTTGGACAAGCATGAGATGTTTTCCATTTGACCTTTGTAACAGAGTGGGATCGAGAATGCCCCTTTGAAAACCAGAACGCTTGAGGAAATCGGTGAGAGTCTCGTACCAGACGCGAGGAGCTTGCTTGAGGCTATAAACAGCCAATCGGAGTTTGTAGCAGTAGTTCGGATATGAGATATTGACAAAACCAGGAGGCTGTTGGAGATAGAATTTTGTATCTAGTTCACCATTTAAGAAAGCACTTTTGACATCAATTTGGTAAACCTTAAAGCCTTTGTGAGCAGCATAAGCAAGAAAGATTCTAATAGCTTCAAGTTGGGCAACAGGAGAAAAGGGCTCATCGTAGTCAAGTCCTTCGATCTATGTGAATGCTTTGGCCTCCAGTCTTGCTTTATTCTAAATGATGACTCCTACGTCATCTAGTTTGTTCTGAAACACCCATCTAGTACCAATAATAAGGTGATTCTATGGAGGGGGAACTAGAGTTCACACTTCATTTGGATTAAATTCTGCCAATTCTTCATGCATGGTTGTAATCCAATCAGCAAGTTCTAATGCTTATTTGATGGATTTGGGCTCAACCATTGAGATAAATGCTGAAAATAACATTCATTTTGAACACTTCTGGCAAAACGAGTTTGTACACCAACATTTGGATTTCCAATGACTTGGTTCGAAGGATGATCCTTAGTCCAAACATGTAATCTCAGAAGCTCTTGTGCAACAAAAGATCCTATATCAACAATGGGGTTGTGATGCTCCCCTTGAATAACTTGAATTTGAGGATGATGCTCCCCCTGAACTTCTGAACCGGGTAGGTTGGCGTCATCATCAATTAGGAAATCGAAGAAATTTACATCATCATCGTTATTGATAGGATTTGAGTTGAATTCAGCAGCTACATCTTGGAATCCATCCACATTTGATTCAAGGGAAGGTTGACCACTCTCCCCCTCAACCTGAGAAGGTTAAAACGGTTTAGAATCAAATGGAGGGAAACTAGGTGTCCAAACCAAAACATTTTGAGAGATCGGAGCGTCGGTTGATGAGGTTTGTCTTGTTTGAGATTCTAAATCAAGAGTTGTTTCTAAGGGTCCGAAAAAGGTTTCAAAGTCAACTTCATATATCGTTTGTACGTTCGGACACCCTGTAGCTGGATCATCGGACTCCATGATGTGAGTTGTGACATGGGTTGGAACAGAATTCTGAATGAAATTGTCGTCAAAGGTGACATCAAATCTTTCTTCAATAACTCGAGTTCGACGATTAAGAACTCGATAAGCCTTTGACTTAGCAGAGTATCCAAGAAAGATAGCTTCATCAGCTTTGGATTGGAACTTTGTAAGCTGATCACGATTGTTCTTGATGAAGCATCTACATCTAAAAACATGAAGAAATGAGATAATTGGCTTCCGGCCGTTCATGGCTTCATATGGTGTCATGTTGAGGCGTCGATAGATAATACTCGTATTCTGAGTGAAGCATGCAGTTGCAATAGCTTCAGCCCAAAGATAGAGTGAAAGATTTACAAAGTTAAGCATGGATCGAGAAGCTTCAACAAGTTTTCTGTTACGTCGTTCGACTACACCATTTTTTTGTGGAGTGTATGGAGCGGAGAAGTTGTGGTTAATACCCTTCTCGGTGAGGAAGTTCTCAATGGTGGAATTTTTGAATTCCGAACCATTGACACTTCGGATTCGCCTTACTGGGAGTTTGATGAGAACTTCAATTCCTTTGATAAAGTTGTTGAGTTTGGAGGCTGTTTCTGACTTAAGCCATAGGAAGAAGACCCAGGTGAACCTAGTAAAGTAATCCACAATCACAAGAATGTATTTCTTGTCATGTAGACTCTCTATTGTTGAGGTTCTACACAGATCAACGTACAGAAGCTCTAATGGTTTTGAGATGGATTTTTCAATGATGACTGGATGACCCTTCTTTGATTGCTTTAAACACTCACACGCAGTGCATAAATGATCATTTTCGAACTTAAGGAGTGTCACACCCCCAAACTGAAAAGGCAGAAACGTTCAGCAGAGGAGGACGTCATGTACAGTATCACAACCAGTGCATAATAATAATCAAAGCAAACACAACCATTACATTGATAAACATTGTATTTACATATTGTTCGATACATAGTTTGTATGACAATCAAAAATGTATAAAAAAGTAATAATTTGTGAATCTAAAAGCTCTGTCTTCTCAAAACCTGTGGAGATACCTGTCTACCGGTTCCCTAAGAATATAAGTGGTTTTGAAAGTGTATCAACATTTAAGTTGGTGAGTTCATAAGTATGTTTTTGTAATGAAAACTTGTCTTTGATCTTTGAAAATGTTTGTATGTTCCTCAAGAAAATCCAATATTTTCTTTAGTAGTGAAAAGTAGTCTTAGACCAAAAGACCAAAATGTACGTTTGTTACTGTATTCTGTAGTAGTATATCGTAGTAATGTTTAATATGAAACCCTTGTATGAAGATCTTTGTATGTATGCCGGGATACCACCAACTATATTGTATAATAGTGGACTTGTATGAAAACCTGTGTATGAATCTCTGGGTACCACCAATAGTAATGTATAGTATTGTTTTGTATGAAAACCTTTGTAGGAATCCCTAGATACGACCAGTTGTGATGTATTGTAGTTTTATTAATTAAAATAAAACTATTTGTTTGTAATTCCCGGAAGCCTCCAGTTGTAATGTATAGTAGTTTTATTAATTAAAACAAAACCATTTGAGGAGTTGTAATCCCGTAAACAAATGTTTTAGTTTATACAGTTGTGAGTCTCATATAACCATGCTTGATATGACCTAGTGACCTCTATGACGTTCTTCAGACGTCGGAATGTTATGACATTTGTCACCCCAGGCCTGCCGGCCTAACTATAGCTAGCAATTCAGGTGTGGGATCGTCAGTTGTGACAACCCGAAATTTCTAGCTTACATTCTTCATTTCTTCTCAAAAGTTAAACTCGTGTTTACTTGTTTTCTAGAACTGTTTGTAGTCAAATAGAGTGTTTAAAGCTTAGTATAAGCAGGGTAGGAGTCGTGGGATAAGTATTGTGGGTGTATCGCCTTGCAATTGAGCCAATCACACCAACACAAGGTGTGTGCAGCCACACACCCATCCCAACCGCACACTCCCTCCTATATATTCAACACTTAGCCATTTGGAACACTTTCTACACTTCCACAAAGCTAGGACCCGAAAATCCTCTCAAGTATCATCCAAATCTCCTTGAGGATCTTCATAAAAGGTAGCATGTTTAACCAAGAACACCAAGAACACTAGGTGTACGGCCGCACACACCATGTATGGCCACACACCCAACTTCACATGCAATGTATGGCCGCACACCTGGCCGCACACACACATATAGTGTGTATTTTGGCCCTACACTCCTTTGAGAAGCCATCTGCCCCCTTCATACAATCATATATGGTTGTAACACTTCAATATAAGTGTTTACTAGTCCCTAAGGTGGTCCCAATTCAATAATCAGTTCTTTTAAACACTAATTGGATTCATATATGTGATATTATATGTTAACTAGGATCCGTGTGTGTGTTCAAGTCTCAGCTTGACACTTAGCAGCCTATCTGACACTTTCATCCAAAACACTCACTACAGGTGAGTTCATACCCCTTAATCAATGGTTTAAATGTTTTAAATGCTTTTATTGGGGGGGATACAAGTTAAATACTTATAGTTATTACATCAATCACATGTGATTAATAACTACAACACCAGTGGTTTTCCTTACTGTTCAAACTGTTTACCAAACTGCTATACTCCAAACTGTTTTGCAAAGTCTTTTACTTATCAAATACTTTTACTTAAACTATTTCATACTTATATATTGTCAAATGCATGTCTATGTATGTATAGTTATATAAGCAATGTTTAAAAGACTTAGGAAGGCCAGCTCGCTTTAATTTCCTTTTCCTTGTTTGGATGTGGCTTTAGGGCATCGATTATCCGTCCGAAGGTTGTTTAAATATTAGTTATATATCATGTATACATATATAGTCATAAAAGTTCCTTCAATCAGTACTATACCTTTGGGTAGCAAGGTTACACAAACATGATCATACATTGCTAGTAAACTACTATAGGAGTAGTTTAGGAAGATACTAATACTATTACTAGATCAATGAAACCTACAATGAGTCAGTTCATACACGAGTCAAGAGATATAATGCCCTTGGGTAGCAAGGGTATACAAACATGTTAACACTATGATGAGAAACAAACAATATACACTATGATGAGAAACAAACAATAGACACTATGATGAGAAACAAACAATAGACACTATGATGAGAAACAAACATAAAGGCTAGACAGAGAAAGAACACACAGTACAGCTAGCACACATATACATTACATATACATTAACATAGTTATGTGAGCCATTAAATAGCTCATGGCACTACCTTCCATGACTGTTTTTGTATCAGAATCTCCTTAATTGGGGAGCGTTGTGTATAGATCTATACTGGATTGACTATCCTACACCTTGCTGCTCGCTACAGTGGGACTTGCAAGTCTACGGGTGCCAAACATCATTTCTACGGCATCTTACATTGTCGTTTTACTATTAAGTCGGTAGCAAGATACAGGCCGATCACATGTTACCTTAAAATTTACAATTATTTAAGGTAGTTAGTACAACAGTAGTTACTCAATACAACACTATAGTACTATCGTATTTTCCCATTACATTCACTTCGTGAACATGCACACGATGCACGGTAATGTAAAAACTATATTTTTGGTTAATGATAGTCGGACTGGGAAAATACACGCTCTTACATGAGACACACACAGATACTAGATGCCTTGGTAGAAGGCTACTTTTAGTAGAAAACGTAGGGTTTTCTAGGAGAGTTCAAACAAATACAAACTTCACAAAACTTATATATCACACCTTACAAACATCTTTCAAATGCTTTCATACAAACATAAACACTAATATACTTATGATCTCACCAGCTTAAAGCTGATACTCGCTTTCAAAAAAACTTGGATTCTCAAGTCACCAGTAGACAGGTACAGGTGTCAGGTTTTTGAGAAGAAGGAGCTCGTTCAAGACTCCTCTTTTATTTTGATGTATATTATTTTTGGTGTCTGTATAACTTGACAGAACACACTTGTATGAAATTATATTATTAATGCAATGGATGATGTTGTTTCTTGTTTACTACTTTGCATTGTAAAAGTGTTGAGAGGGTTTTCGGTCAAGGCTCCACTAAAATCCTAGATTTTGGTCATAAATCCTCAAACGAGGGCATGGTTCTCGGTCCTAAAGAGTTTTCGGTCAAAAACGGGTTCTCAGTCGAACACAGGTTCTCGGTCCTAGGTGTTTTCGGTCACTTGAAGATTTGAAGGATGTTCTTGGTGTTCTTGGTGAAAATATAAAGATTTGAAGGTTTTCACTTGAAGGTATGAATGTTTTGGATGATCCTTGGGAGAAAAATGAGAGTATTTTCAAGTGAAAAAGGTGAGAAATGGTTAAGTTTTCGAGTGAAAAACTTATATACGATTGGGTTTTTGGCCGTAAAAAGGGTCTTCGGCTAAAATCTGTTTTCAGCCGAGAAGGGTTTTCTTTGTGCGAGGGTTTTCGGTTCCAAGGAAAAACCTTGGTTTTTGTGTGTATTTCATTCCAAAGCTTATATAAACATTATTTATATATTTAAAATTATTTTCTTACCTTTACGAACTTAACGACATGAATAAAATTCAAAATTTTATTTGACGGATTTGACTTTTGTTGACTTGGAAAGTATCAGCTTGTCACAAGAAGTGGCAAACCTCTTACCATTTCACCAGAAACAAGATCATTCATATATCTAAAGTTCAGACGAGCAAGCCTCCTATGCCATAACCAACTGACATCAAGAATAGCTTTAGAGACTACGCAGAGCTGTGGCTTGCCAATGATCATGTTGATGTCAAGAGGATACATGTTCTTGTTGCAGTTTGACTTGATTAAAGATTCTTTTCAATCCTCCGTCATGACATAGTTGTGTTTCTTATAGAATTCAACTCATCGATTTGCATCGGTAAGTTGAGCCACATTGATCAAGTTATGCTTCAAGTCAGCTACATATGGTACATTTGAAATAGAGAAGTTACCATTTGTAAGGATGTCATAACCTCTGATCTGAGAGTTGGAGTTGTTTCCATACGTCACATAGCCAGCATTTGGTGAAAGTTTGAGATCTCGCAGAAAGTTCTTCTGCCCCGTCATGTGCATGGAGCAAGCACTATCAATATACCATATTATTTCTTGCTCCGAACCATGTAGTGCCTGCAAAATTAGTGAGTTGTGGAGTTTTTAGGCTCCGAGTTAGGTTTTGGGATAAAGGCACGAGTCTTAGGCTTCGGTTGTGACATTTGAGCAACAGGTGTTTTGGAGTGTTTGTTTCGAGATTCCTTAGGAAACAAACAGAACGCCATGGTTATTTCGTATATCCAATAATCATACTCAATGACACGAGGATTCAGAATGACTTTTCTCAGATAGGCGGCTTCCGGAGCAGTGGGATCCACTGTGCCTTCTGGAGTCGCGGTTTCATTTTTGTGATTTTTTACTTTCCATACAAGATTTTGTTTGAAGTTTTTTGTGAAATTGTTTTCTTGAAAATTCTTTCATTGTTCGATGGTACAGTTGATTTTGAAATCGATTCAGGTTTGAAAGTTGTACCATCGGCTTTTGCTATAAAAATGGATGAAGCATTCCGAGGTGAGTTGGTTCGAGTGGATTGAGTATCTATAATGGACTTTTTTGAGGTAGGACTGACCACTTTCTTATGTTCAACCGAATTAGGAGGATTAGATGGCCTTTTGATAATCTTAGTGGGTGCAAAAGAGTTGTGACTCTTAGTTGGCAAGTTGGTAGTCTGACATACACTCTTTTTGGAGTTCTCAAGGACTCTTGAGTTTTTTCTTGACTTAACTGCATTTTTGTGAGCATTCCTGGCTTCTACCTTAGGATCAAAAGCATGTTTCCTATTCAATAAGGGTTTCTTTTTGGAATGAAACGAAGATTTGGAAGTTTGACCAGCAGAGAGGTTGTCAAACACAGGTTTGATTGGCACGAGTTTGGTTTTGGAGACCACTCAAGAGTCAGATTCACAAGAATCAGATGAATTATCAACATCACTATCTAAGGATGCCCAGACAAACTTAGAAGAGTCAGGTTCAGTTGTCTCCGGAATAATTTCCTCAATAACACAATTGTTAGCAGGACTGTGGTTCGGAATTAGAACTACAGGGTTGGAAATATTGGAGTGAAGTTCTGAGGTCCGATTCAGGTCCAAGTTTTTCAGAGGCGGAAGAGGCATGGAATCGGGACACTTGATAACTACGGGCTTAAACTCTGGGATTGGTGATGCAAATTAGTTAGTAGTCTTAGGAAGGGGTGACAAAGGCGAGACAGGGGTGTCCGAATGTTTGATGTTCGGAACGTCTCCCATAAAAGTTAGATTTTGTAACTCCTTCAAGGGATAAATAACTGGTTTCGGAAACTCGCTTCCGAGACCAGGAGCTTTTGACTAAGGATGACGAAAGTTGTGAGTCATCTATTCATTTTCTTCAAGGATGTCAATGGAATTATGCAAGGCATCAATCTTATCATTGAGACGTTTGTTGTCAAAAATTAAAATATTTCTTTCAAAATAAGTAATTTCACATTTGCCTTTAAGAATGATACATTCATCTTGTGTCATTACAAGTTATCATTCTAAAGACTCTATTTTCAACTTCTTATCCTTGAAACGTAACCTAAGATGACTTAATTCACTTTCCTTTTTCTCACTGGCTTCTATGGCTAACTCATAGGCTTTGTAAATGATGTTCATATTTGATTGAATCTGGGTTAGATAAGGTTAACAAAGAGATACGTCAAAATTATTATCAGTAATCATAGATTTTACCTGTTTAACAATGCTTCTGCCAGGTGGATCGTTGGTAGCCATGTAGCAGTAGTTTGGTTCAGCATCTTCATCGTCTCTCTTTGACCCAGATGACCAATAGGCTTCATCACATTCGATTTCTTGTTGAGCCATAAGACACATGTTTCTGCTAGTGGTTACGTAGTCAACATCTCTAGGCGACCAATACCCTTCTACATCCCTTGATACAGTGGTAACAAAAGCCTTTTCACTTTCTGCCATTTCTTGAGCTCTACGTGCATAGTAGGCAGAGTCCTTGATCTTGGGTTTCTTTAGAACTTCGGCTAGGTAGTCCTTGGCAAAGTGGTTTGCATGTCCACATTTGTGACACATAATCTTGGGTTTTTCCGACTTTGGAGTCTATGATGATTCTGAGGTGTGATTTGGTGTAGGAAGGTTAGGCTAGTAGGATGGTGAGTTTTCTGAAGGTTTGTTGAAAGCTTGAGGATTATGTTGGTGAGGAGCATGAAAATGGTTGTGATATAGCTTGTTATAAGGACGATTGTATTTCATGGAAAGTAAGAAAAACTCCTGTCCGAAGAGGAATTCAGAGTCCATATCTTCAGTATTAAGGTCACCAATGGATTGATAGTTTTTGTTGGTGGGAGCAGGTATGGTTGGAGATGAGGGTTAAATAGGAGGGATATATGGAACAAAAGCTAAGAAAGGGTCCAAAACAATGAGGTTTGGATTTTTTGGAGCATAGGAACTGGCTAGAGCTAGAGGGCCTCCAGTGGGTTCACGTAGGGTCTGTGAAACATTTGATTAATGACCTTGAAGTTCATCGAAAAGTTGGTAGAGTTTCAGCTTCTTCAGAGATCCATTACTCTGAAGACATTATTTCACATTTCCCCATCCCTTTCCGAGACTATTAATGAACTTAAGGTTGTATTCAAGCGGAGTTCGGACTATTCCATGAGCAGTCATGTTGTTGGCAGCGATTTAATATCTGTTTGAGGCTCAAGCAACAGATTCACCAGGTGTTGTAGTGAAAGTGTCGAACTCATTGAAAACAGAGGTTAGACACTTATCCTTCATGTTCTCTGACCCCTCTAACAAATCTTGAAGTGTGTCCCAAATCTTCTTTGCAGATTTGCACAGTTTGATGTGCTCAAAGAGAGAAGGTGGAACACCAAACACCATTTCCGAAAAGGCAAGCTGATCTGCATGCAGCTTTTCGAGATCATCAACAGTGAGAGGTGCTTGACGTTGTTCAGCCTGTCCCATGAGAGCTGCAGCAACATCTCTAACAATGGTTCGAACTGGAACATGAGGGCCTTCTTTAACGGATCTCCAGATAGATTCACCTTTTTCTTTTCCAAGTAAAAATCTTTCCATTCTGACTTTCCAGTGATCATACTCTTCAACAACTAGTAGTGGGGCACGTGTAGGGTAACCCATGCTATTTTCTATTTTCATTGAATACATTTGTTGAGTATTAGAAGCAGCCATTGAAGTTAAGATATCTTGAGAAAAAGTGGTATATAAAAGAACTCTTATCCTAAACACATAAATGATCAAAATACCAAGGTAATCTAGAATCAACTGTAATTTGTTCTTATGGAATCAAAGGACAACCACTCAAGCTTGGATACCAATTGTGAGAAAAAGGATCTGATTGCGCAGGGACAAGGTTCGAAAACTCAAACCTTGAGTTAATGCTTAAGATTAATATCTAATTCTGATTATATGTTTCAGTCAAGTCTGGCAAGACCAGTCGAGACTGAAGATGAGAATCAACAAAGTACTTCAAGTATTAAATATGGAGTAATAATCAAAGTAAATACAATAAATGAGCAAGTAGAATGTTTGAAGGAATTTGATTTCAGAGAAAGATGCAAGTGAAGTAAATATGAAAATATTTATCTTTGGAGGAACAGTATGTCTACTATTCTTGTAATTGAATACTCTTTATATAGGAGAAAGAGTTACATCGTACAAACCAAGTTACTTACATAGGACCAGATAAAGTGGTTACTCCTGACACTTCTGATTATCCATTTTGACAAAAATAATTTGAGTCCTATGAGATGTAACATCAAGTAAATGACAAGAATAATAAATGCTAGATAGAAAGACGGATTCAGGCATAATCTTCGTTCGGAACATCTTCACTTGAGCACATGCACAAGGATGAAACACACAAATCGAGAAATGGTCAAAAAAATTCATGTTTTGTATATGTTTCAAGTCTAGTTGTTATTGAAATTTGCAAGCAATTCACAATGATATTTACCAAAACAAAGAAACAATTTCATAACAAATCGCAACATTCCATGAAATAAAAACGCATACTTGTTTTATTAATAACATAGTTTTGTGAAAACTGACCTTTAAGAAGGTCTACATAAAAGAGTAGCACCAACGCTTACTCATAAATAACATAAAGACGTGAGTAGGATACGCCCTACTCACAGTGGGTAGTCTCCTGTGAGACCCGAGATGAAGTCGAGGCACCCTGTAACTCTATTATCCGACGCTCAGATGGGATCCTCTCTCTTCTAGAGCAGAGTGCCTCTCTTGGTACTCTCTCACTTCTGCTCGAGCAGTGGTAAGGTCCTCATAGAGACTATCAATGAGATGTCATGTCTGAGGGTAGTCCCTTTCCAGAAATCGAGTTCGTGTGTCAGTGGCCTCAGCAGCGGCCCCTAACTCTATGATCCGGTTCGCCGATGCCCTAGTCTGATCCCCGAGGTACGAGATCCGCTGAACCATGACAGGGATGACCATGTCTATCGGACCCATATGGTGGAGGTTATAGAAAACTCGCTCCATTACATAAGGTGAACTACGACGCTGTTGTCGGCTCTATCTCTTCAAGTCCTCTGCCCAGCGGGGCGTGGGCCCCTGGTAGCCTAGTCTGTATGTGGGAACTCTGGTGATGTAAGGAGGGTTGATAACCTCCGACTCAACATCCGACTCTTCCTCTGACTCCTCCTTGTCTTCTTCCTTCTCTGGTTCCTCTTTGGGATCTTCCTCTTCGGGTTATTCCTCGAGAATCTCCTTAGGATCCTCTTCGGGATCCTCTTCGATCCACCCATGATTTCCATGGTTAGGGAAATAGGGGTCCCCAGGTACGTGAAAACAAGGCATTCCATTGCGGTAACGCCTAATTCATAACTCTTCTCAGAAACTTATATTTATTTCACCTTTAAACTTTATGGCAGATATATGCCACCAAGGAAGTCAAACAGGTACAAGAACAATACACCAGCACCACCACCGCCACCTCCCCCACAAATGGACTCTACAGTGTTTCAGGTTGCAGTAACAACTGTTGTGGCCCAAATCACCAGTAACAACAACGGAAGTGGAAATGGAACTAACAGTTCTAATCAAAGCGGGAACCAAGGGCACCAACGTGTGTGCTCCTACAAAGAGTTCATGAATTGCAAACCCATAACCTATCATGGAGACAGCGGGGTCCTTACTCTGACAAGATTATTTGAAAAGACCGAGTTCATCTTCGAAATATGTGCATGCCCTAATGAGTTTAAAGTCAACTATGTTGCATGTACATTCACAGACTGAACTTTGTCGTAGTGGAACGGCCACGTTAAAACTTTGACTTTAGTCGTTGCCAATACTATGAGTTGGGAGGATGTGAATGCAATGATGCTCGAGGAATATTGTCCAAGAAGCAATATGCAAAAACTAGAGCAAGAGCTATGGGAATACTCCATGAAGGTCCCTGATATCGCCACATACACTGCCCGATTTAATGAATTGGCAACTCTGTACCCATGAATGGTCACCCCAGAGGCCAAGAAAGTGGAATGTTTCATTTGGGGACTATCCCCTCAGATCCAGGGAATGGTCATATTTGCTAACCCAAGCACCTTCGACAGTCCCAAGCGTCTGGCACAAGCTCTTGTCGACCACGGAATCCATCAAGGCATTTTGAACCCCACGCCTGAACTGTTGGATTAGTGTCTAAGTCCGTAACTATATTTGGTATGTACTTGACCCGGTTGTGCATGGTCCTTTTGGGTTGCCTTCACCAAAGCAACTTGACAAGGTAATTTAGGAGAGAGAGAGAGAAGATAATTATGATTTATTAATATATTATAAGAATAATATATTAAAGGAGAAATCATATTATTTGATTAATATCAGTCATAAATTAATTAGGAATTAATTTGGTGACTAAAAGAGATTAATTGAATAAAGGGGCTTAAACTGTCAAATATATGATAGTTGAGTTTTTGGGCTAGGAAACCTAATGGATTAAAGGGGTAACGAAATTATGATGGGGATCCATCATATTTTCGTCCATAGGCCTTATTCCAGAGGGTTCCATGGGCTGCTTGGTTCTTAAGTTGTCCATTAGGGTTTTACCTGAAACCCTAACAGCCTACAACATAAATAGAGACCCCTACTTGCAATTTTTGGCCACTTGATTACAAGAGAAACCCTAGGGATGATTTTATCATCCTCGCTCCTCTCTCACAATTTCCTTCTTGCTTGTGTGGTGTTTGTAAGCCATTAGAGGAGTTACAGTTTTGACTCTAAGCTCAAGAACCAAGAAGAATCAAAGGATTTCAAGCCAATTGGAAGAGATAATCATTTAGATCTGTTCTTAATATGTTAATTTCAAATTATGCATGCTAGATCTAGGGTTACAAGTCTTAGATGAATTACATGTATAATAGAGAAGCCTAGATCCAAGCTTTAGGGTTTTGCATGAGCACATAGGATGTTCTTTTTCATAAAAACCATTAGTGGTATCAGAGACTTGATTGGTTTTTGTCGTATGTGATGTAATTGTCGAGTTATTGCTGAAAATCATTTTTCTGCCTCTGCCCGACCCGACTCGGCAAGTCAGTATCTGGACTCGGCGCCCAACTCGGCGAGTCTAGGTACTGACTCGGTGAGTCCGTGATTCATGCAGAGGAAGTCTCAGGATTTCTTGCTGTTTTGCTAAAGGATAAATGCCAAAATCATTTTTTGATGATGAAATCCGAATTTTATTGTATTTAAATGATTATCCTTACCAAAACAAAAGATAATATCAAATCATTTGAATAATAGTTTCTTTATATGATAAATATTGATTATTTAAATTATTTGGTAATTATCTTGTGAATAAAATGAGATTAGATCAAATATAGATAATCAACAAATTAATTGTTTAATTTATATTATTTGTTATTTGATCCTTTGTGTTTTGAAAAGTTCAAAACTTGCCCTCAAGTTTTGAAATTTAAATTTATGATTAAAAGTTTAATTTTGAATGATTTAAATTTCAAACCCTTAAAATTCAATCCTATACTATTATATTATTACAAGATTAATTAATACATATGTATAACTTAAAGTGCTAGTCTTACCGTTAATAGGCCTCATTCACGAAGCCGGTCTATAAGGGGGTATAAGGTTATGACCTATAAAATGGCCATTTAATGGGTATCCACTCTTACCCACTGCTTCCTTGATTGGTGGAGGGTCGTTAGCCGAACGGGTAGGATAGGGCAATCATCTCCGTGTTAAAAGTATAATGAATGATACAAAGTAACTACAATGTTTTTACAAATTCCCAAATCTTAGTTACTTGAGGGTAAAATGTGAAAATGATGCTACTCCATGGAATTACACTTTGTACCCTTGTCAAACGTTAGTGGAGAATGTGTGGTTATCCGGCACACTAATTTGGGATTGACATTGGTAGCGAAGGGTGGCTTGATGTTTGTCATAGATCAATGGAGCGTGTGTGGCTTACCGGCACATTGATTCGGTGATAGAGACATTGAGTGCACCATGTTGATTCGCATGGTTATTCACACCTTGTTTGTAATTCTCGATATCCCAGTCACAAACTTGAAGGGCGTATTGATATTAAACATGCCATTGAAAAGTTCAATGAATCTCAAAAGAATCTAGGAGTTTTCAAATACATTTAAAACTTAATTTCCTTTCGTTTTTCATGGTGGAAATTAGTGAATCGTCATTCACTTACCTTCAAATTATTTGCATTTAGATTACGACATCCCTTTTCTAAGTTGTGAATAATGTTGGATCCTAGCCCTAATTTTTCATTTGGGTGTTTAATTGGGGATTCATTCTAATCAAACTTGTTCTTTTCTATTTCCAGATGTTGAACGCAAACAACAACGCTCTTGCGGCTACTAGTGGATTCTCACTCATGAATTTGTGTGGGAAAGTGATCTTTAATGGCAACAACTTCAACGAGTGGATCTGAAACATTCGAATGATCACTCGCTACGAAAACAAGGAGTATGTCCTCGTAGAGAAACCTGAAAAGATCAATCCAGAAACTGCCACTGCTGAAGAAATCGCTACCTATGAGGCACATGAACGTGATGCTACGAAGGTTCATTGCATCATGCTCGCGACTATGAATGCAGAACTCCAGAAGTCCTATGAGGACATGTATCCATTCGATATGCATCAAGATTTAATGGATAGGTACCACCAAAGAGCGAGGCAATAGCGCTATGAGATCATCACTAACATGATCACCGCTAGGATGGGGAGTGGAGAATCCCTAACCTCGCATCTGAAGAAGATGCAGAGGTATGTTTATCGTCTTCTAAAGTTAAATGTTAGCTTTGATGAGGATTTGGCAATCAACATCATCCTCCACTCCTTGCCTCCATGCTACAACCAGTTCAGAATGACCTACCACATGAACAAAGAAGAGGTCACTTTGAGCAAGCTTCAAGGGTTGTTGTGAACTGCTGAGAGCAACCTAAAGGATAAATCTGTTGCATCAACTCCTATTGAATCGGCCCCTGTGTTAGCAATTGGGAATGGAAATGGTAAGAAGAGGAAGGCTCCTTTTAAGAGCCACCAAAAGGGAAAGTCCCAAGATGGTTCCTCTTCTAGTGGAACCAAAGCAGGTTCTACTAACCCTCCTCTGACCCTAAGCAAGCAGAGTGTTTTTATTGCCACGAGAAGGGCCACTGGAAACGAAGTTGCCCCAAATATCTGCAGGAAATTAAAGATGGGAAGATAAAGCCTACCTTTGCAGGTATGTATTCTATTAAATCTAACAACTCATCACTTGCTACTTCATGGGTTCTTGATACACGATGTTGTTTCCACATTTGTTCTGATTTGTAGCGCCTAAGAAGAAGTAGGGAGGTGGAGCATGGGAAGATAAACTTGATTATGGGAAACAGAAGATCATCACCTATGACCAGAGTCGGAGTTTATTCTTTAGTGTTGAGTAATGAGTTAGGATTAGATTTAAATAATTGTTTCTATTCGCCAGATATGGCAAGGAACATCATTTCTTTTCATGGATTATATAGACAAGGTTTCAGATATTCATTTGATAATAGTAATGGTTCTATTAATGTTTATTTGAATGGTGTTTTTTATTTCAATGCATTTCCTTGTAATGGAATATATGAATCTGTGTTGGTTGTAGAAAACTTATGAAATTATGTGTTAAATATTGATTCGTCTAATAGTCTAGACAAAGCATGCTTGTGGCATTGTCGCCTTGTCCATGTCAACAAGAAACGCATAGCCCAACTCCAAAGGATGGAGTGTTAGAGTCATTCGACCTTAGGGACGATGACATGTGTGAGTCTTGTTTGCTTGGGAAGATGACCAAGTCACCCTTTACTAGCACTTGTGATAAGGATGAGGGTTTAATGGAACTCATACACACCTATGTGTGTGGGCCCTTTAGATCCACCACAAGGGATGCTTGCCGCTTCTACGTGACTTTTACAGATGATTATAGCAGATATGGATACATCTACTTAATCAAGCATAAGTCGGAAACTTTTGAAAAGTTCAAAGAGTTCAAGAATGAAGTAGAGAATCAGCTGGACAGGAAAATCAAGATGCTTCGGTCAGACTGAGGAGGAGAGTACCTAAGTCTTGAATTTCACGACTGTCTAAAGGAATGTGGAATTGTTTTGCAATTAACGCCTCCTAGAACGCCACAATTGAATGGTGTGGCTGAGAGACATAATCGGACCTTGTTGGACATGGTTCATTCTCTGATGAGTCGGGCTTCATTACCAATAGCCTTCTGGGGGTATGCCTTAGAGACTTCTGCACATATCCTTAATCTAGTTCCCACCAAGAAGGTTGCCAAAACACCTCACGAGATGCGGACAGGGAAAGCTCCCTCGTTGGCACATATCAAGGTTTGGGATTGTGAGGCTTTCGTAAGATGAGAGACTCACGACAAGCTCGAACCTCGTAGTGAGAAGTGTTATTTCATCGGCTATCCACATAAGTCCTTTGGCTATCTCTTCTACAGAACAAGTGACAATGTTGTCTTCATTGCGAGAAGAGGTGTTTTCCGAGAAAGAGAACTCATAAGCCAAGAGGACTGTGGGAGGCAAATTGATCTTGAGGAGATTCAAGAGCAGAGTGATGAAGGAACTTCTAACACTGGCACTCAACCCGAGGAGGAAACTCCTGTTGAACCTGTTGACGAGTCCTTACCTCTTAGACGTTCCAGTAGGGTTAGTGTTCAACCCCAGTTTTATGGTTTTCATATTACTATTGAAGGGGATATGTTTATTAGTGATGAGACACTAATAAATTTGGACGAACCTAGGAGCTACAAGAAAGCCATGGCAGGCCCGGAATCTGCCAAATGGAAGGAGGCAATGGACAGCGAGATTCAGTCCATGTACGACAACCAAGTTTGGAATTTGGTTGACAATGTACCGGGTCGTAAGACAGTCGGGTGCAAGTGGATCTTCAAGAAGAAGACAAACATGGATGGGAAGGTACACACTTATAAAGTGTGATTGGTTGCGAAGGGCTTTACTCAAACTCTTAGAGTTAACTATGATGAGACCTTCTCGCCAGTTGTGAAGATAAAGTCCATTAGGGTGATGCTTGCAATAGCTGCGTTTCATGATTATGAAATATGGCAGATGGACGTGAAAACCGCTTTTCTTAATGGAAAGTTGGCTAAAGATGTTTACATGAATCAACTAGAGGGTTTTGTCAATGCGAAGCACCCAAATAGAGTGTGTAAGCTTGAGAAATCCATTTATGGATTGAAGCAGGCGTCTCGCAGTGGGAATCTTTGTTTTGATGAGAAGGTCAAAGAGTTTGGTTTTCTGCGAAGCGAAGATGAATCTTGTGTATTTTTCAAAGCCAGTAGGAGTATAGTGAGCTTTCTCGTATTATATGTCGATGACATACTACTCATAGGAAACGACATCCCGACACTGCAGGAAGTTAAATCCTGGCTTGGTAAGTGTTTCGCTATGAAGGACCTGGAAGAGGCTGCATATATTCTGGGAATAAGGATAGTGAGAAACAGAAGTAAAAGACTGATAGGACTCAGTCAGGATACATACTTGGATAAGGTACTAAAGCGTTTTAGTTTGGAAAATTCCAAGAAAGGGGATTTACCAATCCAAAGCTATTCAAGTTGAGTAAGACTTAAAGCCCAAGTACAGAGGCAGAGATAGCTGATATGAGCCGAGTACCTTACGCTTCCGTAGTTGGATCGATCATGTACGCTATGACTTGTACTCGCCCTGATGTGGCCTTCGCTTTGAGCATGGTCAGCAGGTATCAGCGAAACCCTGGTAGAGCCCATTGGACTGCAGTTAAGAGTATTCTTAAGTACCTTCAAAGGACCAAGGAATTGTTTCTAGTCCTCGGTGGGAATGATGACTTAAGGGTATGAGGGTACAGTGATGCTAGTTTCCAGATGGATCGGGATAATTACCGTTCGCATTCAGGTTGGGTCTTTAACCTTTAACGGAGGAGTAGTGACTTGGAAAAGTTCCAAGCAGGAGACTGTGGTTGATTCAATGTGTGAATTAGAGTACACTACAGTGAGTGAAGCGTCGAAAGAGGAAATATGGTTTAAGAACTTCATTGGAGACCTTGGAGTTGTGCCATCCATAAAGGAGCCCGTGGAGATTTCTGTGATAATGGAGCGGTTTCCTTAACCAAGGAACCAATGGATCACGGTAGATCCATGCATATCGAAAGAAAATACCATTTCATTAGACATCGAGTAGAAGAGGGACTCCTCGTAGTAAAGAGGCTATCATCAGAAGATAACCCAGCAGATCCCCTTACAAAGGGACTGAGCAGGGTTAAGCACTTGCAGCACGCTAGGAGCATTGGACTAAAGGACGATATGAGTTTAGATTAGATAAGTAAGAAACGTGTAATAGATAATTTGTATTTGACGTTTGATGAATGAATAAAGGTGTATTATTTATGAGTAAAGATACTACCTTGTGTTGAATGTTTGTCTATTGTTTCAATTTTGCATGTTTTGACTTCCTGAATAATAAGATTATTCAAACGATCCGCAGTCACTCATATGTTGGAAGTAGATATGAAAGAAGATTGTCATGAATTTGTTTGTAGATTGTCTAAAAGGTTTTAGGCATGGAAAAGGTTTGCTGCAAAATTCATGAGTGCTTATGAATTATGATTTGAGCATTGGAATAAACCCGCGCTTGCTGGTATCACTTCATGGAATTTATCATGGGTGATCGCAAGACGATAATATCATATAATCTTTAAACCTAGAGATATGGTTATTGTTTATTGTTAGTTATGCATTGATAATCTGTAAACGCATCGGTAACTTGATGTTATAAAACACATTTTTGTGTATGATTTAGCCAGTAAATAATAAAAGCATATAAGTCAAAGTTTATCTGCTCCTTTTGTTCTAAGAGGATAAAAGCAATGTCTGGCCACTTGATGATTTGGTTTGACTTATGTGTCGGGCCCGGTCAGAACAAAGTTGATGTGTTCAACTAAGTTCTATGTCAAAGAAATCAGAGATTGAGGAACAATATGCTGAACAATAAGTATGACTATGTTCCATGTGGTTGTCAGCATGATATCCAGAATAGAGGATTATCCGATCCCTTATTTAAAGGACAAGTTTTTTATCAGAGTTGACAGCAGCGTATAAGAGCTACGATTGCTAAACCGGAATTTGAAGTCATATGTGAGATATAGTTACTAGACTTATCCAAGTGGGAGACTGTTGGATTAGTGTCTAAGCCCGTAAATATATTTGGTATGTACTTGACCCGGTTGTGCATGGTCATTTTGGGTTGCCTTCACCAAAGAAACTTGACAAGGTAATTTAGGAGAGAGAGAAGATAATTATGATTTATTAATATATTATAAGAATAATATATTAAAGGAGAAATCATATTATTTGATTAGTATCAGTCATAAGTTAATTAGGAATTAATTTGGTGACTAAAAGAGATTAATTGAATAAAGAGGCTTAAACCGTCAAATGTATGATACTTGAGTTTTTAGGCTAGGAAACCTAATGGATTAAAGGGGGAACGAAATTATGATGGGGATCCATCATATTTTCGTCCATAGGCCTTATTCCAAAAGGTTCCATGGGCTGCTTGGTGATTAAGTTGTCCATTAGGGTTTTACTTGAAACACTAGCAGCCTACAGTATAAATAGGGACCCCTACTTGCAATTTTTGGCCACTTGATACCAAGAGAAACCCTAGGGCCGATTTTAGCATCCTCCCTCCTCTCTCATAATTGCCTTCTTGCTTGTGCGGTGTTTGTAAGCCATTAGAGGAGTTACACTTGTGACTCTAAGCTCAAGACCAAGAACAATAAAGGATTTCAAGCCAATTGGAAGAGGTAATCATTTAGATCTGTTCTTATTATGTTAATTTCAAATTATGCATGCTAGATCTAGTGTTACAAGTCTTGGATGAATTACATGTACAATAGAGAAGCCTAGATCCAAGCTTTAGGGTTTTGTAGGAGCACATAGGATGTTCTTTTGCATAAAAACCATCACGAACAACCAAAGAAGGGAGACAACAATAGGAAGTCTTTGAACAAAAATAAGGGCCAGCCAACTCAATACCTAACCAAGAAGCAACAAACTGTGGCCGTCCATGCTATCACAGCCCCTACCGCCCCAACACAAGCCAAGCAATATGTTGGGACTCTCCCAAAATGCGACAAGTGTACCTACTATCACCATGGCGCCTGCCGAGATAAACAATGCAACAATTGCAACAAAAAGGGGCACGGCGCTCGTTACTGTAGGGCACCAGCACAACAAACCACCCAAGCCGCTAATGTTGGGGTGAGTCGCACATGTTATGGTTGCGGTGAGACCGGGCATTTCAAGAGTGATTTCCCGAAGGCACAGAACAGAAAAAATGAAAGTGTGTGAAGGGTTCTCACAATGGGGCATGAGGAGGCGGTTAGGGATCCCACCATGGTTACTGGTATGTTTCTCCTAAATAACTCATACGCATGCTTAATTTTTGATAGTGGTGCGGAGAAAATCTTCGTGAGCCACCAGTTTAAACACTTACTCAAGCAGAAACCCCAATCACTAAATGAAACATTCAGCGTAGAGATGGACAATAGAAAAACAAAATGCACTAAAGATATATTCGTAGGATGCACACTAACTCTAAACAATCATTGTGACATCCCCAATTTCACGATCAGAAAAGACCGATTTGTTTATGCTTTGTTTTATAAAATCAGAGTAAATCCTTTTGATTAAAAGAGTTGCGGAATTTGTTCCCAAAACAAAATATGATAAAATTTATCAAAATGTTTCTCAAAGAGAATGTATTTTCATTAAATAATAAAACCTCAGGATGTCATGTTCTGATACAGACCAAAAGCATAAACAATATAAAATAGACCTTACAACAGTTATTTATATCTACTGATCTATAATCCAAAATCTCTCGTCAAGTCCACCAATTTATACTCTTGTGCCATTACCTGTAATGGAAAGAAAACTGAGTGGGTTAGGCTTGGGAGCCTGGTGAGCATATAGGGTTTTCAACCTACAATAATACATTTATTATATTCAATTATCAAACAATCATCCCAAATACTCATTCCCATTATCTCCTTTATTTCTTAAGGATTTACCCTAAGAATCAACTATCCTTTATCCATTTATTCCTAAGGATTGACCAAAGAAATTGACACAAAGTCCACCACTGCCAAGGTCCACAAATTACGACTGGTAAACACTTAGTTCAACATACTTAACAAACACCTAGTTCTAACACTCCTAGTAAACAATTAATTCAAAACATCTGGTGAATACTTAGCTCTAAAACACTTAGTGAACACACTCAGTTCAACAACACCAAGTGAACACATCTAGTTCAAAAATACTTAATGAACACATTGAGTCCAAAAATACTAAGTGAACACATAGAGTTCGGAAATACCTAATGAGCACATTGAGTTCAAACACCAAGAGAACACATAGAGTTCAAAAATACCTAATGAACACATTGAGTTCAAACACCAAGTGAACACGTAGAGTTCAAAAATACCTAATGAACACATTGAGTTCAAACACCAAGTGAACACATAGAGTTCAAAAATACCTAATGAACACATTGAGTTCAAACACCAAGTGAATACATAGAGTTCAAAAATACCTAATGAACACATTGAGTTCAAAAATACTTATTATTTCGTCTCACATCAACTATTTCATCTACCCATGTTCTACCCAACATATTTGTAGATGCAAACACATATACAATTTAAATCTTTTAAAACATGTATAAAACATTATTTATACATCTATCTCAAGTAAACAAACAATGTATAAACACCTAGCACGTACTTCATAGCAAATACTTCATATCTATGCGGTAGAAGAAAGTGAATATACATTCACACATATAACAACAAAATATACACATAACACGTATTTTGTATAAAATACTTCGTATTTATGCGTTAGAAGAAAGTAACCACACACTCACTTGGTTAGACGATGCCCGGACAGCACTACAGTTCTAAGAGTAGTATTCTTCGGTGAAACTGAGATCACTTCGCACACCGGGCTTCTCGCGGGCAGATCTTTGACTCGGAAACTCTTTTCTTCTCGGGATCTTCGGGCTTCGGGACTTGCTTCGGGTATCGGGTTTGATACCGAGGCTTCGGGGGTACTTATTTGCACGTAAATCGAGGTAAAACGGGAGAGAGAGAAGAGAATATAGCAACCCTAAACGGTTGGCCCTTCAAATCTATTTATAGGGCAAAATCTGCCCTTTCCACGTCGTGGCGCCTATTTCCACGTCGTGGGCTTAATCGTCACTGCATGCGTCATCGCAAGTTGCGTCTGGGGGACTCCCGGAGGTGTTAGAAGACTTGCCACGTCATGGCTCTGCTTGCCACGTCGTGGTATCTGACAGCTTTGGGGTTTCGCACTCCGCACTTCAGAAATTCATAACTTTCGCATACGAACTCCGTTCTCGACATTCTTTATATTGACGTTCTTTATATCGATACGAATGTGAGATTATGCTCTACATCTCTCTTTTAGACTCCGTTGGCTAATTTTGACTTGAATTTTAATATATTATAAATATATTACTTTTATATTATTTTTAGTAGGACGGGACAGGAAAACTTCGTTATAAATTCATACACTACTAGAAAATAGACCTTTAATGATGTGCTTTTTACGACACGCGCTGATTAATGATACGCAAAAGGACGTGCCCTTAAAATAGTGTCATCTCTTCAAAAAAAATTTAGGATTTACGTCACGCATTACTGCGTGCCCATAATTTAGTGTCTCAAGAAAAAAAATTAAAAACACGGAGGGCGCTTTATCTTAAATGTGCGTCGCCTTTACCTGTCGCTTTATAATTTTAATGAAACGCGCTTTTAGTAGACAAGGGGGAAACGAAATCCCCAAATTTTTGAAAACCCGCCTTTTTTCTATCTTCTATCTATCTTTCATCCTTGCAATCCACTCTCCTCTCTCTGATACTCTCTCCTCTAGATATCCCTTCATTCTCTACCTCCCGTCTCTCTGTAAACCCTAAGCCATCGCCACCTCCCTTCTCTCTAGCACGTGCTAGGCCAGGGTTTTAGTAGATACTAGGGAAAATGAAATCCCCAAAATTTTGAAAACCCGCTTCTTTTTTATCCTCCGTTTGTGTGCTTTTCCATGGAGAAGAAAAAAGAACTAAGGTTTGTTTCCCCAATTCAAAATTAACGCTAATTGCTTCTTAAACTGCATGTTATTTTACAGTTTTTTTGGGTGATTTACAGCCGACGAATTCTAACGATTTTCATTTATTGTGCACATGTTTTCGAATTCTAACTATTTTCATTTATTTTGCAGATGTTGAGCGATTTTATCGACTGTGCGATCCAGGCGTGTATTAGGGTTTCGTTTTTTCCGACCGCTTCCGTGAAATCTCCACTAGGGATCGATCGGCACTTGTTATCTAACAACACACCGAAAAACATCACCGAAGATGGCTTCAATTCCTCCGCTTATCGATCCTCTATCTTCTTCCCTACTCTGTTCTACAACCACTTCCGTCCCCGCCACCGCCTTCTTCCACCGTTTGTGTCTAACCTTATCTCCTCCAGTGCTCGCCGCTATGCTTTCTTCTCCTTTTCGCCTTACAGATCCTCGCAGACCATTGCTCATCGTCGCTGCAGCTACCACTTTGATGTCCAATTTTGTACAGGTACAACTCTTCTTAGTGTAATTTGTGAGTTTAGTTTCGGATAAATTTCTTTGTAGATCAGTCTGTAATACGTGTTGTTACCCTTTTCGGACATTTGAAAATAGACGTGATCATGAAACAGGAGCTAAATTTGTTGTTACCCTAAGCATCGCCTCGACAAAAATGGAAGAACAAAGTGATTCGCTAAATTTGTTTTTCAGTTCGTATTGATCGCTAATTTTGTCCCAATCCTTCCAATTCGATGTTCCAGATCAGTTTTATATTCGAATTGGTAACTAGTATGGTAAGAATTTTGTCCCAATCCTTCCAATTCGATGTTCCAGATCACCCCTGCTTCTGATTTTTTAGCTTCCTGGTCAGGCCGACTCATAGAATTATTCCCCACAAACCCTTTGACTTCCGAAACATCACCCCCATCCTTGTTCTTTCCCATAACCTTGTTACTTTTCCAACTTTGCCCCTGTTCAATCTTTGAATCATTAGACTTTCCTTTCATTGGCTGAATATTCCCATAATACCCCTGCCCATTTTTACCTCCTGTCTTCCCACCTCTATCAAAACTAAATTCCAAATTTTCCTGATTATTCCCATTATACCCCTGATAGCGAATTCCAGCAGAAGCCCCAGAATTTCCAATTTTCGGATAATTCCCTTTTTGCCCCTGCTTGCGGTTTCCAGCAAAAACCCCTAAACCTTCATTTTTCGAGAAATTCCCTTGATGCCCCTGACTCGAAAACTGTTTTTCCCCCCTGTAGCTTCTTTTGAAAAAAAATTTCCATTATTTCCTTTGGTTTTCTTCACCACATCAATGCCTAACTAAATTGGCTATGTTTCTTGTTCTTTTTCTTAACCAAAGTTTATCAACTTTGTGAATATTATTCTGACTTGTTTTGATATTTATTTTTGATATTTTGTTCTTAATGTTGGTTCTAACTTCTATTTTTTTTTCTTTTTTTTAAACAGTTACAAGGGACCTGAATAGGGGTTTTCTGAATTTGTAGTGATGGCTGCAGACACTGAAGATTTTGAAATGATTTCCCATATTCCATTCCTTACTAAATATAAGGTATGTTTCTAATATTTTTGTTCCTTCAAAAGAAGAATTGGGGAGAGCTTGTGGAGTTAAAAAACCGGTGCTTTCATGTTCGTTGACCAGCATTGAAAGAAGTCACTAAGATCCCAAATCCAGCAACTCAAGGTTTACTTTATTATCTTCTCATAATCTTTAATCTAATTATACACTATCAGATCAATGTTTTTTCTGCAATTTCTTCTTTTACATTGTCTTCTACAAGTTACTGTTTTGCTACTGTTTAGCATGATACAACCAAGGATTGTATTATGTTGAAGATTATTCGTGTTCTTCCCCCTGCTGTTCCTAGCCGTCAAGTGAAAGTAAACTCCTCAACATGGGAGGCATCGGGTGAGACATTAAACAACATTGACCATGAAGCAATGGTTGTTGACCCTGCACTTGTATTAACCATCCAGGTTGGCAGTTGTCACTAAAAAGATGATGTTTATTATTGTGGTAAAATGTTTTGGTTTAACTTTACTGAATTATTATTATTCAGGTTATGTTGACTGACTTCGGGGTAGCAAAGCAATTTGATGAAAGCACAATGTTAAATTCCATGTGTGGGACATTAGAATATATGACACCTGAAATTATACAAGGGAGGGGCCATGATAAGGCCGCTAATTGGTGGAGTGTTGGAATTTTAATGTATGAAATGCTTTCTGGAAAGGTTGGTGTGCTGTCACCTTTAATTACTTTTAATAAATCACTATTAAATTCCCATTACTTTTAGCGTGAGGGTAATAATGTAATTTTGTTCGAACTTTATCTTTGCAGCCTTCGTTGAGAGGTGGAAACAGACAGAAGATTCAGGAGAAAATAGTGAAGGACAAGATAAAGCCTCCAGGATTCTTGTCAAGTGAAGCACATTCGCTTTTGAAAGGGGTAATGTTGTAATTTGTAATACTATATGCATGTGTTATAGTTGTTGGTTAATATTATATGCATGGGAATACAACAATTTCTGTTTTGAGCTTCTCACCTAATGGAGAGGTACAACTGTTCATGCTATTTTAATACATCATGAAACAGAAACACTACAAGTTTTTCAATTACTTTATATATATATATATATATATATATATATATATATATATATATATATATATATATATATATATATGGTAGGGGTTGATAGATTTCTCTTAGCTTGGTTGAATGATAAGATGGTGGTCATTGGGATCCATGTGATCAGAATTTCCCTGGTGCTCCAACATTTTTGCCAGGTAAATCCATCTGGCCAGACCTCTGCTTTGCCTCCTATGTAACAGCCCGGATTTCCAGGTATCTTTTATTCTTATATTTTTGGTATTTTGTGAGGAGACTCGGCGAGTTGGAGCTCAGACTCGCCGAGTAGGATCGCAGTTCTGGACGCGGGTTCGCACCTGGACTCGGCGAGTCCAAGGAATGGAATCGGCGAGTCCGTGCTGTTTAATGAAACCCTAATTTCCTGGTCCTAATCCCTATTTAAAGGACCTTATGGCCCTTCATTGCGGCTACCTGGTCCTTGAGAGCACCTAAACAGCTGAGAGTTCTTGTGAGTGATTTAAGAGGCCATTATTCACCAATTTTTGTGTGTATTTGCAAGAAAGGAAGGGGGGAATCAAGCTAGGAGAGTTGGGGAGCTTGGATCTACTTCCATTTCGTCAGAGGAATCTTATTGAGGTATCATTCAGAGCTTATTCTCGTATTTTTGTTGATATGGTCAAATCTAGGGTTTTGTCATGCCTTGTTTGCCTTGTATTTGGAGTGTGAGAGGTCCCATGGGGATATGGTACCTAGATCTGGACCTTAGCAGGTCCAGAGAGTCCCAAATGCCATGCTTTATGTCCTCCTTTTGGGTTTGGAGACTAGGGTTGCCATCTTAGAGGTCATCTCTACAAAAAGAGCCTTGTAGGTGTTGCATGGTAGCCAAGACAGTGTCTTTACGTGATGAATGAGCTTAGGAAGGCCAGATCTATGAGTTGATGGAGCGGATCTGACCTCAGAAGCGAGATTGAGTTGATGCATGGCATGGACTCGCCGAGTCCGAAGAACAGACTCGACGAGTAGCATGAAGATTGTCCTTAACCACTCAACGAGTGGTCTTGCCGAGTTAAGGGTTGACTCAGTGAGACAGGGAGAGTTAGAGAGGGTTGACAGGTGGACTGAGTCGAGCTGGAACTCGTCGAGCTGGAACTCGCCGAGTTGTTCTTGAGACTTGGCGAGTTGAGTCGTGGTGGCCCCGCGATTCATGTCAGGCGGGACTCGTCGAGTTGGGGGTGTACTCGACGTGTCAGGAGGGGATCCTAAAGAGTTAGTGAACACGTATAGACTCGCCGAGTCGCCATAGTGCACTCGCCGAGTTCGGTCAAAGTTGACCGTTGAATGTTGACCAGAGTTGACCAATGTCGACTTGATAGGGGTAGTCAACCTTAGTGGTAAAAGTGTTAATTAGGGACATATGATGTTATAGGAGGATTATAGCTCGGAGGATCGAGCACGAGTGATTTCCGGGATTCGCGAGTTATCGAGATATACGAGGTGAGTCTTCTCACTATACTTTACCTTGAGTAGGTAATCAGAGTTATGTGATAGAGTATTTGTATGCTATATGCCTGTTATGTGTTGTACTGCATTATTTCTATGTGATTTATGCTGTGCATGTTTATAGAGTTGGAACCGGAAGGTTCCCAGAGTTAGAACCAGTGGGTTCACAAAGCAGGGTCTACGGACCCACAGAGTTATAGCCTCGAGTGGCGAATATGTGTTATGTGTGGTATTTTGAGGAACTCACTAAGCTTTGTGCTTACAGTGTTAGTGTTGTTTGTTTCAGGTACTAGTGATGACCGTGGGAAGGCGCCGGCTTGATCTGCACACACGCACGGGATTTTTATAATATGTGATCTTGGGATTTTGTATGATATGGATTGGAGTTTTAAACTTGATGTTTTATGAAAATTTAAATGAAAATGTTTTTATCTTATGCGAAAAATTATTTTGAAATTCACGGTGTTACAATTTGGTATCAGAGCCTTGGTTTGAGGGATTCGAGTACACCTTCGGGCGTATTTGAACTCAAACTGAGGATTTGAAGAGTATTTTCAAAAAGAGTAAAAGATTTTGGAAAAAACACAGAGCAGAGTGTGTGTACGATCGGTCCGCGCCCGAACGGTGATTTCCCAAAATACCCTCATGTTATGTGCTATTGATATTGATATGATGTATTCGCATGCTAGAGTAGGCTAAGTATTCCTATTAGGACTAGAGTGGCCTGATTTGTGATGCATTAGCCTAGGAAGAGGTGAGCTGCTATGAGATGCTTGAGAGTGAGTAGGTAGCAGCGAGGGGCTTATGAGAGATCTATTAGAGAGTAGCCTGTGCATGATAGAGTACATGGAATTTGGGATCCGAAGAGGAGGACTTGGGGTGTATTCTGATACGGTGCGGACAGTAGTATTGGGCCCGTACTACTGAAAGCACCGGAGCGGTGCACAGCCCAAGTAAGAATCTTTGGAATACCAAGAATCAAGGAGGGATGAGTTGTCGAGTGTGAGTATGCTCGAATGGATTCTAATTTATCGTATGTTGTATTTCAGAGGTAGATCATGGTGAGGACACGTATGATGCCTGAGAGCAGTGATACCAGTGATGAGGAGATCCGCCGGATCATCCACGAGGAGGTGGCTGCGGCCATCAGGGCAGAGATACCAGAGATGTTCGGGTCTATTAAGACCACGCTGATTGAGACTTTTGACGAGCGTTATGCCGCTCTTTCTGAGGCTGCTGTTGCAGCGGCCACCGCAGCTATTGCTGCCGCTAGGCCGCAAGGTGGTGATGCGTTGCTGTTCCGGGAGTTCAGCAACACAAAACCACCAGAGTTTGATGGGACCCAGGACCCGGTGGCAGCTATGAGGTGGATTTCTGACATAGAGGGGTGTTTCTTCACTTGCTCATCTCCTGAGCATTTGAAGGTTCGGTTCGCGCTGAACCAGCTTCGCTTGGGAGCGAAGGACTGGTGGAAGTTTGTGACGGCGCACTTTACGCCTGCTGAGCTTGCGGCAGTGACCTGGGAGAGGTTCACTGCCATGTTCCGAGATGAGTACGTTCCCCAGGTGGAGAGGGAGCGTTTGGCCCAGGAGTTTCTGACCCTCAAGCAGGGTACTGAGTCGGTTATAGCGATCACCAGTATGTTCCATGAGAGGGCGATGTTCTGCCCTGAGCACGTGTCCACCGAGCAGGCACGTATGAGCCGTTATCTGAGTATCTTGAGGCGAGACATTCGGGAGTTCGCAGCGAACTCCTTGTATCGGACATTTTCTGAGCTTCAGGCAAATGCTCGGAAGAGGGAGATTGAGCTAGAGACTCAGGCCAGGGAGGAGGCGGAGTCTCAGGGGAGGGATCGGCGACCGGCACAGTCTCAGCCGGCAGCCAAGCGGGCCAAGCTCGCTGATCCCAAACCAGGGAGCCAGAAGGGCCGCACTTGTGGGAAGTGTGGCAAGGGTCATGATGCAATTTGTAGAGCGGGATCTTGCTACAAGTGTGGCAAGGAGGGGCACATGGCCAAGGACTGCCCCAAGGGGTTTGCGGTGTGTTTTCACTGTAATCAGACTGGACACCGGAAGGCAGAGTGTCCGCAGTTGCGAGGATCATCTCAGGGAGCACCTCAGGGATCTGCCCCTGCCGCCATCCGAGCTACAGAGAGTCGGTCAGTGAAGGCCGAGGCGCCGAGGGCACGAGGGAGAGCTTTTCAGCTGACCGCGGAGGAGGTCCGCACAGCACCCGATGTCGTGGCTGGTATGTATTCTTTTGTGTATTTATTTTGATGTTGAGATATTATGCTTATATTATGTTGTGCGTAGGTACTTTTCTTGTGAATTCTGTACCTGCATTGGTGTTATTTGACTCGGGTGCGAGTCGGTCTTTTATATCTTTGGCCTTTAGTCAGCATATCAGTGTCAGTCGTGAGGCATTGAGTCGGCCTCTGAGAGTGTCCATAGCTGATGAAAGGGTGATATATGCCACAGAGGTTCTACGAGGGTGCGTATTCGAGATTTTTGGTGTTGAGTTCCCGATTGATCTAGTTCCTATTGCGATGGGTGATGTCTGTGTCATTGTGGGCATGGACTGGTTGAGCCGATTCAGTGCGGTTATCGACTGCGAGCGACAGCTGGTGACCATATGAGACCCTAGTGGGGGAGTTCTTTCGGTGTACGGTGAGGGTACACGTTCAGGATCAGCGTTTTGTTCGGCCGCTAGGGCGAGGCAGTGTCTACAGCAGGGCTGTAAGGGTTTTGTGGCATATGTGATGGATACGCGGGTGGATTCTGAGAGGCCGAGTTCAGTTGAGGAGGTTCCGGTGGTGCGTGAGTTCATGGATGTATTTCTCGAGGAGTTGCCGGGTGTGCCTCCTGTGAGGCAAGTGGAGTTCAGTATCGATTTGGTTCCGGGGGCTGCGCCTATCGCTAAGGTGCCCTATCGTCTTGCACCTCCAGAGATGCAAGAGTTATCCTCGCAGCTTCAGGAGCTGCTGGGAAAGGGGTTTATTCGGCCGAGCAGCTCGCCGTGGGGAGTGCCGATCCTGTTTGTCAAGAAGAAGGATGGTTCACACCGGATGTGCATTGATTACCGGGAGTTGAACAAGCTAACGGTCAAGAACCGTTACCCGTTGCCGAGGATCGACGATTTGTTTGATCAGTTGCAGGGAGCATCTTGGTTCTCCAAGATCGACTTGAGGCCTGGATATCATCAGGTGAGGGTGCGAGATGAGGACGTCCAGAAGACAGCATTCAGGACGCGTTATGGGCATTATGAGTTTGTGGTGATGCCTTTCGGGCTCACCAATGCCCCGGCAGTGTTCATGGATCTCATGAACCGAGTGTATAGGCCGATGCTGGATCGGTCGGTGATTGTATTTATCGATGACATTCTGGTATATTCGAGATCTAGAGAGCAGCATGAGGAGCACTTGAGAGAGGTTCTCGGAGTTCTGAGATCGGAGAGGCTTTATGCCAAATTCTCCAAGTGTGATTTCTGGTTGCGGGAGGTACAGTTCTTAGAACATCTCGTTAACCAAGAAGGGATATTGGTCGATCCGGCCAAGGTTGAGGCGGTGATGAGTTGGGAGGTGCCGAGGTCACCCTCCGAGATCAGGAGTTCCCTAGGGTTGGCAGGGTATTATCGGAGGTTTATCAAGGATTTCTCTAAGATCGCAGTGCCACTCACCAGATTGACCCGGAAGGGTGTTGCTTTTTCATGGGGCCCCGAGCAGCAGGCCTCCTTTGAGACACTTCGCCAAAGGTTGTGCGAAGCCCCGGTGTTAGCTCTCCCGGAAGGGATGGAGGACTTTGTGGTATACTGTGATGCATCGATTTTGGGGTTGGGAGCGGTGCTGATGCAGAGAGGGCATGTGATAGCATATGCATCGAGGCAGTTGAAGCCTCATGAGACGAGATATCCCACCCATGATCTAGAGTTGGGGGCAGTGGTGTTCGCCCTCAAGATTTGGCGTCACTACTTGTATGGGGTTCGGTGTATGATATACACGGACCATAAGAGTTTGAAGTATTTGATGGATCAGCCCAACCTGAATATGCGTCAGAGAAGGTGGTTGGATGTGGTCAAGGATTATGATTGTGAGATCCTGTACCACCCAGGCAAGGCTAACGTGGTAGCCGATGCATTGAGCCGCAGGGCGGAGAGCCCACCGCTGCGGGATGTATGTTTGAGATTGACCGTGATAGCT
The DNA here is from genome assembly GCF_002870075.4 of Lactuca sativa. Classification (NCBI taxonomy): domain Eukaryota; kingdom Viridiplantae; phylum Streptophyta; class Magnoliopsida; order Asterales; family Asteraceae; genus Lactuca; species Lactuca sativa. The sequence goes on along the minus strand of NC_056631.2, from coordinate 225,398,890 downwards.
CCAGTGTTGGACGCCATTCGTGGGGCACAGGCCGAGGCTGTGCAACCTGAGATGCAGAAGAGGGAACGAGTTGTTGGTTTGGTTTCAGAGTTCGTTACCGATGATTGGGGGCTTATGACATTTCAAGGGCGTATCTGGGTACCGTTTGTGGGAGGGACGTGTACCATTTTGATGGAGAAGGCGCATCGGTCGAAATTTTCGATCCAACCGGGGGCCACTAAGATGTATTTGGACTTGAGAAAGGAGTATTGGTGGCCCTGTATGAAGAGGGATGTCGCGTGGTTTGTTGAGAGGTGCTTGACCTGCCGTAGGGTTAAGGTCGAGCACCAGAGGCCGCATGGTAAGTTGCAGCCATTGGAGGTTCCCGAATGGAAATGGGAACAGATCACTATGGATTTCATCACCAAATTGCCAAGGACTGCCAGAGGAGTTGATGCAATTTGGGTGATTGTGGACAGATTGACGAAGAGCGCTCATTTCCTTGCTATCAGCGAGAGTTCTTCAGCAGAGAAATTGGCGGAGGTGTACGTAAGGGAAGTGATATCTCGGCATGGGGTGCCGATCTTGATTTTTTCAGACCGTGATGTGCGTTTCACTACCAGATTCTGGAAGAAGTTTCATGAGGAGTTGGGTACTAGACTGCATTTTAGTACCGCATATCATCCCCAGACAGACGGTCAGAGTGAGCGGACGATTCAGATGCTCGAGGACATGCTCCGGGCATGTGTGTTGGATTTCGGGGGTAGCTGGGATGCATATTTGCCCTTGGCAGAGTTTTCCTACAACAACAGCCATCATTCGAGCATTGGTATGCCACCCTTTGAGCTGTTGTATGGGAGGAGGTGTTGGACCCCCATTTGTTGGGGAGAAGTTGGACAGTGGGTGATGGGCAGTACAGAGATCGTGCTTCAGACGTCAGATCAGATCCAGCAGCTCAGACAGAGGTTGTTGACCGCTCAGAGCCGACAGAAGAGTTACGCAGACAGGCGCCAGTCCGAGCTTGAGTTCCAGGTCGGCGACTTTGTACTCCTGAAGGTCTCTCCTTGGAAAGGAGTGATTCGATTCAGGAAGAGGGGCAAGTTGGGGCCCCGATATATTGGTCCTTTCCGTGTGATCGCGAGGGTAGGCCGGGTAGCCTATCGTTTGGATTTGCCAGCAGAGTTAGGGCAGATTCACGACACTTTTCATGTGTCGCAGCTGAGGAAGTGTATAGCCGACGAGTCGGCGATGGTTCCATTAGAGGATATTCAAGTGGATGCGAGCCTGAATTATGCTGAGAGACCAGTGGCCATCAGAGATCAGAAAGTCAAGGTTTTGAGGAACAAGGAGGTACCCCTGGTGTTGGTTCAGTGGCAGCATCGGAAGGGGTCAGAGATGACCTGGGAGCCAGAGCGTGAGATGCGTGAGCAGCATCCGGAGCTATTTGCAGAACGAGACTTCGAGGGCGAAGTCTAGTTCTAGTGGGGGAGAATTGTAACAGCCTGGATTTCAAGGTATCTTTTATTCTTATATTTTTGGTATTTTGTGAGGAGACTCGGTGAGTTGGAGCTCAGACTCGCCGAGTAGGATCGCGGTTCTGGATGCGGGTTCGCACCTGGACTCGGCGAGTCCAAGGAATGGACTCGGCGAGTCCGCGCTGTTTAATGAAACCCTAATTTCCCGGTCCTAAGCCCTATTTAAAGGACCTTATGGCCCTTCATTGTGGCTACCTGGTCCTTGAGAGCACCTAAACAGCTGAGAGTTCTTGTGAGTGAGATAAGAGGCCATTATTCACCAATTTTGTGTGTATTTGCAAGAAAGGAAGGGGGAAATCAAGCTAGGAGAGTTGGGGAGCTTGGATCTACTTCCATTTCGTCATATGAAGCTTATTGAGGTATCATTCAGAGCTTATTCTCGTATTTTTGTTGTATGGTCAAATCTAGGGTTTCTTCATGCCTTGTTTGCCTTGTATTTGGAGTGTGAGAGGTCCCATGGGGATATGGTACCTAGATCTGGACCTTAGTAGGTCCAGAGAGTCCCAAATGCCATGCTTTATGTCCTCCTTTTGGGTTTGGAGACTAGGGTTGCCATCTTAGAGGTCATCTCTCCAAAAAGAGCCTTGTAGGTGTTGCATGGTAGCCAAGACTGTGACTTTACGTGATGAATGAGCTTAGGAAGGCCAGATCTATGAGTTGATGGAGCGGATCTGACCTCAAAAGCGAGATTGAGTTGATGCATGGCATGGACTCGCCGAGTCTGAAGAACAGACTCGACGAGTAGCATGAAGATTGTCCTTAACCACTCAGCGAGTGGTCTTGCCGAGTTAAGGGTTGACTCAGTGAGACAAGGAGAGTTAGAGAGGGTTGACAGGTGGACTGAGTCGAGCTGGAACTCGCCGAGTTGTTCTTGAGACTCGGCGAGTTGAGTCGTGGTGGCCCCGCGATTCATGCCAGGTAGGACTCGTCGAGTTGGGGGTGTACTCGACGTGTCATGAGGGGATCCTAGAGAGTCAGTGAACACGTATAGACTCGCCGAGTCGCCATAGTGCACTCGCCGAGTTCGGTCAAAGTTGACCGTTGAATGTTGACCAGAGTTGACCAATGTCGACTTGATAGGGGTAGTCAACCTTAGTGGTAAAAGTGTTAATTAGAGACATATGATGTTATAGGAGGATTATAGCTCGGAGGATCGAGCACGAGTGATTTCCGGGATTCGCGAGTTATCGAGATATACGAGGTGAGTCTTCTCACTATACTTTACCTTGAGTAGGTAATCAGAGTTATGTGATAGAGTATTTGTATGCTATATGCCTGTTATGTGTTGTACTGCATTATTTCTATGTGATTTATGTTGTGCATGTTTATAGAGTTGGAACCGGAAGGTTCCCAGAGTTAGAACCAATGGGTTCACAGAGCAGGGTCTACGGACCCACAGAGTTATAGCCTCGAGTGGCTAATATGTGTTATGTGTGGTATTTTGAGGAACTCACTAAGCTTTGTGCTTACAGTGTTAGTGTTGTTTGTTTCAGGTACTAGTGATGACCGTGGGAAAGCGCCGGCTTGATCTGTACACACGCACGGGATTTTTATAATATGTGATCTTGGGATTTTGTATGATATGATTGGAGTTTTAAACTTGATGTTTTATGAAACTTTAAATGAAAATGTTTTTATCTTATGCGAAAAATTATTTTGAAATTCACGGTGTTACATCCTACAAGGTCTGTTACTTGTTATTATGATTTATGATTCTGAGGGTATTTAGGTCATTTACTCAGAATTTTGCATTTTTAACTTTACAGGTAGATCACACTTGCTTGGCTAAACGTTATTCTGTATGCTTTCAAACTTGTCTTCTTCCTGAATTCTTTTTCTTTGTAAGTTTAGCCTTATTCTTTTCTTCAATTAAGTGTTGTCTGGAGAGTGTTGTATGAACAACAATAAATCAACATTTTTTTTCCTTCTTTTTCTTGTATGAACAATACATAGTCATAGTTTGACTTAATTAGTTGCTTATTTTGTTTATTAGTTGCTTGTTTTCTAGCTTATTATAGTCACTGATTGGTTTCTTGTTATGCTTAAATCTTAACAGCTATCATGGCAACCTTCAACAGTAGTTTTGGACCGACACCTTCTTGCAAAAGATATCGTGTACGTGTTCTTCTGCTGCTATTGTGGATTCGGGAACATCCTTGCTTACTGGTCCAACTGTATGTATCTCACGTGAAGCTTCTGTTAGAATTATTAATCTTAGAGATTTCAAGTTTTTCATATTTCTTGTATCTAATTAGTTTGTAAATTTCCGTTACAACTTTTATTGATTTGTTTTATCTTTCCATGGAACGATTATTTGTATTACATTATATTTTGTGCAATGGATTGTATTTTTGTATATGATATTTTATTTATTAAGAGACATTAAATGAAAATTTAATTTGAAAATTAATAAATCTATAAATAATATTTTTTTTAAACATATAAAATTATGATACGCAAAAATGTGTGTCATCTTCATTTATGACATGGCCTATCTTGACAGGGGCTTTCTTGATACGCATTGCGTGTCATTAACACGCGCGTCGTAAGGTTACGACACGCGAATGCGTGTCGTCTTCCTTTATGACAGGGTCTTCCTTGATAAGCATTGCGTGTCGTAAACGCGCGTCGTAATTGCGCGTCGTAAATGAGCGTCGTAAATGCGCGTCGTCTATAGACGACGCGCAAAAGGGCGTCGTCTCTCTTTATGATAGGGCCTTCCTTGACGCACATTTGCGCGTCGTCTGAGCGTTTTACGACGCGCAATGAGCGTCGTAAAAGGCTGTTTTTCTAGTAGTGATAAGTTCTTCATTTGGCGTCCGTTTTCGTCCGTCTTTCCGTCGTTGCACTACTATCGATGAGATCTTCAATTCTCATTTAGATTGTTTTGGATAAATATCGTTCTAACATAAATTCACTATTTACGTCGCGCTGTGTCATGCCGGTTCTGTCGCGAAACTTCGACAGGTCATAACTTCTTTGTTATAACTCGGATTTCGACGTTCTTTATATGTTCGGAAACCTCGTAACATAAACTACATCTTAGTTAAGATTAATCCTTCTAAATAATCTTTCCCAAAAAATTCATTTTTGACGCTCACTGTCCTTAAATTGACTAGCCCAGATCTACGGGCGTTACAATCATTCCTTCCAAATCGTCCTAATGCTGGTCACAATCAATAGCTTTGATGTTACCATTGGCATGGATTGGTTAAGTCCTCACCATGCAGAAATCCTGTGTTGCAAAAAATTGATTTGCCTCCATCTGCCAAGTGGCGAAACCCTCGTTGTTTATGGAGACAAACCCGGTGCCATTCTAGAAATCATCTCTTGCATCAAGGCTCAAAAGTATCTGCGCAAGGAATATCACACATTCTTAGCACATATTATGAATAAGAAACAGGAAGTGAAAGACATCAGGGATATTCCAGAAGTCTGTAACCTTCTTGATGTGTTCCCAGAAGACCTTCCAAGAATACCACCTGCACGCCAAGTCAAGTTCAGAATCGACTTGATTCCTGGAGCCACCCCCATTGCTAAATCCCTATATAGTCTAGCACCTACTGAAACGCAGGAACTGTCCAGCCAACTTAACGAACTACTGAGCAAAGGATTCATCCAACCAAGTTTCTCACCTTGGGGAGCACTGGTCTTGTTCGTGAAAAGGAAGTATGGATCGTTCCGCATTTGCATAAACTATCGAGAACTGAACAAGCTCACTATCAAGAACTGTTATCCCCTACCTTGAATCGACGACTTATTTGTGATGGGTTTGAGTCATAAGAACTTTCCTATGTGCACATGCAAACCATAATGCTTGGATCTAGGTTTCTCTAATTGAACATGCAATGTATCCAAAGCTTACAATTCTAGATCTAGTGTAAACAATTGAATCATAACATATGAAATCAGATCTAGAAGAATACCTTAAGTTGATTGCTTGAAACTTCTTGTTCTTGGAGCTTAGAGTCATAATTGTCACTCCTCTAATGGCTTACAAACACCAACTAGCAAGAGGATGATCTTAAGAGAGAGAGAGAGAGAGAGAGAGAGGAGGTGAGGAAATCGGCTCTAGGGTTTCTTTCTTGCAAGAGTGGCCGATTTCCCTCACCCATGGGGTCTATTTATACTATGAGCTACTAGGGTTACACCTTTAACCCTAATTGAATAACTTAGGCCCTAAGCAATCCAAAGATCCTTCTAGATATGAGGCTTGGACGAATTTAAGATATCCTAACCCTAAAATTCGTCCCCCTTAATATCCATAAGGATTCATAGCCCAAAACATAACTATCATACATTTGACAGTTTATGCCCCTTTATTCAATTAACATCTTTAAGTCACCAAATTAATTCTCAATTAATTTATGAATTATATCAATCAAATAATATTATTATTCCTTTAATATATTAGTCTCATAATATATTAATAATATCTCTTCTCTCTTTACAAATCACCCTGTCAAGTTGCTATGGTGAAGGCAACCCAAAAGGACCATGCACAACCGGGTCAAGTACTTACCAAATATAGTTACAGCCTTAGACACTAATCCAACAGTCTCCCACTTGGATAAGTCTAGTAACTATATATGCAAATACAATCCGATTAGCAATCGTAGCTCTCAAATACGTTGTCAAACTCTGATCTTATCAGTATCCTGTCCTTTAGATAAGGGATCGTACAGTCCTTTGTTTAGATATTGTGCGGACAATCTCATGGAACATAGTCATACTTATTGTCCCACAGTTGGTTTCTCGATCTCAGATTCATTTGACATAGAACTTAATTGAACACATCAATTCAGTCCTGACTGGGCCCGGCACATAAGTCAAGTTAAAATCATCGAGGGGCCCTGATGTCGCTTTTATCATCTTAGGATAAAAGTAACAGATAAACTTCGACTTATATGCATTTACTATTTACTAATCAACTATACACAACAATGCGTTTTATGACATCAATTTATTGATGCGGTTTCGCATTGTCAATGCACAACCAATTAATAAACAATAAACCATATATCTTGGTTTTAAGACCATATGATATTATCGTCTTGCGATCACTTGCGATACATTACAAAAAGTGATTCTAGCAAGCGCGGGTTTATTCCAATGCTCAAAACTTGTTCATAAGCACTCATGAATGTTGCAGCAAACCTTTGCTATGTGTAATACCTTTTAGACAATCTACACACCAATTCATGACAATCTTCATTCATACCTACTTCCAACATATGAACGATTGTGGACCATTCGAATAATTCGATTATTCTTAATAACTCAATTATTCAGGAAGTCAAAACATGCAAAGTGAAACAATAGTTAAACAATTAACATAAGACAGTAGCTTTACTTATAAATAATACTTCTTTATTTAATCATCAAATTTCAATTACATTTATTTGTTACATGTTTCTAAACTATCTAATCTAAACTAATATCGTCTTTCAGCCCAATGCTCTTAGCGTGCTGCAAGTGCTTAACCCTACTCAGTCCCTTCGTAAGCGGATCTGTTGGGTTATCCTCTGACGATACCCTCTTTACTACGCGGTGTCCTTCTTCTACTCGATGTCTAATAAAGTGATATTTTCTGTCGATATGCCGAGATCTACCATGATCCCTCGGTTCCTTGGTCAAGGCAACCGCTCCTTCATTATCACAGAAAATTTATGTAGGCTCTTTTATGGCAGTCACGACTCCAAGGTCACCAATGAAGTTCTTCAACCACATTGCCTCCTTTGACGCTTCGCTCACTGCAATGTACTCTGATTCGCACGTTGAATGAGCTACTGTTTCTTTCTTGGAACTTATCCAAGTCACTGCTCCTTCATTAAGGGTAAAGACCCAGCCCGACTGCGAACGGTAGTAGTCCCTATCGGTCTGGAAGTTGGCGTCACTATACCCTCGCACCTTTAAGTCATCACTCCCTCCAAGGACTAAAAACCATTCGTTAGTCCTCCGAAGGTACTTAAGGATATTCTTGACCGCGATCCAATGAGCTCTGCCAAGGTTCCCTTGATATCTACTGACCATGCTCAAAGCAAAGGCCACATCAGGGCAAGTACAAGTTATAGCATACATGATTGAGCCAACTACGGAAGCGTAAGGTACTCGGCTCATCTCAGCTATCTCAGCTTCTGTACTCAGACTTTGAGTCTTACTCAATTTGGCATTACTTTGTATCGGTAGTTCTCCCTTCTTCGAGTTTTCCATACTAAAACATTTTAGTACCTTATCTAAGTAATTATTTTGACTAAGTCCTATTAGTCTCTTATTTTGTTCTCTCACTATCCTTATTCCCAAAATATAAGAAGCCTCTCTGAGGACCTTCATAGTGAAGCACTTCCTGAGCCAGGACTTAACCTCCTGCAGAGTTGGGATGTCGTTTCCTATGAGCAGTATGTCATCGACATACAAACCGAGGAAGCTAAACTATACTCGCACTGGCTTTGACATATACACATGATTCATCTTCACTTCGTACAAATCCAAACTCTTTGACTTTCTCATCAAAGCAAAGATTCCATCTGCGAGATGCTTGTTTAAGTCCATAAATGGACTTATCAAGCTTGCACACTCTATTGGGATGCTTTGTATCGACAAAACCCTCTGGATGAGCCATGTAAACATCCTCAGCCAACTTCCCATTAAGGAAAGCGGTCTTGACATCCATTTGCCATATCTTATAATCATGAAATGCAGCAATGGCTAGCATCACCCTAATAGACTTTATGTTAGCAACTGGCGAGAAGATCTCATCATAGTCAACTCTGGGAGTTTGAGTAAAGCCCTTCGCAACCAATCGTGCCTTATACGTGTGCACATTCCCATCCACGTCGGTCTTCTTCTTGAAGATCCATTTGCACCCAACCGTCTTACGTCCGGACACATTGTCAACCAAATTCCAAACTTGGTTGTCATACATGGACTGAATCTCGCTGTCCATCGCCTCTTTCCATTTTGCAGACTCTAGGCCTGCCATGGCTTCCTTATAGCTATTAGATTCATCTAGATTTATTAGTGTACCATCACTAATATACATGTCCCCTTCGGTAGTAATATGAAAGCCATAAAACCGGGGTTGAACTCTAACTCTTTCGGAACGTCTAAGAGGTAAGGACTCGTCGATTGGTTCAACCGGAGTTTCCTCCTCGGGTTGAGCGCCAGCGTTAGAGGTTCCTTCATTGCTCGACTCTTGAATCTCCTCAAGATCGATTTGCCTCCCACTGTCCCCTTGGCTTATGAGTTCTTGCTCTCAGAAAACCCCTCTCCTCACAACGAAGACAACATTGTCACTCGGCCTACAAAAGAGATATCCAAAGGATTTCTGTGGGTAGCCGATGAAAATACACCGCTCACTACAAGGTTCGAGCTTGTCGTGAGTTTCTCATCTTATGAAAACTTCATAGCCCCAAACCTTGATATGTGCCAACGAGGGAGCTTTCCCTGTCCACATCTCGTGAGGTGTTTTGGAAACCTTCTTTGTAGGGACTCGGTTAAGGATATGGGCGGCAGTCTCTAAGGCATACCCCTAGAATGAGATAGGTAGTGAAGCACGACTCATCATAGAACCAACGATGTCTAACAGGGTTCAATTACACCTTTCTGCCACACCATTCCGCATTCCTTGAGATAGTCGTGGAATTCAAAACTTAGTTACTCTCCTCCTCGATCGGATCGAAGCATCTTGATTTTCCTGCCCAATTGATTCTCCACTTCATGTTTGAATTCTTTGAACTTTTCAAACGTTTATGACTTGTGCTTGATTAAGTAAATATACCCATCTACTATAATCATCGGTGAAAGTCACATAGAAGCGGTTCGCATCCTTTGTGATGGATCTAAAGGGCCCACACACGTCGGTGTGTATGAGATCCAATAAACCCTCACCCCTCTCACAAGTTCCAGTGAAGGGTGACTTGGTCATCTTTCCAAGTAAACAAGATTCGCATGTGTCATCTTCCCTAAGGTCAAATGACTCCAACACTCCATCCTTTTGGAGTTGGGCTATGCGCTTCTTGTTGACATGTCCAAGACGACAATGCCACAAGCATGCTTTATCCATACTATTGGAAGAATCCATACACAACACATCATTTCCTAGGTTATCTACAACCATAACAGTTTCATAAATTCCATTACAAGGCATTGCTTCAAAATATAAAACACCATTTAGATAAGCATAAATCGAACTATTCTCATTATTAAACGAATATCTAAATCCTTGTCTAAAGAAACCATGAAATGAAATGATGTTTCTTGCCATATCCGGTGAGTAGTAACAATTATTTAAATCTAAATTCAATCGATTACTAAGCACTAGAGAATACACTCCAATCTTGGTCACAGGTGACGATCTTCTGTTCCCCATGATTAGATTTATTCTTCCACGCTCCACATCCTTATTTCTTCTTAGTCCTTGCAAATCAGAACAAATGTGATAACCACATCCTGTATCAAGAACCCAAGAAATAGCATGAGATAAATCATTAGATTTAATTGTGTAAATACCTGCGAAAGATGGCTTGATCTTCCCATCCTTGATGGTTTGCAGATATTCCGGGCAGCTTCTCTTCCAATGCCCTATTTCGTGGCAATGGTGGCACTCTGGCTCCTTTGGGTTTGGGTTTGGCTTAGTAGGTTCAACCTTGGTTCCACTAGAAGTGGAACCATCTTCGTACTTTCCCTTGCGGTGGCCCTTTGAATGAGCCTTCCTCTTCCTGCCCCTCCCTTGCCCAATTGCCAAAACAGGAGCAGCAGGTGGATTGGGAGTTAATGCAACAGACTTGTCCTTGAGGTTGCTCTCGGCAGTCCTTAGGAGCCCTTGGAGTTTTCTAAGGGTGACCTCTTCCTTGTTCATGTGGTAGGTCATCCTAAATTGGTTGTAGCATGAGGGCAAGGAGTGAAGAACAATGTCGATAGCCACATCTTCCCCAAAGTTAACATTTAACTTGCGAAGACGATCAACATATATTTGCATCTTTTGCAAGTGCACGGTTAGAGACTCTCCACTTCCCATCATAGCAGTGATCATATTCGATATGATCTCATAGCGCCCTTGCCTCGTGCTTTGGTGGTATCTCCCCATTAAGTCTTGATGCATCTCATACAGATACATGTCCTCATAGGACTTTTGGAATTCGGGGTTCATTGTGGCTAGCATGATGCAATGAACTTTCATTGCATCACACTCATGGGTCTCAAAGACAGCCATTTCTTCGGGAGTAGCGATTTCTGGATTGATCTTTTCGAGCTTCTCGTCGAGGACATACTCTTTTTCCTCGTAGCGCGCAATCGTGCGAATGTATCTTATCCATTCGCTAAAGTTCGATCCGTCAAAAGTCACTTTTTGACAAAGGCTCATTAGCGTGAATGAGCTAGCAGCAGCGTTGTTTGCGTTAGACATCTACAAATAGAAAGGAACAAAGTTTGATTAGAGTTAAGTCCCTAATTAACATCCAAAATGAAAAATTAGGGCTAGGACCCAACAACATTATTTACACATTAGAAAAGGGATGCCGTAATCCAACATGCAAATAATTTGGAGGTAAGTGAATGACAATTCACTAATACTTCACCATGAAAAACATAAGCTTAAGTTTTAAATGTATTGAGAATTCCTAGATTTCTTTGAGATTCATTGAACTTTTCAATGGCATGTTTAAATCTCGATATGCCCATCTAGTTTGTAACTGGGATGCCGAGGATCACAAACCGGGTGTGAATAACCATGAAAATCTACATGGTGCCTTCATTGTTACAATCACCTATTCGATGTGCTGGTAAACCACACACGCTCCACCGAACTATGACAAACAATGAATCACCCTTTGCCACCTTTGCATAGAACCAATTAGTGTGTCGGTTAACCACACACGCTCCACTAACTTCTCAGCAAGGGTGCAAAGTGTAATTTCATGGGATTGCATCAATTCACTTTTCCTAAAGTAACTAAGATCGGGAATTTATGAGGAGAGGATTGCCCTATCCTACCCGTTCGGCTAACGACCCTCCACCAGTCAAGTAAGCGGTGGGTGTGAGTGTACACCCATTAAGCGCCATTTTATAGGCAGCAACCTTATACCCACCTTATAGACTGGCTTCGTGAATGAGGCCTACTAACGGTAAGACTAGCATTTTAAATCATACATATATATATATATATATATATATATATATATATATATATATATATATATATATATATATATATATATATATATTAAGCTTGTAATAATATAATAGTATAGAGTTGAGTTTTAAACTTGTAAAATTCTAGGGTTTTAAATTTAAATTATTCAAATTAAATTTTTAATCACAAAGCTTAAATTTCAAAACTTGAGGACAAGTTTTAAACTTTTCAAAACATAAGGATCAAATAGCAAATAACATAAATCAACTAATTAGATTATTTAAATTTGATCTACTCAATATTACTTGCAAGACAATTCACCAATTTAATTCAAATAATCAATTATTATCATATAAGGAAATTATTATTCAATTAAATAGTAATTATCTTTTGTTTGGTCAAGAATATACTAAAATATATGATAAAATTCGGATTTTAATGACCCAAAACAATTAAGGCAAGTATTATCAAGCAAAACAGCAAGAAATCCCGAAATCAACTCTAACTGGCGCTAGAACTCGCCGAGTTCCACTATGGACTCGCCGAGTTGGAGCTACTCGCCGAGTCCACAATGGAACTCGCCGAGATCATCAGTCAGAGGCACAGAAAACGAATTTTTCAAGCAAAAAAAATCAACCAAAGCATCAATTCAATAGAAATCAATCAAAGCTTTAATACCACTTATGGGTTTGAGCCATAAGAACTTTCCTATATGCACATGCAAACCCTAATGCTTGGATCTAGATTTCTCTAATTGAACATGCAATGTATCCAAGGCTTACCATTCTAGATCTAGTGTAAACAATTGAATCATAACATATGAAATCAGATCTAGAAGAATACCTTAAGTTGATTGCTTGAAATTTCTTGTTCTTGGACCTTAGAGTCACAATTGTCACTCTTCTAATGGCTTACAAACACCAACTAGCAAGAGGATGATCTTGAGAGAGAGAGAGAGAGAGAGGAGGTGAGGAAATCGGCTCTAGGGTTTCTTTCTTGCAAGAGTGGCCGATTTCCCTCACCCATGGAGTCTATTTATACTATGAGCTACTAGGGTTACACCTTTAACCCTAATTGAATAACTTAGGCCCTAAGCAATCCAAAGATCCTTCTATATATGAGGCTTGGACGAATTTAAGATATCCTAACCCTAAAATTCGTCCCCCTTAATATCCATAAGGATTCATAGCCCAAAACACAACTATCATACATTTGACAGTTTATGCCCATTTATTCAATTAACCTCTTTAAGTCACCAAATTAATTCTCAATTAATTTATGACTTATATCAATCAAATAATAATATTATTCCTTTAATATATTATTCTCATAATATATTAATAATATCTCTTCTCTCTTTACAAATCACCCTGTCAAGTTGCTATGGTGAAGGCAACCCAAAAGGACCATGCACAACCGGGTCAAGTACTTACCAAATATAGTTACAGCCTTAGACACTAAACCAACAATTTGATCAACTGCAAGGATCAAGCTACTTCTCGAAGATTGATCTAAGATCGGGGTATCATCAATTACGAATTCAGAATGGGGATATCCCTAAGACGGCATTCAGAACTCGCTACGGTCACTACAAATTTTTAGTAATACCCTTCGACTTAACCAACGTCCAAGCGATGTTCATGGACCTCATGAACCGAGTGTGTCGGCCATATCTGGATAAATTCGTGATAGTATTCATCGATGATATACTAATCTATTCACAAAGCGAGAAGGCACACAGACAACATCTATAACAAGTTTTGGAGACATTAAGAGAGGTAAGGCTATACGCAAAGTTCTCAAAATGCGAATTCTAGATCCGAAGAGTGGATTTCTTGGGGCACGTAGTCAACGCGGAAGGGATATACTTAGACCCTACAAAAGTCAAGGCGATTGAAAACTAGGCAACACCAAGAACACCGACAGAGATCCGCCAGTTCTTGGGTCTTGCGAGCTACTACCGAAGCTTCATACAAAACTTTTCGAAGATCGCAAAGCCGCTTACCACCTTGAAACAGAAGGGAGTGACCTTCAACTGGGGAAGTAAATAAGAAGCCACCTTCCAAACGCTCAAACAATCCATGTGCAGTGCTCTAATCTTGTCCCTCCCAGAAGGGAACGAAGACTTCGTGGTCTACTGTGATGCATCCAAACAGGGCCTAGGATGTGTGCTCATGCAACGAGGAAAGGTCATCGCCTATTCCTCAAGACAACTCAAGATTCATGAGGTCACTTACACCATGCAAGACCTTGAACTAAGAGTAGTGGTATTCACCCTATAGGTCTGGAGACACTACTTGTACGATACCAAATGCACCATCTTCACATATCATAAGAGCCTTAAATACATTCTCAATCAAAAGGATCTCAACATGAGACAACAACAATGGGTTGAACTGCTAAATGACTATGAATGTGAAATTGGTTATCATCCGGGCAATGCCAATGTACTAGACGCTCTAAGTCGGAAGGAATACTCGGGTCGCCGAGTAAAGTCATTAACCATGACCATCCAATATCACCTGTCTTCGCAGATCAAAGAGGCTCAGCAGGAATCCTTGAAACTTGAAAATTTCATAAATGAGCCTTGCGAGGAATGGATAAGAACCTTGCAGTCGAGGATGACGGAGCTTACTACCTCATGGATCAAATCTAGACACCAGAGTTTGGTGGGTACAAAGATGTTGTGACGAACGAGGCCCACAAGACCAGATACTCCATTCATCCCGACTCATACAAGATGTATCTAGACCTCAAGAAACTCTATTGGTGGCCAAACATGAAAGCATAGATCGCTACCTATGTGGGTAAGTGCCTGACTTGTGCCAAAGTCAAGATAGAATATCAAAAGCCCTCGGGTTTGCTTCAGCAACCGGACATACCCGAGTGGAAGTGGGAGTGGATAACCATGGACTTCATAACCAAGTTACCCAAGACAACGAGTAGAATCAACACCATATGGGTGATCATTGACAGGTTAACCAAATCCGCACACGTCCTGCCAATAAAAGAGACCGACAAGATGGAGAAGCTGATAAGGATGTACACTAAAGAGATCGTACGATTACATGGTATGCCAATATCCATTATCTCCAATAGAGATCGTAGATTCACCTCACGGGTTTGGCAATCATTACAAAAGTCCTTGGGGACCAGACTCAACATGAGTACAACTTATCACCCCCAGAATGACGGACAAAGCGAAAGGACCATCCAGATGCTAGAAGACATGTTGAGATCATGTGTGTTATACTTTGGAAAGGATTGGGATACATACTGACCACTCGTTGAATTCTCATACAATAACAACTATCATAATAGCATCAAAGTCGTGCCATTTGAAGCCCTCTATGGGCTCAAGTGCAGATCACCTCGGTGTTGGGCTGAAGTGGGGGACACGTAGCTAGCAAGGGGGCAAGTACCTAATAGCACACTCACTGACCCGAAAATCATACAGGAAACTACGGAGAAGATTTTTCAGATCTACAAAGGATTATAGGCATCTCGGGATCGACAAAAGAGCTATGTTGATAAGCGACGAAAACCCTTGGAGTTCCAGGTCGGTGACATCGTACTATTAAAGGTCTCGCCCTGGAAGGGAATTATACGTTTTGGAAAATGTGGGAAGCTAAATCCAAGGTATATCGGGCCATTCAAGGTCCCTGCTAGAATCGGCCTGGTGGCTTACAAGCTTCGACTGCCACAGGAACTCAACAATGTACATCCCGCCTTCCATGTGTCCAACCTGAAGAAGTGTCTGTCCGAAGAGACTCTTGTGGTCCCACTCGACGAAATCGAGGTGAACGAGAGTTTACACTTCATAGAGGAACCTTTAGAAATCATGGACAGGGAAGTAAAAAGGACGAAACGAAGTCATATACCAATAGTGAAGGTCCGCTGGAACGCCGAGCGAGGACCCAAATTCACTTGGGAGTGGGATGATCAAATGAAATAGAAGTATCCATAACTTTTCCTATAGTTGAAAGTACCTGTTCAAGATGCAAATTTCGGGACGAAATTCCCTCTAATAGGGGGATGATGTGACAACTGGAAAATTTTGATTCAAGCAAAGTCTAAAGGGTTTAGTGTATAAGTGTACCCACAACGTATATATATGTTACAATAAAAATCATTGAAAGCCACAAAGGCATCATTTGTATGATTATATATATATATATATATATATATATATATATATATATATATATATATATATATATATATATATATGTTGAAAACCATGCTTGTAATAAACCTTGAAAGACAAAAAAAGAAAATGAAATTACCCTTTAAGTAAATAACCTCAAAACCGAAAACACCAATTGAGGATAGTTAGGACCAAAATCATGCCCAAACCGAGAACCCTCTCTATGGACGAGAACCCCAAGACCGAGAAGCCCCTAAGTTGAGGACCCCTCTAGGTCGAGAACCCTCTTAACCGAAAACCTATACTACTCGGACCAAAAACTCTAAGACCGAAATCCCCTGATGTTCTCGGTGATGCCTAGACCAAAAACCTTGTTCTCGGTAGAGCTTAAAAAGGTTTCGGTTGGGGAGAAAAACAGAAAAGCTGACCTTGTGAGGTGATGGATGCATCGACTTCCCATAAAAACTATTACCCAACAAATATCAAGGTTATTATTCAAAAGATAACCAAGCTAACATCCCATCCATTCCTTCTTTTTATTTTCGGCCGAGATCCACTTCCATCACCATCATCTTCTTCTCTCATCATCATCCATCCTTCTTCTATCAAGAACAAGCTCAAGCTCTTCCAAGATCATTACCTCCAATTTAGTCCTTAGATTTTGGCAAGCATTTTTGTGATCCTCTAGTGTTTCTATACATTTTATGTTAGTTTCATCCCATTTACACACATTATTATGTGTTAAATCCCTTAGGATAATATCATTCTTAAGGAAGTTCATCAACCTCATTCAAGTATTTAGGCTTGGAATCTTCACATCATCTCTTCAAATAACCCACAAATCCACTCAAAGTGAGTTCATACCCCAACTTTTTCAAGATTTTCATGTTTTAGAGGGGGGATACAAGTCAAAATTTTGGTTTATCTCATAAATACTTGCATATTTCATATTTGTGTTAAAGTATAATCCATTATTTGCATAAGATATGGTTATCACTAGCTTTTATACATATACTTGTGTTATATTAGTTTTCAAGTGCAAAACTAACAAGAACAAAACATGATCTATGTTATAAAAATCATGATCAAAATTGTGATTTGTAAAACTACAAGGTTTTTGGAAACTTTTTACCACAATATAGCTTTTTCTAACAACAAGGAGCACATTCTAGTTATTTTACCATTTTGTGAATTACACCCCAAAAATGTAAATGTTTTGACCATACATCTTGACATTAGATAAGTCAACAACTTTGTATCTATATAAAAGATTATACAAATATTCTCAACAAACAAAAAAGATAAACTATAACTGGTATAGTTTGGGAGTCACAAAACTACACTATCATTTAAGAAGAAACATATAATTATTTAAAGGTATAATTATTTCATTTACAAGAAAAAGGAGGGTTCAGTTCACATATATCGATTGATACTAGTTGTGAGACCTTTGGCTTCACCGTATCTACCAGAGTACACATACTAAGACCTGCACTATAACTAGGGTCTCTTATAGGGAGAGCATGGCACTTGTGTATAGATCTATATGGGATTGACAACCCCACACCTAAATTGTTATCTAGAGTTAGACCGGCAGGTCTGGAGTGACAAATGTTGTAACAGTTTCGACGCCCGAAGCACGTCGTTCAGGTAACTAGTCACATTAGTATGGTTATGATAACTCACATAGGGTATCTATGAAACATTTGATTTACGGGGTAACATACGCTTCGAGAAGTTTTATATAAAGATAAGACTTCATTACATCATTTTACAGTACAATGTTTCTTACATTGCTAGTCTTGGGATTTAAGAATTACAACTCATTTTTAAAGAAAATATTAGATTTTATGAAATTATACACTATCATTTTCACGAAACAGTTACAAATCCTTTTCATGCAAAAAAGCTTATGAACTCACCAACTTAATTGTTGACACTTTTCAAAATCACTTGTATTCTCAGGAAATCGGTAAACAAGTAACCACAAGAGTTTTTGGTGGATGGGACGACGTCACATCACACTTTTCATTTTTGTCACATGCCTTAGATATCATGTAAACAATATTTTATTACAATGTAAACTTATTAAATATTCACTGTAATGGTTGTGATGCTTTGTTTCATTTATATTCAATTGTTATGATACTGTACAATGACTTCATCCACCCTCGGACATTTTTGCCATTCTAGTTCGGGGGTGTGACACCATGAGTGGCACGATCTAGGGTAGTTATTGCAAGATGAGGCTTTCATTCGGAAGTCACGTGGGGAAACTGTGTATGTATTCGGCTTAGCAACCGGGCGGGAATCTGGTGAACTGGTTAGTTGGAAGGTTAGTTGGACCAGGGAGGTCTTAGTTTCTTTTAGAAAGCAGCTAGGAGGCAGCACGATGAGTCGAACGGTATTAGTGATTTCAGATTTGTGTATAGTGTCGCTTGTTATTTGGTAAATATGCTAAGTCACTTGCAGTTTGGATTAAATAATCTACGAGAAATTGATTTGACATTATTGCCCAGCTCTTATCTGAGTCTAACCGTTGTAGAGACGAATCTTCTACTCGAAGGATTATCTGAGCCTTCTGTCAAGTATAAGTGTTCTACAGCAGTATATGGTCAGTGATTTTGTTCCCAATGGAAGCATCAAGATAATCAAGGGTTGGAAGCATTTTGTTTGGTTTGGAATTCAATAAGGATTTGGCATGCTAGTGGTTCAATATGGACGGTCTGTCAGGGAGTCAGACCAATTTGAAATTTTAGGTTTGGGGGAAGGTAGAATTGGTTTTTTGCATGGTATTAAGGATTCCTTCTTCATTGGGTTTGGAGATTTCGTCTAGGGTTGGGGCATGTTGCCTTTTCATGGATATAAGGATTTTCGAAATCGGATTTATAACGAAGAAGTTATAATGAATGGTTCACCCTTTATTTATAGGGATTTTATAGTAAAGTAGCCGCTAAGTTTCGTCCGTATCTTCCGCGTACGAGCTCCGTTTTCTACGTTCTTTATATCCATGCATTGGTATTTACGAGGACTACAACTTTCATTTAGATCGCGTCGGCTAATTCTCCTTCTATCTCAGATTTACAAAAATTGTATCGTATTTATCGCGCTCGAAGAGTAGCGACTAAGCTTCATCCATATCTTTCGCATACGAGCTCCGTTTCCGACTTTATTTATATCCACGCGTTGTTATTTACGAGCACTACAACTTTCATTTAGACCTCGTTGGCTAATTCTCAATCTATCTCAGATAAAACTGTATCGAATTTGCCGCGCTCGAAAAGTAGAGACTAAGCTTTGTCCATAACTTTCGCATACAAGCTCTGTTTTTTACTATCTTTTTATCGTTTAACTCCTATTAACGATATCTTCATTTCTCGTTTAGATTATTTTGGCTGAAAATCTACCGATCTAAAATTCGAATTTTCGGGTTGTGCACTGTTATGCTAAATCTTAGAAAAATCATAACTTCCTCATACGAAGTCAGATTTGGGCGTTCTTTTTATGGACACTCTCGGTTTAACATTTTCTATGACTTTTGTTTAGATCGTTAAGGCTAAAAGTCGCTCTATCGTAAATTCACTATTTACACTTCCCGGTGCCGTGCCGGTTCCGTCGCGAAACTTCGACGGATCATAACTTCTTCGTTATAACTCGGATTTCGGCGCTCTCTATATGTACGGGAACCTTGTAACATATACTAAAACTTGGTTAAGATTATTTATTATAAATAATCTTTTGCTGAAAGGTCATTTTCGACCCCTATTATCTCTAAATTGACTAGCCCGGATCTACGGGCGTTACACACCCCCAATCAAACACACATGTGCACATAACTATCATACGCTAGCATAACTCATATAAAAATCCAACCAATCTAACAGATCATATAGCATAGCAACATCCTATAACCAGGACACCGACCCAACCGAGTCACTAAAGCATAGCATATCACCATCCTAACTACCAGGATGTAAATCAGTAAACATAACATGCAATAATCCGAATACAATTCATAAAGGGCCGGCCTTGGTGCCTTAGACCCTGTTGATATAGTGAAGATAACTCACCTGGCACTGCTGAAGTCCCGTAGACACAATCCTACACAGCTGAAGTTCCGTAGACTCAACCCCAACTGCTGGATGACAGATTCCCGAACTGTCAACACTAAAATAACACCTAATTAATATTGGGTCGCAACGCATAACCATAAATGCATCCTTGGATAGTTACTACATTACCCCAAGGTTGGTTTTATTCAAGCCCAGGGCCTAACCCATAGGCCTAAAGTCAACTGGGAATCAAAGCCCAACATATGGCCCAATTTTCCAAATTAGGCCCAAGCCTATACATGGTCTTATTCTAAGGCCCAACATCATATAATCATTAAGGCCTAAACTATGGCCCATCTATGGCCCAGTTTTCCAAATTGGGCCCAACTCCTCATATAGGCCTCACCTCAAAGCCCATTAATAATTCGATCATCAAGGCCCAATTGAAAGGCCCAATAATAAACCCAAGTGAAATTAGGTTTTCACATAAAATGACAATTAGGGCGAAGTGTTTCTCACTCAACCCATTAAGGACTTAATCCATTAAGTCCAATATTGCTTAGATTAATCTTTGCCAATGATTATTATTTAATATCTCAAGTTATTAAATAATTCGCGTGTCCCGGTTAATTCCCCAAATTAGGGTTTTATCGGCATTAGGGTTTTCCAAACCCTAATTAGGGTTCCCAATCCAAATATTAGCCTATTTATCAATTTGTTGGGCTTTTAGGTCAATTAGTGACCATTAGACCCATTAGACACATGTTTGGGCTTTAATGTTAATTAGGGCTTCATTAGGCCCAATAAGGTTTCACTAAGCCCCTTAAGGCTTCTTTGGGCCCATTAGGGTTTTATTCCCTTGTCCAAACATCCAAACCAAATCACAACATCAACAAGGCACACCGCCACCCGACACGGCGGCCGGTGGCGGCAACCACCACCTCATGGTGGTGGTTTTGGCTTTCTTTCCTTTATTCCATTTGTACAATTACAATACCATCCAAGAACACACACACACACATATACTAATAATATACACACACTAATACATACACACAGCCACTAAAACACACCCACCTACAGTGGTGCATGGCGGCAGCGGGGTTTTCCTCGAATCTCTGGCCAACAGAAATGCTCCAAAAACAATAATCACAATAGCACCCGACTTGCATACCCATAACAAATGTGGCCACCCACCCGTGGCGGAAAATAACGGCAGCAGTCGCACTAACGTCCGCAGCGGCGGCATTTCGTCTTTGACGGCAGAGAGACGTCCCCGACTATGCCGATGGTCTTAAGGCTCCAACAGTGGTGGTGGCGACGTATCAATAAACAGAACGGAGAGGAAAGGAGAAGGTGGTTCGAACCACCGAGTATAGCAGCAGTACACGCGTCATGCCCGGAAAATAAACCCAACACTGTGGGTTGCGGTGGTAGCAACACAGGAAACAGCAGCGACGACAACAACTCGGTGAAACAACCGTATGGCAGCAGTGGCAGCGAGGAGGCTCGACCAGCACCCTCGATCGGTCCTCCCTGAAACAACAACGGTCGTGGCGGCTTCTTCCGGCGACCCCGACGTCCGACGATTCTTCAGATGGCGACGGTTGGAGAAGGAGAGTGGAGAGGGAGTAGGGTGGCGGCTGCACAAGTCATGACTAGGGTTAGGGTTACCGGATGGGTAACGGCTAAATACCCCGCCCCTCATAGACATTTTCCCATAATTACAAGATCAGCCCCTCCATCATTCTTTCTTTCAATTTAAATCCAAATGTTACCATTTCTACCCTGACTTCAAGAATCTTTTCAAATCTAGTCCGTAATTTACACCACAGCCCCTTATTCAACAATTCCTTTCAACATAGGTCCAGAATTTACTTTTTTAACCCCAGTCATTCAAGATCCTTTCAAATTAAGTCAAATATCATTCTTTAACCCCCAGAGTCTACATTCCAATAATTATTATTAAATTTTAAGCTCTAATAATATAAAATAATCAAAATAATTACTTCCTGGGGTTCTTGATTTATTATTTAATTACTCTATTCAAAACGGGATGTTACAAGAAATAGCTAGAATTGATATTAGGAAAGAGATAAAATGATTTTTTAATATATATTATATGATTAATATCTTAATTAGAAATAGTTAATAACTAATTTTGAATTAATTAGAAATAAACTGAATTAATAATTATTAATCTGAATTAATCCATAATTAATTGGAATTAATTAAATGTGCAAGCGGTGAATTGTAATTGTTTAATAGTTGAACAAAATAGGCAATTCTAGAACCTCCCATAGTAGGGACAGTTTTAAGGGAGATTCTAGGGTTTCTGAAAGCCTTTTGGTAGCAGATAAAGAAATGATTTGAATTGGGGATTAAATCTATTATTTAGTTATTGAAATCTAGATTCATGTGCAAGTTACCTAAATTATAAATAGGGCCCTTATGCATCATATTTTCGTGACTTCTCATACCTAGAAGGTAGAGAACGAAATTCTCTTCCTTCATCCTCTCTCCTCTTGTCTTTCTAGTGTCTTAGGGTTTGGGTGTGAACAATTAGAGGCATGTATACTTTTTGCGCTTGCTTTCCATGGACCATTCAAAGAACTCAAGAAATGAACATATTTGATTATTTAAAGGTATCTTTTCTTACGAGTAATTTAGATTACTGTTGGATATTAGTTTTGTTTCGTAAAGTATGTTGCTATTAATAGTGAAAAACCATAGGTCTTGTTTTAGGTTGCATGTACTCATAATTGTTATGTGAAATTCCGCAAGTATATTGCTATCATAACCTAAAAACACCAATACACGGGTCATAGAAAAAAAAAAGTCAAAATATCATATATATTTACTTATTAGTCATTACTCTTTCTTTTATTTAATAAATACATTTTTAAGCTAAAAATATAAATGGGTTCACAAGTCAACGGACAAAATTATTTCCAAACTCAAACATGACTTGTATAATAAACGGGTTGGTAGGTTGCAAATTGATGGGTTAGAAAAAGTGTCAAAGGAGGGAATTTTGCTTATTGAATTGTTTCCAACAAACAATGAAACTTTCAATTAAATTCCTACACTGAAATCAAATTCAGCAAAATACAGAGAAAGTGTCAAAAACATAAGTTTTGCAAACTGGTTTTGAAGCAAATGTTCAAGAATTTTTAATCACAACAAATTTTGTCCTTAAACTTGTTTGCCGAAAACCGGAATCGATTTTCAAATTTGTGTGATTCGGTTTGAAAAACAGATTTGCGCATCTCCATGCAAAGCCATTTCTTCAAATATGGAAGCCGAATTAAACTTTTCCAAATATAAATCGACTCCTACCACATCACTTTGGCCCTTTGTTACAATTAGTACCCCCAACATAGATTTTCAAATAACTATCTTATAAAATACGTATTATTTCTATTAAAAAAATCATGAACTTTACAATTATATTTTCAATATTATTTATTTTTCAGATAATAGCTATCTAAAATTAGGTTGGGGCTTATACAAAGTTGCTGTGTTAAACATTTAATTAGCCCTTTTAAAATACATGGAGACTTGAAAACAATTTGTTATGACACATTTTTTCGTTTAAGTTAATGACTCTACACACTTTTTAGTTTGTAGATATTGTTGAACATAATTTTAGTTTAGCATCTTGCTCGTTGTATAAAATTTCGGCTGCCAAACAAAGGTGTAAATATGCGCAAAAAACATATATAGAACTGCATTTGTGGTAGTGCTTTGTGCTTGATATCATTTAAAAGGAAGGATCATTTTTTTTTCTTACAAACCTCTTACCTAAGAAATGATTGTAACTAACAAATAAACAAATTTGGAACAAAAACATTCTTCTTCATATGCAAAACAAACAAATTTACATGTTATCGGTTCACCTTTTTTTCTTGGTAAAAACATCATACAATTTCATTTCAATCTCCCTTGATATTGCTACATTTATATCTTAATGTGTTCCACGTAAATTCATGGAGTTTCTTTATCGTTCTTTCATTCAAATATGTTTTTCTTTTAACAACTGAATTTTCACTAAGAAACTAGCAATGAACTAGAAAACACATTACATAATTTAAGTAAATCAACACCTAATAGTGGTTTAAAAATCCTTATTTAACAATTCAGAGGACTAAAATACAATGACATATTTTATTTGTATATAATTGTTCGGGAAAAGTAGTTGCAAACTTTTGAAAAGTGTAAAAATGATATATAACATAAAAGCTTTTTTAGATTAACAACTTTTTGCATAAAATACAAACTTTAAACCCGTACGAAGCTTTACCTTTAATTTGATCTCTCTTTTAAAAGCTAAAATGTAATTAAACCTTGTAAAAAGCATATATTCGATATGGACAAGGAATATACACTAGTAGGATTATATAGAGAAAAGGCTTTTGATTAATACATGGATTAAAATGTGTTTAATAATGTTCCTATGTTGTATGCATGTCATGTCATGTCATAACATTTACAGTAGAATTGTTAAGCTGTCACAAATGAGGCAGTATTTAATATTCTTTCAGCAAGTAATAGATCGTCGGGAGTTGTAACCTGCAATGTGTACATCCATCTATAAATATTCATATTCTTGATATAGATTTTTTTTGTCTATAAATTAATTATAATACACTATTAAATGAATTACTAATGATAAATTACCTTTATGTTAGTATAAGATCCTTCTGTGATGTACACAGGATGTCTGAGATGCTCAACAATTGACACGTCATCTGTGACTTCAAGGCCTTCTCTGTTGTGTACCCAAAAATTAAAAATAGGGAATCAATCCCTTACTAATATATTATGAATAATTTACAATAAAATTAAATGAGAACAAGAATTCTCTTCTTTTGGAGTATTAAACAAACGAAATGAAAATGAATGTGGTACCTATTTACAAGCTCAAAACCTTTCTTCAATAACTCAGGCTTGATGACCTGAAAAAAAAAAAGATTGAAATCACAAATAGAAAATTGAAATGGTCAAAATGCTGACTTTTTAATTGTGTACATATATATTATATATAAATATAAATATAATTAAACCTGTGGAGTTTGCATTTCCCAAAGTGTTTTTCTGTCCAAAGTCTTAACTACAAAAGATTCGCTATTTGCCTGCGTATATATATTTAAAAAATATATATATAAATTACCAACGACTATTTGTAATGTACCCAAAATAAAAAGTATAAAAACTTTAGGTAAATGAATTAATTTTTATTTTTATTTTTGTATTTAGTATAAAATACTACCTCTTTGATAGTTGCTTTAGCAGGAACACCAAGTACTGAAGCTCCAACATGCAAACCATCATTTAGAACCTGTCAATTTAAAAAGAATGTTTCACTTTTTTACCAATTTATGCAACTGACATGACACCAATTAGATATTTATTTATGTAACAATTTTTTTTTTTACTTTTTAAAATTTATGTGGAGATGGAAAAGGTAAATTGGAAAACAAACCTTTTGTACATCACTAGAAGTTACCAAAGGTCTCGCTGAATCATGGATGCATACAAGTTCAGAATTCAAATCAATTGCCTGTTTACAAAAACGAAAAAAAAAAAATGAGCTTCTTTTGTGTTTCATGCTATTAATAACATGTAATTATTCTCAACTATAAAAATGATTAAAACAAATAGTTATTAATAAGTTATGCATGAGTAAACATTATGAGAGATGAGAATGAACCTGAAGTCCACTGAACACAGAATCTTGTCTTTCTTTTCCCGGCAATGCAAATTTCAGGTCAACATTGACTTTCTGTCTAGCATCTGATACGAAAAAAGAAAAATGAGCTTCTTTTGTGTGCGATAAAAGATCAAAATGTGTGTTAATCACACACACACACACACAATATTGTATTTCTGCAAACATGTTTTCAGACCTTCAAAAATATCCTGGTAAGATGGATCACAAACTACAATGATTTCTTTAACCTCTGGCATCCGTGAGAAAGTGTAGAAACTACAAAAGAATGAAGTATTTAACCACTTTATTATTGCATAAATCAGGGAAAATGTGACACATTGTTGCATATAAAAGCATTTAACCCTTCTTTAAAACTACCAAAATAGTAATACTATTTTGATTTTTAGGTGCTCCAAAATCCAAATATGACAAGAAGTGATAGTTACCAAATTACCTATACAAAGCAATTGGTTGCCCTAAAAGTGGAAGATACTGCTTTGGCATGCTTGCCTACTCACAAAACAAGATCAAAGTCAAACAAACAGTCATCATCATGAGAGACCAATGCCACTTGCCAAAATATATGAGGAGCTCAGTGATTCAAATGTTGAAAATTGAACAAAATTGTAAACTCTAAGATAAGAATTTGATTATGTTTGTATCATCAGTGGGACAGGATTGAGAGAGACTTACACCCATTCGTTTTCCCTTCCCTCCAGCTAGAAGAACCACGGAGACACTTTTCTCTTTAACAGATTCACTGCTCTGCAAAATAGTAATCAAATCCAGTTGACCAATTACTTGGTGTTTCGAAGCATTTGATTTTGAGGCTGGGAATTGGAAATTTGGTATATATGATCATTTATGTTAGTCTATAAAACTGCAACTGATTCCAGCAACATTACGAGATCAAATTGATGTTGCTAGACGAAATCATTTGTCAAACCCAATACTGATTCGATTCTTAGTAAACCTCGTTTGTGATTTGATCCAAAATGGCTCCAATTTCAACTTCCTAAGCTCTAGCTAACAATACTTGCATATAGATTCTTAAGAGTAACTAGAATTCATTATTGTCGAAGCTCGCTCACCTGGTTTGTAATGCTAGCAGAATCATGAGCGGAGCAATTGATTGTATAGCTTCTAATAATTGAGCGGCGTCTAGGGAAAGTGGAATTTCTCGTACTTAACGAGCAAGGAGATACGAATCGAGGATGCTGGCAGTGGTGAACTGACGATAGGTAGATGGAGTTGGATGGAATTTGACTTTGAGATAGGGAAATCTGAGAGGAAGGTGAAATGGCGGAAGGCATAACTTGAAGAATCGTCATCCCTTTCTCTCTGCAACACCGCTGACCACCTCTTGTTCGCCCCTGAAACCGGTGAAGAGAGACAACAATAAGATGCCATTCTTGTTAAAACTTGAAGAGCAGCATCTTGTGAAAATCTGGATATGGCGATCCGGGTATAATCATTTTCTTTGGGTCGGGTTATTGGGGTATCGAATCGATCGATAACAATCTGCTTATGGGCTTTGAGTGTGTATGGCCCAAGTAGAGGCCGAAGTCAGCCATTCGTATCCATTGGGATTGGGGCAAGGCAAACAAGGCAGCAAACCGGGGCGGCGACACAGATCAATCGACGACGATGGGGAAGACATTAGGACCAACCGGAGAGTTCTTCAGGCGAAGGGATGAATGGAGGAAGCATCCGATGCTAACGAATCAGTTTCGTCACGCAACTCCTGGGCTCGGGATAGCCCTGGTCGCGTTCGGCATCTATCTCGTTGGTGAAACTGCTTACAACAAGATCTACGCTCCTTCGCACTCCCAATCTCACCACCCTGCTGCAGCTTCTTCACCTTCGCATTCTCACTGAGATTCGTGATTGTGATTGTGATTGTGATTGTGAGTCAAATTTCATTTCTTCCCCCTTTTTCAGTTTTTAGGTTATTTTTCTTGTTGTTTCCGCTGCAACGTGAATGTGTACAATTTCCTAAATTGGGCGTCTTGACACTCCCGATTATAAATCTATTTGTATCTCATTCAGTTGTATCATCAAATGCTACTTAAAGATATTTTGAATTATGCCAAAATCTAGGTTTTTGTTCTTAAATAGCTCCAGCGTATTATCAATGGTTGAATTGAAGTTTTACGTATTTACCCAATCTTTCCAACCCATATAGCTTGAATTTCGTGTACTTTGAGAGATCATACAAACAAACTCAATTCATGTCTGCATATGTGTTCAAGAAAAATAAACTGAATCTTGAAAACAATGTGAATCCCCAAAGTTTGGGTTATTGTTTTAAGCCATCAAGTCTTTGACTTTTGGGTTTCTTCTTTATCTGTAAGTAAGATCATTACAAGAATACATTGCAAAACCATATCATTGTTAATGTAATTGAGTATTGTATATATGAAGGTGTGAAGATAAGTATGAGGTTGAAGCCTGGACTTTACCCTCCTTTATTTTTAGTCTTTATAACACTTGTCTGTTATATAATTCAAAGCTAGGTAGATAGGTCATATGTTTGTGATTTATGTCAAGTTGTTGAGTAAAAAAGTCGATAGATCATAAATGAAGGATTATATTTGATGGCATTTGGAGTTTGGAGAAAGGTTAATTTGGACAAAATACATAAAACACAATTTGCGCCAAAGGGATTAAATCATTATCTGGTTTTGAAAAAAGATTGAAATACAGCAAGTTATTTGATGATGAACAACTTGATTTGGTTATTGATTTGGAAGTGATGGTTTTCTGTATATTTTTCAGGTGCTGTGATTGTGATTTGTGAAGGGAAGCCATGCATACATGATTAGGAATACTCAATCCTATCCAATCTAATTACTTGTTTAAATAAAAGCATTTCTCATATTCGTATGACAATGATTTGATAAAGCATGTTATGTATAATTTTCTTGCTGCGTGCTTTAAGACCTTTGGATCTATCTGTCATTTGAAGAATCAATGTGTTTTTTGTTTGTTATGTTCCTCTTCAGTTCAACTCTTTAGTAACCATGTTGTTCAAACTAAGACAAACAAATAAATAAATAAGTACATCAAGTAAATTGATAAATAAATCCACAACTGCTTTGTCTTCTTCATTACAACTCTTTTAGTAAAATGTCAATCGCCAATGTAAGTACATAGTTTTATCATCATCATCATCATTTACTAAGGACATTCTTTTGTCATGTTGTCAAGTTCTTAACTAATAAACCACCTGAATCACAAAAACCAAATATATAAGAAAAGGTATACAACCCAAGCCATATAAATACTTAATTCTGTATTTCTACATGAAAGGAAAAAAAAAGCACCATATAAAAGATAGATTATGTAATTTGTACGTCACTTATTGTACCTTTTTTAACGTCTGGAATTTCCAATTTTTTTGTTATTAGGTTTTAGTTTCTTGACACGCCCCTAAAACCTAGTATAGTTGGGGCCTTTAAGGTTGATGTGTGTTTGTCATTCACTCTATTAATATCATGTTGTGTTGTACATTACATTTATTTTATGTATTCAATATATATAATATAGACAATAGGTTTTCTAAACGTAATTTGCATTAACTTCTATTAGTCAATTTTATATAATTTTCTTCATATTCTACTTTTTTCATACTCCATTATTTTTAAATCCATTTTTGGGACCAAATATTCTATCATTTTTTTTCAAGCAGTTTTACCAACTTTCTTTTATTTGATCTTTTTGCAAGCTGTTTTACCTACTTCCTTTTATTGGATAACTTCGGTATTGATATAACATCGCCGTCTGGACTCTCCCTCTCTCTCTCACACACTCGCACTCGCACTCGCACTCGCACTCGCACAGTCATTGCTTCGTTTGCTCGTAATTTATGTTTTGTATGCTTTGGAGAAAGAAGCAGAGTAGTCATGTCCTCGATGTTGAGGTGGAAATCCAAGATTCTTAGTAAGCATATCAGAGCAATTTCTTTTTCATCATCCTCAACCTATCACCACCATACTCCACTAAACCTCCTCATACCTCCACCACAACTGCATCAATCAAACTATTTCAAGTTTCGACTTTTAGGGTTTCAACAAAATCGCCATAAATGGGAAGGAAGTTCCGACAATTATGATCATATTAAAGCCCAAGTTAACTGCCCTAGATGTTCCCAACTCATGACCCTACTTTTTTCAAACCGCCCTCTATCGATCACTTCCGATACTGGCATCTACCATGCCCTTAACATGTGCCGTAACTGCAGAACTGCTTATTATTTCCGGCCGTTTAAGATAGACCCGCTTCTTCAAGGGAGCTTTATTGAAATTGGAAGGATTAGAGCCGGGAAGGAGGGAGATGTGGGAATTATTGCTAATGCTAATGCTAATGATGTTGACGAAAACAGGAAAGTAGGCGTTAAAATGTGGGAGAAGTTAAGGTCTTACGGTGGTGGGGATACAGTAGATGGTCCGACGGTGGATGCTGGTGGTGTGGCGGTGGAGGAGCAAGAGAAGCGTGGAGAGTGTGATGGCGATGGACAGGGTAACAATGGGTGGTCGGGTGGATCAAAGTTTGGGATAGAATTGCCGACACCAAAGGAGATATGCAGAGGCCTTAATGAGTTTGTAATTGGGCAAGAACAGGCTAAAAAGGTGTGTGTTTTACTAATGATTATGGGGCATCAGTTTGTAACGTTTACAGTAGAGCTGTATCAATTGAAACGATTTATCTTTTTGATTTCTGTATTTGTAACGTTTATGCAATATGGACAATCTGACAGGTGCTTTCAGTTGCTGTTTATAACCACTACAAGAGAATTTATCACGCCTCTATGCATACAAATCAAGAAACTGAAAACCAAGATGTGGATCATGTTGAGTTAGATAAGAGCAATGTTCTGTTAATGGGTCCAACTGGCTCAGGTTTTCACTTATTTCTTGATTCTCTTTTTGTTTATTATATTCAAAATTCTTTTGTTTTGATTGTTATATCATGAATTTGACTGAAAGGACAGGGAAGACATTACTTGCAAAGACCTTAGCTCGTGTAGTGAATGTTCCTTTTGTTATTGCTGATGCTACTACTTTGACACAGGCAGGTTTGATATAAGTTGTACCTTACATCAGATACAAAATTCATGTATGTATGTATGTATGTATACATCAGTTTCTTGATATTTCATTACCCTCTTCTGTAGGCAGGTTATGTTGGAGAAGATGTGGAATCAATATTGTATAAGCTTCTTGTGGTAAGTTATAAATATATAGTTTTGGTCAACATTGACTTTATGCATATACCTGTTGACCATTTGGTGTATTTTGGTTGACTGGATTCAGGCTGCTGATTTCAATGTGGAAGCAGCTCAACAAGGAATTGTGTACATAGATGAAGTTGATAAGATAACTAAAAAGGTCTTGTGTTCTTTGCATTCATGGAAGAAAACTTTGATTTTTATTTATGTTTTTTCGGTTAAAAGTTAAAAAAATATGTATGCAGGCTGAAAGTTTAAATAGTGGCAGAGATGTATCTGGTGAAGGGGTTCAACAAGCATTGCTCAAAATGCTTGAAGGAACTGTGAGTTGTATTGATTCATATGTACATTTTTGATTTTTTTTATTATTTAAAGTTCTCAACTTTATAAAATTTGATTGTTTATTTTTCAGATTGTTAATGTTCCTGATAATCGAGCTCGAAAGCAGCCTCAGGGTGATGGCATTCAGGTCTTTTATTTGCCTTAATAGCTAATGTCTAATTTACCCTTTTCTTTAAAATACTGATTAGTAATTCATGTTGATTGAAATATCTGCAGGTGGATACAAAAGATATCCTTTTTATATGTGGTGGGGCCTTTGTTGATCTGGAGAAAACCATTTCTGAGAGGTATAAAACTATAAACAATATACTCATGAATTATTTTAATATATTCATCTATTGATTTTTTTTTTTTTGAACATTTTACTATTTTGCCCCAGACGACAAGATTCATCTATTGGGTTTGGTGCTCCGGTGAGGGCTAATATGAGAGGTGGTGGATTAACCAATGCTGTGGTTACATCTTCATTGTTGGAATCTGTGAGTAGCAATTTTAACATTTTATTCACATTTTAAGTAATCAGTTGTGAAAATTTGTGTTTTAAAATTGTAGGTAGAAAGTGGTGACCTTGTTGCATATGGTTTGATACCCGAGTTTATTGGTCGATTTCCTATTCTAGTCAGTTCATCAGCTCTAGATGAAGATCAACTTCTTCAGGTTTATATTCAGCTAATTGCAAGAAATAGCAACCTACTTTCATTTATTTGCTTATTACATAAACTCCATTTTTTATTTTATTTTTTCTGTAAATTTATTATCGACAGGTTCTAACAGAGCCAAAAAATGCTCTTGGAAAGCAGTACAAAAGGATGTTCGCCATGAACAATGTAAAAATAAAAATTATATATATATATATATATATATATATATATATATATATATATATATATATATATATATATTTTCGCATTTCCTAGTAAAAAATAGAATAAAAGTAATAATGGTTCTACTTGATTCCATTTTTGTATTTCAGGTGAAGTTACATTTTACTGATACTGCACTAAGATTAATTGCAAAAAAAGCAATTGCCAAGAACACAGGTGCACGTGGTCTAAGAGCCATTTTAGAAAATATTCTGGTGGATTCAATGTTTGAGGTATTTTTCTTTTTTTTTTTTATAAAAATAATTCCACCCTTTTGTACCTGACTTAATTTTTTTTAAACAAATTGTGGGAAATTATAGGTTCCAAATCCTCCCCACCAAGGAGCTGATTTTGTTGATGCAGTGGTGGTTGATGAAGAGGCTATAGGATCAGAAGAACAACCAGGAACTGGTGCAAAGATTCTTTATGGAATTAATGCATTACAAAAATACCTCAATAATCTAAACTCAACACATCCATTGGTATATTCTTCTTCCTTCATTTCAATAAATTTAACCACTTAGAAATTAAAAAAAAAAGAAAAAAAAAACACAGTTTTTCGATATGGTTGTTCTTTGTGCATTAAGGTGTTGTTTCTTTTTGACTTAATATGGACATCATGACTTAATGGGTTACATATTAGTATTAAGACACAAACCCGTTGCCTATTTGCGTCTTCTTTTTGTTTCTCTCATGTTAAAACTTATGATATTTAATGAAATTGATGAAATATTGTGGAATTTGTTTTTAGAATAGAAGGATGAATGGTCATCTAGTTTAATTCACACAGTTTTTTTGACTTAATGCCTGAAGAATGTATTAATAGGCAAAGTGGGGAAAATTTCAACTTTCCCCATTAAGTCTTTAAGTTTTAGTGTTTGATTGAAGTTAATTTTGGATGATGGATTTTAGGAAGCAACACAAGGGAATAAGGGTGGTACTATGGAAGGGGATTTGGAGGTCACATCAAGAGCCATGAGTTTGTGAAAACATCATCGTCGTCATCATCATATATGTATTTGTATTTGGCTATGTACATTTTTAAACCCAAGAATAAAAGTTGATGTATTTTCACAAAATTTTAATGCAATTTTAACATCTCCAACTGATAGACTGTTCCAATAACATTTTGGATCAACTTGAAAGAATGATCAAGTTTTTTGGTAACATGCAACCTAGTGAAAATGTGGGAATGCCTTGCCGTGGAGTGTATATAATTTCCAACTTATTTGAAATCATAATATAGAAAGAAAGAAAAAACTGCAAAAAAAAATCCTTACATATTGATTTCATAATCGATTTAGTCCTTATATCTTTTTTTATTCAGTTAAGTCCAAAAAATCGGTAATCATATTCAGTTTAACCCTTTCGTCCGGACGATAGGTCATCCAAGTTTCAAAAATTACATTTTTGGTATAGATTTCGAATGTTTTTATAAATTTGGTCCAAAATTTATACTTTTGGCTTACATTTTAAAATTTATTACAAATTTGATCCGAAATTTATCCTTTTGGCTTAGATTTTAGAATTTTGTTATGAATTCATCCTAACTTTAGTTATTTTACAACTTTTTTTCTCAAAAAAAAATGAATATGTTCTTTCTTTAAAAAAATCAAATTTCTATTAAAATAATAATAATAATAATAATAATAATAATAATAATAAATATTCTCAAACAAAACATCTTATGTTTTTTGTATAAAAACTTTTAGGTTTTCTATATAAATTATTTTTTTTATTTTATTGGCTACATTTGGCGTCATGCAATGTTTTAAAAATCGGTTTGAACTGGCCGGTCGAACCGGTTGGACCGGGAACCAGGGGAGGGAGCGGTTCAACTATTACCGGTTTTACGTCGATTTTTGAACCGAATTAAACCGGCCGGTTTTCAGAAAAAAAAAAACCCGGTTGAACCGGTCAAAATAAACCGATTAAACCAAATAAAAACACATAGACATGAACTATTTGCATAATAAATTTGGTGATTTTTTTTAAAATCTATTTAATTTTCTCAAAATAAAAACATATAGTAAATGTTATAAAGTTGTTTGTTGTGTTTGTATTCAGCTAAAACTATATTTTGTTTCAATATTATACTTTATTTTCTTTTTGACGTATATGAATTGATGTAAAATACGAAAATTTATTGTTATATATTATTTTAATGTATTTGGATTGATCTATAACTTTTTTTTTGTATATTTTTAATGTTTTAACTTATAAACGTCAAATTCGTGATTTATATATGTATGTATGTGTAGAAAAATATGAAAAATAAAAATAAAAATTATAGAAACCGGTTGACCCGCCGATAGAACCGAGAACCGAGAACCGATCACCATACCGATCCAACTAAAAAACGGATTTTTAAAACATTGATAACACGTTACGAACTTACATAACCAAGGACTCTGACTATGCGGATAATCATTATGTATACGTATATTTTTAAATTGTATTAATCTGATTATAATATGATGATTTAATTTGTTATATATGGATTTAAAAGAAGGTTTGTTGGGCCCCGCTTAGAATCCAGTTGGAGATTTTCCAGGTTGGATTGGTAGGTCCGGTTCTATCCATTTCATTTTCTTCTCGATCCATGTCCAATTAAAAAAAAGAAAAAGAAAAGTTGGTCAACCAAGTACTCCATGCGTTCTATTGTTGGTCCCCCACTTCCTTTTACATAAAGGTTAAATTCTTTTTCTTTTTACTAAAACTGAATTATCCATTTAAATACTAATTAAATCACAGCAACCTAATAAGTCAAACTGATACAACAGTGTTTGTCAAATTGATACAGTACTCTATGTCAAATTTGATATCCAATTCATAATTGATATGTTGCACACTTGCACTTAGAGAAGGGGAAAATTAATTTAGAGAGATATAACTCATTAAATGTATCTAGGACATGATCTCGATAATACACTCTACCTATTAACTTAGTATTCAGAGTTTGACACAGAAAATAAATAATACTTATCCTTTGTTAACACTAGGGTATCAGTAGACATTAGATATAAAAAAAAATTATGGTAATTATATGTGTAAAACAGATAAACTATAGATTTGGGTTAAAGGTTATGCAAGTATTGGATTAATGGAATGCAATATAAACATTTAATACACATACATTTTTTTAATAGATTTACACTTCTTAGGAAAAAAAAATTAAGGCTATGTAATTACATACCTTTGTTGTTGACAACATGTTCGTCCTTATCTGCACCAAACATGTCTGAATGACAAGCTCTAGGCACATATTAGAAGATTGTGACCGACATATGTCGTGGTGTGAGTTTGATAGAGACTTAATAGCATCCATCCTCATCTAGCTCTGTTAAAAACATTAAATTATATCTTTGTTTGATCTTCAGTTCTGAAGTCATACAACTATTTGTGTAGTCTGGACCCATGAAAATAGATAATGGTTTATTACATACTTTCATCTTACATTATGGCCTGATTTTTTATGGATGTCATTTTAACATCCGGAAATTTGACATAAACTACACCCATTTTTTTTACATTAAATATAGAGCATACTATTTAATTAAAGAGTGGATTACAAACGGTTACCATACAAGCAAAAGAAAACCCATAGATCACACAGGATACTTACGTAGTTATTTTACATTAACAAAACTATACAACTGTCTTCCAGTTCTTCCATTCCTCTATTAAACATTACTTTAGACAATGTCATTAGTTCGTGAAATATATATTAACAATAAACATGATAGGCTATAAGCTTAGTGGTAATACTACATGTATTAAATTATTAAATAAACCATAAAAAATATTTATCAAAAACATCTCCAACTTTTCTTACAAAATTTTATGTGTTCCAACCAGTGGTATTACTATCATTAATATAAATCTATTGGTATTACGGTCATCAAGACTATCATGACCAATATTCTCAAATACCATAACTACCACCAATTCAATTAGGCTAAACGGAGTGGGGGTCGTTACCCACACTCGTTAGGGTAGCTAAGGGTGGAGCACACTGCCCCCTAGCACTCGCTAGGGGGGTCGCTAGAATTAACTCGATGTATACAGGACGGGGAGAGAGAGAGAGAGAGAGAGAGAGAGAGAGAGAGAGAGAGAGAGAAACAAATAAACTTTGCTGATTGGTGGAATTGATATATAAAGGATTACTTTAACTCTTTATTTAAATGGGTATTGACCGAATTTAATACCCTCAATTTAATTCACCAACTTATCAACAACCCTTGAATTAATTTAAAGTTTAATTCATATTGAATTTACATTTTAGCAACTAATAAATCGTTTTTTTAATAAAAAAAATTTAATTTTCAACTACTATAAATTAAACCACCCTTAATAATTTACACACATAAAAATATCATATCTCTTTCACAAACTCTATCAATTCACCAACGAAAATGTCTTCATCTCAAGCAAAAAAAACCCTTAGAACCAACAAAAAGAAACCTTCAAACCTTCCATCATTACACCTTCCACCTCCAAACATTCAAATCATCAAACCTTCCATCCTCAAGCCTTTCATCACTATTATGTTATCAACTATCATTTGATCAACCAATTCACTCTCCCGCTAACTTCTACTTTCCTACAATGGCTCTGCAAATGTTTACATTTAATCTTTTCTCTTCTCAACCAATGAGATTTTACCACAACCAATCTCAACCAACACCTCGTCCGGGTATGGATCTTGATCCGTTTGAAACGGTTCAAGAAACTCAATTTTTTTTTCAACCCCGACCACAAACTAACTTTCAATCTCAACCACGCTGCCTACTCGACGAGTCATCCAATTCTTCTGATAAAGGCCCTGTTGAAGATCCAGTTCAAGAATCATTTCAAGAGCTCGAAGTGGAACCACACGCACAAAAAAAGGGAGGGCTCCATGTAGAGGGTGGACGGATGATGAAGAAAGGGCACTAGCTCAATCATGGCTAGATGTGTCAGAGACGAGAATGAATCATCCCTAAGACACAACCACTAGAATATGGTGGTCAAGAATGGATACAAAGAATGAGGATAATTCATAGTGCAGTAATCCATACCGATCTCCACCGCCATTTAACCGATCATATTTGGATGATGGACAATCTAGATCTAAATATGCCACCGGAAGACGAATTGGAAGGTAAGTATTCGGAGAAAGACACATTGCTTTAGTGTGTGTTTTTTTTATGAAGTGAGTTTTAATAATGAAGTGTGTTTTTTATGTATTAAATCGTGTTTTAGGTCTTAAGTAGTATTAAATCATGCTTTGCTTTAAGTTATTGTAATCGTTTTTATTTAATATGAAGTGTTTGTCGTTAAAAAAATTATGTCATATTAATTAAATAAAAAAATGTTTATGTATTATATATATATATATATATATATATATATATATATGGGTAATTTACACCAATCGTCCCTCGTGTACATGTCAGAAAGCGTGTTTAGTCCCTATTTTTAAAAATTAACTCGGACCGTCCCTCGTTTGCATAAAACTTGCACTTTCCGTCCCTGATATACATTTTTGTTGCGCATCTAGTCCTTGACAGATCTAAAATGACCATAATGCCCTTTGTCTATTTCTTTTCCAATTAATTTAATATTATTATTATTTTTTTTTATTAAAAAAAATATGGCCTCTCCTTTTTAAAACTCTCTATCTCTCTCTCTCTCTCTATATATACATAACATCACCGAAATATTCACCACCACTCCTCCCCTTCACTTACCCGTTGCTGGTGCTCATCGTCTGGTGGTCGTCTTCTCCGGCAATAATTTTAGTTTCACTTTCAAAATCTAAGCTATAACTTAAGCTTCACAAAACTGTAAAGATCCCATATGGTTTTCTGGTGCCGAGATTTGGCGGATATCGCCACCGTCGCTGCCTAGGGGTTCACTTCTAATGCTCGGTGAACCTTCTTGCTCTAATTCCAGCCTCCGTCGTCATCACAGGTAAAGGATCTCAAGGAGAGGAGAAAGAATCTCGCCTCAAATCTTACTTACGTCTGCCAAGAGATGGAGAACAAAAAAAGTAATTCAAGACGTCGCTATCAATGCGTCGCTACTTTAAACAACCGCCATAATTTTTTCTGGTTGCTGCTTCATCGCCTCAAGTCTTTTGTTCATACCTAAAATGTCCTCTTCTTGTGGTTTCTGCTCCTGTTTTAACCCCTCAAACTCCATTGTCATCTCTAAAAATGAAGCTACATATATGGTTTAAAACAGGTTTCAGAAAGGAAGTTTGTGAATAAGAGCTATGGTGTTGATGGCATCGACCAGTGGCGGTGTTAGTGTTGACCAGTGGTGATGTTCTTTACCGATGTTAGTGGTAGGATCGTTATAGAGGAAGAAGTGGTGAGAAGGAGGGAGACGAGCTGGGGAAGGGAAGGGGAAGGATAGGTTGGGGGTGTAGATATTTATTTTATTTAATTTTTTTTGTCAATCTAAAAATGATAAATAAACAAAATAAAATTGAAAAAGAAGATTTTAAGGGCAAAATAGTCATTTTATGTCAATAGGGACTTAGCATGCAAGAAAAAACAAAACAAGGGACCGTTCGCGTTAATTTTAGAAAATATGGACTAAACATGCATTTTGACATATGCACAAGGGACCAATGGTGTAATTTACCCTATATATATATATATATATATATATATATATATATATATATATATATATATATATATATATATATATATATATATATATAATTTAATATTAAATAAAAAATGTTTGTTTACTAAAATAAAATAATTAAATTAAATTATAAAAAGAAAATACAAAAAATATATTTTATATAATATTAAATAAAAAAAATATTTGTTTATTAAAATATAGTAATTAAATTAAATTAGAAAAAAAAATAAAAAAATGGAGTGCTGGGAGTGTTACACTCCCTACCAAATGTTAAGTTTAGGTGTTAAAATGAAAAAAATGAAGTGACACTTAAAATGCTGATATGACAAGGTGCTAAGAATGTTATCACTCCCTTTACTCTAACTCATACTTAAGATATTACAGTCACAGTGACTATCCCATAATACACGCTCACACCAAATATGATAGGTTCTATTTCTCACCACACTATATATATATATATATATATATATATATATATATATATATATATATATATATATATATATATATATATATATATATATACACATACACAGAGAAAGAGAGAGAGAGAGAGAGAGAGATAAGTTCAATTGATAAAATAAAAAATGTTGAAAATAGGGGAATAATTCTCAGCTAATCATTTATTTTTGCCGCAAAACCATTTATCGTACCAACGAAAAGAGGAAAGTGATACACATTTGTTGTGAAACAAAATATGTTTCCTTAAACTATTTTAATCATTACTTTAATATATAAAAAAAATATAGCTTTTTATTTATTTATTTTTAAGGAGCTATTTTTGTCGAAAAATGATTTTAAATATATCAAAATTTGTAATTTTTTATTATCTATAATTGGACATTATATTAATATAGTTTTAAGATAAATAAAAAATTGTAAAATTGGTCCCTATCGTATTAAAAAAAAAAAAAAAAAAAAAAAAAAAAAAAAAAAAAAAAAACTTTAGATAGAGTCCAAAAAGTTTTCAACTTACATGGAAGGTCCAAAATTAAGATTTTTCTATGATTTTGGTCTTAAATTAAAAAATATCCATGATTTTGATCCATAGAGGACTTGAATTGACTATTTTTCCCATTTTATTATCTTTTTTGTATTTTTTTATAATTTTTTTTCTATTTTTTTACTTTTTAAATATTAATGCAAAAAAAAATGTTGGCCCACCCATCACTCTCTCTCTCTCTCTCTCTCTCTCTCTCTCTCTCTTACATACATACTCATACCTACAACAACCTTACCATTTCCTCTTCCATATCCTTGTTCCTCATTAACTGCAACTCAAACACCTTTGTCATTCACTCCTCCTGGACCACCGACCGCACCCATCGTTGCAAATCCACCACCCCACCGTACCTAATCCCACCATGCTCAACAACCGCCAGAAATTTTCACGATCAAAAGCTCCAACCTCATCGTCGGCATCTCCCCCTCGTTTACTTAAACTCCTAAGGATTGAACCTTACTGTCGGTGAACACATCTCCGATGAAATATCATTCCCTTTAGCAACCCATCACCCCATTATCTCATCCATGAATTGATCTCAAAGAAACCCAGATCGATGTTGATTTTTCCGGTGAGTTTGAGTCGCGTACCCCTTTCCCTTCAATCAATTGGCAGTCTTCAACCATTTCATCTAAGTTTTAAAGGTTTGTTTTCTCAGATCCCCAGTAAAAACGATTTCACCCTTTATAAGCAATATCCAAGTAGAATTCATCATCGGTTTCGAAGATGAATATGAATGGCGACGAAAACCACTTGAAGACATTTGGAACCTTTTATTTTGGAGAAAACTGATAGCTTAAGATCGATTATGGAAAGATTTTGTAAAACTGTAAATTTTCAAACAAATCTCATTTAAAAAAACAATTATCTCATTTCCAAAATCACAAAAATCCCACAAACATCAAGTTATCAAAACACATGTCCCAAAACTATTTTTAACACAAATCCAGGATCCTCCAAAAACATATCTCCAACTCGTGTGTGTGTGTGTGTACAATCAAGTCGGTGTCTTCCCGTGATCCTCAGAGGTGCCTGAAACACATAACACATAACACGGTAAGCACGAAGCTTTGTGAGTTCCCCAAAATACCACACACGTCACATTAGCCACTCGAGGCTAACTCAATACGACCTTCCGGTCAATGTGTCTCAGTGGAGACCCTTCGGTCCCACAGCTTGGGTGGACCCTCCGGTCTTAACTCAATAAGCTTATAATAATAATACTCAGCATAAATCACAAAGACATAATGCAGGATAGCAAAATACTCAATACAACACATAAAACCCTCTGGTTACACAAGGATTACCACTCTAGGTAAAGTATAGTGAGAGGACTTACCTTGTAATCAAGTAAGTAATAATCTCGTACATGAATCTCAAACTAGCCTCCGCCTAACACATAATATAATAATCTCTAGTCAACACTTAAATCACGACTCGAAATAAACTAGGTTAATCTCTCTCTCAAACTCATGGAATGGGTAAAATACCATTTTACCCCTCCATGGTCCCCATACTCCCTGCCTTGACCAAACCATAAAGTCAAAAAAAGTCAACACTTGAGTCAACTATCCATGTTGACCCGACTCGCCGAGTGCATCTATGTGACTCGCCAAGTCCCCCTTGTTCCTTCAGAACCTCGCGAAAACCCAACTCAACTCGTCGAGTTGTCCCGTCTACTCGCCGAGTTACCTATGTCCAGACTCATTGGGGAAAACCCTAGCCGACTCGTCGAGTCAGCTCTTTGACTCGTCAAGTCCCTTAAGTCAAATTCTCATTCAGACGTTTTAAGGCGGATCTATCACTCCAAACTCTAGATCTAGCCTCCTAAGGGTTGAATGTCACGTAAAGCTTCGATCTTTACGTTCATGCATGGCATGTTTTCCTTATAATGCCAAATAAAAGCTCTAACCAAGGTGTTTAAGCACAATAACTCTTTATGGTTGGATAAATGTAACAACGTGAATTTTCAAAACAAAATTTTCATTTCTTAAAACATGTTTTCATCCAAATCAAGTCATAAAAATCCAATGTATCATCTCATAATACAAAACATATAAATCCCAAGATCATAAATCCTCCGTCAGTGTGTACAGATCACGCCGGCGCCTTCCCACGGTCCTCGCTAGTACCTGAAACACATAACACAACAACGGTAAGCATAAATTCTTAGTGAGTTCCCCAAAATACTACTTACGCACATACGCCTTTCCAGGCCATGACCTTCCGGTCCATGTGTCTCAGGGGACTTCCGTCCCGACCCGGTAGACCTTCCGGTCCTACCCGCGTCGACCTTCCGGCCCATGACATAAATGCCTTCCGGCCCATGACATAAATGCCTTCCGGC
Source organism: Lactuca sativa (assembly GCF_002870075.4). Lineage (NCBI taxonomy): Eukaryota > Viridiplantae > Streptophyta > Magnoliopsida > Asterales > Asteraceae > Lactuca > Lactuca sativa. The sequence continues at coordinate 225,356,902 of NC_056631.2, read as the reverse complement.
CCATAACACGATGCCTTCTGGCTCATATCAAGCATAGCATACATAGCACATACAACGGTTAACTTAATTACATATAATGCATACAGCTCATAACATATCCGACCTTCCGGTCAAACATAGATACCCTTCCGGGTACAGTATAGTGAGAAGACTCACCTCGCAGGAAGTCTAGAATCTCACGTGCTCGCTATCTCCGAATCTCGAAACGAAGACCCAACCCCGCCTAATCATAACTAAATATCATTCTAATTAATATAGGCTTCCAAGACTAGGCTACACCTTTTTCATTTTCTCATAGAGGGGTAAAAGACCATTTCGCCCCTCCTTGACTCAAAGTCCACAAGTTGACCAAAACCCTAAAAGTCAAAAAAAGTCAACAGACCACAGTACGCGGGGCGTACCAGCTTCTGTACACGGGGCGTACATCGATGAACCACAATTGGGGGTCGCAACCCCTTACGCTGCGTGTACTGGGAGTTACGCCCAGCGTAAATGTCACACCCCAAAACCGAGAACGGCGGAAACGTTCTGGGGCGGAGGACGTCATGTCAAATATCATAACAATTGAATAGTAAAGAAAGTACACACCACCATAATAAAAATATATTTGAAAAGTTTACATGATTGTATATGTTACATGTTTGCAAAAGAAATCAAATACAATATGGTGATCCAAAATATGTTACTAACGCCAGCGCGTTAGTCTTCAAAAGTAGTTGCTACCTGGTCTAGCGGTTTCCTGAGAATACAAGTTATTTCAAAGAAAAAGTGTCAACATTTAAGTTGGTGAGTTCATAAGTGGTGTTTTGAGAAAATGTATGCCATTCGAAAGTGCTTGTATGTTTTCCAGAAAAACCCTTATTTTCTTATAAAAGTATGCAATGCATATGAATGTTCGTGATGTAAATTGCAACTAATTGTACCGAGAAAATCCCTTATTTTCCTATTAGTTGTTTGGTTTGTATACAGGAAAAACCCTTATTTCCCTGACATAACTGGCAGTCTCTAAGACCGAAAATCGCAAGCAAGCGACGTGCTTGTAAGTTGTGTCATAGTTTTACATAGTAAAGCTATACGAAGATCGCACTTATTAGATGAAGAATAGTTTTAATGACTACTCGTTCATAAAAGCATAATACCATCATAATTGTATATCCGATGAGTTTTATAACCATACTAAACATAATATGCCTGTAGCGACGTTCTTCAGGCGTCGTAGCGTTATGACAACTGTCACCCCAAAAGACGGACTGTAGCTAACAGTCAGGGCGCGGGATCATGACTTCCCGTATAGATCTATACACATTTGACACGTTCTCCGAACGGGAGACTCTGGTTATAGACAGGACTTGCAGCATTATTTTCTAATAAAGAAAGTAACGTTTGAAGATATACACGACTCATGGATTCTCAACTAAGTCTGTATTAAAGTAGTAGTTTGTATGCAAAGTTTAACTTCTTTCACAATGTTTGACAAAGCATAAATCATAAGTTCTTTGAATGCATAAAATGACTTAGTAAAGAATGTTACCCTTGATATGATGTATTGTATGTAAACGTATAAATAAAACATATTTCTATTTATAAACATATTATATCCCAAGAGGGTAAAGCTGTGTTGTGAGGGGTTTTGTATCATAATAACTTCACAAGATAGTTAAAACAACAGTATGAAAAGTATATCAAAAGGTTGATGTTTCACACGATTTTAGTCGTGTGTTTACTTGTATCCCCCCCCCCTTAAAAGTGTATAAAAGCATTTACAAAACATTTGAAAGTGTAGATTATAGGGGTATGAACTCACTTGATTGAAGTGGTTGATTTGAAGTAGTCGAGAAAAGAATCGAGCAGAACTTCGACAGGAAGAGTTGAAAACGCGGGAAAATCTCAGGATTCTCAGGAATCTCGGGGACCTCGGGAACACAAAGCCTTCCTTCGGGACTTGAAGGTGAAAATCGGGGCTTTTGGGAGGGTCTCGGGGGCTTAAACGCAGAGTTTCGGCGCTAGAAAGAAAGGAACTGAACAAATGAACTCGGAGCCCTTGAAATCTACTTATAGGGGCATTTTTGGGGTGTGCCACGTCGTGGCAAGTGATGGCCACGTCGTGGGGAGTCAAACCTATCCTCTTCCATTGATTGGATGCCCTCAGTCACTGGCCGGGTCGCGGCAAGCTTGTGCCACGTCGTGGGGCCTGACAGCATCGGATTTTGGACCCCGAACTTGTAAAATCCATAACTTTCGCATACGAGCTCCGTTTTCGACGTTCTTTATGTGCACGCGTAGCTAAAAACATGATCTACAACTCTCGTTTAGACTTCATCGGCAAATTCTGACTTTATTTTTAATTATTTATTTTTAACGGTCCGGGACACGAAAAGTCCGTTAAAATTCCATAACTTCTTCATCCGATGTCCGTTTTCGTCAGACTTTTTGCCGTTGCGCTACTAATGTTGAGACCTTCGATTCTCATTTAGGTTGTTTTGGTCAAAAGTATCTCGAGCTCTATTTCGAGTTTTTAGCTGTCTACTGCTATACCCGAACCTTGGAAAAATCATAACTTCCTCATACGAAGTCAGATTTGGACATTCTTTTTATGTACGCTCACGGTTTGAGGTTATCTATAACTTTCATTTAGATACTTAAGGCTATAAACTATTGTATTGAAATTCGCATTTTTCGTTTAATTGGTGTTGCCGGTTTTGCCGAGAATCTTCGGTTGGTCATAACTTCTTCGTTATAACTCGGATTTTAGGGTTCTTTATATGTACGAAAACCTTGATACGATTCCTACTACTTTATTTAACCCAAATAAGATTTTAGGAAAGTTATATTTTGACCTAAATTTGATTGGTTTTACATTACATTGTCTCGAAATATCGGGTTGTCACAGTAAATCCCAGATTCAGCCATACCATATTTCTTTGTCTTAAATGGTTAATACACTCCTTCAACTTCCAGATCTGGCTCTCTTTAGGTCTCCTAACCCATAAAGTCGGAACCTTTAAGCCTTGGCATGGCTGTAAAGGCTCCTACACCCTCTAATACCTTTCTTTTCACCTCCAAAGATCTAGATCTCATGCATGGCTAGATATTAACGTCCAATATTACATTTTTATGAACATATAACTCAAATAGACCTGGAATATGATAGATCTAAGCCAATGGAGACTACTTGCTCATAAAGTCTCCATCTTTGGGACCAAAACCCTAGAAATTGGTCCAAGAAGCATACCATAAGAACTACAAGGCAAGATCTGAACTTTTTACCTCAGGAAGAAGCTCCAACCTTTGTTATCCTCGGATCTACACTTGTCCACCGGCTTCTAGCCTCCACAATGGACTTCTCTTCTCTTTTGCTACCTTGAAATGACACCTTGAGGCTTAGAATACTCACACTCCAGCTAAATACGAAGGAAGAGCTCTCTTAGGGTTTCTTTCTGAAGGATGGTGGCTGAGGGACAAGGCCATCTCATTCCTTTTATAGCCACCAAGCCATATTAGGGTTTTGGGTCTGGACCGGTTACGCCCAACGTACCTAGGTGACAATGTGTTCAAATTAAGCACGCGAGTACGCGCATCGTACTCTTTGTACGCCCAGCGCACTCGCCCCAACACAAAAGGGCCAACATGACATATATAAAAAGATGAAGGGCTAAATGGTTATACCTAAATTTCGGGCTGTTACAATAAAGCTGGGACCTTTGGACTCTATAGACCTCACAAGGTCCAGATCTGATGTCTCAATGCTTGGCAAGCACAAGTCATACCAAATCTCAAGGAAATATGGAAAAGGCCCCAAAAGTTTCTCATTAACAAGATCTAAACAACATGATGAGCATGGTGATGACTTTTACCTTCCAACAGAAGCTCCAAATGAATGAATACTGGATCTCACAGCCTTTCCTCGTTCCTTGCTTGAATCTCACTTCTTCTTCTTCCAATGCTTCACCATAACACTCAAATATTAGCTCTATCACTCTATCTTACCTCAATGGCCGATTAGGGTTTCACTCAGGGGAGCAGGGTAGCTGGTGAGGCAGAAATGAGGACATAAGTTTCCTTAAATAGGTCCTAAACCCGTGGATTTAGGGTTTCCTCACACAACGCCAACTCGGCGAGTCGGCATCTCTGACTCGTCGAGTCGGTTATTCAACCGGCGTGCTCAAATTCAACTCTACTCGGCGAGTCGAACACACAACTAGCCGAGTCACTCATTAATTCCCAAAAATAAATAAATAAATAAATAAATGTAATATCTGAGAGTCAGGATGTTACAATTCTCCCCCATTAGAATCAAACTTCGCCCTTTAAGTCATGCCCCAAAAATAACTCTAGATACTACTTTCGCATCTCGGACTCCGACTCCCAAGTCCACTCAGACCCTTACCGATGTTGTCACTGGACCTGAATCTGGGCTTCCTCTTTGTTCCTCAGAACCTTCACTTTCCGATCCAAGACCGCAACCAGTCTCTCGATGTAATTTAGGCTCGCATCAACCTGAATGTCCTCTAATGGTACCACTGTCATCTCATCGGCTACACACTTCCTCAACCGAGACACATGGAAGGCCTTATAAATCTGGCTCAACTCTATAGGTAGCTCCAACTGGTAAGCTACCTTACTCAATCTGGCGGTTACTCTGAAAGGATCAATGTATCTAGGGACCATCTTGCCCCGTTTCCTGAATTGGATCACCCCCTTCCATAGGAGGACAAAATCTACAATCTGGAACTCTAGCTTGGATCGTCGCCAGTCTGCATAACTCTTCTGGCGACTCAGTGTTGTCAACAACCTCTGTCTGACCTGCTGAATCTGCTCGGTCGTTTTCAGCACTATCTCAGTGCCACCTATCACTCGTTGCCCTACCCCTCCTCAACAGAGGAGTCTGACACCTCCTCCCGTATAGAAGCTCAAAGGGAGACATGCCCATGTTGGAATGGTGGTTGTTGTTGTATGAAAACTCAGCCAAGGGCAAATAGGTGTCCCAACTTCTTCCGAAGTCCATAACATGCACGCAACATGTCCTCAAGCATATGAATCGTCTGCTCACTCTGACCGTCTGTCTGTGGGTGGTAAGTTGTACTGAAGTGCAGTCGGGTACCCAAATCCTCATGAAACTTCTTCCAAAACCTGGAAGTAAAACGCATATCTCGATTTGACACTATCGATGTCGGCACCCCATGTCGTGCCACCACCTCTCGAACGTAGATCTCGGGCAATTTCTCTTCAAAAGAGATCTCACTGATAGCAAGGAAGTGAGCACTCTTCGTCAACCGATCTACAATCAGCCATATTACGTCTACCCCACGCGCGGTCCTCGGTAGCTTGGTGATGAAATCCATGGTGATCTGTTCCCACTTCCACTGGGGAACCTCTAAAGGCTGCAGCTAACCATGGGGTCGCTGGTGCTCTGCCTTGAACCGACGACAGGTCAATCATCTCTCGACTACCCAAGCCACATCCCTCTTCATACAGGGCCACCAATAATCCCTCTTCAGATCCAAATACATCTTAGTGGCCTCAGGATGGATCAAAAATATCGATCTATGCGCCTCCTCCATAAATATACGCCGAGCTCCACCTGTATATGGCACCCAAATCCGACCTCGGAAAGTCATAAGTCCCCGACTGTCTGACTGAAACTCAGAAACCTGACCAACCACACGCTCTCTCTTACGGTTCTCTGGTCTCATAACCTCTACCTGAGCCTCTCGGATGATATCTAAGACTGGAGTCATCACCGTCATTCTCATACACACATCCCGGATCGGAGCGCTCTTGGCTCTGCGACTCAAGGAATCAGCTAACATTATCCTTGTCGGGGTGATATAAGATCTCACAGTCATAGTCCTTCACTATATCCAACCATCTCCTTTGCCACATATTCAGGTTGGGCTGATCCATCAAGTACTTTAGGCTCTTGTGGTCCGTGTATATGGTACATCGGACACCAGAAAGATAGTGGCGCCAAATCTTGAGGGCGAACACCACCACCCCCAACTCCAAATCATGGGTGGGATACCTCGTCTCATGAGGCTTCAGTTGCCTCGATGCATATGCTATCACGTGACCCCGATGCATCAACACTACACCCATCCCTGAAAATAGAAGCATCAGAATAGACTACGAAGTCATCCACTCCCTCTGAAAGGGCTAACACTGAAGCTTCGCACAACCTCTGGCGAAGAATCTCGAATGATGCATGCTACTCAGACCCCCAAACAAAAGTAATGCCCGTCCGGGTTAATCTGGTGAGAGGAACCGCAATCTTGGAGAAATCCTTGTAAATCTCCGATAGTAGCCTACCAATCCCAGAAAACTCCTGATCTCAGATGGGGATCTCGGCACCTCCCATCGCAAAACTGCCTCAATCTTGGCCGGATTAACCAATATCCCATTCTGATTAACGAGGTATCCCAGGAACGAGACCTCTCGTAACCAGAAATCACACTTGGAGAATTTGGCATACAACATCTCTGACCTCAATACCCCAAGAGCCTCTCACAGATGCTCCTCATGCTTCTCTCTGGACCTCGAATACACCAAGATGTCATCAATGAACACAATCACCGACCAGTCCAACATAGGCCTACACACCCGGTTCATGAGATCCATGAACGTTGTCGGTGAGTTGGTGAGCCTGAAAGGCATCACCACAAACTCATAATGCCCATAACGAGTTCTAAAGGCTTTCTTCTGAACATCCTCCTCGCATACTCTCATCTGGTGATATCCAAATCTCAAATTAATCTTGGAAAACCAGATGCCCCTGCAACTGATCGAATAAATCGTCGATCCTCGAAAGTGGATAACGGTTCTTGACCGTCAGCTTGTTCAACTCCTAGTTGTCACACCCACAAACCGAAACGACGGAAACATTCGAGGGTGGATGACGTCGTGTATAGTATCACAACAATTGCATCATAGTAATCATAGTAAACACAACCATTACATTGAATATATATATATATATATATATATATATATATATATATATATATATATATATATATATATATATATATATATATATATATAAGGTATTTACATATGTTTGATTCATGTTTTTATACATCACAAGTATAACCCAAAAGTAAAAGACGTGACTCTATACGCTCCGTCTTCTAAAAATATGTGCTAGGTACCAATCTACTGATTTCCTGAGAATACAAGCAATTTTTGAAAGAGTATCAACATAAAGCTGGTGAGTTCATAAACATATTTTTGTAATGAAAATACTTTCATTGAATCTAAAAAAAATGTTTGTATGTTTCCCAAGAAAATCAAATATTTTATAACATATATGTTTATCGTTGTGTTCTGTAGTAGTGTATATTGTATTAGTTTGTACGTCTGGCTCCACCAGCTCTATTGTATAACGTTGTGTTGAATGAAAATCCCTTTGAATGAAAACCCTGGATATCACCAGTAATGTATAAGATGTTCTGTTTGAAAACCTTGGTTACCACCAGTATGAATAGTAGTTTCATTACTTAAAATAAAACTATGAATTGAAATCCTTGGAATCCTCCAGTTGTATTTTGAACTAGTTTTATTAAGGAAAATAAAACTTAAGAAGAACGATAATCCCGTAAACAATAAGGTTAGTTTATACTATTGTGATTCGTATAACCATGCTTGATATTGTTGGATTAGTGTCTAAGTCCATAACTATTTTGGTATGTACTTGACCCGATGGTGCATGGTCCTTTTGGGTTGCCTTCACCAAGGCAACTTGATTGGAGAAATAAATAAAGAGAGAGGTTATTATGATTTATTAATATGTTATAAGAATAATATATTAAAGGAGAAATCATATTTGTTTAATTAATATTGGTCAATAATTAATTAAGAATTAATTTTGTGATCAAGTGTAATTAATTAAACTAGAGGGGCTGAATTGTAATTATGTGATAGTTGCAAAATAGGGAAATGGTTATCCTTGTTAAAGGATGGACGAATTCAAGGATAAGGATATCCTTAAAATCATCCAAGGTCCAAAAGATAGGGATTTTCAAGGCTTATCTTATGGTTGCTTGATGGGCAAGTAACTAGATAAGGATAAGGACTGAAACCCTAATCCTAACCCTATATAAAGACCCCAAGGCTCATGAATTCGTCTAAGCCTTCCCAAGAGGTCCTAGAAACGAATTCAATACCTCCCCTCTCTCCTTATACCTTCTCCACTTGCTTATGGTGTTTGTAAGCCATTAGAGGAGTGACACTTGTGACTCTAAGCCTTCCAAAGTCAATTCAAGGAGGAATTGGGATTGTTGTTGCTACATAACAATCAAGGTAATATCATAAACCTAATTATATGTTAATATTGATTTCCATATGCTAGAATTAGGGTTTATAGTCTTGGATTCAAAGCATGTACAATAGAGAAACCTAGATCCTAGCATTAGGGTTTATATGAGCACATAGGATGTCTTATGACTAAACCCCATCAGTGGTATCAGAGCCTAGCTTGGTTTCAATTGTATTGATGCATTGCATATCTGGAAAATTCATTTTTTGGGTTTCTGGAGGCTGGACTCGCCGAGTCCATAGCTGAACTCGCCGAGTCCAAGGTGACTCGACGAGTCCAGGCTTGACTCGACGAGTCAACTCGTCAGATGGAGGTTATCTCGGGATTTCTTGCTGTTTTTGCATTGGGATAGTTACCTTATCATGTTAGATCAATATTAATCCGATTATATGATATATTTGACTATAATTTTGATCTAATTGAAGATATTTATCAATTAATAAGATAATTGATTAATTATTTTGACTAAATTGATAAATTGTTTTGCAAGAAATCATTAAATAAATCAAATATGGATATTTATGTGATTAATTGTTAATTTAAATTATTTTTTATTTGATCCTTGTTGTTATGAAAAGTTTCATATTTTCCCCTTAGGTTTTATACTTTAAATTTGAACCCAAAGGTTTTGTTGTTTTGAAATTTAAATAGTTAAAACCCTAATGTTTTGAAAAAGGTTTCAAAACTTGCCCTCAAGTTTTAGAATTTAAATTTTGATTAAATGGTTTAATTTTGATGTATATTTAAATTCTAAACCCTAATGTTTTGAAATGTTTCAAAACTTGCCCTCAAGTTTTGGAATTTAAAAGTTGATTAAAAGTTTAATTAGGAATGTTAAATTCTAAAACCCTAGTATTGTTTTGAAAAAGTTCAAATCACACCCTTATGGTTTTATTAATTAATTAAGGTGTATAATTAAAAGAGGTTTAATAAATCCATAAAATTTTAGGTTTAAAATTTAATTGAATTAAAAGTATAATTGTTAAATTTGACCACCTAATATTTTAAAAGTGTAAAATACACCCTATACTATATATAACATTAAAAGTCTAACATTATATATATGTATGAGTAAAAGTCAGTCTTACAGTTAGTAGGCCTCATTCACGAAGCTGATTTATGAGGGGTGTTTAAGGAAATTGCCTTTAAAATGGCGATTGAATGGGTATCCACTCTTACCTACCGCACTCTTGACTAGTGGAGGGTCGTTAGCCGAACGGGTAGGATAGGACGAAACCTTCCATTATAAGTATAATGAATTATTAAAGTAACTAAATGTTTTCATAAAATTCCCAATCTTAGTTACTTAGGCAAAAGTGAATTGATGCAATTCCATGAAATTACACTTTGTGCCCTTGCAAAGACGTTAGTGGAGCGTGTGTGGTTTACCGGCACACTAAATGGTTCTAAGCAAAGGTAGCAAAGGGTGACTCAATGTTTGTCATAGTTCGGTGGAGCGTGTGTGGTTTACCGGCACATCGAATAGGTGACTGTAACATGTGAGGGCACCATGTAAGTTTGCATGGTTATTCACACCCGCTTTGTGATCATCGGCATCCCAGTCACAAACAAGAGGGGCATATCGAGATTTAAACATGCCATTGAAAGTTCAATGAGTCTCAAAGGATCTAGGAGTTTTCATAGATTTAAAACTTAAATTTCTTTTTCGTTTTTCGTGGTGGAAATTAGTGAATCGTCATTCACTTACCTTCAAATATTCTGCAATTAGGGTTACGACATCCCTCTCCCGAGTTGGAGAATATTGTTTTGGTCCTAGCCTTAGTATCTCATTTGGGTGATTTACTAAGGACTCAATCTATCAGCTAACTTGAATTTGTTTTTCTCCCGTTTTGTAGATGTCAAAGTTCGACAACTATGGTTTTCCCAAATCCCGTGGAACAAGCTTTCCACATGAAGATGGTATTCCACGATTCAATCGAGGAACAAGAAATCATGCTTCACTTCCTCCTCCTCCTCCTATTGTTCTCCCCGACCCACAAGATCGAAGAATTGAAAGGTTCAATATCACTAAAGCCCTATTGGAAATGAAACATGAAGATGGTAAACCCGTGTGTGCCCACGTTCTAGGAATGAAATCACATATTGATAGGTTGATAATGTTGGGTGTGTCATTCCCAGATGAGTTGGCTGTGAATTGGGTTTTGCAGTCACTTCCTGAATCATATAATGAGTTCAAAAGAAAGTATTATATGATGGATCATGACGACAACCTCATTGACCTAACTTACATGCTCATTGCTACTGAATCAGAAATGATTTGGCGAAGCAATGGAGCGTATTTGTTGGAAAAGTCAACCGACCATGCTTCCGAGGACGTTCTAGGAGAACCGACCTACGTTTACTGCCAAAAGAAAGGGCGTTGGATACAAGTATGCCCAAAGAGCCTGAAGAGTCCAGAAGATGGGAGAATCAAAGAGTATGGCTGCGCTTCAGGTAAAATCCACTATCTAACTCCATCAAGTTCCTATTCATTAATTCTTAATACATAATGTAATAAGATTGCATTTGAATGTTTTACAGGATCGGTGAAAAGAAAGGAAGCTTGGTGAAAGAGCAAGATGAATCTAATCACAAGGAATGGATCTTGATCGCATGGACTTGAAGATTAGATTTTGAGCTTAGATAGTTATGATAGAGTTGTTAGAAATTTTTCTTTTGAAATACATAGTTTTCAATGGATTTTGCATTGTAAGGACAAATGTTTTCCGCTGCTTTTATAAATAAAATAAATTTTGGTTTGACTTATTTATTTATTTGTTTATTTCCTTGCAATGAAATCGTTATGAAAATTGGTGTTTGCATATTTCTACAACAAATGGACATGATTCTTATTTATGGTGTTTATGGATAAGTCGAGAATTTACCAAATAGGGAGAGTTTCTCATCGCCCAAGTTTCAATTGGACAGAAATTTGGAATCATGCAACTTGGTTGCACAATGAATGAGAATTTTCATATTTGGAAATTAGACTAATTCATTGACAAAGTGTCAAGTGAAAGACTAGGAGATCGAGTACACAAAGTTGCGTGTTGATCAAGTCCACCATAAGAGTAACAATGATATTCGTCATGATTTACTAAAGGTTTAGTAAATATGATTACACTTATAAGATTAAGTGTAATTCAGAATTGATTAAAAGGTTTAAATCAATAGTAGAACAAATAAGAAGAATCAAGTAGGCAGAAAGATAAAAGTTTCTCCATTCTAAGAAGAAGGGAGAGTACCTTTTATGCTTCATGATAGGTCTTAATGATTAAGAACCATATCTCAATTGATCCTCTAAGTGAGTCTTAGTACAATTGTATGTTTTGAAGAAATGGTTAAATCAAGAAGTCAGCCATGCTTCGTTCCAATAACAAGTCTTAAAGTTAAGATTGCGACAATGAGTGAAGAGTATTAAAGGTTTATAACATTCATCAAATGTGGAAAGTTGTGATGTCTTGAATAAGACAAAGACCAACTAGGACCAATTTATGAAATGTTTTGATAAAAATTACACTAACTCTTGAATATTTGTTTGTCAAGAAATGTTTATTGACAAGGGAATCTTATATGACAAGGAGTAAGTGGGAGTCTTAATGGTCTTGAAAGGTTTCAAGAACAAATCAAATAAACCTTATCGATCATCACTAGCACACGAGTTGAGGTTTACAACCTATCGTGTTGACATTATTTTGTTTTTGTACTGTTCCAATTGAGTTAATTATGCATGTGAGTTCTATGAGTTCTCATTTTGAACGCATAAAAGGCAAAGCGCCTTAATCAATGAAAGGTACATTGATAGGAAAAGGTGAGCTGCTTAAATATTTGGAAGACGTGGTGGGCAGTTGTGCTACTATAAGGCAAGAAATCAAGATTAAGAAAGTTCGGTCCATATGAGTTTAAATTTGTCGTAAACTTTGGTTTTAACAAAATTCACATGGATAGGAACATATACACCGCTCAAATCTAAGTGTCATAAGGTTTCCTCCTTCATGAAAATGATTGTGAGGAAATGCTTTCACTAAGAGAGATTTTAAGAAGATAGTGATTGTAAAATTGCATTCTCGAATTCGACTATGGTTACGGTATCCCTTTCCATAATTTGAATTGTGAGGTTTGGCAATTAGTCTTAAGTGTTTAGACACACATATGAACTATCGAAGTCAAAGGTGTATAAGTTCAAGAAGCCTTGATAAAAGATTATCAAAGCACTAAGTATGAGAAACATGAACTTAAGAAATTCAATACGCATTGTTTTTCTGAAAGTTAAGATGTTTATGAATACATGTCGAAGCTAGTGGGAGCATAAATGTTATGTTTTATAATAATCATCATAATAGTGGGAGCATAAATGTTATGATTGTATGATTATTAAGGCACGTATTGCAAGTTGGCAATATTAATTATAGAAAACAAGAGTTATACCTTGCAAAGTCGTAAGGGTTGTAAGGTTGTTTTGCTATAATTAAGGGAGAGAATATTATGCTTCATTTCAAATCTAAAGGCTTAGGTTGTGGAATGTTAATAGATTTAGTCAAAGGTATATAGTGTGTTCTTAAAATTTCGATCATGATTACGGCATTCCTCTTCACAATTCGAATTTTGAGAACATAGCAAATAAAACATTATGCGTCCTGTCCCATACGCTTCGGGTATAGGATCGATTGCAAATGCTTTGATATTTGACCATTCTAAAATTTTCCAAATGTCGAGCGCATTTAGAGGGAAAAGGGACTAGAATTGGTTTTGACTAAAATAATTAAACAACTATCAAAGGACAATCCAAAGTTCGACAAGGATTGGTCGCTTGTGAGTAGTTGGAAGTATAGTATTGGAAAATATGGAAATGTTTCCATATTGGATGGACAATATCGACATTATCATGAATAGAAAAGATTATATTAAGAATGAGTTGTCATATGGAAAATATGGAAGCGTATCCATATTGGGAATGGAATATTGAAAAATCTATGTCTAGATTAGAAACTTTTATGCTAAAGGATGTTCAAAGGAATGTACTTTGAGTGAGAGACATCATATCTAAGGAATTGTGTTGTAACAATCTCCGATAGAAGACTTTGTAATATCCTTGGCAATAGTCTTTGTGACTTTGGTGCAGTGACATTACGAAAGGATAGTTGCATAGAATGTTAGAATCTAGCATATTCTATAAGTAGCAAGAATTTGATATTCTTTCACTTATGGAAAAGGATTTGGAGTTGTGAAATGAGAATGATTGGAAATGTGTTCAATATGATCTATTTCACAAAGTAAGAACCATAGGTAAACATTGTGTGCATGCTAGGAGCATAGGACAAGTGTTGTAATTCAAGTAAGAAGTTGATTATCTGAAACGACAAATAATGAGTAATCGATATGGTGATAAATAAAAGGAGTTTTATTTACACTCAAAGGTTTGAGGCCATATGAGATTAGTATTATTCTTGTGTTTCACATTTGCATGTTTTGACTTCCAGAGTAATTGAGTTTATTAAGAATAATCGAATTATTCGAACGGGCCACACTCGTTCATATGTTGGAAGTAGATATGAATGAAGACTGTCGTGAATTGGTGTGTGGATTGTCTAAAGAGCATTAGACATAAGCAATTGTTTGCTGCAACGTTCATGAGTGCTTATGAATGTGATTTGAGCATTGGATTGAACCCACGATCACTTGGATCACTCCATGAATTGTATCACAAGTGATTGGTGAGACGATAACATCTTATATTCTTGAAACCGAGATGTGTGAGTTGTATCTTGCGAATCGGTTGCACATTGATAATATGTAAACGCACTAGTAACTTGGTGTTATAAAACATATTGTTGTGTGTGATTCGGTGCGTGAGTGCAAGCAAGCATTGTATCAAAGTTTATCCATTCCTTTTATCCAAAGTAGGATAAAAGCGATATCTTTGGGCCCTTCGATGGTTTAATGATGACAAACGTAAATGCTCGGTTGGGCTAGGGCTAATTTGATTTGTTCAATTAGTTAGTCGTCGTAAATCGGAAATCGAGATATAGTACAAAGAGAATGATTTGAAATCATATCTCATATGATATCTAGAATGGAGGAATATATGATCCCTTATCTAAGGACACGCGTATCTGATATGATACGAGTTGACAGTGGCTTTGGAAAGCTACGATTGCAGATCAGGATCTGAAGTCATACGCAGAATAGTTATTAGACTTATCCAAGTGGGAGACTGTTGGATTAGTGTCTAAGTCCATAACTATTTTGGTATGTACTTGACCCGAGGGTGCATGGTCCTTTTGGGTTGCCTTCACCAAAGCAACTTGATTGGAGAAATAAATAAAGAGAGAGGTTATTATGATTTATTAATATGTTATAAGAATAATATATTAAAGGAGAAATCATATTTGTTTAATTAATATTGGTCAATAATTAATTAAGAATTAATTTTGTGATCAAGTGTAATTAATTAAACTAGAGGGGCTGAATTGTAATTATGTGATAGTTGCAAAATAGGGAAATGGTTATCCTTGTTAAAGGATGGACGAATTCAAGGATAAGGATATCCTTAAAATCGTCCAAGGTCCAAAAGATAGGGATTTTCAAGGCTTATCTTATGGTTGCTTAATGGGCAAGTAACTATATAAGGATAAGGACTGAAACCCTAATCCTAACCCTATATAAAGACCCCAAGGCTCATAAATTCGTCTAAGCCTTCCCAAGAGGTCCTAGAAACGAATTCAATACCTCCCCTCTCTCCTTATACCTTCTCCACTTGCTTATGGTGTTTGTAAGCCATTAGAGGAGTGACACTTGTGACTCTAAGCCTTCCAAAGTCAATTCAAAGGAGGAATTGGGATTGTTGTTGCTACATAACAATCAAGGTAATATCATAAACCTAATTATATGTTAATATTGATTTCCATATGCTAGAATTAGGGTTTATAGTCTTGGATACAAAGCATGTACAATAGAGAAACCTAGATCCTAGCATTAGGGTTTGTATGAGCACATAGGATGTCTTATGACTAAAACCCATCAGATATGGCCTAGTGACCTTTGCGACGTTCTTCAAGTGTCGGATAAATGACATTTGTCACCCCAGGCATGCTTGCCTAACTGTAGCTAGCAGTTCAGGTGTGGGATTGTTAGTCTCGAATAGATCTATTCACAAATCTCACGCTCTCCCCTTAGGAGACTTTGGTTATACTATGATAGGATTTAACCTGTACTCCGAAAGGTACAATTGAAGTGTTCTCTCACAATCATATATTAACTAGTTGTGTACAAACGTCGAATCAATGAACTAGAAATAAAGACCCTCGAATTGCTGTATGTGGCACTTAACGGAATCCTAATAACAATTAAATACATATATGTATCTAAATTAGCGATTTCGTTAGATAAAGTGTTAGAAAAACACTTGCTTTCAGTTAAGGAATGTTACCGAGACTTGATTGAATCAAGGAAAACGGGTTTTCATTCTAGTTCACCACTTAGGGAGGGTTTGCTGTCGTGAAGGGGGTTTACGACCGTGAATTGTTTACGGCCGTGAACAACCTCTTGAAGGGTTTACGGCCTTTGAAGGTTTGAAGTGTGTATGGCCGTAAACTCAAGAACAAGTATGTTGGATTCGATGAAAACGTGTTTTAGATGTTGTGACATCCCCAATTTCATGGTCAGAAAAGACCGATTTGTTTATGCTTTGTTTTTAAAATCAGAGAAATCTTTTAAAGAAAACGGTTGCGGAATTTGTTCCCAAAACAAAATATGATAAGAATTTATCAAAAGCATTTATTAAAGAAAATGTATTTTCATTAAATAATAAAACATCGGGATGTCATGTTCCGATATAGACGAAAAGCATAAACAACATAAAATAGACCTTACAACAATTATTTATAACTACTGATCTATAATCCAAAATCTCTCGTCAAGTCCACCAACTTATACCCTTGTGCCATTACATGTAATGCAAAGAAACTCAGTGGGTCAGGCTTGGGAGCCTGGTGAGTATATAAGGTTTTCAACCCACAGTAATACATTTATTATATTCAATTATCAAACAATCAACCCAAATACCCATCCCCATATCTCCTTTATTTTCTCAAGGGTTTACCCGAAGAACCCACTATCCTTCATTCATTCATTCCTAAGGATTTACCTAAGGAATTGGCACGAAGTCCATTGCTGCCAAAGTTTATCTTATCAGATACTAAATCCATAACTATCATGCGCTAACTCCATAGTCAGCAAGGTTTACTCAACAAGCGCTAACTCCATAGTCGCCAAGGTTTATACAATAGGCACGAAGTCACATCGTCACCAAGGTTTATCAATAGGCACGAAGTCACATTGTCGCCAAGGTTTACTCGATAGGCACTAAGTCACATAGTCTCCAGGGTTTACTCAATGGGCATGAAGTCGCATCGTCACCAAGGCTTTACTCAAGAGGCACGAAGTCGCATCGTCACCAAGGCTTTACTCAATAGGTACGAAGTCGCATCGTCACCAACTATTCCATCTACCCATGTTCTACCCAACATTTTTGTAGATATAAATACAAACACAGTTTAAACCATTTAACACCCATGTAATAAAACATCAATTCCAAGCCCATCTCAAATAGACAAATAATATATAACACATATCACGTATTTCATAGCTAGTACTTTATATTTATGTGTTAGAAGAAAGTAACTATGCACTCATACATATAAACAACAATATATATACACATAACACATATTTTATAAAACACTTCATATCTATGTGTAACATGAAAGTGACTATACACTCACTTGATTAGACGATGCTCGGACAGCACTACGGCTTGTAAAAGTAGTATTTTTCGGTAGATCTGGAAGATCTTCACAAAAATCGGGCTTCTCGCGGGCAGAGCTTCGGCTCAGGAATTTCACTTCTCGGGATCTTCGAGGCTTCGGGACTTGCTTCGGGTCTCGAGAATGATATCGGGGCTTCGGGGTATTTCTTGCACAAAAAACGAGGTAAAAACGCGAGAGAAAGAGGACACGAACCAGACGGCGGGTGTCCTGAGCTTGGTTATCAATACCTCGGGTGCATCGGACCACGACTGGGAGGGCCCAGTCAGCTGGTCCTCTGTGGCTAAAATTAAAGAGACCTCAGCTCTTACTGTAGTGTGGTCGTATTCCCTACTGGTGACTTTATCCCCAAATATCGGGTGCCCGAGGGGGCATGGGGTCACCGGGGCCCACACTATAAGTCGGTGCCCTGGATTTACATGGAGGATTGATGTCATTGGATTCTACATCCGTGTCGTCATTGTCAGTGCCCTCTGGCTCTTCCTCTTCGGGGTCCACTTACTGACTCGGCGGATTCGCCTACGAGTTCTACTTCGTGTTCCTCCTGTGGTTCTTTCTCTGGGTCGTGCCACCCGACTATTCCTTGACTAGGGAGGTAGGATTTCCTGGCTAATGATACTCATTTGTAGCGTATTGCACGAAGGGCTATGAATACTAGAAACAAATAGCATACCAATCACTCCTATAACTCTACGACTATTGCATAGATTCAGTTGAGGTTCCTTTCTTGGAGATTAAGGGGTATGATTTTAGGTTCCTAGCTATCACGATTTCTTCACGACATGTGATGGTTGTACCTTGGAGGGAATGTAGTTGATCAGGCTACATCCGCTCCTTGATACAACTAAGAACAGTCCTGAATTAACCGAGATACTAGCATTATCTTGTTTGGTTCGGTGTTAGGTTCTCGTTCCTAATGCAAGCAAGGGTGTTTTATTTACTTGTTTTGTTTAGAGTTATGTTAGTCCCTCTTTTGGTTTATAGTTGCATATCAATGTGTGGCTAGACATGCTAGTTCACTATAAACAAAGCTCTGATACCAACCTGTCACACCCCCGAACCAGACGGCGGAAACGTCCGGGAGCTGTTGTGACTCAATTGAATACCATCACAATGAATTTACATGAAACATAACATCATTCGTCACCAACATTTGAATATTACAACTGATAGCGTTTACATTTAGTACATTGTTCCCTAGCATTACATGCCCAAAAAGTAGATTGTTTGGTGCTAATTAAACAAGCAGCAAAACGTCACTGAGTACACTTATCTCTTCGATTTATCAGTTACCTGAGAATACAAGTATTTTGAAAAACGTCAACATATGAAATGTTGGTGAGTTCATAAGCGGTATTTGAAAACCAACGTTTTGTATTATTTTGAAAAACCACCAGAAAATCCGATATTTTCTGAAAAGAGTATTTGAATACGTTTGTGAAGATCCATAAGTATGCTTGTTTGTTTCTATAGTTGTAAAGAAAATGTTCATCATACTTGTGTACGTTTTGAAAACCGTATGTATTGAAAAACCCTAGGAAAACCCGATGTTTTCCTAATTCTTTGAATTCCATGAAGTTAAAATGAAACCATTGCAACGCGTGAAGTTATCAATTCCAGGCGACGTTGGATTATTTTTTAGCATGATTAATTGCTATAAACACGCGTTACACAAACGACCAGTTTATAACTATGCTAACGATCCCGTAGGCGTCGTCCGTACTAATCACGTTATCCAACCGCCCTGACTTCCCCACATCCGAAGAGAAAGAGGACACGAAGACCCCGATGACTCCATTAACCGGTTGGGGATGAAAAAAAAAGGTACGAGGGGTCCCAGACCCGCCTCGCATGAAATACCGACTTTACTAGCAATACCAAAGGACCCTTGGGGACCAATAGTATACAAGCCATTGAAAGTCCTTTTACGCTGTGCTAGATCATGTAAGACCCAACACCTCGTAAGGTAGAAGTCTTCGGGCCTTAAGATCAGGTCATTGGGCTAGCTAGGCCCAACAAACAAGATTTTACACTTTTGGGGCCCAAAGATGGTGCGTAGACGTCTGTGCACTCTCACGTGCATATTGAATTACCAAATGTTTTCGTGTATGAATCGAGTTATCGTCGTGTTAGTATTCTTTTGGATTGTTATTGATTCGAGACCGAATCAATTCGTTTAACAACGATTTTTGGTATTGTTGTGTATTGTATTACGTAGGTAGTCGCAGTGCCATTATTTGATCAATTTGCGTGTATTGAATTAGCCTTGAAAGTTTTCTGTTTTCAGCCCCTCATTGTTTGTAAAATTTACTTTTTCAACCCTCTAATTAAATAACTTTCCGGTTTGGTCCTTAAATCATTTTTCTTGACATTTTAACACCAAAAATTATTGAAATTAATATTTTTCAGCATATTTTTCATTGAAAATAGTTCAAGTCCCTGAAAATGCAGTTTTCTCGGGTATAACCCCTCTTTTTCGCAGTTTTGACAATTTTGGCCCAAATTGGAAAAATTTTGCAAATTTGGTCCTTTTTAAATTTGAAAAGCATTTTAAACCTTTGAAAAGTACTTGGAACATTAGTAACCCACTGTTTTACAGAAAAACACAGTTTTAGCCCTCCAAAACAGAAAATTTCGCATATTGGGCCCTATTGGGCTGTAAATGTCATTTTTAGCCCATTAAGCTTGAAATTTATGTTTTTAATCCTCCAACAAGTATATTTTCAGAAAATACATTATGGAAACTGCTTTGACTCATCTCACCCATCATAATTCGAAATATTTCAATTTGGGGCCTTTAGCTTTATATTTTTAACATTTTATGTCCAAAAATTGAGTTTTTAACCCAAATAAAATGTTATTAAGCCATTTAGCTATTTTTCTTGGAACACTTTGTATGTAGAAATATTTTTGAGGCTAGTATCATTTAACATAAAGTATATCTCGATTTTTAGGGGTTTTATGGCTAGATCCAACATTATAACACACAAAAACACACATATAAGCATAGAAATCATACAAGGCATACAAAGCACATATAGATCTACACTTTCACTTGTATTCCCCCCCCCCCCCACAAAACTCATAAAAACAGAAAATAGGGGGTATGAAGCTCACCTTGTTTGAAGGTTTCGGTTTTTGATGAAGAAAGTGAGAGATTTTGGCCTAGCTTGCTTCTTGAGAGGATCCTCAAAACTATGATGTTTCTAGTAGGATAATCAAGAGATTTGTGATGTTTCTATGAGGATTTGATCATAGATGAATTTATACAACTTGAGGGTGAAGTAACTTACCTAGTATGTGAGTTTGATGAACTTTCTTGTGCACACACACCCACTCACGGGTTTAAGGAGAAAATGGAAGAGTTCTTGGGGTTTTTGAGAGTGAAAGGAAACATGAATGATTTTTGGTGAGGGAGAATGGCCTTAGGCCGAGATTTAGAAGAGAGAGAGAGAGAGAGAGAGAAGAGAAGTGAGGTGACATTGCATGGTTGTCCACCATGCAATAAGTAGGTGGCATCCTCACAAATTTCCCATAATTTCCAATTTTTGTTTTTATTTCCTTCACCATTCTTATCTCTTTTCTTCTTCTTCTTTTTTTTAACATGGGCCTATTTGGGCTAAGGAGAGAGGAAAGGAATCATCTTGGGCCCATACTCGAATTTATGAAGCCCAAAAATAAATTTTCGGCCCATTGGGGAAAATGAAATCTTTTATGGCCCAACAAGGCTCATTAGAGGTAAGATGGATTATTTTAGGCCCACATGGCCCAAAATACTAAGGTTTTATGAATGTGGTCTATTTAGAGCCCACTTAGGGCTTCTAGGCCCAATATGAGAATTTTAGTTCATAAGGAACTTGAACCGGAATTCTTAAGGTTTCCAAACCTTAGTTGAACCTATAAGATGTATTTGAACGAGGACAGGGTATAGCATTCACTTAGATTACAAGCCTTACTATAGTTGGTGGTTTCATGAGAATAGAATTTCCTAGCAGAAGTGCCAGTTGTGACATCACCCCCCCGTTAGAGGGAATTTCGTCCCGAAATTCTTTCGAATGGTATGATCATGAGTGAGAGGATAGGTACTTCATCTGATCTTCGCGTTTCTCATGTGAATTTCGGTCCACGCTTAGCATTCCACCGAACCTTCACAATGAAAATGTGGCTTTGCTTTGTATGCTCCACTTCCCTATCTCAAACACCTCGACTAGTTCTTTGACGAACATGAGATTCTTGTTCATTTCGATCCCTTATAAAGGGAATGATAAGAGTTTTTCCTGATAGGCACTTTTCAGGTTCAAGACACAGAACACAGGGTTCACGTTGCTGAGCTCTACAGGCAGCTACAACCTATATGTCTTTGGACCAATCCGAGCAAGAATCTCGAACAGTCCGATGTATCGTGGGTTTAGTTTTCTTGGTTCCTAAAGCGAGTCATTCAATTCCCAGGTGATTCCTTTAATAATGCGCGATCCCCGACTTGCCATCCTAATGGATTACGCCGCTTGTCAGCAGAGCTCCTTTATCGGTCTCGCGATGCTTGAGTTCCAGCTTTGATTTGGATTATCTTCTCTGTTGTTTTGTTAGTGGTTTCTGGTCTCATGAGAGTACCACCAAGTGATATGCATTTATGACTATAAAGGGTTTTTGAAAGGAGCATTCTTGATGCTCGTGCGATAGTTGTTATTGTATGAGAATTTAGTCAAGGGAAACCGGGTATTCCCTGACTTGTTGAACTCAAACACCTAGACTTGCAGTATGAATTTGAGTGGTCAAATGGTTCGTTCACTTTGGCTATTGGTTTGAAGGTGGTAAGCAACGCTTATGTCTAGTGATGTTCCCATAACCCTCTGAAGTGATTGCCATAGTCTTAAAGAAAATCTGTTATCTCGATCCGAGATAGTAGATACCGATATTTCATGGAGTCTCACAATCTCCTGGATATAGATCCAAGCTAATCCTTCCATCTTGTTTGATTTTTGTATTGGCAGGAAATGGGTAGATTGGGTTAACCTATTGACGATCACCCAAATAACGCCCAACTCAACTCTTATAACAAAAAGCTTCGTCCTTCGACTTCGAGAGTTTTATCCATCCATGCAGTGCTTTCATCGCGACATTCCCAGTTTTGATGCTTTCAAGGCCGGTCATGGATGATGATAGTGTTTCGTTCTCGCCTTGTGAGCAGATGAGTATGTTATCGATGAAAATAGTGAAAGGGCTAACTAGGAATGGTTGGGAAACTCGGTTCGTAAGGTTCATGAATACCGTGGGAGCATTCGTTAGACCGAAGGGTATCACAATGAATTTGAAATGGTCGTGACGAGTTCGGAAGGCAGTTTTGGAATGTCCTCTTCTCGGGCTCGAAGTTGATGATAACCGGTTCTTAGATCTATTTTTAGAGAAGTAACTAGCTCCTTGGGGCTGGCCAAATAGATCGTCAGTCCGTGGAAGTAGGTATCAATTTTTAATAGGGAGATTATTCAATTTCCTAAAATCGATGTACCTTCGGAAGGATCTGTCTTCTTGAAGAACAAGAATGGAGCTCTTCAGGAAGGGAAGCTTGGTCTGATGAATCTTTTGCGCAACAATTCTACTCAGTTGACTGGATAACTTGTGAATTTTCGACGGGATTCAACCTATAGAGTGAATTGGCAATTGATGGGGTTCCCGATAGGAGGTTGATTCGAAATTCGACCTGTCCCTCCAGGATATTCCCGAAAGTCCTTTGGGGAACACATTTGGAAAAATCACATGTTACTGGAACACCTCGTACGCTTACTTCTTCCTTGGTCTTGCCCACAACCTGAGCAAGGAAAACGTAGTTCGTATGGTGCAGGCACTTCTGTGCCTTGATGCACGAGATAGGAAGAGGATTTGCGCCAGGTTTATCACCATGGATTATTAGAGTTTTCGTGATTACGAAGGTGAAAGGAAACGGCCTTCTCGCGACACATAGTATCAGCACGGTGGGGGCTTAACCCAACCATGACAATTATCACATTAAAACTCCTAATATTTACTGGCATGAAACCTACTTGTAATGAAATGTTGCTTAGTGTTAAGGTGTACTCCACATGTGTACCCTAGATTAAATCATTTTTCCCCATTGGCCATGTCCATTGAAAAGGCTTAGCTTAGCTTTGGGGATGTTGTTTTAGTAAGTGTTTGAATTTGTTACTAACCGAAACTTCACTCGGATTTACCATTGAATAAAAGGTAGGCGAAAGAGTTGTCAAGTGGGAACGTACCAGAAACAACCGTTGGGTTTTGGATTGCTTCGCCTTAACCCAAGGTCAGGACCATTTCTGATCCTTCTGCTCCTCGATTGTTATCCCTAGGGCAATTGCGCCTGATGTGACCAGTTCCTCCACACCTATAGCAGGTGCGACTGGTCTCATCATTGGTGTTGTTGTTAGGGTTGTTGCGATTGTTGTCGTTTTCATTTGGCTGACGATTCTGGCATGGATAAGTTCTACAGAATTTGGCGATGTGATTCTTTCGGTTGCATTTGTTACAATGCATCTCCCTGCAGGCTCCATTATGATGGAATTTGCACTGGTTGCATTTTGGAAGGTTTCCAGCATATGGTCTCCTGGTTGCTGGTGTAATAGGGGTCGTGGTCGCATGAACAGCAACAACACGTTGCTCCCTTGAGAACCCTCGAGTGTGTTGTCCCTTTCTCTTACCTCCAGACCTCAGCTTCCTGCTCTTAAGCTTGGGGTTTGGAGTTCCTTGACAGGTTGTCACTTGTTGGTTTCCATGTTTGTTCCTTTGGCTGGAGTTGTCAATGCTATTCCTGCCTCCATTAGGGTTGTTTGCCTTGATCTGTGCCATAGCAGCGGCTACTGCTGCCATTACAGCAGCTTGAAATGTAGCAGAGTCCATCTGCAGGAGTAGTGTCTCGCAGGTGCACTTGTTATTCTTGTGGGATGGCATTTTCCTGATGCACGTTGATAATCCAGATCGTAAGTAATGATCTGCATTCCTGGTTGTACTCTATAGATTTTGCATCTTGTTGTATAATTCTTACTGCCTTCATCTACATCCCTATGATGTATTTGCGGTAGTAGGTAATCACAGATTTGGCACGATTATTACGTCTATCCTTAGATTATATGGGTTGTTTTAGTTTCGAGATCCTTAAGTACCTAGTGGTTTCGAGGGTTCGCTTGTGCATATAATTGAGTCTTTGCAGTAATATGAACTCAATATAGTACATAATTATTTCAGGGGTAAGTACCATCTCAGTACACGAAAGGGAGTCATGTCGGATAGTAGGGGAAAAAGAAAAGGCTATCCTAATTGTGGCGGGAAGTGTCTGGTGGTGGTGCTGATGAAGTGGATGCACCTCGGAGATGAGCTAATTGTTGTTCGATAGTTTGTAATCGTACATCTCACAATAACTGTCTCGCTCGGGAGTCTCCGTTCACTTCCAATGTTTGCCTCTCATCTCTCAATAGCAAACCGCATTTGTTCCGTTCGATTTGGGGTGTCCTGAGCTTGGTTATCAATACCTCGGGTGCATCGGACCACGACTGGGAGGGCCCAGTCAGCTGGTCCTCTGTGGCTAAAATTAAAGAGACCTCAGCTCTTACTGTAGTGTGGTCGTATTCCCTACTGGTGACTTTATCCCCAAATATCGGGTGCCCGAGGGGGCATGGGGTCACCGGGGCCCACACTACAAGTCGATGCCCTGGATTTACATGGAGGATTGATGTCATTGGATTCTACATCCGTGTCGTCATTGTCAGTGCCCTCTGGCTCTTCCTCTTCGGGGTCCACTTACTGACTCGGCGGATTCGCCTACGAGTTCTACTTCGTGTTCCTCCTGTGGTTCTTTCTCTGGGTCGTGCCACCCGACTATTCCTTGACTAGGGAGGTAGGATTTCCTGGCTAATGATACTCATTTGTAGCGTATTGCACGAAGGGCTATGAATACTAGAAACAAATAGCATACCAATCACTCCTATAACTCTACGACTATTGCATAGATTCAGTTGAGGTTCCTTTCTTGGAGATTAAGGGGTATGATTTTAGGTTCCTAGCTATCACGATTTCTTCACGACATGTGATGGTTGTACCTTGGAGGGAATGTAGTTGATCAGGCTACATCCGCTCCTTGATACAACTAAGAACAGTCCTGAATTAACCGAGATACTAGCATTATCTTGTTTGGTTCGGTGTTAGGTTCTCGTTCCTAATGCAAGCAAGGGTGTTTTATTTACTTGTTTTGTTCAGAGTTATGTTAGTCCCTCTTTTGGTTTATAGTTGCATATCAATGTGTGGCTAGACATGCTAGTTCACTATAAACAAAGCTCTGATACCAACCTGTCACACCCCCGAACTAGACGGCGGAAACGTCCGGGAGCTGTTGTGACTCAATTGAATACCATCACAATGAATATACATGAAACATAACATCATTCGTCACCAACATTTGAATATTACAACTGATAGCGTTTACATTTAGTACATTGTTCCCTAGCATTACATGCCCAAAAAGTAGATTGTTCGGTGCTAATTAAACAAACAGCAAAACGTCACTGAGTACACTTATCTCTTCGATTTATCAGTTACCTGAGAATACAAGTATTTTGAAAAACGTCAACATATGAAATGTTGGTGAGTTCATAAGCGGTATTTGAGAACCAACGTTTTGTATTATTTTGAAAAACCACCAGAAAATCCGATATTTTCTGAAAAGAGTATTTGAAAACGTTTGTGAAGATCCATAAGTATGCTTGTTTGTTTCTATAGTTGTAAAGAAAATGTTCATCATACTTGTGTACGTTTTGAAAACCGTATGTATTGAAAAACCCTAGGAAAACCCGATGTTTTCCTAATTCTTTGAATTCCATGAAGTTAAAATGAAACCATTGCAACGCGTGAAGTTATCAATTCCAGGCGACGTTGGATTATTTTTTAGCATGATTAATTGCTATAAACACGCGTTACACAAACGACCAGTTTATAACTATGCTAACGATCCCGTAGGCGTCGTCCGTACTAATCACGTTATCCAACCGCCCTGACTTCCCCACATCCGAAGAGAAAGAGGACACGAAGACCCCGATGACTCCATTAACCGGTTGGGGATGAAAAAAAAAGGTACGAGGGGTCCCAGACCCGCCTCGCATGAAATACCGACTTTACTAGCAATACCAAAGGACCCTTGGGGACCAATAGTATACAAGCCATTGAAAGTCCTTTTACGCTGTGCTAGATCATGTAAGACCCAACACCTCGTAAAGTAGAAGTCTTCGGGCCTTAAGATCAGGTCATTGGGCTAGCTAGGCCCAACAAACAAGATTTTACACTTTTGGGGCCCAAAGATGGTGCGTAGACGTCTGTGCACTCTCACGTGCATATTGAATTACCAAATGTTTTCGTGTATGAATCGAGTTATCGTCGTGTTAGTATTCTTTTGGATTGTTATTTATTCGAGACCGAATCAATTCGTTTAACAACGATTTTTGGTATTGTTGTGTATTGTACTACGTAGGTAGTCGCAGTGCCATTATTTGATCAATTTGCGTGTATTGAATTAGCCTTGAAAGTTTTCTGTTTTCAGCCCCTCATTGTTTGTAAAATTTACTTTTTCAACCCTCTAATTAAATAACTTTCCGGTTTGGTCCTTAAATCATTTTTCTTGACATTTTAACACCAAAAATTATTGAAATTAATATTTTTCAGCATATTTTTCATTGAAAATAGTTTAAGTCCCTGAAAATGCAGTTTTCTCGGGTATAACCCCTCTTTTTCGCAGTTTTGACAATTTTGGCCCAAATTGGAAAATTTTTGCAAATTTGGTCCTTTTTAAATTTGAAAAGCATTTTAAACCTTTGAAAAGTACTTGGAACATTAGTAACCCACTGTTTTACAGAAAAACACAGTTTTAGCCCTCCAAAACAGAAAATTTCGCATATTGGGCCCTATTGGGCTGTAAATGTCATTTTTAGCCCATTAAGCTTGAAATTTATGTTTTTAATCCTCCAACAAGTATATTTTCAGAAAATACATTATGGAAACTGCTTTGACTCATCTCACCCATCATAATTCGAAATATTTCAATTTGGGGCCTTTAGCTTTATATTTTTAACATTTTATGTCCAAAAATTGAGTTTTTAACCCAAATAAAATGTTATTAAGCCATTTAGCTATTTTTCTTGGAACACTTTGTATGTAGAAATATTTTTGAGGCTAGTATCATTTAACATAAAGTATATCTCGATTTTTAGGGGTTTTATGGCTAGATCCAACATTATAACACACAAAAACACACATATAAGCATAGAAATCATACAAGGCATACAAAGCACATATAGATCTACACTTTCACTTGTATTCCCCCCCCCCCCCCCCACAAAACTCATAAAAACAGAAAATAGGGGGTATGAAGCTCACCTTGTTTGAAGGTTTCGGTTTTTGATGAAGAAAGTGAGAGATTTTGGCCTAGCTTGCTTCTTGACAGGATCCTCAAAACTATGATGTTTCTAGTAGGATAATCAAGAGATTTGTGATGTTTCTATGAGGATTTGATCATAGATGAATTTATACAACTTGAGGGTGAAGTAACTTACCTAGTATGTGAGTTTGATGAACTTTCTTGTGCACACACACCCACTCACGGGTTTAAGGAGAAAATGGAAGAGTTCTTGGGGTTTTTGAGAGTGAAAGGAAACATGAATGATTTTTGGTGAGGGAGAATGGCCTTAGGCCGAGATTTAGAAGAGAGAGAGAGAGAGAGAGAGAAGAGAAGTGAGGTGACATTGCATGGTTGTCCCCCATGCAATAAGTAGGTGGCATCCTCACAAATTTCCCATAATTTCCAATTTTTGTTTTTATTTCCTTCACCATTCTTATCTCTTTTCTTCTTCTTCTTTTTTTTAACATGGGCCTATTTGGGCTAAGGAGAGAGGAAAGGAATCATCTTGGGCCCATACTCGAATTTATGAAGCCCAAAAATAAATTTTCGGCCCATTGGGGAAAATGAAATCTTTTATGGCCCAACAAGGCTCATTAGAGGTAAGATGGATTATTTTAGGCCCACATGGCCCAAAATACTAAGGTTTTATGAATGTGGTCTATTTAGAGCCCACTTAGGGCTTCTAGGCCCAATAGGAGAATTTTAGTTCATAAGGAACTTGAACCGGAATTCTTAAGGTTTCCAACCCTTAGTTGAACCTATAAGATGTATTTGAACGAGGACAGGGTATAGCATTCACTTAGATTACAAGCCTTACTATAGTTGGTGGTTTCATGAGAATAGAATTTCCTAGCAGAAGTGCCAGTTGTGACAGTATCATATATATAGGCTGGGGGTATGGTCGGTGGTGGGGACCACTTGGTACTGGCCGTAAACGGGTTTACGGCCGTGAACTCCAGTCAGGCCGTGAACAGTTGTTTTGTTCGAAGAAAAACTTCGGAATTTCGCGTGGTTTTGGTCCCGAATCATATATATGAAGTTGAAATATATAACTAAATGATTTTCAAACCAAAGGAATTTGATGGGACTCAATAAAATTCAAATTTTATTAATGGAAATTAACTAATGGTAACGAAAAAAGGTTTGGGTTGTCACACCGGTAATCAATACACATCTGGTGTGAACCATCCTTTTTCTTGATAAAAAGGATCGACGTTTTCCTTGTTGAGCTACTCGGTCTAATAAAACCCTTCCCCAGCAGCTCCTGGAGCTGTGAGGATAGCTCCTGCATCTCTGGTGGCGCAAGGCGATAAGGTGCCTTGGCAACAGGTGCCGCTCCCGGAACCAAATCAATCCAAAACTCCACCTGCCTCTCGGGAGACACACCCGACAACTCTTTGGGGAAAACATTCAAAAACTCGCACACTATTAGAACCTCGACGGTTGAACTCGGCCTCTCTGTGGCAACCTGCATATCCATCACATACGCTAAAAAGCCCATACAACCCTGTTGTAGACTCTGTCTCGCTCCGGTAGCAGAGCAGAAAGCTGACCCATATTTGGTACCCTCGCCATACACTGTAAGCAATCCCCCACTAGGTCTCGTATAGTCACCAACTGAAGCTCACAGTCAATCACTACTCCAAAACGGCTCAACCAATCCATGCCCACAATGACACATACATCACCCATCGCTATCGGCACCAGATCTATCAGGAACTCGACACCAAAAATCTCCAACACACATCCTCGGAATACATCAGTAGCAAAAACCGCATGCTCTTCGGCTATGGAAACCCTCAGAGGTTGACTCCATGCCTCACGTCGGATACTGATGTGGCGACTAAAAGCTAAAGACACGAAGGATCGACTCGCACCTGAGTCAAATAACACAAAATCAGGTACAAAACTCACAAGAAATGTACCTAAATACAGCACAGAATAAGCTTAATAAATCTCAAAATAAATAAATAAGGAATTACGTACCAGCCACGACATCAGGTGCTGCGCGAACCTCCTCCGTTGTCACCTGAAAAGCTCTCCCATGAGCCCTCGGAGCCTCAGCCTTCACCGACCGAATATCAATAGCATGCAAAACAGCAGGAGTGGAACCCTGGGCTGATTCCTAAACAAGCTGAGGGCACTCGGCCTTCCGATGGCCAGTCTGATTGTAGTGAAAGCAAACTGCAAATCCCTTGGGGCAGTCCTTCGCCATATGCTCCTCTTTGCCACATTTTTAGCAAATCGTCGCCCGACAAGATCCCTCATGACTCTTGCCTCACTTGCCACAATTACGGCCCTTTTAGCCCCCTAACCTCGAATCAATAGGCTTAGCCCGCTTCGTTGCCGGCTGCGACTGTGACTGCGCCAGCCTCTGATCTCTCCCCTGAGACTCCGCCTCCTCCCTGGCCTGAGTCTCCAACACGATCTCCCTCCTCCTGGCATTTTCCTGAAGCTCAAAAAATGTCTGATAAGACGAGTTCACCACAAACTCTCAAATACCCCTCCTCAGAATGCTCAAATACCAACTTATGCATGCCTGCTCAGTAGACACGTGCTCAAGGCAGAACAATGCCCTCTCGTGAAACATCCTCGTAATCCCCGTCACTGACTCTGTCTTCTGCTTGAGAGACAGAAACTCCTGGGCCAACCGTCCCCTCTCCACCGGGGGAACATACTCATCTCGTAACATCAGCCTAAACCTCTCCCATGTGATCGGTCTATATTTATAACACAATAAATTGTACTAAATATGTTGAATTAATGTATGATTGCCCAAGAATGGAACTACTTTGATGAGTTTTTGAACTTTATATGCAGGTAAATACTTAGTGATAAAGTGGGCGGAACCCGCAAGAAAAACGAGCAAACTGAAGTTAACAAGCATGGGAGACGAATTGCTAAAGGAATGAAGAAAAATGGTGCTGAGAAACTTGATCACTCTTAAATGTTTTGATAATATCTCGAGATCTAGAGCTCCAATTTACATGATTGAAGAAGTTCTGGAAGCTAGACAAAATTTCCTACAACTTTCATATTTTACGTTTTTACTGATTCTACCGTTTTCATCACCAAAAAGGGGCAACAAAGATGAGGGACGTCCTAGAACGCATCTAAGATGCCCCCTAGGACGCCTACCCGTTTTAGGCCATTTTCAAGTGCAAATCAAGGATGGAAGAAGGCATGTAAAACGACCTGAAGGACGCCCATACGTTCAACCGGTGAATCGTCATCAATTCCATCAAACTCCAGATTTGGTTACTTCTTCTCCAATGTTTCATCGTTCCATGATTGATTGATCATTAGACTTTATTAGTTTTATGATTTCAAGTTTGTTTATGAATTTTAGTATGAATTCCATTGTTTTTATTCAATTTGTGTGCTTTTTGATTATTATGGAAGACTAAACCACCTAGGTTACTTCCGGGAACATTGTAGGATGTTAGGATGAACACGTTTTGATTATTACTTTTATTCTAGTCAATTTCAGTTATTGTTTCATTCTTAAAGTTATGATTTTTACTTATAGTAATTGGAGTTGGGTTTTCTTATTGTGTGATATTGCAACTAAGATAGTGTATTGTTAATTCAGTAATCATTCTGAATTCAGGTAGTTTAGGAACTAAGATGATCAGTTGAACCCACATACATTATTCCGAATTTGTAGTATTATATATTCAACATTGTAATAGGTAATCGTAAGACACATTATCGCCAAACCACTAGTTGTTCCTAGTCCAATTAGACATAGGGAGTAAGACAACTAGTTAGGATAGCATATTGTGTGCTCAAAATTATTTGTTGCAAGTTAATCAACCTTAATTATGTGTAGGTAATTAAATCGGAATTTAAGGGAAGAAAACGTGTAATTCCAACCATCTAAACAATTGAACCGGAAGTATCTTGTTTTTTTTCTCTTTGATAGTAGTTTGTTTTAGTAGTTCTTTCATTACCAAGTTTTTAGCTTTTTCATCAACTTTTAGTTTAAATAATTTCGTGACAATTGCTAGTAGTTTTTCATTAACTATTTTAACACAAATTTTGACCACAACCTCCTCGTGGATTCGACCCTTACTTACCCTAGCTATCTAGTATGTGTGTGAGGTTTATTTTTGACCGAGACAACGACCTCGATCACCATGTCACTGCAATATACTCTGCAGTAGTAAAACTGGTTGTCATAAATTTCCACCAGTCCTTCGCTCCCAAGCGAAGCTGGTTCAGCGTGAACCTAACCCTCAAATGCTCTGGGCATGAACAAGTGTAAAAACATCCCTCAATATCAGTGATCCACCTCATAACAGCAATCAGATCATGTTTCTCATCAAACTCTTGTGGCTTCGTGTTGCTAATCTCCCGAAACAGCAACGAGTCACCTCCATGTGGCCTGGCAGCAGCAGCAGCCGCCTCAGTAACAGCAGCATATCGCTCCTCAAATGTCTCGATCAGGGTGGTCTTAATAGACCCGAACATCTCAAGAATCGCCTCTCGAATGGTTGTGGCCACCTCATCATGAATCATCCTGCGAACCTCATCATTGCTAGTCCCACTGCTCTCCGGGTTGTGGCATACTCACACTCGGCCATTCATCCCTACTTGTTCCTTAGCATCCTAAGGATTCTTACTTGGATTACATAAAGATCTGGTGCTTTCAGGAGTACGGGCCCAATACTACCTTCCACACCTAACCCATTGTCATCCCAAGTCCTCCTCCTAGGATTCTAATTCACAAACACTCTATCTCTCACAAATATCGGACTACTCTCTCAGTAAGCTACTCGCATGCTCATCTAGGTATCTATCATAGATTACCCCTCAACTCATAACTCAACACATACCTAGGGAAAATAACGGATAACACTGATCAATAGCATCTCCTAGGCGAAGGAATCACAAATCAGGCAACTCTAGCCCTAGAATATGAAATACCTACTCTATTCCCTAGCATGCATTTCTAATATCTCATAACACAAATAAGTAAGGGTGTTTTGGGAAATCACCGTTCGGGCTCTGGCTGTTTGTACACACTGCTCCAACTTGTTTTCACTTAAAACTCTTTCTCATTTTAGAAAAATCATTTCTTTTGAAATTTTTTCTCAAATCCTTACTTTGAGTCCAGACACCCCCGAAGGTACATCTGAATCTCTCAAACCAAGGCTCTGATACCAACTTATAACACCGTAAATTTTCAAACAAAATTTTCATTTAAAAAAAACAATTATCTCATTTCCAAAATCACAAAAATCCCACAAACATCAAGCTATCAAAACATATGTCCCAAAACTATTTATAACACAAATCCAAGATCCTCCAAAAACATATCACCAACTCGTGCGTGTGTACAATCAAGTCGGTGCCTTCCTGTGATCTTGAGAGGTACCTGAAACACATAAAACATAACACGGTAAGCATGAAGCTTAGTGAGTTCCCCAAAATACCACACACATCACATTAGCCACTCAAGGATAACTCAATATGACCATCCGGTGAATGCGTCTCAGTGGAGACCCTCTGGTCCCACAACGCGGGTGGACCCTCCGTTCCTACCACAATAAGCTTATAATATTAATACTCAACATAAATCACAAAGACATAATGCAGGATAGCAAAATACTCAATATAACACATAAAACCCTTCGGTCACACAAGGATTACCACTCTAGGTAAAGTATAGTGAGAGGACTTACCTCGTAATCAAGTAAGTAATAATCTCGTACACGAATCTCGAACTAGCCTCCGCCTAACACATAATATAATAATCTCTAATCAACACTTAAATCACGACTCGAAATAAACTAGGTTAATCTCTCTCTCAAACTCATGGAATGGGTAAAATACCATTTTACCTGTCCACGGTCCCCATACTCCCTGCCTTGACCAAACCCTAAAGTCAACAAAAGTCAACACTCGAGTCAACTGTCCATGTTGACCCGACTCACCGAGTGCATCTATGTTACTCGTCGAGTCCCCCTTGTTCCTTCAGAACCTCGGGAAAACCCAACTCAACTCGTCGAGTTGTTCCGTCAACTCACCGAGTTACCCATGTCCAAACTCATCGGGGAAAACGCTAGCCGACTCGTCTAGTCAGCTCTTTGACTCGTTAAGTACCTTAACTCAAATTCTCATTTAGACGTTTTAAAGCAGATCTATCACTCCAAACTCTAGATCTAGCCTCCCAAGGGTTGAATGTCACATAAAGCTTCGATCTTTATATTCATGCATGGCATGTTTGCTCCATAATGCCAAATAAAAGCTCTAACCAAGGTGTTTATGTGACATCCCCGTTTTCACGGCCAGAAAAGACCGATTTTGTTTATGCTTTATAAAAATCATAGTACCTCTTTTAATAAAAATATTGCGGAATTTGTTCACAGTAAAACATTATAAATACGTTATCAAAGCGTTTCCGAAGAAAAGTATTTTTATTCATTTTCAAATATTTGGGATGTCATCGTCAATACAGAAACATAAGCATAAACAGAACTTACATTCATTATCACTAGTGATTTATATCTCCTTAATCTCTCAGTGTAATGTGACTTCATATCAACACAGCGGGCTTTAAAGAAAATCGGGCTTCGCTTGGAGCAGCGTTTCTAAACTGAAATACCTTTTTTGTCGGGAGTCCGGGAGCCTCGAGGCTTTCTTCGGGTGTTAGGAGGGTTCCTTAGGGTTTAGGGGGGTTAGGATAGGCTAGAGAGAGAAAGTAGTGAGAGAGAGAAGTGAGAAAGGTGTGGAAAATCGGATGGCCTCGTCCTTCTATTTATAGTTGCGAGCCCTCGCTGAACGTGTTGCGTTCGGTTGATCTACACGGGGCGTAGAGACGCGTGTTGCAAGGCTGCTGGGGCGGCGTGGCTATCTCTCGGACCGCATGAAAGATATGAAGTACGTGCAACATTTCCTTCGGACGCAAGGCGTTCTTCGAACGCTCTGCATTCTTCTTGTACGCGTTACGCTTGCGAGCCAGGGGTCCGAATCTGAAGGTTGAGTCGTGATCAGCAAGCGACGGCCCAGATGCTGCCACGTCATCTAGTTCGCATCAAGTTTCGCAAATTGCACACTCAACTTCTAAAATTCATAAATTTCACATACGAGCTCCTTTTTTGACATTCTTTATATCCACGCGTAGGCGGGAACGTACTCTACAACTTTAGTTTAGACTCCGTCGGCTAATTTTTACTTTATTTTAAAAGTTATATTATTAACTGGTCGGGACAGGATTGGTCCGTTAAAATCTCATAACTTCTTCATCCGACGTCCGTTTTCGTTTGTCTTTTTATCGGTACGCTACTATTAACGAGATCTTTGATTCTCGTTTAGGTTGTGTTGGCTAGAAACCGGTCGATCTAATATTCGAACTTCGGGTTGTACACTAGTAAGCCGAAACTTCAAAAAATCATAACTTCCTCATACGAAGTCGGATTTGGGCGTTCTTTTTATGGATGCTCTCAGTTTAACATATTCTACGAATTTTGTTTAGATCGCTAAGGCTAAAAGTTTCTCTATCGTAAATTCACTATTTATGCTTCCCGGTATCGTGTCGGTTCCGTCGTGAAACTTCGACGGGTCATAACTTCTTCATTATAACTCGGATTTTGACATTCTTTATATCCCCGGAATCCTTGTTTCGACCACTACAACTTTATGTAAAGATATCGGGCTTATCCTAAACTTTAATTTTGATGCTCATTGTCTCTAAATTGACTAGCCCGGATCTGCGGGCGTTATAATTATCTCTCCTAAGGATGATTACGTCCCGGAATCATCATTGACACAGGGCGTGTATAATGATTCCATATGTTATTTATTCATCCTAGGTAGTAACCACAACTTCGATCTTGCACCCATTCTCTAAATTATGTTAGACTCCAAACTATGAACTTCATGTCACAATCTTGAACCTTAATGGAGACTCCTTCTTCAACAAACTTGAGATAAGTTTCTTTCTTCGATTATCATAATAGACTGATGGGTCATGTTCTAATGAACTCTCATCATATGATGCATTGCTTGGACTCAGGTCTTTTAGAGTCAAATTCCAGAATACACTATACCTTCCTTAATGTTCTAATCACATCTTAAAAGGTACCATTTCTAGCTACAAGCAACTATCATGATGCTTCTACTGATCACCTTGATTATCTTTGGCAACAAAACACATGGACCCTTTGGTAATGGCACATGAGACTATCTCAGACTTAGCCTTTCTCTTTACCATTTGGTCAACCGAGTTGACTATGGCCGATCCCTTTCCATTGGGAAGAGAAATCTTTTTCTAGATATCCAATGCTACCATTGTCAATGGCCATATAAGACTTGCAAAGTTGTTCTTTTAATCAAATTTTCTTTACTGGTGTTCCAAATCATTGCTGATTCCACAACACCAAGCAAATAGATAAGATCATTAAGGGTCATGTCATAGTCTGTCTCATAGTAGTCCCAAAGAGACTCACTATGTTACTAAGAAAGTGATTGAACATCCAACCTTCACGAGACTTTGACACCCAACTCTCCTGGCTTGTCAATATGTGACTTTATCTCCAAGATGTGAGCACACATAGACTATGCTTGCCAATAGGGATTGAGTGACTTTAAACTTTTCAAGAACTTGTGGGTGAGGGAGAATAATTGGAGGAGGTGGAGGAAGTGAAGCATGATGTTGAGGGACACCATCTTCAAGAGATTTGGGAAGATCATTGTTGTCTGAACCAGACATCTATAATGGGAGAAAATCAAGTTAGTTGATTCAAAGTCCTTAATATAACACCCAATATGAAATATTAAGGCTAGGACCCAACACAATATTTTATAATTTGGAAGAGGGATGCCGTAATCCAAGCTATAAAATATTTGAAGGTAGGCGAATGACGATTCACCAATTTCCACCATGAAAAACAAAATAATTTATTAGGTTTTAATTGGATTTGAAATTCCTAGATCTTTTGATATTCATTGAACTTTTCAATGGCATGTTTCAATCTTGAGTGTGCCCTCTCAAATTTTATGACTGGGATGCCGAGGATCACAAAACAAGGTGTGAATAACCATACCAATTCACTTGGTACCCTTAATATTATCACCCAATCAATGTGCCGGTTAACCACACACGCTCCATTGATCTATGACAAACATTAAGTCACCCTTCGTGATCCTTACTAGTCCAAGTTAGTGTGCCGGTTAACCACACACGCTCCACCAACGACTTGGTAAGGTACAAAGTGTGAATTCCATGGGCTAGCACCAAATTCACATTTTTCCTAAAGTAATTAAGATTGGGAATTAAATAAAACATTTAGTTACTTTACTATATTCATCATACTTTTAATGAGAATTTAAAGTCATTGTCCTACCCGTTCGGCTAACGACCCTGCACCAGTCAAGCAAGCGGTGGGTGAGAGTGGACATCCATTAAGTTGTCATTTTATAGGCAACAACCTTATACCCACCTTATAGACCGGCTTCGTGAATGAGGCCTACTAACGGTAAAACGACTTGTTCTTATACATATATATAATAATTAACCATTAATCTTATAATAGTATAAGGGTAGAATTTTAACTTTTAAAACTTCTTGGGTATGGAATTAAAGTTTGTGTGAGACTTTACAAATTCCAAAACTTGAGGGCAAGTTTTGAACAATTCATAAACTTTTGGATATTCATAACTTATGAGTTTTAATTAAGTGTTTTAAAGCTTTTAATGAAGAGTCTCTTGGAAATCCATAA
This sequence comes from Lactuca sativa, assembly GCF_002870075.4. Classification (NCBI taxonomy): domain Eukaryota; kingdom Viridiplantae; phylum Streptophyta; class Magnoliopsida; order Asterales; family Asteraceae; genus Lactuca; species Lactuca sativa. Next base: position 225,319,612 of record NC_056631.2, on the reverse strand, counting down.
CTTGAGGACAAGTTATGAAGTCCATAAAAGCATTTATGGGAAAAACTCTTCAAGAAAATGTAACCTACAACTTCTTAAAAAAACATTTAAAAGAAAAAACTCTTGGAATTCCATAACTTGAGGACAAATTAAGAACTCCATTAAAACACATAAAGATCAAGAATTAACTAACAAACAATTTGCAAATAAATCCTATGATCTAACAAAACTCATATGAACATGAACATCCACATCAACAATTTCAAGAATCATATGAACACATATAAACTTGAAATTTTGATTATAACTTTGAAATTGGTCCACCATCATCATTAACACATCAAAAACAGGTTTTATAAGTCCAAAACAGTTTAAGGTAATGATTCTAGACCAATTCCAGCACCAAAACTCGAAGATATGCTGTCTGGGGGTCCAACTCGTCGAGTGCATGAACCAACTCGCCGAGTTGGATGAATTTTGTCTTGGAATCGTCGAGTCCCTTCATGGACTCGGTGAGTCTGCTGAGCAGACAACACATAAACTTCGATTTTCAGCAATTTGCATCAAGTATTCAAGAAAACAAGCCTAGGCTCTGATACCACTGTTGGGTTTTGAGCAATCTAACACTTCCTAAGTGTGCATGCAACCCTAATAAACCTTGGATCTATGTTTTCTTCTAAAATACATGCAAATAATAATTTCCAAGGTTTCTTCCTAACTAGCATAGCATAAGGATTATGAATCATAAAAGTACTAGTAGAAATACATACCTTTTGATGATGATTGATTGTTTGGAGTTTGAGAGCCAAGCACCAATAGTGTGAATGCCTCAAATGGAATCACAAATCACCACAAACACTTGGAAAACTTTGAGAGAGTGTATACACACATAGAAAATCGGCCACACACACAAAACCACACTAGTGTCACTAGTGGCTATTTCATGCAACATAAGCATGCTTATATAGTGTACATGATTAGGGTGAAACCCTAATAACCCATGACCTTTCCTTTTCCAAGGATCCATGGGTTAAAATCTCCATGGATCATCCATGGACTTCCATATAAGCCTAGCCCATTAACAAATGAGTGTTAGCCCACACCATATAAAACCAATAGCCCACAATCTAATTAGTCTTCCTTTTAATCTCTAAATTAATTCATAATTAATTTAAGACTAAGACTAATTAAATAACATGACTTCATATTAATATATTATAACTTATAATATATTAATAAACATATGTGTATAACTCTCATAAAATTATCCATAAATAGTGTGGGTGAAGTGCAACCCAAATGGACCATGTCGGGTCGAGTCAAGTATGTACCAAATAAGTTATGGACTTAGACACCTTATCCAACACAAACGTGGTTTGTAATTTGCCTCTGCAACCACACGTCATGAAAGCTAACTTCATCTTCGAGATCCAATCCATGACCTCGATCGGATCTTCCTTTCCAGTGAAAGTCGATGGCTTGCAAGTTAGAAAATCCTTGTATTACTTGCATACATTCCTCTCGACTCCGTCATCCTGTTTGTTTTGTCAAACTATTGGTGGGTTGGCTTGACCAACGGTCCCACTGTAGTTCCCTCCTTCAGACTGCCCATCGTTCAATTCGGGCTGTTCAACTGGCATCGTAAGTTCCTCTCGATTTTGTTGAAGCAAACGTCTGGTTTCCTCCATTTGATGATACAACATCGTCTGGATCATTAGTTGCACTCCGGCCATGGTGATTGGCTCTGGAGCGGCTACCATAACGGGTATTTTCTCAATCACTGGAGGTTGATTCCTGTTCCCATTTGCATTCCCGGCTCCACTGCGGGTTCTTGCCATTTTGATCTTTACACCGAATAGGGTGAATTTATATCTTTACTTAGGATAGACGTTTAAATCATCCTTATCCCTCCGAAACGTTTACATGTTAGTTCTAATATCGTAGTCATACGTTTAGAATCCTAAACACATAAGGTTTCCAGATCCGGTCGACAAAAGACCATATATCCGAACAAATAACAGCATATCAGGCACAAAGCATTTAGCACATAAAAGCATTTTAGGCACAATTCCTAAAATAAGCTAGTGCTTACACCTCACAATCATCACTGAGCATTCTAAGTTTAATTCTAGAAATCCTACAAATTCCTAGTTCACTTAAACTAATGCTCTGATACCAACTGTGACATCCCCATTTTCACGGCCAGAAAAGACCGATTTTGTTTATGCTTTATAAAAATCAGAATACCTCTTTTAATAACAATGTTGCGGAATTTTTTCCCATTAAAACATGATAAATCCGTTATCAAAGCATTTCCGAAGAAAAGTATTTTTATTCATTTTAAAACATTTGGGATGTCATCGTCAATACAGAAACATAAGCATAAACACAACTTACATTCATTATCACTAGTGATTTATATCTCCTTAATCTCTCAGTGTAATGTGACTTCATATCAACACAACGGGTTTTAAAGAAAATCGGGCTTCGCTTGGAGCAGCTTTTCTAAACCGAAAGACCCTTTCTCGGGACTACGGGAGCCTCGGGGCTTCCTTCGAGTGCTAGGGGGTTCCTATAATGCCCGTAGATCTGGGTTAGTCAATTTAGAGATAATAAAAAAGATTATTTAGAATAAATAATCTTAACAAAGTTGTAGAATATGTCTCAAGGGTTCCATACATATAAAGAACGCCGAAATCCGAGTTATAACGAAGAAGTTATGGCCCGTCGAAGTTTTACGGCAAAACCGGCACGACACTGGGAGACGTAAATAGTGAATTTTTGATAAAGGACTTTTTAGCCTTAGTGATCTAAATAAAAGTTGTAGTATACATTAATCCGAGAACATACAAAAAAGAACGCCCAAATCTGACTTTGTATGAGGAAGTTATGAATTTTCTAAGATTTGGCATAGCAGTGCACGAACCGAAACTCGAATTTTAGTTCGAGTAGTTTTTGGCCTACGCAACCTAAATGATAATTGAAGATCTCGTTAATAGGAACTCAATAGTAAAAAGACAGACGAAAACAAAGTCCGTATGTAGAAGTTATGAATTTTACGCGGACATTTAACAGTATAATCTCCTCGTACTGTTAAATTTAAGATCAGTCGAGAATTAGCTGACGGAGTCAAAATGAAAGTTGTAGATCTTATTTTTACCTACGCATGGATATAAAGAACATCAAAAATAGAGCTCGTATGTGAAAGTTACGGATTTTAGAAGTCGGAAGTGTGTTGTGCGAAAATGGGTGATGTGGCACAATCTTGGCCATTGCTTTATTCCCAAGTCTTGCCACTAGATGGTGACATGTGGCACCAAGTTCAGCCATTTTCACCCTATAAATAGAACCTCTCCCACCCTCATTTTCTTCACATATTTCCCATTCTTTCTTATCTTTACTCTCTCTCTAGAACCTCTCTCTAGCCCCGAAACCCCCGAAAAGCCTAGGGAACCTCCCTAGCACGAGGTGGAAGCCCCGGAGTGCTCGACGACTCTGAGAAGAAGAGGTTTTCGGCTCGGGAACGCTGATCCAAGCAAAGCCCAGTTTTCTATAAAACCCGCTGTAAGTGAGCTACGCCTACGCTATTTTTAATATATTGTTTATTTAATTATAGTAACGTTATTAGGAACTTATAATAAGTACTTGGGCTATTATTATGAGTTATATAAGTATTATTTAACACTTATATAGTAGTAATAATAGCTAGACTATTAATTAGTCTCGGCGAATAATAGACTAAACTCTAGTGGTAATAATACTAGGTTTCGTCGAAGGAAATTATTTTTAAGAAGCGAGGCGCTGTCTGAGTTCGGAATCACCACCTTTTCAAGTGAGTGCATAGTCCCTTTCATGAACATGAATTTAATACAAGTATTAATTAAAGTATTAAATATATGTTAAAGATTTAAATATTTGTTGAAGAGTTTATGTGTGAGTGCATAGTCCCTTTCATGAACATGATTTTAATACAAGTATTAATTAAAGTATTAAATATATGTTAAAGAGTTAAATATTTGTTGAAGAGTTTATGTATGAGTGCATAGTCCCTTTCATGAACATGATTTAATACAAGTATTAATTAAAGTATTAAATATATGTTAAAGAGTTAAATATTTGTTGAAGAGTTTATGTGTGAGTGCATAGTCCCTTTCATGAACATGATTTTAATACACGTATTGATTGAAGTATTAATTATATGTTTATGTGCGAGTTAATTGATGTTGCCTGAAATACGTGTTAAAGAACATACCTGATTATACATGATGATTTAGGATAAAGAGTAAACCTAAATTAATTATGAGGAATATTGGGTAGTGTTTTCTTACGAGTACGAGTGAATTATACCCAGAGAATAAAACCTTAGTATATGTCATTGATCCGGGAGCATGGATTAGACATAGTCATTGTCCCTAGTTCGAGAGTATGGATTAGGCATAATCATTTGTCATTAATCCGAGAGTATGGATTAGTCATTCGTCCCTAGTCCGAGAGTATGGATTAGGTAAAGTCGTTCATTTCTGATCCAGGAGTATGGATTAGGTAAAATGGCTAATCTTAGGTCTGAGAGTATGGATAGTCTCGTTGTGAGGATCGACGGGGTGGAATAAGAGTTGTTTATATATATGGTGAAATTGTATATTTTGTGAGTTTTAAACTATATATATGGTATCACATTGTGGGATTGAAATCCCTATGTACTCACCAGGTTTCCCAACCTGACCCACTAAGTTTATTTATATCACAGGTGTTGATATGAAGTCACATTACACTGAGAGATTAAGGAGATATAAATCACTAGTGATAATGAATGTAAGTTCTGTTTATGCTTATGTTTCTGTATTGACGATGACATCCCAAATGTTTTGAAATGAATAAAAATACTTTTCTTTGGAAGTGCTTTGATAACGTATTTATCATGTTTTACTGGGAACAAATTCAGCAACATTTTTTTAAAATGGTACTCTGATTTTTATAAAGGATAAACATAATCGGTCTTTTCTAGCCGTAAAAATGGGGATGTCACAGTTCCCTAGGGTTTAGGGGGGTTAGGATAGGCTAGAGAGATAAAGTAGTGAGAGAGAGAAGTGAGAAAGGTGTGGAAAATCGGATGGCCTCGCCCTTCTATATATAGTTTCCAGCCCTCGCTGAACGCGCTGCGTTTGGTTGATCTACGTGGGCCGTAGACACGCGTGTTGCAAGGCTGTTGGGGCGACGTGGCTATCTCTCGGACCGCATGAAAGATATGAAGTACGCACAACGTTTCCTTCGGACGTGAGGCGTTCTTCTTGTATGTGCTGCGCTTGCGAGCCAGGTGTCCGAATCTGAAAGCTGAGCTGTGATCAGCAAGCGACGGCCCATATGCTGCCACGTCATCTACTTCGCATCAGGTTTCGCAAATTGCACACTCGACTTCTAAAATTCATAACTTTCGCATACGAGCTCCATTTTTTACGTTCTTTATATCCATGCGTAGGCGGGAACGTACTCTACAACTTTTGTTTAGACTCTGTCGGCTAATTTTGATTTATTTTAAAAGTTATATTATTAACAGGCCGGGACATGATTGGTCCGTTAAAATCTCATAACTTCTTCATCCGACGTCCGTTTTCGTCTGTATTTTTATCGGTACACTACTATTAATGAGATCTTCGATTCTCATTTACGTTGTGTCGGCTAGAAATCACTCGATCTAATATTCGAACTTCGGGCTGTACACTGCCAAGCCGAAACTTCGAAAAATCATAACTTCCTCATAAGAAGTCAGATTTGGGCGTTCTTTTTATGGATGCTCTCGGTTTAACATATTCTACGAATTTCGTTTAGATCGCTAAGGCTAAAAGTCACTCTATCATAAATTCACTATTTATGCTTCCCGGTATCGTGCCGGTTCCGTCGTGAAACTTCATCGGGTCATAACTTCTTCATTATAACTCGGATTTAGACGTTCTTTATATCCCCGAAATCCATGTTTCGACCACTAAAACTTTATGTAAAGATATAGGGCTTATCTCAGACTTTAATTTTGATGCTCATTGTCTCTAAATTGACTAGCCCGGATCTGCGTGCGTTACAGTTTAAGCACAGTAACTCTTTATGGTTGGATAAAGCTGGGACCTTTGGACTCTATGGACCTCACAAGGTCCAAATATGATGTCTCAATGCTTGGCAAGCACAAGTTATACCAAATCTCAAGGAAATATGGAAAAATCCCTAAAAATTTCTCATTAACAAGATCTAAACAACATGATGAGCACGGTGACGACTTTTACCTTCCTACAGAAGCTCCAAGTGAATGAATGTTGGATCTCATAACTTTTCCACGTTCCTTGCATGAATCTCACTTCTTATTCTTCCGATGCTTAACCAAAACACTCAAATATTAGCTCTATCACTCTCTCTTAGCTCAATGGCCGGTTAGGGTTTCACTCAGAGGAGTAGGGTAGCTGGTGAGGCGGAAATGAGGACATAAGTTTCCTTAAATAGGTCCCAAACCCGGGGATTTAGGGTTTCCTCACACAACGCCAACTCGGCGAGTCGGCATCTCTGACTCGTTGAGTCAGTTATTTAACCTGCATGCTCAAATCCAACTCTACTCGGCGATTCGAACACACAACTCACCGAGTCACTCATTAATTCCCAAAAATAAATAAATAAATAAATGTAATACCTGGGAGTCAGGATGTTACAGATTTATTTAAGTTTCTTGGGGTGTATGTGTCTATTTTAAGTTCATAAAGTGTATGTTTGTGATATATGTATTCTTTTGAGTTGTAGATCCATTATGTGTGTTTTTTAAAATTTTCAGTGAGTGTATGTAGTTTTATTATAGAGTAAGAATAGTTGATGAAGAAGATGATGGATGGAGAGAGAGAGAGAGAGAGAGAGAGAGAGAGAGAGAAATATAAAGATAGGGAGTTACCGGTGGGATGGGGTAGGGGGTGGGTGGGTGGGATTTTATTTTTTAGTTTTTATATAGTTAATGAAATACTAAAATAAAGAAAGAAAATATAAAAGAGGATTAATAATGGCAAAATAATCCTTTCAATTTATCAAGGACCAAATTCACAGAAAATTCTTGATTTTGGACTATCCATGCAAGTTGAAAACTTTTTGCACCTTATCCAAAGTTTTTTGAATACCATACGGACCAATTTTGCAATTTTTTCTAACACAAAATAAAAAATTTATTTTTAAAAATTTTCATAACTGAATAACAATGCATTAGATTTTTATAACAGTATATTTGTTATTCACTTATGAATAAAAAATATGTTTAACTTTTTTACACTTTAAGTATCATTCATATATTAATATAACATGTAATAAACTTTTTACAGTTTACATCAGCTCTCGTCAAATGTTATATTCATACATATGAATAAAACGTGAGTTAGTTTTACTCAAAAGTTATATTCATATATGAATAACATGTTTATCAAAATGTTGTTAGAGTTCATTTGTTATTCATATATGAATAAATAGTTTGAATTTTCAAAATACTTCGTCTTTTATTAACATACTACTTATTCATATATAAATAACAAATAAATCTAACAAAAAATTGATACATGTTTTATTCATATATGAAATATATGACGAGAACAAATACATGTTTTATTCATATATAAATATAACATGTGATGAAAGATAATGAAAAAAATATATTTTAGGTAAGAAAACTTTATTACATGTTATATTCGTATATGAATGATACTTAGGTAGTGTTTGTTTTTTGTCTGCAGATCTGCGTGGTCTTTTTTGTCTGCGTCGCGCAGACCACGCGTAGACATTAGCCTTCACAGACTGTTTGTTTTTTTGAAGACTGTAGACCTAAAAATGTCTGTGCGCCATCTTCTTGGCGCAGATATGGACCAGAGTCTTCTAACATCTTCAGACATATTCTAGCCTAAAAAACATATGTATCTTTAATTTTTTCAAGTTTTTTTTTAATTTATATTTTTTCCAACTTTATTAATGATAAACGATTTGAAAAAAAAATAATAAACTTAAAAAAACGTTCGACGATACAAACATGATATTTTTGACAAATTTATAAATAAAGATTTATTACAATAATAGTCGTTGAAGTTATTTATATAAATATGAAAAAAACCATAATATATTCTTATATTTTTTTTGCCAAATTTTGTAAAACATTATTTAATACAGTATCGTCAATTTCTCGAAAAAAATATTTATGGTACGTTTTTAATGGATTTAATTGAAAAAAATTGAAGTTTATTTCCATCAATTTATGTATCAAATTCTTTGATCACTAATTATAGAGTAAATTACACGAATGGTCCCTATGGTTTGGGGTAATTTACACGTTTGGTCCCTAACTTATTTTTTTAACTCGGAAGGTCCCTACTGTTTGTTTTTGTCACGCGCTTGGTCCCTACTATTTGTTTTTGTTACACGATTGGTCCCTACCTTACCAAAAAAGACTATTATTTAAATAGAGAAAAATGATGAGGTAGGTAAAATAAGGTGATGGGGATGAGGTTGAGGGTGTGTTTATTTAACTTTTTAAAAAAAATCAATGGCAAAATAGTCTTTTAGGTAAGACAGGGACCAAACGCGTGACAAAAACAAACAGTAGGGACCTTCCGAGTTAAAAAAATAAGTTAGGGACCAAACGCGCAAATTACCCCAAACCATAGGGACCATTCGTGTAATTTACTCCTAATTATAATGTTTAGTTATAACTTTGCAACCAAAGTTGTTGGTTTTTATCAAATATATACGTTAATTCATACCATTTTTATTTTTATTTTTTATACAATAATACATAAAAGTTGATCTAGATTCGTTAATTATTTATAACAAAGTCATAAAAATATTAAAACATCACAAGTTTACAAAAATCAGTTTATTTTAGTAGCCTGTAGATGTTAAAAAAACAAATAGTTTTCTTTTTTCAGACTGCAGACGTTTGGTCCACCTCTTCTACTGCAGAGGTCTACAGATGTGGTCCGCAGACTGCAGACATTTTGCCTCAGAAAAAACAAACAACACCTTAAACTATAAACAAAAATTAGCATACATTTTATTCATAAGTGAATAACAAATATAATGTGATAAAAATATGATGCATTTTTATTCATTTATGAATAACGATAGCTGAAACTAAAAAAAACTTATTTTATCTTAAACTATATCAATATGTGTGTTTATTTATAGAGAATAAAAAATTATGAATTTTAATATGTTGAAAATAATTTTTCGATTAAAAATAGCTTTTTAAAAATTAAAAAAATATATGTTTTTATATATATTAAGGTAATGCTTAACATAATTTTAGGAAACATATTTGGTTTGAAGATACATGTGTATCCCTTCCCCATTTCCGCCGGTACACCAAGTGTTTTGTGGCAAAATAAATGTGAGGCTGAGATTGATTCCCTCATTTTCAACATTTTTATTTTCTCAATTGAACTCTCCTCTTTCTTTCTTTCTTTCTTTCTTTCTTTCTCTCTCTCTCTCTCTCTCTCTCTCTCTCTCTCTCTTTCTCTTTCTCTCTCTCTCTCTCTCTCTCTCTATATATATATATATATATATATATATATATATATATATATATATATATATATATATATATATGTAAGTTTTACTCACCTTATCACCAATTAATTGGTCAAAGTCCTAACACCCGAGCTTTTATCCTTACCTTTATCTCCCAAAACAATTACAACAATAGAGTCATTCTTAAGTTTTCTTACCATTTATTATGTAACTCTCCTTTATACTAAATAGTTCAATATATATCGAGTATTTTAGTTCTATCATATAACACACCACATATACTCATTATATGTTAATCTTACTTGCTTGTCTTTACCCATTAAGACATAAATTAAGTAGCATCTATTCTTTCAAGTTCATAATCTTACTTGCTTGTCTTTACCCATTAAGACATCAGTTAAGTAGTATCTATTCTTCCAAGTTCATAATTTAAGTACCTGAATCTATGGTACAAATTCATTAAGCACAATGCTACACCCTAATCAATTATCATGCCATTTTATGTCATATACAATGAGATAGCTTCCATGAAGCCTTAATTTATTAAGACACACTTTTAACATCATCAATTTACCATAATACATGATTAGGGTTCACAATAACCCTAACCTAAAAAATCAAGAATTTACCACAACACTTGCATTGAACACATGTAACAAGCTTGTTCTCATCTCCAATTACTTCAATATATCTTAATCCTTATTTTTCATAGCATAATCATGATAGTGTTTCAAACCTTAACCCATGATGTCTACCCATCTACTAAAATTTTCAAGCTACAAAAGGATTTACGGTACCACTCGGTTTCAGATGTGCTTCTTTATTCGGGGGTGCGGTCCAATCTTTAGTGGTCATGAGGCTTAGGGCCTTGGGGAAGGAAGAATTTGCCCCTTCTCGGGTGTGGGTGTTATGGTATAAGTGACGCAAGTGTTCGATTGTGTCTTCAGAGGTTAAGGGTATAATCTTAATTTGATAATTCAGTCGTTTATGAATTTTGAATTTAATTTTAGTTGGTTCTTAGACTAAATAAAGTTTAAAGAAGTTTAAGGCTTGATGTTACCTTTTCGTGGATATAAAGAACGTCAAAAGCGGATAAAGGATGCAAAATTTATGACCATTTGAAGTTAGAGGGGTGTTGGGCCAAAACAGTTACACATGGCGTACAAGGGAGGTACGCATGACATATACGGGAAATTGGACGCGGGTACATTTGGGAACACCCTGCGTTCCCCAAGGGAACGCACTGTGTTCTTCAGGCCAGATTAAAACCCTAAATTAGGGTCTTGGACCCTATTTAAAGATCTTAACTCACCTCTAACCCTCATTTCCTTCAGCTTCCATCCTCTCTAACCCTAAGAACGAAACCCTAGCCTCCATTTGAGTGGTTCTTAAGCTTTAAAGTGATTTATGTGTGTTTTTGGTGCTTGAGGAAGAAGAATGAACTTCTTGAAGAGTCATTGCTTGACTTGGAGCTTTTGGATCCAAGCTTTGTGCACCTAGATCAATCTTCTAGAGGTATAAAGTCTCAACCTTGACAACTCTTACATGTAGATCTAGCTAAGTGGTATTTTGTTATGGTTTTGGCGCCTTTAAGGTGGTTCTTGCAAGTAGAAGTTACTCAAAAACTTTTGGGCTTCATATTTGGTACTTATTCAGGTTATGGGATCATAAAGTTTGGATCTTGATGGGTATAAACCTTCCATGCATGATTTGGTAGTTATTTGATGAAGTTTGGGATTAGGGTTTTGATTTGGGTCCCATTGAGTTATTTTAAGTCATAAATTTCGAAACATTATGACTTAAGAAGTCCCTTGAAATCAGATCTGGAAATTTGTATTGAGGTCATAAGGTATTAAGAAGTTTCTAAGACATTTTGGGGTGATTTTGACCTTTGGGATTCATCTTTGGTGTTGGGCATCTTTAAGCCATGAAAAGGCTTAAAGCCTTCGACTTTATGGGTTAATTCACTGTTATGGGAATATTCTAGGGTTCTAGACGTTGTACTTAATGGATTAAGTCCTTAGAATGAGAATTTGGAACTTGGCCTTGAATGTCGTGCGTAGCCCTTGGGAATTCCGTCTTGAGTCCCCGTCAATTTGTCCGGCGATGAACATTGTGCGTTCAGACCTTGAACACCGTGTGTTCATTTGATAAATGTAGTTTTTGGTTGTTCGGCTTGGACTTAACTTTGCATGTGGGTCTTGCTGATTTGGGCCTTGTGGTGTCATTTCGATTTTGAGCTACCTATTTAGGCTTTGTTGCTTTAGGCCTTTTGGGCCATCTGAGATCAACTGTTGGACTAAGGGAATTTTTAGGCTTTAGGATAAGGCTCATATGGGTCGCGGCCAATTTGGAAAATTGGGCCATTAGTGGGCCTTTGTGGAACTTTTGGTTTTGGGCCTTTATGGTATTTGGACTTAGGCCTTAGTTTTGGTTCAAGTTGGATTAGGGGTAAAATGGCCATTTTACCCTAAGTATGGTTTATGGGTCATAGTTTGGAACCCAATTGCTAATTGGGTGTTATGTTGATACTGATAACTCGTAGGAATCGTTAGGACAGTAACTAGGGATTTCTTTTAGTGAACTTCTGCATTCGAGGTGAGTCTCCTCACTGTTCTATGGGTCGAAGGCACTAATGCCAGCCCATTTGGTTTATTATTGTAGGAAAACCCGGGGGTAACCCTTGGCAGTTTTTATGAAAGACCAGGAGACGACTCTTGGAAAACTGTATGCAAGACCAGAGTCTGAACTGTGGTAGTTAATTATTTAAGTAGTGTAGATTGTATTCTAGTTGTTTTGTGATGCTTGCATGGAAGACCCGGAGGTGGCTCCTGGCACTTGTCTGTAAGACCCAGGGTTGTGGCCCCCGACCTGCAAACGAAGACCACGAGGCGGCTTATGGAATAATGGCAAGACTATGGTTGGCACATAGCACGTTTATTGATTGATTGGATATGTATGATATGTTTGGCTCATGGTTATGTCTGGTATGTGGTATTTTGGGAAACTCACTAAGCTTTGTGCTTACAGTTTGTGGTTTATGGTTTCAAGTACTTCCAATTCGAAAAGGAAGGGCCCAACTTGATCGCAACGCACACACCTATGTTTTTCTGCAACTTATGATTTTGGGAATTACTCTGATAATTGTTTTAATTTGGAATACCTTAATGTTGGATAAATGTAAATGGATGTTGAATCTATACATATAAAACAATGAAATTTTTACTCTCGATTTTTGGGATGTTACAAGTTGGTATCAGAGCCTTGGTTTGAGGGATTGGGGCATACTTTCGGGTATGCCTGAATTCAAACTGTGGATTTTTACAAAGTAAACATTTAAAAAAAAGAATTTCTAATCAAAGAAAGGGGTGTGATGCATACAATCGGCCGAGCTCAAGTAAGTGGTTCCCAGAATGTAACACTCCAAATCAGGTAAATACCCTTTGTACCCTTGAAATGAAAAAGTATAGCATAATGGTCCTTTAAGTACGTTGGGCGTACTTCAGGAGTACGCTTGGCGTACTAAGGATGGATGATCACAGAGGGTCAGCACGTACGCTAGGCGTACCAAAGGATACGCGGGGTGTACATGACGGATATTCAAAACCCTAATCTTCGGACTTGACACCTATTTAAACATCCTTAAGTCCGGACTAAACCCACCAAGGATCATCTTGCAAGAAATGGAAATATAAGAACCCAACCATAGAAGAGATGAACAAATAACAACCGTTATTGTTCTTTGGGTCCTCTTGGGAGGCTTGATTGTTGATGAAGAGGGTGGAACCTTTGAGACACCAACAAGAACTCAAATTGACTTCAAGATGCTACTCTTGGTGATAAAACTCTTAAGCTTGAAGATAAAACTAAGTTCTATCTTCAAGAGAACAAGAGATGTATGTAACTTGGACTCTTGGTCTTCAAAAGAAAGAGAGAATGAGAGAGGGAGGTGGAGGATTTAGATTTCTCTCGAAAGGAACGAACCAAATGAAATCCTTCAAGCTAGTTAAAGTAGACACAACGTCTAAAGGTCATTAACCATTAAGCCCTTATGACATTTACACAAACTTGTCCCCCATGCATGCAAGCCATGCTTATTTCTTTTTATTAAACAATTCAAAAGTCCATACTCTTCATCCAATAGAGTATATATGGTTTTGTTTATAAGAGAATTCAAGATTTTTTTTATAAAACTCATAACTGTTTATAAGTTATAAATTTTAACCTTTTGGTAAAAGAACAAAGAATTAATCTCGTCCAAAACGTTGTACATGCCTTATTAATTCATACCATATGAAATTATGCATGTAATGTTACTTGCTATTATAAATTAACATTTCCATGAAATAAATAATTTCTAATTAATTATAAGAGTTTATTGAATATTTATTAAAATCAATTTCTAATAAATAATCAATTATATTAAGCTGTTGTTAGTGTGACCCTTAAGATCATATGTTAATTAGAAATATCATTTTAATATGACTCTTGAGCATACAAGATCTTTCATTTTCTTCATGATTGTGGAAGTTTGAAGGAATGGATTCCATAAAGTTGGTAACTTTATGGATCCTTGAGGTCCCTTTGTGGTCCTATGTTGTAGATCTATAGTTTCTTGGAGTTTTTGGTCCCATGAATAAGTTTGAGTTCCTTTCTCCCCTATTTTTGACCTAAAATGGAAGAGACATGCATTGAACACGCATGTCCATAAAGCATCAATTTTTATGATCCATTAGGTGTAGGAAAGCCTTCTGGAAAATATGGATGAATGATTTTGGTGATTACGAGCTTAATGGATAAGCCATGCTTCATGAGGTCATTAAGAACTTAGGTTTTGTCTTATTGAGATGTCTTAATGGATAACGTGGGAAACTTTATCCATCAAGACATTGGAGAGTATCAGATCTGAGCTTTGTAGCTCTTAAATTTAAAGGAAAACAACTTAATCTCTTAAGTCATTTAGACCCAGTTCCCATGATGTGGTCTTCTGGCCGCAGGGAGGCCATGACGTAGAAGCTTGCTAATGATAAGTTTTGACCTCAACTTTGACTTTGACTTTTGACTTTTGGTATGGGTTGACTTTTGGGAAATTTTCTATTTTAAGAAGGTAGACTTAGGTTCACTTTGTGTGGTTTATTAGGAGGTGTTTAGCACCCAATCATTGGCTTTGAATGATGTTAGTTGTAGACTGCATCACAAGGTGAGTTTTCTCACTATACTTTGTATTGTAGTATGTGTCCTTATGTGTATGATGTTGTTATATTGTAGTATCCCATTAGACTGGTAGATCTACTATAATTACCTGTGTTCTCTTGTTATTGGTTTGTGCATAGTATGGTTGGGCTGAGGCTGCACAACTTTGTGTTGTAAGCCAACAAACTCGGGAGCAATCTAATCTTATGTTGTGGGCTCGGGAGCAATCCAATCTTAGGATGTTGGCCAAAGGATCAATCCAGTCTTAAGTTGTGGGCTCAGAGGAAATCCAGTCTCTGTAATGTGGGCACGAGGGTAATCCAGTCTTCGTGTTGTAGGCCCAGGGGCAATTCAATCTTCGTGTGTGGAACTGGGGGCAACCTAGTCTCTGTGATTATGGGCCTAGGGGGCAATCCATTTTTTGCGGTTGTGGGCCCGGTATGCATGCATTGTGTATGTATTATTGTGTAAGTTATTTCGGGGGAAACTCACTAAGATTTGACTTATAGTTGTGGATTAAATGTTTTTCAAGTAATTATCGGGTGGCGAAGGCGAGAACTGTAAACACACACATCAACAATTTTATGATTCGAGATTCTGCAGTGTTTTCCTTATAACTTTGATTTTGAATTATGGTTTACGAAAAAAATGGGTTGATTTTAATGTAACTTTATAAAATGAGTGTTTATTTTGTTGTAAAATGAACAATTTTATTCTGGAATTTGGGACGTTACATGATGTGTCGGTTAACGACACACGTTCCATTGTCAGAATATAACCAAAATATTTGTTTCCATGGGAAGTACAAGACTCACATTTTTCGAATTATATAAAATAGGAACATTTTATTGTTATTACTTGATTAATACTTTTAATCTTGAAAGACAAAATCCATTTGAACCCTTTCAGTAACTCCACTCTCAAAGTATGAAAGGTGGTGAGGGGGTAAACGCGAATCATATTAAAAAGCAACTTCATTAGGAATCAAAGAGACATGCTTAAACCATATATTAGAGTATGTGAGCCTAGTTTTGATTCAACGACAATGTCTTTTATTAATATGTGAGGACACTTGTGGTATTTATGTTTTACGTAAAGTAAATAATACCATATAATAAACTTATGCTTTTAAATTTATATTCTTATCTTTCTAATTTAATTTTCTTATTAAATAAAGTCCAGGATAATATTCAAATTTTAATCTGGTTTAAATGATATTCAAATATATTTAATTAAATATTCAAGTTTAAGATAATATTTCAAATTATTTATCAGATTTAAATATTCAGATTTATCCGGTTAAAATAATATCTTAAAATTGAGGTTTCTCCCTAAATTTTCGAAATCAGTAAAAATCCCGCAAACCTAAAATTCTGGTGAGCGCGATGCACTTAACGATTTGCTAGTTTCTTTCGTTTTTCGTTTTTCACAAATTTTTGTATCATAACTAAAACAATTATGCTCTAATACCATTGTAGGAGATTATTAGCATCAAGTACATATCACATAGTAGCAAAAAAAAATCAAAACTTTATATACCTAAGTGCACATGCAACCTAAAATCTATGTTTTACTATTATAGCAACATACTTTGAAAACCATTATATAAAGAAGGGAAAAGACTTAAAATGGCAACTAATAATCCGAATTTTGCTCTTTAGGCTACTAGCCTTTTAATTGTATCCAATAAACAAACCAACTTTTTATTTTGGTTTTGTTGGGTTGAAGATTCGTTCAAGGATTGCGTCATTGGGCTCGGCTGTTAGTCCATTTATTTTGTGCTCCGGTTTGGGCCTGTCCAACCGTGAGCTTGTTAGGTTTACTATATAAGAATATGCTTGCATGCATATTAGGTTAACGCTTTAAAGAATAACGATAGCTTTGCAGATTTCTTTATCGTTCTTGTAAACCTCCAACCCTCTACAGTTGATGTTCTTGATCGAGCTCTTCTGAGGGTTATTTTATAATCATTCGACTCGTTTGATTCATACTTGAGTTGTTCATTACTTTTACGTTCTTGTTGTTTGATCTTTATTTACCTGTTTAAGATCTAATCGATCTTCTAGATTAAGTTTTAGTCTCATCAATTGGTATCAGAGCAGGAGGCTGTGTAATCGATACACTTCTTTTCTGTGAAAAGGTTTCAATTAGGGTTTTTCTGCAATTACTGATATTTATTGAGCCGTCATCTCATTATTGACGTATCTTGATATTTATTGTTTTGCCCTAATCTGATTTATTACAAGTCTGATCTTTGAACAGGTTATTCGATCATTATGGACGAGACGCAATCGAATCCCATCAATATTTCCAATAGCATTGGTTCAACCACAAAGATTCTCATCCTATACACCCATGATTATGAAGTCTGGGCGCATCACTTCGAAGACTATGTTATAGGATCTGAGGATAATGGATACCTCATATGGGAAGCAATTATCACTGGACTGTTTTCTCACTCTGCAACGTCGAGGATTATCAAAACTCAAAAGGAGTATAATGATCTACTGAAGGACGTTAAAGATATTGCGCAAGATGAAAAGGATAAATTCCAGTGCAATATCAAGGCATTAAAATTGATCAGATTCGCCCTTCAGTCCGACACTTTCAGGTTGGTAAGCTCATGCACGACGGCAAAGGAAGTTTGGGATAGGCTTCGTGAACTGTACTCTACAGACGAGGATCTTGAACACTCTATCCAAACCTTACTCTTATATGAGTTTGGAGAATTCAGGCAAGGAGCTGAAGAAACTGTGACCCAGACGTTCGATCGCTTCAATCATCTTGTCAGCAAGATGATCAAGCATGACATTGAAAGGAAGCTTATCGAGCAGAAGGTTACGTTTTTAAATGGTCTAAGATCAGAGTGGAGAGCAGTGGTGTCTACAGTTAAAGCCCATGAGCAGTTTAAATCATATTCTCTGGCGAAACTGGTGGGTATTCTCAAGTCTCAGGAGAAGATTGTGCTGCAGGAAAAGAACGTTGTCTCAAGCCTAGGTTCGCTGGCCCTCCTGTCAAAAAGTAAAGCTGTGATGGAGGACGAAGACCTCAACTTGGAAGAGTATGACCTCATGTCTGAGGATTATGCTATGATGGTGTCTAACCCCAAGAGGTTCATTAAGAAGAGATTCCCCAGCAATAAAAACCGAAACTGGCAGGGGAGTTATAGTTCAGAATAGGTTAACAATGAACCGAAGGTTGAAGAGTCCAAGAAGGAACCGAAGGCAGATGGTGATTTTGGAGTAAGCTGTTACTACTGTGGAGGGAAAAACCACTATGTTAAGGATTGTGTCCTCAAAAAGATGGCTAAAAAGGATGAGGAAACTTTGCTGCAGAAAAAGCTTGATGAGATAAGGAAGAAGAAATCTACCGCTAACCCTTCCATGAATGCTCTAATTGTGCAGGGTTTGGTTGCTGATGACGAGTTCGGTGGCGTGGAAGTTTGGTCAACCGACTCTGAAGATGATGAAGTGAGGAAGCCTTCTCATGGAAAGGCTTGTGTGGCAAAAGAGGAGAGCAGTGGAGGAAGGTGCTTTATGGTGTCCGAAGTATCTCAGATGAGGGGATACAACACTGATGGTGGAAGCAATGAACCAAAGGAGCAGCAGGATATGTGCTTTACAGCCAAACCGCTCAGCGTGCAGTTCAACGAACTTGATGAACTGATCAAGAAGGTACAATCGGTTTTTGTTTCATTTAAAGTACCACAAAGCTCATATGAAAAAGAACTAAAAAGTGTCAATTCACGAATTTCTCACCTAGATAGTAGTTTAACTCAAACTCGAGTCACCAATTCTAACCTAACTGATCAATTGAGCAGGGTGTCTTCGAAGAGTGAGGAGCGGTGCATGTGGATCGAGTTGAAGGAGTCAGAATTAGTTAAAATAAAATATGAAAACATTTATTTACAAAGAGATAATTTGAAGTTGTTAAAACAGCGAAATGTTTTTTGTTTAATTGCAAAACGTCTTTACACTAATATTACTCGGCTTCACTTGGACTGTGAAATAGGACAAAAGATTCATCGCATGATTTTGCCTTTCCTTGAGTTTAAGGAGGATGAAATTGATGCTGAAGCTTATAATTGTGAGAGTGTGATATCATCTGATGACGTCAATCCGACCTATATGTATGGACTGGACAAAATAAAATCTTTCATTAAATCCAAGGACCATAAGGACATGCTTAAAAACCTTTTGGATGAAAATGATAGACTTAAATTGAGAACCGAAACCATACAAAAATTTGACTCTTTAAACGCCAACTTGAGCTCAGAAAACAAAATTGATGTTGAAAATGCATCTGAGCTTAATGAGGATGAAAATATGAGTGAAATTTCTGTAGAGGACACGGTTGACTGCTCAGAATTAGTGAAAAGCGAACATGAAAACCACAAGAATCTAATTTCAGAAAATTCAGTGGAGTTCGCTCGATTGTCCCAACAAAAGTCCCCGATCTTAGCAGAGAAAGCGGCTGTATATCAAAAGGTCAGGACCACTCCAAATCAAGTGTACAAGGTCACAGGAGTAACCGAACATCAGACTGCGGAACTCACAGCAATTGTAAACGAAGACAATGTTGATGGCTGCGATGAGTTCTTTTGGTCAGCTCCAATCGATAATGCTGCTGAAACGGTAGGCTTATCTGAAAGGACCTCATGGCTAAGTAAAGGTAGATACATACCAGAACCCTTGAACAAGTCAGATAATTTCGATGTGCCAGGTTCCAGTGGTACGAAAGACATTCCTCAAGAAAATGAAAGTTCGGCAAAAGAAGACATTCCCTCTTGTTCCTCAGTTCAAAGTGAAACTCCCACAGTTCAAAGTGAACCAGCCAAAGAAAAACCGAAAATGAAAGCCAATATCCATCATCAACCGAAGCAGATGAGGAATCAGAAACATGAAAGGAACCAGAGATACAGGAAGAATCTCTCTGAAAGGAAACAATTCTGGCAATCCCAGAATGCATATTTCTCACATCAAGACAAGAATCTGAAGTTTGAGAATAATCTTGTTAAAAAGCACGAGAGCCACAACAACCGAAAGCCAAGGTTCGGTTCAGAAAAGAATACCAACCGAAAGCAAAGGTTCAGTTCAGAGAATGAAACCAACCGAAAGCAAAGGTTCAGTTCAGAGAACGAAACCAACCGAAAGCAAAGGTTCGGTTCTGAAATCAAAAGAGATCAAAACTCTAAGGTCAGTCCCACCAATGATCAAAAGCAAAAAGGCCACCTAGAGTCTCCAGCCAAGAAGTCATCTCAATCTAAGCCCTCTCAATCTCACTCATCTAATTCTTCTAATTCTTCCAATTCATCTTCATCTCACTCAAAAGTTCATTCTGTTCGTTCTCAAAAATCTCATTCGTCAGCTGAACAAAAAGGCAAACAGAAGGTTTCTACATCTAAACTAGAGTCTAAACCGAACACACCTAATCCTAATAAAATCAAAGTTTTTACCATTAAAAAGAAAGATGAAACAACACTAATAAAACAAACATATCTTGTTGACATCTCTCTTACTATTCCTGTACCTGTGAAAGGCTCACGTGGACCCAAGAAACTTTGGGTTCCTAAATCTGCTTGATTTTTGCAGGTTATAAGTGACGAGCAGTTTGACGAAGAATGGTACATCGATAGTGGCTGCTCGCGTCACATGACAGGGAGGAAAGAAGAACTCAGGGAATACAGTCTCTTACAAATGGTGGCAACGTCAAGTTTGGAAATAACTCCTTCGGCACCATAAAGGGATACGGAATGATTACCAATGGTGATTTCACTATAAGGAAGGTGGCATACGTGGAAGGACTACAACACAACCTCATCAGTGTATCTCAGCATGTTGGAGGTACAGGTCTCAAAGTCTCATTCGATGATGAAGGTTCTAAAATTATTGAGAAGAAAACGAAGAAAGTAATTCTCAAATCACAGCGTAAGGGTGAAATGTTTCCTCTAAACCTCAAACCCATCAAAGGAAACCCAGCTATATGCCTGTTATCAAAAGCACAATCTGACGAAAGCTGGTTGTGGCACCGAAGACTCTCTCATCTCAATTTTAAAGATATCAACAAACTTGTCACTGGAGGTCATGTTCGAGGTCTTCCATTGCTCAAGTTCGACAGAGATCATTTGTGTGCTGCATGCGAAATGGGGAAGCAGAGTCGTCAAAGTCATCCATCTATAATTAACACGAAAGTTGTTGAACCACTCGAATTACTTCATATTGATTTATGTGGTCCATCATCTGTCGAAAGCATTGGTGGTAGCAAGTATATTCTTGTTATTGTTGATGACTTTTCGCGGTTTACATGGGTGTTCTTTCTAAAGCTCAAATCTGAAGCGACTCATAAGCTGAAAGTGTTCATCAAGCAGATTGAAGTACAGCTCAAGAAGGTCGTTCGCAACATCAGGAGCGACAATGGTCTGGAATTCAAAAACAGGGAATTTGAAGAATTTCTAGTAGAAAAGGGAATAAGTCACAACTTCTCAGCTCCCTACACACCTCAACAGAACGGAATTGTCGAAAGACGAAACCGATCTTTGTGTGAAGCTGCCCGAACAATGCTAAGTTTCACTTCCTTACCTCTTTATTTTTGGGCTGATGCTATCTCTGCTGCTTGTTTTACACAGAACAGGTCATATCTCAACAAGCAATTCATGCTCACACCTTATGAGATTCTCAACAACAGGAAGCCCAATGTGAAATTTTTCCACGTGTTCGGCTCACGGTGTTTCATCTTTAACTCTAAAGAACACCGCAACAAGTTTGATGTCAAAGCCGATGAGGGAATCTTTCTGGGCTACTCTCTCACTTCCAAAGCATACAGAGTTCTAAACAAGCGTTCGAGAAAAATCGAAGAGACTTATTACGTGACTTTCGGCGATAACTATGTCAAAAAGCTACAGGCCAAAGAAGACATAGCTGGGGAAATCTTTCCTCAAACTGGCCAAGTCACAGTCTCGATCGCTAATCTATTCGAGAAGTTTATGGAGCTATTTGACGAACCAGAGAAAGCTACTCTCTCAGAAGCAGGCGCAGCCGACAACAAGGTAGACCATATGAAGCAAATTGTCGAAGAAGCTGCCAGGAGAATGAACGAAGGAGGATCGAATTCTGACGAACCTCCATCAAACGATGCTTCAGTCGAGGGGGAGGATCAACCGTCATCAACTCAGCCGACATCACATGTTGAGGGGGAGCCAAGCTCTCCAACTGCAACCGAAAGTACTTCTCCAACCGAAAGTGCTTCACCATCCGAAGGTGCATCAACGCCTGAATACACAGCACCACAAGAAACCTCTGAACCTCAAATTTCACAAAGCATTCCAGAAAGCTCATCTATCGAGGGGGAGCAAGCTGATAGGTGATTTGACTATGAAAGCCAATCTGAACCAGAAGAAATGATCACTGCTGAACTGGACCCAACCTTTGATCCAAACTACCCTCCTTTTACCAAATGGACCAGAGATCATCCTATCTCTCAAGTTGTTGGTGATGTCTCTGAAAAGGTTCTGACCCGATCACAACTCAAGGCAAAACAGACATCCTTATTTTCAAAAGTTGAATTTTGCATGTTTAACTCATTCGTATCAAAAGTTAACCGAAGACAGTTAACACTGCTCTCGATCACTCCGATTGGGTTCAAGCGATGCAAGACGAACTGAACGAATTTGAAAGGAACAAAGTCTGGCGCCTCATTCCAACTCCTCCAGACGCCTCGGTTGTTGGTCTCAAATGGGTCTTTAGGAATAAAATGGACAAGGAAGGGAACGTTATAAGGAACAAAGCTCGTCTGGTTGTAAAAGGATATTGTCAGGAGGAAGGGATTGATTATGAAGAGACTTTCGCTCCTGTAGCTAGGCTGGAATCTGTAAGAATATTTCTTGCTTATGCTGCCCACAAAAACTTTGAAGTTTTCCAAATAGACGTCAAATGTGCATTTCTTAATGGAGAACTTGAAGAAACAGTGTATGTGGAGCAACCTCCTGGGTTCGTGAACGAAAAATATCCAAATCATTGCTACATTCTGGATAAAGCTGTGTATGGACTCAAACAAGCTCCGAGAGCCTGGTATGAAACGCTAACTAAATTCTTAAAGATGTCCAAATTCAAACAAGGTTCGGTTGACCCAACCTTCTTTCGCAAAAAGGAAGGTAACCACCTTATGATCGTTCAAATTTATGTCGATGGTATCATCTTTGGCTCAACGAATCCCAGCCTAACAGCTGAATTCAGAAAGCTGATGGAGACTAAATTTGAAATGAGCTCAATGGGTCCTATTAACTTTTTCCTTGGTTTAAATATTAGACAGGGACCCGAAGGCATCTTTATCAATCAGGAAGCTTACACGAAGACTCTTCTAGCAAAGTTTGGTATGATGGGAGATTCCAAAGTCAAAGTCCCAATGGCATTCGGCACCAAGCTAACTCCATCCCTAGACAAACCGGCTGTTGATATCACGCTCTATCGTCAAATGATAGGCTCACTGATGTATCTTACTGCTAGCAGGCCTGACATCATGTTTTCTGTGTGTTACTGTGCTAGATTTCAGGCAAACCCACGCGAACCTCACATGCTTGCAGTGAAGAACATTCTACGCTATCTCAAGCAAACCACCTCCTTAGGTCTATGGTATCCTTCCAACTCAGGCTTCTTCGTTCAAGCCTACTCAGATACAAACCTTGGAGGATGTGGACTCGACAGAAAAAGCACCACTGGCGGCTGTCAATTCCTTGACGGAAAATTGGTTAGCTGGCAATCAAAGAAACAAACGTGCGTGTCGTTGTCTACTGCCGAAGCTGAATACATAGCCGCTGCATCCTGCACCTCTCAAGTGATTTGGATCCAGAGTCAACTTCGAGACTATGGACTCAATATGAAGAAGATCCCACTATATTGTGACTCTGAAAGTGCAATTAGGATCTGTCATAACCCAGTGCAACACTCCAAAACCAAACACATAGCACTAAGGTATCACTTCATCAAAGATCATGTGGAAGATGGAAACGTTGAAGTACACTTTGTTCGAACCACTGATCAACTGGCTGACGTCTTTACCAAAGCTCTTCTTGAAGCATCATTCAACAGAATATTACAAGGGCTAGGTATGATGGAATCAGAGTCAGTACCTCAAACTACCTCTCAACCTCAAACGTAAGAAGCGAAATTGACCGAACGTTCACGTTCGGTTAAATAATCTGACTCGCTCATCACCACAAAGGTATTTTTCTTGGTAGTAAATTTCTTGTACATAGTTGTTTATCCTATTGTCAAAAGTATTTTCTTATTGCAAGCCTAAATTCCTTGGTTTTCTAAAATTTTCTTAAACCGAAACCTACCGAAGGTTCGGGTTCGGTTTTTCAAAATTTTCTTAAACCGAAACCAACCGAACGCTCGGGTTCAGTTTTTCAAAATTTTCCAAAACCGAAACCAACCGAACGCTCGGGTTCGGTTTTTCAAAATTTTCCAAAACCGAAACCAACCGAACGCTCGGGTTCGGTTTTTCAAAATTTTCCAAAACCGAAACTAACCGAACGCTCGTGTTCAGTTTTTCAAAATTTTCTTAAACCGAAACCAACTGAACGCTCGGGTTCGGTTTTTCAAAATTTTCTTAAACCGAAACCAACCGAACGCTCGGGTTCGGTTTTTCAAATTTTTCTCAACCAAGACCAACCGAACGTTCGGGTTCGGTTCCAAAATTTTTTTTTTCTCTTTCTAAGTCTTATTTTTTCTTCTTGCTTAATTTTTTTTAATTTTATTTTCTTTTAATTTTTTCTATATATCAAAAACTCCAAAAATATTTTCTTATTTTATTTATGTGTTCATTTGTTTATGGGGATATAATTGTTGGATTACTTAAGTGTCCCTAGAAGCATGCTGTTGTATGTGTCCCAAGCCTCATAAGATTTTGAATAATAGCCTTAATGACCTAGTATAAACAAACCTTGTCTTCCCAATTAGGCTATCACATTTATTCTAATCGTGAGTTACCTCACTCTCTTCTCACATGAGATAAAAGTTTTCTGCTTGGTCCTTATTTTCGCAGCAGAGGTACTTTAATTTCTTACACCATCTCCATTACATTTCTCCATTACATTCGTTTCATCAAAGTAACCCTTGAGACTCTCAGAAATTACCACTGAGGTTTATGGTTACCCAACAACTGTGTTTATGATCTTAGTTTCGTGCCACTACGAGCTGAGTGAAACCCAAAATTCAACACCAGATTCTGAATTGACGGTGAACAATTAATTTGCTCAAGTTTTCACCAAAGAATTGACGGATGTACCTTAATGAAATCTCAAATTTTATTTTGTGTGATTCCTATGAAATTGTTAAACACCATAACATTTCTTCCCTTGGGATCCAGTTTTTTATTTTTTTTTGAGATTTTATATTTTCCAAGCCAATTTAAAATTAATTCCTACCTACTTATTCAACAGACTACACCGGTCTCACAAGTACTTTGATCACTTTCTTTCTTATTTCAAGATTAGAATTGTTGCATCAAAGCGAAAGCCACCCTTCAGTAGCCTAATTAAAAGAAGCCTTTCAACATTTCTTAATAAATGTTTGATCGTCATTCAACGGGAAACCACACTAACACTTTAAGGTCTCTCTTGACTTTGAAGGAAGAGATTCGTGCCCAGGATCATTTGTTTCGTGTCATTATTGACATCACATTTATTCCTAAACAGAGTTGCTTTATTTCTTTTCTTTTTTACACTCTTCGCACGAAAATCTTTGATTTTCCAAAAATCTGGTACTAATAATTACAGGCTGTTCTATTGCATTGGTGGTTAATTATTAAGACGTGGTCACAAATCATCCACGTGGGCAATTCCTTCAAAAGATGTCATTTCAAAGATAAGATTAAGGGTTGCTGACTCAGGCGGGAGATCAAAGGATTAAATTTCAAACGACGGTTAAAACTGGGACGCGTGTGAATTTGAAACGCCCATTCTTTTACTGACGTTATGGACGCGTGTGCGAATTTCAAGCGGTTCCTCTCTGGCACTTAAAGGGCGTGTGGATTTGAAACGGTTTGTTCTGAAACGGCGCTTGTTGGGCGGCATGTTCCTAGGAATCTGACACTCTCTCTCCTACGTGATTATCGCATGCCTTAACTGACACGCATCTGTCATTCCAGAAAACCTTTTCGTATTTCCATAGAAGATTTGAACATATTTTTCTCTCTCCTTTCACCCACTATAAAAGGCAGTCTCCAATCACATTTACCTCTTTACTGCATCCGGATTTCCAAAAGAGCAAAAACTCCCAAGAGCTTTCCTGTTCATCTTCTTCTTCCTACCTTCAACAATGGCAGAATCATCCTCAGTCCATGCCACATCACACATCCTTCCCATTCGTCCTCAACAGTGCTTGGTGATTGACCTAAACCCTCTGGCGTATGATTCTTATATGTCGTCGATCATCGAGTGCCTGAAGTACTCACAAATCGCTCCAGCTCTTTCTAGGGTTGAGTCTGTGCCCATGGAGATTCTATCGCAGGTGTATGCGACTGCACATTACGACAAAGCAGTCGAGAGGGTGTTCTTCGAGGTTGCTGATCACAAGACCTCCATTTCTAGACAACGATTTTGTACTCTGCTAGGGTTGGCCGCTGACCCTTCAAGAATTAATCCGGAGACGATTCCGATTGGGCATCTTTACAACATGTTTTATAATATGGGGTACACGGAGGCGCTCCCCTCTGCCGCGAAGTTTAAAAAATCCTGCTTGCCGCCACAGTGGAACGGCATGTTTACAGTCCTCTTCAAGGGCTTATCTGAACGGAGCTCAGGATCCGATGGTTCTAGTCGACTGTTCTTGTCGATTATGTATGGCGTCTACAACGGAGTCAATCTTGACTATGGGTTTGTTCTCTGGCAACAACTCATCCAGAGCCTCTCTTCTTCTTCACGACATTCTGAGGTGTCGTATGCCCGGTTTTGGACTCTCATCACAAAATGGGCGATGGATAAATTTGATGTCCCCACTGCTGCTGGTGCATCGATGTCTTCGATCGGTTCTTTTCATACCACGAAGATCATCGTCTCTGATGCATCCAAGTTTTCTTTCATTGGCTCCATTCCGGAGACAATGTATGGCGATGTTCCCTCTGACAGCAGGCTTATCTGGACGATTAAGGAGTTCAAAGCGACTGGACCTAGGGAACTCACACCGGAAATGCTCAAGTCCATCCATGATGCTGACAAACCGGTTAATAGGGGCAAAAAAGCGGATAAAGGGAAGCAAGTGACCAAAGCTGCTAAAGGTCCTTCTCCCAGGAAGAGGAAACCAACCAAAGCTGCACAATCCCCACAGCCGAAGAAACGGAAGACTCAACCGAAGCGAAAGCTTGTCATCCCTTCCTCTTCGAGTGACTCAGAAGGTGAGCGTTCGGGTTCGGACGGCTCTCCAAGAGGCGAAACCCCTCCAAGAGGCGACACCCCACCCCGATCTCCTACCCCAGACATGGAAATTCATGTCTCACCCATTCGTTCTCCTACTCAAACAATCCCTACTTCCATTCCCACCATAACCCCTACCACCACCATTCCTAAAACCTCTTTCCCTATACCACCACCCATTTTCACAGATACAACAACCGCAACTGCGAAGGTTACAACCAACGTATCTGATACGGGGGTTCATACCAATGCAACCGAAACACCACCTGTAACTGAACCTTCTCATACAATCGAAACCCAGCATATAACCGAACCTATCCACACTCAACCACCACCCGAAACTACCCCCACCAACACTCAACCTGAACCTACACAAACCACCACACCCCCAAATTCCCCACCACCAACATCTCCAGATCATGCCTCTGATGGAGATAACCCTTTTCTTGGAGGGGAAAACATGACCTTCGATTCGGTCTATTTTAGTCTGTTTCAGGTTCAAAGCGACGATGAGGACGATGCTCCAGTGACAAAGAAACATCTTAAGGAGCTAAACGAGAAGGTTGATTTGCTCCTTGCTTCTTCCTCCAACACTTAGTCCTCTCTCTCTGAAGCCGCTCTTCAGAAGATTGTTGATGCCTTCTCCAGGGCTCAGCATGATTCCGTCGCCTCAGCCACTTCAGCAATAGAAGCCTCCACAAAAGCATGTGAGGCTGCGACCGCAAAAGTCGATAAACTATTCACTGACGCCTCTTCCCTGTTGAAGTCCTTACATGAGAGCGCTGATTCTACAAAGACAACTTTGGAACCAATCGTTCAACAATTGGCCAAGTTCGTCTCAACGGAGTTGCAATCGTTCGCTACCCTACGCCAATCCATCAGCGACGACACCTCGGCCCTTCGTGCCTCCATTGACGAGCGTCTCGCTAAACTTCACGAGGATCTCGCTGCCGAGAATTCGTTAATGGACGTTCTGGCAAGCAAAACCACCGCCCTCAAGGTCAAGAGCACTCAGCTTTCAAACTCTCAGCAACAGATTGAAGCTCTTCGATCCGAACGGGAGGTTATAAAAACTTGTGTTTCGGATGTACACGCTGCCCTATCCAACATCCTGGAAGCACACGATCCGATTCTTAATCATTCGGTGAGGCGAACCCTTGCTGAAAAACTTACTCCTGCCATGGACCTTCTCAGCAAAATCGAAGGCTTACCTAGTTTCGTGTCCAATCTGAAACAAGGGGGAGAAGGGAAGTCCGGATCGAAACCACCTCCTTCCTCAACAGCTGCTCACACAACCGAACCACCTCCGACTGGTCAAACTTCGGGTTCGGGTGTGAAGAATAAAGGAAAGAACATAGCTAAGGAAGAAGATGAAGATGATAAGGAAACCATTGCTGACTTGCTTAAACGCAAAAACAGTCGCAATGTGGAAAACGACAACATTCGTGTGGCGCGAGAGGCTGAAGAAGCCGAACGCAAGAAGAAAGAAGCCCACGATCTCCTTGAGAGCAGGAAGACTCTTTTCCCTGCCTGGACTCGGGAGAGAATGATAAAGGAGGCCATAGATACTCCTAGCATCCTATGGCTCGAACCGGTGATATCCTTCGACTGCTATAATTCTGTCGATTCGCAGTTCGATATGCCGTTGACTCGAAAGGCGTTTATCTTCCACGCCTTCTCCAATATTTTTGAAGTCCCTCATCCTAATCCAGAGGTCGACAGGGAGCTTATCGAATTCTATCTGAAGGTTGCTCAACCACAGTATCAAACATGGAGCGCTCAGAAGATAGTGAATGTTCGGGTTTTGAAGCCTTATACCGAAGGAAGATTCATCAATGTTCGGTTCAGGGTGATTCGAGGGTCTGCAAGAACCGAACATCTCATATCCCTAGCAGATCTACCGAACCTAAACCCTCATGATTGGATCGTTTTGCATAACATCCTTTTGACGAATGAAGCCGAATATGGTCCAATTATAGACCATCTCAAAAGGATGTTAGTCTGTTACAGCCGAGCCCAATGACGCAATCCTTGAACGAATCTTCAACCCAACAAACTTCGGGTTCGGGTGTGAAGAATAAAGGAAAGAACATAGCTAAGGAAGAAGATGAAGATGATAAGGAAACCATTGCTGACTTGCTTAAACGCAAAAACAGTCGCAATGTGGAAAACGACAACATTCGTGTGGCGCGAGAGGCTGAAGAAGCCGAACGCAAGAAGAAAGAAGCCCACGATCTCCTTGAGAGCAGGAAGACTCTTTTCCCTGCCTGGACTCGGGAGAGAATGATAAAGGAGGCCATAGATACTCCTAGCATCCTATGGCTCGAACCGGTGATATCCTTCGACTGCTATAATTCTGTCGATTCGCAGTTCGATATGCCGTTGACTCGAAAGACGTTTATCTTCCACGCCTTCTCCAATATTTTTGAAGTCCCTCATCCTAATCCAGAGGTCGACAGGGAGCTTATCGAATTCTATCTGAAGGTTGCTCAACCACAGTATCAAACATGGAGCGCTCAGAAGATAGTGAATGTTCGGGTTTTGAAGCCTTATACCGAAGGAAGATTCATCAATGTTCGGTTCAGGGTGATTCGAGGGTCTGCAAGAACCGAACATCTCATATCCCTAGCAGATCTACCGAACCTAAACCCTCATGATTGGATCGTTTTGCATAACATCCTTTTGACGAATGAAGCCGAATATGGTCCAATTATAGACCATCTCAAAAGGATGTTAGTCTGTTACAGCCGAGCCCAATGACGCAATCCTTGAACGAATCTTCAACCCAACAAACTTCGGGTTCGGGTGTGAAGAATAAAGGAAAGAACATAGCTAAGGAAGAAGATGAAGATGATAAGGAAACCATTGCTGACTTGCTTAAACGCAAAAACAGTCGCAATGTGGAAAACGACAACATTCGTGTGGCGCGAGAGGCTGAAGAAGCCGAACGCAAGAAGAAAGAAGCCCACGATCTCCTTGAGAGCAGGAAGACTCTTTTCCCTGCCTGGACTCGGGAGAGAATGATAAAGGAGGCCATAGATACTCCTAGCATCCTATGGCTCGAACCGGTGATATCCTTCGACTGCTATAATTCTGTCGATTCGCAGTTCGATATGCCGTTGACTCGAAAGGCGTTTATCTTCCACGCCTTCTCCAATATTTTTGAAGTCCCTCATCCTAATCCAGAGGTCGACAGGGAGCTTATCGAATTCTATCTGAAGGTTGCTCAACCACAGTATCAAACATGGAGCGCTCAGAAGATAGTGAATGTTCGGGTTTTGAAGCCTTATACCGAAGGAAGATTCATCAATGTTCGGTTCAGGGTGATTCGAGGGTCTGCAAGAACCGAACATCTCATATCCCTAGCAGATCTACCGAACCTAAACCCTCATGATTGGATCGTTTTGCATAACATCCTTTTGACGAATGAAGCCGAATATGGTCCAATTATAGGCCATCTCAAAAGGATGTTAGTCTGTTACATCATGGAGGTAGCATTAATGGATCAGGAGGTAGCCACAGTCTTCAAGAAGAAACCGAAGATATCTCCTGTGGGATCGGCCAGTGATCTTAATCAAATGCAGATGGGCAAGATCGACCCGAAGCGCAATTCGGTCATGTTCACTAGAGCAGAAGGACAGAAATGTCTCTTTGCTTTAGCAAACAAACATCTTTACACCACTGCTTGTCTAGAGCATGTGCTGTCGATCATCCGAAGATGTAAAGAGAATGCAGCGGACGATGTTAAGTACTTCAACGATATGATCCAATGGTACATCAGGTTTAGACAGATGATACTGGCTCTTATCTCTCGTTTGTTCCAGACCGTGAAGAAGAAAGTACATGCCGCTGCTGCTGGCCCAAGTAACAAGTGAAGATCTCGCTCCAATTGACGCAAAGGGGGAGATTGTTGGGTTGAAGATTCGTTCAAGGATTGCGTCATTGGGCTCGGCTGTTAGTCCATTTATTTTGTGCTCCGGTTTGGGCCTGTCCAACCGTGAGCTTGTTAGGTTTACTATATAAGAATATGCTTGCATGCATATTATGTTAACGCTTTAAAGAATAACGATAGCTTTGCAGATTTCTTTATCGTTCTTGTAAACCTCCAACCCTCTACAGTTGATGTTCTTGATCGAGCTCTTCTGAGGGTTATTTTATAATCATTCGACTCGTTTGATTCATACTTGAGTTGTTCATTACTTTTACGTTCTTGCTGTTTGATCTTTATTTACCTGTTTAAGATCTAATCGATCTTCTAGATTAAGTTTTAATCTCATCAGGTTTTAAAATTCCAACGACTATGATTTTTATTTATTAAAATGACAACAAATACCGTCATTTCCCTTGCCACGTCTAACTAGTAGTATATTATAGTCATTTTTCTCAAACCACAACTTCAAGTACAAAGATTTTTATAGATTAAAATGGCAAGTTCATAAAACAATATGGCATTACTAATGGTTATTGGTTGTGGTTTGAGAAAAATGATTACAATAGGCTTTTAGTTAGATGTGGCAATGACAATGACAGTGTTCGTTGTCATTTTAATCGATAAAAATTGTAATTGTTGGTATTTTAAAACAAAAAATGGTTTTCTAATACGATATAATTAAAATTTTATTGATCTAAAGAACAAGTTTTGTGTTATTTGTTGCTATTTTAAGTCATTTTCCTTAGAAAGAATTACTAACCTTAGATTCACTTCTTTGTGATCTCGTACGTGCCAGTTTGTTACAAGATGAAGAATCCAAAGGATAGCCCATCTAATGGAATCAGACCCACACACTGAATAGCAAAAGAAGAACCCACAAATTAGGGTTTATTCAAAACTGAAGATCCCTAGGAGAGGGGTTGAGAATTTGGTTATGGAGAGGGAGAGACATAGGTTATATGATTTTAGAGAGAGGAATAACTAGCTCTAGGGTTTACCATAACAATCTATTTATATGTAGCTATTAAAATCCCAGATGAATACAAACTGTAGGGTTTATCCTTATCTGATTCAAACCAATTTTATCCTTATCTAAGGATGATCAAAACCATCCCCTATATCTCTCTAGAGGCTTCTGGAATATTCCAATTAATCCTTATGATTAATTAATATTCAACCACTTTTGTTTAATTAAATCATTTTAATTAATCACCAAAATAGTTTCTAATTAATTTATTAATTCCTTAATAAATTAACACATTATTAAACTCCATTTCCTTATGCTATTTGGGACATGAGGCCAAGCCAAAAGGACCATGATATTATTAGAAATATTACCGAAACATTTAATAACCTCAGACACCATTTCCACACAAATACAGTTACGAACATGTTATCCGCCGGTTCCAGTGCATTTAGTGTTGCTTTATTAAATAAAAAAGAAGGCTTGAAACGACTCATCCTCCCCTTGTTGGAAAACAAGGATTGCTTGGGCGTTTGTTGTATATTTTCTCTATTGCACGAAATGTCCCATAAATTCTTCATGTAATTGTTTGAAATCATGTATATTTTCTATTGATTGTAGTCAGGAAAAATATGCACCAATACTTCTCATCCAGGTAACAGGCATCCATCATCCACTTATAGTTTTCGATGTGTCCGTTCGAGTCGCCAGATCTGTAACGCCCGGGTTTCAGGGCTAAGCATATTTGTCAATGTAATGGTCTAGGTCAACTGTTTTAACTCTTTTTGAAGTAATAAAGATGAAATATTTGAGTCTTATGTGAATTATGTGTATTTATGTGCTTATAATTTAATTATAAATGTATAATTAATAAAGAATAAAATAAGCATCAAAATTAAAGTGTGAGATGAGCCCGATATCTCTACATAAAGTTGTAGAATATGTCTCAAGGTTTCCGTACACATAAAGAACGCCGAAATCCGAGTTATAACGAAGAAGTTATGGTCCGTCGAAGTTTTACGGCAAAACCGACACGACATCAGGAAGCGTAAATAGTGAATTTACGATAGAGCGAGATTTAGCCATAGACATCTAAACAAAAGTTGTAGAATATGTTAAACTAAGAGCGTCGATAAAAAGAACGCCCAAATCTGACTTCGTATGAGGAAGTTATGATTTTTCTAAGATTCGGCTTAGCAGTGCACGGCCCGAAACTCGAATTTTAGTTCGAGTGGTTTTTGGCTTACGCGACCTAAATGAGAGTTGAAGATCTCATTAATAGGAACTCAACGGTAAAAAGATGGAAGAAAACGGAGTCCGTATGAAGGAGTTACGAATTCTTCGCGGTCATTTAACAGTCTAAACGCCTCCTACTGTTAAATTTGAGATCGGTCGAGAATTAGCCGACGGAGTCTAAACGAAAGTTGTAGATCTTGATTTTACCTATGCATGGATATAAAGAACGTCGAAAACGGAGCTCGTATGCGAGAGTTATGATTTTTCTAAGTTCGAAATCTGATACGCGATAGGGGGTGACGTGGCACCACCAAAATTGGACACGTGGCACCACCAGAAGGATGCCACATGCACCAACTCGGCGAGTAGGTCAGTCAGCACCCCTATAAATAGAGGTGTCGGGCATTCACTTCTCTTCACACTTCCCAAACTCACTTTCTCTCTCTAGTTTCTCTCTCTAGCCTCCCTAACCCCCTTAAAAGCCTAAGTAAACCCCCTAGCACCCAAAGGAAGCCCCGAGGCTCCCGGAGTCCCGAGAAAAGAGCCTTTCGGCTCGGGAACGCTGCTCCAGCGAAGCCCGGTTTTCGAGAAACCCGCTGTAAGTAAGCTACGCCTAACCTATCTTTAGTTTAACTTACGTTTTAATATAGTAATGTTATTAGGACCTTATAATAAGTACTTGTGCTATTATTATGAGTTAAATAAGTATCGTTTAATGCTTATATAATAATAATAATAGCTAGACTATTAATTAATTGCGGTTATCGTTAGACTAAACCCTAGTGGTATTGGTACTAGGTTTTATCGAAGGAATATCGTTTTGAGAGTATCGAAGCGCTGTCCGAGTGTTGAGTCACCACCTGTCAGGTGAGTGCATAGTTACTTTTAGCTTACACATAGATATGAAGTATTTTATATAAATTACGTGCTATGTGTGCATATTATCTGAATACTTGCTATTTATGCTGGATGAACGTTTTTATACATGTTTTCAATGATTAAAACTGTATATGTATTTTATATCTACAAAAATGTTGGGGTGAAATATGGGTAGATGTAATAGGTGATGTGTGATAAAATGATGAGAGGCCTCGATGTTGATGTTGTTGATTCTGTCATCTAGCGGAGTATGGATGACGACCACGGACTCTTCTAGACAGTCCAGTGGAACACTAACAGGCTCGCAACCTGTAGGTGTTTGTGAACGATGTGTTTCACCGGTGTACTCCATCCCCCACATGGTTGCCTTTAGGACATTTATTGCTGAGGAATCCCCTTAGCAGTAGTGTCCGTCCCGATGATGATCCTTAGGCTAGGTCCCTTATGATAGGTGTTTAGGGACGTAAAGTGAGGATAACGGGAACGGGTAATCGGGTTATTGTTGATTGATGAAATTAATAAACTTATTTATTGTGGGTTGAAAACCCTATGTGCTCACCAGGCTCCCAAGCCTGACCCACTCAGTTTTATGTATTACAGGTAGTGGCGCTTGAGCATAGATATGATGTTGGACGAGGGATTACGGATATAGGCCTGTAGATATGAAATAATGTAGTAAGGCTTATATTGTACTGTTTATGCTTTTGATCTGTACGAACATGACATCCCAAGTCTTTTAATGAAATACATTTCTATGGAAATGCTTTTGATAAATCTTTATCATATTTTGTTTTGGGACAAATTCCGCAACACTTTCATTTGAAATGTAACTCTGAATTTTAAACAAAGCATAAACAAACCGGTTTTTTCTGGCCGTGATTTTGGGGATGTCACAAGATCCATCATACTTCGAGATCTTGAGCAAGTTTTTTCTCATTGGTAATTGGTATTCACAAATGCTTCTTATTAAAGATGATGATCAGAGAATGCAAAAATGAATGACATTCTAGTTTCTATCTTATGGAGCGTCATTGTTTGTCACTTTTTGAGCCCATTAGATTTGCGGGATGGCCTGGTTTTCAAAAATACTCGAAGGTATATATGGATGTGGGGCTGGTTGGGGCCATAATGATTGGTATTGTGCATGTAGTAATGGTGGTGGCATTGGCATGTAAGATGGTACACTTTGGTGCATTAGCATGGTTACCGCGACTAAATATTGTTGTAGAAGGGGTGACATGAATTGTATGGCTAGTTCATTGTGTTTGGAGATTGATTTTGACAATTGTTTGGATGCATTCTGCTCTCTTGTGCTCGAACTACTTACAAATTCCATAATAACCAAGGTAGCTTGCCTCGTCTCTCTCTTTTCGACATGTAGTTGCTTGCAGGGGCGGATCCCTTTAGGGGCCAGGAGGGGCCATGCCCCTCCCCCCCCCATTTTTTGCCTTTTAATACCAAAAAACAATGGTTATGATAATGTTTGCCCCCTCATGATTTTTAGATAAACACTACAGTTGGCCCCTCACGTGTAACGCCCCGATTCTGGTATGTTATTTATTATTATTATTATTTATTCAAGTTTTAAGAGGGACTCTACGAGTCAGTAGCCCGACTCGTCAAGTAGAGACGAGATTTAGAGCACGTTTGAGTTGGCGACTCGGCGAGTCCATATCCTGGACTCAGCGAGTCCATCAGTCTGAATGAAACCCTAAATCCCCGGGTTTTGCACCCTATTTAAGCCATGTTATGAGCCCCAACCTCGTCCCCTTCACCCTCAGAGCATCATTTAGCAAACCCTAACCTTTCCTTGAGCATTTTGAGCATTTATTGTGTGAATCTTGAAGTTTTGGAAGAGAAGAAGTAGCTAGATCCAAGGGAGTAGAAGAAGCTCCAAGATCTTGCATCTATTGCAGAGTTATTGAGGTAAAATCGGATTCCCTCTGTTGCTATGATTGATTCTCCTTTGATTGAATCATATTTAGACCATTTTATCCATTCCTTAGCTTGTTTATGGTAGAGAAATCACATTGGGGTGATTGGACTTCGGGTCTAGCCATGTTTCAGTCCCAAAGTCGTGGATCTAACACCTTTATGGAGCCTTTTTGCTTGAAAGCCCTAGATCTATTTCTTTAAGTGTCTTTTTAGCCTTTAAACCCATTTTCATGCATTTGTACATGTAAAGTTGGAAACTTTACGTGGTAGCTAAGCTTTATGAACCTAGATCTATAAGTTGTATGCATTAGATTTGAGCAGAATCATCGGAGTAGTGTTGCATGCAACCGACTCGGCGAGTTGTTCTTCAGACTCGGCGAGTCGGGTCGCGAGTCCCTAAGTTCTTCCCCTTTTATGTGTTATGCCGAGTGGAATCAGTGAGTTATGGGAGGACTCAGTGAGTCGGAGATCGGACTCATTCATGAAGAGACTTGACGAGTCAATGCCCTGACTCGGCGAGTCCAAGGCAATCTTCATGCCTCAAGAGTAGACTCGACGAGTTGTTCATACAACTCGGCGAGTCACAGCCAGAGTGTTCATGTGTTGAAGGAGGACTCAATGAGTTGTTCATACAACTCGGCGAGTCGGATGCAGATTGACTGAGTGTTAGTATCGAAGAGGAACTCGTCGAGTCTATGCCAAACTCGACGAGTAGTAGCTGGCAGAAGCAAGAAAGTGAGAGTAAGGACTCGACGAGTTGGTGACCCAACTCAACGAGTTAGGTCAACTGTATGTTGACTTTGACCAATAGGTTGACTTTGACCAGGGGTAAAATAGTCATTTTACCCTCAGTATAGTTATCAGTGATTGATTGAGTGTGCTTATGGAAATTGTAGCCGGGGAGATACCAGAGCAGCAGTAGGCAGTTTCCCGAGCAGTTCATTCAGCAGCCAGATTATGGGGTGAGTTTCCTTCCAGTAGGAACGGTTCTACGGCCACAATGCCGGCCCGATTAGCTAGCAGTAGTTTCCGGACTTCGGTCTGATGCAACAGATAGTGTGTTTGATGCCTTTGTGGCTCATACAAGATTTATGTGTTATGTGTTCCGGGCTACAGCCTGATGCAGTATGCAGTATATGTGTTTATGCTAGATGATGTGAGTTATGCAAGTTGATATGTGTTTATGCTATGCTATAATCAGTTAGTTCCGGACTTTGGTCCGATGCAGTTAGTTCCGGACTTTGGTCCGATGCAGCTAGTTCCGGACACCGGTTCGATGCAGGGGACAAGGTCCCGTCCGGACTTCGGTCCGATGCAGTGGGCAAGGCCCAGTATGTGATTCATACGTATTGTATGGTATGTGGTAGTTTGGGGGAGCTCACTAAGCTTCGTGCTTACAGTTTCAGTTTTGGTTTCAGGTACTTCCGCAAGTAAAGTGAAGAGCTCGGGATGATGGCATCGCACACACCACAACTTCAGTCTTTGTCCTGGGAGTTTGTTTTGATTCATAGTCTGATTTGATACAGTTGTTTCACGACATTTTATTATGATTTGAGATATTTGACGTATGGTTTTATGATATGACGTGTAATATATGATTTTTATTATTATTAAAACAAATTTTTTTTGGGTCGTATTTTTGGATGTTACATCACGATTTTCAAAAAGATAACAACAGATGATCATGTATTAATTATAACATCCCTTCACGATATTTGCACTCATAAATTTGACAAAAATAAACTAGTAAACAATAATCTGTTACAATAAAGGAGATATATTTGGAAAAAAAGTAGGAAGAGAGAAGTTGTAGAAATTAGAAATTAGAAAAAGATATTTGCACTCATAAATTTGACAAAAATAAACTAGTAAACAATAATTTGTTACAATTAAGGAGATAAAATTGGAAGAAAAGTAAGAAGAGAGAAGTTTTAGAAATTAGAAATTAGAAATTAGAAAAAGATATTTACACTCATAAATTTGACAAAAATAAACGTATCAAAGAATAAAGAAAATATCTTCAAAAAGTTAAAAGAAGACTAAGTGAAAGACAAGGAAGAAGATCCCCTTCCACCGGAGAATTGATGCTAGCAGCCGGAGAGCAACGACCCTTCCTTATCTCACATTTCTTGTAGTGTTGCTTCACCTACCCACCGTCATTGCAACAACATGTATGCATTCTTCTTCATTAGTGGTTGTATTCCTTTTGCTTTTGAGGATTAGACTTGTGCTGTTTATATTTATTTTCTTTTGTCTGTTGTTATGTTTAGATGAACACAGAACACGCAATGTCAGAATATAGTCACTATGACCTTTGGCTTTAGGACCTCCCATGACGAGTGTGTCTTGGTGTTTATTATATTTGTTTATAATGGGATTTATAATATCGTAAAATTACTAAGGTCTCCCAAAGTGCTTCCTACAACCCAAAACAATTGATTTTATCTTTTTTTTCTTTTGTTATACCTTTTCTCTAGATGCTAATTTTTAGTTAATGTTATCATTTATGTTTTATTATTTAATTAGTTTTTAGTAGAAACTTTTATAAGTGTAATATTTTACTCAATTTTATAATTTATATTACTATATTTATATTATTGATTCCTATTAAGCTTTAATATATATATATATATATATATATATATATATATATATATATATATATATATGAATTCGGCCCCCTTCTTTTATTGCTTGTGTTCCACCCCTGATTGCTTGTTTGATCCCTTGTTAATTTTACATTTTGCGGTGAAGAAGTGTGTGTAACTTGTTTAAAGGGTGTCGTTGTGGGTTGAGTAGTACTTGGTGACACCACTGCTTATCGTGTGAATGATGGGATCAAGTTAATCAGGCTGAAAGGTGAATCCGACGTGGGTAGCATGGTTTGTTGTTTGTCTTGCATGTCGATTTCGGAAGACGCCAATGATGCTACATAGCCTCCCAATTAGTTGATTGGACGAAAGTAAGGTCTCTCCAAATGCTAATGATAGGAAGTTATGTCTGTAAAATAGATGGAAAAAATAGGTTAAGATCATTACCATAGGGAACCCCGATAATGCTCTTTGATGCCTAAGTTAGTATTGAATGTTGTTCTTGCGTTATATCGTAGTGAAAAGTTTCTAAGACTGAGTGATTGTTATCTGTCTTGCTGGGGGAGATCGAGGTATTTAAATATGCAAGGAAAACCCTTGGTTGCTCATGTTGTAATGGGTGGTTGTATAGCCTTACGATAATAAGAGTAATATCCTTTAATATAATAAAACCTTTCTCCTGATTTCCAAGACATTGTTTTAACATTATGAGGGTATATTTTAATTGGGGTTGTTCTCTAGATGAGTGGGGATAAGGTAGATCTGGTTCGAGTAATTTGGCCTGAATGATGTTTGCTTATATGGGTTGGAAAGTTGCATTATTTGATTAAGCCTGCTTTTGTGTATGGATTAAGTCCATACACCATTAGTGTACAACAGATTGCATACAAAACCATAGTAAAACAATAATTATATATACATAACCACAACTAAAGTCCAATCTCTTTAAAATCTCGTTGCTAGGCTTCACATTCACTAATTCCTAGCATGTGATACATGATATGTAAGACAATAATATCTCGTGAGTCATATGGATTTGCACCCAAAACATTTACAACTTTTGATAAAGCTTACTATACTTAAAATCCACGATCGAATATAAGCCTATTTTATTCTAAAAGCATATTTTTTTTTATCTCCATTTAAAAGTCTTAGCTCCATCGCTATAAATACATGACAATGGATATTTTTCTTTTATAGTTATCTTAATTCATATCAATAAATTAAAAGTTGAAAACTAGAAAATTTCCAAAAATACAAATTTTAATAAAAGTAATTTAAAAAATAAGTGGACTTAGGGTTTGTTTGACACGGAGCGTTGGAGAGCTTTTAGCATTTGATAAAACGCCCTGTTTTGAACATAAAGCTTTGTTTAACACTACAAACTTTTAGCGTTTAGTTTAAACAAAACGTTCAAAATCCAAATGCTACTTCACATAGCGTTTAAAAAAATGCTACTTTACATAACGTTCAAAATCCAAATGCTACTTCACATAACGTTTAAAAAAATGCTACCAGATAGAAACTATCCGCTACCAATTATTTTTGTCCAATTCGCCCTTAATAAGAAAATAATAATAATAATAATAATAATAATAAAATAGATCGCTAGCTTTTACTCTTTTAGGCCAAAAGAGAAATAGGAAAAGAAAAAACTGGCGTGCACCGATCCTTTTAAATCGGTTGTATCTTTTTTTTTTTTGAACCGAAATCGGTTGTATCTGAGTGTGTCTCTGAAACTCCGTAGGAAGGTAAAGAAGTCTAATTGTCAGCCACCTGTAAAATGTAATTGATGCATCCAATTCCTCCATCGTCAATTCCAAAGCCCCCCTTCACTTCTCCCACTTCCATAAGCACACAACTCATTCTCCGATTCCTCCCACCATGAAGTTCGAACGCCCCTCTAAAACCCTCACCGCCACCGCCTCCAGCTCTTCTCAAGATGCTCATTTGCTCGTCCGCGAAACTCTCAGAATCTCCGCCAATCTAGCATCTTCACCTCCGCCGTCGGTGGTTGCGCCTCCGGAGAGTAGGTCGTTAGAGGCCACGAGCTTCGGCCTCGTTGAAGACCAATTCGTTGATGCCAGTTTGAGATTAATTTGTTATGAGGAGGTCGACGGCCGTAGGTTTAAGTATTTGGCACATACTAATGGGAAGAAATTCAACAAGGGTTCCAATTCGATTCGTTCCATTAGCTTGCAATCTCGTAAAGCCCCTGCAGATGTCGGTTTTTCCTTCTCTCTTTCAGTCTCTGTACACAGATACACATACCTATTTCTTTTTATCTTCAATGCACCTGTATTTTTGTCTCTTAACTAATTGTTACTCATGATCACTTGAATTCCTCATTTTTTACTCAAAATTTTCGACTATTCTATGCTACATCGTATACAGAACAACAAAGATATGAATCTTTCCTGTACTAATTTACACACATATCATTTCATATATGTGAGAAATTTTTGTTGCTGTATCAGTTTCAGTATCCATTGATACTGAGTAATATGCATATTCATGCGAATAATTTAGATAAGAATTGCAGGAGTTGATTTCGTTTATAAGATCCTATGTGGTTCCAGAAGGCTTCCCTGACAGTGTTAGCCCTTCATATGTGCCCTACATGACATGGAGAGCTTTAAAGGTACACCCTTAAATCATTAAACGGAATACCACTTTCATACAAAAATCCTCATAAGTCTCTTGATGATCAATTTGTCAATTATGTGAAATTTTAATTTAGCATTTCTTTGGCGGAGCAATGGGCGTCTTCACCACGCAAGCACTTCTGCATTCTGTTGGTGTCTCCAAAAGCCAAGCTATGCCTGGTGCTGTAGCTATCAACTGGATTATCAAGGTAAAAGAAAGGAAATAATTAGTTTCTGATGAAAACCAATTTAGGGTTGCTGTTTCTTACATAATAAAATCCTTTTTTTTTTTTTTCTAATAGGACGGTTCAGGGCGAATTGGGAAAATGCTATTTTCTCGGCAAGGAAAGAAATTTGATTATGATTTGAAGCAGGTGAAGTGAATTTATCTACCTAATTTTGTACAACTTCAAAAAGATTACAAATCTCATTATTATAGTTATTATTATTATTCTTTTAGCTTCGATTATCAGGTGACCTTTTGATGGAGTTGGGTGCCGGTGTAGAATTAGCTACTGCAGCTGCACCTCACCTCTTTCTTCCTCTTGCCTGTGCTGCCAATGTTGCAAAGGTTTTACTTTTACCACTTTCCTGACTCCATTTAATCTGCCTAATACATACTTGTATATATTATATATATATTATATACATATCAAGTATGTATTAGACACAATGTGCCTGATACATGCATACTATATGATATATGTTTTAGCATGATCAGGCATATTATGAATCAGGCATGATGATGAATATCATAATAGATAAGTTGTGAAAGTGTATCATGATCTTAAATTTGATTGTAGAATGTTGCTGCTGTTACATCGACATCAACACGTACTCCAATATACAAGGCCTTTGCAAGGGGTGAAAACATAGGTGATGTTACTGCCAAGGGAGAATGTGTGGGAAATGTTGCA
Organism: Lactuca sativa; assembly: GCF_002870075.4. Taxonomy (NCBI): domain Eukaryota; kingdom Viridiplantae; phylum Streptophyta; class Magnoliopsida; order Asterales; family Asteraceae; genus Lactuca; species Lactuca sativa. The sequence goes on along the minus strand of NC_056631.2, from coordinate 225,277,405 downwards.
GATTTGGTATGCCACTTTAAATAATTCTTTTTATTTTTTATTTTTAGGGTATAGATATATATTTAATTATTTATGTATTCTGATAAACAGTTGGGAACGGGATTGAGCATCATTATAGCTAAAAGAAATCCTTCATTGTTCACCACATTTGCTCTACTCTCTTGTGGATACCTTTATAGCTCTTACAGAGAGGTACACTAACACTACATCTAACCTTTTCAATCCCTTTGAAAGTACATTTAAAAGATTTCATTTACTAATTTTTATGGAATTATTATTATTATTATTTTTTAATTATACCACCAGGTAAAATCTGTTGTGCTGCATACACTGAATCGAGCAAGATTTACAGTGGCAGTAGAATCGTTTCTCAAAACAGGTCAGTCTAAATTCTCAAATGTTTATTTCCCCTATATGACAAATTATTATTTTCTTTGATTATTTAGTAAATAGTATTTTATGATTCAGGCTGTGTACCAAATTTGCAAGAAGGAAACATGATGGAAACAGTATTTAATTTCCCATGGTGTAAAGACAGACCAATTGTTCTTGGTATTTATTTATTGTTAATATATTTTTCGTGCTTCACTTCACATATAATCTTTTAATTTCTTTCTTGTACAATGTTTCTTATTCCTGTGTTTCAGGCTCAAGATTTAAGGATGCATTTCAAGATGCAAAATCATTTTATGACGTGGAGCCTGTTTTTGAGGTACCCATTTTTTTTTTTTTTTTTTTTTTAACAGCACATGAACTTGTATGTTTATTTATTTATTTATATATTTGCAGAAAGAGAGATATGTAGTGGCGTATAATCCTGCCAAAGGGAATATATATGCAGTCCTGAAAGATGAAGCAAAATCTGATGATATTTTGAAAGCAGCTTTCCATGTAAGTACCTTGATCTATATTGTTTTATAGTGGCGTAAGTTACATTTTTGGTCCCTGAGTATAGTTCATTTTTCATATCTGACCCTTAAAAATTGTCTTGCATTTTTGGCTCTTATTCGAATCTTTTTTTGGTCCTTGTTCTATGGTTTTTGGACCAAAAGTGCAAAAATTTATAGTAGAATAATTTGCATTTTTTGTCCCCAAGTATAAATGATTATTTCATATTTGTCCTCTTAAAAGTTTTCTCTTGCATTTGTGGCTGTTATTTGTAAAATTAGTTATATTTTGGAATCAAAAGGCAAACATAGTCATTATACTTGGAAGAGAGACTAAAAAACCGGTTGCAAAACCGCGAATAAGGACCGGAATTGCAAAAAAAAAAAAACAAATTGGGACCAAAGTTGCAAAAGTCAGCTATACTCAGGGACCAAAAGTGTAATTTACTCTTTATTTTTATTGTAAGACTAAAACCGATTCCATTGAGATGTTTTATGTATTTCAGGCTCATGTGCTTCTCCACATAATCCGGTCATCAAAAGACAGCCAAATTATAAACGAAAATACAAATACAAGCGGTGATCATTCAACTCTTTTGCCAACACCCTCAGATCTTCAAGGCCACGTGGCAGAATCTTATAGCATGGTGTCTGCTTTGTATGGGCCTTTTAAGACGAAAGCTAAAGAACAGGTAGGTTAAACCAAAATCTAATAATCTTTTTTCCCAGTTTACACCAATAACAATCAAAACTATTTATTAATTTTTTTTTATTTATTTATTTTTTTTTTTTATTTTTATTTATTTATTTTTTTTGTATAATATAGGGGTGGGTGATGTCAGATTCCCTTCTCAATCCTGGTCGGGCCCGCATATGTCAACAAGTTAAATAATGACTCACATGACATAGTAATCTTATGGATTTCCGTTGGGAAAATTTTAAACCGTTTATCCTTTTTACATCATTCACGCCTTCGGTTTGTATATGCAAGCAATTAAAAAAAAAAGTTTTAATCATGGGTATAACTATTTCCACATTTAACCTCCGAAAAACGACAAATCTATAGTTCCCATATAGGATTCATATAACCAGTTTGTATTGGTGTGAAAGGTGATGTTTCTCTTTAAACAAACCAAAATTCTCAAGATAGGGATCATGTATAAGATTGTTTTTCGTTTTATAAAGATTGCGATCGTAATATTCAACAAAAAGCATTTTAAAACATGAAAAAAAAAAATACATTTTTGTTAATCAGTTAAAACATGAAAAATACATTCTTAAATCTCAATACATCATTTAAAACTAGACAATTCAAAAGAGGTTTTCTACGGTTCATATTCCATGTATTTAGTTAGTCAAAGCCAAAATATTAGATTTCTAAATAAATAAATAAATAATAATGTTCCTATTTCGATTTTACCAAATAACGACTTATATATGATCATGATTAATTTACCTAGATTAGATCATACGATTGGAATTTTAACAGCTTTGAACCAAAGTACAAGCACATGCATGTACATCATGTCAGTTGCACAAGTGAGTTGATTTAATTTTCATGCCAAAAATCAAAGACTTTATTTATGGAATCTATTTTTATATGATTAAAACAAATATACGGAAAAAGATAAATGACGAAACCAAAGGAAAAGATTGAGGGTGTACTGTGTCCTTGGACATTGTATATGTACTATATAATGTAGATTGTAGAATGCATTACAGCTGGTGATCAGTAGCCCGTATATAATATATATATAGTTACAATGATACAATGTATGATACAAATGGTGTTGTGGTTACAAGTGTGTACTGTTTACAATTTCATAAGACGTGGCTATATATATATATATATATATATGTCATCATCATCGACAGTACTGATGCACTCACTGTAGCAGGTACACTTGACATCCTATTTTGCAACATTCATTCGTTTCCTCTTAAACCCAATCTTGTTTCAATTCCCTATACCATAATGAACTATTTCTTCATTAATTATAAGACAGACGTAACAGTTGACAAGTAATTAATGATATAGCGTATGAAGTTTGAAGTTAAGATTTGCATTGCATATTAATATATTATAAGGACAAGGTCTGACTTGAGGTCGCAAGTGGTCCCATGATGTTGGGATTAATATGATTCACAATATGAGAGTGAGAATGAAAACACCTATATTAAATGCTTTACCAACATTCACAAGAATATTAAAAGTCATATGGTCCAACAACACAACAGACATATCGCTCTTTTCTTTCTGGTTTTAATTCAAAACTTTTCACTTTTTTATTATTATTATTATTATTATTATTTTTGATGTCACTTATGAGATGATATTAGATAACGAGAAATTAAATATCCTTTGATTTTTTGTTTTACAAATCTTCTTACTTAGTTAAACAGTGATATTTGTAATATTTAATATTTATTTGATGAAATCTAATGATATTTTAGTATACTAATATGATATATGTTATCATATAATTAGGTAGAAAGATATTTAGGACAAAAGTAGAAAGATATTTAACATAGATAACATTATTTTCCTTTTTCAAACTGTATGTAATGTATCAATTATATATTAACTGCTATTGGTGGGACTTGCTCATGGATCTGACATTAATTTGTTGCTAAAATCTCTATCGTGTAAATATTTTAGTCTGGGAATTTTAACGCGTAAAGAAGGCTACATAAATTTATTACTCTTTCATCTTTTAATTTAATACATATCTAGTTTTATGAAGATAGATATTTAATTATTAATCAAATATATCAAATATTCAAATTTTAAGAAAAGTATAATAAACTAAACTAAAATCAAATCGATCAATACTTTCAAAGAATCATTACAAACATGTGAAAACAATACGGAATAAAAACTTATTTAAAAAATAAGAATTAATCGTTGCGTCTTCTCAAACCACTCATACAAATAGTACATGTTTACAAAGTAATGTTTACAATGCAGGTCAGCTCTTTGGCTAAATGCTACAAATATGAAATATATTTTAATATGATATCTTATTTTCTAACTTTTTTTATAACATTATTGTACTTCTAAAGTATTTTTATTATCATTTTATATTTTTTTATTTCATATCAGGGTGTTCTATTTTGAAAAATATACCCCTTGTAATATTGTTTATTATTTAAATGACGTTGTTATAAAGCAAACAATTATATTACAATGATTAATATGAAGACATAAAAATATAAAAAAACTATAATAAATAAATCAGTTAGAGTAGCTTTAACTTTGAAAATCGCTTTAACGAATATCCAATATGTTGCCTAGATTTTACAAAGTAGATTATATAGGATATTTCATCAAACTTTTAATAGAATTTAGCAAAGGGACCACAAATTTTCAGACAAAGGAGTAATATATAAAGAAAAAAAGAAAAAAGAAGCAAGAGATAAAAAAGTTATCAAATTAATATTCCATACAAATGGAATCCTTTACGTTAATCCATCCCTCATTAACTAATCATCATAACATCACCAAATCACATATATAATCCCCTAATTAAACCATATATAATATAATCCATGAGCATGAAGGCCTTCTTACTACTAAATCACAACACAAGATTCATTTTTTTTTTTTATATATTTAATTTGGATCTTGAGGTTGAGGTGCATTAATGGAGATAGAGTTGGTGATGTTCTTTGCAAGATTTTGTTTGTTGTTATGCATCCAGACTTTTAACACTCTCCTTTTGATCCCGATTTCTTGACAGAAGTGTTGAACAACGGATTCCTCTTGTCTTTGTATCTTCCACCCAACTTTCTCTGCAAAATTCATCATCTTCTCCTTCTGTTCTTGTGTGAACTTGGTTCTGAACCTCTTCTTCACCACCTGCTGCGCCACCGCTGCTCCCCGCCGATCTTCTTGCTCCTCAGATTCTGATCGGAAACCACCCATTCCCATTCCCATTCCCATTCCCATATTGTATGGTACAAGTGCCCCTCCGCCATTTCCAAGAACACCATTTGGGTGATGATGATGAGCTTGAAGGATGAGGTTTCTACCGTTTCCAAGATCAAGTCTTTTGAGATGTGGAGAGGAACTGTGGTAGTTAATGTAGTCGTAGGAGGTGGTGGGAATGGGGTGGTGGTGCCGGTGGTAGGAGGGGTTGTCACCTTCCATTTCTTTCCGGTGGAAGTTTCGGTGGCAGCTGCAGACTGCGCAAGTGAGAGCTTCAAGAGTACCCTCTTCACCGGAAGCCATGAACTCACCACACCCATCTGTCGCCTTTCCTCCAATGGAAGCTGCATGGTTCTTTAAACATTCTCTGTACCTTACAACCACCATCATCTTCTTGCTAATGTCCTCCATGGACGGTGGCGGCGGCGGCGGTGCTGTTATGGTGGACATATCGGGTGGTGGTTGATGGAGTGATAATGGGAGAATGTGATTGTGTCCATATGTGGTGTTGATCGGGAGAGCCATCTCTCCTACTTCTTCTTCTTCTTCTTCCTCTTCCTCATCATGTTCATGGTGAAATTCCATTTCTACCCTTGCGCCTGCACTAAGATTGAAGAAGTTGAAAATGGAGGGTTTTGGAGGTGAGGGGAGTACTAAACATGAGTTTATGGGAGAAATGAAGGCTGAAAGAGGGTAAGGGGTATAAGAGAGAAAAAAAAAGGAAGACAAAAGCTGATTGCTTTGCTTGCACTATCAGGCATCAAGTTTAGCCTGGTTATCCACACCTTATATTGTTAAATTCAGAATCTCATACTAATTTTGTTATATCGTGTCCAAGTTATTATACATGTGATGATATCAAATCAGTGATTATCGGTCTGGTAATAGTTTCTTTTCCAACGGTTTTGTTAGATGCTAAAAAAAACCCTAATAATTGGTGACGTGTAGTCATAACATCATTTCTTTTTGAAACTTAAAAAAATATTTGACATTTCTTGAGTTTTGTAGCGCCCATTTGCGGATTTTATTATTATTATTATTATTATTATTATTATATATTAAAGTTATAAAAAAAATGAACAGTATACTGCATTAGAGTTGGCAGAATTGGTCCCTGTTTATTATGTGAATTACAGTTTGGTCCCTCCGTAGATATTTTCCTTTTTGCTTTTTTGTTATCTCTGGTTTTACCTGAGCCTCTAGATTCTTCGTCTCAGATAAACCCAAAAAGGGTCTCTCCACCACCGCCCTATAGGCGATTGCTCACCACCAACTCTGCCCCTTTTGTTACCCTTCTCCAACCTTCTTCTACGCCGATCCTTCTCTAACTCTACATCTCCCTTCTAATTTTGCGCTTCTCTTTCTACACCTAGAAAAAATTCATATCGTCCCTCATACAAGCTACTGCTCACCGCCGCCATCCCCTCCATTTTCTCGACTTAGGACACCGGCAGCAAACCACCAGCCGTCACCAAACGCTGCTTCATCTTTTTGGATATACCACAAACGAATGCAAACCCTAGCCTTATCTACTCTTCACCACCGCCAACACAGTCGACGCCACACCCCACCCACCTTCAACACAATCTGCTATTTCTCTACTTCATCGTTGTAATCACCTTCTTCACTTTCACCATTTTTTGTTTGCAACTACGGAGCTCTGTTTCTAGATCAGAGTTGAGATCGTCCTCACAATTTCCTAATTCATGGTTTCAACGGTTGATTCCGCCATTCAGAAACTCGCCACCGTTCAACTCAATGAACTCTACACATCTTCATCTCCTAATCTCCAGAAAAAAACTCTCCAATCTATCTCCCGAACAGGTATGTGTGTGTCTGTTATAACAATGAGTCGCACGGGATTGATTTTACCTTTTTTGGGGTATGTGTAGAATGAGCTCAGAAAGATGTTGTTGGAGACGGGGCAGGTTCATTTGTTTGAGAATTGGCCTGATCCTGGTGTTGATGATGAAGATAAAAAAGCTCTGCTTGCTCAGGTAATTTTACTTGCTGCTAGGGCTTTTGAATCAGCCAATTTATTTAGGTCAGAATCCGTCGATGACCTATCCGTCTACACCATGAGTCTACACCATGACCGCAGAAGGAGGCGAGAGCGAACAACCGACTAATTGCCACGGAGCCGTCCGTTCTTCCCAATTCGATTAGGGTTCAGATTACTCGAGTTTGTTAGATTGAAGATTAAACCTTGAAATGAGAATGGAGGAAGACGAGAGGAGAGAAGCAACAATCGCATCGGCTGCGTGTCTGAACCCTAAATTCAAGCCCTCATCTATTGTTGCACAAGCTCGCGTTTCCAAATTCCAGGTTCCATGATTCATCTTTTTAATCAAAATATGGTATTGGGTCTGTCATAACTCATCGATTCCTTCGATTATGTACAATCAATAGCGATATCGGATTTATTCAGATATCTGATTTGCTTCTTCTACGCTCTTCGATTTAGGAATCTAAAGTTCTATTTGCATTACCATGTCAGAATCTGTTTTGGAATTCCAATTCATAATAACAGGAACTGGAACTAACTATCATCTGTTTGATTGTGATCCTTTCATCGATAGGAACCGCACAAGAGACAATTACAGATAAAAGAAAAATCCAAGGTCAAAAAGAAATCACAAGGTTCGTTCTACAGCTTCCATTAAAACTATGTTTTACTTTTTTGTTGTTGTTCACTGTAAGGTGATCAATCATGGTTCTACAGAATTTATGCTTTCATCAAAGGAATCAAGAACGCATTACAAATGTGGAGGGATAAAAGGGATAAAAGAGTATGAAGTATGTGAAAATTCCCCTGAGTATTTGTTCTTTGACTCTTTTCATTTTAATGAAGTGGTAAGTCGACATACTTGCTTCTAGATGTCGTACTCCAATAATGCTTTAAGTATCGTTAGCCTTTCTCATCGTATATTTTGATTTTTTTCTATTGTAATTGGCTTTTTTTAAATGTTTTTTATGTGTGCAATTTGGGAGTTTATGTTCTGCTATCCCTTGATGATCAAGGGGGAAACTTAATTCTAAGTAAAATGCGTGCATATATGATGTTCGAATAATTTTGGCTAAGTCATTTCTCCAATGCTAATGACCTTATTAATATGTTAATAATTGTGTTAATGAAGATGGAAGCCTTGATGAAGAGAAGAGACAAACATATATTCTCTAATTGGAACCTTTGGATCAAAATTTGAAGAGCTTCGTATAACCTAATAGGGTAATTGGATTTTAATTATGTGGCAACTCCACTGTTTCAGGTTAGACTCAGCTGGACATTTATTGGATGTATGTATGGGACAGGTGGGATTACCCCATTTGGAGCCAGTAACATGTTAAATTTACCATTTTGCCCTTTATTTACACCTTTTTAAAGGTTAAATCCAGAATCCAACAACGACTTGTATAAAGTGTGTAGTAATAGAAGACAGTTACAGTTATAGTTACTGATTGTTTGATTCCATTCCGTTGATTTGTGATTCCATTTCATTGATTTGTGATTCCATTCCATGGTTTTTTTTCCAGAGTGGAAGTAGTTCCGGGGATGCACACTTGTATCTTTTGGTTTGATTACAAGAAATATCTTGAAGGATTGTAGGATCGTAAAAAAGGAATTTGTAATTTCTTTTGCTTCTGTTATGTTGGGTGTAATTTAACAAAAAAAAAAAAATGTAACACCGTAAAAATTTGAAACAATTTTTCACTTTTGAAAACCATAAAATATCATTCACATTCATTTTAAAAACATTGTATCAACATTGTATCAGTACAAAACCCCAAGATCAGAATATATATATAAACTCCAATGTGTGTGTGTACGAATCATGCCGGCGCCTTCCCGCGCTCATCACTGGTACCTGAAACACATAACACAACAACTGTAAGCATAAATGCTTAGTGAGTTCCCCAAAATAACGCATACAACACATACGCCACTCAAGGCTATAATGCGACCCTTCGGTCGATGTGTCTCAGTGGGACCCTCCAGTCTCGTAGCTCGTTGGACCCTCTGGTTCGGTCATAGCTCGTTGGACCCTCCGGTCCTGTCTATATCATCATACAACATACATATATCACATATCACATAATCTCATACATAACACATAAGACCCTCTGGTCATCGCATAATACCACTCTAGGTAACGTATAGTGAGAAGACTCACCTCGGTGTCTTGGTAAATATCTGACTTAGAAGAAATGTGATCTAGCCTCCGCCTAATCACATAAAGTAATACTCTCATAAATACAACTGTACTCAACCCTAAAAGTCAACAACATCAACGGTCAAACTTTGACCCGACTCGTCGAGTGCACTAGGGCGACTCGGTGAGTCTACACGTGTCCACTGACTCTCTTAGTCCCTCTCTTGGCACGTCGAGTACTTCCACTGACTCGACGAGTTCCACCTGGCATGAATCGCGGGGCCACCCCGACTCAACTCGCCGAGTCTCAAGAACAACTCGGCGAGTTCTGCCTTGAACTCCAGTCCGCCTGACTCTCCCTGACTCACCGAGTTATTTCCCAACTCGGCAAGTCCACTCACTGAGTGATTTACGGGAAACCCTCATCCTACTCACCGAGTCTGTTCTTCGGACTCGGCGAGTTCATGCCATGCACAAACTCCATAGGCCTCCTAAGGTCAGATCTGTTCCATACATTCATAGATCTGGCCTTCCCAAGCATGATAATCACGTAAAGTTCAGACCTTGACACTCATATAACATCTAAATGGTCTAACTTGGTGATTTAGCCCCAAAAATGACATCCCAAGCTCATGGCTCCCAAAATAACTCATAAAGCTCCAAGTGTTAAGGTCTCTGGACGTCTTTTGGTCCAGATCCAGAACATAGACTCGAGAAGGGACCAAATGCTCTACTTATTCATCCTATAAAAGGGTTAGAAAACCCTAACACTAAGAATCAACATCAAAACTGCAGAAGGTCCGAGCAAAATACCTCAATATGATCTCTAAGAACTCAGAAATCACCACAATCGCTCCTCCTTCAGCCTCCTCTTGCCTTGGTCACCTCCTTCTTGCAAAAACACCCACAAAAGGATCAAGAATGACCTCTCCTTCCTCACAAACGCTCTAGATCTCTTAGGGTTTCTCTCTGGGGGTTGGTGGCCGCAAATGACGACCCTAAGGGCCTTTAAATAGGTCTCAAACCCTGGTAATTAGGGTTTCATTAAACAGCATGGACTCGCCGAGTCCACTCATGAACTCGCCGAGTCCAATCATGAACTCGCCGAGTCCAACTGTGAACTCGAATACGTATCCGCGACCATACTTGGCGAGTTTAGACGCCAACTCGCCGAGTCTCCTCACAAGTCCCAAAAATAAAAGAAAAAATTAGGATACATGGGAATCCGGATGTTACAATTCTCCCCCACTAGAATCAGACTTCGCCCTCTAAGTCTCATTCTGCAAACAACTCTGGATGCTGCTCCCGCATCTCACGCTCCGGTTCCCAAGTCAACTCTGACCCTTTCCGATGCTGCCACTGGACCTGAACCAGAGGCACCTCCTTGTTCCTCAAAACCTTGACCATCCGATCCCTAATCGCTACCGGTCTCTCAACATAATTTAGGCTCGCATCCACCTGAATATCTTCTAATGGAACCACTGCCGACTCGTCGGCTATACACTTTCGCAGCTGCGACACGTGGAAAGTGTCATGAATCTGACCCAACTCTGTTGATAACTCTAAACGGTAGGCTACCCTGCCTACCCTCATGATCACCCTGAAAGGACCAATATATCAGGGCCCCAACTTGCCCCTCTTCCTGAAGCGAATCACTCCTTTCCAAGGAGAGACCTTCAGGAGCACGAAGTCGCCGACCTGAAACTCGAGCTCAGACCGGCGTCTGTCCGCATAACTCTTCTGACGACTCTGAGCGGTCAATAACCTCTGTCTGACCTGCTGGATCTGCTCTGTCGTCTGGAGCACAATCTCGGTACTACCCATCACACGCTGCCCTACTTCTCCCCAGCAAATGGGGGTCCGACATCTCCTCTCATACAATAGCTCAAAGGGCGGCATGCTAATGCTCGAATGATGGCCGTTGTTATAAGAAAACTTCGCCAAGGGCAAATACGTATCCCAACTCCCGCTGAAATCCAACACACATGCTCGGAGCATGTCCTCGAGCGTCTGAATTGTCCGCTCACTCTGCCCGTCAGTTTGTGGGTGGTATGCGGTACTAAAATGCAGTTTCGTACCCAATTCCTCATGAAACTTCTTCCAGAACCTGTAAGTGAAACATACATCTCGATCTGAGATAATCGAGATCGGCACTCCATGCCGCGATACCACCTCTCTCATGTACAATTATGCCAACCTCTCCGCGGAAGAGCTCTCACTGATGGCCAGGAAGTGAGCACTCTTCGTCAACCTGTCCACAATCACCCAAATTGCATCGACACCCCTCGCGGTCCTTGGCAATTTGGTGATGAAATCCATGGTAATCTGTTCCTATTTCAACTCGGGAATCTCTAATGGCTGCAGCTTACCATGTGGACGCTGGTGCTCGGCCTTAACCCTGCGACAGGTCAAGCATCTCTCTACAAACCATGCGACATCTCTCTTCATACAGGGCCACCAATATCCCCTTTTCAGATCCAAATACATCTTAGTGGCCCCGGGATGGATCGAGAATTTCGATTGATGAGCCTCTTCCATCTAAATGGTATGCGTTCCGCCCACAGACGATACCCATATCCGACCCTGAAATGTCATAAGCCCCCGACTATCGGTAACGAATTCCGATACCAGCCCGACAACTCGCTTTCTCTTCTGGCTTTCTGGCCTCACAGCCTCAGCCTGGGCCCCACGGATAGCATCCAACATCGGGGTCATCACTGTCAATCTCAAACAAACATCCCGCAATGGGGCGCCCTCCGCCCTTCGGCTCAGTGCATTGGCTACAACATTAGCCTTGCCCGGGTGGTACAAGATCTCACAATCATAATCCTTGACCACGTCCAACTACCTCCTCCGGCGCATATTCAGGTTGGGCTGATCCATCAAATACTTCAAGCTCTTGTGGTCCGTGTATATCGTACACCGAACCCCATACAAATAATGTCGCCAGATCTTGAGGGCGAACACTACCGCTCCCAGTTCCAAATCATGAGTGGGATATCTCGACTCATGAGGCTTAAGCTACCTCGATGCATACGCTATCACATGCCCCCTCCGCATAAGCACCGCTCCCAACCCGGATATCGATGCGTCACAATATACCACAAAATCCTCCATCCCTTCCGGAAGGGCTAATACTGGGGCCTCGCATAATTTCCAGCAAAGTGTCTCGAACGAGGTCTGTTGCTCCGGACCCCAAGAAAACGCAGCACCCTTCCAGGTCAACTTGGTGAGTGGCACAACGATCTTGGAGAAATCCTTAATAAATCTCCGGTAATAGCCGGCCAATCCCAGAAAGCTCCTGATCTCGGTGGGTGATCTCGGCACCTCCCACCTCATGACTGCCTCAATCTTGGCCGGATTGACCAATATCCCATTCTGGTTAACGAGATGCCCTAAAAATTGAACCTCTCGCAACCAGAACTCACATTTGGAGAACTTGGCATAAAGCCTCTCCGATCTCAGAACTCCGAGGATCTCCCTCAAATGCTCCTCATGCTGCTCTCTGGATCTCGAATACACCAATATGTCGTCGATGAACACGATCACTGAGCGATCCAACATCGGTCTGCACACTCTGTTCATGAGATCCATGAACACCGCTGGTGCGTTGGTGAGTCCGAAAGGCATCACCATGAACTCGTAATGCCCTTAACGAGTCCGGAATGCTGTCTTCTGGACGTCCTCCTCTCGCACCCTCACCTGATGATACCCAGACCTCAAATCGATCTTGGAGAACCAAGATGCTCCCTGCAACTGATCGAACAAATTGTCGATCCTCGGCAACGGGTAACGGTTCTTGACCGTTAGCTTGTTCAACTCCCGGTAATCAATGCACATCCGGTGTGAACCATCCTTCTTCTTGACAAAAAGAATAGGCGCTCCCCATGGCGAACTGCTCGGCCGAATAAACCCCTTCCCCAGCAGCTCCTGGAGCTGCGAGGATAACTCCTGCATCTCTGGAGGCGCAAGGCGATAAGGCGCCTTGGCGATAGGCGCAACTCCCAGAACCAATTCAATACCGAACTCTACTTGCCTCTCCGAAGGCACACCCGACAACTCCTCTGGAAACACATCCGGAAACTCACGCACTATCGTGACCTCATCAACTGATCTCGGTCTCTCTGAATCGACCCTCGCATCCATCACATATGCCACAAATCCCTTACAGCCCTGCTGTAGACTCTGTCTCACTCTGGCGGCCGAGCAAAGTGCTGAACCCGTACGTGTACCCTCGCCATACACCGTAAGGACTCCCCCACTAGGGTCTCGAATTGTCACTAACTGACGCTCGCAGTCTATCACAGCTCCAAATCGGCTCAACCAATCCATACCCACTATAACACACACGTCCCCCATCACGATCGGAACCAGATCTATCGAAAACTCCACACCGAAAATGTAACGCCTGTGTTTCCGGGATTGCCATTTTTAGCAATGTAATAGTCTAGTTTAACCTTTGTAACCTGTTTTGAAATAATAAGAATGTATTATTTTGAGTATTATGTGTTTTGTGCTTAATTACTTAATTATGAGGAAGTTATGATTTATCGAAGTTTCGACTTTGCGGTATGCAGCCTGAAATACTCGATTTGAGATCGAGCGGTTTTTAGCCGAAGCATTCTAAACGAGGATCAAAGGTCTCGTTGTTGGTATCGAAGCGATAAAAAGTTAGGTGAGAACGGACGTCAAACGAAGAAGTTATGAATTTATAACGAAGTTTTTCTGTCGCGGCCTATTAAAAATAAATAAAAAATAAAATCGAAATTAGCCGACGGAGTCTAAATGAAAGTTGTAGAGCGTAGTCTCACCTTCGCGTGGATATAAAGAACGTTGAAAACAGAGTTCGTATGAAGAAGATATGAATTTCCAGAGTTTATTAATTATTTTGGAATTAAATTAAATCATTAAATCGGAAGCTTTATCCGAAGAGTAGTCACCGATCTGATCCGAGGTACGCGCCGCGTACTCGTGTATGCCCTGCGTACTCTGAAGGTGTCGACATCGCAACAAGTGGCTTCGGATACGTAAGCAGTGACGTTTCTCAGACCAGTACGCCCCGCGTACTCCGAGGCTCCAGCCTCCTATAAATAGGATGCGAGGGTAGCCGACTATTTTGCTAATTTCCTCTCTTCTCTCTCCCATTTTGCATCGTTTTGCATGCTAGAAATACCCCGAAGCCCCGATATTATTCTCGAGCCCCGAGGCAAGTCCCGAGATCCCGAAGATCCCGAGAAGTGCGGTTCCCGAGCCGAAGCTCTTCCCGCGAGAAGTTTGATTTTTGTAGAGATCTTCCAGATCTGCTGAGGATTACTACTTCTGCAAGTCGTAGTGCTGTCTGATCGTCTTCTGATCAAGTGAGTGTATACTACCTTTCATAAACACGATAATAATAAAAGTATGGTTCGAGTGTATTAAGTATATTGTTGTTTATATGTGTGAGTGTGTAGTTACTTTCTTCTAACGCATGATTATGGAGTATTATATACGAAATACGTGTTATGTCTAGAATTTGTTGTTATGTGTGTGAATGTATGTTCACCCTCTTCCATCTCATAGATCTGAATTGCTTTCTATGAAATACGTGTTACGTGGGTATGCCTCATCTGTTATGTGGAATATATATTGAATGAAAATGATATACAGGTTTCAAACTATGTATGAAAGTATATATTTTATCTACTAATATGTTGGGTAGAACATGGGTAGATAGTTGGTGTGTAATAAACAGATGAGAGGCCTCGATGTTGTTGTTGTTGTTGATCTAGTTATTCAGCGGAGTATGGATAACGACCACGAACTCTTTCTAGACAGTCCAGTGGAACGCTAGCAGGTTCATAACCTGTAGGTGTTGTGAACGATGTGTTCACCGGTGTACTCTATCCCCCTCATGGTTGCCTTTAGGATATCTATTGTTGAGGAAACCCCTTAGCAGTGATGTCCGTCCCGATGAAAATCCTAGATTAGGTCCCTTGAGATAGATGTTATTTTAGGGACGTAAAGTGAGGATAACGGGAATGGGTAATCGGGATAGTGTTGGTTGGTGAAATTAAATATAATTTATTTATTGTGGGTTGAAAACCCTATATGCTCACCAGGCTCCCAAGCCTGACCCACTCAGTTTTATTTGTATTACAGGTAGTGGCGCAAGGGCATAAGATGGTTGAATCATCAAGTTGTTTTGTTTACAAGTCTGTATATGTATATATTTGTTGAAAGACTTGTAATGTTATCGTTTATGCTTTATGGTCTGTATCGGAACATGACATCCCGAGTTTTGATTATATAATGAAAATGCATCTCTTGATGAAATGCTTTGATAAATATTATTTTATCATGTTTTGTTTTGGGAACAAATTCCGCAACTCTTTTAAATCAAAAGGATTTACTATGAAATTATTTTAAAAAGCATAAATGAAATCGGTCTTTTCTGGCCGAGATTTTGGGGATGTCACAGAAGATCTCAAGAACACATCCTCGAATCACATCTGAAGCATCCACTGCTCGCTCATCAACTATAGAAACTCGTAGAGGTCGATCCAACACCTCTCGACGGATACTAATGTGCTGACTAAAAGCTACTGAAACGAATGACCGACTTGCACCCGAGTCAAATAATACCAAAGCAGACACAAAACTCACAAGAAAAGTACCTACGCACATCATCATATAAGCATAAAAACTCAACTCAAATAAAAGATGAAAAGAGAATACATACCAGCCACAACATCGGGCGCCGCGCGGACCTCCTCTGCGGTTAACTGAAATGCTCTCCCACGAGCCTTCGGGGTCTCGGCCTTCACCGGCCGAACCTCGGTAGCCCTAGCAGCAGGCGCAGATCCCTACGCTGACCCCTGAAGAAGCTGAGGGCACTTGGCCTTCCGATGGCCGGTCTGGTTGCAATGAAAGCAATCCGAAAATCCCTTGGGGCAATCCCTCGCGATATGCCCCTCCTTCCCACACTTGTAGCATACTCCAGCCCTGCACGGCCCCTCATGACTCTTACTGCACTTCCCACAAGTGCGAACCTTCCTGCCCCCAGATCTTGAATCAGCGGGTCTAGCCCGCTTGGCTGCCGGCTGAGACTGAGCCAGTCACCGATCCGCCCTCTGTGACTCGGCCTCCTCCCTGGCCTGAGTCTCCAACTCAATCTCCCTCTTCCGAGCATTTTCCTGGAGCTCAGTAAATGTTCGGTAAGTTGAGTTCGCCATGAACTCCCGATTGTCTCTCCTCAGCACACTCAGATAACGACTCATACGAGCCTGCTCAGATGACACCTGCTCAGGGCAAAACATCGCCCTCTCATGAAACTTTCTGGTGATCACTGCCACAGAATCAGTACCCTGTTTGAGGGTCAAGGACTCCTGAATCAACCGTTCCCTCTCCACCGGGGGAACATAATCCTCTCTAAACATAGCAGTGAACCTCTCCCAGGTCACCTCGGAAATCTTAGCCAAAGTGAAGTTCGCCGTCACGAACTTCGACCAATCCTTCGCTCCCAAGTGGAGCTGGTTTAGGGCGAACCGGACCCTCAAGTGCTCTGGACAAGAACACGTATAGAAACATCCCTCGATGTCAGAGATCCATCTCATAGCGGCAATCGGGTCCTGTGTCCCGTCAAACTCTGGTGGCTTCGTGTTGCTGAACTCCCGAAACAACAACGAGTCACCTCCCTGAGGTCTGGCAGCAGCAATAACAGCAGTAGCTGCAGCTGCAGCAGCCTCAGTTAGCTCTGCATACCGCGCATCAAAAGTCTCAATCAATGTGGTCTTGATGTCCCCAAACATCTCAGGAATCTCAGCCCGAATGGCAGCAGCCACCTCCTTGTGAATCAATCGTCGGATCTCCTCGTCGCTGACACCACTGGTCTCAGGTGTGTGTCGAGTCCCAATCATGATGCCTCTGAAATACAACAATAATTATCAGAGACCCGATCAAGCATACTCATACCTGATAAAGCAACCCTACTCGTCCTCCGTTGTCCAAAAGATTCTTACTTGGAATGCCCACTGATCCGGTGTCTTCAGTAGTACGAGCCCAATACTACCGACCACACCGCATCAGCATTCACTCCAAGTCCTCCTCCTTGGATCCTGGGTTACGAGTACTCTACTCTTATGAGCTCCTAACTGTTATCTACTCGCTCTCAAAGCATCTCAGCAGCAGAAATCTCCTAGGCTAAGGCATCACAAATCAGGCCACTCTAGTCCTACAATGTATACCTAGCCTACTCTAGCATGCATAATGTATCATAACATATCTCATAACACATAATGTAAGGGTACTTTTGGGGATTCACCGTTTGGACGCTGGCTGATCGTACACACGGCTCTGCTCTGTTTGTCTCAAAACTCTTTTTACTATTTTCTAAAATTTTACTTCATTATCAAAATTTTCCTCAAATCCTCAGTTTGAGTTCAGATACGCCTGAAGGTGCAGCCGAATCCCTCAAAACAAGGCTCTGATACCAACTTGAAACACCGTAAAAAGTTGAAACAATTTTTCACTTTTGAAAACCATAAAATATCATTCACATTCATTTTAAAAACATTGTATCAACATTGTATCAGTACAAAACCCCAAGATCAGAATATATATACACTCCAATGTGTGTGTGTGTACGAATCATGCCGGCGCCTTCCCGCACTCATCACTGGTACCTGAAACACATAACACAACAACTGTAAGCATAAATGCTTAGTGAGTTCCCCAAAATACCGCATACATCACATACGCCACTCGAGGCTATAATACGACCCTCCGGTCGATGTGTCTCAGTGGGACCCTCCAGTCCCGTAGCTCGTTGGACCCTCTGGTCCCGTCATAGCTTGTTGGACCCTCCGGTCCGGTCTATATCATCATATAACATACATATATCACATAGCACATAATCTTATACATAACACATAAGACCCTCTGGTCATCGCATAATACCACTCTAGGGCGACTCGGCGAGTTTACACGTGTCCACTGACTCTCTTAGTCCCTCTCTTGGCACGTCGAGTACTTCCACTGACTCGACGAGTTCCACCTGGCATGAATCGCGGGGCCACCCCGTCTCAACTCGCCGAGTCTCAAGAACAACTCGTCAAGTTCCGCCTTGAACTCCAGTCCGCCTGACTCTCCCTGACTCACCGAGTTATTTCCCAACTCGGCAAGTCCACTCACTGAGTGATTTACGGGAAACCCTCATCCTACTCGCCGAGTCTATTCTTCGGACTTTGCGAGTTCATGCTATTCACAAACTCTATAGGCCTCCTGAGTTTAGACCTGTTCCATACATTTATAACTATGGCCTTCCCAAGCATGATAATCACGTAAAGTTCAGACCTTGACACTCATATAACATCTAAATGGTCTAACTTGGTGATTTAGCCCAAAAATGACATCCCAAGCTCATGGCTCCCAAAAATAACTCATAAAGCTCCAAGGGTTAAGGTCTCTAGACCTCTTTGGGTCCAGATCCAGAACATAGACTTGAGAAGGGACCAAATGCTCCACTTATTCATCCTCTAAAAGGGTTAGAAAACCCTAACACTAAGAATCAACATCAAAACTAAAGAAGGTCCGAGCAAAATACCTCAATATGATCTCTAAGAACTCAGAAATCACCACAATCGCTCCTCCTTCGGCCTCCTCTTGCCTTGGTCACCTCCTTCTTGCAAAAACACCCACAAAAGGATCAAGAATGACATCTCCTTTCTCACAAACGCTCTAGATCTCTTAAGGTTTCTCTCTGGGGGTTGGTGGCCGCAAATGACGGCCCTAAGGGCCTTTAAATAGGTCTCAAACCCTAGAAATTAGGGTTTCATTAAACAGCATGGACTCGCCGAGTCCATTCATGAACTCGTCGAGTCCAGCTGTGAACTCGCATACGAATCCACGACCATACTCGGTGAGTTTAGACGCCAACTCGCCGAGTCTCCTCACAATTCCCAAAAATAAAAGAACAAATTAGGATACCTGGGAATCCGGATGTTACAAAAAAAGAAGAAGAAGATTGATGTTGGCTCATCGCTTCATCCAACATATTTTTTTTCTTTTTGCTTCAGGGTGTTAGGTCGTCTTCCGTTGTGAAAGAAAACCTCTGGTTGGGGTAAATCTTCTCTTAATCAGCGTAGAAAATGTGACTTTCTCTACCAATTTCTTATATTTAAAATTTTTTAAATCAGGGTTTTAAAAATTACCTGTGATGTTGATTCTTATATTCATATGATATAGCATACCATGTGCTTGATTAAATGTCTAAGAGAATTAGTTTTTGATTAAATTCAGTTGTTTTTATGTGCTGATCTTATAATATTTTTATATTTGTGTGGAATTTCATCTAGGTACAAATTTGAAGTCTTTCTTTTACTACTTGAAACATTTGGTTGGGTGAAGATGAAAGATGATTACCTTCATAACATTCACACAAATCAATGTGAGTAAGTTTAAAAGCTCATTCCCAATTGGATAACTTAAGCCCTAAGCAATCCAAATCCTTTCCATGATAAGCCTTGGACGATTTTATGACTATCCTTAGCCCTAGAAATCGTCCACCCCCTATCCATAAAGGATATATAGCCCAAATTGCAACTATCAAACAATTGACAGTTTATACCCCTTTATTTAATTAATCTCTTTAAGTCACCAAATTAATTCCTAATTAATTTATGACTTATATTAATCAAATAATAATATTATTATTCCTTATATTATTCTTATAATATATTAATAATATTCCTTCTCTCATTATAAATCATCCTGTCAAGTTGCTATGGTGAAGGTAACCCAAAAGGACCATGCTCAACCGGGTCAAATACTTGCCTAATATAGTTGTAGCCTTACACACTATTCCAACAGTCTCCCACTTGGATAAGTCTAGTAACTATATATACAAGTATATTCCGATTAGCAATCGTAGCTCTGAAAGACGCTGTCAAACTCTGATCTAATCAATCTTGTCCTTTAGATAATGGACCGTACAGTCCTCTGTTTAGACATCATGCTGACAATTCTATGGAACAATTTGTCTAGCATTTGGTTTCTTGATCTCCGATTCATTTGAAATAGAACTTAATCGAACACATCAATTCAGTTCTGACCGGGCCCGACACATAAGTCAAATCAAATCATCGAGCGGCCGAGATATCGCTTTTACCCTCTTGGGATAAAAGTAACAGATAAACTTCGACTTATATGCATTTACTTATTCATTAATCAGCCATACACAACAATGCGTTTTATAACATCAAGTTACTGATGCGGTTTCGCATTATCAATGTACAACCAATAAACAAATAACAAACCATATATCTTGGTTTTAAGACTATATGATATTATCTTCTTGCGATCACCACTTTTATCACATTCCATAAGGTGATTCCAGCAAGCGTGGATTTGTTCCAATGCTCAAAACTAGTTCATAAGCACTCATGAACGTTGCAGCAAACTTTTGCTATGTCTAATACCATTTAGACAATCTACACACCAATTCATGACAATCTTCATTCATACCTACTTCCAACATATGAACGATTGTGGACAATTTGAACAATTCGATTATTCTTAATAAACTCAATTATTCTGGAAGTCAAAACATGCAAAATGAAACAATAGTTAAACAATTAACATAAGACAGTAACATTACTCATATATAATACTCTTTTATTTAATCAACAAATGTTAATTACATTTATCTATTACACGTTTCTACTATTATCGAATCTATACTAATATCATCCTTCAGCCCAATACTCCTAGCATGCTGCAAGTGCTTAACCCTACTTAGTCCCTTCGTAAGCAGATCTGCTGGGTTATCTTCTGATGATATCCTCTTCACTACGAGTTGTCCTTCTTCTACACGATGTCTAATAAAGTGATATTTTCTGTCGATATGTCTAGATCTACCATGATCCCTCGGTTCCTTGGTCAGGGCAACCACTCCTTCATTATCACAGAAAATCTCCATGGGCTCCTTTATGGCGGGTACAACTCCAAGATCACCGATGAAGTTCTTTAACCATATTGCCTCCTTCGACGCTTCGCTCGCTGCAATGTACTCTGATTCGCACGTTGAATCAGCTACGGTTTCCTGCTTGGAACTTTTCCAAATTACTGCTCCTCCACTCAGGGTAAAGACCCAGCCCGACTGCGAACGGTAGTTGTCCCTGTCGGTCTGAAAGCTGGCGTCACTATACCCTCGCACCTTCAAGTCATCACTCCCTCCGAAGACTAAGAACCATTCCTTCGTCCTCCGAAGGTACTTAAGGATATTCTTGACCGCAATCCAATGGGCTCTGCCAGGGTTCCCTTGATATATGCTAACCATGCTCAAAGCAAAGGCTACATTAAGGCGAGTACAAGTCATAACATACATAATTGAGCCAACTGCAGAAGCGTATGGTACTCGACTCATTTCTGCTATTTCAGCTTCGGTACTCGGACTTTGAGTCTTACTCAACTTGGCATTACTTTGTATCGGTAATTCTCCCTTCTTCGAGTTTTCCATACTAAAACGTTTTAGTACCTTATCTAAGTAAGTGTTCTGACTAAGTCCTATTAGTCTCCTACTTCTTTCTCTCACTATCCTTATTCCCAAAATATAGGAAGCCTCTCCGAGGTCCTTCATAGCGAAGCACTTCCCGACCAGGACTTAACCTCCTGCAGAGTCGGGACGTCGTTTCCTATAAGTAGTATGTCGTCGACATACAGAACGAGGAAGCTTACTATACTCCCACTGGCTTTGACATATACACACGATTCATCTTTGCTTCGTACAAATCCAAACTCTTTGACTTTCTCATCGAAGAAAAGATTCCATCTGCGAGACGCTTGCTTAAGTCCATAAATGGACTTCTCAAGCTTACACACTCTATTCGGATGCTTCGGGTCGACAAAACCTTCTGGCTGAGCCATGTAAACATCCTCAGCCAACTTCCCATTAAGGAAAGCGGTTTTGACATCCATTTTCCAAATCTCATAATCATGAAATGCAGCAATAGCTAGTATCAGTCTAATAGACTTAATCTTCGCAACTGGTGAGAAGGTATCATCATAGTTAAGTCCGGGAGTTTGAGTAAAGCCCTTCGCAACCAATCGCGCCTTATATGTGTGTACGTTTCCATCTACGTCGGTCTTCTTCTTGAAGATCCATTTGCACCCGACGGTCTTACGTCCGGCCACATTATCAACCAAATTCCAAACTTGGTTGTCATACATGGACTGGATCTCGCTGTCCATTGCCTCTTTCCATTTCGCAGACTCCGGGCCTGCCATAGCTTCCTTATAGCTATTAGGTTCATCTAGATTTATTAGTGTACCATCACTAATATACGTATCCCCTTCGGTAGTAATATGAAAACCATAAAATTGGGGTTGAACTCTAACTCTTTCGGAACGTCTAAGAGGTAAGGACTCGTCAATCGGTTCAACCGGAGTTTCCTCCTCGGGTTGAGTGCCAGCAGTAGAGGTTCCTTCATCTATCGATTCTTGAATCTCTTCAAGCTCGATTTGCCTCCCACTGTCTCCTTGGCTTATGAGTTCTCGCTCTCGGAAAACTCCACTCCTCGCAACAAAGACAACATTGTCCTTCGGTCTATAGAAGAGATATCCAAAGGATTTCTGTGGGTAGCCGATGAAAATACATCTCTCACTACGAGGTTCGAGCTTGTCGTGAGTATCTCGTCTTACGAAAGCCTCGCAACCCCAAATCTTGATATGTGCCAACCCGGGAGCTTTCCCTGTCCACATCTCGTGAGGTGTTTTGGCAACCTTCTTAGTAGGGACTTAGTTAAGGATATGGGCGGCAGTCTCTAAGGCATACCCCCAAAAAGAGATAGGTAGTGAAGCACGACTCATCATAGAGCGAACCATGTCTAACAAGGTTCAATTACGCCTTTCTGCCACACCATTCAACTACGGTGTCCTAGGTGGCGTCAATTGTGAAACTATTCCACACTCCTTGAGATAATCGTGGAATTGAAGACTTAGGTACTCTCCTCCTCGATCGGATCGAAGCATCTTGATTTTCCTGCCCAATTGATTCTCCACTTCATTTTTGAACTCTTTGAACTTTTCAAAAGTTTCCGACTTTTGCTTGATTAAGTAAATATACCCATATCTACTATAGTCATCGGTAAAAGTCACATAGAAGCGGTTTCCATCCTTTGTGGTTGATCTAAACGGTCCACATACATCGGTATGTATTAGGTCCAATAGACCCTCACCCTTTTCACATGTACTTGTGAAGGGTGACTTAGTCATCTTTCCAAGTAAACAAGACTTGCATGTGTCATCTTCCCTAAGGTCGAATGACTCCAACACTCCATCCTTTTAGAGTTGGGCTATCCGCTTCTTGTTGACATGTCCAAGACGACAATGCCACAAGGATGCTCTATCCACACCATTGGAAGAATCCATGCATAAAACATCATTTCCTAAGTTATCTACAATCATAACAGTTTCATAAATTCCATTACATGGTATAGCTTCAAAATATAAGACACCATTTAGATAAGCAAGAATAGAACCATTCTTATTATTAAAAGAAAATCTAAAACCTTGTCTAAACAAACCATGAAATGAAATGATGTTTCTAGCCATTTCTGGCGAATAGCAACAATTGTTCAAATCTAAAGATAAACCATTCCTAAGCACTAAAGAATACACTCCAATCTTGGTCACAGGCGACGATCTTTTGTTCCCCATGATTAGATT
Source organism: Lactuca sativa (assembly GCF_002870075.4). Taxonomy (NCBI): domain Eukaryota; kingdom Viridiplantae; phylum Streptophyta; class Magnoliopsida; order Asterales; family Asteraceae; genus Lactuca; species Lactuca sativa. The sequence continues at coordinate 225,253,739 of NC_056631.2, read as the reverse complement.
TATTCTTCCATGCTCCACATCCCTATTTCTTCTTAGTCCCTGCAAATCGGAACAAATATGGTAACCACAACCGGTATCAAGGACCCAAGAATTAGCATGAGATGAATCATCATATTTAATTGTATAAATACCTACGAAAGATGGCTTGATCTTTCCTTCCCTTATGGCTTGCAGGTAGTCTGGGCAACTTCTCTTCCAATGCCCTATTTTATGGCAATGATGGCACTCTGCCTCCTTAGGGTTAGGACAGGGTTTATCAGGATCAACTTTGGTCCCACTAGAAGAGGAACCATCTCGGGACTTTCCCTTGTGGTGGATCTTAGACGGAGCCTTCCTCTTCTTGCCTCTTCCTTGCCCAATGGCCAAAACAGGAGTAGCGGGTGGATTGGGAGTGGGTGCAACAGACTTGTCCTTTAGGTTGCTTTCAGTAACCCTAAGGAGACCTTGGAGCTTGCTTAGGGTGACCTCTTCCTTGTTCATGTGGTAGGTCATCCTAAATTGATTGTAACACGGAGGCAAAGAGTGAAGCACCATGTCGATCGACAAGTCTTCCCCAAAGTCAACATTCAACTTGCGAAGACGATTGACATACCTTTGCATCTTTTGCAGGTGCATGGTAAGAGATTCTCCATGACCCATTTTAGCGGAAATCATGTTAGTGAAAATCTCGTAATGCTCTTGCCTCGCGTTCTGGTGGTATCTCTCCAACAAGTCTTGGTTCATTTCATACGGATACATGTCCTCATAGGACTTTTGGAATTCGGCATTCATGGTGGCTATCATGATGCAATGTACCTTCGTTGCATCACGCTCGTGAGTTTCAAAAGCAGTCATTTTAGCCGGAGTAGCGATTTCTGGGTTGATTTTCTCGAGCTTCTCATCTAGGACATAATCCTTGTCCTCATAGCGAGCAATTGTGCGAATGTATCTTATCCATTCGCTAAAATTCGTCCCATCAAAAGTAACCTTTTGACAAAGGCTCATCAATGTGAATGAACTAGCAGCAGCGTTGTTTGCGTTCGACACCTACAAATAGAAAGGACAAAGATAGATTAGAATATGAATCCCTAATTATCACCCAATAAGAAAAATTAGGGCTAGGATCCAACAACAATATTTACATATTAGAAAAGGGATGTCGTAATCTAACATGCAAACAATTTGAAGGTAAGTGAATGACGATTCACTAATTCTCCACCACATAACTTTAAGTTCTAAATGTATTGAGAATTCCTAGGTTTGGATGAGATTCATTGAAAAATTTTCAATGGCATGTTTAAATCTCGATATGCCACTCTCGTTTGTGACTGGGATACCGAGGATCACAAAGTGGGTGTGAATTACCATGCAAATTTACATGGTGCCTTTATTGTAACGATCACCTATTCGATGTGCCGGTAAACCACACACGCTCCATCGAACTATGATAAACAATGAATCACCCTTTTCCACCTTTGCTTAGAACCAATTAGTGTGCCGGTAAACCACACACGCTCCACTAACTTCTTAGCAAGGGTGCAAAGTGTAATTTCATGGGATTGCATCAATTCACTTTTCCTAAAGTAACTAAGATTGGGAAATTATTGAAAAACATGTAGTTACTTTGTATTTTATATTATGCTTTTAATGAAGAGATGAGGTTGCCCTATCCTACCCGTTCGGCTAACGACCCTCCACCGATCAAGAAAGCGGTGGGTGTGAGTGTACACCCATTAAGCGCCATTTTATAGGCAGCAACCTTATACCCACCTTATAGACCGACTTCGTGAATGAGGCCTAGTAACGGTAAGACTAGCATTTTAATTATACATACATATATATATATATATATATATATATATATATATATATATATATATATTAATCTTGTAATATTATATTAGTATAGGGTTGGATTTTAAACTTGTAAAATTCTAGGGTTTGAAATTTAAATTGTCTAAATTAAACTTTTAATCACAAAACATAAATTTCAAAACTTGAGGGCAAGTTTTAAACTTTTAAAAACATAGAGGATCAAATAACAAATAATCTTAATTAACAATTAATTCCATAATTATCCATATTTGATTTATTTAATGATTTCTTGTAGAACAATTTACCAATTTAATAAAATAATTAATCAATTATCACATAAGGAAACAAATATTTTATTAATTGATAAATATCTTCAATTAGGTCAAGAATATACTCATATATATATATATATATATATATATATATATATATCATAAAATCGGATTTATATTGATCTAATATGATTAAGGCAAATATCTCAAAGATAAACAACAAGAAATCCCGAAGTTTCCTTTTTCTGACGCTCGAACTCGCCGAGTACCCAGATGGACTCGCCGAGTTGAGCCTACTCGCTGAGTACCACCATGGGACTCGCCGAGTTCATCAGCTAGAGGACAAAAAATGATTTTTTCAGCAACAAACAAGCAATCAATAGAAACCAATCTAGGCTCTGATACCACTGATGGGTTTTGGCCATATGAACATTCCTATGTGCACATGCAACCCTAATGCTTGGATCTAGGTTTCTCTAATTAAACATACATTGAATCCAAGACTTCTAATGGCTAATATACAATAACAATAATATGAAATTAGAGATTAGAAGTTTACCTTGAACCACTTGCTTGATCTTGTTGTCCTTGAGGCTTTAGAGTGACAATTGTCACTCCTCTAATGGCTTACAAACACCAACTAGCAAGGAGGATGATTTGAGAGAGAGGAGGGAAGATAAATTCGGCCAGGGTTTCTTCTCTAAGCACAAGTGCCAAAATCCCTTAGCCCTTGGGTTCTATTTATACTTGTAAGGCTCCTAGGGTTTCAACCTTAAACCCTAATTGGATAACTTAAGCCCTAAGCAATCCAAATCCTTTCCATGATAAGCCTTGGACGATTTTATGACAATCCTTAGCCCTAGAAATCGTCCACCCCTTATCCATAAAGGATATATAGCCCAAAGTGCAACTATCAAACAATTGACAGTTTATACCCCTTTATTTAATTAATCTCTTTAAGTCACCAAATTAATTCCTAATTAATTTATGACCTATATTAATCAAATAATAATATTATTATTCCTTATATTATTCTTATAATATATTAATAATATTCCTTCTCTCATTATAAATCATCTTGTCAAGTTGCTATGGTGAAGGTAACCCAAAAGGACCATGCTCAACCGGGTCAAATACTTGCCTAATATAGTTGTAGCCTTAGACACTATTCCAACATCAACTCCTATGATACTGGATTTGGAAACGCGTTCAAAGCTTTAGTCTCTAATGATGTGAAGTATGGTCCTTTTTCTTAATGGCAGCATGGGATTTCTTTTAGAGGCAATTTGTTATTGCTTTTTTTATTTGTTTCTTGCAGCAGGTTCGTTTTCCTAGATTGCTTCAATGGAGCTCATCCATTTGCATCTGTTTTAATTGTATAAAAAACTTTCTCACTATTTTAATTTTTTTTTTTGTAGATTGATTGAGGAGTGTTGGTATCCAAAATTGCTTCTCTCAACCTTATGGAAACGAGCAGGCTGCTAGGGTTTCCAATAGTGGAGCCTACCCTGCAGATCTCTGTTTTATTACCGAAGTACCCTCTTGCTTCCAGTTTCAATTTCTTCTACTGATTTTCATAGTCTCTTTTTTTTTGTTGGCATGTAGTTCAATCGTTTGTTTTAAGTTTCAGTTTTCAAGGGCAAAATGGTCATTATTATATATTATATATTTGACAAAAGGGTTTTTAAAGTTAACTGCACGAGGACCTAAATCAATATCAAAAATCACTATTGGCAAACTTATAACTCATTTTTATGCCTAATCTTCAGCTAAGAATCAGGTAAATAAACCATACTTGAACATCCTAATAATTTTTATTTATTTTTTTATTTTTTAAGTTATGCATGAACTTTAGATTAATTTTCAATATTAGAAGTTACCTAACAAAACTTGGTAATTAATATGTCACTTTTCAGCTTTTCTGTATATGTACTCATCTTTTATTCAATTTGAAATGACACATTTTTAGGTCTTATAAACTGAAGTGAGACCTTCAGATGTTGTATGTGCGATAAATATCGATGATGTTATGGTTCAAGATGTCATTAGTGAAAAGGTAAAAAAGATCAAGTCTTTTTGTTGGGTTATGAACTGATGCATATGAGATTATTAACCCTGTATGTATGTGTGTGTGTGTTCGGCTAGGTAATTTTATACAATATATGGTGACATTTGTCTCTAGATTTCTGGTGAGATTTACAGCAGTTTAGTTTTATAATTCTCTTTGGCATTGCTTAATGTGTAAAAAGGCAATCTTATATTTTTCATACCATTTCTTAAATATGAGCAGTATATCCAAACACAGGAATTGGCAACATAGGCAAGTCCATATTTATCTTTTTGTACTGTGTTTCAAAAGAATGAAAGTTTTCGTTTTGGTAAAGGTTGCAAAGCTGTTGGGATGCACTTCATGGTTAGGAGTGGACCAGGGCTTATGGATGCTGGAACTTCGGATGCTCTTGAAGCACGAAAGCCGGTTGGTGGGTTCAATATTGCTCAAGAAGTAGGAGAATGGACAACAACCATTTTTTATCCATATGTTCCTTCTCATGCTTACCTTACATGCAGGTAGATAGATAATGATATGGTTAGAGTTACTGGATTATTTGCTGACTGAATCTGAATATGAATGCATTTTTTTTTCTACAAGAAAGCACGGGTTGGTGGATGCAGCCGTTAGAAGTAGTAAAGAACAAACAACAGAAAAAAAATGTCGCATCCGAACCCCGCAACGCGGGGGTTCCCCATCTAGTATATATTAAAGATATGAAAGTTAGGAATAGTAAACTTCCTAAGTGTTTGACAAGATTAGTCCCTACGGTTATGTATGTTTGCTCCTTTTTTTGTCAATTTTTTTTGTCACTTTTGGTCCTCTAACTTATGTTGGTTTTTAAAAAAACTACACAACATTGACCCTTTACCTTTATGCTTTTGTTCACAAACAACCCTTTCACTTTTGTTTAAATTTTTCATAAACCTCGCCTTTTATTACATATTATTAGTATTTAGTCTTTTGGCAGAAATGGTCCCTCATTATTAATATTATTATTTTTAGACAAAATTACACGATTGGTCCCTGTAGTTTACCAGATTTAACACATTGACGACAATGATGGAAACCGAAATCACTCTTTTACTCCTAATCCGATTTTTTTTATTAATTTATATTTCTCATTTTTGGTTTTAAATTAATGTTTTATTTATTAGAAAATATCCACCCAATACCATAAAGCCACCCACCAACTGTCATCACCACCACCACCACCACCGCCAAAATTACATAAATGGTCCATATGGTTTATCCGTCGTCACAAATTCAGTCCCTACTACCTTAAAAGACCAAATTACCCTCACATTAACGGACAAAAAACAACGGTCTATATTTTCCGGATTGGTTTTCCGGCTGCTGCTATACATGGCAATAAAGTTCAATTTGTGAGACCATTTCTTTATTTTCCTCATTTATTGCAAGAAAAAATGATTTAGATTTCTTTACTTATGTAATTAGATGGCATTGTTTATCTTCCTTTACTAGGTTATATCAATGCAATTCAACATGCTACTTTACTTTACAAAGTAATACCTTCCGACCCTGGCAACGCTGGGGAATCTTTTCTAGTTATTATTATTATTATTATTATTATTATTATTTTACAAAAACAAATGTATAACTCTCTGCATGAAATTTATATATGATTCATGAGGTACTCAAATTAGGGGAATGTTAGGTTCCAGACATACATGTACCGATTTTTTTGGACCTTGGACCAAAGACCAAAATATGTGTTTGTGTTCGGGACCGGTTCGGTTCGGTGCCGGGTAAATCGGTTTCAGGACCAAGATTGACAAAACCAAAGTACACTGTTGTTTTTTGATAGAAAGTCAAAGTAAATTATTTTTTTCATTAAAAAGAAACAACGCAAAATATAGTTTTTTAATTGAAAGTCAAAGTACATTGTTATTTTCATTGAAAAACAAAGTACAATGCTATCTTTGATTGAAAGTCATAGTACACAACTGTTTTAATCGAAAAAATAAAGTACAATGCTATATTTTGTCAAAAGTCAAAATACATTATTGTCTTCATTAAAAAAACAAAGTACATTACTATTTTCGGCATAAAACAGTGTACATTCATTCCTAATCATCTGTAGCACTTTTTTCCTTTTATGTTTTGAGCACATATAACATCTTCAATCTCTAATATTGTAAAAAACCAGTAAACAAACGAAGTTAAGAGTAAATTACAGAAATGGTCCTTATGGTTTGGTCGAAGTCTCAGTTTTGGTCCTTAAGTTTAAAATTTGATAGGTTACATCCCTATGGTTCGTGAAAATTACACTGTTGGTCATTTGTTCATATAAAAAGACCAAATTACCCTTTCTTTCTTTTTTATTTTTTTCTTTTATCAATATATATATATATATATATATATATATATATATATATATGGGGATAGTTCAAATACAGAAAAATAATATAAACATAGTGTTTTTACGTTCTCATACTCTTTACTGTTTTTCTTTGAACTTATATATATATATATATATATATATATATATACACACACACACAATAATAATAATAATAATAATAATACTAAATTTTTATAAGAAAAAGAAAAAAGAAAGAAAGGGTGATTTGGTCATCTTATTTGAAACAAGGACCAATAATGTTATTTTCATAAACCACATGGATGTAACCTATCAAAATTTAAACTTAGAAAACAAAACTGAGAATTCGACCAAACCTCAGGGACCATTTCTGTAATTTACTCTAAATTTAATATCCACTGATAGGTAATTAAACAAGTTTTATTTTTTATTTTTATTTTTAAGTAATTAGATCACGATATCTTCATCATTTGAAATATCATCAATGTTTAACAACCCAAAAATCTGGAGAAATTTTTTTATTTTTAATTAAGATTTACATTCATAAGTTTGATTCCAAAATCCGTTACATAATCATCAGAGTGACAATAATAATAATTGCAAAAAATAGTGGGGAGTGAATGTTGTGCCATCAAGCCGGACCCTTCCCCTTAGTACCGGAAGTACCTGAAACCACAATACAAACTGTAAGCAAAAGCTTAGTGAGTTTTCCCAATGTACCACATACTAAATATACAACTATGCCAAGCCCTGGGGTATATTCCTACCCAATAAACAAGTATGGACCCTAGCTTGGGGCCTCGCCCTGGGGTATATTTCAACCCGATCGTATGATAGTGGGCCCCGCCCTGGGGTATCTTTCAACCCGATCATGCAAACACAATATATATATATATATATATATATATATATATATATATATATATATATATATCATAACAGCTAGCATTCTACATAACAGAATAATGGGCTGACATTGGTGCCTTTGAGGCCATAGATATAAGGAGGAGAGTCACCTTGGTCTGCTGGTAAATACTAACTGCTCGACTATTGATCCCGAAAATCCCATACTGAACATACACAAATTACCCTAATTAGGAATGGGTTAACAATCATGACTATGGGCCTAAATTCCAATCCAATTCTTAAGGTCAGGTCCCTCTTCACCTTACCCATAATGGACATAATCAACCCTGACCTAAAACACAATAATGGGCCCTAAGGCCCAAAATGCCCAACTCATAACACTTAAGACCTACAACCAAAATCTGAGGCCCACCTACCCTATACAGGCCAAAGTCCAAAAACTAGATAAGGCCCAAAAGCAACAAATGTCTAAAAATTGTCCAAGGCCCACTGGGGCGTACACGTGGCGAAATACCAATACGCTTGGTGTACTTCAATCCCAAGCAGTACGCGCGACGTGCAACTTAGTACGCTCAACATACTGAGCTGTTAAGCACTTTTAACCATTAAGTGCTTAATCCATGCAGTCACTTGTTCAACTTCCAGATCTCGGTCATTTAAGGGGTCTTAGGGCATGAAGTTGGCAACTTTATTCCTTTTCATGTATTATGGGAGCCCAATATCCAATTTTGTCCATCAAGACTCACTTTAAGGACCTATATCCATGCATGGTGGCATAACAACCATCAAAATAGCATTTTTATGCCTCTAACACACCAAAGGGACTAAGATCTAGCATTACAAGCTTCTGGAGTTTCCTAAACTCACAAAAGAGAATCCATGGACCTAAAAGAACTCAAAAGAAAACCCTAAGTCTAACTATCAAAAGAAACAACAAGATATGGGCTTTTTACATCCAAAAGCTTCCTAAGATGATGTAGATTCAGGATCTTGAAGTTTAACCACGTCCAATGCTTTCACACCAATTTCTTCTTCTTGGAAACACACCAAAAGGCCACCAAAGTTACTTTCAAGCTCAAAGATCACTCTCAATAGCAAACCAAGGTTTTCGGGATGATAATAAGTAGTGGAGCCTGATAAGGGTGAGTGTCGAAGAGTCATAAGTGAGCTTAAATATGGCTCATGCCATAAAATTAGGATTTTAGTATTGGCCACGTACGCCCCGCGCACGTGGCTTAGGTTCCCGCTTCCATATACCTATGTACGCTAAGCGTACACCCATCGTACGTGGGGACTCCTTCCCAAAATTAATTTTTTTTGCTTCAAGGTTTAAAAGAGAAAAATACCTAGGTCCAAGTGTTACAAATCTCCCCCACTTGAACTAGAATTTCGTCCTCGAAGTCCGCTGATGCGAATAACTCTAGGTAGTGCGCTCTCATCTCGTCCTCCGGCTCCCATGTCTACTCAGAGCCCTTACGGTATTGCCATTGCACCTTCACTAGGTTCACCAACTTGTTATGCAAGGTTTTAGTTTCCCTCTCAAGAATCGCTACCGGCTTCTCCACATAACTCAGGCGCTTATCCAACTTAATATCATTTAACAAGATCACCGCTGAATCATCGGCTACACATTTCCGTAACTAGGACACATGGAAAGTGTTATGGATTTGACTAAGCTCATCAGGAAGATCTAGTTGGTATGCAACCCTGCCCACCTGGGCAGTAATCCTGAATGTACCAATGAATCGGGGACCCAAATTAACCCCCTTCCGAAATCGGATGACACCTTTCCAAGGTGACACCTTCAGCAACACAAAGTCTCACACCTGAAACTTAAGGTCTGAATGACGTCAGTTAACATAACTCTTCTGGCGACTCTACGCGACTCACAACCTGTCACGTACGTGTTGAATCAACTCTGTGGTTTTAAGCACCACCTCGGTGCTCCCCATGATCTGATGACCTCCCCCCCAACATATCGGGGTCCTACACCTCCTTCCAACAACATCTCGAATTGTGGGGGTCAATACTAGCATAATAACTGTTGTTGTAGGAGAACTCTGTTGGATTAGTATCTAAGTCCATAACTATATTTGGTATGTACTTGACCCGGTTTTAACATGGTCCTTTTGGGTTGCCTTCACCGAAGCAAATTGACTAGATGAATAATAGAGAAAGAGGTTATTATGGTTTATTAATATATTATAAGAATAATATATTAAAAGAGAAATCATATTTATTTAATTCACATTCGTGAAGAACATTTAAGAATTAATTTTGTGGTCAAAGAGGTTAATTGAATTTGTAATTACGTGATAGTTGCAACGTTTGGTAAGGAAACCCTAGAGTATAGGGTGGACGAATTCTAGGGATAAGACCTTAAGGAATTCTTCCAAAGGGGTTCTAGAATTATCTTATGGGCTGCTTGGTGGCTAAGTAACCAGATAAGGATAATGACTAAAACCCTAATTTCCATACCCATATAAAGACTCCTTGGGCATGAGAATTCGGCACCACCTTAACCATAGAAGTCTTGGAGCCGATTTTCCGTCTCCCCTCCCTCTCTTGTTTAATCCAATTGCTTTTGGTGTTTGTGATTCATTAGAGACACAAAATTTGGGGTGCTAAGGTTCTCAAAGCTTCAAGATCTACAATCAACAATCAAGGTATTCATCTAACTTGTCTATTTAATATTTAATTGGTTTTTGTTGTATGCTATTTTAGGGTTTACAAGCTTTGGATAAATTTTCATGTACAATAGAGAAACCTAGATCCAAAGCTTTAGGGTTTTGCATGTGCACATAGGAATGTTCTTTTGCTCAAAACCCATTAGTGGTATCAGAACCTTGCTTGGTTTCTATTGTATTTGATGCATTGTATGTTTGTTCATTGCTTGAAATCATTTTTTTTTGCCTTCTGGCTGACAGACTCGTCGAGTCCCAAGATGAACTCGACGAGTCACATGAACTTAACGAGTCCAAATGGGGTCTCGGCGAGTCAGGTTGTCAGGCAGATGGATTTTTGGGATTTTGGCTTATTTTGACTTGGGATAATTACCAAAAATGTTTTTAATTAATAAAATCCGATTTTTATTGATTCCATGTGATTATCTTAGTCAAAATTAAAGATATTTATCATTTAATTAGATAATTATTCCCTTATTTGATAAACCCTAATTTATTTGAATTATTTGATCAATTATCTTTCATGAAATTGGATTAGGTCAAAATTAGATAATCACCAATTAATTGTTTAATTATATTATTTGAATTTTGATATAGATAGTTTTGAAATGTTTTAAAACTTGCCCTCAATTTTTGGAATTTAAATTTTGATTAAAAGTTTAATTTTGAAATATTTAAATTCTAAACCCTAGAATTTTATAAGTTTGAAATTCACCCCTATACTATTATAATATTATAAGAATAATTATTATATATATAAGAATATGGCTAGTCTTACCGTTAGTAGGCATCATTCACGAAGCCGATCTATAAGGTTGGTATAAGGTTATGACCTATAAAATGGTCGTTTAACGGGTGTCCACTCTCACCCACCGCTTCCTTGATCGGTGGAGGGTCGTTAGCCGAATGGGTAGGATATGGCAACTAATTCCTCATTAAAAGTATAATGATTAATAAAGTAACTAAATGTTTTTATAAAAATTCCCAATCTTAGTTACTTTAGGAAAAATGTGAATTTGATGTTATTCCATGAAATTATACTTTGTACCTTTGTCAATACATTAGTGGAGCGTGTGTGGTTAACCGACACACTAATTTTGGTCTAGCAAAGGTGGCAAAGGGTGACTCGATGTTTGTTATAGATCAATGGAGCGTGTGTGGCTAACCGACACATTGATTAGGTGACTGTAACATTGGAGACACCATGTACATTTGCATGGTTATTCACACCTTGTTTGTGATCCTTGGTATCCCAGTCACAAACTTGAAGGGCATATCGAGATTTAAACATGCAATTGAAAAGTTCAATGAATCTCAAAAGATCTAGGAATTTTCAATACATTTAAAACTCAATTTTCCTTTTGTTTTTCATGGTGAAAATTAGTGAATCGTCATTCTCTTACCTTCAAATTATTTGATGTTTAGATTACGACATCCCTCTTCTAAATTGCAAATAATGTTGTTGGATCCTAGCCCTAATTTCTCATTTGGGTGTTTAATTAGGGATTCTTATCTAATCAAACTTTGTCTTTTTTCCTTTTCAGATGTCTAACTCAAACAACAACAACGCTTCAGGCTTAACTTCTTCCGGCTCGTTCTCACTCATTAATTTGTGTGGGAGGGTAATTTTCGATGGGAGCAATTTCAATGATTGGATCCGCAATATTCGAATGGTTACCCACTATGAGGACAAGGAGTATGTCCTTGACAAGGAACTGAAGGAGGTGAATGTCAACACTGCTACTCTTGAGGAGATCATTGCCTTTGAGGCCCACGAGCGAGATACTATGAAAGTCCATTGCATCATGCTCGCGACTATGACTGCAGAACTCTAAAAGTCCTACGAGGACTACTATCTATATGAGATGCACTAGGATTTGCTGGACTGGTACCACCAAAGTGCCAGGTAGGAGAGGTACGAGATCATCACTTCGATGATCACGACCAAGATGGGGGATGGAGAGTCTGTCATTTCTCATCTGCAGAAGATGCAGAGATATGTCGACCGTCTACTGAAGTTAAATGTTAACTGCGATGAAGAGCTGGCGATTGATATCATTCTCCACTCCTTGCCACTGTGTTTCAACCAGTTTCGCATAACCTACCACATGAACAAAGAAGAGGTCAGCTTCAGCAAGCTTCAAGGCTTGTTGAGGACTGCTGAGAGCAACCTCAAGGATAAATCCTTGCATCAACTCTTGCTAAAACTGCCCCCGTCTTGGCTATTGGACATGGGAAGGGTAAGAAAAGGAAGGCTCCTTTAAAGAGCCACCATAAGGGAAAGTCCCATGATGGCACCTCTTCTAGTGGAACCAAGGATGGTCCCGCTGCACCCAGCTCCAACCCAAAGGATGTAGAGTGCTAATACTGCCATGAGAAGGGGCATTGGAAATGAAGCTACCCGAAATATCTGCAAGATATAAAGGATGGGAAGATCAAGCTATCCTTCGCAGGTATTTATACTATTCAATCTAATAACTCATCACATGCTATTTCTTGGGTTCTTGATATAGGATGTGGTTTTCACATTTGTTCTGATTTGCAGTGCCTAAGAAGAAATAGGGATGTGGAGCATGGGAAGATAAACTTGATCATGGGGAACAGAAGATCATCGCTTGTCACCAAGATTGGAGTTTACTCTTTAGTGCTTAGTAGTGGGTTAGGACTAGAGTTGAATAATTGTTGCTATTCGGTAGAAATGGCAATAAACATCATTTCTTTTTCATGGTTTGTATAGACAAGGATTTAGATTTTCGTTTGATAATGAAAAAGGTTCTATTAATGCTCTTCTTAATGGTGTTTTCTATTTTGAATCATTGCCTTGTAATGGAATATATGAAATTGTGATGGTTATAGACAACTTAGGAAATGATGTGTTGCATATCGATTCTTCCAATAGTTTAGACAACTCATGCTTGTGGCATTGTCGTCTTGGACATGTCAACAAGAAACGCATAGCCAAACTCCAAAAGGATGGAGTGTTGGAGTCCTTCAACCTTAGGGACGATGACATGTGCGAGTCTTGTTTACTTGGAAAGACGAACAAGTCACCCTTCACTGGTACTTGTGAAAGGGGTGAGGGTCTGTTGGATCTCATACACACCGATGTGTGTGGTCCCTTTAGGTCCACCACAAGGGATGCAAGCCGCTTCTATGTGACTTTCACTGATGATTATAGCAGATATGGGTATATCTACTTAATCAAGAACAAGTCAGAAACCTTTGAAAAGTTCAAAGAGTTTAAGCAGGAAGTGGAAAATCAGTTGGGCAGGAAAATCAAGATCCTTCGATTCGATCGAGGTGGAGAGTACCTTAGTCTTGAATTCCACGACTACCTCAAGGAATGCGGAATTGTTTCGCAATTGACGCCACCTAGGACACCGCAGTTGAATGGTGTAGCTGAGAGGCGTAATTGAACCTTACTGGACATGGTTCGTTCCATGATGAGTCGTGCTTCACTACCTATCTCATTCTGGGGGTATGCCTAAGAGACCGCCACTCATATCCTTAACTTAGTCCCTACAAAGAAGGTTGCCAAAACACCTCACGAGATATGGACAGGGAAAGCTCCCTCATTGGCACATATCAAGGTTTGGGGTTCCGAGGCTTTCGTAAGATGAGATACTCACAACAAACTTGAATCTCATAATGAGTGGTGTTCATCAGCTATCTGTAGAAGTCCTTTGGAAATCTTTTCTATAGACCGAGTGACAATGTTGTCTTTGTTGCGAGGAGAGGGGTTTTCCAAGAGTGAGAACTCATAAACCAAGGGGACAATGGGAGGCAAATCGATCTTGAAGAGTTTCAAGAATCGAACGATGAAGGAACCTGTAAAACTGGTGCTCAACTTGAAGAGGAAACTCCTGTTGAACCGATTGAGGAGTCCTCACCTCTTAGACGTTCCAGTAGAGTTAGTGTTCTTCCTGTGTTGTATGGTTTTCATATAACAAGTGAGGGTGATAAGTTTATTAGTGATAGTACACTAATAAATTTGGATGAAACTAACAGCTACAAGGAAGCCATGGTAGGCTCGGAGTCTGCGAAATGGAAAGAGGCTGTGGACAGTAAGATTCAGTCCATGTATGAAAACCAAGTTTGGAATTTGGTTGACAATGTGTCGGGTCGTAAGACGGTCGGGTGCAAATGGATCTTTAAGAAGAAGACCGACATGGATGGGAAGGTACACACTTATACGTCACGATTGGTTGCAAAGGGCTTTACTCAAACTCTCGTAGTTGACTATGATGAGACCTTCTCACCAGTTACGAAGATAAAATTTATTAGGGTGATGCTAGCCATTGCTGCATTTCATTACTATGAAATATGGTAGATGGATGTCAAAACCGCTTTCCTTAATGGAAAGTTGGCTGAGGATGTTTACATGAGTCAGCTAGAGGGTTTTGTTGATGCGGAGCATGCTAATAGAGTGTGCAAGATTGAGAAATCCATTTATGGATTGAGACAAACATCTCACAGATGAAATCTTTGTTTCGATGAGAAAGTGTAGGAGTTTGGTTTTATACGAAGTGAGGATGAGTCATGTGTATATGTTAAAGCCAGTGGGAGTATAGTTAACTTCCTCGTATTGTATATCGATGACATACTACTCATACGAAAAGAGATCCTGACCCTGCAGGTAGTTAAGTCCTGGCTTGGAAGTGTTTCTCTATAAAGGACCTAGGAGAGGCTGCCTATATTCTGGGAATAAGGATAGTGAGAGACAGGAGTAAAATACTAATATGAATTAGTCAGACTATTTACTTGGACAAAGTACTAAAGCATTTTAGTATGAAGAATTCCAAGAAAGGGGAGTTACCAATCCAAAGCAATACCAAGTTGAGTAAGACCCAAAGCCCGATTACCGAAGATGAGATAGCAGAGGTGAGCCGAGTACCTTACGCTTCCGCAGTTGGCTCGATCATGTATGCCATGACTTCCCTGATGTGGCCTTCGCTTTGAGCATGGTCAGCAGATATCAAGGGAACCATGGCAAAGCACATTGGACGACAGTAAAGAATATTCTTAAGTACCTTCGGAGGACCAAGGAATGGTTTCTAGTCCTTGGTGGGAGTGATGAATTAAGGGTGTGAGGGTATAGTAAGGCCAATTTTCAGACCGACCAGGACAATTACCATTCTCATTCGGGCTAGGTCTTTACCCTGAACGGAGGAGCAGTGACTTGAAAAAGTTCTAAGCAAGAGACCCTAGCTGGTTCAAGGTGCGAATAAGAGTATATAGCGGCGAGAGAAGCGTCAAAGGAGGCGAAGTGGTTGAAGAACTTCATCGGAAACCTTGTAGTTGTGCCAACCATAAAGGAGCATATGAAGATTTTCTGCGATAATGAAGGAGCGGTTGCCTTGACCAAGGAACCGAAGGACCATGGCAGATCCCGACATATCGACAGGAAATATCACTTTATTAGACATTGGGTGGAAGAGGGAATCCTTGTAGTGAAGAGGGTATCGTTAGAGGATAACCCAATAGACCCCCTTACAAAGGGACTGAGTAGGGTTAAACACTTGCAGCACGCTAGGAGCATTAGACTGAAGGACGATATTAGTTTAGATTAGATAGCTTCAAAACGTATAATAAATAAATTGTAATTAACATTTGACGATTAAATAAAGGTGTATTATTTATGAGTAAAGTTACTGTCTTGTGTTAATTTCTTACCTATTGTTTCATTTTGCATGTTTTGACTTCCTGAATAATAAGATTATTCGAACAGTCCACAGTCGCTCATACTTTGGAAGTAGGTATGAAAGAAGACTGTCATGAATTGGTTTGTAGATTGTCTAAAGTGTATTAGGCATTGCAAAGGTTTGCTGCAACGTTCATGAGTGATTATGAAATAAGATTTGAGCATTAGATTAAACCCATGCTTGCTCGTATCACTTCATGGAATTTATAACGAGTGATCGGAAGACGATAATATCATATATTCATTAAACCTAGATATATGGTTTATTGTTTGCAAGTTGGTTGTGCATTGATAGTGCGTAAACGCATCAGTAACTTGATGTTATAAAATGCATTGTTGTGCATGATTTGATGAGTGAATTGTAAATGCATATAAGTCAAAGTTTATCTGTTCCTTTTTATCTTAAGAGGGTAAAAGCGATATCCGGGACCCTCGATGATTTGGTTTGACTTATGTGCCGCGCCCGGTCAGGACTAAGTTAATGTGTTCAACTAAGTTCTATGTCAGACAAATTAGAGATCGAGAAACAAACTGCTGGACAATAAGTATGACCGTGTTCCATGTAATTGTCCGCACGATATCTAGAACGGAGGACTATACAATCCCTTATCTAAAGGACAGGTTATTGATAAGACCAAGAGTTTGAGAACTGTGATTGCTAATCGGATCTCGAAGTCATACTTCTATTTGTAGTTATTAGACTTTTCCAAGTGGGAGACTGTTGGATTAGCATCTAAGTCCATAACTATATTTGGTATGTACTTGACTCGGTTTTAGCATGGTCCTTTTGGGTTGTCTTCACCGAAGCAACTTGACTGGATGAATAATAGAGAAAGAGGTTATTATGGTTTATTAATATATTATAAGAGTAATATATTAAAAGAGAAATCATATATATTTAATTAACATTGGTCAAGAATTAATTAAGAATTAATTTTGTGGTCAAAAGAGGTTAATTGAATTAAGGGGACTGAATTTGTAATTATGTGATAGTTGCAAAGTTGGGTAAGGAAACCCTAGAGTATAGGGTGGAAGAATTCTAAGGATAAGGCCTTAAGGAATTCGTCCAAAGGGGGTTCTAGAATTATCTTATGGGCTGCTTGGTGGCTAACTAATCAGATAAAGATAATGACTGAAACCCTAATTTCCATACCTTTTTGATATTTAATTGGTTTTTGTTGTATGCTAGTTTAGGGTTTACAAGCTTTGGATAAATTTTCATGTATAATAGAGAAACCTAGATCCAAAACTTTAGGGTTTTGCATGTGCACATAGGAATGTTCTTTTGCTCAAAACCCATCAAAGTCTACTAGTGGAAGGTAAGTGTCCCAACTCCCTCCAAAATCCAGCACGCAAGCCCGAAGCATATCCTCAAGCGTCTGGATCGTCTGCTCGCTCTGTCCATCGGTCTGGGGGTGGTATGCTGTACTGAAATGCAGCTGAGTTCCCAACTCCTCGTGGAACTTCCTCCAAAACCAGGAGGTGAAGCAAACATCTCAATCCGAGACCACTGACACAGTCACCCTATGCCTAACACCACCTCCCGGATATAAATCTCAGCTAGCTTCTTTGTGGCTATACTCTCGGCAATCGGGATAAAATGTGCACTCTTGGTCAGTCTGTCCATAACAACCCATATCGAATCAACACCTTGTATCATCCTGGGCAATTTGGTGATGAAATCCATAGTTATCTTCTCCCACTTCCACATAGGGATGGGCAATGGCTGAACCTTTCCGTGAGGTCTCTCATGCTCATCTTTGACCTTCCTACAAGTTAAACACCGCTCAACAAACCAAGCAACTTCCCTCTTCATGGAGGGCGACCAGTAGCTCAATCTCATGTCTTGGTACATCTTCGTGGCCCCCAGATGGATAGAAAATTTTGATTTATGTGCCTCCTCCAAAATGGTATGTCTCACCCACCTGATGTCGGAACCCAGACCCTACAACACTGAGTCAATAACCCCCGACTATCCCTAATAAACAAAGGAATTTGCCCTCTAATCCACTCAGTCTTCCAATTTTCCTTTTTCAAACCTTCCACATGAGACTCGATTAAATCGATCAAGGGTGAAGTGACATTCATCCTCAAACAAATATCTTGGATCAATGAGCACACCGCCTTACGACTCAATGCATCAGCCACCACATTGTCCTTCCCAGGGTGGTACAAAATCTCACAGTCATAGTCTTTTACCACAACTAACCACCTTCGATGCCGCATATTCAAGTTCGGCTGATCCATCAAATACTTAAAGCTCTTATGATTGGTGTAAATAGTGCATCAGACCCCGTATAAACAGTGCCTCCAGATCATAAGGGCAAACACCAGTGCCCCCAACTCCAAATCATGTGTAGGGTAATTCGCCTCATGAGGCTTCAGCTGCCTCGAGGCGTAAGCAAACACATGTCCTCTGTGCATAAGGACAACTCCCAATCCTGAAATAGAAGCGTCACAATAAACCACAAAATCATCCAACCCCTCGGGTAACACGAGAATCGAGGCCTCGCAAAACCTCTGCCTTAGAGTCTCGAAGGCTAACTATTGATCAGACCGTACTGAAAGGTTACATTCTTCTTGGTCAGTCGGGTCAGTGGCACCACAATCTTTTAGAAGTCCTAAATAAATCTTAGGTAATACCCTGCAAGACCCAAAAAGCTCCGAATCTCAGATGCGTTTTTCGGAACCTCCTAACGCATCACAACCTCGATCTTGGACGGGTCCACCAAGATCCCATCCTATTAGATGATGTGCCCCAAAAATTGCACCTTACGCAACCAAAACTCTCATTTGGAGAATTGGCATAAAGCATCTCCCTCCTCAAGGTCTCCAACACTTCACACAAATGCTGCTCATGCTGTTCCTTGGTTGTGAAGTAGACCAAAGTATTATCAATGAAAACAATCACATACCAATCTAGCATCGGTTTGCAAACTCAATTCATGAGATCCATGAACGCTACTGGTGGATTGGTGAGCCAGAAAGGCATCACCACGAACTCGTAATGACCATAACGAGCTCTAAAGGTTGTATTCTATGCATCCTTATCCCCGATCCTCATTTGATGGTATCCCAACCATACATCAATCTTGGAGAACCAAGATGCACCCCGAAGCTGATCAAATAGATCATCAATACTCAGAAGTGGGTAACGGTTCTTCACCGTTAGCTAGTTCAATTCTCGATAATCGATACACATCCTGTGTGATCTGTCCTTCTTTTTAAGGTATAGGATCGGTGCTCCCCCACAGGGAACTGCTCGGACGGATAAAACCCCTGTCTAGCAGCTCCTGCAGTTGCGTAGAAAACTCCTGCATCTCAGGCGGTGTGTCACACCCCACTAAAGCGGAGATACGAGGCGTGACAATATAAAGGGTTTCATAGCAAAAGTTAAAAGACAACACCAACCATAGTATTAAAAATCATTACAAATTTACAATGGGTTTGAATAACTTTTAAAAGAAATTACAATGAAAATTAGAATACAACACATGCGAATGTTCCTAACGGTGAAGTGTCCCTAAGTGCCACTTACTCGATGATTCCTAAAAAAACATGTAAAACGAGCGTTAATTATAAAAATAGTTGGTGAGTACTTACAGATAAAAAAAATAATAATATTGATTTCATGAATAGAAATCAAAGTTTTGATAAAAGTTTCCATAAATAGAAATATATTGCAAAAATGAGTATTAAGTTTGCATAAACAAAGTTCATTACTATAATTAATAAACAAGTTTATTTCCATAATAAATAACAAATTTTGTATGTGTATGAGCAAACAATGAGTTCCCAACCAAGCCTATGACTGATGCCCTATCAAGATCTATGCTTATCGTTCCATAGATTATATGGTATCATGCACTCCAGCAATCGGGCGAGTGAGGAGTTGTCAGTTCCTAATAGCGCTATCCATAATGACCCTTGGCTCAAAGAGTTAATGGTTGGAGAAAAGTGTAAGAGAAAGGACTTAAGACGATAAGTTCTCATGTTCCGTGTTGCGTAGACATACATAGAGCGATATAGCAATAAAATAGCAATCTAGTTTGATACAAATCAATTTAAATACAACGAACAAATAATAGTTTTTTAGACATGCTTTTCCACCCCAAAACATAAAAATCGAAAATAGGGGAGTGCGTGAATACTCACAATATGCAAAATATAGCAACCAAGTTTATAAGAGTCAAATAAATACAACGAACATAAATAGTTTAGGACATGCTTTTCCACCCCAAAACATAAAAACCAAAAATAGGGGAGTGCGTGAATACTCACAATATCCAAAATATAGCAACCAAGTTTATAAGAGTCAAATAAATATAACGAACATAAATAGTTTACGACATGCTTTTCCACCCCAAAACATAAAAACCAAAAATAGGGGAGTGCTTGAATACTCAAAATATGCAAAATATAGCAACCAAGTTTATAAGAGTCAAATAAATACAACGAACATAAATAGTTTAGGACATGCTTTTCCACACCAAAACATAAAAAACGAAAATAGGGAGTGCATGAATACTCACAATATGCATTGAGATGATGCAAATGGTGCCTTCAACTACAATCTACTTGTACCACTATCGATTCCTACACGATGTTACACATTAATGAGTCTCTAATAGAAAGCTAACACTAGTATATTTGCTACTACAATACAATTATGCCAATATTGTGTCAAAATTTAATATTGATAAGTTACAAATTTTTTTCTGAAATGGTGAAGTTTTATAGCTCATGTGATTAAGACAATTTTGGATATTAATTTTCTAGATTTTTGTAATATAAATTGAGGGTATTTCAACACATTTAAATGTGTTTTAAGCTCTTAAAAAGCCAAAATATTATTAAACAGTTTCAAAAATTTCTCAGACTTTTCATTTTGATTCTAAACACAGTAGTGGTCTTCCATAAATTTTCCTTTGAATTTTTGATATGATTAACTATTTTTCCAAAATTTTAAGCCTTCATAAAAACATAAATTCGTGAAAAATAGCACCCAAATGATAAAAATTCCCTAAATTTGTATGATACTGAAATTAGACATACTTAAGCTGAGAAAAATATAAAAATGGATTTCTAAATTGTTTAACCCAATTTTATGATTTTTGTGCATTTATTCTCATAAAAATTGAAGTAAAACGAAAACAGTTTCTAAAATTGCCCAAATTTTTTTATTACTGGTAGTATACATTATTAAGCTGGAAAAAATATAAAAATTGATTTCTAAACTGTTTAACCCGATTTTATGATTTTTGTTCATTTGTTTTAATAAAAATTTAAATAAATAGAAAACTGTTTCCAAAATTGCCCAAACTTGTTTTGACACTATTATTATATATTTAGAAGCTGTGAAAAATATGAAAGATATTTTTCAATTATTATGTCTATTTTTATTTGTTTTATCCTCTTAAATAATCACTAATTGGAGAATAATTATTAAACTATTAAAGTAAATTACCAAATTTTTTGTAAATTTTATTTAAAGTGTAAATAATTTCGAAAAAATCCAAATGGTGATTTTTTTATAGTGTAATCCGATTTTGTGGATTTAAGTTTATTTAATCTTATAAAATAGAAGAAAAATAGCATACTGAATAGAAAAATCATTCAAATTTTTATTTAGAGTTCTAATATACTATAAGGTCTTCTAGTAAATTTTCATGAATTTTGGATGAGTATAAATATTTGTATTAGTCCATTATAAATACAAAAATAGGGTAAAAATAGGAATGCATTATGAAAAATTCTGAAAGTATTTTTCTGAGTACTCCACATTAGGTAGTATCTACGTAAAATCTTATATAGTCTTTTCACATTCTTTAAAGTGGTGTTATTATTTATTTTAATTAAACAAAAAGAAAATTCAAAATCATAGCAAAATATATCAAAATCTATGAAACTCACTGAGATGTCATTATTTACTGTTGGGGTCATTCACGAATTTACCTAGGATTTATAGACCTCATAAAATATTTTATATGAGTTATTTCCCTAATTTATGGCAATAGATATAATAATTCGATAAAAATGAATTATTTTCTGAAATTTTGTAGAACATCTAATTTTGTTGATGGAATTCTGGGAAAAGTTGGATTTGAGCAGAAAAGTTGTTTTAGATATTTATTTGGGAATAAATCCTTTATGAACATATTTGAAAGCTTTTAACAACAAATTTTGATCATCAACCATCTAAACTTGAAGATCATCACATGCATGCTGTTTTGAAGACCATTAATGAGTTTGAAATGTTCAAAAATCGTTTTTGAAAGAAAAATTAGAGTGCATGTGGTGATTTTCCATAAAAACATGTAGAAAAGTGCATTTTCATGATCTTGACTTAGGTTTAGGTCCTTGTATTTCACCGTTTACAACATGCATGTTGTTTTTGGATGAAATCCTACCACCATTATTATGATCAGATATTCAAGGAGGTATAGACTGTTAGATTATTGAGACATTGTAAGTCTTCGTTTATGCTTATGTTTTGTATCAGTTATGACATCCTAAACTTTTATAAATTAGTAAAAAGTATTTAATTTGAAACGCCTTGATTTGATATTATATCATGTCAAGGATATTTTTGGGACCAATTCCGCAACAAAAGAAATACTCTGTTATGAAATAAGCGTAAATAAAAATTTTAAAATGATCGTAAATTTGGGGATGTCGCTCTATTATTTGTACTTCGAGTACAAACACCAACTATGAAGTAGATAAAACACTTAATAAGATTTAGTATGGAAAATATCCATCCTTATATTACTTAATGTTTTATGGTGTCATGCTTTTGTTTGACTAAAGCTTCTAATCCTAAAGTCTACTAATTACATATTTGTAGAATACTCTAAATGGCTATTTAGAATTTTATATTCAAACCCACCAAGAATAATTTCTCTTATTCCTCTGAAATTTGAGTTAACAAAAAGAAGATCCTAATAACAAAGAAAGTAGGGGCACATAGAACTCAAAGTATCTCAAGAACCACAACCTGATGTTGTACGAGTTGGCATTAGTTTTAACAAGAAATTGTTAAACATGAATAATGGCTATTCAGAAACACAAAATTTTCGCATTAATGGTAGAAATCATCTATGAATTGAGAAATGTGGAATTTCTCACTGATGAGTTCTTCTTAATGGTTTTTGGAAAATCTATCAAACTACCAAAAATGCAATATTAGAACTTGAATCTAATTAATGACTTAGAGTCATGAACATTAAGATGTAATCCATTATATTAATGAAGTATGGGCTTGATTAATTTTCCTCTCTCTATATCAAGGCTAGAAGGAGTGAGTAGTTCTTTTAAAAATAATACATACATGGAGATATATACACATTTAGCAAGACTTGTTATAAAAGGGTTCTCTCATACACATGCCATTGACTATGATTTTTATTATATTTATGTTATTGAATATGATTAAACCTTTTCACATGTAGCTATAATTAGATCAACGAGGATATTATTTACCATAACTACATATTCTTAATATGAGATATGGAAAAACTGATTTCAAGAAAAACCGCTTTTCTTAATAAACATCTACTAGAAGATATCTATATAGCTTATCCTGTAGGTTTACTTAATCCATGTTATCATAACAAAATGTGTAATGCTTGAGATCCACTTTTAGATATAAGTCAAACATCTAAAGGTTAAAATCTTCATTATAATATGAAAAGATAATGTATGCTTTTATATCAAATTAAAGATAACAACTATGTTCACTAAGATCTAGTGGGAGCAATAGTGATATTCCTAATCTTGTTTGAATAAGACATACTTTATCAAAAGAGATTACATTTTGACTATGCAAAGCTTTTTTTTTTCAGCATGACTCAGAAAGTGTTTCTAAAATGAAAGACTTGGGAATGACAATATATATTCTTGGAATGTAAAATATATGGAGATAGACAAAGATGTGTGTTAAAGTTTTAAATTCATATGCATATGTTGACGATATCTTGAAAGAGATCAATATACAAGATTCCTTTAGAGGATTCTTGAGATTGTCACATGGCAATATTTTGAGCTAGTCTTAGAAGGGCCTATTATATAGCTTTGATCTAAATAAAATGATTTATATTCCATTTTCATTTGACAAATGAATTTATCATTTAAGCCATATTATGCACACGACTAGGTATATGATTATGCTATGAACATATAATAAGATACCAATTGGATGCATGATTAACTCAATGGATGACTATAAAGACATTCTAAGAGTACTTAAGAAGAACTAAGAGAATGTACATGACTTATTCACTTTAGATCTAAAAATCTTCATGTAAAGAGATACACAAGATGCTAACTTTAAAATACACACACACACACACACACACATATATATATATATATATATATATGAATTATAATTGGATTATGACTTCATTATGGAATGAAGTGTAAATTTTATGGGAATGAGGTCCAAGAAAAACATAACTGGATAGTCTATTAAATAAGAATACGCGAGTACTTCAGAAGGTGAAATCAAATATGATTGGATGAACAAGATCATTGAAAAACTAGGTTTAGGCCTTCCTTTCAGGGATAACCTAGAAATATTTTGTGGGTTATAGAGTGTACTAAACAAAGCTAAAAAAAACTTTGTGTCACATATGAGCAACAATCATATTCTCCAAGATATTTAACTATACTAAGAGTAAATTCATATATGAAGATGATAGTATTCAAAAAATTCACACAAATTAAATTTAGTTAGGCCTATTAATAAAGTCTTTCTTCTAGGCTAAGTATGAATGGTTACACTTAAGCTATAAGATTTCGTTATTCTAGAAATGGGATTTTGATTTGTATTTAATATTTGGAAATTGGAACATTAAGGAAACAACTATTATATTGTTTTGATATACTTGGATATGATCATCACTTCAATACTTGTTGTGTTCTATATTAAAATGTTAAATCCATGAATAATATTATTATTCTAAAAGTTCACAGACGGTTATAAATATAGGAGCAATTATGAAGTAAGACTAATATGAATTGGATTACTTGACTCTCATAAGATGAAAGTAGGAAAGCGTTTGTAACCAAGATTTATAGGTACTTGTTAGAGGACTAGTACTGAACAGACCCACATCAAGATCACTTCATGGATCGTTATCATCAGTGATATATGATTAAAAGGTCCTATCTTTGTATACTTAACACCTGAGTTACATAGTGGAACTTAAGTATAGGGAATGTTGTGCTTTGATATGGTAAAATGTTGATCCTCAAATGGGGAGTTATAAAATCCATTTTCAAGTATGGTATGAACTATGAATTATATAATAAAAATGTGATTTGTTCCTTTTATGTAATAAGAGCTATATATCTAACATGGGTTACCCAAAGTTGAACAACAAATGATATTGATTGTGATCCAACTCTCATGTTCAATAGGATGTCTGTGACAAAGGGATAACTGATAAACCTACTTTATGCATCAATTGTTGCTTTGCACTTTTAGGAATTGGATGTTGATAATGTAATTCTTTGTTGTGTGCTATTGGGGGAAGTGAAATGTTGCTAGACGTTCACCACTGTTTATATCAATCTATGATGAGTCTTGTGCAAGTGAGAGATTGAAAGATATTTATACCCAAGAGTCAGTATAGAATGATATTTGCTAATGAAATATGATCCTACATGGCTATACATTATACCAATGTAACACCGTAAATTTTCGAACAAATTTTTCATTTTTAAATTACAAAAATTCTCATAATGCATTTCACAAAATCCCAATTATCAATTTAACAAAACACAGTTCCATAATTGTTTGATTAATAATCCAGGATCCTAAAAAAAGATAACTCTTTAACTCGTGTGTACAATCAAACCGGCGCCTTCCCGTGATCTTGAGAAGTACCTGAAACACATAACACATAACACGGTAAGCACACAGCTTAGTGAGTTCCCCAAATACCACAAATACACATTAGCCACTCGAGGCTATAACTCTGTAAGACCCTTTGGTCAATGTGTCTCAGTGGGATCCTCCAGTCCCACAACTCTAATGGACCCTCTGGTCCTAACTCTGTGGACCCTCTGGTCCTAACTCTATAAGCTCAGAATAAATACACAACATAATTCACATAGACATAATGCAAGATATCACAGTACTCAAATAAAAACATAAGATCAATATATACACATATTACCATAACAACATAAGTCACAAAGACAGTATGCACGATAACACATAACATATAATAAACAAATAAGACCCTCCGGTCGATAGTGTACTAATACTCTCCGGTCTATATGTACTGAGACTCTCTGGTCAATAATATACTAAGAAACTCCAGTTAATAGTGAAAATAAGACCCTCTATTCATAAACAAGAATAAGACCCTCCGGTCACACACAAATTACAACACATATAAGTATAATGAGAAGACTCACCTCGAATGGCGAACGGATCCTATACATGTTGCTGCTACACTCTGGCTTCTATCACTAAGTCAAACCCACAAATAACCCCATTAGGTTCTAAGAACAACCTTAACATTATTAGGTGTAAATATAGTCCACCAATCCGGTCCATGAATATCTCAAGTCCATTAGGCCCACCATGGCCCAATCATGGCCTAATTTTCCAAATTGGGCCCAAACCCTCATATGGGCCTTACCCTAAAGCCCATATAAATATTCTAGTTCACTTGACTGCTCTTGGATGGCCCATCAATGGCCCAAACACCAACCCCAATAGGAAAGCCCAACACAAGGCCCAAGAAAAATTAGGGTTTTCACATAAAATGACGATTAAGGTTAAGTGTTTCTCACTTACCCATTATGTCCATTATTCCACTAAGATGTCATATAATACAATTGTCTTGAGTTTTGTCCACTGGTCCAAATGCGGGTCCCAAAAGGCCCAACCAACAAACCCAACAATTAGGGTTTTCTAAACCCTAATTAGGATTTCTAGCCCAATCACTATCCAACTAGTCCAGATCAAACATTTGGACTAATTAGGGTTCACTATGCTAAGCACCACCCACTACCACCTTAGGTAGTGGTGGTCAGTAGGGGGTCACGGCGGCGGCCACCACCTCATGGTGGTGGTGGGGGGTTTTCCAACAATACATGCCACTATTCACCCACATAATTCCCGAGAACAACAACTTCACCCAAGCACAAACTCAAAAACACAACCACAACCACCTCTCATGGCAGCTGGTGGCGACGTAGGGCGGTAGGAAGCAAAATCGATGGCAGCCACCACCTTGAGGTGGTGGCGGTGGATTTTTCCTGTCCAAAAGTTCGCTCACAATACCATAACACCACCCAACAATATAGATCACGATAGAACATTGAAAAACGTACCTTCCCACGACCACTTTCGCAGCGGCCCAAGGCAGTCGGAGGAAAAGAAGAAGATTCGCTATGGCTACTGCTCGGAATAGAGATGGAGACGACGACACAGTGACGAAATAGGTGGAGAGGAAGGAAGCAATCGCAACAGGGAACCAGGCTGAGTTCTTCCCGACGAATGGAAGCCACGATCACGCTTCACAGCTCCGGCGAGCATGCGACGCCCAACAATTTCGCATCGTCCAGCAGCCTAGATGGCGTCCCGGCGGCGGATTAGCGGCGACAACAATTGGTCTGATCGGAATGGCGAACGAACATGGAGGGTGGCGGCTGGGACGTCTCCCATGGCGGCTGAATGCCCTTGATAAGTTTAGGGTTAGACGCTGGGAGGGAGCACCGGGTATACCCCATGACTTTCTTCAAACAATTTGTGATTTTTACAATACCAGCCCCTCCCCACCAAATCTTATTCAACTTTAACCCAATATTTACCTTTTTAACCCATACTTCCATAATTCTTTTAAAATGAAATCCAAATAATTACCATGCAGCCCCTAATTCCATAAATTCATTACAAATATGGTCCTAAACTTACCAAATAGCCCCTACCCTCAGGAATCTTTACAAATTAAAGCATGAACTTACACATTAACCCTAAAAATCCAAAATTACATCAATTGGCTCCCCGACACCCTCACCCCGCGAAAATATTATAAATTTATTAAACGGGATGTTACAATTCTCCCCCACTTAATTAGATTTTGTCCTCGAAATCTTTCCTGGCCATCCATTGCACGCGCGATAACTCGAACGGCCTGGCCACAAGCTCAAGCATAACCCAACTGTCCAAATTAACAGAGCTATACCAACCAACCGCATAACCAAGCAATCACTAGGTTCGCTTACTCCAAGCGATATTGCAACTGATCTGTAGTCACACATCATTTTCGACCTCTATCGTCTAACGCTCATGAACTCCATGAGTGTTGAGGTCCTTCGAAAACTAAAAGAACCAACCCTCCCAGGTCTAGAACATCAGATACAAACCACAACCATTCCAAATGAAATCCATCAGGGACCTAAAATCTCAACTCGTATATCCTTTACACAGATAGGGCCATCAGAGCTGGAATCACTCATCTCTAATCACATAGTCGACTCACGACCTGTGATCTACGAATCTACGCGTACATTACTCTCCAATTCTCTCCGAATTGCGATAACCTCTTCCCAATTCAAGATATAATGGATCTCAATCATCATGGAGACCCTAGTCTCGTTCCTGATCCGGCCACTAGGTTCCCAAAGACTCAGTTGCCAAGGCTACTGAAGCCTAAGAACTTGTCTGTTTCATGCTCTAACCAGGGAATACTACGGGTTCCCGTAGTCTTACAATACTCTCACACTGACTCGTGAATGCTACAACTACTCGCAGGCTTACATCACTTACTCACTTATTCGTGAATGCTACGGATCCCCGCATGATTACATCACTTACTCACTCACTCGTGAATGCTACGGATCCCCGCATGCTTACATCACTTACTCGTTCACTCGTGAATGCTACGGCTCCCCACAGGTTTACATCACTCACTCACTCGCCATGGGCTCTCTGTATGGTTTTTCCTTGATATAACAAAGTGATTACTCCCACCTTGATCATCCCACTCTCTTACCACCACATAATGTCATCATTAAGTCATCACCATATTACGCTCGTTGAAGTCATGCCCCGTGATCCATCATGGACAGGTGCACTCACCCACTGAGACTGGGCATCACTACTCCTGACGCCCATTATAGCAACAACGCCTCTTTCTCTCGATAAAATTCACATTCTTGGATAATCCCCGTCCGAACAATCAGTTGATGGGTTCCCACTAGAACAATAATTATTCGATACTCCACTTATCATATCATAAAATCGAGTCTCAAAGTAACCCAACAACTTAGGTCATCATACTCGGATATCCCGATACACCATCATCGAATCTCACAATGTCTTGCTACGACCATTGATCTTCTTCTCGCCCAACTCATAACCTCGAAATACTCTACTCACAAATTGAAACACGGAGAAATCATCAAGGACTGAGATCACATTGACGATCATCGGAACCCCATCCTATTACTGATCAAAACCCATGTAAAGCTACTCATAACAACTCTGAAACTAATTGACAAATCAAATGCTGCTCCTCCTTGAGTATAGATACAATCTATACACCAAACTATCAAATCTCAATAATCGAAACTGTACCTTGACAATCCAACTGCTTCAAACTCATCCATTGCAATCCCTGAAGAGTCCTTGACCATAATAAGATCCCTGACCGACAACTACTTGTCTTGGATACACTCGTTCTTTCTTGGGCACGTACAATATGTATAATCTCGCTCTATGCCTTGCCTCATCCACCACTAAACCTAAGTCTCGTATGACCGTACTGCAAGTTCCTGACACCCAATCCTCTAATCCCCAAATTGAACAGAGTGATGATTTCCCCAACAAAATACCACGTTCTCCCACACTTAGGGTTCGAACCGTCGCCTAATGTCATACTCAATTAACCACACTATAGACTGGCTCTCCAGATGTATCATTCCCAACTCCGGGGACGTACCACATAACACTCGATGACTTTTGGAAATGACCAAATAACTCCAAGTACCCCAGACCCCATATGTAAACCTCAGAATCCTCGCGATGTAACTGCCTCCAGTCACTTTGAAACTTCAGACCGACACACCGCTCGATACCCCATTGTTCCGTATTAGATCTAATTCAAAATATGATAACAATGCACAATCGCACACTTTGACTCTGACTCCTCGCCCTGCTTCCCAAATCGGGAAATATTTATAAAAGCAATAGACCTCATTCTCATTGCCGATACATAACGTAGACCACGAGGGCCACCACCCCGATATACTCCTTTTACCACCGAGAATTGCTAATAAAAGTACCTTTTCCTCAATAAGGCACCTCCTTGTTCTCATACATCTTAGTCCCACTAATGACTCTTTCCTGGTATAAGAATATCTCGCAGCAAACATATTGCCCAAATACTCTGGTGAAAAGGTCACCAATCTTGCTACCCCACAAGGTTTACCTCCAACTCTAGACCATAACTTAGTATCCTTTCTACTCCTCACAGAAATAGCACACCGCAGTCACATGAAGTGGCATTTCTGCTAGCAGTCGACTGCATAGCTCAAACTGTAATCCTCCATGAAGTACCACCTCTACTCATCCCTGAGTCTTGCGACTCAGACTGACATCCCATTTTCCCACCTCAAAGTACACTCCTTTGACTTTTATGAATAGATCTGGTCAATTGTCGGTATTGTGGTCCACTTAAACATGAAGAATATTGACAAACTTTTCTAAATAAACCATTTAGCTGACGACGACCACGAGTATTGTTGTCCACTTAAATTAAGCAACGAGATCTATAGGCAACCTCTTAAATGGTTCAATTTTAGTTGCACTAGAACGTGTTCCCTATTTCCCAATATACTCTGGTTATCAAGAACTTCCAAAGAACTCTTTACTTTAGGTGAGTAAACAATTATTAAGGAGGAAGTCAGATTTAGAGATAGATGCATATGTTGTGTCCCAGGTCGGATCTCTTTCAATCACGCAGAGGGGACAACATATGACTAACAGAGATAAAGGGTTATAGAAATAATAGGGTGCATATGCTGTGTTCCGGGTTGGATCTTCAGATCACGCAGAGGAGACAGCATATGGCTAACAGATAAGAAGAATTTCATAGATAAGGAGGTGCATAGAAATAGAGTTGCATATGTTGCAATCCAGGTCGGATCTTTCGATCACACAGAGGAGGAAACATATGACTGACAGATAGAAAGCAAGAAAATAATTTCCTACATACCTACTTTATCAGAACCCCCCAGTCACCCTATCAGAACCAGAATTAATGACATAGGTCCATACATCAAGGAAAGGTTGAACCACTGTTCTAAATGCGTATTAATTTAGTGTATCCTGTAGGTTCCCGTGTTTATCTCATTGCCCAATCTACCCGAGCGTCTTATGGTCAGTCCAAACAATCCTATCTAAATCCACACTATCAAATCCTTCGTTCCTACCAGCACATTGAACACAGAGTCTAGACAATTCAGATTCAGTCCTTTACACATGTTTTAGACTGCCCGTTATCACTTTCTTGATATCACTTCCCAAAACAATACTTGCAAACAAAAACTGTTAAGAAAATGAAAAATTGTCTTTAAAACGAATCAGAGTAAGATAAACTCAGGAGTATAGAGAAGAAAACGCAAACCGTAATTCACCGATTAAATTTGCATCCAGAAGGTCTGAGAACAGCACGCATAATCTCAGAACAGATCCGAAAATTCTTCATGTTTTTAAGCACAACCCCCATGAGTGACTCCTTCCTTTCTTCCCTTCCCGCAAAGGACACATACTCTCAAACAAAATTCCGAGTGTTGTACAATCGAGAGATGCCTCCTATCATGTGCCTGGAATAGCCACTACCAACAAACCGAAGTCTGATGATATGCCTCCATAGCTGCTCCAGCACAGATAGGGATCAATTGGTCTTTGGAACCCAGTCCCTTTTGAAACAGGGTCGAACTTTGTCATCATTTCAAGGTACTCTCTCCCATGACATAACCTATTCATCACAAACAAAAGATGTAGAAATATTAGAACTATTAGAAGATTTGGGAGAGTGAGCCTTCAAAACCCATTTGTAGTTGGATTTAACCCATTCCTATTTCGATCTGATGGGTGGCTCAGTACTTGCTTTTGATCTTGATTTCGACCGTTGAAATGAATTTGACCTAACCGGTCTTTCTTTCACTAAAGCATCTCTTGGAATGGGCTTCTTGGCCGACATTTCCTTCTTGCCCTTGGGATTCGGATTCTTGGCCTTCTGTGCATTCCAGTCTCCATGGTTTGAACGTGACCTTGAGGGGTTTCTTTTGAAGTATCTCCCTCTTGGTTCGTTCTGCCAGCCTTGTGCATAGTAGGGAACGTATGCGCTATTTGGACAGTTTCGGGCAATATGTCCAGGTGTTCCACAGTGAAAACATGTCTTTTTCTTCACTGTGAAGTTGTTTCTTCCAGCCTCTAGTGGCGTATCCATGCCTTGTCTCTTATTGATCCCACATGCACACTTGAAAAAAGCACTATGTTGCGCAGGAATTGGAGGCATGTATTTCTCAACGACAGGTTTGTTAGGAGTAACAGAATTCAAAGCAACAGATTCTGAGTTCAAGGAGTCATTGGTTTGTTCAGTAGTGTTCTCCTTGTTCTCATCTTCTGCTACTTTACCTGCACATGAAGTAGAAACATTATTATTTTCAACCTGAATACCTCCTGACACAAATCCAGCTGGTTTGCCATATTGAAGATGTGCCTCCTTGTCAATTTCTTCCTATGTCATAGGGATGGATGTGTAGTTATGACTAAAAGGTGGAGGAACATTATCATACCCTAGACCCTTGTTTTGATTATCGTTGAATTTTAATTGGGTTTCAAATAAGGACTCGACTGTCTTACTTGATGCAGTATAATTTTTGAAACTAACATCTGTGTTTCTACACTTAATTTTCAAAGTGTAAAGTTCTTCAGTTACAACAGCAAGTTGTCTCTTAATATAGTCATAATTTTCACACTTGTTGCTATACTCTTCCTGAAGCTTCCTAAATTCTTTGGTTTTTTTGCTTCTAATTCAGCCTTCAGGGGTTTCTGTCCTTTCCTAAGTTGATATCCTTCGTATTTCAGGTCATTAATGTCCCTTTTTTCGCAAGTCATTATGTTCACAAAGAAGTTTAATTGTAGCTTCACATGATTGAGAGCATAAAACTTCATTGAACAGAATGTTTGCAGAACTCATTGTTTTTCCACACTTCAAAGCGTCAAGCTCTTCAATTACATCAGCAATACTAAGATGATTGAGATCTTTTGTCTTCTTGATGACAACTACGTTCATATCCCATAATTTCGGAACTGAATTCAGTAGCTTTTTGTTTATCTCAGATTTGGTCAAGAAGATCCCAACTATATTCATCTCAGTAGTGAGTGTGGTAAATCGCTGCAACTAAGCTTCGAAGGTTTCTCAAGGGACATAATTGATCATGCTAAAATTTTGTCTTAACATATCCTGACGATTCTCGTTCATGTCTTCATTTCCCTCGTTGACCTTAAAAGCCATTAAAAGCACAACTTGAAGCCAAAATAAAACTTAAACGTCAAACTTAAATTTAAAAATGCCCTTTGACTATAAACCTCAAACGTCAAATTTAAAAAGTCAAACTCAAAAATCAAACTTGAAAAGTCAAACTTAAAAATCAAACCGAAAAGCTAAATTTGAAAATTTAAAAATTAAACGAGAAAGTCAAAGTTTAAAATCAAATGTCAAATTTTAAATGTCAAAGTCAAAATTTAAATTTTTTTATAATAATAATAATAGTAATAATTATTATTATTTATTATTATTAAATGAAATTTAAAAATAAAAGAAAATTGATTTTGGGATGAAAATGTAAAAAATGCAAATCTGGATGCGATTAGGAGAGTCTATGAATAAAATTCGGAGAGAAAGGAACATGATGCAAGTTGGTTCAACTAGTTTGATGCGTGTGTTGATAACTCAAGGGACCCGGGTTCGATCCCCAACACCCCCAAAAATCGCTTCTTAATTTTTTTTAGATGCGCGTGATGCTGCCGAGCCTAAGCGACCAAGTCGTCCAAGCCGAGCAGCACACATTCCGACTAAGCCGCAATCTCCGGCCGCAAACCTCCGGTGACCACAAACCTCCGGCGACCGTAAACAGTTTCCGGCCGTAAGCTCCGGCAACCGCAAACTCCGACCGTAAACTCTGGGAAACCCTAGCCGTAAACGCCGCCATCGCCGACCGTAAACTCCGGCCGTAAACCCTTCAAAGGCCGTATACTCTTCATAGATTTCGTGAAAAATAGCGTTTTCACCTCCTTTTGCTCTAAAAGTCGATCAAAAACGCAAAGAACAAACCCCCTTAATTCTCAGAGATCTATCCAAAAACGCAAAAAATTCGAAAATAAGATCAAATAAGCTCCAGATCTGACAAAATTGACTGATACAATCGTTGCTTTGATACCAATTGTAAGTCCCCAATTTGCTTATGTATCAATCAGATCCGTTTGATGGTGCGAAATCCCAATCAAACGGATGATGTCAGATCAAAGAGAAAAGAAGGAGAAGAAGAAGATGATGAATCTTGAATGTATTGATTAGAATAAAATTCCCTTACACAAGATTCACACATACTAACACACACTAAAGCTACTCTCTTCTCTCTTGGCCGTATACTCCCTTCTGTTCATCAATCTACTCCTCAACCCTAACACCTATATATATACTAGGGAATATGGGCTTGGTGAACATGGGCCGTAAACCTGTTTACGACCATAAACACAATCGTAAACACGTATACGTTTGTAAACACCAAGATGTTTACGGTCCAAGACACAAAAATACATTTTTCTAGAAAAGTAAAGTATAAACCATATTTTTGACCCAACAAATGTAGATGATATCAGTAATGTTTTCCTTAAACAAATTTTATAAGCAATATAACTAAAATAAAAAATTTTGGTCTCGATTTTTGGGATGTAACAAGTTGGTATCAGAGCCTTGGTTTGAGGGATTCAGGCACACCTTCGGGGGTGTCTAGACTCAAATCGAGGGCTTGAAAGATTTTTAGAAGAAAAATATTTTTCTAAAATTTAAAAATAAGGAGTTTGGAGAAAGAACAAGGTGTGTGATGCGTGCGACCGGCCAAGCTCAAGTAAGTTTTTCTCCAAGATACCTATACATGATATGTTATGTTATATGATATGATTTTGAGAACTGCATGCTAGACTAGGGCTATGGATCTAGGGAGGATGCCTTGTATGCCTGTTATGTAATTATGAGAACTACATGCTAGATTAGGGCTAATGGTCTAGGAAGGATGCCTTATATGCCTATTGTATGAGGTTATTGAACTATATGCTAGGGGTGGTTAGTCAGCTGTATGATAGCCTGATTAGGTTATGGTTACTCAATGCCCGAATTCTCCTTGCTTTGTGCTTATAAGAGTTCTAGCTAGCTTTGAATAACTAGTAAGCGAATGTGTAATAATATTCACAAGCTAGTTATGGAAGGGTGGTAGGGACTCCTTGTGCAACTGATGGCAGAGAGTAGATCAGAGAGTACCCTAGGATAAGCCTAGGATGAGATTAGCTTGAAAAGCAGTATTAGTATAAGGTACTTTGTGAAGTCGAAGCCATCCTTGAGGAAAGTACAGATAGATGTGGAAGGTAGTATGGACCCACACTACTGGAAGTAGAGGATCCATAATCGAATCAAGGAGGGCTAAGAAAGAACCAGGGAACTTGGAGAGTGTGTGGGACCTCTCCAAAGTATGTATGA
The DNA here is from genome assembly GCF_002870075.4 of Lactuca sativa. Lineage (NCBI taxonomy): Eukaryota > Viridiplantae > Streptophyta > Magnoliopsida > Asterales > Asteraceae > Lactuca > Lactuca sativa. Next base: position 225,218,237 of record NC_056631.2, on the reverse strand, counting down.
CCCTGACATTTATGTGTTTTATTTCAGTATGGCGATTACGCGACATGGAGCAGGAGGTTCAGGGTTTGGATCAAGATCAGAATTAGGCTCGGGTGTAGGATCCGAGCAGATTGATGACGGGCTACGCGAGTTCATCGCGTCTAAGATCTTGAGAGGTATCCTCGAGGCGACCCCTGTAAGGTCCTAAGAACGGACTTTACAAGTGATCAATAGGAAACACAATCACACAAAACAAGAATAGAGACGAAAAGAGAATAAACCAAGCTTGCACTCATTTTATAGCTATAAACGTCTGATACAACTCGATAGAAAGCCATGAACAATAAGGCATCAACAACCAAAATACGTCTGACTAACCCTCTATTTATAGGGACCACGACCGAGAAGAGTTTATGGCCGTAAGGTGTTTACGGCCGTAAACTCATTACAAACCTTAAAATTGCTATAACACCTACTAACATACTCCATCTAAACCAAACTACTATTACATTGCAAAGCCTAGACCAAACCATTAATTTGGGCCCTTCAATCTCCCCCTTGGTTTGGTGCTAGCTTGAAGTTAACCTTTATTGACTACCATAACGTCTGCTTGCCCCATTTCCCTATTCCACATACACTTGTTTAGAATATCAGCAATCATTGTTGTATACACCTTCGCAGCATCCTCAAAAGTATCCTCTGCAACCAAAATCTGAAAGTTGCTTAGGTGATGAATATCCCATTTTCGGAATTGTAACAAATCTCTTCGATCATATAGTCGAATGCATCCATTCTGGTGCTTGATGACCGCAGCGGAAGTAATTTCATCGAAAACCCAACACTCCATTGAACTTAGAGATCCATCTTGATAATTTTGAAGCACAGGGAACTGTTTGACCTGCTTGGTTGCGGGCCACATCACATGTTGCAGAGGCTTGTCAGTTTTAGGATCAATGATATCAGAATGCTCTACTATAACGGACTCAACAATTTTCATGGCAAGAAACCCTTTCTTAACTTGATCTGCAAGGAAGTGCTTGAACTGAGTCGCTTGTGGATTGTTTGTGAGATTGGAGAAAGGAGCTCGAGACAATTCTGTCAGATCGACCCTAGTCCATGAACTGAAATCATGACTATCTCTGTAAAGCTCAGAGTTGCCACTTTTCCTTAGCACGATCCACATCTTGAGAGGAGCATGAAATCCCCACGAAAAAAATCCGGATCTATCACCGAAAGTATCTCTGAATCGAACAACTTCAAGATCAATCATTATAATCGCAGGTTCATCCCAAGAAGTATTTTGATTAGAGTTTCTTTTAAACAGTAATTGCCCTTTCTTAGCTGCTTCCTCTTGTGCATCGCGAATGGTTTCTGAAACATGGGGGGGGCTTGAGGAGGCTCATCTTCAACACAATTAACTGCTCCTGATGTTTGACCAGTTGGCAAAGTAACTGGAAAGGCTTGAACATGTAGATTGATCTGGTATTCATCAGCAGACGTTTGGTATTTATCACTGAGGTCTTCCTCAAGCTTCTTATTTAGCTCAAAATAGCTTGAAGTCAAGAGATTGAAGTGATCTTGAAGATCAGAAATCTGTTTTGACTTTAGATCTTTGTCCTTAGTAAGATCAGCTACTTGCATACCAAGCTTTGAATTATCAGATTGAAGCTCAGACACTTGAACATTAAGCTTTGAATTTTCAGCTTGATGACCTGACACACGAATGTCAAGCTCAATGTTTTTCTGACTCAGCACTGATATCTCCTTCTGTAGCCCTAAGATAGTTAGGTTGTCTCCTCCAGGACCACGATCCCCTATAGAAATACCTTTACCGTGAGGAAAAGGCATCAAAAATTGCTCCCCATCCAAATGCATGGCTAATCTCACAGAAGTCTCATCGTGATCAGATCGAGGAGGAGCAAACCCTGGTGGAATAGAGGAACCACCAACATCAAAAGCAGTGTCTGGACCCACAGTAAAAAGTTTGGTTGTGGTAAGACTGGGAGTAGTAGTAGGTGGTAGTGGGAGGCCGCTAACGAGACTTGCAATTTGCTCACTCTGCCTTGGATCCCTTCTTCTTTTCAACGGGGGTTGACCAGTCTGTGTTTTTGCAGAATTACTCACAAATAGCTCTGAAGTAGGAGGAACAGAAACAAGATGGGAAAATCCCATAACCGTCTCCATTGGAGTGGAAATATTTGCCATTTGTTTTGAAGTAGGGGTTGCAGTTTCAAAAACTTCATTAGACTCCCTTGACTTCGTTGTTGGAAGAACAACTTCATCGACATTGTTAAAGATTGTGTCAAGTTTCTCATTCGACACCAAATTAGCACTACTGGCTAGAGAAGCTGCAATATCATCATGATCAAAACCAGTGAGATCAAAATCACTAAAGGAATCATTTATATCTCCCTCAACATTTGCTTCAAACTCCACATTCATTCCTGAAACATCACCTTGAGCACGATCAATCATTAAGCCATGTTCTTCTACCACATGAGCGTCAGGAGTAGGAGTATCTTCCTTTTCAGTACTTTCATCATCAAATACATCAATAACAACATTGTTTGGAGATGACTTCTCAGAAGATGCAGGCTCAGAAGAAGCCTGGTCAGATGAACCATAAGATTCTGCAGGTTCATTTAGTTCAGTGAACTTTCCAAACTTTTCAAGCGGGTATTTTCCTTGAAAAATAACCTTTCCTTTTCGATTCTATTTGATGAGTCCTACACTGTGAGGACCCAATGATTTCATATTCAGAATATCACCTTCTTTTTTCACATCCGGAAACTGAGCATCGATGAACAGCTGAATGAATCTAGGATACAACAAGAAAGTATCCCGAGTTGAAGCTCGAATGTTCACAACAAACTCATCCAAGATGAATCTCGAAAAGTTGATCTTCACTCCTGCGGCGAGAGAAACAATTGCGCCGGTATTCCTTTGAGAAATCTCATCTGCTCCTGATCTTCTCCCTGAAATGCAGCTAACGAACACGTGTGCTAAAAATCTCCAATACGGATGTAAGAGCTTCTTTAAAGTTGGAGGTGAAGTGCCTTCATAACTCATTCTCCTTAAAATTCTTTGAGTGTCTTCAATCCCAATTTCCGTAGGGAAATTAGGTTGATCGTTAATGAGCAACGTCTCTCTGATAAAGCTTTCATTAATCACAATTTCGCGTCCTTGAACTATAGCTTTAATAGTGAAATGACCGGCATCACTCATATCCATGTTGGCAGTCGACCAGAATTCTCTAATTAAATTATGGTAAACAACAGGATTTACTGTAATAGCAGATGCCAAACAACACTCCCGAAGTCTGCGAATCATTGACCGAAGATCCGAGTGAACAACTGGAGGATCCGCCAAGACAATTGCAAGATTGTGCATATCCGAAAATTTGAGGTTCGCCATTATCCTTGTGGCCGGAAGCTCCGTCGTGTCATTTTTCTCGATTTCTGCTTCGACAACTCGGTTAATCACACAATAAAATACATATTCCTGATCCTGAACTCATTACCTTCCAGACTATCGGATTAGTTTTGCAAAATTTGACGGAATTTTTTTTGAAGAGAGAGAGAGAGTGGGAGGGACGTTTGCGGCCGGAATCAAGGATATGGAGGAGATTCTGGTGGTAAACTCCTTTTTATACTTATTTACCATTTACCTAATAACCACACAGTATTAAGCTAAGTCCAACACAGTCAAAAATTTTAAAACGGTTCTTTCTGAGGATTTTTCTAATGGTAAAATTAAAATAAAATAAAATAAAATTAACTATGCATAAAAGAATAAAAATAAAATAAAATAAAATAAATTTATAAATTTTAATCGCAAAAAAATAAAATAAAATGAAATAAATAAAAATAAAAATAAAATTTAAAATAAAAATTAAAGATAGAATAAAAATAAAATTAAAATAAATAAAAATAAATATAAAAAAAATAAAATTACAGTAATTTAACTTCAACTAAAATATAATCTTAAAATTATAGTAGTTAAATTTAACTTCAACTAAAATATAATCTTAAAATTTAACTACTATAATTTTAAAACGTGTTTCCCGCTTCCTGATATGCCCCAACCATCAAAGACTTCCAAAGTACTCCTTACATCGGGTGAGCAGAGAATCATTAGGAGAGAGGATAGATTCAGATTGTTATTACTTATAGTTTTAGAGGGATTGAGAAGTAGAAGGTTGCATATGATGTGTACCAGGTCGGATTGTTAGTCACGCAAAGGAGACAACATATGGCTAACAGATAAAAGAATTTCATAGATATAATATGCAGAGAAATATAGTTGCATATGTTACAGTCTAGGTCGGATCTCCCGATCACGCAGAGGAGGCAACATATAACTAATAGACAGAAAGAAAGAAAATAATTTTCTACAGACCTAATTCATCGGAATTTACCAGTCGCCCCATCCAACCGGAATTCATGACAGAATCCGCACATTGAGGAAAAGTGAATCCACAGTTCTAGATACGGGTTATTTAACGAAATGCTCAAATTTAATCTATCCTAAGAAATTAAAAATAAAAAAATAAAAAAAATAAAAATAAGAATGAAAAATGAAATTGAAGAATCAAGAAAGAGAAAAAAATAAATAAATAACTTAATCCTCAAAACGAATCATTTTCAGAAAATCCACAAGCACATCGAAGCGAGCTTTGTTAAATGGCTTTGTGAACAAATCTGCCACGTTATTATCAGTGTGGACCTGTTCCATCCGGATTAGCGAACATTCATAACAGTCTCTGATGAAATGAATTTTAATGTCGATGTGCTTGGTTTTAGAATGTTGGACTGGTTTTTTGGCAATTTGAATAGCAACTTCATTATCACAATATATGGGGGTTTCTAAATAATTCAAACCATAGTCCAACAGCTGATGTTGAATCCAAATAACTTGAGAGCAGCAGGCCAATGCAGCAACGTATTCCGCCTCTGCTGTGGAGGTTGATACAGTGTGTTGCTTCTTGCATTGCCACGAAACTAGTTTGTCACCTAGGTACTGACATCCTCCAGAGGTTGATTTCTTGTCAAGCTCACAACCTCCATAATTATTGTCAGCAAAAGCATAAAGATCAAATTCAGAATTCTTCGGATGCCAAAGACCCAACTTTGGGCTCCCTTTGATATACTGAAAGATTCTTTTGATAGCAATAAGATGTGAAAGTTTAGGATTAGCCTGATAACGTGCGCATTGAAAAACTGCAAACATGATGTTAGGTCGGCTTGCAGTAAGATACATCAGCGATCCGATCATCGATCGATAGTGAGTCTGATCTATGGATTCGCCTTCAGGATTTGGAGTCAGAAGAAGTCGTTCAGCCATTGGTGTTGAAGCCGTTTTAGCATCGTGAAGCCCGAACTTCTCAAGAATGTCCTCCACATACTAGGCTTGATGTAGCAGGATTCCGGTTGAATTCTGTTTAACCTGAAGCCCCAAAAACATGGTCATTTCTCCCAACGAACTCATCTCGAACCGCTTCTTCATTACACCTTCAAATTCTTTGCAGAGCTACGGCCTGATCGACGCAAAGATAATGTCGTCAACATAGATTTGCACAAGAATTTGATCATTGCCGACATGCTTGATAAACAAAGTCTGATCGATGGTGCCACGAGAATAGCCATGCTCGAGAAAATGCTTAGTTAGAGTTGCGTACCACACTCGAGGAGCTTGATGTAATCCATACAATGCCTTGTCCAACTTGTCGGAATGATTAGGAAATTTTGAGTCAACGAACCCAGGAGGTCGATCAACGTAGATTTCTTCCTTCACCTTGCCATACAAGAAGGCAGTCTTGACGTCCATTTGATACACGGTAAAGTTCATGTAAGAATCATATGGTAGAAAGATACGAATAGCCTCCATTTGCACACGTTTTATAGCTATAAACGTCTGATACAACTCGATAGAAAGCCGTGAACAATAAGGCATCAACAACCAAAATACGTCTGACTAACCCTCTATTTATAGGGACCACGACCGAGAAGAGTTTACGACCGTAAACTCATTACAAACCGTAAACTTGCTATAACACCTACTAACATACTCCATCTAAACCAAACTACTATTACATTGAAAAGCCTAGACCAAACCACTAATTTGGGCCATTCAACCCCGGTCATTTTCGGGTCGATCAAAGAGGGGATTATTGAGCTGATGGAGGATCGCCTCCGGACATTCAGGAGCGAATTGGCGTCCAGCCAATCGGGTACGCGCACACTGTCCTTCAAGGACTTCAAGGGTAGTGGTGCACTAGAATTTAATGGGGTGAAGGACCCCATTGCTGCCAGGAGAGGTATCATATACATCGATTCTGCGCAATTGATGAGCTTCTGCCTGAAAGGGTCGAAGGTCCGCTTTGCTGCAGGTTGTTTGAGAGACAGAGCTAGGGATTGGTGGGAGTCGGTTGGTGACTCACTGGGAGCCCCGTCCATCGAGGCGTTGACTTGGTCGGACTTTATGACCAGGTTCATGGCTGAGTTTATGCCAGCTGTAGAGCTTCAGCAGCTGTCCAGGTAGTTTCTGGATTTGATACAGACTATGAAGACAGTGGCGGAGATCACTGCCAAGTTCCGAGAGAGGGCTTTGTTGGTACTTCAGTATGCAGGGGATGAGGAGATACGGAAGACCCACTATCATGACATGTTGAGGGTTGACATTCGAGATCATGCCAGCTACTCACCCTGCCCGACCCTGGAGTCCATGATTGCCAGGGTGAGGGAGAGGGAGATTGATTTGGAGCACCTTAGCAAGAGGAAGGAAGAGGCGGATAAGGTTACTAGGGTTTCGGGGAAGAAACCCAAGGGATCCGACACTAGGTTGAAGGGCCAGCTGGGCCAGAGCCGTTGCAGCAAATGCGGCAGGCCGCATGAGGGTGCTTGTGTTGGATAAGGTGTCTAAGTCCATAACTATATTTGAGATGTACTTGACCCGGCCCAACATGGTCCATTTGGGTTGCACTTCACCCGAACAATTTATATGGATAATATTTTGAGAACAGTATAAGTTATGATTTATTAATATATTATAAGTTCTAATATATTAATAAGAAATCATATTATTTAATTAGTATTGATCTAAAATTAATTTACAATTAATTTGGTGATCAAAATTGTGACTAATTAAACATGGACTCTTGTATTTATATAGTGTGGGCTAATGCTTATTTAGAGTGGGCTAGGCTTTCATGGTAAGGCCATGGATAGTGCATGGAGCTTTAACCCATGGATCTCATGGAAATGAAAATTCATGGGTAGTAGGGTTTACATGGATGTAACCCTAATCCACCACACTATATAAAGGAGTCCTTGACACTTGAAATAAAGCTAGTTTTTGTGTGAAAACTAAGAGGGCCAATTTCAAGAAGAGTGATACTATTCTCTCAAAGATTCCAAGGTTTGTGGTGATTTGTGACTTCCATTTGAGGCATCCACATTATTGGTGCTAGGCTCTCAAACTCCAAGCATTCAACCACTACTAAAAGGTATGTAACTCTACTAGCTTATTATGTTTTAATAGTTCCCTATGCCATGGTAGTTAGGTCAAGAACCTTGGAAAAACAAATTTGCATGTATCATAGTAAAACATAGATCTAAGGTTTCTAGGGTTGCATGTACACCATAAGAGTGTTAGAATGCTCAAAACTCTTCAGTGGTATCAGAGACTAGGCTTGTTTATTTCATACTTGATGCAAATTGTTGAAAAAACTCAAGTTTTCTGCATTCTACAGCATGAACTCACCGAGTCCATGGGGGACTCGACGAGTCCATGAGTAAATTCATCCTACTCGTCGAGTAGGTTCGTGCAATCGATGAGTAGGAGCCCCAGAATGCAGATTTTCGAGTTTTGCTGCTGCAAATGGACTAGAAACATTACCTAAACTGTTTTGGTGTTATAAAACTTGTTTTAGATGGTGTAATGGTTATGCTAATCCATTTTCAATAGCTATTATCAAAATTTCAAGTTTTATATGGTTAATTTATGATTCTTGAAATTGTTGATATGTATGTTCATGAACTTATGAGTTTAGAAGATCATAGGAATTATTTGTAACTTGCTTGCTAGTTTAATTCTTTATGATTATGTGTTTTAATGGAATCCATAATTTGTGCTCAAGTTATGGATTACCAAAGTCATCCTTTTAAAGTCCATTAAAGAAACACATTGGTTACATAAAATGAAAAGTCTCTCATTTTAATAATCCATTAACTCATAAGTTATGAAAGATGAAAAGTTTTGAAAGTTACAAAACTTGCCCTCAAGTTTTGGAACATGTAAAGTCACTTTAAAAACTTTAGTTCCAACCCCTAGAATTTTAAAAGTGCAAATTCAACCCTTATACTTTATAATATTATAAGTTTAATAATAATTATATATGTATAAGAAAAATTTGTTTTACCTTTAGTAGGCCTCATTCACAAAGCCGGTCTATAAGGGGGGGGGGGGGGGGTAAAAGGTTGATTCCTATAAAATGGCAGCTTAATGGGTGTCCACTCTCATCCACCACTTCCTTGATCGGTGGAGGGTCGTTAGCCAAACGGGTAAGACAAGTACATTAAATTCTCATTAAAAGTATGATGAATATAAAGTAACTAAATGTTTTTATAAATTCCCAATCTTAGTTACTTTACGAAAATGTGAATAAGGTGATAACCCATGAAATTACACTTTGCACTTTGATAAAGTCGTTAGTGGAGCGTGTGTGGTTAACCGGTACACTAACCTGGACTTAACTGTTGGATTAATGTCTAAGTCCATAACTATAATTGGTAAGACTTGACCCGACCCGGCATGGTCCGTTTGGGTTGCATGGCATCATGCATTTGGATAGACTAAAATGAGAGAAATAACACTTAAGGTTTTTTAATATATTATAAGTTCTAATATATTAATAAGGTTATTTTATTAGTATTGATCAAGAATTAATTTGGAATTAATTAAGTGATCAAAAGGAGACTAATTAAATATATGAGTTGATTTTGTAAATCATTCATTCTTATATACGTGGGCTTGTGATCCAAGATTCCTTATGGTTGACTAAGTCCATGGGGTGACTCATGGATGCTCCATGAAGGTTAAAATCCATTGAGCATAAGGAATGGGTGAAGTCATGAGTTACATGGTGTAACCCTAATAGCCACCATATAAAAGAATCCCATGGCTCAAGAAATCGGGCACTATGTGTGAGTGTGAGGGCTAGACAATTTCAAGGAGTGTTCAAGTTTCTCTCAAGTTATTCCAAGTGTATTTGGTGTTGTGTGAACCATTTGAGGTGTCACACTTGGGGCACTAGGCACTCAAGCTTCATGAAGACTTTCTACATCAAAGAGGTATGTATTCTATCTTGTTATATTCATTGTTTTGTATGCTAGATTAGGATAATACCTTGGAAGTTCATATTTGCATGTATAATAGAGAAAACATAGATCCAAGGTATTTAGGGTTGCATGTACACTTAGGAGTGTTATAATGCTCAAAACCCAACAATGGTATCAAATCCACGGGTTGTTTTCTGTTATATTGATGCAAATATTTTATTTTCAAAGTTGGAAAAAAAGGAAAAAAGAAACATGAAGTTTGTCAAATTTTAAGATAATTACTTATTCTTGTGAAAAACTAATTGTTTGTAAAATTTGAATAATTTGCTTTATGAGTTGAATTAGGTCAAATTTAATAAAAGATAAAATGATATGATTATTTTATTAGTTTTAAAAGTTTGATCTAAAGAGTTTTATTTTTTGAAACCTCCATAAGTTATGGATATGAAAAGGTTTTTAAAAAAATTGATTCAAAGTTTTTATGGAGTTACAAAATTTGGTGTTAATGCTTTAAAGAATTCCATAACTTAAGAATAAGTTATGGATCACCAAAAGTTTTTTTGTGTTACCTTGTTTTATGAGTGAATTTAGATTAATGAATAAAATTATGTGATAGTTGGTTTTAATCCAAATTAACCTAAAAGAAGTTCATAAAATGTGTTTATGTAACTTATAAGTCACATTTATGAATCTTAAAACTCATAAAAGTTGCCATAGGTTACAAAATGAAGAGTCTTTTTCCTCATTAAATTGTTTTATGACTCCATAACTTGTCCTCAAGTTATGGATGTTCAAGAGTCACTTCATTAAAGTTTTTAAAACTTTAATTAAACTCATAAGTTATGAAAATCCAAGAGTTTTGAATAGTTTCAAAACTTGCCCTCGTGTTTTGGAATTTGTAAAGTTTTCCCCATGAATACTTTAATTCCAAGTTAGCCCTTAGAATTTTAAAAGTTAAAATTCAACCCTTAGACTTTATAATATTATAAGTTATATATATATATATATATATATATATATATATATATATATGTAAGTATGTATAAGAGTAAAGTCAGTCTTATCGTTAGTAGGCCTCATTCACGAAGCCGGTCTATAAGGGGGGTATAAGGTTACTGCCTATAAAATGGCAGTTTAATGGGTGTCCACTCTCACCCACCGCTTCTTTGACCGGTGGAGGGTCGTTAGCCGAACGGGTAGGACAAGGACTAGAATTCTCCCTTCATTAAAAGTATTAATGATAAATACTAAGTAGCTAAACCTTTTATTAATTCCCAATCTTAGCTACTTAGGAAAATGTGAATAAGGTGCTAATCCATGAAAGTACACTTTGCACTTTGTTTAAGTCAGTTAGTGGAGCGTGTGTGGTTAACCGGCACACTAACTCGTATTTAACAAGGTAGGCAAAGGGTAACTAAATGTTTATCATAGTATCGATGGAGTGTGTGTGGTTAACCGGCACATCGATTGAGGGGTAAACATTTAAGGGTACCAAGTAATTTGCATGGTTACTTCACACCTTGTTTTGTGATCCTCGGCATCCCAGTCACAAAACCTGAAGGGCACACTCGAGATTGAAACATGCCATTGAAAAGTTCAATGAATCTCAAAAGATCTAGGAGTTTCAAATCCAATTAAAACCTAATAATACATTTCGTTTATCTTGGTGGAAATTGGTGAATCGTCATTCACCTACCTTCAAATATTTTATAGCTTGGATTACGACATCCCTCTTCTAAGTTATAAAATAGTTTGTTGGGTCCTAGCCTTAATATTTCATATTGGGTGTCATATTAAGGACTTTAGATCAACTATCTTGAATATCTCCCAAAAGATGTCTGGTTTAGACATTTATGATCTTCCCAAATCTCTTGAAAAAAGCTTTCCTAAATGAAGATGATGTCCCATGGAAATCATACTTCATTCACCTCCTCCAATTATTCTCCCTAACCCACAAGTTCTTGAAAAGTTTAAGGTCACTCAAGCCCTATTGGCAAGACAAGGTCTAGGTGTGGTCACATCTTGGAGATGTAGTCACATATTGACAAGCCGGGAGAGTTGGGTGTCAAAGTCTTGAGAAAGTTGGTGGCTCAATCACCTTCTAAGTCACATAGTGAGTTCTTTTCGGATTCCTAAGAAATAGACTATGACAAGACCCTTAATGATCTTTGCTAAGATCAACTTCCTAAAACTTTATGGACATTGACAATGGTGACACTGGAAATCCAAAAAAAGCATTCTCTTCCTAAGGAAAGGGATTAACCATAGTCAACTATGTTGACCAAATGGTAAAGAGAAAAAGCTAAGTCTAAGATAGTACCATTACCAAAGCGTCCATATGTTAAATTGCCAAAGGAAGGGGCATTGGTTGCGAAGCTGCCAAATTTACCTAAGGATGTTAAAGTCAATAAGTTTGACTCTACTTCAGGTAAAGTCCACTATCTAACTCTGCTAAGTTTCTATTATGAGATTCTTGATACATGATGTGACTGGGTCACATGGTGATGTTTTAAGAATCAAAGAAAAGTGAAGAAACTTAAAGAAAGAATATGTTGAATCTGATCACGTAGATGGATTTCTATCGCATAGTTTGAAGATCGGATTCTTGAGCTACTTCTTAGGAGTTATGAGATATTGGTTAGGAATAGATAACAACAAGTTTTCATATGGATTGTAAGGATAGGTGTTTCCACAACGTTTTAAAATAAAAGAAAATTTTTGATTTTATTTATTTTAAAATATCCTTACAATGGCATTTGAGGAAAAATTGTTGCTTATATGATTCCATTAATAGCAAGAGTGGACATATGAAATTGATTCTTTCATTTGTGGTAATGTCTAAATTTACCAAATAAGAAAAGATTCTCATCACCCAAGTTTCAGTTGGATAGAAACTTGGAATCATGCAAGTTATATAGCATGACGAATGAGAACTTTCAAGCATTGGAAAAATTAAGACTAACTACTTGTTCATATGGATGTGTGAGTCATGTAAAGGACTAAGGGATTGAGTACACATTCTTGTGCAGTGGTCAAGTCCACCACAAAAGATTGATAAGACTATTCGTCATAATTTACTATAGCTCAGTAAATATGGTTATACTTACAAACTTAAGTGTAATTCTGAGACTTTGGAAAAGGTTCCAATGTATGAAAGAGCGAATAAGAAGAATCAACTTAGGTAGAAGGATAAAAGTTTCTCAAATCTGAAAAGATGGGAGAGTGCTTTAGTATCAGTTTTTTGTGATCATCTTAATGATTAAGAAACCATATCAAAATTAGTTCTCTAAGGAAATCAACTAAGAAGAGGAACTTGATTTGTTGAAATGGTTAAATCAAGAAGATGAGTCATACTTTGTTCCAGTATAAGTCTTAGAGTCATACTCCAAGATTGTAACTTGAGTGACATGTCTTAAAGAAGGTTTAAAACACTTGTCAAGTGTAAGAGTAAAAGTTTTCTACTCTTGTACATTTGAAATTGGTAAGTTGTGATGTTTTGGATAAAACAAAGACCAACTAAGGCCAATTGTGTGAAGTGTTTGTCTTGATTAGAATCTGCACTAATGTTTGACAAGAGTGTCTTTTAGGTCAAGAGGAAAGTGGGAGTCTTAAAGGTCTTGAAAGTCTCAAGAACTAATCAAGAATAAAACCTGAAGTTCTTCACTAGGACACGACTTAAGGTTTATAACCTATCATGTTGACATATTCTGTGCCCATTCCAGTTAAAGTTGGCTTTGCATATGAGTTTTTAGAGTTCTCAATTGGTTGCACAACAACTTGGAAGCAATGGCAGGCCCTTGAGCTGCCAGGTGGCAAGAAATTAAGATTGATTTCAATCCATATGAGTTTGGATTTGTCATTATCCTTGTCTTGTGATTATGGTTTTGACAAATTCATATGGGTAGGAACTCATACACCATAAAAATCTAAGTGTCATAAGGTTTCTCTCCGATTCATGAAAATGATGGTGAGGAAAGACTTTCACTAAGTAGATTTTAGCTAGATAGCAATTGCGATATTTGCATTCTCAAAGTCATTAGTGGAGCGTGTGTGGTTAACCGACACACTAACCTGGACTTGTGAGAAGTGGCAAAAAGGTCTAACCATTATGATTACGACATCCCTCTTCATAATTGTTTAGACACACCTATGATCTATCTTAGGAAAGGTGTATGATTTTGATAAAGTTTTATCAAAACAATCTAGTATTAGAAATCTGAACTTTGGTAAGAAAGTCAGCTGATTTCTGAGTACATGTCAAAGCTAGTGGGAGCATAAGTGTCATGCTAATAATCATCATGTTAGTGGGAGCATGATAATTATGATAAGTATTGCAAGTTAGCAATGTTAATTATAGAAAAAAAAGTTTCAATTAGGAAAGAGTTGTTTTGCTATAATTAAGGTTGAGGAAATTATACTTCATCTCAAATCTAAAAGCTTAGATTGAGGTTTTAATCGTATTTAGTCAAGGATATATATATGAATTTCATGTTGGAATGGCTCAACATACGAAAATTTTGTATATGGGTCCATTATTTGCGTTCTAAAATTCGATTATGACTACGGCATCCCTTTTCATAATCTGAATTATGAGAACTTGGCAAATACAAATGGAAATGTTATAGCAAAAGACTGGTTTAGTCTTTAAGTGAGACATCATGAATCGTGTCCCATATGCTTCGGATATAGGATCGATTACATGTGCTATATTCATCCCTTCTAAAATTTTCCAAATGCCTGGGGCATTAAGAAGGGAAAAGGTCTAGAATTGGATATGACTAATCAATTGTCGAGGGCAATCTAAGGTTTACCAAATATTGGGTGCTCAAGGACAGTTGGAAGTATAGTGATAATTCTGGAAGGACCATATTGACATAATCTATGAGGAGGCAACTCTTGTTCAGAAGTGATAGTCAAAATGAATCTAGAAATGTTTCAAAGTTAGTATTTTCAATATGTGTAAGATTAAGGAAACTTAATGCAAGAAGGATGTTTCCAAGGAGTTGATCTCCTTTGGAATACTTTGTAATGTTTGTTGTCAAGTCCTTGTGACTTTGTGCATAATCATTACAAGAGGATCAATGCATATAAGTTTAGAATCTAACAGATTTCAGTAAATTGCATGAATTTGGAATTTTTGCATTTGCAGTAAGGATTTGGGACTGTGAAAAGAGGATCATTGGAGTTATGTTCAATTGATTTATTTCACAAACTAAACATCATAGACAAACATAGTATGCATACTTGGTGTATGGCATGACTAGTGTTTAGAAAACATAGTGTACATGCTTGGAGCATGGGACAATTATTGTTTTAAATTCAAGAATAAAGTTGATAGCTGAAACAGTATATACAATGAATAATGTGTAATCATATGGTGATAAATAAAAGGTGTTTTATTTATGTTCATAGGTTTTGATACCATATTGGATTCAATTATTCTTGTGTTTCATTTTGCATGTTTTGACTTCCAGAATAAACTAGGTTATTCTTCCGGAATGACTAAGTTATTCAAACCGTCCACAGTCAGTCATATGTTGGAAGTAGATATGAATCAAGACTGTCATGGGTTGGCTTGTAGAGGTCTAAGATGTTGGAAAAAGGGCTACAACACTCATGAGTGCTCATAAGTTCTGAGTATTGGATTCAACCCGCGCTCATTGGAATCACTTCATGGATTTTATCACGAGTGATCATGAGATGATAATATCTTATATTCTTCAAACCTAGAGATATGAGTTGTTACTATGAGTTGGTTGTACATTGATTGCACGAAAATGCACTCGGTAACTCGGTGTTATAAAACATGCCTTTGTGTATGATTCAACAAGTAGTACAACAAGCCATATGAGTCGAAGTTTATCCATTCCTTTTACCTTAGGGATAAAAGCGATATCTGTGGGCCCCTCGATGATTTGATGATGACAAATGGAAGTGCTCGGCCGGGCCAGGACTGATTTGATTTGTTCAATTAGTCAGTTGTCATAAATCGGAAATCGGGAAACAACAAATGGACAGAGAGAATGATTATAATCCATGTCTCAGTCCATATGATATCTAGAATGGAGGAATATATGATCCCTTATCTAATGGACAAGTCATTGACAAAGGTCAGAGTTCATCTACAAGGTCAGAGTTCGACAGAAGCTTTTGAGAGTTACGATTGCCAGTCCGTTCTTGAAGTCATACGCAATAATGGTTTTAGACTTATCCAAGTGGGAGACTGTTGGATTAATGTCTAAGTCCATAACTATAATTGGTAAGACTTGACCCGACCCGGCATGGTCCATTTGGGTTGCATGGCATCATGCATTTGGATAGACTAAAATGAGAGAAATAACACTTAAGGTTTTTTAATATATTATAAGTTCTAATATATTAATAAGGTTATTTAATTAGTATTGATCAAGAATTAATTTGGAATTAATTAAGTGATCAAAAGGAGACTAATTAAATATATGGGTTGATTTTGTAAATCATTCATTCTTATATATGTGGGTTTGTGATCCAAGATTCCTTATGGTTGACTAAGTCCATGGGGTGACTCATGGATGCTCCATGGAGGTTAAAATCCATGGAGCATAAGGAATGGGTAAAGTCATGAGTTACATGGTGTAACCCTAATAGCCACCATATAAAAGAATCCCATGGCTCAAGAAATCGGGCACTATGTGTGATTGTGAGGGCTAGACGATTTCAAGGAGTGTTCAAGTTTCCCTCAAGTTATTCCAAGTGTATTTGGTGTTGTGTGAACCATTTGAGGTGTCACACTTGGGGCACTAGGCACTCAAGCTTCATGAAGACTTTCTACATGAAAGAGGTATGTATTCTATCTTGTTATATTCATTGTTTTGTATGCTAGATTAGGATAATACCTTGGAAGTTCATATTTGCATGTATAATAGAGAAAACATAGATCCAAGGTATTTAGGGTTGCATGTACACTTAGGAGTGTTATAATGCTCAAAACCCAACATTAACATGGTAGGCAAAGGCTAACTTAATATTTATCATAGTATCGCTGGAGCGTGTGTGGTTAACCGATACATCGATTGAGTGGTAAATATTAAGGTTACCAAGTAATTTGCATGGTTACTTCACACCTTGTTTTGTGATCCTCGGCATCCCATTCACAAAACCTGAAGGGCACACTCGAGATTGAAACATGTCATTGAAAAGTTCAATGAATCTAAAAGAATCTAGTAGTTTCAAAACCAATTAAAACCTAATAATTTATTTCATTTTTCATTGTGGAAATTGGTGAATCGTCATTCACCTACCTTCAAATATTTTATATCTAGGATTACGACATCCCACTTCTAAGTTATAAAATATTGTGTTGGGTCCTAGCCTTAATATTACATATGTATGTTTTATTAAGGACTATCCTTATATCTAATCTAAACTTGTCTTTCTTTTTTCAGATGTCTTCCAACAATGTTGCTTCTGGCTCAAACCCTACTGATTCCTTATCTCTCATTAACCTTTATGGGAGAGTCGTCTTTGATGGATCTAACTTTATGGATTAGATCAGGAACATCAATATGGTCACTCGGTATGAGAACAAGGAATATCTCCTCGACAAGGAGCTTAAGGAGCTTGAGTCGTCTACTACTCCCGAGGAGATCACTGAATATCCGGCACATGAAAGATATGCTACCAAAGTGGCATGTATCATGTTGGCCATTATGACAGCCAAGCTCCAGAAGTCCTATGAGGACTACTATCCTTTTGAGATGCACCCGTATTTGATGGACTGCTACCATCAGAGTGCTCGTCAAGAGCGATATGAAATCATCTCCTCTATGATAACAACTTGGATGAAGGATGGTGAACCCATCATGGGTCACATGCTGAAAATGCAAAGGTATGTGGACCGTTTGTTGAAACTTAATGTGAACTTCCCAGAGGAGTTGGCAATCAACATCATTTTGCACTCCTTACCTTCATGTTATGATGAATTCCGAATAACATACCACATGAACAAGGAGGAAGTTACACTTAGTAAACTTCAAGGACTCTTGAAGACCACGTAAAGTGGTCTTATGAGTAAATCGGTTGTTACCACTCCTACTCCTACTGCATCCCCTATCTTGGCAATTGGGCAAGGCAAAGGGAAGAAGAGGAAGAGCCCTTCGAAGGGCACCAAGGGGAAGACCCTTGATGGTTCCTCTTCATGTGGAACCAAGAAAGGTTTCATCACTCCTTCTGCTAACCCTAAAGAGGCGGAACGCTTCTATTGCCATGAAATGTCGCATTGGAAGTGAAACTGCCCAAAGTACCAGCAAGATGTGAAGGATGGGAATGTAAAACCTAACCATGCAGGTACATACACTATACTGTCTAATAATTCACCCAATCTAATTCTTGGGTACTTGATACACAATGTGGTATTCACATATGTACTGATATGCAGGGACTAAGAAGAAGTGAGAATGTGGAGCATGGGAAGATAAACTTGATCATAGGGAATAGGAAAGATTCACCTATCACCAAGATTGGAGTTTATTCCTTGTTTTTAAGTACTGGATTAGTATTAGATTTCAATAAGTGTTGTTACTCGTCTGAAATGGCGAGAAATATTATTTCCTTTCATGGTTTGTACAAACAAGGTTTTACCTTTTCATTTGATAATGATAGTGGTGGTACTAATGCTTTATTTAATAATGTTTATTTTTATTTTTATTTTAAAGCATTACCTTGTGATGGTGTATATGAAATTGTGTCGATTGTTGATAACCTAGGAAATAAAGTATTATGTATTGATTCTTCCACTAGTTTGGATAAAGCATCATTATCGCATTGTCGTCTTGGACATGTAATCAAGAAACCCATAGCCCAACTCCAAAAGGATGGAGTCATGGAGTCGTTTGACCTAAAGTCAAATGATAGTTGTGAATCTTGTTTGCTTGGGAAAATGACAAAGTCACCCTTCACTAGTTTTTGTGCTAGGGGTGAGGGTGTGTTGGACCTCATACATACTGATGTGTGTGGACCCTTCAGAACCGGCACAAGAGATGCTAACCGCTTCTATGTGACGTTTACTGATGATTTTAGTAGATATGGATATGTCTACTTAATCAAGCATAAGTTAGAAACCTTTGAAAGATTCAAAGAGTTCAAATGGGAAGTGGAGAATCAGTTCGGAAGAAACATTAAGATGCTTCGATCTGATCGAGGTGGTGAGTATCTTAGTATAGAGTTCCTTGACTATCTTAAGGAATGTTAGATTATCTAACAATTGACACTTCCCAGGACATCATAGCCTAATGGTGTGGCTGAGAGGCACAATCGAACCTTGTTGGATATGGTTCGTTCGATGATGAGTTGAGCTTCGCTACCAATGTTATTCTGGGGGTATGCCTTAGAGACTACCGCCCATATCCTTAATCTAGTGCCTACAAAGAAGGTTGCCAAAACACCTCATGAGATGTGGACCAGAAAAGTTCCCAATCTGGACCACATCAAGATTTGGGGTTGCAAGGCTTTCGTAAGGCCCGAGTCTCACGATAAGCTCGAACCTCGAAGTGAGAGGTGTATTTGTTGGGTTTTGAACATTCTAACACTCCTATGGTGTACATGCAACCCTATAAACCTTGGATCTATGTTTTCTCTATTATACATGCAAATAAGAACTTTCCAAGGCTTTAATCCTAACTAGCATATTATGAAACTCTTATACTACAACTTACTAGTTAGATGACATACCTTTTGATGTAGCTTGATGTCTTCAACTTTAAGAGCTTAGCCCCAATAGTATGGAAGCCTCAAGTGGAATCACAAATCACCAAAACACCTTGGAAAACTTTAGAGAATATGGATACTTGGTTCTCTCTAGTAAAATCGGCTAGCCCTCTTAGTGTAACCACACTAATGCCAGTTTGACCAACCAATGACATCTTTATATAGTATGGAGACTAGGGTTAAACCCATGAACTTTCATTTCATATGATCCATGGGTTAAACACTCCATGGACTATCCATGAAAGTTTAGCCCAACCTAAATGAACTTGGCACATTCCATATATATAATAGTCCATATTTAATTAGTTCATTTTGATCACTTAATTAATTAAAAATTAATTCTTGATCAATATTAATTAAATAATATGATTATATATTAATATATTATAACTTATAATATATTAATATAAATCATAAATATACTATTCTCAAAAAACTATCCATATAAATTGTGTTGGTGAAGTGCAACCCAAATGGACCATGCTGGCTCGGGTCAAGTACATACCAAATATAGTTATGGAATTAGACATTAATCCAATAGTCTCCCACTTGGATAAGTCTAAAACTATTATTGAGTATGACTTCAAAACCTAACTGGCAATCGTAGCTCTTAAAGCTGCTGTCAAGCCACTGTCAAACTCTGACCTTTCAAATGACCTTTCCATTAGATAAGGGATCATATATTCGTCCATTCTAGATATCATATGGACTGAGACATGGATTATGATCATTCTCTCTATCCATGACGACCGACTGATTGAACAAATCAAATCAGTCCTAGCTTGGCCAAGCACTCACATGTGTCATCATAAATCATCGAGGGGCCCACATATATCGCTTTTATCCCGAAGGTAAAAGGAATGGATAAACTTCGACTCATATGGCTTGTTCTGCTACTTGTTCAATCATACACAAAGGAACATTTTATAACATCGAGTTACCAATGCGTTTTCGTGCAACCAATGTACTATCAACTCATATCTCTAGGTTTGAAGAATATAAGATATTATCGTCTCATGATCACTCATGATAAAATCCATGAAGTGATTTAAATGAGCGCGGGTTGAATCCAATACTCAGAACTTATGAGCACTCATGAGTGTTGTAGCACAACTTTTTCTACCAACTTGGACCTCTACAAGCCAACCCATGACAGTCTTGATTCATATCTACTTCCAACATATGACCGACTATGGATGGTTTGAATAACTTAGTCATTCCGGAAGAATAACCTAGTTTATTCTGGCAGTCAAAACATGAAAAGTGAAACACAAGAATAAATGAATCAAATATGGTATCAAACCCTATGAATATAAATAAACACTTTTATTTATCACCATACTGATTACTCATTATTCATTGTTTTGGTTTTATCAACTTTATGCTTGAATTAAAAACACTAGTTGCTCCATGCTCCAAGCATGTACACTATGTTTTTCTTAAACAATAGCTTTGCCATACACCAAGTATGCACTCTATGTTTGTCTACGATCCTTACTTTGTGAACTAGATCGATTGAATATAACTCCAATGATTCTCATTTCACAGTCCCAAACCCTTACTGCAAATGCAAGAACTCCAAATTCATGTCATTTACTGAAATCTGTTAGATTCTAAACTTATATGCGTTGATCCTCTTGTAATGATTATGCACAAATTCACTTGGAAACAATCATTACAGAGTATTCCAAAGGAGATCAACTCCTTGGAAACATCCTTCTTGCATTAAGTTTTTTAATCTTACACACATTTATTGAACAACTTCCACCTATGGGATCATTTCCATATTCCCCTTTTGACTATCACTTCTGAACAAGAGTTACCTCTTTCCAAAATATGTCAATATGGTCCTTCCACCAATTAACACTATACTTCCAACTATCCTTGAGCAACCAATCTTTGGTAAACCTTAGATTGTCCTTGACAATTGCTTAATCATTTTAGTCATATCAATTTCTAGACCTTTTTCCCTTCTTAATGCCCCAGGCATTTGGAAAATTTTAGAAAGCATGAATATAGCACATGTAATCGATCCTATATCCGAAGCATATGGGACACGATTCATGATGTCTCACATAAAGACTAAACCAGTCTTTGCTATAATATTTCCATTTCTATTTGCCAAGTTCTCATAATTCAGATTATGAAAAGGGATGCCGCAATCATAATCGAATTTTAGAACGCAAATAATGAACCCATATAATGAATTTCCTTATGTTGAGCCATTCCAACATGAAATTCATATATATTCTTGACTAAATACGATTAAGACCTCAATCTAAGCTTTTAGGTTTGAGATGAAGTATGATTTCCTCTCCCTTAATTATAGCAAAACAACTTTTTACCAATTGAGACCTTTTGTTTTCTATAATTAACATTGCTAACTTGCAACCTTTATCATAATTATCATGCCCCCACTA
This sequence comes from Lactuca sativa, assembly GCF_002870075.4. Taxonomy (NCBI): domain Eukaryota; kingdom Viridiplantae; phylum Streptophyta; class Magnoliopsida; order Asterales; family Asteraceae; genus Lactuca; species Lactuca sativa. Next base: position 225,196,756 of record NC_056631.2, on the reverse strand, counting down.
ACATGAGGATTAATAGCATAACACTTATGCTCCCACTAGCTTTGACATGTACCCAGAAATCAACTGGACTTCTAGAAATCAATACTTTATTGACTTTCTTACCAAAGTTCAGATTTCTGATACTAGATTTCCTTGATAAGACTTTATCAAAATCATAAACCTCTCTTAGATAGCTCACAAGTGTGTCTAAACAATTTCAGAACTATGAAAGGGATGTTATAATCATAGTCTCAATTGTTTAGACTTTTTGCCATTTCCACAATTGCTATCTACTCAAAATCTACTTAGTGAAAGAGTTTCCTTACCATCATTTTCATGAATCGAAGAGAAACCTTATGACACTTAGATTTTATGGTGTAAGTGTTCCTATCCATGTGAATTTGTCAAAACCATAATCAAAAGAGTAGGTTAGTGACAAATCTTAACTCATATGGATTGAACTTGTGCAATCTTAACTTCTTGCCACCTGGCAACTCAAGGTCCTACCGTTGCTTCCAAGTAGTTATGCAAACAACTGAGAGCAGGTAGAACTCAAATGTATAGGCAACTTAACTGGAATGGGCACAAAAATGTCAGCACGATAGGTTATAAACCTCTAGTTGTGTGCTAGCGATGAAATACAGGTTTTATTCTTGATTACTTCTTGAAACCCTTTCAGGATCTTTTAGACTCCCACTGTCTCCTTGACCTATAAGACTTTGTTGCCAAATATTCAAGAGATAGTGTGGATTCTAATCAAGACAGACACTTAACACAATTAGCCTTAGTTGGTCTTTGTTTTCTCCAAAACATCACAACTTACCAATTTCAAATGTACAAGAGTAGAAAACCTTTACTCTTACATTTGACAAGTGTTTTAAACGTTCTTTAAGACATGTCACTCAATTTACAATCTTAGAGTATAACTCTATGAATTGTTTTGGAATGAAGTATGAATCATCTTCTTGATTTAACCACTTCAACAATTCATAACTCCTCTTCTTAACTATCAGAATGTACTTAGAGGATGAATTGTGATAAGGTCTCAAAATCATTAAGATTATCTTAAAACATGATACTAAAGTACTCTCCTATTTTTTAGATTTGAGAAACTTTTATCCTTCTGCCTAATTTGATTCTTCTTATTCGTTCTGTCATACATTGAAAACTTTCCAATGCTTTAGAATTATACTTAAGCTTGTAAGTATAATCATATTTATTAAACCTTAGTAAATCATGGCAAATAGTCTTATCCATCTTTTGTGTTGGACTTTGACAAGTGCACAAGAAAGTGTACTTGATCCCTTAGTCCTTATCTTGACTCACACATCCATGTGAACAAGCAGTTAGTCTTAATTTTCCAATGCTCGGAAGTTCTCATTCATCATACAATACAACTTGCATGATTCCAAGTTTCTATCCAACTGAAACTTGGGTGATGAGAATCTTTCCTTATTTGGTAAATTTAGACACTACCACAAATGAAAGAATCAAATTCATATTTCCAATATTTTTATAAACATACAAACATCAAGTTTTCATGAATGCCATTGTAAGGAGATAAAAATAAAGAATAACAAACTTTTATTTATTTTAAAATGCGGAAAAAACTTTTTCCTTACAATGTAACTTGAAATGAAAACTATGTTAGTACATGTTTCCTAGCAATCTATTATAACTCCTAAGAAGTAGCTCAAGAATTCAATCTTCAACCAAGCGAAAGAAATCCATCTTCGCGATCAAATTCAACATACTCTTTTTGTAAGTTTCCTTCACTTTTCCTTTGATTTTAAAAACATCAACATGTGACCCAGTCACATCATGTACTAAGAATCTAAGAATAGAAACTTAATAGAGTTTGATAGTGGACTTTACCTGGAGTAGAGTCAAACTTCTTGACTTTACCAGCCTTATGATCTTTCAGGTAAAGTTGACAGCTTCGCAACCAATGTCGTTTCCTTTTTGGCAATAGAACCATATGGATCCTTTGGGAATGGTACATGGGATAATCTCAGACTTAGCCTTTCTCTTTACCATTTGGTCAACATAGTTGACTATGGCCGATGCCTTTCCAGTGTCACCATTTTCAATGTCCATAAAGTTTTGGGAAGTCAAACTTCTAATCAAATTTGCTTCACTAGCCTTCTAAATCATTGCTGATTCAGCAGTACCAAGCAAAAAGATAAGATCATTAAGGGTCTTGTCATAGTCTGTTTCATAGGAGTCCTAAAGGAACTCACTATGTCACTTAGAAAGTGATTGAACCACCAACTTTATCAAGACTTTGACACCCAACTCTCCCGGCTTGTCAGTATGTGACATCATCTCCAACATGTGATCACACCTAGACCTTGCCTTGCTAATAGGGCTTGAGTGACCTTGAACTCGTGGGTTAGGTAGAATAATTGGAGGAGGTGGAGGAAGTGAAGTTCCAAGATATTGGGGAAGATCATAGATGTCTGAAGCAGACATCTTTTTGGGAGATATTCAAGATAGTTGATTTAAAGTCCTTAATATAATACCCAATATGAAATATTAAGGCTAGGACCCAACACAATATTTTATAACTTGGAAGAGGGATGTCGAAATCCAAGCTATAGAATATTTGAAGGTAGGTGAATGACGATTCTCCAATTTCCACCATGAAAACGAAATAATTTAATTAGGTTTTACTTGGATTTGAAACTCCTAGATATTTTGAGATTCATTGAACTTTTCAATGGCATGTTTCAATCTCGAGTTTGCCCTTCAGGTTTTGTGACTGGGATGCCGAGGATCACAAAACAAGGTGTGAAGTCACCATGCAAATTACTTGGTACCCTTAAGTGTTTACCCCTCAATCGATGTGTCGGTTAACCACACACACTCCATCGATACTATGATAAACATTAAGTTAACCTTTTCCTACCTAGTTAAATACGAGTTAGTGTGCCGGTTAACCACACACGCTCCACTAACCGACTTAAACAAAGTGCAAAGTGTAATTTCATGGATTAGCACCTTATTCACATTTTCCTAAGTAACTAAGATTGGGTATTTATAAAAGGTTTAGTTACTTAGTATTTATCATTAATACTTTTAATGAAGGGATAATTATAGTCCTTGTCCTACTCGTTCGGCTAACGACCCTCCACCGGTCAAGGAAGCGGTGGGTGAGAGTGGACATCCATTAAACTGCCATTTTATAGGCAGTAACCTTATACCCCCCGTATAGACCGACTTCGTGAATGAGGCCTACTAACGGTAAGACTGACTTTACTCTTAAACATATATATAAATATTATTAACTTATAATATTATAAAGTATAAGGGCTGAATTTTAACTTTTTAAAATTCTAAGGGTTAACTTGGAATTAAAGTATTCATAAGAGCAAACTTTTCAAATTCCAAAACTAGAGGGCATGTTTTGAAACTATTCAAAACTAATTAATTTCATAACTTATGTGTTTAAAGTAGTTTTAATTAAAAACTCTTCAAGTTCCATAACTTGAGGACAAGTTATGTGTCACACCCCGAAAACCAAAGGCGGAAACGTTCCCGGGGTTGACTCCATGTTGTGTATCAAATCCAATGTACATAGTAATCACAGTAAACAACCATTACATTACATATATATATGAAAGTTTACATTTGGTTCAAAAGTAAATTGTACAAAAGTTATACATATATCATATGAACAAAAGAGACGAGTCTTCGCAGCACTCCATCTTCACCAAAAGGTATCGCCGGGTACCTGTCTAACTTGGACCTGAGAATACAAGCGGTTTGAAAATCAGCATAAAGCTGGTGAGTTCATAAGCGGTTTTGTTTTGTGAAAATGTATCGATTTCCTTTAGTTTTCTGAAAAGATTTGATATCCAAGAAAATCCCATATTTTCTTATGTAAAGTAGTTAAGTTATCTTTCGTTACAGTTCTGTTATAGATATAAGTTAACCCCAGGAAAATCCCATATTTTCCTAATTGTAAGATTGATTTGATAATACATAGTATGGTTTAATACACAAAGCTATAATTTAGATGAACTGTAAATAGAAAGTATTTTGAAAACCTTGGGACTACATCCCGAACCAATTAGTATTTGAAAACCTTGGGACTACATCCCGAACCAGTTATAAGATAATTCGATAAAGATCATGGGATCACTATCCCGAAAGTAGATATAAGATAGCTTGATAAACCATGGGATCACTATCCCGAAACTAGATAATAGTTTGATAAAATCATGGGATTATCATCTCGTATAAGATTTAGTTTTAAATCCATGGGATTTCCATCCCGAACGAAATATAGACACAAGATCATGGGATTATCATCCCGAACAAGATATAGATTCTAAACAGATTCTAGCTGTGAATAAGTTTATATTAATACGTATTGTGAGTCGGGTAACCATGCTGAAATGACAACGAGACCTCCTTGACATTAGTCAGACGTCGAATGATATCCAGAATTTGTCACCCCAGGCGTGCCCGCCTAACTGTAGCTAGCAGTTAAGGTGTGGGATTGTCAATCCCGAATAGATCTATTCACAAACTCTTCGCTCTCCCTCCAGGAGACTCTGGTTACACTTCCGGAGAGGATTTACTTGATCATCCATAAAGGGTAGTGACTTTCTCACAAGCTAGTATTAAACTATTCACAGGATTCTCATACGATACTAACATACAAAGATTTCAAGACTTGATACAGTTGAAAAATAGATACATACAATGAAACTATCTGGCAAAACATTTGAATGATATAGAGATAAACTGAATCAGACATAGTTTATCTAATAACCTAATACAGATATCAGTACATGGTATAAAGAGAAACATAGAACCCCAAATTATTCCCATAATAATTTGATTAGTTTGGTTATTTTCTTAACTAAAATCCATTTAGTTGTAATTGATAAATCATTCCTTATGCTCAACATAATACATAAGGAGTAAAAGAGTTTATAAGATTGCCAGATATTATCTGAAACACATAAATGTTATGATTTGAAAACAATTTTGGTTTGCTTGTATTCCCCCCCTGAAAACAGTTAAAAACAGTGAAAAAGGCGTAGGGGTATGAACTCACCGGACGAGAAGTAGGACGATTTGGATGCTAAGAGTTGATCCGGGGCTTGCAAATACACGAGATTCCTAATTAATATGTAAAGATACACATTTGTATCTAATTAGGACTTAGATTAATTGTTGGATAGGGACAATTGCTTCAGGTCGCGAAAACACTCCGATACAAGTGTTTGGAGGGGCCCGGGTGGCGTTTAGGGATGGGAAATGACACTAGGAACTTGGGACTTGAGTTTACTCCCCATGAGTAAACTTTTAAATGATTTTACAACCACAAAACACACACATACATGAGTTTACGGCCGTAAACTCATGTGGGTGTGGTTTTGGGTGTTTAAATGGCTTAAATGGCTTATATGGACATGGGAAATGATTCTAGGCTTTGTTCTAAATGCATGGAATGGATTAAAATCACCAAAATGATTAATTTATGGGAGTTTACGGCCTAGCATAGGCTCCTGGCCGTAAACTCCTTAATCCTTATGAAAATGATGCTAAATGGTGCTAGAACAAATCACATGTGATTGGTAAAATTAATCCAAGGCCTAACATGAGTTTGCATGGGATTTTTGGGGGATTTGTGGAGTTTACGGCCCATGAAACCCCCTTCATGGCCGTAAACTCTTGTGGGTGGTGTTCCAAGGTGTTTCAAGGTCTAGAACATGCATGAAAGGACTTCTAAAATTCATCTAAGGGCCTTAGGGGTGTGTAGTTTGCATTCTAACACCAAAAATTTTGGAGTTTACGGCCCAAGAACATGTCTTGGCCGTAAACCCTTAGAAACCCCATAAATGTTGTGTTTTAGGCCCTCAAAGTATTTTTGGTTGGTCCCTTGATTTATTCCAAGGCTTTTGGTGGTGTTGGATGGCTTTCTAACACCTTAGAATGAGATTTATGCCAAGTTTTGTGGAGTTTACGGACCAAGAACTCTCCTTGGCCGTAAACTCATCTAAGTCCCTCAAAATTAATGTTTCAAGTGTCCAAATGCAAGAATCAAAGTCCTATATATCATATCTAAGCCATAGAGGTGTTTTGGAAGGGTTTAAAGGCATGAAAAACACCATTTTCATGAGTTTACGGCCCAAGCTTATGCCTTGGCCGTAAACTCCTTCAAAGTCCACAAAATTATAGTTTTAGGTGTTCTAAGTCCATATCTTGAAGTCCCTTAGCCATATCTAAAGTCCAAACAAGTCTAGGAAGGAGTTTAAGGGCTAAAAACCCTTCAAAATGGTGTTTATGGCCTAGGCTGCCTCCTGGGCCGTAAACTCACATACTTTGTCCAATTTCTTGATTAAGTGTCTAATTTGGAAGCTAAACATGCTATAGATTAAGGCTAGGAAGGTACCTTAAGGATTTGAGGCCTTAAAATTGAGTTTTGGACACTTAATCTTTGGATTTAGGAGAGAGGTTAGAGAGAGAGTAGAGAGAGAAGGAAAAAGCTTCAAATGAGTGTTTAAACACTCTTATATAGTCCCTAAAACTTGGACACGGAGGAATTCTACCCGATACCGGCCTTAAACGATGCTTTGGGTCGCACCCGATTGAGTTTTCGTCACCCGACGAGGATATTTCTAAAACTTAAGAAATAAATGTTTTGGGCTAAATTCATGAGTTCCTAAATGATTTGGACCCTCATTGAATGAAAATAAATATATAATTTTAGATAACTAAGCCCAAAAATGATAACGGGACATTTCGATTTCCGACGAGTTATACGGGTAGAGCGGGTTTTTCGGCGATGAACAACTTCGGGTTGTTACATTATGGAAGACTTTAAACTAATAAACGAATTACCTTTTCTATATTTTATATCTTATGGAATTAATTAAGGTTACACATTTTATTACTTAATGAAGTGACTCTTGAACTTCCATAACTTGAGGACAAGTTATGGAGTCATAAAACCATTCAATGAGACAAGACTCTTCATTTTTGTAACCTTTGCCATCCTTCATGAGTTTTATGAATCTTTAATGTGACTTTTCATGTAACTTTTGGACAAGTTACACAAACACATTTTAGAATCAATTCTTAGATTAAAATGGATCAAAGACACATAATCAATCAACCTTTCTATTAATCTAAACAACTCATATAAACAAGATAATTGGAATCAAACTTTTTCATGTATTTAGCATAACACTTAAACTAATACAAAACATGAATCTATTGACAATTATCTTTGAAATTGGATTAGCATGAACATTACCACATCAAAAACAAGTTTATAAGTCCAAAAACATCTTAGGGTAATGTTCCTAGTCCAATTCTAACCAAAACAGTCGAATTTATGCTGTCTAGGGTCCAACTCGTCGAGTGCATGAACCAACTCGGCGGGTTGGATGCATTTTGTTGTGGATTCGGCGAGTCCATCAGTGGACTCGGTGAGTCTGCTGAGCAGACAGCATAAAAACTCGATTTTTTAAGCAGTTTTGCAAGGATAACAAGAAAACAACCCTAGGCTCTTATACCACTGTTGGGTTTTGAGCATTCTAACACTCCTATGGTGTACATGCAACCCTATAAACCTTGGATCTATGTTTTCTCTATTATACATGCAAATAAGAACTTTCCAAGGCTTTAATCCTAACTAGCATACTATGAAGCTCTTATACTACGAAGTACTAGTTAGATGACATACCTTTTGATGTAGCTTGATGTCTTCAAGCTTTAAGAGCTTAGCCCCAATAGTGTGGAAGCCTCAAGTGGAATCATTAATCACCAAAACACCTTGAAAGACTTTAGAGACTATGGATACTTGGTTCTCTCTAGTGAAATCGGCTAGCCCTCTTAGTGTAACCACACTAGTGCCAATTTCACCAACCAATGACATCTTTCTATAGTATGGAGACTAGGGTTAAACCCATGACCTTTCATTTCATATGATCCATGTGTTAAACACTCCATTGACTATCCATGAAAGCTTAGCCCTACCTAAATGAACTTGGCCCATTCCATATATATATATATATATATATATATATATATATATATATATATATATATATATATAAGAGTCCATATTTAATTAGTTCATTTTGATCACTTAATTAATTATAAATTAATTCTTGATCAATACTAATTAAATAATATGATTATATATTAATATATTAGAACTTATAATATATTAATATAAATCATAAATATACTATTCTCAAAAGACTATCCATATAAATTGTGTTGGTGAAGTGCAACCCAAATGGACCATGTCGGGTCGGGTCAATTGCATACAAAATATAGTTATGGACATAGACATTAATCCAACAGTATTTTCATCGGCTACCCACATAGATCCTTTGGTTACCTCTTCTACAGACCCAGTGATAATGTGGTCTTTATAGCAAGGAGAGGAGTCTTTAGCAAGAGAGAATTCGTGAACCAAGGAAATAGTGGGAGGCATATTGACCTTGAAGAAAGTCAAGAGTCAAGTGGTGAAGGAACCTCAAACCCTAGCAATCAACCTAAGGAGGAAACTCCTGTTGATCCGACATAAGAGTCTGTACCTCTGAGGTGTTCCACGAGAGTTAGAAATGCACATGAGCATTACTATGGTTTCCATATTACTGCAGAACGTGATACACTTATCAGTGATAACACACTGGTAAGTCTGGATGAACCTAACAGCTACACGGAAGCCATGGTAGGCCCTGAGGGTGCTACATGGAAAGAGGCTATGGATAGTGAGATACAATCCATGTATGACAATCAAGTTTGGAACTTGGTTGGCAATGTACCAGGTTGTAAGACAATCGGGTGAAAATGGATCTTCAAGAAGAAGACCGACATGGATGGTAATGTACACACTTATAAGGCGCGACTGGTTGCAAGGGTTTTTCTCAAACTTTGGGAGTTGATTATGATGAGACCTTTTCACCACTAGCGAAGATTAAGTCTATTATGGTTATGTTAGCCATTGCCACATTTCATGATTATGAAATATGGAAAATGAATGTCCAAACCGCTTTCCTTAATGGAAAGTTGGCTGAGGATGTTTACATCAGCCAGCTAGAGGGTTTTGTCAGTAAAAAGTAATCTAATAGTGTGTTTAAGTTTGAGAAATCCATCTATGGATTGAACTAAGCACCTCGCAGACGGAATCTTTGCTTCGATGAGAAGGTCAAAGAGTTTGGCTTTTGAGGAATGAAGATGAATCTTGTGTATATGTCAAGGCTAGTGGGAGTATTGTTAGCTTTTTGGTATTGTATGTGGATGACATACTACTCATAGGAAATGACATCCCAACTTTGCAGGAAGTAAAGTTCTGGCTTGGGAAGTGTTTTGCTATGAAGGACCTTGGAGAAGCTGCCTATATCCTAGGGATAAGGATTTTGAGAGACATGAGTAAAAGACTAATTGGACTTAGTCAGAGAACCTATGTGGATAAAGTGTTGAAAAGATTTAACATGTAGAACTCCACGAAAGGTGAGTTACCAATCCAAAGTAATGCCACACTGAGTAAGACTCAGAGCCCGAGTACAGAGGCTGAGATAGCAGAGATGAGTCGTGTTTCGTATGCTTCCACTGTAGGCTCGATCATTTTTGCTATCACTTGTACTCATCCTGATGTGGCCTTTGCACTGATCATGGTCAGCAGATATCAGGGGAATCCTGGCAAGGATCACTTGACTGCGGTAAAGAACATTCTCAAGTACCTACAGAGGAGTAAGGACTGGGCCCTTACCCTCGGTGGGAGTGATGACTTGGGAGTAGTAGGGTATATTGATGCTAGCTTCCATACTGATAAGGATGATTTCTGCTCTTAATCAGGTTGGGTCTTTACCTTAAACGGAGGAGCAATAACTTGGAAAAGTTCCAAGTAGGAGACAGTGGCTGATTCAACTTGCGAACCAGAGTATATAGCGGCAAGCGAGGTAGCAAAGGAGGCTATATGGCTAAAGAACTTCATTGGAGACCTTAGAGTTGTACCAGCTATAAAGGAGCCTATCGAGATTTTTTGTGATAGTGAAACTGCAGTTGCCTTAGCAAAGGAACCAAGAGATCACGGGAGATCCATACACATCGACAGAAAATACCATTTCATCAAACATTGAATAGAAGAAGGACTCCTCGTGGCAAAGAGGGTATAATCAGATGAGAACCTGACAGATCCTCTCACGAAGGGACTGGGCAGGGTTACGCATCTCCAACATGCGAGGCGGATTGGGCTGAAGGATGATATTAGTTTTAGTAGTTAGACAGCTTTTGTGACAACCCGAAATTTCCATTCTGTACGAACATTATCAAGTCAATAGAAGCTTGACTAGTTGCAGTGAATTTCAGACTTTTCCGAATAAGTTTGAGTATTTCAGGGTTTACATTTTAGGAGATATCAGGAGAGTGGATGCACATGGGTTTGTGAAACTCAATTATTTCAAAACCTTATGATATTAGAGTTCATTTCCAGAATAATAATATTTTCGGCCAAAAATCCCCGGACTATAAATATAATTCTTAACCAAATTATTTCACTAGTTACATTTCCAACTAGAGAAAACCCATTTTCTCTCTCTCTCGGATCTTCGGGTTTTCATCCCAAATCGTGAGTACAATTCTCTAGTTGTTTTATAATGCTTATAATGTGCTTAATAACATAGATTACATAGCAAAACTGTGAGATTCAGGAGTTTACAGCCCAAGAACGTTCTTGGAGAGTAAACTCCTATATGAGGCTTAAATGCTACCTAGTCTTTTCCCCATGTTAAGTAACGAACTTAGGCTTGTATATAAGTGTATTTAAGACTAGAAAACATTCAAGAACACCAAGATTTTGGTGTTCACCGCCTAAGAAGTTCTTGGACAGTGAACTCCAAATTCAAGGCCAAAGAGTGCCTTAATCACTCCTAAAGCATTGGACAATTACCTAGAATTATTCCTAGCTAATTTGTGGACCTTAAAACATCATAAACCCCTCCCAAAGAGATATTATGGCCGTAATCTCTAAGGGAAAAGGTTCGTGGGCCGTAAACATGAAAGAAGGGCACCAATGTGTGCCTAAGGCCTTCATTAGCCTTAGAAAAATGTATAGAACCTATCCTACATGAGTTTAGGACTTGAAAGCACAAAAATATCCACTTCTATATGATTTTACGACAGTACACTCAAAAGGAAATGGCCTTAGGGCCGTAAACTCCTAAAAGGAGTGTCTTAATGCCCTAAACTAGTCCAAGGATTTAAGTACCAAGTATAATTGCTTCTAGGAATCAAGTAACACTTCAAAACACATAATATCATAAAGTTTGGGAGCTTACGGCTGTAAACTCAAGGGTTTACGACCGTAAACTCCTTGTGTGGGGTTTAATGAAGAGTAAACTCATATATAAAGTCTTTTGGAACCCTAAACCCCTTTAGTCTTGTCCCACAACAACTTAGATGCAACCCTTAGGACTTATAACACTTATACAAAGTGTTTTCATGTTCTAGAGTGTCCCAACTTAATTTATTAGTTATTATTTGGCTAATTAGTTATATATATGTTCATTATATGATAACTAGGCTCGTGCGTGTGTACAAGTCTCCGTTTGCCACCTAGCACAGTATCCGACACTTCAATCCAATCCACTCACCACATGTGAGTTCATACCCCTTTAATTAACCTTTGAAATACTTTCAAATGTTTTAAATGCTTTATGGGGGGGGGGGAATACAAGTTGAATAATTATAGTTATTACATCAATCACATGTGATTAATAACTACAAAATCAATGATTTTATTTCCGTTCAAATTGTTTATCAAACTGTTTTACTTCAAACTGCTTTACAAACTCTTTTACTTATCAAATACTTTTACTTAAACTTTGTTATACTTATAATAAATTGTTTGTCCGTATATGTATAGTTATATAAACAATGTTTAAAAGACTTAGGAAGGCCGTCCACCCTGTTTCCTTTTCCTCGATTTGGATGTGGTCTGGTGGGATATCGGGTAGTCGTTCGAAGGTTGTTTCAATATTGATTATATATCATGTGTACATGTATAGACATAAAAGTGCTTCCATATTCATACGTACTAGTTACATCATTAGTAAGCTACCGTCAGGGTAGCACAGGATCATACTTATACTATTGCTAGATCAATGAGTCAGTTCATTCATGAGTCAATACTTATTACTATGAGAACATATACATTACATTACTATGAGTACATATACAACTATACTAGGAGAAGAACATATACAACTATACTAGAAAGATAACATATACAACTGTACTAGAAAGAGAACATATACAACTATACTAGAAAGAGAACATATACAACTATACTAGAAAGAGAACATATATAACGATACTAGATCGAGTAACAATACATTACATATACATATATACATTGACAAATTGTGATTCACTGTATCGGAGCATACCTTAAATGTCATGGCCCAAGTTGTAGCCAAAGTCTCTTGGAGGGAGAGCGTGAGTTTGCGTATAGATCTATACTGGATTGAATATCCTACATCTTGCTGCTAGCTACAGCCAGACCTGCAGGTCTGCGGGTGCCAAACGTCATTTCTTTTTATGACCATACTTTTTTCATTGTTACCAGTCAATAGTATGGTGCAATTAGTCACATGATACCTTAATATAAATCCGGTTTAAGGTAGTTAGTACAGCAGTAGTTCCTATAATACAACACTACAGTACTACAGTAATTTACCCTTTACATATATTTAGTGATTATTTCACTTAAACATTAATGTACAAACTATATTTTGTTAATGATAGTTACACTTGGAAATTACACACTTTTACAACAAACAAACATACGAAACAGTTAAGCCTTGGTAGAAGGCTACTTTAATAGAAAATATAGATTTTTCTAAGAGATTCAAACTTTTACAAACACTTACAAACATTTACATAACTTTTACAAACTCATACTTAAAACCATGTTCAAACGTTTTGATAACAAACACCGACACTAAAATACTTATGAACTCACCAGCTTAATGCTGATAAACTCTTTCAAAATAACTTATATTCTCAGGTCGACAGTAGACAGGTACCGAGGCCAGCTTTTGATAAGATGGAGCGCATCCAAGACTCATCTTATTATTTTGATGTATATTTTGGTGTCTATAACTGTACAAAACACAATTGTATTAAAATTATATATTTAATGCAATGGATGATGTTGTTTGCTTATTTACTGTTATACTGTGTTGTGATACTTTATATGACGTCCTCCGCCCCAGAACGTTTCCACCGTTCTTGGTTTTGGGGTGTGACAACTTTGAAATGTGTAAAGTGTAATTGACATTTGATGATGAATAAAATTTGTGTTTATTTATGAGTAAAGTGTTGCTATCTTTTATCAATCGTTTACTATCATTTCATTTTGCATGTTTTGACTTTCAGAATAATTATGTTATGGTATATCATATTATTCAAATTCTCCATAGTTGGTCATATGTCGAAAGTAGATATGAATCAAGACTGTCATGTAGTTGGTTGTAGATGTCTAAGATGTTGGACATTGCAAAGTTTTGGTACAACACTCATGAGTGCTCATAACTTCTGGGTATTAGATTCAACCCACGCTCATTGGTATCACTTCATGGAATTTATCTCGAGTGATCGTGAGATGGTAATATCATATAAGTCTTCAAACCTAGAGATATGACTTGTTGCCTATGAATTGGTGATACATTGATTATACGAAACCTCATTGGTAACTAGATGTTATAAAACGTGCCTTTGTGTATAATTCAACAAGTAGTAGACAAGCATATGAGTCGAAGTTTATCTGTTCCTTCTTGGATTAGAAGAGATATATGGGCCCCTCGAAGATTTTGTGCTGACCCTTGTACCGGGCCCAGTCAGAACTAAGTTGATGTGTTCAATGAAGTTCTATGTCAAACAAATCAGAAATCGAGAAACAAACTGCTAGACAATAAGTAAGACATTGTTCCATGTGTTTGTCCAACAGATATCTACAACATACGATTATATGATCCCTTATCTAAAAATGGCGCTTCATAGTTCGACAGAGTTTTAAGAGCTACGATTGTCGGTCGGTTCCTGAAGTCATGCTTGCAACTATAGTTATTAGACTTATCCACATAGGAGACTTTTGGATAAGGTGTCTATATCCATAACTATATTTGAGATGTACTTGACCCAACCCGACATGGTCCATTTGGGTTGCACTTCACCCGAACAATTTATATGGATAATCTTTTGAGAATAGTATAAGTAATGATTTATTAATATATTGTAAGTTCTAATATATTAATAAGAAATCATATTATTTAATTAGTATTGATCTAAAATTAATTTAGAATTAATTTCGTGATCAAAATTGTGACTAATTAAACATGGACTCTTGTATTTATATAGTGTGGGCTAATGCTTATTTAGAATGGGCTAGGCTTGCATGGTAAGTCCATGGATAGTCCATGGAGCTTTTACCCATGGATCCCATGGAAATGAAAAATCATGGGTTTTAGGGTTTACATGGATGTAACCCTAATCCACCACACTATATAAAGCAGTCCTTGGCACTTGAAATAAAGCTATTTTTTTGTGTGAAAACTAAGAGGGCCGATTTCAAGAAGAGTGATACTATTCTCTCAATTTTCCCAGGTTTTGTGGTGATTTGTGACTTCATTTGAGGCATCCACATTATTGGTGCTAGGCTCTCAAACTCCAAGCATTCAACCACTACTAAAAGGTATGTAACTCTACTAGCTTATTATGTTTTAATAGTTCCCTATGCCATGCTAGTTAAGTTAAGAACCTTGGAAAAATAGATTTGCATGTATCATAGTAAAACATAGAACCAAGGTTTTTAGGGTTGCATGTACACCATAGGAGTGTTAGATTGCTCAAAACCATTCAGCTTGTAGAGTGGGATCATTTGGCTTGTATAAGTGCGGCAAGACGGGGCACTTTGGCAGGGAATGTACTACCTATGCCCCAACTATTCAGACATCAGACCCGATTTGCTTTAATTGCAATGAAAGGGGCCATAAAAAGGCCAATTGCCCCAGGTTGACAACAGCAGCCGCAACGCCAGTAGTGGCACCAACTCTAGCGACTACACGGGTTACGGATGGTCAGAAGGTCAAGTCAGAGGCTCTAGTGGTGAGGAGCCTAGCTTTTCAGTTGACAGTCGAGGAGGCACACGATGCACCCGATGTGGTGATGGGTATAGTTTGTTCTCTCTAACTAATATTATATGTCGCTTGTGATATTGATGTGTTATGTTATATATTTTCTTTAGGATCGTTCCATGTGAAGGGTATCCCAGTCCAAGTGTTGTTTGATTTGGGTGCTACCCGATCATTTGTCTCTCTTACACTTAGAAAGAGGTTCCCTAAGTCTTCGGGCATGTTAGATTGCCCTGCAAGCATCAGAGGTTTTTAGAGATTGTATTTTGAGGTTGTTCGAGGAGCGCTACTTGGTAGACTTGGTTCCCATACCATTGTGGGGGAACAAGGTTATTATAGGCATGAATTGGTTGAGCCCCAATAGGGCAGTGATCGACTGTGCGCAACAGTTGGTCCGGGTCAGGACCCCAAGTGGGGGAGAGCTGGTGATTTGGGCGAGAGGCCACCACGTGGACCAGCTTTATGTTCAGCAACGAGACCTAGGAGCTATCTCCAACAGGGGTGCACAGGGTATGTCGCGTATATCTTGGATACCCGGGAGACGGGTGAGACGATGGTGAGTGACGTGCCTATGGTACGAGAGTATGTAGATGTATTTCCAGAGGAGCTTCCTGGGATACCTCCGGAGAGGCAGGTATAGTTCAGGATCGACCAAGTCCCTGGTGCGGCTCCGATAGCTAAGGCACCATATCGGTTAGCTCCTCCTGAGATGCAGGAGCTGTTAGACAAGGGATTCATCAGAGATGTTATTCCACTTCAGGGATTCCTATAATCTACTTCTTAGTAAACTTTGTGAGCTGGCTAAGACTCTCTGTCCTAATCTAGGCACGAAGGGTTCTATCAACTATAGCGAAGTCACTACTGAGAAGCTGGTTAGTATGATAGATGAATTGGTGGAATATATGAAGCAGGACATCTATCTCTTAGGTGGTGTGATGAAAAAAACACAAGAGATATATTGGAATCTGTACAAAGTGGACATTGAGGGTAAAATCACCCTTTCCTCACTAGCTGTAAGCATCTTTCGTTTGAGATACTAGAGCAGTTCACCCTGGGGAGCCCCGATTCTGTTTGTAAAGAAGAACGATGGGTCGCATCGGATGTGCATAGACTACCAGGAGCTGAATAAGGTAATGGTGAAGAAACGTTACCCATTCCCAAGGATTGATGATCTCTTTGACCAGCTTCACAGAGCATCTTTGTTCTCCAAGATTGATCTGCGTTCAGGTTATCATTCGATGAGGGTTGGAGAGGAAGATGTACAGAAGATTGCTTTTCGGACGTGATACGGTTATTATGAGTTCGTGGTGATGCCTTTCGGGCTCACCAATGCTCCTGCCACGTCCATGGATGTGACATCCTAATTTTTACAGCCAGAAAAGACTTATTTCGTTTATGCTTTTTAATAAAAATCAGAGTAACTTCTAAAAAAAAGTATTGCGAAATTTGTTCCCAAAACAAAATATGATATAAATTTATCAAACAATTTCTTGAAAAAATGTATTTTCATTACATTACAAAAACTCGGGATGTCAATCATCGATACAGACCATAAGGATAAACCAAAAGAAATAAACATCTTAGGCCACAAAACATAATCTGGCCTCAAGTACATAATCTCTCGTCAAGTCATCCAACTATGCTTTTGCCACTACCTGTAATACAAGAAACTGAGTGGGTTAGGCTGGGGAGCCTGGTGAGCATATATGATTTTCAACCCACAATAAATAAGTTTATTATTTTCAACAATCTTTAACCTGATTACCCGTTCCCGTTATCGTCACCTTACGTCCCTAAAGCATCTGTCATAAGGGACCTATCCTAAGGAATTTCATTGGGATGGACACTACTGCTAAGGGGATTCCTCTGCCATACGTGTCCATAAGGCAACCATGGGGGGATGGAGTACACCGGTGAACACTTCGTTCACAAACACCTACAGGTTGCGAGCCTACTAGCGTTCCAATGGACTTCCTAGAAAATTATGTGGTCGTCATCCATACTCTGCTAGATGACTAGAACAGCGTCAACATTGAGGCCTCTTATCTTTTTATTTCACCACACACCAACTATTTTATCTACCCATGTTCTACCCAACATATTTATTGATATAAAATACATACACGGTCCAGATCTCTAAATGAAAGCTTACATCTTTTATCCATCATAACTTTCAACGCACAAAATACACATATAGTCTAGATCTGAGGAAAAGTTTAGATCTGAGATGAGGAAGTGCAGATCTGAAGGAAAAAGTTTCAGATCTGTCATCCAACAAATATCTCAGGTAAACATATAAGATATATAAACACATAGTACATATTTTATATAAAATACTTCATATCTATGTGTAAGATGAAAGTGACTATACACTCACCTGATACAGAGTGATTTGGACAACACCTCGCTTCTAAAAATAACCTTCTTTGACGAAACCGGGAAGTTTGCTTGAAAACCGGGCTCCGCGCGGGCAGAATTTCAAACCGAAAAATTATTTTTCTCGGAGCCTTTGGGCTCTTTGAGGCCTTCTTCTAGTGCTAGGAGGTTTACCTAGGCTTAGTAGGGGGTTAGGGAGGTAGTGAGAGAAAGTAGAGAGAGAAAGGAGTGGTAAATGTGTGAAGAAATATGGCAACCCTCGGCCTCCTTTTAAAGCCTGCGAGGCCTCAGTATGTTGGGCGTACCTTGGACCTACTCTGGGCGTAATGCTTGATCCGTACACATGTGGCGAGACTTCGGTGGGGTGACGTGGCTCGTTGTGGACCGAGCAAAAAGTCAATACATGGGGCGTCGTGCGAACTCTGAGTGTCCGAAGGTACGTTGGGCATACCCCTTCGCACAGCCTTCGTAATTTCCCATTCCAACTTCAAAAATTCATATATTTCACATACGAGTTCCATTTTCAATGTTCTATATACCCACACCTAGGCAGGACCATACTCTACGACTTTCGTTTAGACTTTGTCGGCTAATTCTCGACCTATTATAAATTTCATTGTATGAGGAAATTACACTGTTTAACGTTCGTGTAAAACTCATAACTTCTACATATGGACTCCTTTTTCGTTTGACTTTTTACCGTTGAGTTCCTATTGACGAGATCTTTGATTCTTGTTTAGGTTGCTTCGGTTAAAAATCGTTTGATCTACAATTCGAACTTCGAGTTGTGCACTGCTGCTCCGAAACTAAGAAAAATCATAACTTCCTCATACGAAGTCAGATTTGGGCATTCTTTTTACGCACGCTCTCGGTTTAACGAACACTACAACTTTCGTGTAGATCACCAAGGCTAAAAAGTCCTCTATCGTAAACTCACTATTTTGGTCATGCAATGTCGTGCCGGTTTTGTCATGAAACTTCAACAGACCATAACTTCTTCAGTATAACTCGGATTTTGGCGCTCTTTATATGTCCGGAATCCTTGTCACGGCCACTACAAATCTCTTTATAAATATAGGGCTTATCTAACATTTTATTTTTGATTCTTATTTTTATGTTTTATTTATTATATTATTATAAACAAGTAATAAGCACACAGAAGCACATAATTCATGTAATATTCAAGTAATTCATCTATATTACTTTAAAATGGGTTACAATGGTTGACCTATACTATTACATCATCGCATCAATGCTTAGCCTCGAAACACGGGCGTTACAATTCTCTCCCCCTTAGGATGATTCCGTCCCGGAATCATGCATCAGCAAACAGATGCAGATAGCGACTCATCATGTCACTCTCCGTTTCGCAGGTGAGATTTGTCCTATTCAAATGTTTCCATCGTATAAGCACTAAGTCGACCATCTTGCTTCGCAACTTCTTCGTCTTGCGGTCAACAATCGCCTCGGGCTCTTCGGTTATCCTCTTATTCTCATCCATCCTTAACTCTAAAATAAGAATTATGTCAAGAACTTCTCCTATGAACTTCCTAAAATAACACACATGGAATGTTTTATGAATACCATCTAGTTCTTCGGGTAATTCGAGCTTGTAAGCTTGGTTCCCAATCCTTTGAAGAAATTTAAACGATCCAATAAACCGTGAACTCAACATTCCTCGTTTCCTAAATCTGATAATTCCCTTCCGTGGTGAGACTTTGAGCAAAACTGAATCCCCAACTTCGAATGTCACCGGTCGCCTGCTCTTGTCAACGTAGCTCTTTTGACGATCCTGAGCTACTAACACCCTTTCCCTGATTACTTTCAGCTTTTCAGCAGTCTGATGGACTATCTTGGGGCCCATAAACTGCTTTTCTCTGGCTTCAAGTCAACAAGACGGCGTACGACACTTTTGTCCACATAAGGCTTGATAAGGTGCCATCTTGATGCTCGAATGGTAACTATTGTTGTAGGAAAAATCTACCAGAGGCAACTGTTCATCCCAGTTACCATGAAATTCCATGGTATATGCCCTTATCATATCCTCCAATGTTTGGATTGTTCTTTCGCTCTGACCATCAGTCTGCGGATGGTAAGCTGTACGTAAACACAATTTTGTACCCAATTCCTCTTGTGGACTTCTCCAAAACCTTGACGTAAAATGACTATCATGGTCTGATACTATCGTTAAAGGAACACCATGAAGTCTTAATACTTCCTTCACGTAAGCATTGGTGAGCTTATCCATCGACCATCTTTCATCAGCCGCTATGAAGTGTGCACTCTTAGTGAATCGATCAACGACCACCCAGGTCATGTCGTGACCCTCCTTCGTTCTGGGCAGTATAGTGACAAAATCCATGGTGATGTCTTCCTATTTACCCATGGGTACATGTAAAGGTTCTAAACTCCCATATGGTTTCTGATGCTGTTCTTAATTCTCGTACATGTCACACACTCGGCCGTATACTTCACCACATCCAACTTCATCATCGACCACCAGTGATAGGGTTTCAGATCCCTTTACATTTTTGTGCTGCCGGGATGAATCGAGTACATGGTCTTTTGAGCTTCTTCCATCTAAAGATCTTTTATTCCTCCCATCTTAGGTACCCAAATCCTATCTTGGAATACCTTTAACCCTTGATTGTTCGTACCGAACACCAGTGTTTTGCCCAAACGCTCTTCTTTTTTGTCATTTTTCTCTGAAGCTTTTTCTTGAGCTTTCTTAATACTTTCCACAGTCGTTGAGACAACTTCAATTCTAAACGCTCTAGGCCTTCTCCTTTCTAGGCTCACTTTTCGGCTCAAGGCATCAGCTACGACATTTGCTTTACCAGGGTGGTAAATTATCTCGCAATCGTAATCCTTAAGCAACTCTAGCCAGCATCGTTGCCTCATATTTAACAGTTTATGATCAAAGGGATATTGAAGACTCTTATAATCAGGGAAAAGCTTTCACTTTGTTCCGTAAAGATAATGTCTACATATCTTTAGTGCAAATACTACAGCCGCCAACTCCATATCATGAGTGGGGTAGTTCTTCTCATGCTCTTTCAATTTTCGAGATGCATATGCTATCAACTTTTGTCTTTGAGATAAAACACATCCAAACCCGAATCTCGACACATTGTTATACACTGCAAAGTTTTCAACGCCATCGGGTAGAGAGAGAATCGGTGCTTCACATAATTTCTTCTTTAGCTTTTCGAATGCTTCTTCGTGCTTATCACTACATTTATAAGTAGCTCCTTTATGGGTCAAAGATGTCGATGGTGCAGATATCGAAGAAAAGCCTTAGATAAACCTTCAGTAATATCCGGCTAATCCCAGAAAGCTTTAGATCTCCATGAGGCTTCTCGATCGCTCCCACTTCATTACAGCTTCAATCTTGGCTGGTTCCACCACGATCCCTTCTTGGTTAACCACATGACCAAAGAATTGGACTTCTCGAATCCAAATATCACATTTGGAGAACATTGCATACAACTTCTCCTTCTTCAAAACTTCTAGCACCTCTCGTAGATGCTTGCCATGTTCCTGCTCGCTTTTTGAGTAAACCAGAATGTCATCTATGAACACTATCACAGATTTATCGAGGAATGGATTACAAGCCTTGTTCATCAAATCCATGAATGTCGCTGGAGCATTGGTAAGTCCTAACGACATAACCAAGAACTCATAGTCTCCATATCTTGTTCTGAACGCGGTTTTCTCAATATCTTGTTCTCACACCTACAATTGATGATACCCTGACCTAACATCGAACTTGGAGAAATAACTCAAACCTTGCAACTGATCGAAAAGGTCATCAATCCTCGGCAATGGGTATTTGTTATTCACCATTTCCTTGTTCAGCTCTCTATAATTTATGCACATCCTCATGCTTCCATCTTTTTTCTTCATGATTAACACCGAAGCTCCCCAAGGTGATGAACTAGGTCTAATGAAACCGGTTTCCAACAACTCCTGAAGTTGCATCATAAGCTCCGTCATCTTTATCGGTGCTAATCGCTATGGTGCTTTTTCTATTGGAGTTGTTCCTGGTAACAAGTCTATTCGGAACTTCACTTGTCTATCAGGGGGCAATCTATGAAGATCTTCGGGAAAGACTTCCAGATAGTCACACAACACTGGTATATTTTGCATCTCCTTCTTCTCTTTCTTAGCATCGATCACAAATGCCAAGTATGATGTGCATCCTTTGGATAAACATTTTCTGTCTTTCATCAGGGAGAATTCACTCTACGTTTGTCCCCGTAGACCACAAATGACTCTTTCCCAGGCGGATTCACTCTTACTATCTTCTTTTTGCACAGAATCTCGTTGGCGTTAAGCCAATCCATTCCCAGTACAATGTCGAAACCATTCAGCTCAATAGGTAATAGCTCCTCATGGAATCCGTTTCCGTTTAAGTCGATGACGATATTCCTAATGCAATCACTAACAGGTATGAATTTGCCACTGCCAACTTCTACAACTAGAGCATCATCAAGTTTTTCTATAGGCATTCCTAGTCTTCCACCAAATTTATGTGATATACAGGAGTAATTTTCTTCAAAATCAAACAATATATTGGCAGGCAATCCATTTATAAGAAAGGTACCTGAAATGATGTTCGCTGCTTCCTTCGCGGCTTCGAGTGTCATCTGGAAAGCTCTGGCTTTTGGCTTCGGTGGGACATTAGGCCTTGCTGCCTCCTTCTTCTTCGAGAAGTCCCTCAAAAGGTGCCCTTCCTCGTTATAACCATAACAAACTTTCTTGCTGAACGTACACTCGTTGGCGTAGTGCCCAGGCTTCCCACATTTAAAACAAGTGATCTCCCCGTCACATTTCCCATGATGTTTCTTTTTGCACTTGTTGCACCATTTCATGTCTCCTGCTCCTACTCTCGAACCAGACTTCGAGGATTTACTTTTCTTGTTGGATCTCGAAGATCTCTCGAACTTCCTCTTCTCACCCACCTCAGTTCTCTCTAGACCCCTTTCCTTTAACTGGGTCTTAACATTCTTGGCTACTCTAACGGCTGCCTTGAACGTACTTGCCATTTTGACTGTTGGCCCACAGTATGACGACAATCCGTTAGCAAATTTTTCTATCTTAGCGAGCTCAGTCAGCACCAGGTATGGAAATAGCTTCATCTTTTCGGTAAACGCAGTAGCATAGTCATCAATGCTCATTTTACCTTACTTCAAGTTTTGGAACTCATTGTTTAGATCGATTAGATCTATCTTGGAGCAGTACTGCATCTTTAACTAGTCTAGGAACGCTTCCTAAGACATCTTCAAAGCTTCCCTATGTTGCATCGTATCCGCCAACAATTTCCACCAGCTCAAGACTCCGGTCTTTAGTTGTTGAACTGCAAAGATGGTTTTCTGCTTATCACAATAGTTTTAGCTTTCAAATACCATCTCCATTTCGGAGATCCAGTCCATAATATCTACAACCTTTGGGTTTCCAGAAAGACTTGATGGTTTGGCACCCAAGAAGTTCTTGTACATACGTCCATCTCGGTTGATTTCCCTCTCCGGGTCATTCCTTCTCACCACTGGGGGTTCCATTTGACTGACAGTGCGGTTGTTTTTCCCCTCTTCGGACTCTCCGTCATTTATTTCTGGTTCTTCAACAGGCATTGAAAGTTCATTTCTGTTATTCTGCAACAATTGTCTCATTTCTTCCCTCTATTCAACCATCATAGCGCGAATCATGGCTTGAACTCCAACCATTGTGACTGGCTCGGGTGCAACTTCGATTATTGGCACCTGCTCAATCACTTCGAGACGAGGCTGGGGATTCCTGTTTCCATTTGCGTTTACAGCTCCACTTCGGGTTCTGTCCATTTCGATCTATACACCAATTTAGGTGAATTTAGATGTTTATCTACGATAGACGTTTAAATTCCCCTTATCACTCCGAAATGTTACATTCTAGTTCTAATATCGTAATCGAACACTTAGAATCCTAAACACATAAGGTATCCAGATCCTATCGGCAGCACACCATAGATCCGAACAAATAATAGCACATAAGGAAAGCATAAATCATTTAGCACATAAAAGCATTTTAGGCATCTTTCCTAAAATAAACTAGTGCTCGTGTCTAAAATATGGAAGACACTCATCTCACGGTCATCGCTTAACATTCTAAGTTTAATTCTAGAAATCCTACAAATGCCTAGCTCGCTTAAACTAATGCTATGATACCAACTGTGACGTCCCCATTTTTACGGCCCGAGAAGACTAATTTCGTTTATGCTTTTTAATTAAAATCAGAGTAACTTCTAAAAAAAAGTATTGCGAAATTTGTTCCCAAAACAAAATATGATATAAATTTATCAAACAGTTTTTTGAAAAAATGTATTTTCATTACATTACAAAAACTTGCGATGTCAATCATCGATACATACCATAAGCACAAACGAAAAGAAATAAACATCTTAGGCCACAAAACGTAATCTGGCCTCAAATCCATAATCTCTCATCAAGTCATCCAACTATGCTTTTGTCACTACCTGTAATACAAGAAACTGAGTGGGTCAGTCTGGGGAATCTGGTGAACATATATGATTTTCAACCCACAATAAATAAGTTCATCATTTTCAGCAATCTTTAACCCGATTACCCATTCCCGTTATCTTCACCTTACGTCCCTAAAGCATCTATCATAAGGGACCTATCCTAAGGAATTTCATCGGGATGGAAACTACTGCTAAGGGGATTCCTCAGCCATAAGTGTCCATAAGGCAACCATGGGGTGATGGAGTACACCGGTGAACACTTCGTTCACAAACACCTACAGTTTGCGACACTGCTAGCGTTCCACTGGACTTCCTAGAAAAGTCTGTGGTCGTCAACCATACTCTGCTAGATGACTGGAACAACGTCAACATTGAGGCCTCTCATCATTTTATTTCACCACACACCAACTATTTTATCTACCCATGTTCTACCCAACATATTTGTAGATTTAAAATACACACATGGTGTATATCTGTAAATCAAAGCATACATCTTTTATCCAGCATAACTTTCAAGGCATAAAAAACATATACATTCTATATCTAAGGAAAAGTTTAGATCTGAGATGAGGAAGTGTAGATCTGAAGGAAAAAGTTTCAGATCTAAAAGATAGAAATTCAGATCTTTCATCAAACAAATATCTCAGGTAAACGGATGACATATATAAACACATAGTACTTATTTTATATAAAATACTTCATATATATGTGTAAGATGAAACTGACTATACACTAAATTGATACGAAGGAATTTGCACAACACCTTGCTTCTAAAAATAACCTTCTTTGACGAAACCGGGAAGTTTGCTTGAAAACCGAGCTCCGTGCGGGCAGAGTTTCAAACCAAAAAACTCTTTTTCTCGGAGCCTTCGAGCTCTCCGAGGCCTTCTTCTAGTGCTAGGAGGTTTACCTAGGCTTAGTAGGGGGTTATGCAGGTAGTGAGAGAAAGTGGAGAGAGAAAGGAGTGGTAAATTGGTGAAGAAATATAGCAACCCTCGGCCTCCTTTAATTGCCTGCGAGGCCTCGGTACACTGGGCGTACCTTGGACCTACGATGGGCGTAATGATTGATCCGTACACATGTGGCAAGACTTCGATGGGGTGACGTGGCTCCTTGTGGACCGAGGAAAAAGTCAATATGCGGGGTGTACCTCCTTTGTACATGGGGCGTAGTGCGAACGCTGAGCGTCCGAAGGTACGCTGGGCATACCCCTTCACACAGCCTTCGTGATTTCCCACACCGACTTGAAAAATTCATATCTTTCACGTACGATTTCCATTTTCAACATTTTTGATATCCACACGTAGGCGGGACCATACTCTACGACTTTCGTTTAGACTTCGTCGGCTAATTCTCGACCTATTTTAAATTTAATAGTATGAGAAGATTACACTGTTTAGCGTTCGTGTAAAACTCATAACTTCTACATATGCACTCCATTTTTGTTTGTATTTTTACCATTGAGCTCCTATTAACGAGATCTCTAATTCTCGTTTAGGTTGCGTCGGCTAAAAATCGTTTGATCTACAATTTGAACTTCGGGTTGTGCACTGCTAATCCGAAACTTAGAAAAATCGTAACTTCCTCAGACGAAGTCATATTTGGTCGTTCTTTTTACGCATACTCTCGGTTTAATGAACACTATGACTTTTTTGTAGATCACCAAGGCTAAAAAGTCCTATATCGTAAATTCACTATTTACGTTATGCAATGTCGTGCCGGTTCTGTCGTGAAACTTCGACAGACTGTAACTTCTTCGTTATAACTCGGATTTCAGTGCTCTTTATATGCCCGAAATCTTTGTCACGACCACTACAACTTTCTTCATAGATATCGGGTTTATCTAACATTTTATTTTTGATGATTATTTTTATCTTTAATTTATTATATTATTATAAACTAGTAATAAGCACACAGAAACACATAATTCACATAATATTAAAGTAATTCATCTATATTACTTTAAAATGTGTTACATTGGTTAACCTAGACTATTACATCAATGCTTAGCCTCGAAACACGGGCGTTACAATTCTCTCCCCCTTAGGATGATTCCGTCTCGGAATCATGCATCAGCAAACAGATGCGGATAACGACTCATCATGTCACTCTCCATTTCGCAGGTGGGATTGGGCCCATTCAAATGTTTACATCGCACAAGCACTAAGTCGACCATCTTTCATCACAACTTCTTCGTCTTTCGGTCAACAATCTCCTCGGGCTCTTCAATTAGCCTCTTATTCGCATCCATCCTTAACTGTGAAATCGGAATTACGCCGGGAACTTCTCCCGTGAACTTCCTCAAATAACACAGAAGGAATGTGTTATGAATACCATCTATTTATTCGGGTAATTCGAGCTTGTAAGCTTGGTTCCCAATCCTTTGAAAAAATTTGAACGGTCCAATAAACCATGGACTTAACTTTCCTCGTTTCTCAAATCTGATAAGTGCCTTCCATGGTGAGACTTTGAGCAAAACTGAATCCCCAACATCGAATGTCACCGGTCGCCTGCTATTGTTAGCATAACTCTTTTGACGATCCTAAGCTGCTAACATCCTTTCCCTGATTACTTTCAGCTTTTCAGCAGTCTGATGGACTATCTTGGGGCCCATAAACTGCTTTTCTCCGGCTTCAAGCCAACAAGACAACGTACGACACTTTTGTGCATATAAGGTTTGATAAGGTCCCATCTTGATGCTTAAATGGTAACTATTGTTGCAGGAAAGCTCTACGAGAGGCAAATGTGCATCCCAGTTACGTTGAAATTCCTTGGTATATTCCCTTAGCATATCCTCCAATGTTTGGATTGTTCTTTCGCTCTGACCATCAGTCTGCGGATGGTAAGCTGTACTTAAACACAGTTTTGTACCCAATTCCTCTTTTAGACTTCTCCAAAACCTTCACGTGAAACAACTATCACGGTCTGATACTATCGTTAAAGGAACACTGTGAAGTCTTACTACTTCCTTCAGGTAAGCATTGGCGAGCTTATCCATCGACCATCTTTCGTTAGATACTATGAAATGTGCACTCTTAGTGAATCGAACAATTACCACCCAGGTCATGTCATGACCCTCCTTCGTTCTGGGCAGTTTAGTGATAAAATCCAAGGTGATGTCTTCCCATTTACCCATGGGTACAAGTAAAGGTTCTAAACTCCCATATGGTTTCTGATGTTGTGCCTTAACTCTCGCACATGTTACACACTCGGCCACATACTTTGCAACATCGAGCTTTATCGTCGGCCACCAGTGATAGGGTTTCAGATCCCTATACATTTTTGTGCTGTCGGGATGAATCGAGTACATGGTATTGTGAGCTTCTTCCATCAGGAGATCTCTTATTCCTCCCATCTTAGGTACTGAAATCCTATCTTGGAATAAATTTAATCCTTGATTGTTCATACCGAACACCAGTGTTTTGCCCAAACGCTCTTGTTTTCGGTCATTTTTCTCTGAAGCTTCTTCTTGAGCTTTCTTAATACTTTTGACAGTCGTTGAGACAACTTCAATTCTAAACGCTCTTGGCCTTCTCCTTTCTAGGGTCACTTTTGGGCTCAAGGCAACTACGACATTTGCTTTACCAGGGTGGTAAATTATCTCCCAATCATAATCCTTAAGCAACTCTAGCCAGCGTCGTTGCCTCATATTTAACACTTTTTGATGAAAGGGATACTGAAGACTCTTATGATCAGGGAAAAGCATGTACTTCGTGCCGTAAAGATAATGTCTCCATATGCTTAGTGCAAATACCACTGGTGCCAACTCTAGATCATGAGTGGGGTAGTTCTTCTCATGCTCTTTCAATTGTCGAGGTGCATATGCTATCACCTTTTCTCTTTGAGTTAGAACACATCCAATCCCGACTCCCGATGGATCGCTATACACTGTGAAGTCTTCAACTCCATCAGGTAGAGAAAGAATCGCTGCTTCACATAACTTCTTCTTTAGCTTCTCGAATGCTTCTTCATGCTTCTCACTCCATGTATAAGTAACTCCTTTATGGGTCAAAGCTGTCAATGGTGCAGCTATCGAAGAAAAGCCTTGGATAAATCTTCGGTAATATCCGGATAATCCTAGAAAGTTTCGAATCTCTGTGGGGCTTTTCGGTCGCTCCCACTTAATTACAGCTTCAATCTTGGCTGGGTCAACCATGATCCCTTCTTGGTTAACCACATGACCCAAGAATTGGACTTCTCGAATCCAAAAATCACATTTGGAGAACTTTGCGTACAACTTCTCCTTCTTCAAAACTTCTAGCACCTCTCATAGATGCTTTCCATGTTCCTGTTCTCTTTTTGAGTAAACCAGAATGTCATCTATGAAAACTATCACGGATTTATCGAGGAATGGCTTACAAACCCTGGTCATCAAATCCATGAATGCCGCTGGAGCATTGGTCAGTCCAAACGACAAAACCAAGAGCTCATAGTGTCCATATCTTGGTCTGAACGTGGTTTTCTCAATATCTTGTTCTCGCACCTTTAACTGATGATACCCTGACCTAAGATCGATCTTGGAGAAATAACTCAAAGCTTGCAGCTGATCGAAAAGGTCATCAATCCTCGGCAATGGGTATTTGTTCTTCACCGTTTCCTTGTTCAACTCTCTGTAATCTATGCACATCCTCATGCTTCCATCTTTTTTCTTCACGAATAACACCGGAGCTCCCCAAGGTGATGAACTAGGTCTAATGAAACCGTTGTCCAACAACTCCTGAAGTTGCATCATATGCTCCGTCATCTTCGTCGGTGCTAATCGCTATGGTGCTTTTGCTATTGGAGTTTTCCTGGTAACAAGTCTATTCGGAACTCCACTTGTCTATCAGGGGGCAATCTAGGAAGATCTTCGGGAAAGACTTCCGGATAGTCACACATCACTGGTATATTTTGCATCTCCTTCTTCTCTTTCTTAGTATGGATCACAAATGCCAAGTATGATGTGCATCCTTTGGACAAACATTTTATGGTTTTCATCAGGGAGATGATTCCAGAATTCACTCTACGTTTGTCCCCGTAGACCATAAATGACTCTTTCCCAGGCAGGTTCACTCTTACTATCTTCTTCTTGCACATAATCTCAGCATCGTTGGCACTAAGCCAATCCATTCCTAGTACGATGTCGAAACCATTCAGCTCAATAGGTAATAGCTCCTCATGGAATTCGTTTCCGTTTAAGTCGATGACGGTATTCCTAATGGAATCACTAACAGATATGAATTTTCCACTGGCAACTTCTACAACTAGAGCATCATCAAGTTTTTCTATAGGCAATCCTAGTCTTCCACCAAATTTATGTGATATAAAGGAGTAATTTGATCCAGAATCAAACAATATATTGGCAGGCAATCCATTTGTAAGAAAGGTATCTAAAGTGACGTCTGTTGCTTCCTTCGCGGCTTCGAGTGTCATCTGGAAAGCTCTGGCTTTTGGCTTCGGTGGGACATTAGGCCTTGCTGCCTCCTTCTTCTCTAGGCAGTCACTCAAAAGGTGCCCTTCCTCGTTACAACCATAACAAACTTTCTTGTTGAACATACACTCGTTGGCGTAGAGCCCAGGCTTCCCATATTTAAAATAAGTGATCTCCCCGTCACATTTCCCATGATGTTTCTTTTTGCACTTGTCGCACCATTTCGCTTAACCTGCCCCTCTTCTCGAACCAGACTTCGAGGATTTACTTTTCTTGTTGGATCTCGAAGATCCCTCAAACTTCCCCTTCTCACCCACCTCATTTCTCTCCAGACCCTTTTGCTTTAATTCGGTCTTAACATTCTTTGCTTCTCTAACGACTACGTTCAACGTGCTTGTCATTTTGACTGTTGGGCCAAAGTCTGACGGAAATCCGTTTGCAAACTTTCTATCTTAGCGAGCTCAGTTGGCACCAGGTATGGAAATAGCTTCATCTTTTCGGTAAACGCAATAGCATAGTCATCAATGCTCATTTTCCCTTTCTTCAAGTTTTGGAACTCATTCTTTAGATCGATCAGATCTATCTCGGAGCAGTACTGCATCTTCAACTGCTCCAGGAACGCTTCCCAAGACTTCTTTAATGCTTCCCCTAATGGCATCATATCCGCCAGAAATTTCCACTAACTTAAGACTCCGGTGTTCAGTTGTCGAACTGCAAAGACGGTTTTCTACTGATCACTACAGTTGCAGCTTTCAAATACCATCTCCATTTCGGAGATCCAGTCCATATTCTCTACAGGCTTTGGATTTCCAGAAATACTTGGTGGTTTGGCATCCAAGAAGTTCTTGTACATACGTCCATCTCGGTCGATTTCCATCTCCGGGTCATTCCTTCTCACCACTGGCAGTTCCATATGACTGACAGTGCGGCTGTTATTACTTTCTTTGGACTCTCCGTTATTCAGTTCTGGTTGTTCATCAGGCATTGAAGGTTCATATCCGTTATTCTGTAACAGTTGTCTCATTTCTTCCCTCTATTCAACCATCATAGCCCGAATCATGGCTTGAACTCCAGCCATTGTGACTGGACCGGGTGCAACTTCGACTATCGGCACCTACTCAATCACTTCGGGATGAGGGTGCTGATTCCTATTTCCATTTGCGTTCCCAACCCCACTTCGGGTTCTTGCCATTTTGATATATACACCAATTTAGATGAATTTAGATCTTTATTTACGATAGACGTTTAAATTCCCCTTATCACTCTGAAACGTTACTTGCTAGTTCTAATATCGTAATCGAACGCTTAGAATCCTAAACACATAAGGTTTCCAGATCCAGTCGACAGCAGACCATAGATCCGAACAAATAATAGCACATAAGGAAAGCATAAAACATTTAGAACATAAAAGCATTTTAGGCATCTTTCCTAAAATAAACTAGCGCTCGTGTCTAAAATATGGAAGACACTCATCTCACGATCATTGCTTAACATTTTAAGTTTAAGTCTAGAAATCCTTCAAATTCCTAGTTCGCTTAAACAAATGCTCTAATACCAACTGTGACATCCCCATTTTTACGGCCAGAAAAGACCGATTTCGTTTATGCTTTTTAAAAAAAATCAAAGTAACTTCTAAAAAAAGTATTGTGGAATTTGTTCCCAAAACAAAATATGATATAAATTTATCAAAGCATTTCTTATAGAAATATATTTTCATTACATTACAAAAACTCGGGATGTCAATCATCGATACAGACCATAAGCATAAACCAAAAGAAATAAACATCTTAGGCCACAAAACATAACCTGGCATTAAATCCATAATCTCTCGTCAAGTCATCCAACTATGATTTTTCCACTACCTATAATACAAGAAACTTAGTGGCTCAGGCTGGGGAGCCTGGTCAGCATATAGGGTTTTCAGCCCACAATAAATAAGTTCATTATTTTCAACAAACTTTAACCCGATTACCCGTTCCCGTTATCCTCACCTTACGTCCCAAAAGCATCTATCATAAGGGACCTATCCTAAGGAATTTCATCCGGATGGACACTACTGCTAAGGGGGTTCCTCAGCCATAAATTTCCATAAAGCAACCATGAGGAGATGGATTACACTGGTGAACACTTCGTTCACAAACACCTACAGGTTGCGAGCCTGCTAGCGTTCCACTAGACTTCCTAAACAATTTTGTGGTCGTCATCCATATTCCGCTAGATGACTGGAACAACGTCAACATTAAGGCCTCTCATCATTTTATTTCACCACACACCAACGTATTATTTTATCTACCCATGTTCTACCCAACATATTTGTAGATATAAAATACATATATGGTTCACATCTGTAAATCAAAGCTTACATCTTTTATCCAGCATAACTTTCAAGGCATAAAAAACATATACAATCTAGATCTACGGAAAAGTTTAGATCTGATATGAGGAAGTGTAGATCTAAAGGAAAAAGTTTCAGATCTGAAAGATAGAAATTCAGATCTTTCATCAAACAAATATCTTAGGTAAACGGATAACATATATAAACACATAGTACATATTTTATATAAAATACTTCATATATATGTGTAAGATGAAACTTAATATACACTCAACTGATACGAAGTGATTTGGATAACACCTCGCTTCTAAAAATAACCTTCTTTAACGAAACCGGGAAGTTTGCTTGAAAACCGGGCTCTGCGCGGGCAAAGTTTTCAACCGAAAAACTCTTTTTCTCGGAGCCTTCGGGCTCTCCGAGGCCTTCGTCTAGTGCTAGGAGGTTTACCAAGGCTTAGTAGGGGCTTAGGGAGGTAGTTATAGAAAGTAGAGAGAGAAAGGAGTGGTAAATTGGTGAAGAAATATGGCATCCCTCGGCCTCCTTTTATA
Source organism: Lactuca sativa (assembly GCF_002870075.4). Classification (NCBI taxonomy): domain Eukaryota; kingdom Viridiplantae; phylum Streptophyta; class Magnoliopsida; order Asterales; family Asteraceae; genus Lactuca; species Lactuca sativa. Next base: position 225,164,424 of record NC_056631.2, on the reverse strand, counting down.
GCCTGCGAGGCCTTGGTACGCTGGGCGTACCTTGGACCTACGCTGGCTGTAATGCTTGATCTGTACACACATGGCGAGACTTCGGTGGGGCGACGTGGCTTGTTTTGGACCGAGGAAAAATTCAATACGCACGGTGTACCTCCTTCGTACGCGGGGCGAAGTGTGAACACGGAGCGTCCGAAGGTACGCTGGGTGTACCCCTTCGCACAATCTTCATGATTTCCCTCTCCGAATTCAAAAATTCATATCTTTCATGTACGAGTTCCATTGTCAACGTTCTTTATATCCACACTTAGGCGGGACCATACTCTACGGCTTTCGTTTAGACTTCGTCAGCTAATTCTTGACCGATTTTAAATTTAATAGTATGAGAAGATTACACTGTTTAACGTTCGTGTAAAACTCATAACTTCTACATATCGATTCTGTTTTCGTCTGTTTTTTTACCGTTGAGCTCCTATTGACGAGATCTTCGATTCTCATTTAGGTTGCGTCGGCTAAAAATTGTTCGATCTACAATTTGAACTTCGAGTTATGCACTGCTGATCCGAAACTTAGAAAAATCATAACTTCCTCATACGAAGTCAGATTTGGGCATTCTTTTTATGCATGCTCTCGGTTTAACGAACACTACGAATTTCGTGTAGATCACCAAGGCTAAAAAGTCCACTATCGTAAATTCACTATTTACGTTACGCAATGTCGTGCCAGTTCTATTGTGAAACTTCGACATACCATAACTTCTTCGTTATAACTCGGATTTTGTCGTTCTTTACAAGTTCGTAATCCTTGTCATGACCTCTAAAACTTTCTTCATAGATGTCGGGTTTATCTAACATTTTATTTTTGATGCTTATTTTTTATCTTTTATTTATTATATTATTATAAGCAAGTAATAAGCACACATAAGCACATAAATCACGTAATATTCAAGTAATTCATCTATATTACTTTAAAATGGGTTACAATGTTTGACCTAGACTATTACATCATTGCATAAATGCGTAGCCTCGAAACACGGGCATTACAATGGATATCATGAACCACGTGTGCAGACCGGTGTTGGATCGGTATGTGAAAGTTTTCGTCGATGACATCTTGGTTTATACGAAGACACAAGAGCAATATGAGGAGCACTTGCGAGAAGTGTTGAAGGTCCTCTTTGACAAAGAGGGACTCAACAAGTTGTTCATGGGACTCGGCGAGTTGGGTCGTATTTCCCATAAAATCCTATTGTTGATGGAGTAGATGCTAAGATTGAAGAACACTATGTTTTCTAGACTCATTAGGGACCTGGAAATCATGGAACTCGGTGAGTGTATGAGTGGACTCGGCGAGTTCAAGGCTATGTCCCAACCGCATGAAGACGGAATCGACGAGTTCAAGGGGAACTCGGCGAGAAATCGACTGAAATCCATAATACGAATGAAGATGAATTTGACGAGTTCAAGGATGAACTCGACGAGTCGATTGAAGAAGGTCCGATGTGTTGTTGAAGGCAAACTCGTCGAGGTCTTGCTAGAATCGACGAGTAAGGACGATGCTGTAGCATTTCGTGGACAACTGGACTCGACGATTCGGTGAACCAAATCGGCGAGTCTAGTCAACCAGATGTTGACTTTGACCAAAGTTGAATTTGACTAGGGTTTGACCATGACTTTGACTTGGAATTTAGTGACCCTTGTAAGGGTTATGAGTATGAAATGGTAATGTACAAAGGATGTTGTGTAGGGATTGAGGAGTCGAGAAGAGTCAGTTTTCACACCCAGGACGGTGCAGACACTACACGACATCGAGGTGAGTTACCTTCCTGTAGAGGTGGCTATACAGTCACAATGTCAACCCACCAGCAGGAGTTTTCTTTAGATGATTGTCTTTGTGATAATTGTCTAGGTTTGCTACTACCTAATGTGTCTTATGTGCAAGTATGATATGTTATATGCGATAGTGGTAGTAGGAGGGGAATAGTCCCCCGATTCGGTTGTTAGGACCGAAAGGTAGGTCAAACACCCCAGATATGTTTGACAGGTTGATTATGATATTGTATTACGTGATAGTGGTAGGGGTGAAACAGTTCCCGTGGCCGGTTCATATAGACCAGTGGCTAGGCAGGCACCCTAGAATGGCCTGACACGGGTAGGTCAGCACCCTAGAATGGCTTGACATGGGTAAGCCAGCACCCTAGAATGGCTTGACGTTGGTAGGTTGGGCACTCTAGAATTGCCCGACAGTATGTATGATTGTATGGTATGTGGTATGATGGGGGAACTCACTAAGCTTTGTGCTTACGGTTTTCATTTTTGGTTTTAGGTACCTCTTCGTCGAAGGGGAAGGAGCCGACAGAGTAGCAGCGCATCGCACACACATTGTTTTGCATTTAAGATTTTTGGGATTATACTCTGACATTAATACTATTTGATGATATGGTTTTGAGACATGTAACTATTATTTATGAATTCATATGATATCAGTAATGTTTTCCTCAAACAAATTTTATAAGCAATATAATTAAAACAAAAGTCTTTGGTCTCGATTTTTGGGATGTTACATATATACAAGTGAATACTAGCATCTATGGTGGGTTATTCTTGCTTGGTGGATACTTCTAGAGAAGATCTATTTTGAGTTGCTTGCCTTCTTCATCAACTTTTAACCTCTAAAGATGAACCAAAGTCTTCAAAGGTTGTATGTTTTTCCTTTCTATGGTTGTGTTTTAATCTTTCCATGCTTTGAAAAACGATCCTTAATGGGTAAAATAATTTTAGTTTGTTCAAATTTAAATTCTTTCCATTGCTAATTTCGTAGTTTTCACTTATATAATTAGACTATTTTTGAAGAAAATCAATATATATATATATATATATATATATATATATATATATATATATATATATATATATATATATGAAATTGATTAATATAACCACTTTTTGTGTTAATTTAAAAAATAACCACTATAAAATGATTTTTATATAATAAGCAATGTCTCTGGAATATGCCATTTTGGATACCATTTCAAACTCTTTACCTGGACTGGCCCATTAATGTACATTCCGGAATGCCTATTTTGGACTACTCTGACATGTTTCAGAGCTCAATTTATGAAACCTGGTTCCAAATTTTATTCTACTACATTACGTAGAACAAACTACACAACCATTTTGACACATTCTGGTCTTTTGTGTAACTTTGAATGTCTATCAATATACAGATTTCCCACTGATTTTTTGGAGTTTTGGATTTCAATAACTTGACAATAATTATATATGATAGTCAACGGAAGAGCAGCTCTTTTTACAAAGATGGATCCTAGTTCATAGTTATCTGAGCCCGTATCTGCAAACTCCTAGTGGGTATCAACTATTGGGGTACCAAACCCAGTGATGTAATCCCCTTGATAGTTTCACAGTCACACATGGAAATGGTGCAAACATACTAAAATAGTCTGACAGTCAAGGGGTTGTGGGGTTTTCCTATGTTGGTTCCTAGAGACGTTGATCGCTAGAAAATCTTTTACGACGGAAAATTCAAACAAAAAATGGGTCACATCATCTCGCAAACAAATCATAGAAGTTGTATGAGGTGCGAGGCTAAAGTTGGGTTCATTTGAACATTGCAGTATTATTTAAAAGATATTTATGTTTATGAAATAATTGCTTTTATTTGTTATTTTTTGCAATACATATAGTTATTTTTCAATATATATATATATATATATATATATATATATATATATATATATATATATATATATATATATATATATATATATATATATATATATATATAACATCCCAAGTTCGGAACAAGAACTGAAGCGTGCTAAGTGTAAATAGTAGAAGGGACTCGACGAGTAGGTACGCTTACTCGCCGAGTCAGAAGCTGGACTCGACGAGTTAGTGCTGGAATGAGAAAACCCTAAGCTTAGAGCTTGCACGCTATTTAAAGGATGTTATGTCCTTCTCCCAGCCTCTTATTTCCCCAAAGAGTTCTAGAAAACCCTAATTTTGTGTGGGCTTCATTGTGGAGGAGATTGGGGCTTGGAAGAGGAAATTAGTGGAAGGAGCTTGAGAAACTAGAAGCTAGCATCAAAAGAACTTGTTTAGATCTGAGATCTACATCAGTTTTGGGCACATCTCTGAGGTAAGGAGCCCTTATCTTAAGCTATTTCCTTTTGGTTCATCCTTGGTGGTGGTATTGGGAGTTCCTTAGCTTGTTTTGAGACCTATCTCGGATTTGGACTTAGATCTGGGGTTGCTACTCCAGATCTAGACTCATGATGACCTAGAATCTCATAAAGCTTCAGTCTTTGAGTTGTTGGTGAAGCCCCTTTGTGTAAAACCCAAGCCCTAGTGTATTTTGGGTCTATATCTCCTTGGTTTCACGTAAAGTTTGCAACTTTATGTGAGGGTTAGATTGTAGAAGGGTGGATCTATGGATTGGAGCCCCTACATGGCTCAAAAAGCTTCTGAATGGGTTAAGAAATGGAGAGACTCAGCGAGACACATGGTTGTACTCGACGAGTTGTATGAACATGTGCAAACACTCGACGAGTTGGAAGAACAACTCGGTGAGTCTGTTGAAAATTGCCTTGGACTCGGCGAGTCTGGTCGCAGAACCCAACCTCTTTTGGTTAAAGCTTTGGATTAGTGAGTCGGTTGGCGACTCAGTGAGGTGGACAGGATGGAATTCTGAGATCGTTCAACTCGACGAGTCTTGGGGCGACTCGGCGAGTTGAGTTGTGTTATAAGAGTTTTCTAGGAACGGGAACTCGGCGAGTTGATGGGTTGACTTGGCGAGTAGGATCAACCAGGAAGGTTGACTTTGACTGAGGACTTTGACTTTGACCAAGAGTTAACCAGTCTGACTTCCAAGGGTATTTTGGTAATTTTGGGTATTTATGGAATTGGTTCTTTGGTAGTGTTCTGTGGTGAAGATTGTGTCGGTGGTTGGAGCAGCTTGGTCTTATCTTTCCATTTGGGAATTACACGCGAGTTATCCTCATTATATCGACAGGGTCTATGGCACCAAGGCCGACCCTTTATCGGATGGAAATCCGGGTATTTTTTGTTATGTTATTGCTTTGCTAGATCTACATCCTGGTATTTAGGATGGTATTATGTTAGTGACCTGGTTAAGGTCAGTACCCGGTATTTAGGGTAATGCTATGTTAGTGATCTGGGTAAGGTCAGTACCCGGTATATAGGGTAATGTTATGCTAGTGACTAGTTAGGTCGGAATCCTGGTTAGGATGTTGATATGCTATGTGATCTGTTAGACTATTTGTCTGGTTAAGGATTTGTTATGTGGTTAATTGTTGTATGTGTACATGGTTGTTTGAAGGGGGTTGGGTTGAGGCGGGTCCTGCTTTGTGTTGTAGGCCAACATACCCAGGGTGGACCGGATATTCCGAAGGCCCAGCGAGCGGTATGGATAGGGTAAAGGCCCCAAGAGGGCGGACCAGACGTGCCAAGGCTCATAGAGTGGAGCAGGCCGACAGAAGGCCCGGTGTGGGCGGAACAGTCATACCGTAGACTCAGAGAGTGGACTAGGTGGATTGAAGGCCCGGTGCAGGCGGACCAATCACACTATAGACTCGATGTACATGGCTAGACTCAGAGGGTGGACCAGGTGGACTGAAGGCCCGGTGCGGGCGGACCAGTCACACAGTAGACCCGATGTGCATGGTTGTTCTATCTGTGATATGTTATGAGTATGTTTATGTGTTGTTGGTATTTTGGGGGTAACTCACTAAGCTTTCAGGCTTACAGTTCAGTGTATTGTTTTAGGTACTTCTGGAGATCGTGGCAAGGTGAAGGCGTGATCATACCGCTCCTTATGATTTATGATTATTGTGATATGGTTCTGGGAAATACTCTGATGTTTAAACTATTTTGAAAACAAATGTATGAATTTAATGGTTTTGAATGATTTAAAATATTTTAAATTGGCTCGAATTTTTTTTCGTTACAAGTTGGTATCAGAGCCTTGGTTTGAGTGAATTGGAGGAACATCCGTGTGAATCCAGTCTCAAATCAAGGAGAGATTTTCGAAAATAGCTTTCAAAAGGTTTTCAAAATAAGTAAGGGAGGACGTAGAGGGTACGATCAGCCGAAACAAGTAAGTAGACCCCAAAATACCATACAAGTTATTTGATTATGTGATATGTTAGAACAACATGCTAGTACTAGGCTAGGGATCTTTAGGAATTGCATGATAGAATTGTCTGATTATATGATGCCTGCTAGCCTAGGGTTTCCTTTGTATGAAATTGACATCATTACTGTAGTTATTTAGTGTATGCATGATGGTTATACATAATTAAGATCTTATAGCCTGAGAATGTTTGATTTGGCCTTATGTTCTTTTCTTGTATGATTGGGAGCTTAGGGTAGGATTGGATATTCAAAAGTCTATAGGGTCCTGCGTTATGTATGACTAGCATACACTAGTGCTGCAAGGTTGGTGGAAGTTTCATGGATGGGAGGGTTGCGTGAGACCGGTAGGTCGGTTATGGGATAGTGGTGCTCCTCTAGGAGTGGGGATCGAGTATTTGTTATGTATATGCTATTGTTAGGATGTTGTAGTGATACTTGATACAAATATGGGTAGGTGTGGAAGGTAGTATGGGCCCGTACAACTGAAAGCACAGGATCCATACGCGTATCAAGGAAGTTACAACCCCTAGGGTTTTGTTGGGAGCTAGTTCCCGGGATTATTATGAGGAATGCCTAATATCTTGTGGCGTACTTTCAGTATGGAGATTACGAGATGTCTCGGGGCAGGATCCGGTTCGGGATCGGGATCAGGAGAGGGTGATTAGGATGGATCAGTACCACCTGAGGTCATTGGTCAGATGAGTACGGATGAGTTAGATGTCTGAATTCGTGTGATCCTGCATGATGAGGTTGCTGCTATGTTCCGGGCTGAGTTGTTGGAGATGTTTGGGTCGATCAAGACCGTCATGGTTGAGTACTTGGATGAGCGCTATGCAGCTCTTATGGAGGCGGCTGCCGCGACAGCTACAACGGCTGTAATAGCGGTAGGGGGAGGAACCGGTCGAGGTTTCCGGTATCAGGACTTCGATAATACGAAGCCCCCTACTTTCGATGGAGTTTAGGATCCGATCGTTTCTATGAGATGGTTGTCAGACGTGGAGGGTTGTTTCTTCATGTGTTCATGCCCTGCGGATCAGAGGGTGAGGTGTGCTCTGAACCTTTTGAGGCTCGGGGCGAAGGATTGGTGGAGGTTGACTACGAGATCTTATTCTGATGCGCAACGGGCTGCGATTTCTTGGGATCAATTTCGGGAGATGTTCAGCAGTCGTTTTGTTCCACGGGTCGAGAGAGAGATAGAGATAGAAAGAGAGAGAGAGAGAGAGAGAGAGAGATTGGCTCTAGAGTTCCTGGAGCTGAAGTAGGATTCAGAGTCGGTGACGAAGATCACCAGGATATTCACTGAGAGGGCGATGTTTTGCCCGGAGTTTGCTTCGAAGCAGGCTCAGATCTCCCGATATCCGAGTACGCTCAATAGGGACATCAGGAAGTTTGTGTCCACATAGAGGTGTGATACCTTGTTAGAGCTGTAGGAGGCCGCCAGGCGACGGGAGTTAGAGATGGAGTTATAGTTACGAGAGCAGAGGCAGGCCCCGGTGCAGTCACAGCCAGCGTCGAAACGGTCCAAAAACGTTGACTCTAGGGTTGGGGATCAGAGCAGCCGCACTTGTGAGAAGTGTGGGAAGGGTCATGCCGGAGCTTGTAGGTCCGGTTGTGCGTGTCGCAAGTGTGGGAAGGAGGGGCATTACGTGAGGGATTGTCGTCAGTCGGTCTCGGCTCAGGATATGAGGATCTGTTATCATTGTCATCAGGTTGTACACTTGAGGGTCAACTGTCCACAGCTCGTTCTTAGACCGGTGCAGGCTTCAGCACCAACCCCTTTGTGGATTACGGGTGGAGGTCAGGGTGGAGCGGAGCCTTCGAGGGCTCAGGGATGCGCTTTCCAGCTTACAACAGAGGAGTTCAGGTCAGAGCCGGATGCAACTGTGGGTATGTTTCCATTTTGATATTTTGTTATTTGCTGATTATGTGGTATTGTAAATCTGTTCGTTTTTTTTCGCATGATTCGTGGTATGATTGAGGATCTTGGTAATTAGAAGTTGTTGTTGGTTAGTGTCCAGGAGGATTCTTGGTCGAAAGATAAGGTATATGGTCTCGTTGCTTGGAATAGCAACTGCGATGCGAGAAGCGTTCAGTTAAGATTCGAACTTCCTTGGAGTTCGGGATGTGCGATGTCAGAAGAGTAACCGTGGAGGTTGCTCAGTCCGAAAGTATTTAGTTCCTGGAGAAGAGGGGGAAACTTTATCAAGTAAGGTCAATCGATTTATGTCGGTTTGTCAGCGAAAGTTAGTAGTTGGTACACTAAGTGGGAAGAATTGGAAAATTCTCCAATAAAACAGCAAGTATCAAGGGTTGGTTAGCTGTTTAGATTTATCGGTGCTGTTTTCCAAGAGTGTGGCATGATTGGAGCAAGTAATAGACAAGTGGGACATGGAACAGACCATGGTTTCAGGGAAGGTAGTGGTCGATGTGAGGCTTGGGTTTAGGCCATGGAAAGGATTCCGGAAACGGAATGGGAGTTCGGAACCCCAAGATGGCTAGAATAGACTGCATGGGAGAGATTCTTGGAAAGGATGGTTCAGGGTGACGTACGACAGTTTTGAGCGGTCCGGATGGACTGAAGGCCGGAAGGCGTACCAGTCAAACCGAAGGCTCGGGGAACGGTCCAGACAGGCTGAAGGCCCAGGAGGGCGGTCCAGACATGCTGAAGGTTCTGAGAGTGGTCCAGATAGGCTGAAGGCCTGAAAAGGCGGTCCAGTCATACTAAAGATTCTGTATGTGTTAGTTGATCGGTATGAAGAGAATGGGTGATTATGTTGCCATGCAATGGTAATCGATATGGTATGGTCCCAAGTATTGATCAAGATGATGGAGTTGGATGGAGGCTGTGTGTGGGCCTAGTTAGTTATGTGATCGGATTCAAATTTCTGGGAGTTCGAGAATAGCAGTTGCTCTACATGGATAGTGTAGAGTAGAGTTTAGCTCGGTGGCACTTATAGGTGCGGTAAGGGTTGTTGAATAGACTTCCTGGAAAGGAAAGGTATGTAGCTCCGGAAGAAGTGTGGGTCCTGTGAGAGGAAAGCAGCAAAGTAAATAGAGGATCGAAAGTGCTTCATTTATTGGTAGTAAGCATTGGGATTGTACCATATATATATATATATATATATATATATATATATATATATATATATATATATATATATATATATATATGGAAGCACATAGGGGTTGGATGCCCCTTGAGGTTATGGCAATGTTGGATGATGCGCAGGCATATTTTCAGTCTCCTCGGAAGAGGAGGAGGTTAGTGGTTCTAGATTGGAGATTAGGACACTAGAAGATGAGACAGCAGGTTAACAGGCTCGGGATTAGTCTGGACCGGTGTTGAGGACTGTATAAGGATACTATAGTCGGAGGTCAAGGACCTAGAGATCGTGATAGGGAAGTGTGGATGGTTCACTCCATTGTATCGAACCGAAGGGTTCGAGGATGACGCAAGGACAGGGTCCTTGGTCCGAGTATGGTTGTAGTCATGAGCTTTGGATGTAATGGTGTTCCATCCTAGGGGTGGCTAGACTATCGTAGGCGTGCCTGGTTTTCCAACCCAAGGCTGTTTGGGCCAGGTACGATGTGTATGAATATTATAGATGGGTGTTCAGGAGGGTTGCTCGGAAGCTGTGAATTGTTTCATCATGTCAGCACGCTAAGGGATTTGATCCAGGGAGGAAACGGGATGAGTTTCCATCAGTGCAAGTTGATAAAGGTAGTGCCGGTTAGGCGAAAGATAGTGAGCTAATACTGGGTCAAGACCCGGTGGTTTAGAATGGTATCCAGTTTTCGCAGGTGGCGAATGAATGTGTAAGTTGGAAGTAAGGTAATGTCTTTTGGTGGCATTTAGTCGATGAGTGTTGTTATCAGAGAAAGGAAGCCGGTGGCCGGCTTGAAGTAGTTATCAGGACCCTGCAAGGGAAGAGATGGATTTTAGGCATACGATAGCATTGTTTGAAGGAATCTGGGTCGGTTGAGATCAGTGGATGCATTGTGGGAGTATCATCCGAAAGTTTGTGTTACTGCAGGCTTTGAGGACAAAGCCTAATTTAAGTGGGGGAGAAATGTAACATCCTAAGTCCGGAACAAGAAGTGAAGGGTGCTAAGTGTAAATAGTGGAAGGGACTCAACGAGTAGGTACTCTTACTCGCCGAGTCGGAGCGGGTTTGGGTCGCGAATTAAGTGACCAACTCGCCGAGTCGGAAGCTAGACTCGACGTGTTGGTGCTGGAATGAGAAAACCCTAATCTTAGAGCTTGCACCCTATTTAAAGGATGTTATGTCCTTCTCCCAGCCTCTTATTTCCCCAAAGAGTTCCAGAAAACCCTAATTTCGTGTGAGGCTTCATTGTGGAGGAGATTCGGGCTTGGGAGAGGAAATTGGTGGAAGGAGTTTGAGAAATCGGAAGCTAGCATCCAGGGGGCTTGTTTAGATCTGGGATCTACATCAGTTTTAGGCACATCTCTGAGGTAAGGAGCCCTTATCTTTAGCTATTTCCTTTTGATTCATCCTTGGTGGTTGTTTTGGGAGTTCCTTAGCTTGTTTTGAGACCTATCTCAGATTTGGAGTTAGATCTAGGGTTGCTAGTCCAGATCTAGACTCATGATGGCCTAGAATGTCATAAAGCTTCAGTATTTGAGTTGTTGGTGAAGCCCCTTTGTCTAAAACCCAAGCCCTAGTGTGTTTTGGGCCTATATCTCCTTGGTTTCATGTAAAGTTTGCAACTTTATGTGAGGGTTAGATTGTAGAAGGGTGGATCTATGGATTGGAGCCCCTGCATGGCTCGAAAAGCTTCTGAATGGGTTAAGAATTGGAGAGACTCGGCGAGTCACATGGTGTACTCGACGAGTTGTATGAACATGTGCATAGACTCGACGAGTTGGAAGAACAACTCGGCGAGAATGTTGAAGATTGCCTTGGACTCGACGAGTCTGTTCTTGGACTCGGCGAGTCTGGTCGCAGAACCCAACCTCTTTTGGTTAAAGCTTTGGATTAGTGAGTCGGTTGGCGACTCAGTGAGTTGGACAAGATGGAATTCAAAAATCATTCAACTCGACGAGTTGAGTTGTGTTAGGAGAGTTTTCTGGGAATGGGAACTCGGCGAATCGACGGGTTGACTCGGCGAATCGACGGGTTGACTCGGCGAGTAAGATCAACCAGGAAGGTTGACTTTGACTGAGGACTTTGACTTTGATCAAGAGTTGACCAGTCTGACTTCCAAGGGTATTTTGGTAATTTTGGGTATTTATGGAATTGGTTCTTTGGTAGTGTTCTGTGGTGAAGATTGTGTCGGTGGTCGGAGCAGCTTGGTCTTATCTTTCCATTCGGCAATTGCACGCGAGTTATCCTCATTATATCGACATGGTCTATGGAACCAAGGCCGACCCTTTATCGGATGGAAATCTGGGTATTGTTTGTTATGTTATTGCATTGCTAGATCTGCATCCTGGTATTTAGGATGGTATTATGTTAGTGACCTGGTTAAGTTCGGTACCCGGTATTTAGGGTAATGCTATGTTAGTGACCTGGGTAAGGTGAGTACCCGGTATATAGGGTAATGTAATACTAGTGACCAGTTAGGTCGGAATCCTGGTTAGGATGTTGATATGCTATGTGATCTGTTAGACTGTTTGTCTGGTTAAGGATTTGTTATGTGGCTAATTGTTGTATGTGCACATGGTTGTTTGATGGGGGTTGGGTTGAGACGGGTCCTGCTTTGTGATGTAAGCCAACATACCCAGGGCGGACCGGATATTCCGAAGGCCCAGCGAGCGGTCCGGATAGGTTGAAGGCCCCAAGAGGGTGGACCAGACGTACCAAGGCACGGAGAGTGGACTAGGCCGAATGAAGGCCCGGTGTGGGTGGACCAGTCATACTGTAGACTCAGAGAGTGGAGCAGGTGGATTGAAGGCCCGGTGCGGGCGGACCAATCACGTTGTAGACTCGATGTACATGTCTAGACTCGGAGGGTGGACCAGGTGGACTGAAGGCCCGGTGCGGGCGGACCAGTCACACAGTAGACCCCATGTGCATGGTTGTTCTATCTGTGATATGTTATGAGTATGTTTGTGTGTGGTTGGTATTTTGGGAGAACTCACTAAGCTTTCAGGCTTACAGTTCAGTGTATTGTTTTAGGTACTTCTGGAGATCGTGACAAGGCGAAGACGTGATCGTACCGCTCCTTATGATTTATGATTATTGTGATATGGTTCTGGGAAATACTCTGATGTTTAAACTATTTTGAAAACAAATATATGAACTTATGGTTTTGAATGATTTAAAATGTTTTAAATTGGCTCGAATTTTATGGTCGTTACAATATATATATATATATATATATATATATATATATATATATATATATATATATATATATATATATCCAAAAATAAACACAAAACAATTCTCTATTTAATAACAAAAAGTAAAATTAAAAACTAAAATTTCCCTATTTACAAACTCCTCAAATCAAAAAAAAAAAGAAAAAAAAAAGAAAAAAGAAACACAAAACAAATAATCTTCGGAATACTACCACTCTGAAATGTTGTTGCAGTATCCTGAATGTAACTCTGATTATTCTATTCTAGACTAAGTGATTAATTTTCAAAAAAATTTAAAAGTTAGTTATTTTCAATTAATTACTTGTTTATATGGGTTATATATATATATATATATATATATATATATATATATATATATATATATATATATATATATATATAAAAGGAAACTTTTGGCAAGAAAGTAAGAAATTACTTTTCTACATATTATTTTTGGGAATTAAAAGAACATTAATTATTATATGAATAAGAAATAACACTGTTAATTAAAATATCAAGAAAAAACATATTGATGATTCATTTTTATAATGATTATGTTGTTCATTAAAATTGTCATAAAAATAATTTTTTGATTGATTTACTAAAAAATGAATCTTGAAAGCGTTTTTTTAGAACTTTTTATTTTTTTTGTGAATAATGTTACTTTTGATTTATCTATTAATTCATTTTGTTGGTTTATTAAAAAAATATTGGTATAAAGTTTTTTTTACAAGCCTACCAAAATTTTCCTTTTTATACTATGGAAGTGTTATATGAAAAAAAATCATAAAAAATACTTAAAGGTGGATTTTTTTTTTTTGACTTTATATTCTTAAAAATCGCAGCTTTTTTATAAATTTGCTGGAAAAAAAAATTAAAAAACTGATTTTATTTTTTATTTTACTTTTTTTTTGTTTGGTTTTTTTTCAAAACAAAAATTCTTCAAAATTAGATAGCAAGTTGCGATTTTTAGAAATATAAAGTCAAAAAAAGATTTGTGATCTTTAAGTATCTTTTTCATTTTATAATTGAACTTAATTTAATTGTATTCTATTAAAAGAAAACTAAGAGAAAATGAAATTAGATTTGTTTTGTTTAAAACTATATCGTTTAAAAGGTTCTATACCTAAACGTAACTACATAACAGCTACATATTAATTTTTCACACACACACACACACATATATATATATATATATATATATATATATATATATATATATATATATATATATATATATATATATATATATTGTATTACTAAAATTAAGCTTGAATATAGTTTCATCTTAAAAAAATCAGTATTTTGCACTAATTAAAAGTTTTTATGTCATTTCATAAAGAAGTATATACTTAACCCGTTAAATTAACTTTACAAAAAAAAATGGTTAAAACCCACGTTTATGAAGTGTTGCACATGAACTTTGTTCATTATGAATTTGACAAGTAGAAAAAAATGATAAGGGTGCAGGATGAGTATAAAATGGGGAAAATGATGGAGTTTTGGCAGCTTTAGAGTAAAATGAACTGTTAAACAAAAGCAACTACTTTCAAGATCTAGTAGCCTCTATATGTGGAAACACTAATACCCATTCGAGAGAGTGAGTATTAAGTTATCATATACACATGCATGGTGGTGGTCATCTCCAGCAAATAAAGACCAGTTTTTGGCATACGTACACATACGCTATCAATCTACTTGTTTTGGACCAGTTTCTGAAACACATGCATTCAAACTTCTAAAGTAAGACTAGTTGCATCTCCATCGAAAACACTGAGAAACATATACGCCAAATTTACTTCCTAGAGCAATGATTTTTTTCCCTAAGATAAAATCTAGAATTCTAAGGAACCAACTACCACAAAGAATTAACAATTCATTGATAAAAGGTGGTTTGTAACTTTGTATTTCCTAATAACAAAGAGAAAACGGCTGGATTAATTCTGAACAGCTTGTTTAAATTCTGGATTGGTGACATGGTATGTGTGGAGTAGCTACCATTGTGGTTGGCAATGCGCCGAAACCTACTGGCCAGACCTTAAACAACAAAAAACTGTAGCTATTATACCATGTTATGGTTCCTCGAGATGCACGCAATAGGTTTTGGTTCAAGAATGATGGCATATATGGAGCGCATATTAAAATATCTATTAAAATTGCTTAACCCATTGATAGATTGATGTTATAGATTTATGTCAAATGTTAATAAGTTTTTTTTTTTTTTTTTTTTTTTTTTTTTTTTTTTTTTTTTTTGTTTTTTGTTTTTTGTTTTTTGTGTGTGTATGAGAAGATTTGGTTCGGTTATAGGCTAAAACCAAACCATCATAATCATTTCCATCTGTTAATTATTTTCGGTAGTCATTGGGTGTCAGTTAAAAGTGGTTTCGGTTAACGGTTTTAACAAGTTAATGGTTTTGGTTATTAGTTAATCATAATGATTTAAAAATATATAAAAATAAAAATAAAAAGATGTACAAACTGTTTGAACTAGGAAGTTGAGCTAATGGTTGGAATTTTTTTTTGTCTAAACATGCATTTAATTTCTACTGTTTGTTTATTTTTATTTATTTATTTATTTATTTATTTATTGGTCTAAAATTAAAGAATTTTGATGAAATATCTTCAATTCCCTAGCCCTAAGTGAACAATAAATAGTTTATTTTCTTGATATATCGATTTATTGGTGATTGTTTACAACTCCATATACATAAGTAATAACCGGAAGTATAAACATACTCTTGCAATGAATAATAGAGAAAACATATTATATATTTGAAATAAGAAAAAGAATAAATGGAACGTATAACATCTTGAATGCATCTTTTCCAAAATTGACAAAGATTCCACACGAGTCTTCGATTCCTATTTTCTGGATTAGTGGACTGTTTTTAATTTTTAAATTGGTCTCGGAATTTATTTGTGTATATATCTATATCTTATAATTTATATATAACTAAATATATGGCTACCGGTTCGGTTTTTAATGGACTGTATTATCTATAAAACAATAATATAACCACTACTTATCAGTTAGCAAAAAATAAAACAGAACCATCGGTTTTAAAAAAAATGATTTGGTTGTTATGGTTTAGTTATATCCATTAATTTAGTTTTGGTTTGGTTTTTCGATTATTATGTTCACCCTTAATTTTTTTAATGGTTTGGCTAAAAAGAAACCATATTTTACAATATAGACAACCTACTTAGTTTTTAATGAATTTTTAGTTATTGAAATTATATTGTTCTCCGAAAAAAATAATAGTTATAAGTAGTTATTTATAAGTTTGCTTTCGATAAATGTGTTAATATATTAATTTAGCAACACAATTTTCTTATTTGAAATCTTTTATTAATTTGTCTTAATGAATAATTGAACGTTTTAATTGATAATATAATGCTGTTTAAAGTTCTGCAAGAATTATCCGTCCAAACCCCAAAAATATCTATGAAAATACATTGCTTAACCCATTGATAGATTGATATTATTGACTATGTAAAATGTTAGGAAGCCTTTATTTTTTATTTGAAATCTTTTGGGTAATTTGTCTTAATGAAAAGATCGAAATTGATTATGTACAATGTTAGTAAGCCTCTATTTTTTATTTGAAATTTATTGGGTAATTTGTTTTAATGAAAAGATCGAACGTTTTAATGGATAATAATAATGTTGTTTATAGTTCTAGAATTATTTGTACAAGTCAAAAGAAAACTATTTCGAGTAACCCGACACACCATCCATTACCAAAGGATGTCCTGTAATGATGAGCATTTGGATCGGCCAGATAGAACCGGGATAGAACCAGACTGACCCTGAACTGGAATCGGTGCCAGACCGAATTGGAATTTCACTTTACGGTGCCCTCATGGTTCTACCTTTACCCGATTAATGGTACAGCTTGGGTCAGGTTCGGACCTTTGTTCATCCCAATTATTCAATCAAAGTTTGCATCCCACCTAGGAAAACACCCCACATGTAATTGGTACACTCAAACTTTGTTTTTGCTATTCGTTCCAAATTACAAAGAACAAAGATACATTCAAACCCACCATCATCAAGTGATGGGTATATAATTATTAAATATGGTTAAGTAATAAGAACCTAGTCCTCCCATAATTCATGGTAAGATGGTGAGTGTAATTAGGTTGATAGGTTGTCATGTTATCTAGTTCATGAATTTTCTCATATCCTAGGTTGGCCTTTCATTATGAGTAAGATCATCCATGCCAATAAAATATGAATATTCTTTCAATTGTGTTACATGATCTTTTACACTTATCATTTATACCATTGCAATATCAACACTCATTCAAAAAAGGTCACCACTAAGAGCATCTCTAATGAGAATGAGACAGTAGTTGTATGGGTGTTATAAGTATGTATTTGAGGGTGGTAAGGTGAAACGGTAAGGAATTTTAGGGTATTTGAGGGTGGTAAGGTGAAACGGTAAGGAATTTTAGGGTTCATGAGGATGATATAGTTGAATGGAACCTTTTGTGATAAACATATATAGATGTAACGTCCTGAAAATCACGTCAAATATTTTTTCATTTTTATTAAAAGCATTTTCATAACCTACAAGATAATCAATCATTGTTTTCAAATCAAATCCATAGAGTCAGAGTATCAAATACTCTTTTAAGTATAAACCAACAGGAGGATGTGTACGATCACGTCTTCACTTTCTCTCAATCACCATTGGTACCTGAAAAACAATTACAAACAATTGGGTAAGCACGAAGCTTATTAAGTTCCACCAAAATACCCCAAACAACAATACATAAATAATACATGCATACCCGGCCCACAGTATAAAATTGGATTTCCCATGGGCCCATAGTCTCCCGATTGGATTACGTATAGGTCCACGATCTCTCGACCGGATTACCCCTAGGTCTACAATCTTTTAACTGTATTACTCGTGGCTCATAGTGTCCAGACTGGATTGCCCCGGGTTTGTTCGCATACGACACAAAGCAGTACCACCTCAATCCAGCCACACCATGTTGACATATGAAAACATAAGTAAACAATAACCAACAATACACATAATAATACAAATCTACCAATCTAACAGATCACTATAGCATAGCAACATCATATACACAAGGATATATAACACAAACGAATGGGTCAACATTGGTGCCTTCGACCCAGGAGTATAGTAAGAAAACTCACATTAATCTTGAAAATAAGATAAACCACCCACTCCAGTCGACGATATCAAGCATCCTCTTGCTACACATATCCACAATAAAGCCCTAATTAACAATCAAGGAAATGACTTGTCCAAGAAGGGTCTAGGCTCATAATTAAACCTCCTTTGGGCAATATACCATTATCCCCTTCCAATACTAAGTCCAAAAGTCAAACCGGCCAAAAGTCAACGGTCAACCCTCAGTCAACTTACGTCCTGCGTAACTAATCTATGCCCTATGTAGAGCTACGCCATGCGTAGTGCCCCTGATCCCAAAAACTTCTATTAAGCTCTTCATACAGAAAGCCAAACCCCCCAAACTCCCAGATCTAATATAGATGAACATCTTAATAGATAAAGTATTTGAAATTATTCATTTGCATGGTCACAAAGAGCACAGATCCAATAACTGGGTTCATAGAGTTATCTATTGATCAAAAACTCATGCATGGATGGATAAGAATGTCCAACCTCTCATTTTTATGGCTCTATGTCCTCAAAAACATCATAAGGGGGCATTGAAATGGTCTGGAGTAACCCATACTCACAAGGGTCAGGATTATGGGACAAAAGCATAAAACCCATAAACTAATTAGATCTAACAAAAGGAACATCAAGATGCAAAGTCTGGATCTATAAAGCTTCCAGCTCACACTTGCTTCTCCAATGGAATCCTTCTTCAAGAATTCACATAAAAACCACATTAATGCTTCCAAATCTCACCATTGATGGCTAGGTTTTCAAAATAACGATTTGAGTTGATGGAGGCCAGTGATGGGAATGGTTCAAAGAAGTTAGAGCCCTTAAATAGGGACTAAAACTATAGGATTAGGGTTTTGTTTAGTAGCAATTAGGCCATGTGTAACCTAAGTTACGCCATGTGTAGTCCACTAGAAAAGCAATCAAAATTCATCAAACTACACCCTGCATAGCTTGACTATGCCACGGGTAGGGAAAACCCCAAACTTCCAATTCAACTTCAAACAATCATAACTTCTTCGTTTGAACTCCATTTTCGGCGTTCTTTATATATACAGAAAGGTATAAACGAGCCCCATATTATTATATAGTTAGTTTTGACTAAAACATATCGGACTAACTCCTTAATTCATGCAAGAAACCTGAGATATCACCCTACCAATTTTACCCTTTGCTTCAAGGCACAAATCGATGGCTTTAAACACTTAATACAACATTGCTGTAACGCCCGTAGATCCGGGCTAGTCAATTTAGAGGCAATAAGTGTCAAAAATGACTTTTCGACAAAAGATTATTTAGAATAAATAATCTTAACCGAGTTGTAGAATATGTCACAAGGTTTCCATACATATAAAGAACACCGAAATCCGAGTTATAACGAATAAGTTATGACCCGTCGAAGTTTCGCGACGAAACCAGCACGGCACCGGGAAGCGTGAATAGTAAAATTTCGATAAAGCGAGTTTTAGCCTTAGCAATCTAAACGAAAGTCATATAATATGTTAAACCGAGAGCGTCCATCAAAAGAACGCCAAAATCTGACTTCGTATGAGGAAGTTATGATTTTTGGAAGTTTCAGATTAGCAGTATACAGCCCGAAATTCGAATATTAGATCAAACGGTTTTTAGCCGACACAACCTAAACGAGAATCGAAGATCTCGTTAAGAGTATCGTAACAAGAAAAAGATGGGCGAAAACGGACGTCGGATGAAGAAGTTATGAGAATTTAACGGATCAATCTTGTCCCGGCCTGTTAATAATATAACTTTTAAAATATAGTCTTAATTAGCCAACAGAGTCTAAACGAAAGTTGTAGAGTACGTTCACACCTTCGTGTGGATATAAAGGACGTAAAAAATGGAGCTCGTATGCGATAGTTACGAATTTTTAAAGATTTCATTCGAATTTGCGAAGCCTGTTGCTCAATCGATGACGTGGCAAGATCACAGCTGTCGCTTGCGGCCCACGGTCTCGCTTCGGATGAAGGACACGCCACCCATCGCCTACACCCCACGTCCGAGGACGAGTATGCCCCGCGTACTCCAGTTCTTATCCACTCCGAGATCAGTCCACATGCGAAGACAGCTGGAAGCCTCATCCGAGCATTACGCCCAGCGTAGCTAAGGACTACACCCAGGGTAATCCGAGGCCTCGTAGGCTATAAAAGGGGGCCAAGAGTTCCTTCATTTTCACACCTTTCTTCACTCTCTCTCTAACTTCTTTCTCTCTCTAAGTGTCCTAAACACTCCTAAACCCTAGGGAACCTCCCTAGCACCCGAAGGAAGCCCCGAGGCTCCCGGAGTCCCAAGAAAAAGGGTCTTTGGGTTTCGAAACGCTGCACCAAGCAAAGCCCGGTTTTCTTTAAAATCCGCTGTAAGTGAGCTACGCTTACACAATTTTTAATATAACTTTCAAATAATAATAGTAATGTTATTAGGTCCTTAAAATAATTATTTGGGCTATTATTATGAGTTTTATGGAGTGTTATTTAACGCTTATATAATAATAATAATAGTCAGACTATTAATTTGTCGCGGTTATCGTTAGACTAAACCCTAGTGGTATTGATACTAGGTTTTATCAAAGGAAATTGTTTTGAGAATATCGAAGCGTTGTCCGAGTGATGAGTCACCACCTTTCAGGTGAGTGCATAGTTACTTTCATCTTACACATAGATATGAAGTATTTTATTTAAATTACGTGCTATGTGTGAATATTATCTGTATAATTGCTATCTATGCTGAATGAACAATTTTATACATGTTTTAAATGATTTAAACTGTATATGTATTTTATATCTACGATAATGTTGGGGTAAAACATGGGTATATGTAATAGATGGAGTATGAGTTGGATGATGAGTTGAGAGGTGAAATAGACCGTGAGTTGAGGGTGAGAGGTGGACGATGTGAGAAGCCTTTTTCCCAAATGATGGCCCCGTCATTCAGCAGAGTATGGATGACAACCACAAACTATTCTAGACAGTCCAGTGGAACACTAGTAGGCTCGCAACCTGTAGGTGTTGTGAACGATGTGTTCACCGGTGTACTCTAAAAGCTTATTGATATGTATTGCGAGTGGACTCTCGAAAATGATACTGTCAATAAAACCATGGCAGATGCGCCTAAAGGACTCTACCGGCAGAAGCACCTAATAGAGAACCTCATAACCCCGGCATATGCGGCTAAATGACTATTCCGGCAGATGCGCCCCATAGAGAATGTCACAATTTTGGCTGCTGCTCCTAAGTAACAGAACTAGCAGTTGTTCTTGACAGATGTATCATTTACAAAGATGGAATTCCTACCTATTCCTTAGGATACTCCTTAGGAATGAATGAACAAGAAATAGCTGATTCTTAGGGTAGATCCTTGAGAATAAAGAAGACAATGGGGATGGGTAATTGGGTTAACTGTTTGATGATTAAACATAATGATTATATTATTGTGTGTTGAAAACCATATATACTCACCAGGTTTCCCAACCTGACCCACTCAATTTATTTATATCACAGGTGTTGATATGAAGTCACATTACACTGATAGATTTAAAAGAGATGTAGATCACTAGTGATAATGAATGTATGTTCTGTTTATGCTTGTGTTTCTGTATTGACGATGACATCCCAAATGTTCTAAAATGAATAAAAATACTTTTCTTCGGAAATGCTTTGATAATGTATTTATCATGTTTTACTGGGAACAAATTCCGCAACATTTTTGTTAAAAGAGGTACTCTAATTTTTATAAAGCATAAACAAAATCGGTCTTTTCTAGCCATGAAAATGGGGATTTCACAGTTGGTATCAAAGCATTAGTTTAAGCGAACTAGGAATATGAATTTATTTCTAGACTTAAACTTAGAATGCTAAGCAATGATCGTGAGGAGTGTGTCAAATATATTTTAGGGAGTACACCTAAATACACACAAGCACTAGCTTATTTTAGGAATGATGCCTAATTTGCTTTTACGTGCTAAATGATTTGTGATGCTTTATGCTATCGCTTGATCGGATCTATGGTCTGTTGCCGAGCGGATCTGGAAACCTTATGTGTTTAGGATTCTAGACGTACGACTACGATATTAGAACTAGCATATAAACATTTCGGAGTGATAAGAATTATTTAAACGTCAATCCTAAATTAAGATCTAGATTCACCTTAATCGGTGTATAGATCCAAATGGTGACAAACCGCAGTGGAGATGGGAATACAAATGGGAATAGGAATCAACCCTCGATGATTCAGCAAATGCCTGTTGTAGTAAAAGATGTACCCGAGCCAATCATGATGGGAGGAGTACAGGAAATGGTGTGGATGATGTTGGATCAACAGATGAGAGAAACAAGGTGCTTAATCCAACAAAGTAAGGATGAACTTACTGTGCCAGTACGCCAGGCACCTGCTCTTGAGGCAACCATCTGGGTTGCTAAGTTTGTCGAAGAAATGATCAACGATAGGATCGCCAACAAGGTTGAGGTTGGCAAGAAGAGGAAACTTGAGGGATCTTCAAGGTCCAACAGGAAAAACTTATTTTCACAGTCTGGAGGAGGAAGAGGTGAAGCAAAATGGTGTAATAGGAGATGCCCTAAGGAAGTGACCTGCTTCAAATGCGGGAAGATTGGTCATTATGCCCATAAATGCTCAACCAAGGAGGAAGTTTGCCTTAAGTGTAGTGGAGAGGGACACTTCAAGCAAGATTGTCCGATGAGAGCAACAACGCCAAATGTACTGCTAAAACACTATGAGGGATACGATGAGAAGGTGACTTGCTACAAATGTGGAAGGACAGGGCATTACGCCAGTAAGTGTACGTCCAACAGTAAGGTGTGCTACGGCTGTAATAAAGAAGGACATTTATCTAGGGACTGCCCGAAGAAAAATGAAGCAGCAGGAGCGAATGTACCTCCAGAGCTAAGGAGTATCCTTGACAAAGCATCTGGTAACGCAAGGAATCAAGAGTAAGGACGGATGACTGAAGATCAAGTTATGAAGTAGTCGTGTAGATAGTACCACGTGGTGTAGCCTATTAGAGGCATAGTCTAGGGTGAACTTGAACACCTATGTAATGGTTTCAAGAAATAATAACCTTCGTTTTGTTATCTGGTGTGTTAAACTGTTATATGATTTTCTTGTACGGTGACTTGGAAAACTGCGAGACAATACTTGGGACGAGTATGAGTAGGTGTGGATGGTAGTAGAGGCCTATACTACCGAAAGCACAGGACTCACACTTGGATCAGGGAAAGTCACAAGGTTACCAAGAAGCTAGTAATTGATTTCTTTTTATTCAGGTATGTCGTTACCATTGTTTCAGTAATGACTAAGAAAAAATTGTTGTTATCCCGACCCTAGTGGTCATATCACATTGAGTCCGACTACGATGAGTAGGTTACGTGGTTCAGAGCACTAAGTTTGATGTAGCATCCGACTTAAACTAAACAACTGAAAGCAAAGCAATTAATAGAAGTATCGCACTTGTTGTTAAAGAAGTTGGTAGCTAGAAATGCTACATGTTAAAATGTGATTATATCACATTAGACCATGAAGGAAGGCATATTCCATTCTGGAATTTGAATCTAAGAGACCTGAGTCTAAGAGTTGCTACATACAATGATAGGTCATTAGAATATGACACACCGTTCAATTGTAGTAATCAAATTAACTTATCCTAATTTTGTTAAGAAGAAGAAGGAGTCTCTGATAAAGAATGAGGTTGTGACACGAAGCAACAATCCAATCACGTAAGCAACAATCCAATCACTTGAAAACATTCAACTGCAACATTCATCCCCTCTCCTCTAACTGTAAGACCCTACTAATAGCGAACTACTCAAACTGGGAAACTATCAAAGCTGCGAATGAACTGACTTATACTTCACAAAATCGGGAACGTATCAGAAACATCACAATACAAGACTAAACCCTTGGGGTTTATGACTTCCTTGCTACGTGTACGGGTCTTGTGCTTTCATTAGTACGGGCCCATACTACCTACCACACCTACCCGTATTTGTCTCAAGGATCATCACAACTCCCAACACCAATACAACAAGTAGGATGTGCATACGTCCTATCCTCACTCTATTGAGTGGCTAAACATTCACATCTAGCCGGTTGCTCACACATATACTCATCTATGAAACTTCCACCAACCCTGCAACACCTGTGTATCCTAATCATACATAACATTGGATCCTACAGACAGTCGAATACTTGATTCTACAGTAAACCCACAACCAAACTCGGAATAGGAAATAAGGCTGAACCAAACATTCTCAAGCTATAAAATCTTAGTTATGTACATGATGCATACACTAAGCAACTACAGTAATGATGTCAATTTCATATAAGAAGTAACCCTAAGTTATCAAGCATCATATATCAGTGGATTTTATCATGAAATTCTTGAATATCGCTATCACTAGCATGCAGTTTCTATCATATCAAAACAAATAAGAGTGTGGTAACTTGGGTTATACTTTCTTGCTTTGGTTTATTGTACGCATCGCAAAAATCACAATAAATTTGAACTTTAAAAAAACAACCCAAAACCATAATTAATTATGAAATCATTGTTTCAAAGTGTATTTAATTAATCAAAATATCCCAAAATAAAATAACACAAAACCGAAGGATGTACACAATCACGCATTTGCCTTGGTGTGGTCATCTAGAGTACCTGAAACAACAAACTGTAACTGGAAGCCAAATCTTAGTCAGTTCCCCCAAAGTACCACCACACAAACATATATCATATACAATTCTACATGTTGGGTCCACAACTTCCCGGTTGGCTTACCTTGGCCCATAACCTCTCGGTTGGATTGCCCTGCATATATGTATTGGGACCACAACCTCCCGGTTGGATTGTCTTGGCCCATAACCTCCCGGTTTGATTGCCCTGGTCTGTTGACTGACAGCACAAAGCAGTACAGTCCCAACCCCAAACATACCTTGTCGACATATAACATATAACAAACATATTCAACAGATAGTTAATCATATAGCCAGTAATTACACGTAGTTATATAGATCTACCGGTCTAACACGTACAAACAATCATTAGATAATCGTCCAAATCTACTATATATTTAGCATAACATCATACAATATTCTAGGATATCAGATCCAGTGGGCCGGCCTTGGTGCTTTCGACCTACAAGTACGGTGAGGAAAACTCACCTCTCAATCAGAAGAAAATATTTGAATAGGATACAACTCTGAATATCAACTCTACTGGTCACTTGTTCATCAAATAGTGACCAATCTCAAATACAACTCAAAATACCCTTAGGTCAAACTTGGTCAACCCTAGTCGAAGTCAAAATCTATTCACACTTGAAAGTCCCACAGCCGCTAGTCACGTCGTGACCCTTAGTGGTCACATCGTGACCTAATAAGTCCAAAATAGTCTAGAAACCCTATCCTCAAATCATGACACCCCTTTTATTCACATCATGAGACTCTTAATCTCTTTTCGGTCAATCAACCAACCCCCCCCCCCCCCCCCCCCTCCATAGTGTGTTATTTACTCCATAAGATCATGAAAATCATGGCATTTTGGACATGTATGCCCAATGCATGTCCTAAACACTAGCTAAGGCACAAAAAGGGAAAATGACACCAAATCTCATGCAAAATCCATAAAACTCAACCATCTTCCAGATCTAGCATATATACTACTCAAGGGACACTGGAGATCCATAAAGTTGGCAACTTTATTGATTTCAACCACTACATCATCTTGAATATGAAGGATTAAGCATAAAAACCAAGATCTAAGCTTATGGACTAATAAAGCAATGAACTTGAAGCTCACAAAAGATCCAGAAGATGTGTAAATGCTTGGTGGTGGGACTTGAATGTAGAAATAATGGACTAGATGCTCTTCTTGTTCTTTTCGTTGGCTAAAATCACCACATATAATCTTTAAGATCAAATATGGATGCTAGGGGTTTCAAAGGGGAGTACAAAGAGGTGATGGAGGATGAAGGGTGGGATAACCCTAGCCCTCACTTCCTTTAAATACGAAGTTAAAACCCCTAAAATTAGGGTTTCCTCTTAGACAATTCTCACATCGCGAGCCAATGTGTGCTCACGTTGTGAGCCCTAAAATTGGTGTGCTTTCCCATTAATCTCCTGTCGACGGGACATACATACCTCACATTGTGAGTAGGGATTAATCCTTTAAAATTTTAACTTGAAAATTGCTCACCAGAAGAGAACGTTATAATTCTTTCCCACTTGAACTAGACTTTGTCCTCGAAGTCAGTTGTTGCGAACAACTCAGGGTAATGCTCCCACATCTATGACTTGGGTTCCTACGTCCATTCCGAACCTTTCCAATGTTGCCACCGAACCTTAACTAATGATACTACCTTGCTGTGCAAGGCCTTCGTCTTTCGATCCAAGATCGCCACTGGTCTCTCAATATAATTCAGGCGATCATCAAAATAAATATCATCCTGAAGAACATGTAACATCTTGAAAATTTCATAAAATTAAAACTTTATAAAACAACCCTTTTTATAGAAGTTTTTTAAAAAACCGTTATTGCCAAAATATTATTTAAAAACCAAAACGTAGCTTTCAAAATGTTCACATTATCTGAGTTTTCGCAGAAAACATAAGTCCAAAACGCGAGGATGTGTACAGTCACACCTTCACCTTGCCACGATTCACAGAAGTACCTGAAACCATAAACTAAAAACCGTAAGCCCGAAGCATACTGAGTTCCCCCAAAGTACCAACACCCAAACAGATAACATATACAAATAACAACATGCATATAGAGCCTTCAACATGTCTGGACCGACCTCCTCACCGGGCCTACAACTTGTCTAGACCGCTCCCAAGCCTTTGGCATGACTGGACGACCTCGCAGGTCTTCATTCTATCCGGACCGCCCGGCGGGCCTTTGGCCTGACTAGACCGCCTCGCAAGGCCTTCAGTCTACCCAAACCGCCTTGGGTATGTTGGCATTCAACACAAAGCAGGACCACCTCAACACAACCACACACACATATATCGACATATATGTAACAATAAAAATATAACCAATCAACAAAAAAATAGGCATATCTTACAGATCACTAAGCATATCATCGTCCTGTCTACCAGGATACAGATCTAACAGATCATAATAGCATAAAACCATCCTATCTACCGGGATACCGATCTAACAGGTCACCACAACATGGCAACATCCTATCTAATAGGATACCAATCTAACAGATCAATACATCATACAAGCATATGATAAACCAGGATACCAATCCAAAAAGGCCAGCACCGGTACCTTCGACCCATAAGCACATTGAGGAAGACTCACCTTGAACACAAAAGCTCACTAAAGAAATCCCTAGCTGCTGCCATACCAGCTTCCGAGCAATCAATGCAATCAACACAACCAATTAGCAATTGGGCTCCATGCCATAATCTATACTTCGGTAAAAATCACCATTTTATGCTAACCCAACATGCACCAAGACTAAGGCTAAAAACCAAAAGATCCAGAATGGCCCACTAATGGCCTAATTTTCCAAATTGGGCCCAACCCCATATGGACCTTATCCTAAGCACATATTTTCTTTAAATCCAAATCAGGTTATCACAAACACCCCTCGGGACAAACTTGGTCAAGGTCATAAATCGAAAGTTTAAGTCAATGGTCCAAGTTGACCCAACTCGTCGAGTATTTCCATAAATCTACACATTCAGGAAAAACCATGTCAACTCGCTGAGTTTACCCACCAACTCGTCGAGTTCCGCTATTTATTTGAAAATATTGGGGAAAACAAAGCCACCTCGTCGAGTTTATCTATAAACTCGCCAAGTTCGCTTAAAGTCCAACAGCTTAATTCATTACGCACTACTCCATAATGGCATGGCCACAAAGCATATATATGACTTCCTTGAGTTGCAAAACCATGTAAAGTTGCTAACTTTACGTCAATTCATGTCTAGATGAAGCTCTTATGCTTCAAATGAACTTAACACTCGACTTAATGCATGCATGACATCAAGATCCTCCTAAAGTTTGCACCCTTAAGATCAAGGGTAGCAAAACAAACTCAGATCTAAAAGGTTGAACCTTTACACCACCTATCTTATCCATAACTCAAAAAGGAGGCAAAAATCACCATAAAACCCAAATGAGAAGATCTAATCTATTAATCACCAAGTTCTAGACTTTTTACCTCAAATGGTTGCCAAAAGTATGATAGATTCCTAGATCCCAAAGCTTCCCTCCAAACTAAACAACTTCAAGCTCTTCCAAACTTTCACCCAACACCAAAAACACTCAAAAATCCACTCAAAACTGCAAGATTCCCAACAAGAGACTCACAACTCAATTTAGGGTTTTAGGCGGACAAAGAGGCTGATAAGGAGGCTGGTCAAGGAAGTTTAAGGCCTTAAATAGGGGGCAAAACCGTGAAAATTAGGGTTTCCTCCTGAGAGGCCAACTCGCCGATTTGAGGCTCCTCAACTCGTCGAGTTGCCTCATTAAACTTTGATGTCAAGTTAACTTCTACTCATCGAGTTGAGGCTCCTCAACTCGTCGAGATGCCTCATTAAACTTCAAGGTCAAGCTAACTTCTACTCGTCGAGTTGAGGCTCCTCAACTCATCGAGTAGACCCACTAAAACCCATGATTGAAGTCTTCAACTCGTTGAGTTGGCTCCTCCAACTAGCCGAGTTCAACTTGAATTTGGCATAATTCCACAATTAACCTTCTAGATTCCGAGTGTCATAACTCTCCCCCACTTAAATTATATTTCGTCCTCGAAATCACTCTTTGATGACACGTATATCAAAACAACCGACCTGACGACCATAATGGAAAATTCTACGCACAAAATAATCTTCCCAGGGAAACCGAAACCCAAATCGAAGCTTCTATCCCGAGGATAATAATCAAAACTTTAGCCCATGCAAAATAATTCTACCCTTCCGAGACCTGAAATCTATAATGGTCTGACGCGCAAACAGACCGCCCATACTGAAACGGATCCATGCCAAACTCTCAACGGATAACAGATCAAACATAATACTTCCAACTCTGATTATACCATGGTCTCTCCAGATCTACTGAAACCATTTTTAGAATAGCTCTCCAAGCTGGATGAAGAACGAATCCTCGATATTTAAATAAAACCTATCTTACCTAGGGGTGTTCATAACCGGATATCCGAAAATTCCGGAAACTAGATATTGATATCTGATTCCGTATCCGAAATTTCGGATATCCGAAAATTTCGGAAACTAGATATTGATATCCGATTCCGTATCCGAAATTTCGGATAGGAAATCGGATATTAATTTGGATATCCAAAATTTCAGATACGGAATCGGATATTAATTTGGATATTCGAAAATGCAATCATCCATATTTGAGTATTTGAGTATTTGTTTTTTTCAAATGTCAGCAATATAAAAAGAGAAATAACAAGATTCCAAATAACAATTCAAACATTAAAACATCCAAAATATAACATTCTAGTGTATTTTTTACCCTCATGAACTAAAAAAAATCCAAAGTTTAAAGCACACAAACAAGATTCCAAATAACAATTCAAAGTTTAAAACACACAATTAAGTTTTCAAAATATCCATTCACTATTTCTAGCTTCCAGGAATGCAACAAACAACTAGCACTTCAACACCATTCCTGAAAAAATAAAAAGAAATAACATTAAAATCAAGACAAACAAAAAAAAAACCTTGATAGATTGTGTTTCAATAATACAACCAACAGACACTTTCTGATTCATGAAATGTCTATTCGCTATTCAAGACCCAAATCAAGACAAACCAAATTAATTGAGAGTATCAGTAAAAAATAATACTATAATTCAATGTTCATCAATGTAATATCATACAAGATACAACTCAACCCCTACAGCCCTACTTATTACTTAAAATTACCTTGATTCATGTATAATCTGGGCAGAAATTAAGTTTAATCAGATTCTAAAAAACTCCAATCTGATGGCAGGAAGTAACAAAAAAAAATCTGATTAATCGTTAATTTCTTTGACAACAGAATCGGGGTAGAAAAATAGATACATTTTTAAATTGTTTCTAATGTATAGAAACTTTAATTAAATAATACCTCCAATGTTTTCAGCTAATTCATCAACTGTTTCATCAATTATGATGGTAGGTTGCTCCACAGTTAAGTCATTCAAACCTGTGAATGAAAATAAAAAAGAGAACATTACAAATATAAATAAAAAATAAAACTTTGTGAATTTAAGACTAACCTTCTTCCTCTATTTTCTCTATTTCAAGCAATATGTCATCAACATTAATTGCATCATGAGAATCGCACACCCAATGTTGTGTGCACACTAAGGCTTCCACCGTTCTAGGAGTTAAAGATGTTCGAAAGCAATCAAGCACCCGTCCTCCTGTGCTAAAAGCTGACTCGAAGGCAACCGTAGAAACTGGAATAGCAAGCAAATCCCGAGCCATCTTTGCAAGAACATGATACCTACATTTTTGAATATTCCACCATTTTAAAATGTCAAAGTTGGCATCCATAGCTTCACGGTCTTCCCCTAGATATTTGTCTAATTCTATTTTCTTCAAAATGGTTTCAGAACTCCCCATAGCCATTTCAAAACGTTTAGTCATAATTTCCTCAATATCCATGACTACCACATGCCCCCACATAGAACTAGGACTAGCTTTAGAAGTAGAAGATGACACCTACTCATGTTTTTCTTTTTGAGGCATGGAAGCATGATAGAGATCAAACAAGACCCGCATGTTGGAATCTAGATTTGAAAGAAAAGTTCGCGCTTTCTTTTCTTCAAAGTTTTCTTCTACAAGCCATGCAATATATTGCCATTTGCGTCTTGGGTCAAGAACTACCCCAATGAACAAAAACTGATTAAGTTTCGCTATGTCCCCCCAATACTTCTTGTATTTTGCTTGCATTTTAAGTATCATGGACTTAATGGACCGATCAACATGCATGGCAAACCCATCAATAACATTACCAATTCCAAAAATCTCATGTACATAAGCATTGGAAGTCACATAACGAGAACCAGAAAACCTTTTGGTAGCATCAAAAAAGATCTTCAAAAAAGGCAACAGACTATTAACATTAACCCAATCTTCATCATTAATTAAACCACCATTACACTTTTTTAGCTCTTTCGCACAATTGGAATCTTTTAGAAGCAAGTTTGAGAAAGGTTTTTTAAACTTCATGGTACTTTCAAGCATCAGAAATGTTGAGTTCCAACGTGTTTAAAAATCCATAGAAACAATGCTCTTGCTTTCTATCTTTTCGTCTTCAACAACGGCTTTGAACTTTTGAAGCCTAGCGAGAGATGACCTTACATATTTTACAAGAGTGCGAATTTTTTTAATAGACAAACTGACATCCAACAGCCCATCTTTGACCACCAAGTTTAAGATGTGAGCCGCACATCACATATGTAAAAAAAACCCCTTTCATAACACCACATTCCAAATGGTTAAGAACATTTTTCAAATGGTGAATAGCTACATCATTAGAGCTAATAGTATCCACTGTTATAGTCAAGATATTTTTTAACCCCCACTCAATTAAACATTTTTCAACCGCCCTTCCAATCAGTACTCCGGTATGACCAACGATTGGACAAAAATTTATGATTCTCTTATGTAAATTCCAATCATCATCAATGAAATGAGCCGTTAAACACATATAACTTAAATTTTGACCTGAAGTTCATGTATCTGTGGTTAGACATACTCATGAAGACAGTTTTTGAAAGACATTTGCTAACTTTTTCCTTTCATCAATAAAAAAAATATAACAATCTCTAGTTGCGGTGGGACGTGAAGGAACAACAAAAGGTGGATTGATAGCCTTGCAAAAGTTACTGAAACCTTCACGCTCCACAAAAGAGAAAGGCAACTCATCAACTATCAACATGTATGAAAGTGCTTTCCTAATAACATCTTCATTAAACTCCCATAACTTAGGAATAGTTAAAGTTTCAATCGAACCATCATCACTAACATGTGTTCGAGACTCAAGGTCAATGAGTTTTTGTTTTTTTATCGATGTTAAAAGCATATTGTTTGCAATTAGTAACATGATTTTTCAAAGGGGCAGTCCCACTCTTACTTGCACAACCGATATGTCTATCACAATAAATGCACTCGGCAACATCAGGATCAGGTGTATCTCGAAAATGTTTCCACCATGGGGATCTTTTTCTCTTTGTGTGTATAGAGGGTGACTCACTTACATTTGGTGCATGAGGTGGTTTAGAAGCTTTTTTCTTCTTTGATTTGTTGTGTCTCTGTTTAGTTTTCCCTTTGGTGTTTGTGTTTGTGCCCACTTCACTTTCAGACACGAACTCATAGTTTGAGTTGCTTGCATCACCAGCTCTATTGTCCATAGAAACTACAAAACCAGAAAAATAAGTAAACAACAATGTAAAAACAGTTGCTGCTTTTGAGTTTTTGATTATTACAATTTTATTCAAGTGTTTAACACTTCATTAAACAAATTAATGAACAACCTAACCAAATAATGAATAACTAAAATAACGAATTAGAACAAGAAGTTTGATAAGTAGCTAACCTTAAGGAATTGAAATACAGAAGAAGTATTGTTTTTTGGAAGTTAGTACAATGAATCTGAAGACTAAAGTCCCTAAATTCTTATCGCAGCTTGGTGTCAAAAGAAGGTATCAATCGAAACTGGGAACTGGAAGCAATCAAAACTTGAAACTTGTTGTGAATCGAATTGCAAGTTCGCAACCCCTAAGAATTTAGAACGAGAAGTCGAATCGCAAGTCGACAACACAATCAGCGACTACCACCGTGAAGGTCTTCAGGCCGCTGGTTGGAATGTCCACACAATCGAGTTGAGCCTTTGAATTTAGGGGGTGTTTGGCTAAGCTTTTGAAATGGCAAAAGTACTTTTAGGAAAAGTTGCAAAAAGTCAGGTTTCTCTGACTTTTCCAAAAAGTTCATTTTCCTTATATAAAAAAGTAGCTTTTACAAGATTACCAAACATCCTTTGCCTTTTTATCTTTTCCTAAAAGCTAAAAGATGTTTTAAAAGATAAAACAAACACCCCCTTAGAACGGGAACTCGAGAAGTATCGTCGATTTGAAGTGGGTAGGGTTAGCCGGTTAGTGAATCACTGAATCTGTGTATCGGGAAGAAAAAGTGAGGTTTTTGTTTTATTCCAACTAAAAGGATACAAATAAACTAATAAAATAAGAAAATTGGAGGAATTTTTTTTTCGGATATCGGATATCTGAATTATCCGAAAAATCTAAAAATCACTATCCAATTCCGATTCCGAAAAATCGGATATCCGAAATTTCGGATATCCAAAATTTCAGATATCCGATTTTTTGGATAATTCGGATTCGGAATTTTGGAATTTCGGATACGGATATTTTTGAACACCCCTAATCTTACCTCACCTGAAATCCGAAACCTAAAGTCTTAATTATATGACTCCTTGTTAGTCCTTCCCCCACCGAATTGTCACCAATCCGACCTCATAGAGTCTCGTACCAACCAAAATGATTTCGACCCCTGATCACATTGCTGCTTTAAAAGGAAACAAAGTCACTGACCATACATAGTGACAGACCACTTATGCTCAACAGAAGGCTCTAATAATCCTTTGAGTAGAAGATTCATCCTTGCATCGGTTAGACTTGGACGAGAGCTACACAAAAGGGCCAAACCAATTACTCTGAGATTATTTTATGCTGCTGCGAGTGACTTATCATTTCCCAAATTCTCAAATACTCCACACGTATGTGCAATCCCACACCACTGATACTGCCTGAAACACTGACACTGCCCAAAACATTGATACTAGGAGCCTAAAACCTCCTTGCTTACCCAACTTCCATAATGGTAGAACCATCCATTTAAATCCACCCCTAATCCCCAACTGGGGCATTACCCGAACCATGAAAAATGATCCTCGAAACACACTGACTGCGAACTTATCCTAAAACCAAACCATATGAAGAACCTAAAATATTAATACTCTTAACTTTGATCTATGCCATTACCGACCACTGGTTAACGAGCAGCTACGATCAACCCATGAACTTTTGCGATACATCCAACCCTTACCGACTCTGGTATACTCCCACCAGGGCACCCACTCGATACAATCACCAAGAATTTCACAACTTACGACATCATAAGGAATTTCCAACTTGAGAATCACAAATCTAACAACCTCTTGCGAACAACTGGAATTATTGCATACAATCTGTTCAGACCTTCTAATACCTGATTGATACTTCCCTCAATCCTTGCTACTCCCCTTATCCAACTGAAAAATTTACAACTCGCCCGACTCCCATCAATCCGTCAACCCTGAAAACACCAAAAGCAAAAAGGAATGAACCATATGACAACTAGGCCTACAACCTATAACTGGAATCCTTCCAATAACACACAAACCATGACGACATTCTACTGCCACCGTGAACCACCTAGTTGCCACCCAAGCAATCCTTACAAAACAAAGTAGAATATGATCTGCAAAAAGGATAATGGTTGCTCTCCTGATCCGAATTGGAAGCTGAAACCCAAGAGAACCATGCACATAACTCAAACCAAGAGCCCCAAAGCCATCTTGCCCAACTCACACAGTTCCCCTATACTCATACTTAAGAGACCCAAAATCTCCTCCAAAGAGAAAAGGAACACCAGAGATAATTGACATGCCACCTTAATCAAAACAGATAACATCTTCACGATCGGTCAAAACAAGACCCTATACTGGACTGAACGGATTCCATCACTACCCCCACTAGCTCGAGAAAACCTTCAAGATGATCCTGAAGGCTACCAAAGCCTGAGTCTGCTATGAACCAAGATTCTACTCCACCATTGAGGGTAAACATACTTGAAAGCCTAAGGAATCACAAAATATATTGAACTTAACGACAAATTAGACCGATCACTGAATCTCGGCTGACACCTCTAAACCTGCCAAGGAAACTTCGCTGAATGATGAACCCCCCACGACCAATGATCAAGGATACACTAACATTCAAAAGAAGAAATCAAGACCCTTATTGAAATGAACACATCCGCCTCTGAAAAAGATCCACCGATCAACAACTGCCCAACTAATCTGAAGACAACGATCTGAATACATAATATATAACTAATATTTAGACGAAATTCGGAAAAATAACCAATACCTTAAGGCCACATCCAAACAAGGAAAAGGAAATAAAGCAAGTTATCAGTCCTAAGTCCTTTAAATTTTACTTACGTAACTATACATATATAGGCATGCATTGGACAATATATATAAGTTTGAAAGAAGTTTTGTAAAGCATTTGAAGAGTTTAATAATAAATTTTGATGACTTGATGTCAATTTATAAAGCGATTAAAAGTAGTTTGTTTTGGTAACATAGTTTAAAGTAATTGAAATCCTTTGTTTGAAACAGAGTTTGAAGTATGTGAAATCTTATTATTTAAAACACAGTTATAAATCACATTTTTTTGATTATATAACTACATGTTTTCTACTTGTATCCCCCCATAAAAGAATTTAAAATAATTTAAAAGGATAGATTAAGGGGTATGAACTCACCTGAAGTGAGTGATACGAATGTAAGATCCATAAAGGATGCTAAGTGTCAAGTGAAGACTTGAGCTCACACGGATCCTATTTAGCATATAATGACACATATATAATTACAATTAGTGTTTATAACAACTAAATATGTAATGGAACAACCTTAGGGACTAGGAAAACACTTGTACTGAAGTGTTAAACCACATACGGTTACATATAGGGGAGTAGGGCCTCACATTGGAGTTTACGGCCCATATGGTAATACACAAATGAGTTTAAGGCCCTTGGGATTATGGCCCAATGAGTTTACAACTGTAAACACATGGTAAATAATACCATTTGGTGTTTAAGGTCCTATAGTTCACTAGGAAGGGTTCTAGACTTAGTTCCAAGGCTTAGGAAGGGGTTGTGACCACTTTGCACCCAAAAATTAGGGTTACGGCCTTGGGAGATGCCTTGGTCGTAAACACCTTTCACTTGTGATTTCTTGATGATTTCAAGGTGTTCAACATGTGATCCAAGCATATATCAAGCTAAGGAAGGAGTACTTTCAATATAGAAGCTTGAAAGGGTGATTAAGGTCCAAAAACACTTGTGTGTGTTCTTGGTGTTCTTGAAGATCTAACTCAAAATGATTGATTTCATGGATGAAATCAATGGATTGTACTAGATAGAGAGATGTATCAACAAATCAAAGGATGAAATACTTACATTTTTGGAAGACTGAAATGAAGATCTTATGATACTTGGGAGAGAAATGGAAGTTCTTGAACTTAGAATGAGAGAAATGAGGAAAAAAAGGGTGTAAACTCATGTATTAGGCATGAGTTTACGGCCCAAACTCTTAAAGTTTGGCCATAAACACCTCATATAGGGTTTAAGGTTTGTTTGTTTCACAATGAAACCTAGAAGATACTTCCTGACACTTGATTCTTGATTGTACTAGGCTTAGAACACCCAAACAGACTCTAAACAATGCTAACAGTTAGCATAAATAAGTCTAACTTTGATTGAATTGAATGGATGTACTAGATAGAAATTTCAGGTTGTCACAACCGCCACCACCTCCACAAATGGATTATGTTATGTTCCAGGCTGCTGTAACAGCCACTGTGGCCCAAATCAGTAGTAGCAGCAATGGTCTCATAAGCGAGAGTGATAGTTCCAATCAAGGAGAAAACCAAGGGCACCAGCGGATGTACTCATACAAAGAATTCATGAACTGCAAGCCCAGGACGTACCATGGTGATGACAGAGTCATTATTTTAATAAGATGGCTCGAGAAAACTGAGTCCATCTTCGAAACCTGCGCCTGCCCAGACGAGTTCAAGGTCAAATAAGTCGCGTGTATGTGTAGCACTTGATTCCTGGTATGTATCTTATTTAAGTAATTTTTGCATTTTTGGCCTGGGACTCGGCGAGCTCAAGGTCCAACTCGCCGAGTAGAAGCGGTATGAGATGCAGGATTTAAGTGACGGACTCGTCGAGTCGGGTCCCGGACTCAACGAGTAGGCTCTGACTGGGCAAAACCCTAATATGAGGGTTTGGACCCTATTTAAACAACCTTATACAGCCTCCATCGCCCCTTTATGCTCCTAAAAACCCTCCCTAGTAAACCCTAAGTGTTTTGGTGCAAGATCTAAGGCTCTTGAGTGATTTTGTGGGTTTTGACCACAAGGAAGAAGGAAGAGCATAGAAGGATCAAGAGGAGACTGAAGGATTCGAGTTTGGTGCATCATTTCCAGTCCTTGAAAGGTATAAAGTCTTTACCTTGCTTTTTCATTTTTTAGATCCCTTTTTGGGAAAGATTTAGGGCTTTTTAAGCCAAATGAGGTGTCCAACCATGATTTCAAGCATGGTTGGGGGTCAAGACTTCGGATCTATGTCTTGGAAGGAGTCACAAAGTAGATTTGGGTTGCTTTTGCACCCAAGGAAGGTCCCATGCAACATAAGAGTCATTTTAGAGCCTTTTTGGCTCAAAAGTCCCACGCATGCACGTAAAGTTCGAAACTTTACGTGCTAGATCGAGCTTAGGGGCTTGGATCTATCATTTAGTCAAAGGTTGTACATCTGAAATTGAGGAAATACAGCGTGGACGTTATCGACCCAGCGAGTCCGTTCTTGGGACTCAACGAGTCCACGGCTTTGAGTCCCATATCTGTTGAGGGTCAAAGAACTCAGTTGGGTGATTAGAAGGGTTGTAGCATGATAGAAAGAGTGACCCAACACATTGAACTTATTTTTAGACCTGGAGTTCTTCGGACTCGACGAGTGCTAGATCAGACTCAGCGAGTCCAAGGCAATCTTCTTATGGATGAAGATGAACTCGGCGAGTTGTTCATACAACTCGGCGAGTCGGGGTCATAACTTGTTCATCAGATGAAGGTGAACTCGGCGAGTGTTCATCCGACTCGGCAAGTCGGATGAAGGTTCATTGATGTTCATGAAGAAGGGGAACTCGTAGAGTCATTGCCAAACTCGACGAGTTGAGTCGTGG
This sequence comes from Lactuca sativa, assembly GCF_002870075.4. Lineage (NCBI taxonomy): Eukaryota > Viridiplantae > Streptophyta > Magnoliopsida > Asterales > Asteraceae > Lactuca > Lactuca sativa. The sequence continues at coordinate 225,126,678 of NC_056631.2, read as the reverse complement.
ATAAGGACGAGTAAATGGATAGGGAATCAACGAGTTGACGACCCAACTCGTCGAGTAGGGTCAACTTGAAGTTGACTTTGACTTGGACTTGATTGGCGGTAGAATAGTCATTGACCCTAAGAGTAGATGTCAGTTTCTGACTAAGTGTTTGTGGGGATTGTAGCCGGAGGATTTTCAGAGCAGCAGTAGGCAAAGGTTACCCGCACAGATTATCAGCAGCTACTTGTTCGAGGTGAGTTACCTTCCAGTAGCGGTGGGTCTGCGGCCACAATGCCAGCCCACCAGTAGCAGTTGTATGATTAGCTGATTGTCTTTGTGATATCATCTAGGTTTGCTACTACCTGATATGTTATATGCTGGCATGATATGTTATATGTGATAGTTGTACAGTTTGGTTGTTAGGACCAAAGGGTAGGTCAGACACCCCATATACGTCTGACAGTATGTGATGATATGTTTATATGCTGGCATGATATGTTATATGTGATAGTGGTAGTATGAGGGGAATAGTCCCCAAGTTCGGTTGTTAGGACCGAAGGGCAGTTCGCAGACCCCATATAAGTCTAATAGTATGTTTATGTTATGATATATGTGACAGTAGCAGTAGGGGTGGAATAGTCCCCGAGGGTCGGTTCTAAGGATCGACGGGTAGGTCAGCACCCAAGAATTGCTTGACATGGGTAGGATGACACCCCAGAATGGCCGCAATGGTAGGTCGGCACCCCAGAATGGTCGTACGGGTAGGTCGGCACCCCAGAATGGCCATAGCGGGTAGGTCAGGCACCCCAGAATTGCCCGATAGTATGTATGCTATGTGATTGTATGGTATGTGGTACGATGGGGGAACTCACTAAGCTTTGTGCTAACAGTTTACAGTTTTGGTTTCAGGTACCTCTTCAGCGAATGGGAAGGAGCTCGCGTAGTAGCGGCGCATCATACACACACATGTTGGTTTTCCGCACTAGAGTTTCTTGGGATTTGTACTGTAACATTATTCTTATTTTTAGAATGGTTTTCAGACATGAGTTGTGGTTTATGAGAAGTTATGATGAGATGGCATTTTCTTATAAATGTTTTACAAGTTAATTAATTAAAAATGAAATTTTTGGACTTGAAAATTGGGTCGTTACAAGTTGGTATTAGAGCCCTGGTTTGAGGGATTCAGACACACCCTTGGGAGTGCCTGGACTCAAATCGAGGGATTAAAAGATTTTTACAAGAAAATGGTTTCCTAAAAACTAAGATAAAAGAGTTTTGGGAAAGAACAAAGTGTGTGATGTGTGCGACCGGCCGAGCTCAAGTAAGTATTCCCCAAAGTACCCCTACAAGTTTATATTATGTTTATCAGCTTCAGTAGAACAACATGCTAGAATAGGACTAAGGATCTAGGAATGATGCCTTATGTGCCTGCTTTATGTGCTTCAGCTTATGAGAATTGCATGCTAGTATTGAGTAGACAGTAATAGGATAGTCTGTGTAGGTTATACCTGGAAGTATGAGCTCAGCATTGTATGCTTGTACAGTTTTCGTTATAAGGGTAGAGTTGCTTGAGTAGTTCCTGTGTTCGAATGCTACTTGCTTCGTGCTTGTAGGACTCTGAACGATGGGAGTTAGCCATTAGGTGAGTACGTCGCGTCACATGTGGTTAGGATTGAATAATCTCAGAGTGTTGGATTTGGCCCTATTGCACAGCTCTCATTTGAGTGTAAGCGTTGTAGCGACAAGTCGTTTACTTGAAGGATTATCCGAGCCTCGCTACATGTGATAGCACTCAGGTGGTGGCTAATTGGCATCACAATGAGGCCTTCAGCAGCTGAGGACTGGGTTGGGTGGAGTCAGAGATTCCCTAGGGTAAGCCTAGGATGAGAGTAGCAAAGGTTAGCAGTGGTAAAAGGGACTTGGTGGAGTCAAGGCAGTCCTTGAGGAAAGTACGAATAGATGTGGAAGGTAGTATGGGCCCGTACTACTGAAAGCATAGGATCCGTACTCAAATTAAGGAAGGCTGAGACAAGGCCATGGAACTTGTAGTAGGTGTGATCCCCATAGATGTATCAGTATCACTGACGGTTCTCATGATGTATTGCAGAATGGTGGTACTATGTCCGAGGCCAACAGTTGGCAGCTCAGGAGAGGGATCGGGTTCGGGTTTAGGTTCCGAACCAGCGGATGAGAGGCTACGCGAGTTTATTGCGTCTGAGATCACTAGAGGCATCCTTGATGCGACCCTAGTCATCTTTGGGTCGATCAAGGAAGGGATTGTTGAGTTGATGGAGGATCGCCTTAGGGCGTTCAGGAGTGACATGGCGACCATCCAGTTAGGATCCCACACACTATCCTTTAAGGACTTCAGGGGCAGTGGTGTGCTGGATTTCCATGGGGCGAAGGACCCCATTGCTGCCAGGCGATGGATTGCCGACATTGAGTCTGCACAGTTGACTAGCTTCTGCCTAGAGGGGTCGAAGGTGAGGTATGCAGCAGGATGTTTGAGAGACAAAGCTAGAGATTGGTGGGAGTCTGTTAGTGACTCATTAGGAGCCTCGGCTGTGGAGGCTATGACCTGGTCAGACTTTGTGACCAGATTCAGGGCGGAGTTTGCGCCAGCTGGCCAGAGAGTTTTTGGGCATGAGACAGACTACAGAGACTGTGGCGGAGATCACCGCCAAGTTCCAGGAGAGGGCATTTCTGGTGCCCCAGTATGCGGGAGATGAGGATATGAGGAGGACCCATTATCATGACATGCTACGAGCCGACATTCGGGAGCATGTTAGTTTTTTAGCTTGCCCCACTCTGGATTCCATGATTGCCAGGGCAAGGGAGAGGGAGATCGATCTGGAGCATGTCCGGAAGAGGAAGGTAGAGGAGGGGTAGACAACTGGGGCTTCGGGGAAGAAGCCCATGGGATCAGATGGTAGGCTGAAAGGCCAGTCAGGACCAAGCCGCTACAGGAAATACAACAGGCCACATAAGGGGGCATGTAGATTGGGATCGTCGGGCTACTACAAGTACGGCAAGAAGGGGCACTTCAACAGGGATTGTACTGCCCCTGCACCGTTTATTCAGACGTCTGAGTCGTTGTGTTTCCACTGCAACCAGAGGGGCCTCAAGAAGGCCAACTTCCCCCAGTTGACAACAACAGCGCCAGTGAAGGCGCTAGCTCCAGCGACCCTACAGATTACTAATGGCCGGCAGGCCAAGGCTGAGGCTCCAGTGGTGAGGAGTCGGGACTTCCAGTTGACTACCGAGGAGGCACGTGCTGCACCCGATGTGGTGACGGGTATGACTTCTTGTTTATGCTTTTATGATATGCTGCTGTGATTTTGATATGTTATGTATGTTCTCTATTTAGGATCATTCCATGTGAAAAATATTCCAGTTCAGGTCTTGTTTGATTTGGGTGCTACCCGATCATTTGTCTCTCTTGCGCTTAGCAAGAAGTTTCCTGAGTCCTCGGGCATGTTGGATTGCCCTTTAGAGGTCGAGATTGTGGACGACCGTTCTGTGAGAGCATCAGAGGTCTTCCGACATTGTGTTTTGAGATTGTTTGAGGAGCATTACCTGGTAGACTTGGTTCCCATACCCTTACGGGGGAACAAGGTTATTATCGACATGGATTGGCTAAGCCCCAATGGGGCAGTGATGGATTATGCACAGCAGTTGGTGCAGGTCAGGAGCCCAGGAGGGGGAGAGTTAGTATTCAGGGCGAGAGGCTATAGCGAGGGCCAACTTTATGTTCGACAGCGAGGGCAAGGCGTTACCTTCAGGAGGGTTACGTAGGATATGTCGCCTATGTCATGGATACCCGGGAGGCGGGAAAGGCGACAGTGGGCGATGTGCCTGTGGTACGAGATTTTGCGGACGTATTCCCCGAGGAGTTGCCTGGGATACCTCCGGAGCGACAGTTGGAGTTCAGGATTGACCTAGTCCCTGGTGCGGCTCCGATAGCCAAGGCACCGTATCGGTTGGCTCCTCCTGAGATGCAGGAGTGGTCTACACAAATGCAAGAGCTGTTAGATAAGGGATTCATTAGGCCGAGTAGTTCTCCCTGGTAGCCCCGATTCTATTTGTGAAGAAGAGGGACAGGTCGCATCGGATGTTTATAGATTATCAGGAGCTGAATAAGGTAACGGTGAAGAACCGTTACCCACTCCTGAGGATTGATGACCTCTTTGACCAGCTACAGGGAGCATCTTGGTTCTCCAAGATTGATCTGCGTTCAGGATATAATCAGATGAGGGTCAGAGAGGAGGATGTACAGAAGACTGCGTTCTGGACGCGCTATGGCCACTATGAGTTCGTGGTGATGCCTTTCGGGCCCACCAATGCTCCTGCCGCGTTCATGGATCTCATGAACCGCATGTGCAGACCGATGCTGGATCGGTCTGTGATAGTTTTCATCGATGACATCTTGGTTTATTCCAAGACACAGGAGGAGCACGAGGAACATCTGCGAGAGGTTTTGGAAACTTTGACAAGGGAAAACTTGTATGCTAAGTTCTCCAAGTGTGAGTTATGGTTGTGCGAGGTGCGGTTTCTTGGGCACCTTGTCAACCTGAACGGGTTTTTGGTAGATTTGGCCAAAGTGGAGGACGTGATGGGATGGGAGGTTCCGAGGTCTCCATCTGAGATTCGTAGTTTCCTAGGATTAGCCGGCTACTATCAGAGATTCTTCCAGGATTTCTCCAAGATAGCCGTACCCTTGACCAGGCTAACGAGGAAGGTCGTGGTCTTCCATTGGGGGCCTGAGCAGCAGGCTACGTTCGAGACATTGAGACAGAGATTGTGCAAGGCACCGATCTTAGCCCTGCCGGAGGGCATGGAGGATTTTGTTGTATACTGCGATGCGGCCATCTCGGGTTTGGGCGCAGTATTGATGCAGAGAGGGCATGACATTGCTTACGCTTCAAGGCAGCTGAAGCCTCACGAGGCGAGCTACCTGACACGTGATTTGGAGCTGGGGGCTGTTATGTTCTCCCTTAAGATTTGGCGTCATTACCTCTATGGGGTTTGTTGTATGATTTACATGGACCACAAGAGCCTGACGTACCTCATGGATCAGCCAAATCTGAACATAAAGCAGCATCGGTGGTTGGATGTGGTGAAGGATTACGACTGTGAGATCCTCTACCACCCGGGGAAGGCTAATCTAGTGGCCGATGCGCTTAGCCGCAAGGCAGTGCCGATCAGGGATCTTCGTCTGGACTATTGGTGGCCCTGCATGAAGCGGGATGTATCATGGTACATGGAGCGGTTCTTGACCTGTAGGAAGGTCAAGGCCAAGCACCAGAGGCCACACGGCAAGATGCAGCCATTGGATCTCCTGCTGTGGAAATGGGAAGACATTACGATGGATTTTATCACAAAGCTTCCCAGGACCGCACGGGGAGTGGATTCGATATGGGTAATCGTCGATCGATTGACCAAGAGCACCCATTTTATTCTGATTTTGGAGAGTATCTCGGCCGAGAAGTTGGCCGACATCTATATCAGGGAGGTGGTGTCACGGCATGGGGTGCCAGTATTGGTGATTTCAGACATGGATGTGCGGTTCACTTCCAGGTTTTCGAGGAAGTTTCATGACGAGCTGGGTACTCATCTGCATTTTAGCACCGCCTTTCACCCGCAGACGGATGGTCAGAGCGAGCGGAACATCCAAACATTAGAGGATATGCTACGGGCATGTGTTTTAGACTTCGGAGGTAGTTGGGATACCTACCTTCCGTTGGCGGAGTTCTCGTATAATAATAGCTATCATGCGAGTATTGACCGCCCTCCCTTCGAGATGTTATACGGAAGGAAGTGCAGAACCCCGATATGTTGGGGTGAGGTTTGCCAGAGGGTCATGGGGAGCACCGAAGTGGTGCTCAAGACGACAGAGAGGATTCGCAAGTTCGGAGCAGACTCCAGGCTGCTAAGAGTCGGCAGAAAAGTTATGCTGATAAGCGCTGATCAGACCTAGAGTTCCAGGTCGGGGATATGGTTCTCCTGAAGGTGTCACCATGGGAGGGTGTCATCCGATTCAGGAAGCGGGGCAAGCTGGGTCCCCGGTACATTGGACCGTTAAGGGTCTTAGCCCGGGTGGGCAAGGTGGCGTACAGGTTGGATCTGCCAGCCGAACTCAGCCAGATCCACAACACTTTCCACGTCTCCTAGTTGCGGAAGTTCCTGGTAGACAACTCAGCAGTGGTACCCTTATAGGATATTCAGGTCGATGACAGCCTGAATTACATTGAGCGACCTGTGGCGATAGTCGACCGGAAGTCAAAGGATCTGAGGAACAAGAAAGTGGAGCTCGTGAAGGTGTAATGGCAGCACCGGAAGGGCTCGGAATGGACTTGGGAGCCGGTAGAGGAGATGATGAAACATTACCCAGAGTTGTTCCGGGATCTAGCAGCAAACTTCGAGGACGAAGTCTAAAATAAGTGGGGGAGATTTGAAGCACCTGATTCCTGGTATGTATCTTATTTAAGTAATTTTTGCATTTTTAGCTTGGGACTCGTCGAGTTGAAGGTCCAACTCGCCGAGTAGAAGCGGGATGAGACGCGGGATTTACGTGATGGACTCGTCGAGACGGGTCCCGGACTCGACGAGTAGGCTCTAACTGGGAAAAACCCTAATATGAGGGTTTGCACCCTAATTAAACAACCTTATACAACCTCCATCGCCCCTGTATGCTCCTAAAAACCCTCCCTAGTAAACCCTAAGTGTTTTGGTGCAAGATCTAAGGCTCTTGAGTGATTTTGTGGGTTTTGACCTTAAGGAAGAAGGAAGAGCATAGAAGGATCAAGAGGAGACTGAAGGATTCAAGTTTGGTGCATCATTTCCAGTCCTTGAAAGGTATAAAGTTTGTACATTGCTTGTTCATTTGTTAGATACCTTTTTGGGAAAGATTTAGGGCTTTTTAAGCCAAATGAGGTGGCTAACCATGATTGCAAACATGGTTGGGGGTCAAGACTTGGGATCTATGTCTTGGAAGGAGTCACAAAGCAGATTTGGGTTGCTTTTGCACCCAAGGAAGGTCCTATGCAACATAAGAGTCATTTTAGAGCCTTTTTGGCTCAAAAGTCCATGCATGCACGTAAAGTTCGAAACTTTACATGCTAGATTGAGCTTAGGGGCTTGGATCTATCATTTGGTCAAAGGTTTTACATCATAAATAGAGGAAATAGAGCATGGATGTTATCGACTCGACGAGTCCGTTCTTAGGACTCGACGAGTCCAAGGCTTTGAGTCCCATATCTGTTGAGGGTCAAAGAACTCAGTTGGGTGATTAGAAGGGTTGTAGCAAGACAGAAAGAGTGACCCAACGCATTGGACTTAGTTTTAGACCTGGAGTTCATGGGACTCGACGAGTACTTGATCAGACTCAGCGAGTCCAAGGCAATCTTCTTATGGATGAAGATGAACTCGACTAGTGGTTCATACAACTCAGCGAGTCGGGGTCAGAACTTGTTCATAAGATGAAGGTGAACTCGGCAAGTGTTCATCCGACTCAGCGAGTCGTATGAAGGTTCATTGATGTTCATGAAGAAGGGGAAGTCATCGATTCGTTGCCAAACTCGACGATTCGAGTCGTGGATAAGGACGAGTAAAGGGATAGGGACTCGACGAGTTGACGGCCCAACTCGGCGAGTCGGGTCAAATGGAAGTTTACTTTGACTTGGACTTGATTGGGGGTAGAATAGTCATTTTACCGTACGAGTAGAAGTTAGTTTCTAACTAAGTGCTTGTGGGGATAATAGCCGGAGGATTTCCGGAGCAGCAGCAGGCAGATGTTTCCTGCACAAATTATCAGCAGCTACATGTTCGAGGTGTGTTACCTTCCAGTAGCGGTGGGTCTACGGCCACAATGCCGGCCCACCGGATGGAGTTGTATGATTAGCTGATTGTCTTTGTGATATCATCTAGGTTTGCTACTACCTGATATGTTATATGCTGGCATGATATGTTATATGTGATAGTTGTAGAGTTCGGTTGTTAGGATCGATGGGTAGGTCAGACACCCCATATATGTCTAACAGTATGTGATGATATGTTTATATGCTGGCATGATATGTTATATGTGATAGTGGTAGTAGGAAGGGGAATAGTCTGTTGGATTAGTGTCTAAGACTGTAACTATATTTGGTAAGTACTTGACCCGGTTGTGCATGGTCCTTTTGGGTTGCCTTCACCATAGCAACTTGACAGGATGATTTGTAAAGAGAGAAGAGATATTATTGTTAATATATTATGAGAGTAATATATTAAAGGAATAATAATATTTGATTGACATAAGTCATATATTAATTGAGAATTAATTTGGTGACTTAAAGAGGTTAATTGAATAAAGGGGCATAAACTGTCAAATGTGTGATAGTTGTGTTTTGGGCTATGTATCCTTATGGATATTAGGGTTGACGGATTTTAGGGTTAGGATAGCTTAAAATCATCGAAGCCTCATATCTAGGAGGATCTTTGGATTGCTTAGGGCCTAAGTTATTCAATTAGGGTTAAGGGTGTAACCCTAGTATCTTATAGTATAAATAGACCCCTTGGGTGAGGGAAATCAGCCATACTCTTGCAAGGAAGAACCCTAGAGCCGATTTCTCACCTCCTCTCTCTCTCTCTCTCTCAAGATCATCCTCTTGCTAGTTGGTGTTTGTAAGCCATTAGAGGAGTGACAATTGTGACTCTAAGCTCCAAGAACAAGAAATCTCAAGCAAGCAATTCAAGGTATTCTTCTAGTTCCGATTTCATATGATATGATTCAATTGTTTACACTAGATCTAGAATTGTAAGCCTTGGATACATTGCATGTTTAATTAGAGAAACCTAGATCCAAGCATTAGGGTTTGCATGTGCACATAGGAAAGTTCTTATGGCTCAAACCCATCAGTGGTATAAGAGCTTTGATTGATTTCTATTGAATTGATGCTTTGGTTAATTGCTTTTTGCTTAAAAATTTGATTTTTATGCTTCTGGCTGGTGAACTCGGCGAGTTCCAATGTGGACTCGGCTAGTAGCTCCAACTCGGCGAGTTCTAGCGCCAGAAAGAGGAGATTTCGGGATTTCTTGTTGTTTTTCTTGAGGATACTTGCCTTAATAATTTTTTTATATGATAATAATTGATTATTTGAATTAAATTGGTGAATTGTCTTGCAAGTAGTATTGATTAGATCAAATTTAAAAAATCTAATTGGTGATTTGTATTATTTGCTATTTGATCCTCATGTTTTTAAACGTTTAAAACTTGTCCTCAAGCATTGAAATTTAAGTTTTGTGATTAAAAGTTTAATTTGAATAATTTAAATTTCAAACCCTAGAATTTTTACAAGTTTAAAATTCAACACTATACTATTATATTATTACAAGCCTAATATATACATATGTATGATTTAAAAGTGCTAGTCTTACCGTTAGGAGGCCTCATTCACGAAGCCAATCTATAAGGTAGGTGTAAGGTTGCTGCCTCTAAAATGGCGCTTAATGGGTGTACACTCACACCCAACGCTTGCTTGACTGTGGAGGGTCGTTAGCCGAACGGGTAGGATAGGGAAATGCTCTCCTCATTAATAAGTATAATGAATCTGTAAAAAGTAACTAAATGTATTTCATAAAATTCCCAATCTTTGTTACTTTAGGAAAAGTGAATTGATGCAATCCCATGAAATTAAACTTTGCACCCTTGCTAAGATATTAGTGGAGCGTGTGTGGTTAACCGGCATATTAATTGGTTCTAAGCAAAGGTGGCAAAGGGTGATTCATTGTTTGTCATAGTTCGATGGAGCGTGAGTGGTTTACCGGCACATCGAATAGATGACTGTAACAATGAAGGCACCATGTAGATTTGCATGGTTATTCACACCTGCTTTGTGATCCTCGGTATCCGAGTCACAAACTAGAGGGGCATATCGAGATTTAAACATGCTATTGAAAAGTTCAATGAATCTCAAAGAAATCTAGGAATTCTCAATACATTTAAAACTTAAGCTTGTGTTTTTCATGGTGAAGAATTAGTGAATCATCATTCACTTACCTCCAAATTATTTGCATGTTGGATCACAACATCCCTTTTCTAATGTGTAAATAATGTTGTTGGGTCCTAGCCCTAATTTTCTATTTTGGGTGTTAATTAGGGACTTAACTCTAATCAAACTTTGTTCCTTTCTAATTGTAGATGTCTAACGCGAACAACGCTGCTGCTAGCTCATTCACGCTAATGAGCCTTTGTCAAAATGTGACTTTTGCGGATTGAACTTTAGCGAATGGATAAGATACATTCGCACGATCGCACGTTACGAGGACAAAGAGTATGTTCTCGATGAGAAGCTCGAGAAGATTAATCTAGAAATTGCTACTCCCGAAGAAATGGTTGTCTTTGAGACCCATTAGCGTGATGCAACGAAAGTCAATTGCATCATGCTAGCCACGATGAACTCCGAATTCCAAAAGTCCTATGAGGACATGTATCCTTATGAGATGCATCTAGACTTGATGGAGAGATACCACCAAAGCGCGAGGCAAGAGCGCTATGAGATCATAACGAATATGATCACTGCTAAAATAGGAAGTAGAGAGTCTCTAACCGTGCACTTGCAAAAGATGCAAAGGTATGTTGATCGTCTTCGCACGTTGAATGTCAACTTTGGGGAAGATTTGGCTATCGACATTGTTCTTCAGTCCTTGCCCTCATGATACAACCAATTTAGGATGACCTACCACATGAACAAAGAAGAGGTCACCCTAAGCAAACTCCAAGGGCTCCTAAGGACTACTGAGAGCAACCTCAAGGACAAGTCTGTTGCACTAACTCTCAATCCACCCATGCTCCTGTTTTGGCTATTGGGCAGGGAAGGGCAAGAAGAGGAAGGCTTCTTCAAAGAACCACCGCAAGGGAAAGTCCCAAGATGGTTCCTCTTTTAGTGGGACCAAGGTTGATCCCGCTAAGCCCAACCCAAACCCAAAGGAGGCAGAGTGCCATCATTGCCACAAAATAGGGCATTGGAAGAGAAGCTGCCCGAAATATCTGCAAGCCATCAAGGATGGGAAGATCAAGCCATCTTTCGCAGGTATTTACACAATTAAATCTAATGATTGATCTCATGCTATTTCTTGGGTTGTTGATACAGGATGTGGTTATCACATATGTTCTGATTTGCAGGGACTAGGAAGAAATAGGGATGTGGAGCATGGAAGAATAAATCTAATCATAGGGAACAGAAGATCGTCGCCTGTGACCAAGATTGGAGTGTATTCTTTAGTGCTTAGTAATGGATTGAATTTAGATTTAAATAATTGTTGCTACTCGCCAGATATGGCAAGAAACATCATTTCTTTTCATGGTTTATTTAGACAAGGATTTAGATATTCGTTTAATAATGAGAATGGTTCAATTTATGCTTATCTAAATGGTGTTTTATATTTTGAAGCAATGCATTGTAATGGAATTTATGAAACTGTTATGGTTATAGATAACCTAGGAAATGATGTGTTGTGTATGGATTCTTCCAATAGTATGGATAAAGCATCCTTGTGGCATTGTCGTATTGGACATGTCAACAAGAAGCGCATAGCCCAACTCCAAAAGGATGGAGTGTTGGAGTCATTCGACCTTAAGGAAGATGACACGTGCGAATCTTGTTTACTTGGAAAGATGACCAAGTCACCCTTCACTAGCACTTGTGAGAGGGGTGAGGGTTTATTGGATCTCATACACACCGACGTGTGTGGGCCTTTTAGATCCACCACAAAGGATGGGAACCGCTTCAAACATGAAGTGGATAATCAATTGGGTAGGAAAATCAAGATGCTTCGATCTGATCGAGGAGGAGAGTACCTAAGTCTTGAATTCCATGACTATCTCAAGGAATGCGGAATAGTTTCGCAATTGACGCCACCTAGGACACCACAGTTGAATGGTGTGGTAGAAAGGCATAATTGAACCCTGTTGGACATGGTTCTTTCTATGATGAGTCGTGCTTCACTACCTATCTCATTCTAGGGGTATGCCTTAGAGACTGCCGCCCGTATCCTTAACCGAGTCCCTACAAAGAAGGTTGCCAAAACATCTCACGAGATGTGGACAGGGAAAGCTCCCTCGTTGGCACATATCAAGGTTTTGGGCTGTGAAGTTTTCGTAAGACAACAAACTCACGACAAGCTTGAACCTCGTAGTGGGCGGTATATTTTCATCAGCTACCCGCAGAAATCCTTAGGATATCTTTTCTATAGACCGAGTGACAATGTTGTCTTCGTTGCGAGGAGAGGGGTTTTCCGAGTGCGAGAACTCATAAGCCAAGGGAACAGTGGGAGGCAAATCGATATTGAAGAGTTTCAAGATTCAAGCAATGAAGGAACCTCTAACGCTGGCGCTCAACCCGAGGAGGAAACTCCTGTTGAACCAATTGATGAGTCCTTACCTCTTAGATGTTCCGAAAGAGTTAGAGTTGAACCCCAGTTTTATGGCTTTCATATTACTACCGAAGGGGACACGTATATTAGTGATGGTACACTAATAAATCTAGATGAACCTAATAGCTATAAGGAAGCCATGGCAGGCCCAGAGTCTGCGAAACGAAAAGAGGCAATGGACAGCGAGATTCAGTCCATGTATGACAACCAAGTTTGGAATTTGGTTGACAATGTGCCCGAACATAAGATGGTTGGGTGCAAATGGATCTTCAAGAAGAAGACCGACGTGGATGGGAATGTGCACACATATAAAGCACGACTAGTTGCGATGGGCTTTACTCGAACTCCCGGAGTTGACTATGATGAGACCTTCTTGCCAGTTGCTAAAATAAAGTCTATTAGGGTGATGCTAGCCATTGCTGCATTTCATGATTATGAGATATGGCAGATGAATGTCAAGACCGCTTTCCTTAATGGAAAGTTGGTTGAGGATGTTTACATGGCTCAGCCAGAGGGTTTTGTCGATCCGAAGCATCCCAATAGAGTGTGCAAGCTTGAGAAGTCCATTTATGGACTTAAGCAAGCATCTCATAGATGGAATCTTTGTTTCGATGAGAAAGTCAAAGAGTTTGGATTTGTACGAAGTGAAGATGAATCATGTGTATATGTCAAGGCCAGTGGGAGTATAGTTAGCTTCCTCGTTTTGTATGTCGATGGCATACTGCTCATAGGAAACGATATCCCGACTCTGTAGGAGGTTAAGTCCTGGCTCGGGAAGTACTTCGCTATGAAGGATCTCAGAGAGGCTTCCTATATTTTGGGAATAAGGATAGTGAGAGAACGAAGTAAGAGACTAATAGGACTTAGTCAGAATACTTACTTGGATAAGGTAGTAAAACATTTTAGTATGGAAAACTCGAAGAAGGGAGAACTACCGATACAAATCAATGCCAAATTGAGTAAGACTCAAAGTCCGAGTATAGAATCCGAGATAGCTGAGATGAGCCGAGTACCCTACGCTTCCGCAGTTGGCTCAATCATGTATGCCATGACTTGTACTTGCCCTGATGTGGCCTTTGCTTTGATCATGGTCAGTAGATATCAAGGGAACCCTGGCAGAGCTCATTGGATTGCGGTCAAGAATATACTTAAGTACCTTCGGAGGACCAAGGAATGGTTTTTAGTGATCGCAAGACGATAATATCATATGGTCTTAAAACCAAGATATATGGTTTATTGTTTATTAATTGGTTGTGCATTGACAATGCGAAACCGCATCCATAAATTGATGTCATAAAACACATTGTTGTGTATAGTTGATTAGTAAATAGTAAATGCATATAAGTTGAAGTTTATTTGTTACTTTTATCCTAAGAAGGTAAAAGCAATATCAGGGCCCTTCGATGATTTGATTTGACTTAATTGTCGGGCCCGGTCAGGTCTGAATTAATGTGTTCAATTAAGTTCTATGTCAAATGAATATGAGATCGAGAAACCAACTGTTGGACAATAAGTTCCATGAGATTGTCCACACAATATCTAAACAGAGGACTGTATGATCCCTTATCTAAAGGACATGATACTGATAAGATCAGAGTTTGACAGCGTCTTTGAGAGTTATGATTGCTAATCGGATTGTGTTTGCATATATAGTTACTAGACTTATCCAAGTGGGAGACTCTTGGATTAGTGTCTAAGGCTGTAACTATATTTGGTAAGTACTTGACCCGGTTGTGCATGGTCCTTTTGGGTTGCCTTCACCATAGCAACTTGACAGGATGATTTTTAAAGAGAGAAGAGATATTATTGTTAATATATTATGAGAGTAATATATTAAAGGAATAATAATATTTGATTGACATAAGTCATATATTAATTGAGAATTAATTTGGTGACTTAAAGAGGTTAATTGAATAAAGGGGCATAAACTGTCAAATGTGTGATAGTTGTGTTTTGGGCTATGTATCCTTATGGATATTAGGGTGGACGGATTTTAGGGTTAGGATACCTTAAAATCGTCCAAGCCTCATATCTAGGAGGATCTTTGGATTGATTAGGGCCTAAGTTATTCAATTAGGGTTAAGGGTGTAACCCTAGTATCCCATAGTATAAATAGACCCCTTGGGTGAGGGAAATCAGCCATACTCTTGCAAGGAAGAACCCTAGAGCCGATTTCTCACCTCCTCTCTCTTTCTCTCTTAAGATCATCCTCTTGCTAGTTGGTGTTTGTAAGCCATTAGATGAATGACAAATGTGACTCTAAGCTCCAAGAACAAGAAATCTTAAGCAAGCAATTCAAGGTATTCTTCTAGATCCGATTTCATATGATATGATTCAATTGTTTACACCAGATCTAGAATTGTAAGCCTTGGATACATTACATGTTTAATTAGAGAAACCTAGATCCAAGGATTAGGGTTTGCATGTCACATAGGAAAGTTCTTATGGCTCAAACCCATCATAGTCCCCAAGTTCGGTTGTTAGGACCGAAGGGCAGTTCGGACACCCCAGATATATCTGATAGTATGTTTATGTTATGATATATGTCACAGTAGCAGTAAGGGGTGGAATAGTCCCCGAGGGTCGATTGTTAGGACCGACGGGTAGGTCAGCACCCTAGAATGGCATGACATGGGTAGGACGGCACCTTAGAATGGCCGCATGGGTAGGTCGGCACCCCAAAATGGCTGTACAGGTAGGCGGCACCCCTGAATGGCCGTACCGGGTAGGTCGGGCACCCCAGAATTGCCCGATAGTATGTATGATATATGATTGTATGGTATGTGGTACAATGAGGGAACTCACTAAGTTTCGTGCTTACAGTTTACAGTTTTTGTTTCAGGTACCTCTACAGCGAAGGGGAAACTGCTGGCGCGGTAGCGGCGCATCATACACACACATATTGGTTTTCCGCACTAGAGTTTCAAGGGATTTGTACTCTGACATTATTCTTATTTTTGAGAATGGTTTTCAGACATGAGTTGTGGTTTACGAAAAGTTATGATGAGATGGCGTTTTCTTAAAAATATTTTTACAAGTCAATTAATTAAATATGAAATTTTTGGACTTGAAAATTGGGTCGTTACAGTACGTTTGTGGACTCGACCTTGTCGTGGTGGAACGGCCACGTTAAAACCTTGACTCTAGTTGTTGCCAACTCCACGAGTTTGGAGGACTTGAAAACATTGATGCTCGAGGAATACTTTCTAAGAAGCGAGATGCCGAAACTAGAACAAGAATTGTGGGAACACTCCATGAAGGATTCTGATATTACCACTTACTGAAACATCCCTAAAATACAGTCTAAAAATTTCGCTTTAATTTAATAATAATTCCATAAATAACTCCTTCACATAAAAATCATAAGTCGCATATCAAATCTCATGTCAAAATATATAAGAGTATAATCATCCCATGTTAAGCAAATGGTGTGTGCACTGCAATCTTCCTGAGCTCCTCTTTTGAAAACTATATACCTGAAACCAAAAACTAAAATTGTAAGCACGAAGCTTAGTGAGCTCCCCCAATCTACCACATACTATGCAATAACATATAAAGCACATACTAGGCCTTGCACACTGCATCGGACAAAATTCAGGAAACTGTATTGGACCGAAGTCTGGAGCTAACCAGGGCCTTGCCCTCTACATCAGACCGAAGTCCGGAACTAACCAGGGCCTTGCCCTCTGCATCGGACCGAAGTCCGGAAACTGACTGAACATAGCATAGCATAATGATAACTACTAGCATAAACAAATATACTGCATACTGCATCAGACCGAAGTCCGAACACATAATATAAAGGCATGATTGAATCAAAAAGACATCAAGCACACTAAACTACTACATTGGACCGAAGTCCAGAACTACTGCTAACTAAACGGGCCAACATTGTGGCCGTAGACCCGTTCCTACTTGAAGGAAAACTCACCTCACGAAGCTGTAGTCCTGCTGACAAAACCATAGCTACTGGATGACAGATTCCCGAATATGTCAACATCAAAATAACACCCAATTAATAATTGGGTTCTAACGCATATCCATAAATCCATGCTTGGGGTAAAAGACTACATTATCCCTCACCTAGCTTGACATAAGCCCAAGGCCCAATCCAAAGGCCCAAAAGTCCAATTATGGCTTAAAGCGGAATATATGGCCCAATTTTCCAAATTGGGCCCAACCCTTCACATGGTCTCATCTAAGGCCCAACCAAAGTCTAGTCCAACATGTCTCATTCTAAGGGCCCAATATCATACAACCATCTAGGCCCAATCTATGGCCCAATTTTCCAAATTGGGCCCAATCCTTCATATGGGCCTTACCCTAAAGCCCAACTAATTACTCTAGTCCATTTGATTATTCTTGGATGGCCCAATAATAAACCAATTACCAAAGCCCAATCAAAAGGCCCAACTCAAGGCCCAAGTGAAACTAGGGTTTCTCATAAAATGACAATTAGAGTTAAGTGTTTCTCACTTAACCCATTAAGGACTTAACCCATTAAGTCCTCTACTCTACTAGATAAGTAATGTGATATTTAGGCTTAAACACAATCCAATCTCAATAGCTCAATAGTGGGTCCAAATAAGTCCAAGGCCCAAATACTCACAATTAGGATTTTCCACCCAAACATGGCTCAATAGGCCGAAAATTAATCTTTAAGCCCATTAGGGTTTTGGCTAGGTCCATTAGGGTTTTTCTTGTGGGGCACCACCCACTACCACCTCGGGTAGTGGTGGTCAATGGCGGCTCGCGGCGGCGGCCACCGCCTTACGGTGGTGGTTTTGAGTTTATTTTTATTATTCATCTTGCTAATTACAATTATAGGTTTTACTCCAAACTAACACACACACACTAACCAAGCTAACTACACACACAACCACCCTAATGGTGGCCAACAATGGCTTGAGGCGGCAGCCACCACCTCACGGTGGTGATGGTGGCCTTCTTGGTTTTCCAAACACAAAACCCAACATACAACACTGAAATGAACCGAACTCACATCCTATGCTCAGAATAGTACTACAGCCACCACCTGGTGGCGCTCGGCGGTAACAGCAGTGGTCTTGGGGCGGAGGTGGCGTTTGGCAGCAGCTCTCGGTAACAGCCACCATGGTTGGCTGTCATGGTGGTCTTCAAGCGTTTCCAGCCACCCTTTCCCCCACACACACTCCCATGGTGACGACAGAACATTCACAAGCATCATATCCTTAGCGGAGAAGATGGGGATATGACGGCTCCTACGTCGGCCTCGTCTCCTGCAATCACCGGCAGTAAACAGCAGCAACGGATTCTGGCGATTGTTCACAGCCCATGCTCCGGTCTCGGTGGTCAAGAATTGTCGTGCAGCAACGGGAGAAATCGAGGAATAACAGCCACAACGAACTCATCCCAATCCTATGAACATCATGTCGAAAACCCGAATCCTTCCTCCTCGTCTACAGCGAGATGACAACAGCGCTTTTGGTGGACATGGGTTTTAGCAGCGGCGATGACAACTCAACGGAGGTGGTGGAGCAGCGTTGGAAATCGCTAGAATGGAGGTGGCGGCTGGACTCCTAGCTAGGGTTAGGGTTACTCGGTAACTTATATACCCAACCACCCATATCAAACTTATTCCATAATGTCACAAATGGTCGCTCCAACTCCTATTTATTTCAAAGTAGATCCATATTTACCTTTTTAACCCCATCTTCTAAATATCTTTACAAATAAAATCCAGAATTTACCAATTAGTCCCTTAACCTCTAAAATCTTTTCAAAAGGAGTCCCATAAATTACTATTTAGTCCCTGCCTTCATAAATACTTACAAAACTAATCTGGAACTTACACTTTTAACCCCCAACTTCTAATATTCTTCACAAATTAATCCAGTAATTACATTTATTAATTTATTTATTTAATAAACAGGGCGTTACACTTACATTGCCCGCTTTAACAAACTAGCAACTCTATGCCCGCGGATGCTCACTTCGGAGGCCAAGAAACTGAAACGTTACATTTAGGGGCTATCCCCTCAGATCTAGGGAATGGTCATATCCGCCAACCCGAGCACCCTCGATAGTGCCAAGCGTTTGGCACAAACTCTTGTCGACCAGGGAGTTCGTCAAGGCATTATAATCCCCATGCCCGAATAGCCAAAAGGGGGTGACCACAAGAAGAAGTTTTGGAACAAAAAGAAGAGCCAACCCGCTCAAGACCCGGCCAAGAAACAACAAACTGTGGTCGTCCATGCCATCACCTCCCATACCACCACTATACCAGCCAAACAATACGCTGGAGCCCTTCCAAAATACGACAAGTGCAACCTCCATCACTACGGAGCCTGCTGGGAGATGAACTGCAAGGATTGAAACAAGAAAGGGCATATCTCCAGTTTTTACAGGACACGCACCCAACATAGAACCCAAGCAGCTAATGTCGGGGTGAGCTGCACATGCTATGGTTACGGCGAGACGGGGCATTTCAAAAGGGAGTGCTCGCAGCTTCGTGAGCCACCAATTTAAACACTTACTCAAACAGAAACCACAAACACTAAATGAAACATTCACTGTAGAAATGGCCAATGGAAAGATAGAAAGCACTAAAGATATATTCATAGGATGCACACTAACTCTAAACAAGCATTCCTTCAGAATTGACCTTATGACGGTCACAATAAGTAGCTTTGAGGTTATCATTGACATGGACTGGTAAAGTCCCCACTGTGCGGACATTCTGTGTTACGAAAAGGTTGTTCGCGTTAACCTCCAAAATAGCAAAACCCTCGTCGTTTATGGCGACAAACCTGACATGAATCTACAAATTATTTCCTGCATCAAGACTTAGAAGTATCTACGCAAGGAATACCACACCTTCTTAGCCCATGTGGTGGATAAGAAACAAGAAGTACAAGACATCAAGGATATTCTTGAGGTCTGTAACTTTCCCGACGTATTCCCAGAAGACCTTCCGGGAATCCCACCCGTATGCCAAGTCGAGTTTACAATCGACTTAATCCCCAGAGCCACCGCCATAGCCAAATCCCCATACCACGTAGCACCGGCTAAAATGTAGGAACAGTCTAGCCAACTGAACGAGCTGCTGAGCAAAGGATTTATCATACTGAGCTTCTCACCTTAGGGAGCACCGGTCTTGTTCGTGAAAACGAAGGATGGATCTTTCTGTATGTGCATAGACTATAGAGAACTAAACAAGCTCACTATCAAGAACCGGTATACCCTACCTCGAATCAACGACTTATTTGACCAACTGTAAGGATTGAGCTACTTCTTAAAGATTGATCTAAGGTCGGGGTACCATCAGTTGCAAATTCAAGAGGAAGACATTGCAAAGACGGCATTCAAAACTCGCTACGGCCACTACGAGTTTGTGGTGATTCCCTTTGGTTTGACTAATGCACCTATAGTGTTCATGGACTTAATGAACCGTGTGTGCCGACCTTACTTGGATAAATTCGTGATAGTATTCATCGACGACATATTAATTTATTCACGAAGTAAGAAGGAACATAGTCAGCAACTACGGTAGGTCTTGTAGACGTTAAGGGCAGAAAAGCTATATGCAAAGTTCTCAAAGTGCGAGTTCTGGATTCGAAAAGTAGACTTCTTGAGGCATGTAGTCAGCAAGGAAGGGATACACATGGACCCTTCCAAAGTCAAGTCGATTGAAAACTAGGCAACACCAAGAACACCAACAGTGATCCGCTAGTTTTTAGGCCTTGCTGGCTACTACCGAAGATTTATACAAAATTTCTCTAAGATCGTGAAGCCGCTCACAACCTTGACTCAGAAGGGAGTGGCTTTCAGTTGGGAGAATAAACTAGAAAATGCCTTCCAAACGCTTAAATAAACCATGTGCAGTGCTCTAATCTTGAATTTTTTCGGAAGGGGCCGAAGACTTTGTGGTCTACTGTGATGCATCCAAGCAGGGCCTAGGATGTGTGCTCATGCAACGAGGAAAGGTCATCGCCTATGCCTCAATGCAACTCAAGACTCATGAGGTCAATTACACTACGCACAACCTCGAACTAGGAGCAATGGTGTTTTCCCCGAAGATCTAGAGACACTACCTGTACGGTACCAAATGCACCATCTTCACAGATCATAAGAGTCTACATCACATCCTCAATCAAAAGGAGCTCAACATGAGACAACAACGATGGGTTGAACTGCTAAACGACTATGAATGTGAAACTCGTTATCATTCGGGCAAGGCCAACGTAGTAGCAGACGCCCTAAGTCGGAAAGAATACCAGGGCCACCAAGTGAAATCGTTGAACATGACCATCCATTCATACCTGTCCACACAAATCAAGGAGGTGCAGTTAGAAGCCTTGAAACCCAAAAAGGTCGCGGGAGAGGCCCTGTGGGGAACGGATAAAAACCTTGAGGTTAAGGATGACTGATGTGTGTGAAATGCACTAGTTTTAATCCTACTAACTTAGACACAAAATAAACACATGGAAGGCAGTGTACCTATTGATTAGTAATATAGTTTAAGCAAGTAGGGTATCGAACACAGGGAACGGTAAACAATTAAAATAAATGCTAATATTATCTAAATAAAACAAGTAATAGAAAGGGGGGTTTCTCTAGTTTTGCAAGACTAGAAACTTGACAATGAAATAAAACTCAAACTAAGAAACTAACAACTAAAGCAAATACACAATCACTAAATTCAATAATGGAGAAGGCTTATGTTTAGGTTCGATTCATTTACTCCTATGGTTGATTTTATGGTAAGTGCAATGGATTAATTGTTATTGGCTACCGGTTAGTGTGATTAGGTTCACGTTCGCTATTACTAATCCTTAGAAAACAAATTAATTCAAACAGTCGCCAATTGCATAAACTAATGAGTTTCGTAGATTATTGATTCGGGTTAAGTAAGACTTGTAATTAGCTAATCAAATTACTAATTTAATTAACCTCTTTTTGATGGTTCGTCACACAAGACTCACACATTAACTTACCTATTTTCTAGTTAACCCTAGTTTCATGTTCGCTATTCCTAGGCATATAACAATGTTTTCACATAAATCATATGAGATTAGCAACTAAGAGATGTCCATGCAACTTAATTACTGGTTAATTAACAGAAAATAGTTATTGTTAACACATAAGGATCTTTAATAAGATTAACAAAACAAAATTCACCAAAACATAAAATCAAAGCCATATTTATATATTCATCTACCCTAAACAGAAGATATGAGTTTTAGCTCATAATTACAGCAGAAAACAACTCAAAAACAAAATCAATTGGTTCACACATAGTTCAAAACAAAGATTAAGAAAACAAGAATAATTACTTGCCTTTGATCTCTTCTAAATTGCTTCTTAGGTTGAATTCTCGAAAACTAGAGCTCCAAGAACCCTTCTGGCCTCCAAAAATTGTTCAAGGCTTCCCCCATTAGTTAGGGTTCGAATGAGAAGCGTTTCTATATATAAATTTTGAAAACAGGGGCGACTCGGCAAGTCCAGTGACCGACTCGGCGAGTCCATCACTTAAAATCCCGTGTACGGCAAGTCATCGTCGAGAATCCCGAACTTTTTGATCAACTCGTCGAGTTGAGTCCCAAATCGTCGAGTTCTTTTGGAATCAACATTTTCTCAAAACAAGAAAGTCGTCTGGAATTGTGTCTAACTTCCAAAAGATTTTAAATCTCGTCAATCGGAGTTACGGTTCATGAGATATGGCCAAAACACTGATGAGGGGTCAAGCTGTTCAAAATCCAAGATCCAAGATCCAAACTTCCAATTGCGAAATCTGCTTCCTTTTGCTTCCGAGAACATATTTTAGGCTTAAAATACAATTTAAACATAATTAGGTACCTTTTGTCCATAAATTGCATATAAATTAGCCAAAAAGTATTAAAATTCTATACGAAATATATAGCTAAATATGCATATATCAAAATACATCACACTTGACTTTTGCTTGCCCCCATGGAGTTCATAACCATGGACTTCATAACCAAGTGGAAGTGGGAGCAGATAACCATGGACTTCATAACCAATTTACCTAAGACGATGGGTGGACTTGACACCATATGGGTGATCGTTGACAGGTTAACCAAATCTGCACACTTCCTACCAATAAAAGAGACCGACAAGATGGAGAAGCTAACCACGACGTACATTAAAGAAATCATGTGACTACATGGGGTGCCAATATATATCATCTGCGACAGAGATAGTAGGTTCACCTCACGGTTCTGGCAGTCACTACAAAAGTCGTTGGGAACCAACTCGACATGAGTACAACTTATCACCCTCAGAAAGACAGGCAGAGTGAAAGGACCATTCAGACGTTGGAAGACATGTTGATAGCATGTGTGATAGACTTTGGTAAGAACTGGGATACCCACTTACAACTCGTCGAATTCTCCTACAATAACAACTATCACACTAGCATCAAGGTTGCGCCATTCGAATCCGTCTACGGACATAAGTGTTGATCACATTTGTGTTGGGCTGAAGTGGGTGACACGCAGCTAGCAAGAGGACAGGTGCATGATAGCACTCTCACCGGCCCAAAGATCATACGAGAAACCATGGAGAATATCTTTCAAATCTGTTAATGATTAAAAGCATCCTGGGATCGACAAAAGAGCTATGCTGATAGGCGACGAAAACCCTTGGAATTCCAGGTTGGGGACCTCATTCTGTTGAACGTCTCACCCTTGAAGGGAATGATAAATTTTTGAAAATATGGAAAGCTAAATCCAAGGTATACCGGACCATTCGAGATCCTTGCTAGAATCGGCCTGGTGGCTTACAAACTTCGAGTACCACAGGAATTCAGTAACATACACCCTACCATCCACGTAGTCCCACTCAATAAAATTGAGGTAAACGAGAGTCTATACTTCAAAGAGGAACTAGTAGAAATCATGGATAGGGAGATCAAGAGAACAAAACAAAGCCGTATACCCACAACTTTTCCTCTAGATACAAGAACCCGCCCAAGATGCAAATTTCGGGACGAAATTCCCTCTAACGGGAGGAAAATGTGACAATTGGAAAATTTTTGAAACCAGCAAGGTCTAAATTGTAACCGTGTACAAGTGAGTTCATAACGTAATTTGTTGCAATAAAATTGTGAAAGCCAAAAGGGAAACATTTGCATGATTATATATATATATATATATATATATATATATATATATATATATATATATATAATGAAAACCAAGTTTGTAATAAACCTTGAAAGTTAACATGCTAGGGTCGAATTCACCCTTTGGTGAAAACCCCCAAAACTGAAATCACATGCTAGAAATACCACTAGGACCGAAATCATGCTAAGGACCCAAGAACTTGAGATATCGGTTGTAAAGAGGCCGAATTCATATGCCATGGCCGAAATCCAAGTTACGCTGAAAACACACTTGGCCAAAACCGAAATCACATGTGACTTCGGTCATACTAATGGGTTTTTTCAATGACTTTTTGGCTGTAAATGAAGATAAGGTGTTGAATTTAGATATCTCACCCTTTCCCATGTGAATTAATACCCAACAAATATCAAAGCATTAATCAAAAGTTAACCAAGCACACGTCACTTCATCTTTTTCCCCATGTATTCAACAGAAATCACTCCACAAACCATTCTCTCATTTTTCATTCTCTTTCATTCTTCCTTCATTTCCCTCAAGGAGCCTAGTCCAAGCCTCCAAGGATTAAATCTCCATGCTTATTCTTAGAATCTTGGTAAGTTTTTCTTGTTAATCTAGTGTTTGTATACACTATCATGTTAGTTTCATCTTTTTTACACAAATTATTATGTGTTAAAACTCTAAGGATAAGATCATTTCCAAGGAAGTTCATCAGCCACATTCAAGTGTTTAGGCATGGAAATCTTCACACCATCTGGTCAAACAACCCACAAATTCACTCAAGGTGAGTTCATACCCCCATATTTTCGAGATTTTCATGCTTTAGTGGGGGAATACAAGTCAAAATTTGTTTATCATACAAATACTTACATATTTCATCTTTATGTTAAACTATAAGCCCTCATTTGCTCAAGATATGGTTATCACTAGTTTTTTATACAATTATTTGTGATAGGTTAGTTTTGAAATGCAAAACTAACAAAAACAAAGTATGATATATGTTATAAAAATCATGAGAAAATGATGATTTGGAAAACTACAAGGTTTTTGGAAGCTTTTTACCAAAATATAGATTTTCCAACATAAAGGAGTACATTCTATTTATTTCACCATTTTGTGGGTTACCACCCAAAAATATGATGTTTTGACCATACTTTTGGACACTAGACAAGATATCTACTATGTATTTATACAAAAGAGTATATAAATAGTCCCAACAAACAAACAAGATAAACTATAATTGGTATAGTTTGGGGGAGTCACAATCACCACATTACCATTTCGAGAGAAACAATAATTATCTAGAGGTATAATTATTTTATTTACAAAGCAAAAAGGATTTTTAGTTCATCACACATAAACTCATTGAATCAATTATTTGTGAGACATGTCTTCATGTACTTATCTAAGTGCCAACAAAAGTCCTGAATTATAACCAGAGTCTCTTGGAGGGAGAACGAGACAATTGTATATAGATCTATATTGTAACATTCCGTTTACTGAATAAATAAGTAGATAAAGATTTATGAATGAATAATAGTCCTAAAGTAAATAATATTTAGCGGGGGTTGGTATTGGGGAGCCAATTGATACAATTTTAGAAGTTGGGGGTTAAAAGTGTAAGCTCCAAAGTGGTTTGTAAATAATTATGAAGGTCGGGACTATTTGGTGAATTATTGGGACCTAATTTGAAGAGATTTGAGAGGCTAAGGGGCTGAATGGTAAGTTTTGGACCTAAAATGAAATGAATTTATGGAATCAGGGGCTAAAGGGGTAAATGTTGGATTAAAGCTGAAAAGATTTTGTGAGGAGGGGTTGATTTCGGAAATATGGCCAAAGTTAAAATAAGACAAGGGTTAACCCCGAATCTTCCTTTTCTTTCCCTCTCGTTGGAATAATGGAACCCTAACCCTAAATCATATACCATCAGCCGCCACCACCAATGGTATCATCTTCAGTCGGCGCCGCTGTCGTGACCGCACCACCCTACCTCAGCAGCCTCGCCACTAGACGCCATCGAATATCCCTACGGCTGGAGACGGTGTAAGAAGCCGGAAGGAGCCACCGGGACCCTTAGGTGAAGCCGTGAACGCTGTTGTTGGGTCATGGACAATTGAAAGCACTTGGTAAGCTAGCTATAACCGGAATTCTTCTTCTTCCTTTATTCTTCTTGCGTGTTGACGTCGGAAACGCCATTACCGCCATTGCTGGCCTTAGCCGGCTATTCTCGGCAACCCTGACGTTGCCTGCTGTCAAGGCGGTGGCTGTTGGCTGCTATCCTCATCTCTTTTTGCGTGTGATGCTGCTAGGATTTGTGGAGAGCATTGGCCGGAGGTTGGACACACCACCATGGCGGCTACCGTTTCTGTCGTGTCCCACGGCCAGCAGCCACTATGGGAGCTAGCTATGGGTTTATTCTCGAGTCTTTTCACTTTTTTAGTATTTTGGAGGTTGTATGCGTGTTCATGTGGCTAGAAAACCTACCACCACCACCATGAGGTAATGGCCGCCGCCGTGAGCTGCCACTAACCACCACTACTTGAGGTGGTAGTGGGTGGTGCTAGACATAGTGAACCCTAATCGGCCCAAATGCTTCATTTGGACTAATTGGATGGTGATTGGGCTAAAAAGCCTAATTAGGGTTTAGAAACCCTAATTTCGGGTTTGTTAGTTTGGATTTTACCGGGACCCACGGTTGGACTGTTAGATTGATATTGTGAATTATGTCCGACTTGATTGTGTGAATGGCCTAGTGGAGTGATGGACTTAATGGGTAAAGTGAGAATTTAACATCTGGAATTCCAGGTATTATATTTTATCATTTATTTTTGAGAATCAGAGAGGGAATCAATGAGTTGGGTCATAGACTCGTCGAGTAGGACCACGAATGCTGACTGGATTAATGAACGGACTCGACGAGTCGGGAAGGGTGGACTTGACGAGTCCGCGCTGTGGATTGAAACCCTTGTTCTCGGGGTCTTTTCCCTATTTAAAGGCCTTTATGGCCTCCAATAGCGGCTACCAGTCCAGAGAAAGATACCCTAGCGAGTGTGAGCAAGTTGTGAGAGAGTTTAAGCATTTTTTATCATTTTTAGGTGTGATATTGCAAAGGAGGAAGTGTTCCGGAAAAGGGAGGCCAAGAGGATTGCATTTCAGAGGGTTTCTAGCTTGGATCTACAACTTTGAGGTAGAAAATCGATCCCTTTGTCTATTTAGTATGAGATCCTTGAATTTTAGGGTTTTCTGTACCCTTTATTGGCTTGATTTGATGCTTATGTTGTCCCATTGAGTGATAAACTCTATATCTAGAACTTTTGAGGTCCAGAGAGCCATAGCCAACCTGCTTTGTGCGGTTTCATGGAGGAAATGAGCTTAGGTTGCCTTTTTAGTGGTTATTTCACCAAAGGGAGCTTTGGGGTTGTTGCATGTGTACCAAGATTTGACCTTTACGTGATTATTATGGTTGGGAAGAACAACTCTATGGATTAGTGAAACAGATCTGACCTCAGAAGGTCATTTGAGTATGATCATGGAGGCAACTCGCCGAGTTCATAAGTGGACTCGATGAGTCGAGTCGGGGTTGCCCCTCAATTCGTGTCAGGAGGAACCCGTCGAGTGGAAGGATGACTCGACGAGCCTAGGGAGGCTAAAAGGACTCAGGGGACCCGCATGGACTCGCCGAGTCGCCTGAGTGCAATCGACGAATCGGGTCAAAGGTTGTCCGTTGACTTTTGTTGACTTTTAGGGTTTAGTCAGTGTTTGGACTTATGAGCCATTAGAGGGGTAGAATGGTCTTTTACCCTTCTTGGAGAACTTATAGAGAGGGGTTAGCTTAGCCTTTAGAGGTTGTATTGATTAGAGTAATTATTTATGTGATTAGGCGGAGGCTAGTGTAGTATTTCAGAGTTCGAGGTTACCGAGTTACCCGAGGTGAGTCTTCTTACTATACTTTACCTAGAGTGGTAATTAGAGTTATATGACAGAGTATCTTGTATGATATTTATGTGATTGTGATGCACTGCATTATTTCCATATGACTCATGTCGTGTATGCAGAGTTTACAGAGTTAGAACCGGAAGGTCACAGAGTTAGGAACAGAGGGTCCATAGAGTTAGGACCAGAGGGTCCACAGAGTTAGGACCAGGGGTCCACATAATTATAGCCCCGAGTGTTTAATATGTGTTATATGTGGTATTTTGGGTAACTCACAAAGCATTTATGCTTACAGTGTCTGGTGTTATATGTTTCAGGTACCAGTGAGGATCGCGGGAAGGCGCTGGCATGATCAGTAAACACACGAGGAGTTTTTATACGTTATGATCTTGGGATGTGTTATTTGGATTGATATGTGAAACGATGAGATTTTATTATGGTTGTGAATAAAAATATGTTTTTTTAAAATGAGAAAAATTGTTTGAAAATTTTCTGTGTTACAGAGAAAGACTTAACCCTAATTGTCCTTTTATGTGAAAACCCTAATTTTACTTGGGCCTTGAGTTGGGTCTTTTTGTTGGGCTTTGGTGATTGGGCTATTATTGGGCCATCCGAGAACAATCATGTGGACTAGAATTTGTAGATGGGCTTTAGGGTAAGGCCCATATTAGGGTTTTTGCCCAATTTGGAAAATTGGGTCATAGTTGGGCCATTAGTGGACCTTTGTGGACCTCTTTGGTGTTCGGCGTCGGTGGGCCCAATGGGTTTGGGTTATTTATGGGATGGGTTGGTAGACTATATTCAGACCTAATATGTGAAGGTTCGGTCTTAGATCCTAATGGGGTTAATTGTGGGTTTGGCTCAGTGTTAGAGGCCAGAGTATAGCAGCAACATTTTTAGGATATGTCCGCCATCCGAAGTGAGTCGTCTCACTATACTTACCATGAGTGGTATCTTTGTGTGACTGAGATCTCTTATGTGCTTACTTGTGTATTGAGATTTCCTGCATTATGTCTTTGTGATTTATGTTGAGTATTATTATTATGAGCTTATTGAGTTAGGACCAGAGGGTCCACCCGAGTTTTGGCATCGGAGGGTCATATTGAGTTAGCCTTGAGTGGCTAATGTGATGCGTGTGGTATTTTGGGGAACTCACTAAGTTTCGTGCTTACCGTGTTATGTGTTATGTGTTTCAGGTACTTCTCAAGATCACGGGAAGGCGCCGGCTTGATTGTACATACAAGATGGAGTTGTGTTTCGAGGATCCTGAATTTTATTCAAATAATTATGAACACCTGTTGTTGATAAATGATATATTGGGATTTTGTGAAAAGTGTTGATGTCATTTATGTGATATTAAAAATGAAAATTTTGTGCGAAAATTTACGGTGTTACATATATGGGACTAACAATCCCGCACCCTAGCTGCTAGCTACAGCTGGACCGGCAGGTCTGGGGTGACAAATGTCGTTAATTTTCCGACGCCTGAAGAACGTCGCAGCAGGCATATCAGTTATAGTATGGTTATAACAACTCACATGAGGAAACAACGATACATTTGGTTTATGGGGTTAACATACAATCAAGTAGTTTATATAAAGATAAAACTTAATAACACTACATTTCAGCACAACATTACTTACATTTTTAGTCTTTGGATTAACACTTACAGCTCAGTTATAACGAAAATATTGGATTTTCTGGAAGTTTACACTATCATTTTACACAAAACAGTTACAAATTCTTCTCATACAAAACGCTTATGAACTCACCAACTTAATTGTTTACACTTTTCAAAATCACTTGTATTCTCAGGAAACCAGTAAACAGGTAACCACAAGAGTTTTTGGTGGATGGGATGTCGTCACATCACGTTATTTATTTTTGTCATATGCAATTGTTATCATGTAAACAATGTTTTGAACACAATGTAAACTTATTAAATATTCAATACAATGGTTGTAATGCTTTGATCTCTATTATTCAATTGTTATGATACTGTACATGAAGTCATTCGCCCCCAGACATTTCCGCCGTTCTGGTTTGGGGGTGTGACACATAGGGTTTTGTAGTAAAAAGTTATATGTTATTTTTAATAGTTGTATTATTTTAACAACATAACATATGAAAATATTGAAGTTTAAAACTACTTTATGTGTTCATAACATATAAACGTTAAACCAATAATTTATGTGACAACCCGAAATTTCCATTCTGAACAAACCATATGAAGTCAATAGAAGTTAGAACAGTTACAGTGAAATTCCAGACTTTGGGTATAAGTTTGAGTATTTCAAGATTTGCACTTAAGGAGATATCAGGAGAGTGGATGCACTAGGGTTTTGTGCGACACTGTTATTCCAAAACTCTATGATATTAGAGTTCATTCCGGGAATAAAATATTTTCTGCCAAAAATCCCAGGACTATATATAGAAATCTGAACCATATTCATTCATTAGTTACATTTCCAACTAGAGAAAAGTCAAATTCTCTCTCACGGATCTTCGGGTTTTCATCCTAAATCGTGAGTACTCCTATCTAGTTGTAATATATAGCTTAGATTGTGCCTAATAACATCAAAATCGGATCAAAACCCCAAGATTTGAGAGTTTACCGCCCAAGAACACTTGGAGAGTAAACTCTTTTATAAGGGCCAAAGTGTGCCCAATGTCCCTCCAAACCTTGGAAATGAACCTTGAGACTACCCATAGCTAGTTTAGGCATCTAAAATGTCAAGAATCAAGGGTTGAAAGTGAGTTCACGGCCAAGGATGTTCTTGGGCCGTGAACTCCATTTTTAGATGCCAAAACACCCAAAAAGCCTTCTTTAAGCCAAGAGACTAATTTGGACATGTACCCTAATGAGTTTAGGGCTAGCAAACACCATTAGAACACCAAGAGTAAGGTGTTCACGGCCCAAGAAGTTCCAGGTCCGTGAACTCCAAACAATAGTGCCAAATGGTGCTATAAACTCTTCTAAAGCCTTGTACACTAGCATAGTTTAGTTCCTAGTTAGATTAGGGACTTGAAAACACCACAAGCACCCTCCCAAGGGAGATTACGGCCGTAATCTCCAAGGGATATGGTCCCAAGGCCGTGAACTCCTCAAAGGAGTTAAAAGGAAGCCCTAACACTCTAGTAAGCCTTGAAGCACTTCACCACTTAAGTTGTAATAACTTTAAGCTTCATTTAGTGACCCAATATAGAGTTTACGGCCAGGAGTTTACTCCCCTGGGCCGTAAACTCCATCACACATGGTCTTTAGACCATAAAT
The DNA here is from genome assembly GCF_002870075.4 of Lactuca sativa. NCBI lineage: Eukaryota > Viridiplantae > Streptophyta > Magnoliopsida > Asterales > Asteraceae > Lactuca > Lactuca sativa. Next base: position 225,095,958 of record NC_056631.2, on the reverse strand, counting down.
TCCCGTATGAGGTCTTACACTCTCTTGTTGCAACCCGATAGCCTCCTAACACTTGACCAAAGTGTTTTCCATGCATTAGGATATTTATACATGGTTAATTAGTGTTTTAATTACTAATTGTTTATATACATATGTCTTCATATGTAATTAGAACCATTGTGTGTGTCTAAAGTCTTCACTTGACACCTAGCAGTCCTACCTCTTCAGTTTATCCGTGTCACTTACAACATGTGAGTTCATACCCCTTAATCAATGTTTTAACTGTTTTAAATGTTTTATGGGGGGGATACAAGTAGGATTATGCTAATTATTATATCAATCACATGTGATTAATAAGCAGCATTCAAATGCATTTACTACACTTTTAGCTGTTTTACCAAACCAATTACTTCAAATAGCTTTCCAAAACGTTTTTACTTGTTTAAAACTCTTTATCAAACTGTCTTACTTACTGAATGTTTCTTGTCAAAACTATATTACAATAGTGTTTCAAAAAAAGGTTTTCCTTATACTTATATTTGTTCTTATATACTGCTTTCAATCCATTTTACAAACTAACATCAAGTCATCTTTCTTAGTAGTTTATAGTCTTTAAAAAGATTTTACCAAAACTTATTTTATGCTTTTATATTATAAATTGCATGCCTATATTTCTATATTTATATAAGAAATGTTTAAAGGACTTAGGAAGGCTATCTGCTTTATTTCCTTTTCCTCGATTTGGATGTGGTCTGGTGAGTATCAGGTATCCGTCCGAAGGTCGTTTAAACATTAGTTATATATCATATGTACATATATAGTCATAAAGGACCTTCCAGTTCATCCAATGCCCTTGGGTAGCAAGGGTATACATCCATGTCCATACGTACCAGTTAGATTACTAGTAAACTACCATATGGGTAGTTTAGGAAGATACTAGAACTATTACTAGAACGCGATATCATACAATGATTCAGTTCATTCATGAATCAATACTTTCTAGATAGAGAGAACATACATTACAGCTAGAACATTTCAGTACATTACTATTCATGCTAGATAGAGAGAGAACACACATTACAGCTAGCACACGTAGAACAGTTTAGTACATTACATAGACATGAATACATTGACATAATTGTGATCCACTGTATCGGAGCATGCCTTCAATGTCATGGCCCGAGTTGTAGCCAGAGTCTCTTGGAGGGAAAGCGTGAGTTTGCGTATAGATCTATACTGGATTGACTATCCTACACCTTGCTGCTAGCTATAGCCGGACCTGCAGGTCTGCGAGTGCCAAACGTCATACCTTTTTACGACCTACATTTGTCGTTGTTACCCAGTCGATAGTATGGTACAATTAATCACATGATGCCTTAATATAAATCTGGTTTAAGGTAGTTAGTACAGCAGTAGTTCTTATAGCACTACACTACAGTACTACATTAATTTTCCCTTTACATATATTTAGTGATCTTTTCACTTAAACATTAAATGTAAAAACTATATTTTGTTAACGATAGTTACACTTGGGAAAATTACACACTTTTACAAGAAACAAACAATTAGAACAGTTAAGTCTTGGTAGAAGACTACATTCAGAGCAGTTAGGTCTTGGTAGAAGACACCCTTATATAATAGTTGGAATCTTAGGGACTTCTAGGGTTTTTCAAACGTTTATAGTTGTTTTACATACATTTTCAATACTTACTATTCACATACATTTTCGATACTTACAACTCATATACATACAAATTCTTACATACAAATTAAGAAACTAAAATACTTATGATCTCACCAACTTTAAAGCTGATACTCTCTTTCAAAATAACTTGTATCCTTAGGACAAACATAGACAGGTACCGATGCAAGGTTCAAGGAAGATGGTGCTCGTTCAAGACGCATCTTTCATTTTGACTTATTCTTTAGTGTTTATTATAATTTGACAGAACACACTTGTATTAAAATTATATTATTAATGCAATGGATGATGTTGCTGTTTGTTTACTACTTTTCATTGTTGTGATACTGAACATCACATCCTCCACCCCAGAACTTTTCCGCTGTTCTCGGTTTTGGGGTGTGACAGATTGGTATCAGAGCATTGTTTATAGTGAATTAAGTATATCAACCCATAAAAGATATACAGACTATAAATACAATGAGATTAAAAATACTCTGACCAAGAGTTTATACTTTAAATAATAAAATATTTAATTAAGTATACGTGCTGCATTCATACTAAAATCAGTGTCACTAGGACAGTACAAAAGAATTACGATTGTTGGGCAACACAGGTGGACTTAGAGACATATAGTCAAAACTGGGAAGATATAGCTTGATCAAATATATTATCCGAGAGTTGAATAGCATGTGCCTAAGTGTAGTTGTGTGGTTGCAACAAGTCTAAAATCTTACCAACCCTACCACAATGAGAACAGTAGAACATAATATTAAACTTAAAATACTATAGGAGCATTTGGTGTTACTATAAGTGCTTTATACTTGAGAACTAAAACGGGATCTTCATTACTAAGTTGATAGTTGCTAAGTGGATACACTATGGCTATATGTAATGAGGATGTTATAGACTTAGAATCTGTGAAAATTTTACTTTACCCCTATTCTATGTGAATTTGGAGTTAAGGTCACTTATTCGAAGGCCTATCCTGTTTCGATTACATATAACTGGTATGCACTTCACAAATAGCGATGTAACTAATGAAGTTTTTCTAAATAATTATCTAGATAGTTCGTCTAATAATTATTTTCTTACCCCAATTCTCGCGTAGATAACATGGCTGGACTCCATCCCCACGGCAACCAATACCTTCCGAATGAGGTCATTGCTGGATGGTTTGAAGAAGAACCAGAGAATGATCATCCTATCCCTTTGAATGATCACCATGATGAAGACCTTTCGGACGATGCTAGCTCCGAACCCGAGGTTGAGAACCTACCCCGAGCAGCTCCCTTTCCAATTCCTAACCCTCGTCCGGCTTTTCATGGCCCGATGCCTGAGTAGGTGGAATGCTTGGAAACATGGAGCCAAGGACAAGATCAGCCCATGCCATTTAATGGTGATCGAAGCTTTTACGACTTCAGCAATGGGGGCTCAGCAGAGAGATTCTTGCCAATCTTCGTCCGCAGAGTGGCCCGAAATGAGATTCAAGGCAGGACAACCCTACATCAGATAACCGAAGTTGTCGCCGATGCGAGAATGCATACCCTCCGCACCATTAGTCTAGAAGATGCTCGTGAGAGATCTGAGAGAAACCATGAAACCCTGCTTCAAACACTGGCTGAATCACGAGCCGAAGTCATAGAGCTCCGAGTACGCCAAAGGGTGTACGAAAGACACCTACTTGATGTGGAACGTCAACTGACTGAACTGAAAGTTCACCAGAGGGATGACTGTCGCCAGTAGTAGATGCCTTACTTTACTTTCCTTGTTAGAAAAGAATCAATTTCTGTCTATGCCAGATGTGGCATTTTCTATGAAACTATCTTGTACCGTAAGTACTTTTGGTTAAGTCTTTATGCTGTCAAGGACTATCTTCTCTGGATATGATGTAAGACCTTTTACAAGGTCATTTTCCTGAACTTGTACGTCATGAATATCAAAGATATTGACAGTCGGCTAACTTTTATGTCATTCTTTATTCAAGTACTCTTATCATTCTTTCATTGGAGTCTATCTGAAACATGCTTTAGTCAAGTCATTGGACTATAGTAATTTAACTCCGGAGACATTTCCAAGTCTCTTTTAGTGGTTGGATCATGTTATTCACCAACCATCGATACCTAGGCTTGAACGACAACCGTCTTGAGACCATTCTACGAACTTACTTCTACCCATTACTAGGACTGCATCATAGGGATGTAGGTTAAACCTTCGCGAACATACCTCCAATCCGTACTAGGACTGCATCATAGGGATGTAGGTCAAACTTTCGAGAACATACTCTTACTCTTTGATTGAGCAATCGAAGTACATCTAGTGTCAGCCAAAATCGCTCACAAAATCCTTATCTTTCGTGTTACAGAATCATGTCGTCATCCGGAAGCAATCAGTCGAACAATGAAACCTCTACCTTTCCTATGGACGCCGCTACCTTCCAAACCGCAGTTAAAACTGCCGTGATGGCTTCCGTAACCGCTGTCCGTGCGCACCGTAGAGCTATCAGCACAATCAATGTTGATGATGGGGTTGAAGTTTCCAATCAGGGTATCCATCCAGAAAGTCATCAAACGGTAACAGCCACGGGCTCGCAAAGCCGAAAAACAGAGAACAAGAAACGAAAGCACCAAGCCCAGAAAGAACGCAAGAAATCCCAAAAACGTGCCATGCAACAACAACAAGTGGAAACCCCTGCCATCCCCGTACTGAGCAGACCATACGAGGGAAAACTTCCGAAGTGTGATAAGTGTATTTTACATCATCATGGGGCTTGCCATGAGATGCAATGTTGCAATTGCCTAAGAATAGGGCACCATGCTCGTAGCTGTGGAGCACCGACACGACGCATCACTCAAGTCCCTAACATCGGGACCAACCCTACACACAAGAGTAGTGATAAAGCCGAACGCTTTAGGAAGCAATTTCCAAGGTGGAGTAATGAGGAAGGCAATTGTGTCCACATAACACTGACTAAACACCTCACCTCCACCACCAATGTTGGTGCTGTCCAAATATGTCACCAATGCGGTGAAATTGGACACCTCAAGAAGGATTGCCCGATAGCGAAGAACTCGGGTGCTGATGGGAATATTCTCATGATCACAGCTGCAGGAGAAACTATGTTGGACCCTTGTTAATGTAATTTAGGCGTGTTGTTGTAACATACTTATAAACTATCCAGAACTAGTGCAACTAGAGTCTTACCTTTTTGCGAGATCCTGTCGGTATAAGGATGCTCGTGCTGCGTATACTTGTCTTTTGTAGTATACCTCATTCGCAGCAATGATATTTTAGTAGTCTAAAATACTGTAACTCTGTTGATGGTTGCACGGTTGTGTTTTGTCTGTAAACGCCTTATGTTCAAATCTAATGTCTGTAAGTTTCCGTATGATTCCGACATTATCATACAACTAGATTCAATTTGATCCACACCATACCCGCTTCTTAAGTACATATCTTTACCAGTAAACGTCGTTTTAGTGAAGCCGTCATATCAGAACAACGAAGTACTCATGCATGGAGTACCTCATAGTTCTTTGCTTTCCGAAGAAATCCCCGAAGTACCACTCGTGCAGTACGTCAAGTTCAATCCAAGGATTCATATGGTTGAACTATCACTGAGGAATGTATACATAAGAGAGATATATAATCAAGGTTCTACAGGTTTAGAATTGATGATTCCACTTTAACTTGTTTTCCTCGATAGGATGTGAGCTTAAAGAAGAATCAGTTATTCGACTACCTGTTCAATCTTAATTATATACAACTTGTATACCGAGATTCTGATTGTGAAACCATGTATGAATTCTAATATGAAATTCAGGACGGAGAACTGCCTAAGTCTACGAGTAATCGCATCGTCATGTGAACAAACCTAGAACCCAGTATGACTCCCGTAAACGGATCGCCCTACAGTCTAAACAACTATAGAGATACAAGAACAGCCCGAACAACTTAGCGAACTACACAAAAATAGAATTAGAAGACTAGGCTTCTCACCTCGGAGAGCCCCGGTCATATTCTTCCAGAGATCGACGGATTGCATCATATGTACCTCGGCTATCGAGGACTCCGTCAAGATTTTCCATTAGAAATCGTTGTCTCTGCCTCGCATAGATGAAGCGGTTGAGCAAATGCAAGGAAAGAATTACTTTCAGGATCGACCTGAGATCCGAATATCACCAGTTAGAGTGTGAGGGAAGGGTGTCTCGAAGACTACATTTTGAATTCGATGCGGACACTTCGAATCCGTGGTGATACCCCTCGGATAGGACCAATACGCCCAAAGCATTCATGAGTTTAATGATTAGAGTCCGTCTTTCTTACTTGGACCAGTTCTTCATTCTCCATGTAACGACTTACTTATCTACCCTCGTAGTAAGAAGGAACCCGCGGAAACATTACCCTTAGAGATACTTTTCGCAAAGTTCTCTGAACACGAGTTTGGAATTTAAGAGTCAAAATTTCCTAAGACACACTATTAGTGATATGGAAATTCTTGAGTACTCTGTCAATTTATCAAAACCGTTGAGAATTTGTCGACATCAGGGACGCTGACAGGAATTCGCCAAATTCTAGGTCTTACAAACCTACTGTCATAGATCATCCAGAACTCCTCACAAATCACAGAAACCCTTTCAACTTTAACCCAGCAAGGGGTGGCCCTTGACTGGGAAGTTTAGCAAGAGAAAGAACTTTTGGAATTCCAAGTGAGAGACCAAATTCCTTAAGAAATCTCACTCTGGGAATGGCTTAAACGCTTCGTAAAGCGTGGAAAGCTAAATCAAATATAGTTAGGACCTCCGAGAATCTTACCAGAATCGGTCCTATACCTCACAAACTAGACCTACTCCGCGAACTCAGTAAAGTACATTATACCCTTCGCGTCTCGATTTTGAAACCATAGCTTACCGTTAGGACCCTCGTAAGCCTACTCGACGAGATCAAGATTAACGAGATCTTCGCATTCGTATTAGAAATGTAGTGATCCTAGGAAGGCTATATTATAAATTGCATGCCTATATCTGTATAGTTATATAAGAAATGTTTAAAGGACTTAGGAAGGCTATCCGCTTTATTTCCTTTTCCTCGATTTGGATGTGGTCTGGTGAGTATCAGGTATCCGTCCGAAGGTCGTTTAAATATTAGTTATATATCATATGTACATATATAGTCATAAAGGACCTTCCAGTTCATCCAATGCCCTTGGGTAGCAAGGGTATACATCCATGTCCATACGTACTAGTTAGATTACTAGTAAAGTACCATATGGGTAGTTTAGGAAGATACTAGAACTATTACTAGAACACGATATCATACAATGAGTCAGTTCATTCATGAATCAATACTTGCTAGATAGAGAGAACATACATTACAGCTAGAACATTTCAGTACATTACTATTCATGCGAGATAGAGAGAGAACACACATTACAGCTAGCACACGTAGAACAGTTTAGTACATTACATAGACATGAATACATTGACATAATTGTGATCCACTGTATCGGAGCATGCCTTCAATGTCATGGCCCGAGTTGTAGCCAGAGTCTCTTGGAGGGAAAGCGTGAGTTTACGTATAGATCTATACTGGATTGACTATCCTACACCTTGCTGCTAGCTACAGCCGGACCTGCAGGTCTGCGAGTGCCAAACGTCATACCTTTTTACGACCTACATTTGTCGTTGTTACCCAGTCGATAGTATGGTACAATTAATCACATGATGCCTTAATATAAATCTGGTTTAAGGTAGTTAGTACAGCAGTAGTTCTTATAGCACTACACTACAGTACTACATTAATTTTCCCTTTACATATATTTAGTGATCTTTTCACTTAAACATTAAATGTAAAAACTATATTTTGTTAACGATAGTTACACTTGGGAAAATTACACACTTTTACAAGAAATGAACAACTAGAACAGTTAAATCTTGGTAGAAGAATACGTTCAGAGCAGTTAGTGATAAGTTATTAATTAACTTGATGATCGATTAGATCTATGTAACAGGTAAGCGATGAATACAAAAACAGTAAATAACCCAAGAATGAATCAAGATGTGTCGAATGATTAGATTACTCAATCCTCAGCAGAGCTCGACTAAGAACTTCCGCTGTAGAGGATACTTAGGGTTACAAAAACAAGAACGATAACTTTGCTGAACAAATAAACTTTTAAACGTTACTGATCGTCCCCTCATTCTAAGATGCATGCAAGCACCTATATATACAAAACCCCACTAAACTCACGGATGGACAGGCCCATACCGGAGAGACATATTAGACTAACTAACGAGCCCAATAGACGCAACACAAAATATGACCCAACAATCTCCCCCTTTGCGTCAAATTGGAGCGAGACTACTACTTCTTCTTGCTTGGGCCAGCAGCGGGAGCTTTCTTTACGGTATCAAATAGACGTGTGATAAGAGCAAGGATAGTCTGTCTGAACCGAATGTACCATTGAATCATATCATCAAAGTACTTGATATCATCCGCTGTGTTCTGCTTGCATCGATGGATGATCCCTAAAACATGTTCCAAACATGCAATGGTGTAGAGATGTTTGTCTGCCAAGGAAAAAAGGCATTTCTGTCCTTCGTTCCTGGTAAACATGACGAAGTTTCTCTTTGGGTCAATCTTCCCCATCTGCATCATGTTGAGATCACTGGCAGAGCCAACAGGAGATATGGTAGGCTTCTTCTTAAATACGCTCACAATCTCCTGATCCATCAAAGCAACTTCCATCATATAGCATACAAGCATCCTCTTAAAATGGTCGATGATTGGACCATATTCAGCTTCGTTTGTCAGAAGGATGTTGTGCAAGATAATCCAATCATGGGGATTAAGGTTGGGAAGACCTGCAAGTGAGATGGCATGTTCGGCTTTGGCAGATCCCCTTAGTACCTTGAACCGAACGTTGGTGAATTTTCCTTCCCTGTACGGCTTGAGGACCCGAACATTGACAATTTTCTGAGCGCTCCAAGTCTGGTATTGGGGTTGAGCGGCCTTCAGATAAAATTCGATTAAGTCCCGATCAACCTGTGGATGAGGATGAGGGAACTCTGCAATGTTGTCAAAGGCATGAAAAACAAACGCCTTTCGGGTCAGTGGCATGTCGAACTGTGAGTCGATAGTGTTAGAACGATCTAAAGAGATCACAGGTTCTAGCCACAAGATACTTGGTGTGTCAATGGCTTCTTTAATCAGCCTCTCAAGAGTCCACGGAGGAAAAAGAGTTTTCCTTCTCTCAAGAAGGTCGTGGGCTTCTTTTTGTCTTCTTTCGGCTTCTTCAGCCTCTCTAGCCACACGAGCATTAATGTCAGCCTCGTTGTTTCGATTTTGCCGGTTCAGAATGTCGGCAATTGTCTCGTTATCATCATCATCACTCTCCTCAGTAATATTTTTGCCTTTGTCTTTCACACCAGAACCGGAGGCTAGGCCTACTGGAGGAGGTTCGGTGGTGTGTGTTGTCGTTGAAGTAGGAGGTGGTTGAGACACTTGTTCTTTTTCTCCCCCTTGTTTCGGAATGGACACAAAATCAAGTAGCCCTTCGATATTTCTGAGTAGAGAAAGGGCAGGAGCGAGCTTCTCTGCAAGGGTACGGCGTACTGAATAATTGATGATTGGGTCATGTGCTTCAAGGATGTTGGAAATAGCAGAGTGGACATCCGAAACACACGATTTAACCACCTCTCTTTCAGATCGAAGAGAGTCAATCTCCTGTTGACAGTTGGAGAGTTGAGTACTCTTGACCTTCAGAGCGGTAGTCTTCCTTGCGAGAGCATCCATGAGATAGTTCTCGGCAGCTAAGTCTTCTTGAAGCTTGGAGAGACGCTCCTCAATGGTGATTCTGAAAGCTGAGTTATCGTCCGAAATAGACTGTCTGAGAGAAGCGAACGACTTCATCTTAGAAGCGACTGATGTAGCCAACTGGTTGATGATGGGTTCCAGCGTAGTCTTGGTGGCTTCAGCACTTTCCTGTAAAGATTTCAACAGGGAAGAGGCATCAGTAAATAGTTTATCGACTTTTTCGGTCGCAGCCTCACAGGCTTTGGTTGAGGCATCGATGGCGGCAGTGGCGGAATCAAGGGAAACTTGATGAGCTTTGGAAAAAGCCTCAACAATTTTATGAAATGCAGCTTCAGATATGGATGACTGAGAAGTAGAAGAGGAGGCGATGAGCGAGTCGATTTTGTCATGTAGCTCCTTGAGATGCCTTTTGGTGACAGGAGCGTCGTCATCGTCATCACTTTTTACTTAAAACAGACTATAATAGACCAAGTCAAAAGTCATATTCTCCCCGCCAAGGAGTGTTTCTTCTTCCTCTGATGCGTGAGCAGGAGAAGATGGTGGTGGTGAAACTGTAGGTTCGGTAGTAAAGGTAGGTTCGGGTTGGGTGGTGTGTTCGGTTGTTGGTGTGGGTTCGGGTGTTGAGGTGGATTTTGGTGCATCAGTATGAACCCCCGTATCAGATACGTTGGTTCTAACATTTGCAGTGGTGGTGGTGGTGGTTGTTTCGGTAAAGATTGGTGGTGGTATTGGGATAGAAGGAGATGGTATTTGAGTGGTGGAAGTTATGGGGGGAATAGAAATAGGAATTGTAATGGGTGGAGAAGAGATAGGAGAAGTAGAAATATGTGTCTCTGGGGTAGGCGAACGTGGTGGAGTGTTGCCACGTTGAGATCCATCCGAATCAGAAACCTCGTCCTCAGATTAGCTTGAGGATGAAGCGATAATCAACTTTCGTCGCGGTTGGGTTTTTCTCCTCTTCAGCGGTGGAGATTGAGCAACTCTGGTATTTTTCCTCTTCTTGGGAGATGGGCCTTTCGCCCCCTTTGCCACCTGTTTTCCCTTGTCAGCCTTCTTGCCTCTAGCAGTAGGCTTGTCAGCATCATGGATTGATTTTAGCATCTCTGGAGTAAGATCCCTCGGACCAGAACGTTTGAACTCTTTGAACGTTCTGATAATCCTGCGGTCAGCCAGAACATCACCATACATCGTTTCCGGGATAGACCCGTTGAAGGGAAATTTCGAAGCATCCGACACAATGATCTTCGTGGTATGGAAAGTACCAATCGAAGATATTGGAGCACCAGCGGCAATGGGGACGTGGTACTTGTCCATCACCCATTTCGTGACAATAGTCCAGAACCGGGCATATGAGATCTCTGAGTGTCGGGAGGTCGAAGAGAGACTCTGGATAAGTTGTTGCCATAGGACTGACCCATAGTCCATGTTGATGCCATTGTAGATCCCGTACATGATGGAGAGGAACAGACGACTAGCCCCATCGGATCCAGCACTTCTTTCTGATAAGCCCTTGAAAAGAACAGTGAACATCCCATTCCACTATGGGGGCAGGCACGACTTTTTGAATTTTGTGACAGTAGTGAGCACCTCAGTGTACCCCATGTTGTAGAACATGGTGAAAAGATGACCCATAGGAATAGTTTCCGGATTAACCCTCGAAGAATCAGCGTCAAACCCTAACAACGAGCAAAACCTCTGCTTTGAAATCGACGCCTTGTGCTCAAAGACATCGAAGAAAATCCTGTCGACGACCTTGTCGTAGTGTGCTGTGGCGAAAATTTGTGACAGGAACTCCATTGGAACAGCTTCAGCCCTGGTAAGAGCAGGAGCGATGGAAGAGTACTTCAGGCATTCTATAATGGGAGACATGAACGCATCGTGCACCTGGGGAGTGAGATCAATGATCAAACTCTATTGTAGGCGAATGGGCAAGATGTGAGAGGTTGCGTGAACTGATGAAGAATCTGCCATTGTTGAATGAAAGTGGGAGAGATGATGAACAGTAAAGGTTTAAGGATTTCTTGCGCTCTGGGAATTTAGTTGCTGTAAAGAGGTAAACGGTGGATCACATTGCCTTTTATACTGTGGGTAAAGGAGAGAGAAAAATCTTCCCAAATCTTTCATTGAAAAACGAAGGGTTTTTCGGAGGTGACTGACGCGTGACAGTTGGGGTTGTCGATGATCACGCATGAGAGAGAATGTCAGGCCCTAATTACACGCCTTCCCATCAGGCGCCGTTTGGAGATGAAACGGTTCCTATTCGCATGCGTTTCCCTGTTGCGCCTTTTGAAATCAAATCGATTGGACTCCCGCCGTTTGAAATCATTTCGTCATCTTATCCCTTTAGAATGAAACGACATCTGTAAAATTAAATCGCCACGTGGATCAATATTAACCACAACTTTTGATAACAGCCAACCCAAGTAAAATTCCTTAGAATTAATGAAACCAGAATTTTGGAAAATCAAAAAGATTTTCGTGCTGAGTGTGTAAAAGAAAAAGAAATAAAGCAACACTATTGAGGGATTATGTGATGTCAATAAAGACACGAAACAGTGGATCCCGGGCACAAATCTCTTCCTTCAAAGTCAAGAGAGACTTTAAAGTGTTTGTGTGGTTTCCCGTTGAATAACGATCAGACGCTTATTAAGAAGTGTTTGAAAGGCTTCTTTTAATTAGGCTTATGAGGGTGGCTTTCGCTTCGATTCAGAATTCCTAATCTTGATATAAGATAGAAATCGAACGAAGTACTTGTGAGACCAATGTAGTCTGTTGAACAAGTAGGTTGGAGATAATTTAATTGGCAAGGTAAACTAATATATGTGTGAAATCTCAAAAAAAAAATTAAAACTAGATCCCAAGGGAAGAAATGTTATTGGATTTAACAATTTCATAGGAATCACTCAAAAGAAAAATAGAGATTTCATGTTGTACTCCCATTGATAAGTTCGTCAATTCATTAGTGAAAGCTAGAGCAAGTTAATTGTTCACTGTCAATGCATAGTAGGTATTGAATTGTGGGTTTCACTTAGCACGTAGTGACACGAAGCTAAGATCATGAACACAGAAATTGTGCAACCATAAACCTCAGTGGTAATGTCTGAGAGTCTCAAGGGTTATGTTTGTGAAGCGAGTGTGATGAAGAAAAGTAATGTAGGTGGTGTAAAGAAACCAAAGTACCTCTGCTATAAGATAGGGACCAAGTAGACAACTCTTATCTCATGTGAGAAGAGAGTTAGGTAGCTCATGATTAGAATAATTATGAGAGCCTAATTGGGAAGACAAAGTTTGTTTGTACCAAGTCAGTAAGGCTATTATTCAGAATCAGATGAGGCTTTGGACACATACATCAGCATGCTTCTAGGGCCACTTAGCTAGTGAAATAATTTACCCAAAACGAGACATAAAAATAAAAAAAGAGTCAAAAAAAAATATTTTTGGAATTTTTGAATTTACGAATTGAATAAATAAATAAAAAAAATAAAAAAAATTGGTTTTTGGAATTTTTGATAAAAAAAAATTAAGACATAAAAAAAAATTATACAAAAAAAATGTGGGAACCGAACCCGAGTGTTCGGTTTATTTCGGTTGAGAAAACTTTGGAACCGAACCCGAGCGTTCGGTCTATTTCGGGTGAGAAAAATTTTGGAACCGAACCCGAACGTTCGGTCCATTTCGGTTTCCCGAAAAATAAGTTTAAAAAAGAAAAGAACTTTGACAATAAGATAAATGAAGTTTGGAAAAATAATACAAAAGATTTACAACCAAGAAAACCACCTTTGAGTGATAGGCGAAGATCAGATGATTCAACCGAACCCGAGCGTTCGGTTCATTTCGGTATACCAGATCAAGACCCGAACCCGAGCGTTCGGTCTATTTCGGCATACAAGAGACCGGAACCCGAACGTTCGGTCTATATCGCTTCTTGCTTTTGATCTTGAGAGGTAATTTTTGGTACTGACTCCGATTCCATCATTCCAAGCCCTTGTAGAATTTTGTTAAAAGATGCTTCAGGAAGAGCTTTGGTGAAGATGTCAGCCAGTTAATCAGTGGTTCGAACAAAATGAATTTCGACATTCCCATGTTCCACATGATCCATAATGAAGTGACACCTCAGTGCGATGTGCTTAGTCTTGGAATGTTGCACTAGGTTATGACAGATCCTAATTGCACTTTCAGAGTCACAATATAGTGGGATCTTTTTCATATTGAGTCCATAGTCCCGGAGTTGGCTTTGGATCCAAATCACTTGAGATGTACAGGAGGCAGCTGCGATGTATTCTGCTTCAGCGGTAGACAAAGATACACAAGTCTGTTTCTTTGATTGCCAGCTAAACAACTTCCCGACAAGGAATTGGTAGCCTCCTGTGGTGCTTTTCCTGTCTAGTCCACAACCTCCAAGGTCTGCATCTGAGTAGGCTTGAACGAAGAAACCTGAGTTTGATGGATACCATAAACCGAGAGAGGTAGTTCGTTTGAGATATCGGAGTATGTTCTTTACTACAAGCATATGAGGCTCACGAGGATTTGCCTGAAATCTAGCACAATAACAAACAGAAAACATTATATCAGGCCTGCTAGCAGTAAGGTACATTAGAGAACCGATCATCTGGCGATATAGCGTAATATCGACTGCTGGCTTATCCATGGATGGAGTGAGCTTGGTGCCGAACGCCATTGGAACTTTAACCTTTGAGTCTCCCATCATGCCGAATTTAGCAAGGAGAGTCTTGGTGTAGGCACTACTAGAAAAAAAGCCTTTTACGACGCTCATTGCGCGTCGTAAAACGCTCAGACGACGCGCAAATGCGTGTCAAGGAAGGCCCTGTCATAAAGAGAGACGACGCGCTTTTGCGCGTCGTCTATAGACGACGCGCATTTACGACGCGCATTTATGACGCGCATTTACGACGCGCGGTTACGACACGCAATGAGTATCAAGGAAGGCCCTGTCATAAAGGAAGACGATACGCATTCGCGTGTCGTAACCTTATGACGCGCGTGTTAATGACACGCAATGCGTATCAAGAAAGCCTCTGTCAAGAAAGGCCATGTCATAAATGAAGATGACACGCATGTTTGCGTATCATAATTTTAAATGTTAAAAAAAAAATATTTTTTATAGATTTACTAATTTTCAAATTAAATTTGCATTTAATGCCTCACAATATAAAATAAAATATCATATACAAAAAATATAATCCATTTCATAAAATTTAATGTCTTACAATTCTATTTGTTACAATATATAAATTTACATGATGTGTAGTGGAACAAACAATGAGATACGCATACAATGGAGATGGATAACAAGACATCAAAAAGGAAAAAGAAGGGCAAAAAAGTAAAATACGAGGCCACGCATGAGAAGCTCAGCTACTTTAGCAGCAACTGTGTTACGTGCAGCATCCTTGCTAGCCTGAGAATGAGATGCATATCAAAATATCAAAGTTGTTAAGTAACTAGTTCCTTTTGTTTACTTTCCCAAATATTTTTTAAACATCATTTATCCGTACAGCACTCAAAGTAAGAAGACATACCTCACCCCTTATCAGCAATGGGTTTCTTCCCTCATCAATTAGGACATAATCAAGTTCATCAACTATTGCAAAATGCAATGGTTTTGGCCTGATAAACATTGTGCTATTATTAATCCAAGAGACACTTCAAATGAAATCTGCCTTAGTAATTAGTATTAGTATAAAAATGTGGTAATACCATCTCATAACAAGTTGCAATTACAGACGATAAAATCCCAACAAGCATCTACAGTGAAAACATATTAATCCAAGGGCAAATATGTAATTTTATATTCATGTCTAAAAAAAGCATACCATGGAATAAGGAGCATACGAGAAGTCTGAAACTCCATAATGCAAACCATCAACAATAAAAGCAAAAGCATTCAAAGGCTGACTAGCACTCACAAACTTTTTTCACAAAATCAAAACGCATCAGAAATATATATATATATATATATATATATATATATATATATATATATATATTAACAACAAGGGTATTATAGGGAGTTTACCAAAACCCCGGTTCTAGCAATCGCCAATACTCCAATGTCCTTAGTGAACAGTGTGACTATGGAACCAAATGAAACTCCCAATATTGCAGCCAAAGTAACACCCATCACAAAACCAATCTAAAGAAAATAATAAAACATTAATTAACTTTTATAAAATAAAAACATCTTTATATATTATATAAACAAAATAATTATTAATTAACATTACAGTCAACACGAAGTATGTGCTATCCTTCACAGATCTATAATTCCCTTTTGAAACCGAACTAGCAATCAACGCCTAAAACAAAACAAAACAAAAAAATGGTTAAGAAGTCAACTAACTGACAAATAGTCAAACATTTTCCTTAAACTATATGTCAAGTCAAGTCAAAGTCAACATTTGGTGAATTTATACCTGACCAGATGCAGCCAACGCATCTGTAATAAGGGAAACTGCCAACCAAACTTGCAGACATATATGATGAAGCAGTAGAGTAGAGTACCTTGAGCATTTCATTTTGTGCTGTCAGCAACTGGTCCCGCCCTTGCAACTGTACCATACTCATGTTACCAGCAAGTATGTATGCTTCTTTCCCGCCCAGGAAATTTGTTTTCTTTATTCATTTAAGAACCAAAACCCTAAAAAACATTATATAGAATTATAAAAACTTCAAGAAAAGTCAAAGGGAATAATACCTCAAGAATATGTAGACGTCAATTCACAGGCAATTCAGCATTTAACACAGCAGATTTTATACCAAACTGTCAAAAAATATATAAAAAGTTTTATTAAAATCTATAATAGGTAAAAAAAAAAGATTAATTTAATGGAAAAAATAATACTTGCTCAAAGTTTTAGTCTAAAACTTGTGTCAATTGTATTTGTAAATATAAAGACTTTCTTTTGAACAAGATCCAACTTCAAAATTGCAAGAATGTAAAGAAGCTTATCTCGATAACTACATTGTATCTAAATATAAAAGTAAAAGAAATAAATAAAGATTCAAGAAACTATAAAATGTATTAAAGAAATGCCCTAAAATAAGTTTGTTAAATAAGTATACAAGATTTTAGCTCTTAAGCTCTTACCCAAAATTGCTGAACATTTTTGGGGACAATTTCGTCCTTTCCATCACCAACTTCTGCTAAAGTAAGAATATAGGGATTGTGTAGATAAAGCTTCTTCAAGCTTTCAACGTCATCACTGCAAAAATTTCATCAGAATTAATTGAATGAAGAAATTGCAGGGGTAGAAATGGAAATACCATCTTATAAGAAGTGATAATGACACAAACAAACCTTGAGGTAGCAGCCATGAGAAGGCATTGACATCTTTTAGGAATGTGAGTTTTGAGATCTTTGAGATTCTTTTCATATCCATATGTAAAAATAAGATCTGCCTGATTTACTAACATGAATCAGTACTTTAATAAAGAGTATTATAAATGTTACAGAAAGAAAAGAATCCATACCTTATCAAGAATAATAATTGAAAGATAATCATGAACGGATTTTGCTTGAAGAACACCTGATGAAAGACATCTTTGGACACAAGCTGGAGTAGAAACAAAGATATAAGGAGGCCCTGACAATGCTGTCGCCTGAAAATTGGAAAACAAAAGCAAAAATTACCAATTTACCGTTGATCTTTATAATATTGAAGAACAGAATTGGATTTTGTATAAAAAATTTACAAAAACTAACCATTTCAGAGAAACTTGGTTCACCCGTTAACTGAAACTTTATTTGGCAACATCATTTTTGCAAGAGGAAGTAATGCCCCTTGAGAAATCAGAATTTGTCTCGGTTCTTCACCTTCTCCTGCAACATTTCCTAATGCTTAAGCACACTGCTCTGCAACAGGCACTGAACTCTTTTTTGGATAACAATTACAAAATTAGAATTACGCCATTGAAGTGATATGAAAAAATCAAGAAATATTAAAAACTAAGTACTTAACACTAACCTCCAATTTGAGCAATGAGTAAAGGTAATGCAGGCAATTAAGCTCTTGTTTCTTTAGTAATAATAGCTCCACCACAACGGATAATTCTCTATAAACACCACAACATACAGGTATATTATGTAAAGAAAGTGAAGTAAGAAGTCACAGGTGTAAGTAAGGCTGCTAAAGATAAAGATGAAGCAACTCACATATTGAAAAAGCTGACTGATAACACTCTGGAACCGTTCTTGCATCATTGGGGGTGGCCCTTGACCTTGTGCAT
Organism: Lactuca sativa; assembly: GCF_002870075.4. Taxonomy (NCBI): domain Eukaryota; kingdom Viridiplantae; phylum Streptophyta; class Magnoliopsida; order Asterales; family Asteraceae; genus Lactuca; species Lactuca sativa. Next base: position 225,078,236 of record NC_056631.2, on the reverse strand, counting down.
ATGCCGGGAAGTAGGGTGATGATGGAACTTGTACATCCTCCCTGTGAATTCAATATTTTTATCATTACTATTTACCAAAACAGACTGAAAAAAAAACACCATAATAATCAATAATCCTATTCCTACCTAATGGACCATACTCCCTGCCTCAAATTCTTGTTCACTGATGATGAATAATCACCAGAATAAACAGCTTTCACTGAAGAAGAAGAACAAGTCCCAACACTTTTCTGATTACTTCTCAATTTACTTGCTTTCCTGCAATGCAATCAGTAAACCTCATCATCACATTTTCTCCATCCCCAAAATTAACCTACCACTTATGAATCTGTTATTATTTTATATAACAAATGCATATTTTTATTCATTCTATTTCTCACATGTTCAGTTTAACCCAAAAAACCAACCCTGTGTTTTCCTGTGAAATTAGTGTTTTCCAATCAAGATATATCATCTACTTCCAAGAAATCCATTAATAGTCAATATCAACATTTTATAGAATGAATTTAAACCCTTGGAGTAGAAGATTTTTGTTTATTTGGGCATGGTCAGTATCAAACTCCTTGAATTTTAAGGACCGAGAAATTGACTTACTTTGGTGTAGAAGGATATAAAAAGTTAGTCTTTAGTTAAGTGTCAACAGAAAGAAACGATAGGCAAGGAAGGATTTTCTTCGTTTCTATAATTCTATTTTAACGAGCAAGCGCACTTCAGGTTATTAATCATCAAGTTCTTAGCTTCAATAGAGCCCAGCAACCCCAAGTAATAAATCTTCACAATGAGTAATTTATCCAATTGAAAATCACTGAAGAATTTTAACAAGAAACACTCACACGCACAGAGACACTTTTTTATATAAAGAGTAAAATTTGATACCTGGAAGGAAGGGGGTGGAAGTTCTGTTCAGATATGGAACTAGGGCTTTTTGTAGAAGAGAATGCGAGAGAGTTAAATCTGAGAGAGGGGATGCAGGATTGTGCCATTTTTGTTTATCGATATGAGAGGTCGCTGTGTTTTTGTGGAGGAAGAGATGGTTGCTTATCCGTTAAACGACGACGACGATGCGACGGAGTGAGGCAGGCAATTAGCTATTATTACTAAAGAAACAAGAGCTTAATTATCCGTTGTGGTGGAGCTATTATTTCTTGTTTCTTCAACCTCGAACTTGAGCCCTATAGCTCCTCACAACCCCTTGACAACCTTTGAACGCCACCTCACACCCTCACCTGCAAATAAAAAAAGAAATAATAAGAAGGGAGAAGAAGGGTTGTGATCGAGCTAGAGGAAGAAAAGAGGAAGAATACGCACATCATTTCTTTCTTCTTTCTTCTTTTCGCTCTCCAACTCTGGCTATAAATACGAAAGCGCAAGAGATATTGAGAGGAGTGAGCGGGGTACTTCAAAATTTTGGGGGATTTTCCATGTTTCTAGTGGTGGCGGCTGCTAGGTTTTACAGAGAGTAGTAGGGGAGAAAATGAAAGAAGATATTACTATTTCAAATGTGTTATGTTTTATTAGGGTTTGCACATAGAAGGAAGTGAAAGTCGATCGGAGAAGAAGGGGTTTGCAGAGAGAAAGAAGGGAGAGAATGAAGTTGATTTGGCGGGTGTAGAGAGTAGAGAGGAAGAGGAAGCGGGTGTTCAAAATTTTGGGGGATTTAGTTTCCCCCCTGATTCCCAGAAACGCGTGTTTATTAAAATTATAAAGCGACATTTGTAGAGGACGCCCTTTTTATTATAGGTGCCCTCCGTGTTTTTAATATTTTTACATCAGACACTAATTTAAGGGCACTCAGTAATGCGCGACCTAAATCCTTAAAATTTTTGAAGAGATGACACTTTTTTAATGTCGCTCTCTAATGCGTAACATAAATCAAAGAGCGTCGTGTTTTGCGCGTCGTAAAAGGTCTTTTTTCTAGTAGTGAGGCTTCCTGGTTAATAAAGATGCCTTCGGGTCCCTGTCTAATATTTAAGCCAAGGAAAAAGTTAATAGGACCCATTGAGCTCATTTCAAATTTAGTCTCCATCAGCTTTCTGAATTCAGCCGTTAAGCTAGGATTCGTTGAGCCGAAGATGATATCATCGACATAAATTTGAACAATCATAAGGTGGTTACCTTCCTTCTTACGAAAGAAGGTTGGGTCAACCGAACCTTGTTTGAATTTGGACATCTTTAAAAATTTGGTTAGCGTTTCATTCCAGGCTCTAGTTGCTTGTTTCAGTCCATATACCGCTTTGTCCAGAATATAGCAGTGATTAGGGTACTTTTCATTCACAAATCCCGGAGGTTGCTCCACGTACACCGTTTCTTCAAGTTCTCCATTTAGAAATGTGCACTTCACGTCCATTTGGTAGACCTCAAAGTCCTTGTGTGCAGCATAGGCAAGAAATATTCGAACAGATTCCAGTCTAGCTATAGGAGCAAAAGTTTCCTCAAGACCCATTTGAGACCAACAACCGAGGCATCTTGAGGAGTTGGAATGAGGCGCCAAACTTTATTTCTTTCAAACTCATTAAGTTCGTCTTGCATAGCTTGAACCCAATCAGAGTGATCAAGAGCAGTATTTACTGTCTTCGGTTCAACTTTTGAGACGAAAGAGTTAAACATGCAGAACTCTACTTTTGAGAATAGAGATGCTTGCTTTGCCTTCAGTTGAGATCGGGTCAGGACCTTTTCAGAGACATTTCCCACTACCTGTGAAACAGGATGATCTCTTGTCCATTTGACAAAAGGAGGGTAATTCGGATCATAGGATGGATCCAATTCAACATTTACCATCTCTTCTAATTCAGATTGACTGTCATCGTCGTAAAACATATCAGCATTCTCCCCCTCGACTGATGAGCTTTCAGGGGTATCTTGACTTTCTGGCGCTACAAGAGTTTCGGGAGCATTTGGGCTTTTGGTAGCAATAGTACCTTCGGGTGCAGTAGAGCTTTCGGGAGCAGCTGGAGAAGAGTTCTCCCCCTCAACTTGTGAACTTGGCTGTTTTGAAGAAGATGGTTTCTCCCCCTCAACTGAAGCACTGTGCTGAGAAGGTTCAGTTGGAACTGATTCTCCTTCACCTAGTCGTTTGGCAGTGTCATCGGCGATTTGCTTCAGATGATCAACTTTGTTATCTGTTGCATTGGCTTCTGAGAGAGTAGCCTTCTTCGATTCATCGAATAACTCCACAAATTGCTCAAACAAATTTGCAATCGAGGCTGTGACTTGGCCTGTTTGAGAAAAGATTTCTCCAACTGATTCTTCTGTGGCCTTCAGCTTCTTGACATAGCTGTCATCGAAAGTCACATAATACGTTTCTTCAATCTTCCTCGAACGCTTGTTTAAAACCCTGTATGCTTTCGAAGTGAGAGAATATCCCAGAAAAATCCCTTCATCGGCTTTTACGTCGAACTTGTTACGATGTTCTTTAGAATTGAAGATAAAGCATCGTGAGCCGAATACGTGGAAGAATTTGACGTTTGGCTTTCTGTTGTTGATGATCTCATAAGGAGTAAGAGTGAAACGCTTATTGAGATAGGATCTGTTCTGCGTAAAACATGCTGCAGCAATAGCATCAGCCCAGAAATATAGAGGTAGAGAAGCAAAACTTAGCATGGTTCGGGCCGCCTCACACAAAGATCGGTTTCGTCTTTCGACAATTCCGTTTTGTTGAGGGGTGTAGGGAGCTGAGAAGTTGTGACTGATTCCTTTTTCTGCTAAAAAGTCTTCAAATTCTTTATTCTTGAACTCCAGCCCATTGTCGCTTCTGATGTTGCGAACGACTTTCCTCAGCTGCACTTCGACCTGCTTGATAAACATCTTTAGCTTGAGAGTTGCCTCAGATTTGTGCTTCAGAAAGAACACCCATGTAAAATGTGAAAAGTCATCAACAATAACAAGAATATACTTGCTACCACCAATGCTTTCGATAGACGATGGACCACACAAGTCAATGTGAATCAACTCAAGTGGTTCAACAACTTTAGTGTTTATGATGGATGGGTGACTTTGACGACTATGCTTCCCCATTTCATACGCATCACACAAATGTTCTCGATCGAACTTGAGCAATGGAAGACCCCGAACATGACCTCCCGTGACAAGTTTGTTGATATCCTTGAAATTGAGATGGGAGAGCCTTCGGTACCACAGCTAGCTTTCGTCAGAATGTGCTTTGGATAATAGACAGATAGCTGGATTTCCTTTGATAGGTTTGAGATTGAGAGGAAACATTTCGCCTTTGCACTCTGATTTGAGAATCACTCTTTTTGTTTTCTTCTCTATTATTTCCGAACCCTCATCATCAAATGAAACTTTAAGACCGGTACCTCCAACAAGTTGAGATACACTGATGAGGTTATGCTGTAGGCCTTCAACATATGCAACTTTTCAAATCGTGAAGTCTCCATTTGTAATCATCCCATAACCTTTTATTGTGCCGTATGAGTTGTTCCCGAATTTGACATTCCCACCATTTGGAAGAGATCGAAATTCCCTCAGCTCTTCCTTCCTCCCTGTCATGTGACATGAGCAGCCACTGTCAATATACTATTCTTCGTCGAACTGCTCGTCACTGATAACCTGCAAAAATCAAGCAGATTTAGGAACCCAAAGTTTCTTGGGTCCACGTGAGCCTTTCACAGGAACAGGAATAGCAAGAGAGATGTCAACAAGATATGTTCTTTTTATTAAAGTTGTTTCATCTTTCTTTTTAATGGTGAATTAATTTTGTTGGGATTTGTTACAGACGGTTTGGGTTCAGGATTTGACGTTTGGGCCTTGGCATGCTTTTGAGCATTCTTGACTAAGGAAACCTTCGATTTTCTTTCAAATCTGCTGAATGTTTTGGATTTTGAGTTTGAACAGAATTGGATTTAGAATGGGGTTGAGAAGAATTAGAACGAGAGAAGTTAGACTGAGAAGTTTTCTTGACTTGAGGTTCTAGGTGCCCCTTTTGTTTTTGGTCATTAGTGGGACCGAACCCTGAACCTTGATTGCTTTTGCTCTCGGAACCGAACCTATGCTTTCGGTAGCTGGTGTTCTCTGAACCGAACCTTTCCCTTCGGTTGTTATTCCCTTCAGAACCGAACCTGTCCTTTCGGTTGTAACTTCTTTCTTGCGTCCTCATAGTACTTTTCTCTGACTTGGAATTTTTGTCATGATAAGAGAAATGGGCGTTTTGAGATTGCCAAAACTGTTTTCGTTCTGAGAGATTCTTCTTGTATCTCAGATTCCTTTGCTGCTTCTGATCCTTTACTTGCTTCGGCTGTCGGTGGATGCTGGCTTTTTGCTTTTGCTTTTTGCCAGCTGGTTCACTTTGAACTGATGATGTTTCACTCAAAGGAGTGACTTCTTCTACATGAACTTCTTTTGTACCACTAGTACTTGGCACGTCGAAGTTATCAGGCTTGTTTAGCGGCTCCGGCACATATCTGCCTTTGGTTTTCCAGGAAGTCCGTTCTGACAGACCAACAGTTTCGTCTGCATTATCTATAAGAGCAGACCAGAAGAACTCATCACAACCATCTGCATTATCTTCGTTTACAATGGCTGTGAGTTCGGCTGTCTGATGTTCGGTTACTCCTGTGACCTTATATACCTGATTTGGTGTTGTTCTCACCTTTTGGTACACAACAGCCTTTTCTTCTAGAATCGGGGACTTATTTTGGGACAAACGAGCAAACTCCACAGAATTTTCAGAAATAAGATTTTTGTGGTTTTCGGGTTCGCTCTTGATAAACTCAGAACAGTCAACTTCATCCTCTACAGAAATTTCACTCATATCATCATCCTCATTAAGCTCAAACGCGTTTTCAACATCTGTTTTATTTTCTGAGCTCAAGTTGGCATTCAATGAGTCAAATTTTTGTATGGTTTCGGTCCTTAGTTTTAGTTTATCATTTTCATCCAAAAGGTTTTTCAGCATGTCCTTATGGTCCTTGGATTTTATGAAAGATTCAATTTTGTCTAAACCATACATGTAGGTTGGATTCACATCATCAGACGAAACTACACTTTCGCAATTATATGCTTCAGCGTCGATTTCATCTTCCTTAAATTCAAGAAAGGGTAAAATCATGCGATGAATTTTCTGCCCTATTTCACAGTTCAAATGAAGTTGAGTGATGTTAGAATAAAGACGCTTAGCAATTAAACAAAACACATTTCTTTGTTTCAAAAGCTTCAAATTGTCTCTTTGTAAATAAATGTTTTCGTGTTTGGATTTAATCAGCTCCGACTCCTTCAGCTCTATCCACATCCTCCGTTCCTCACTCTTTGATGATACCCTGCTTATTTGGTCAGTTAGGTTAGAATTGGTGACCCATGTTTGAGTTAAACTGCTATCTAGATTTGAGATTCTTGAGTTTAAGCTTTTCAATTCTTTTTCATATGAGTTTTGTGGGACTTTATATGAAATAAAAACGGATTGTACCTTCTTGATTAATTCATCAAGCTCATTGAATTGCACGCTGAGAGGTTTTGCTGTGAAGCATAAGTCCTCTCGCTCCTTCGTTTCTTCATTCCCACCGTCTGTATTGTATCCCCTCATTTGAGATACATCCGTCACCATCAAGCACTTCCCATTGCTTTCTTCGCCTCTAGCTACATACGCCTTTCCATGAGATGGCTTCCTGACTTCATCATCCTCTGATTCGGTTGACCAGACCTGCACACCACCGAACTCATCATCCGCTGTCGAACCCTGCACAATTAAAGCATTCATTGAAGGGTTAGCAGTTACTTTCTTTCTCTTGATATCTTCCAGCTTTTTCATCAGCACAGCCTCTTCATCATTTTCCTCGTCCTTCTCTGCCATTTTCTTCAAGACACAGTCTTTGGCATAGTGGTTCTTTCCTCCACAGTAGTAGCAGTTCACACCAGAATCTCCTTCAGCTTTCGGCTCTTTCTTTGGTTCTTCTGCCTTCGGTTCCTCCCTCGCCTTTTCAGAACTACAACTTCCCTGCCAATTCCAATTCTTATTTGTAGGGAATCTTTTCTTAATGAACCTCTTTGGATTTGACACCATCATTGCATAATCTTCAGATGTAAGATCCTAATCTTCTAGGTTGAGATCTTCATCCTCTACTACACTTTTGCTTTTGGACAGAAGAGCCAATGATCCCAAGCTTGAAACCACACTTTTCTCTTGTAAGACTATCTTTTCTTGGGATTTCAGAATCCCTACTAGCTTTGCCAAAGAATAAGATTTGAATTGCTCATGAGCTTTAACAGTGGACACAACTGCTCTCCACTCAGATCTAAGACCATTCAAAAAGGTAACCTTTTGTTCAATCAGCTTCCTTTCTATATCGTGTTTGATCATCTTACTAAGAAGATGATTGAAGCGATCGAATGTCTGAGTAACAGTTTAATCAGGATTCTGCTTAAATTCGCCAAACTCTGATAAGAGTAAAGTCTGAATGGAATGCTCCAGATCTTCATCTGTGGAATATAACTCTCGCAGCCTATCCCAGATCTCTTTAGCAGTGCTGCATGAACTCACTAGACTGAACGTATCGGATTGAAGAGCGAATCGAATCAGTCTCAATGCTTTAATGTTGCACTGAAACTTTTCCTTTTCGTCTTGAGCAATATCCTTTACGTATTTTAACAGATCATTGTACTCTTTCTGAGTTTTAATGATTTTTGACGTTGCAGAATGAGCAAATGGTCCAGAAACTATTGCTTCCCAAATAAGGTATCCATTGTCTTCCGATCCAATGACATAATCTTCGAAGTGATGTGCCCAGACTTCATAATCCTAGGTGTAAAGAATAGGAATCTTCGTCGTTAATCCGATGTTGTTTGAGATATTGATGGGATTTGATTGTGACTCGTCCATGCTTGATCGTTTAACCTGTTTGAAAGATCAGACTTGTAATGAATAATATTAGGGCAAAACAAATAAATGCTGAGTTACGTCAATTATGGAATGACGGCTCAATAAATATTAGTTAATGTGGAATAACCCTAATCGCAAACTCTTTCACAAAAAAGATGTGTATGAATTACACAGCCTCCTGCTCTGATACCAATTGATAAGTTATTAATTAACTTGATGATCGATTAGATCTATGTAACAGGTAAGCGATGAATACAAAAACAGTAAATAAGCCAAGAATGAATCAAAATGTGTCGAATGATTAGATTACTCAATCCTCAGCAGAGCTCGACTAAGAACTTCCGCTGTAGAGGATACTTAGGGTTACAAAAACAAGAACGATAACTTTGCTGAACAAATAAACTTCTAAACATTACTGATCGTCCCCTCATTCTAAGATGCATGCAAGCACCTATATATACAAAACCCTACTAAACTCACGGATGGACAGACCCATACCGGAGAGACATATTAGACTAACTAACGAGCCCAATAGACGCAACACAAAATACGACCCAACAGTTAGGTCTTGGTAGAAGACACCCTTATATAATAGTTGGAATCATAGGGACTTCTAGGGTTTTTCAAACGTTTATAGTTGTTTTACATACATTTTCAATACTTACGATTCATATACATTTTCAATACTTACAATTCATATACATACAAATTCTTACATACAAATTAAGAAACTAAAATACTTATGATCTCACCAGCTTTAAAGGTGATACTCTCTTTCAAAATAACTTGTATCCTCAGGTCAAATATAGACAGGTGCCGATGCAAGGTTCAGGGAAGATGGTGCTCGTTCAAGACGCATCTGTCATTTTGACTTATTCTTTAGTGTTTATTATAATTTGACAGAACACACTTGTATTAAAATTATATTATTAATGCAATGGATGATGTTGTTACTTGTTTACTACTTTTCATTGTTGTGATACTGAACATGACGTCCTCCGCCCCAGAACGTTTATGTCGTTCTCGGTTTTGGGGTGTGACAATTTATAAACTACTTATAGTTTTTACATAAAATAAAGATACTTTATGTTTATTATTGTATTATCTAGCACATGTAGTATGTGTATTCTCCCCCAAAAATATGTAAAATAGGGGCCGTGACAATCACCTTAAAGTTTGGTTGCCTAGTCGTTTTGAGTATTCAATGCGAGGAACCAAGATGTGTTGCTTCGAACACGAACATCCGAGAGTAATTTAGTTTCCTAGAAAATTTTAATATAATTAATATGTGGAGGGTGTTTTGGTAATTTAACCAAGTATACTAAATTAGATAAATTAAATGGGATTAAGTTTGTTAATAATTTCCAAATAAGGGACAACAATAGTTTATTTATATTCTAAGCTTGAGTTTAGGATTTGTTTTGCAAATAAATCTCAAGGGAGGGGTGTAATTTAAATAAATGAAATGGATGTTTGCTGACATGGTCTTCATTTGCAAGGGGTTTTCATATGGGGTGGGTTTTGTACATTTTAAATTAAAGTTTAAAGGCTTTGTACTTGATTTGTAATAAAATTCGAAATAGGGTAATAGGAATTAATTTCAAAACTACGTTTGAATAATGGAGGAGGTCATCCTCCCCCTCCTCCTCCTGTGTTCATAACCATGCACCAAAAGAAAAAAACATATAGAAACGCGATCGGGACTCAACTGTGGTGGCGATCGACATAAAAATATATTGATGGTGGTGGTGCACTTACGATGAAAGGGGAGGCAGCAGCAGCAGCGTCAAAGGGTGGTGGTGCACGGTGGCAGAGGGTGGTAGCGGGGATGTTTGGTGGTGGCAGTAGGAGTCTAACGACTCTTTATGCCTTTTTTCTACCTTACTCTTGTGGTAGTTCGTCCAGCGGAATGGAGGAGATGATGGGGAAGCCTTCCAAAATAGCAACACAACAGCAGCCCCGACCGGAGGTGGTGTTCTTTGATGGTGGCAAAGGGAACTTTGGCAGTCTCCTGGTGCCATTTTTTGCCTCTTTTTGGCAGTGGTTCGATGAGGGGAAGATATGGGAGGGTGGAGAGGAGGTTGAGGTGGTTTTGGGTGGTGATCTTGATCAATGGGGGTGGTTTTGAAGGTGGTGGAGTATGGTCCTTTCGATGCTGGTGTGTGGTGGAGTTTTAAGAACCAAGAGAGGGAGAGAGGTAAGAAGAGAATGAGAGCTGGAAATGTTATGATAAATGAAGTAGGAGAGGCTCTCTTTTATATCAAAGAGTGACACGCACATGCTTGTACACCATACTCTTACAACTAGGTCTACACTTCATCTTTCCATGCTTGTACTAGTTGGTTGAGTGTACACAATCAAGAGATGGGTGAAGGGGAAAGAAAGCATGGAAGGGAGGAGAAAGGCCAAGGAAAATCAGATTTTTGGTGCCTAATGGTTCTTGGTGGGTCCCACAAAGGTGTCACACCCTCTTAAATTGCCCAAAACCCTCTAATTTTGGTGTATTGAGATCCCAATGTTGAGAAATTTTTCCAAAAGTTCCGTTAGATAGAGTCGGGTTCAAGGACTCCAAAAACCCAAATGGAATAATTGTTCGAGTTATGGAACTTCGGGAAATTACGTTTAAAGTTTCGCATCTAAATGGCTAGAACGCCCGATTTTTTGATTTTTGCAAATATTTTTGCTAAAAATATTTTGAGTAAGAAATTCAATATTAGACTGTAGCTTATGTCCAAAAACGCTCTCAAAATTTCTATCGGAGGTGTGCAAGTGCCTCAACGGATCGATTCAGTTTTAGCAGTTTAAACAAAGTCAATGTTTACTGTTTGTTTTCTTATAATCGTCGTATCTTTTGCATACGAACTCCGTTTTGAAAGTTCTTTATATTTTTGGAAACAGGGGAACATGTACTATAATATTATATTGTTTGCTTCGCTCACAATTGCTTAATACAAATTTTCAGTTTTTCAGACACATTAACTAGGGTTGTTGTTTAAGTTGTTTGATTCGTTTGCTAGGTTACACATTTGGAAGTATGATATCATCTAGTATCTTATAACAGTTGAAATGAACCCATTTATTTTACATTAGATGCACCAAAACTCAATGAGTTTAATTACAAAGAGATTTACTATGAATTAACCGTTCATAATATTAGACCTAAATTCTGGGATGTCACAATACCAGAATGTGATCATGTTGGAGCTAAAAGTGTTGGGTTTTGCGCATTCTAACACTTCCTAAGTGTACATGCAACCCTAAATACCTTGGATCTATGTTTTCTCTATTATACATGCAAATAAGAACTTTCCAAGGCTTTAATCCTAACTAGCATATTATGATGTTCTTAATCTACAAAGTACTAGTTAGAGGACATACCTTTTGATGTAGCTTGATGTCTTCAAGCTTTAAGAGCTTAGCCCCAATAGTGTGGAAGCCTCAAGTGGAATCACAAATCACCAAGACACCTTGGAAGACTTTAGAGAATATGATTACTTGGTTCTCTCTTAGTAAAATCGGCTAGCCCTCTTAGTGTATCCACACTATTGCCAATTTCACCAACCAAAGACATCTTTATATAGTATGGAGGATTAGGGTTAAACCCTAACACCCATGACCTTTCATTTCCTAGGATCCATGGGTTAAACACTCCATGGACTATCCATGAAAGCTTAGCCCAACCTAAATGAACTTGGCCCATTCCATATATATAAGAGTCCATATTTAATTAGTTCCTTTTGATCACTTAATTAATTATAAATTAATTCTTGATCAATACTAATTAAATAATATGATTCCATATTAATATATTAGAACTTATAATATATTAATATTAATCATAAACATACTATTCTCAAAAGATTATCCATATAAATTGTGTCGGTGAAGTGCAACCCAAATGGACCATGCCGGGTCGGGTCAAGTACATACCAAATATAGTTATGGACTTAGACATTAATCCAACAGTCTCCCACTTGGATAAGTCTTAAACTATTATTGCGTATGACTTCAAACCTAACTGGCAATCGTAGCTCTTAAAGCTGCTGTCGAACTCTGATCTTGTCAACGAACTTGTCCATTAGATAAGGGATCATATATTCCTCCATTCTAGATATCATATGGACTGAGACATGGATTATAATCATTCTCTCTGTCCATTTGTTGTTTCCCGATTTCCGATTTATGACGACTGACTAATTGAACAAATCAAATCAGTCCTGGCCCGGCCGAGCACTTCCATTTGTCATCATCAAATCATCGAGGGGCCCACAGATATCGCTTTTATCCCGAAGGTAAAAGGAACGGATAAACTTCGACTCATATGGCTTGTTCTACTACTTGTTGAATCATACACAAAGGCACGTTTTATAGCACCGAGTTACCAAATGCGTTTTCGTGCAATCAATGTACTATCAACTCATAGTAACAACTCATATCTCTAGGTTTGAAGAATATAAGATATTATCATCTCATGATCACTCGTGATAAAATCCATGAAGTGATTCCAATGAGCGCGGGTTGAATCCAATACTCAGAACTTATAAGCACTCATGAGTGTTGTAGCCCTTTGTCCAACACCTTAGACCTCTACAAGCCAACCCATGACAGTCTTAATTCATATCTACTTCCAACATATGACCGACTGTGGATGGTTTGAATAACTTAGTCATTCCGGAAGAATAACCTAGTTTATTCGGGAAGTCAAAACATGCAAAGTGAAACACAATAATAATTGAATCCAATATGGTATCAACTCTTTGAACATAAATAAAACACCTTTTATTTATCACCATATGATTACACATTATTCATTGTATACTGTTTCAGCTATCAACTTTATTCTTGAATTTAAAACAATAGTTGTCCCATGCTCCAAGCATGTACACTATGTTTTCTTAAACACTAGTCATGCCACACACCAAGTATGCATACTATGTTTGTCTATGATCCTTACTTTGTGAACTAGATCAATTGAACATCACTTCAATGATTCTCTTTTCACACTCCCAAATCCTTACCGCAAATGCAAGAATTCCAAATTCATGCCATTTACTGAAATCTGTTAGATTCTAAACTTATATGCATTGATCCTCTCGTAATGATTATGCACAAAGTCATAAAGACTTGGCAAAAATCATTATAGAGTATTCCAAAGGAGATCAACTCCTTGGAAATATTCTTCTTGCATTAAGTTTCCTTAATCTTACACAGATTGAAAATTCTAACTTTGAAACATTTCCAGATTCCATTTTGACTATCACTTTTGAACAAGAGTTGCCTCCTTACAGATTATGTCAATATGGTCCTTCCAGAATTATCACTATACTTCCAATTGTCCTTGAGTAACCAATCTTTGGTAAACCTTAGATTGTCCTCGACAATTGTTTAATCCTTTTAGTCATATCCAGTTCTAAACCTTTTCCCTTCTTAATGCCCCAGGCATTTGGAAAATTTTAGAAAGGATGAATATAGCACATGTAATCGATCCTATATCCGAAGTATATGGGAATCGATTCATGATGTCTCACATAAAGACTAAACCAGTCTTTTGCTATAATATTTCCATTTCAATTTGCCAAGTTCTCATAATTCAGATTATGAAAAGGGATGCCGTAATCATAATCGAATTTTAGAACACAAATAATGGACCCATATACAGAATTTCCTTATGTTGAGCCACTCCAACATGAAATTCATATATATCCTTGACTAAATGATTAAAACCGCACGATCTAAACTTATAGATTTGAGATGAAGTATAATTTCCTCTCCCTTAATTATAGCAAAACAACTTTTTCAACCCCTGCAACCTCACGAATTGAAACTTTTTGTTTTCTATAATTAACATTGCTAACTTGCAATACTTATCATAATGATCATGCTCCCACTAACATGATGATTATTAGCATAACACTTATGCTCCCACTAGCTTTGACATGTACTCAGAAATCAGCTGGACTTCTAGAAATCAATACTTCATTGACTTTCTTACCAAAGTTCAGATTTCTGATACTAGATTGTTTTGATAAAACTTTATCAAAAAATCATACACCTTCCCTTAGATAGCACACTTGTGTGTCTAAACAGTTATGAAGAGGTATGCCGTAATCATAATGGTTAGACCTTTTTGCCACTTCTCACAAGTCCATATTAGTGTGCCGGTTAACCACACGCGCTCCACTAACGACTTTGAGAATGCAAATATCACAATTGCTATCTAGATAAAATCCACTTAGTGAAAGTGTTTCCTCACCATCATTTTCATGAATCGGAGAGAAACCTTATGACACTTAGATTTAATGGTGTATGAGTTCCTACCCATATGAATTTGTCAAAACCATAATCATAAGACAAAGATAATGACAAATCCAAAACCATATGGATTGAACTCAATCTTAACTTCTTGCCACCTGGCAGCTCAAGGGCCTGCCATTGCTTCCAAGTTGTTATGCAACAAACTGAGAACTCTAAGAACTCATATGCAAAGCCAACTTTAACTGGAATGGGCACAGAATATGTCAACAGGATAGGTTATAAACCTCAATTCGTGTGCTAGTGAAGAACTTTAGGTTTTATTCTTGATTAGTTCTCGAGACTTTCAAGACCTTTAAGACTCCCACTGTCCTCTTGACCTATAAGACTCCCACTGTCCTCTTGACCTATAAGACTCCCTTGTCAAATATCCAAGAGATAGTGAGGATTCTAATCAAGAAAAACACTTTACCCAATTGGCCTAAGTTGGTCTTTGTTTTATCCAAAACATCACAACTTACCAATTTCAAATGTACAAGAGTAGAAAACTTTTACTCTTACATTTGACAAGTGTTTTAAACCTTCTTTAAGACATGTCACTCAAATGACAATCTTGGAGTATGACTCTAAGACTTGTATTGGAACGAAGTATGACTCATCTTCTTGATTTAACCATTTCAACAATTCAAGATCCTCTTCTTAGTCATAAGAATGCACTAAGATTTCCTTAGAGAGCTAATTTTGATATGGTTTCTTAATCATTAAGATGATCTCAAAACTGATACTAAAGTACTCTCCCATCTTTTCAGATATGAGAAACTTTTATCCTTCTGCCTAATTTGATTCTTCTTAACGATCTTTAGTGGTGGACTTAATCAGTGCACAAGAATGTGTACTCGATCCCTAAGTCCTTTACTTGACTCACACATCCATGTGAACAAGTAATTAGTCTTAATTTTCCAAAACTTGAAAGTTCTCATTCATCATGCTATACAACTTGCATGATTCCAAGTTCCGGTCCAATTGAACCTTGGATGATGAGAATCTTTCCTTATTTGGTAAATTTAGACATTACCACAAATGAAAGAATCGATTTCATATTTCCACTCTTGCTCTTAACGGAATTATATAAGCAACAATTTTTCCTCAAATGCCATTGTAAGGATATTTTAAAATAAATAAAATCAAAAAATTTTCTTTTATTTTAAAACTTTGCGGAAAAACTATCCTTACAATCCATATGAAAACTTGTTGTTATCTATTCCTAAGCAATATCTCATAACTCCTAAGAAGTAGCTCAAGAATCCGATTTTTCAAACTATGCGATAGAAATCCATCTATGCGATCAGATTCAGCATATTCTTCCTTTAAGTTTCTTCACATTCCTTTGATTCTTAAACCATCACCATGCGACCCGGTCACATCATGTATCAAGAATCTCAGAATAGAAACTTAACAGAGTTAGATAGTGGATTTTACCTGAAGTAGAGTCAAACTTATTGACTTTAACATCCTTAGGTAAATTTGGCAGCTTCGCAACCAATGCCCTTTCTTTGGCAATACAAACATATGGACCCTTTGATAATGGTACACAGGACTATCACAGACTTAGCTTTTCTCTTTACCATTTGGTCAACCGAGTTGACTATAGCCGATCCCTTTCCATTGGGAAGAGAATGCTTTACTGGATATCCAATGTCATCATTGTCAATGTCCATAAAGTTTTAGGAAGTTGATCTTAGCAAATAGATAAGATCATTAAGGGTCTTGTCATAGTCTGTTTCATAGGTGTCCCAAAGGAACTCACTATGTGACTTAGAAAGTGATTGAACCACCAACTTTCTCAAGACTTTGACACCCAACTCTCCCGGCTTGTCAATATGTGACTACATCTCCAAGATGTGATCACACCTAGACCTTGCCTTGCCAATAGGGCTTGAGTGACCTTAAACTTTTCAAGAACTTGTGGGTTAGGGAGAATAGTTGGAGGAGGAGAAAGAAGTATGATATCCATGGGACATCATCTTCATTAGGAAACCTTGTTTCAAGAGATTTGGGAAGATCATAGGTGTCTAAACCAGACATCTTTTGGGAGATATTCAAGATAGTTGATTTAAAGTCCTTAATATAACACCCAATATGAAATATTAAGGCTAGAACCCAACAAACTATTTTATAACTTAGAAGAGGTATGCCGTAATCCAAGCTATAGAATATTTGAAGGTAGGTGAATGACGATTCACCAATTTCCACCAAGATAAACGAAATGTATAATTAGGTTTTAATTGGTTTTGAAACTCCTAGATCTTTGAGATTCATTGAACTTTTCAAAGGCATGTTTCAATCTCGAGTGTGCCCTTCAGGTTTTGTGACTGGGATGCCGAGGATCACAAAACAAGGTGTGAAGTAACCATGCAAATCACTTGGTACCCTTAATAAATTACCCCTCAATCGATGTGCCGGTTAACCACACACGCTCCATCGATACTATGATAAATATTAAGTCACCCTTTACCTACCTTGTTAAGTCCAAGTTAGTGTGCCGGTTAACCACACACGCTCCACTAACGACTTAGACAAAGTGTAAAGTGTAATTTCATGGATTAGCACCTTATTCACATTTTTCCTAAGTAACTAAGATTGGGTATTATTAAAAGTTTAGTTACTTAGTATTTTCATTAATACTTTTAATGAAGGGAGAATTATAGTCCTGTCAAACCCGTTCGGCTAACGACCCTCCACCGGTCAAGCAAGCGGTGGGTGAGAGTGGACACCCATTAAGTTGCCATTTTATAGGCAACAACCTTATACCCACCTTATAGACCGGCTTCGTGAATGAGGCGTACTAGCGGTAAGACTGACTTTACTCTTATACATATATATATTATTAACTTATAATATTATAAAGTATAAGGGTTGAATTTTAACTTTTAAAATTCTAAGGGCTAACTTGGAATTAAAGTATTCATTAGAGAAAACTTTACAAATTCCAAAACTTGAGGGCAAGTTTTGAAACTATTCAAAACTAATTAATTCCATAACTTATGTGTTTAAAGTAGTTTTAATCCAAAAACTCTTCAAGTTCCATAACTTGAGGACAAGTTATGGAAGACTTTAAACTAATAAAAGAATTAACTTTTCTTTATTTTATAACTTATGGAATTAATTAAGGTTACACCTTTTTTTATTTTATTTTTATTTTATTAAATGAAGAGACTCTTGGTCCTCCATAACTTGAGGACAAGTTATGGAGTCATAAAACCATTTAATTAGAACTAGACTCTTCATTTTGTAACCTTTGCCAATTTTTATGAGTTTTATGATTCTTAAATGTGACTTTTCATATAACTTGAGGACAAGTTACAAAAACACATTTTAGAATCAATTCTTAGATTAATTTGGATTAAAACCAACTATCACATAATTTTCATCATTAATCCAAATTCACTCATAAAACAAGATAACACAAAAAACTTTTGGTGATCCATAACTTATTCTTAAGTTATGTAATCCTTTAAAACATTAACACCAAATTTTGTAACTCCAAAAAAACTTTGAATCAATTTTTTTTTTAAAACCTTTTCAAATCCATAACTTATGGAGGTTTCAAAAAAAAAAAAAACTTTTTAGATCAAACTTTTAAAACTAATAAAATAATCATATTATTTTATCTTTTATTAAATTTGACCTAATTCAACTCATAAAGCAAATTATTCAAATTTTACAAATAATTAGTTTCTCACAAGAACAAGTAATTATCTTAAAATTTGACAAACTTCATGTGTTTTTTTTTCAACTTTGAAAATAAAATATTTGCATAAATATAACAAAAAACAACTCGTGGCTCTGATACCACTGTTGGGTTTTGCGCATTCTAACACTTCCTAAGTGTACATGCAACCCTAAATACCTTGGATCTATGTTTTCTCTATTATACATGCAAATAAGAACTTTCCAAGGCTTTAATCCTAACTAGCATATTATGATGTTCTTAATCTACAAAGTACTAGTTAGAGGACATACCTTTTGATGTAGCTTGATGTCTTCAAGCTTTAAGAGCTTAGCCCCAATAGTGTGGAAGCCTCAAGTGGAATCACAAATCACCAAGACACCTTGGAAGACTTTAGAGAATATGATTACTTGGTTCTCTCTTAGTAAAATCGGCTAGCCCTCTTAGTGTATCCACACTATTGCCAATTTCACCAACCAAAGACATCTTTATATAGTATGGAGGATTAGGGTTAAACCCTAACACCCATGACCTTTCATTTCCTAGGATCCATGGGTTAAACACTCCATGGACTATCCATGAAAGCTTAGCCCAACCTAAATGAACTTGGCCCATTCCATATATATAAGAGTCCATATTTAATTAGTTCCTTTTGATCACTTAATTAATTATAAATTAATTCTTGATCAATACTAATTAAATAATATGATTCCATATTAATATATTAGAACTTATAATATATTAATATTAATCATAAACATACTATTCTCAAAAGATTATCCATATAAATTGTGTCGGTGAAGTGCAACCCAAATGGACCATGCCGGGTCGGGTCAAGTACATACCAAATATAGTTATGGACTTAGACATTAATCCAACAAAAAGTGCTCCTATGATGCAATAGGGAAAGAATAATATGATCCCATGTGCACGATAGGTGGCCATACACATGCTTAAGGTTGAAGATTTTGAAAGTAGTTTCATGAGATCTTGTGATTGGTTAACAATTAAGAAATCCCCTTCATGCGATAATTATAGATGAGTATGACACATTATAATTAGGATTTCCCATGATCATTGATAAATAGGCACATATCCCCTTTATTATTCCTAGTGCTAGATTTTATGAGCACATTCAAGAAAGAAATCATGGTGAGGTTAAGAGCACATCCTTTGGATCCATTTATAAGAAAGAGTTATTCCCTTTGTTTAAGAGATCAAGTAAGGTTCACAATTGTGTGAGTGATTATAATTGTTCTTGGAGTTCATATAATCCTCTCTCTTTCTCATTCATCAGTGGATGTAGGCCAAATTGACCGAACCATGTTAAATATTGTGTTTAGGTTTTTTAAGCAATTTTCATAAATTTTATTCTACATGTTTTAATGATTTCTTTTATCATTTGTCTGAAGTTCTTAACATGCCAGGTTGATTTCCCAAAAGAGGGAACAATGCATGTCACTTCGAAAAATTTATTTTATCTCTGTTGTATGTACATTTTGTAGGTGATTATAGGCAGCACATGATCTATGCTAGAATAAGGCGAGATGCTTTTGGTACTTCGACGTTTACTTGGGCTCAACACACTACAAATGACCATGCTAAATTGTAAGAAAGGTTATGATACTTTTTGAAATTATTATCTAAAAGTTTAATGATTTGTTAGGGAAATGAACTTTGCTCCGTATGCATATGTAGTTATTGAATGTTTTTATCTATGTTGTTTACAATTGATCTCTTTTAGCATGTTCAAAAAAATTACCTATATGACCGGTTATTGATGAGTTTCCATCCTATGTGACTACTGAATGTTGTAAAATGCAGAGTTAACGACTTGTAACGGTAATGAACTATTACATGTGTAAGCATTAAGTCACTAAAGAGTTTTATGTACATGATTTCTCATTGAACTTTGTTAGTTTTTTTTAAAAAATACCATTATGAATGTATGTTGTATGAATATATGCTTACACAGGTGATTCGAAAAAAATGATTAAAAGCTTAATACATGGAAATTACATGGATAACACACCTCTTTTAAAGAGTTTATACGAATATTTTGAGATTCTCTTTCATTACTCTATGAAATTAGGGTACAACTCCTTCCCAAAATTACTTCATGGCCTCCATAACTCCCTTTGATTTCTTGCCAAGCCATGCGTGAATTGATCATCAGGCTCGATGAAATGTTTTGGGGAAGAAGTGGTTGTGCCCTAATTTAATAAGCATAATAAAAAAGAGTTATGTAATATACATGCAACCTCTTTAAAAGAGGCATAGTATCAAAGACACTTTCTACCTATTAAGTTTTTAATTTTTTCATAAATGAACGTGTAACTAGTCAGTCAGTACAGAACATCATCAATTATGCTTCCAATTGGGGTAACTGTCCCAAAAGGAAGGACATTCTAACTATGATATTATTCGGAGCCTTATGGTCCTTGTGGAAAGCCCGAAATGATCGAGTATTTAAAAAGGTTGATGTGAGTGCGAAAAGGATTGTGGCTGCTACAAAGTCCTTAACGTATGTTTGGGTGAAACATAGAGGAGATAAAAGTAGTATAGATTGGAATTCATGGGTCTTATCCACTCTTCTCTGTATTTGAACTACGGTATGCAAACAACCTATCTAGCTACTTGCTAGTAGGTAGATTTTCTTTATTAATAATATTGCCGGTTAAAAAAAAACAAGAGAATTGCCGTTTCAAAAAAAAAACAAGGGAATGTAATATTGGTAGTTTTTGAACACACTAAGAGAATTTATCAATAAATCGCATATAAAAAACCTTCAATGTCTAAATGTGTAAATTGAATGTTATATATGACAAAGTTCATTAAACTTACAAGTCCTAAACTTTACATTTACAACATTTAAAAGCCACAAAGGATGCCAAATCATAAATAACCTACACTAAATAGTCATATTGGAATTTTTTGAAAATATAAGAGAGTTCAATGCTAATCATATATAAAAACAAACTTTAGTGACTAAACGCCGTACACAAAACAATATTCACTACCCTTATAAGTCATTAAGCCTTATCTAACATGTAGATTCAAAAGAATTCTGAACTACAAGCCTTAAATCTTTTGTTAGTGCATATACATATTATAATTGCTAAAGACGATAAAATCTTATACTTTAATCAACGGCTACCCAAGGCAACTAAATTAGATCCAGAAATGTTGATACAGAAAGTTGTACCACAGTTTTGGAATTTAAGTTTATCCATAGATATTATGGAAGCATGGGTTGGCTTTTACTCACTAGCAAATTGTCCCCATTCCTTTACTTCCTCGAATGGCAACCGAAATGCGTCATATTCTCTCTCGAATTTCAATTCATTATACTCATCAAGCACTTGGTTTGATGCTAATTAATAGAATTTATTCTTTAAAGATTGCATCTTCAAAGACGGGCACGTATTCAAGTTGTATCACTATGATTTTTAAGCACCCATAAAAACAGATGAACAAAAGCAAGCAAGTAGCCATTAATTAGAAACACTTGGTGGCCAAGTCGAGAATTTTCAATATATGATTTTGAAATAATGAATTTTCCATCCCGACCTACTTAGCAAGTTGAAATTCAATCAAACTTTAGTAGAGATATATATCCTAAAACATTATCTCTATATAAAGGGAAATCTCCCATAAAGTTTCAATATTTTGGAACAGTTTAGGGTTTAATCCCAATTTTTATTTTTTTAACAGAAAATTCCTGATTATTTTATCTTTTGCCGAGATTAACGAAACAGTCATTGTTTTTTTCAACCGAAAATAATAGATTATCGTATAAAATTAGATAATCGGGACTTTTCTCCCCATCAATTTTTTAAAAATGTCACATTCTATGCTATCAATAGCGCGTTATAGCGGTGCTATAGCATTTACCCGAGGTACAAAACAGCTAATTCAAAATAATGTTTGCGAATAGCGGTGATGTTATTAGCGGCGTTATTGAGTGCTATTTACCGCGATATGCATCACCGCTATAGCGGCGCTAGAACCGATTTTTACTTTCGTTCACATTTTTCCATTTGGCTACTCCACAGTATTAGGTATGTGTTGTTTCCTTTATTCCTTTTATTTGTACACACACTCCGACATACTTCACACTTCCCACTTATAAACTCATTATATATACTATTAATTGCTAAAAACTTGAGGAACAGTAACCTTTCACAATTCTCATTTGTGCCACACTTTTTCCTTCATTTGCTACTTTTGGCACACCCCTACTTTTGGCACACGAGTTGTTATTTAATAATTTGGCCAACCGACTCTTTGCTTCTTTTCGCTTCGCCGCTACTTTTATTTTTAATATTTTTTTTACAGACCGCCTTGAAAATTTTGTGATAACGATCATTCTTCTCTCTTTATCTCCACGAAAACCCATGGTTATCTTCTCTTCCTCAAAGCCTCCGGCGTTCCCCTTTCTTGCATCACCAGCCGTCTGCGAACCATGAGTCGCCCCTCTTCTCCGATTTTTCCTCTGATTTCGATTTTTCAGCACCAATATCACCGGCCATCACTTATATCATCACTGGTGCCATTGATTCTACCACCACCGACAAAGATGCTTCTTTTGGGTTCTATTCAGTGAGGGTTGGTGTAGAACCGGATATGTCCTTTGATTTTGGTTGCCGTGATTACGCTCTCTGATGCTGATTGTGAATCGATATACTAGAAACTGAGAATCCTAGACCTCAAATTAGGTTTTTCTATTCCTGCTGCCATCTTCTTTACAAGATTTGAGAAACATCAATACGTTTCTTTCATGGTGGGGTTTTCATGTCTCTTCCTTTTTTATGTTTTGATCACCAAATATTTTAGCTAACATGCTCTTTATGATTTTTTTTTTAAGGTTTTTATTGGATTTTTGTTAAAATAGGTAAAGGACGGACTGTATATGACATCTCATTTTGCAGTTTGCAGACTTGCAGTTGTCATTGAAAGAGGTTAGTCAAATATCACTCTGTTTTACAATTGATATTCGATTCGTTGAAGTGACTTTCAATGTGTTGTCGCCATCTGGTAAACCGTGTGCTTGGTCACCATCCGGTGAATATTTAGCAAATGCAAGTTTTGATGCCGCCACTGCTATTTGGGAACAGAATGGAAGTGACTTTGAAGTCAGCCATCTAGAAACCCTCCACGTCGTTATCACCACCAATGCAACCATGGACCATGATTTCATAAGGTTTTGAAGGTTACTGTTCTTTAAGCTCTATGCGCCCCTATACGCAAGCAACGACTTTTATCCCTAAGCATCACCGTTGCTCTCAATTTCAGGGCTTAAACCCCTTTCAACGCTTCTGATTGGAGATGGAGGGTAGCAAAAATTGAACAAAATTCAGTAGAAAATGTATTATTAAGGTTCTGCTATTGGTTAAACCTTCACTTACCGTCTTCTCCTTTCTTCTTCACCAGTACTGATATTTTTGACTTCGGCTCTCTTTCAATACATGTAATTCGAAGTATGTATACATCTATCTTTTCCTTAATTTTTATTCTTCAAAAAAATGGTACTGTAGGGTTTTTGAGTTAATATCCCATGAGTTAGGGACTTTTTGTATGTGCTTCTTGAAAGTAATCGTTTCTAAATACATGAAAATTTAAACAGAATTGTGTGAGTTCTCAAGGAGATAGACCTGCTCAGGCATTGATGTTATGGAAGCTGCTTTACAGCAACAAGTTGAAGAGTATTTGGGCACATTCATTTGAGGAATTAGAAGGTTCATCTTCAAATCTCAACCTCATCATTAAAGGTGTTCTTCTTTTAGTAACATCATTCATCTTATTATCAACTTTTTTCTAGGTTGAAACAAACAAAAGGATGTTTCCTGATGGAAAAATGGTGGCTGTGAAGATTAGAAGGTCATCAATAGAACCATGGAAAGATTATATTTATCACTTGCTTTCAATTTTGGGATCAAAGATTCCCACCAACTTTTATGGTCTCTAGTACTATCCAGAGGTAAATGAATTAAATTTTTGGAAATTGTTTATGAATATTGCTCTTTTTTTTAGTAATATTCAGAGGAAATAATCTCAGGGGATGTGTAACGACCCAAAAATCACGACTAAAAATTTCTTTTAAAACATTACAAAAACTAGATTTATAAACAACGTATCATAAGTCAAACATAACTTTCGAGTATTAAATTCAAAACATAATATCATTATCAGAGTCAAACATTCCCAGGCTAACTGGCTATGGTGTGTGCTCTGCAATCTTCCCGAGCTCCTCTTTTGAAAACCGAGTACCTAAAACCAAAACTGAAAACCGTAAGCACAAAGCTTAGTGAGCTCCCCCAATCTACCACATACCACACAATAACATATAAAGCACATACCGGGCCTTGCCCACTGCATCGGACCGAAGTCCGGACTAACTGGGGCCTTGCCTCCTACATCGGACCGAAGTCCGAAGCTGACTGGGACCTTGTCCCCTACATCGAACCGAAGTCCGAAGCTGACATCGGACCGAAGTCCGAAGCTGACTGGGACCTTGTTCCCTACATCGAACCGAAGTCCGAAGCTGACATCGGACCGAAATCCGAAGCTGACTGGGACCTTGTCCCCTACATCGGACCGAAGTCCGAAGCTGACTGAACATAGCATAAACATATCCACTAGCATAAACACATAAACCCTGTCTGAGCCACGAAGGCATCAAACATACTAACTACTACATCGGACCGAAGTCCGAAGCTGACTGGGACATTCGTCCCCTACATCGGACCGGAGTCCGAAAACTACTGCTAGCTAAACGGGCCGGCATTGTGGCCTTAGACCCATTCCTACTGAAGGGAAACTCACCTGAACTGCTGAGCTCTGCTGATAAACCTCTGGCTGCTACTCGACAGTCCCCTGAACCGCTGCTTCTCTAGCTCCCCGAGCTATCAATATGCATATAACACTTAGTCTGACAGTCAACTAAGTCAACTCTAGTCAAAGTCAAAATCCTGGTCAAAGTCAACCTTCCAGGTCAACCCTACTCGCCGAGTCCTCCTAATGACTCGCCGAGTTCATAAGCTCAGGGTCTTTCTATTCGCGACTCGACTCGCCGAGTCCAACTAGTTCCAAGTCCTGTCCTGACCAACTCGTTGAGTCACCACCCGACTCACTGATTCGAGTCTCAACTCGAAGGGTTTGAGGTTTCGCGACCTGACTCGCCGAGTCCACTAATAGACTCGCCGAGTCCAAGGCAATCTTCAACCAACTCGTCGAGTTGTTCTTCCAACTCGCCGAGTTCATGCTTACCTTCATCCGACTCGACGAGCTGTTCATCCCACTCGCCGAGTTCCTTCTCATCTTCAAGCTACTCGCCGAGTCCACTCGAAGGACTCGCCGAGTCTATTCAGATCTCCATACATGCAGAGGACTTTTGAGTCATGCATGGATTCCATACTGTAGATCTACCCTTCCCAAGCCTATTCCCCACGTAAAGTTGCAAACTTTATGTGTAGAGAAGGAGATCTAGGCACCATTCACCATAAACTAGGGTTTAAGACAAAGGGGCTCAACAATCAACCCATAGACTGATGCTTTATGAAGATACACATAGATCTGAAGTAGCAACTTCAGATCTGGGCTTCTAACTCGAAATGGCTCAAGAACTTGCCCTAAAAGCCCCAAATCCTATTGTAAAGGTTGATTTAATGCAAAAGAGGGAAGGTCACGACTCATTACCTTCAAATGCTCTGGAAGACCTCACAAACTTTGGATCTACTGCCAATTCTTGAATCCCCAATGTGTGCCTTCTTCCTTCTTCCTTCAAATCACCCAAAAAGGCAAGAAAGCTTGAATGAGCAACAATGGAGGCTTAGGGTTTCTGGTTCTGGACTATAGGGCCGCAACTGAGCCCTAGGAAAGAGAATAAGATGCTTAAATAAGGTACCAAGTCCCGAAATTAGGGTTTCCAAACCCAGACCAGACTCGCCGAGTCCACTTGCCGACTCGCCGAGTCGGTCAATTGCTTTACACCCGGATCCCGCTCCGACTCGCCGAGTTTCTCCCTGGACTCGACGAGTCAACCCTCTTCAACTTAGGGTTTTTCCTTTCCTTTTTTGACCTTTCTTATTTCGGGTGTTACAACTCTCCCCCACTTAAACTAAACTTCGTCCTCGAAGTTTGCTATGGCTAACTGTTCTGCGAACTGCCTCCAACTCTCTGCCTGGAAAATCTAACACCCTTTTGTCCATCACTCCAGCCACTCACAGTGCCGGTCACTACTGTTGGTACATACTGAATCCTTCTCTTTTCTATAATTTCCTCTAGGCTACTTCCTCCGACTGAAATCCTGTTGCCCCTCATCCGCCTATCGGATGCACTGAGACTACCCAGGTCTAACTAATCTGTCAATATCTGAGTTACCGGACTCCCACCGGTCACTGTACTCCGACACCATCTCCTAGTCGTTCCCGACGACTCTTGAAGATACTTCGGCTATCTATAACTGTTCTATCCATTCTGCCATCCATACTGAAACGATGCTGCTGGAGCCAGCCTGCTTATCTCTCATCTGATTACTCAACTCCTACTAACTCGAGTCTTCCATCCTGAAGGAAAAAGTGCCTGCCTAGCTATCCTTACAGATCACTTATACTTGGCAGAAGGCTCGACTGATCCTACTGAGAGGGACTTGCCATTTCCAAATCAACCAACTATATCGTCAACACTTGCATTCCAACACAAATACTAATACTGTCCAAAATTCTGAAACTTTCCAAACACTGAACTGCCTGCAATACTGAACATGCCTGAAACTCTAAACTGCCCGAAACGTTGAACCGACTGAAACGCTGAACGGCCTGAGACACTGAACTGATTGAAACACTGAGCTGCCTGAAACACTGAACTGACTGAAACACTGAGCTGCCTGAAACACTGAACTGGTTGAAACACTGAGCTGCCTGAAACACTGATCTGACTGAAACACTGAGCTGCCTGAAACACTGAACTGACTGAAACACTGAGCTGCCTGAAACACTGAACTGACTGAAATACTGAGCTACCTGAAACACTGAACGGGCTGAAACACTGAGCTGCCTGAAACACTGAACTGGCTGAAACACTGAGCTGCCTGAAACACTGATCTGACTGAAACACTAAGCTGCCTGAAACACTGAACTGACTGAACACTGAACTCCAACCCAACAGTGGAGTCAAAGGACTCCTCACTTAGTCGCTTCCACGACTTCTGAACGAAATCTTCCTCTGGGAGTAGTTTCCACTAGTTATCCTGTCACTGCGACTCTAACGATCTTCCGATCCAACCGATTGGGTCCATACGTCACATCCTGACATCATCAATTTCACGACTAATATCATGATGGCTCCCAGATTGACGGTAGCCCTTAACATACCCGAACCCCAACGGTCCGCTGCTACTCTGATCTCATAACTGATGCGACGATCTACTGACAAATCGCCGACTTAACCATAACTGAACCATTTGGGAAATCCGAAATCTAACCCGTGGATTCCCATATCCTCACTGCTGCACTCGGACTGGTGGGTACTACTGCTTTCCCACGTCCAACACGCACTCATGCTACCTACCAATCTGATAAAGGCTGCGACTACGCTTGCGGACTTACAACTCTCTAATACTATCTGGCTCCTAGTGAATGCTACGGCTACCCCCGCAGACTTACAACACTACTACTACTATCTGACTGCTAGTAAATGCTACGGCTACCCCCGTAGACTTACAACACTACTACTACTATCTGACTGCTAGCGAATGCTACGGCTACCCCCGCAGACTTACAACACTACTACTACTATCTGACTGCTAGTGAATGCTACGGCTACCCCCGTAGACTTACAACACTACTACTACTATCTCGAGGACATCCTGACTATCCCTAGTCCCGCTAGTGATTCCTTATCCCGATTTCTCAAAACCAGCCCTCAATCTTTGAATATTGCATCATCCTCGACATCTTATATCCTTGATATACTTAGCGCTTCGTCGAGGAACTCTTCGGCTTGGTTCCCAAACCAACCGTCCACTAATCCGGATACAAGAAGCTAATGTTGGGAAGTTTCCAAACTCCCAACTCCTGAATCTACGCAATCCTGCATGCTGACTCTGCCACTGGCTACAATACGAAGAATCTCTTGCTAACCGCTCTCAGGATCCTCATTCCGACTCACTTGAGCCTCTACAGGTGGTCCTCCAATCCTGGATTCTCAACCAGCTTCTAACCATCTCGATTACATGGACTAACTGCTGGAAAGGTCCTCGAACTCCCAAATCTGAACTCCTCAATCTATCGATTACTGTACTACAATCATTTCAGAGGCCACGCAATCATTCTGAGTCTACGTGGCTCTTATTCTTGTATACTTGGAAGGGTTCTCCCCCACTTGGATTCGACTAGATCCTTACTGCTCATTGGTCGAAAGGATTTCCAACCTTCCTTTCATTAGAAGGGCGATATGCTGACCGCCGACGTTTACCCTTGCCAGCGCTCCAACTAACTCCTGCCAGGTCCGCACCCTTCCTGCTATCTGACTGAGCACCCTTCGATCCTTAACTGTAATTGCTTTAGGGACTACATCCCGAGAATCTGCGTTTGGGGTGCACCTCCCCAACCCACTTTCTTACTGACCGCTAGCTACTCCACTAAAAACTCTGAACTATCACAACTGAGAATATAATTGATCATTACTCGACTAACGCCCTCCGCAAGTAGTAAAGCACTACTGCATCTTACATATACATGGTACAGTTACTGTATCCGAAATAACCTGATCTAGAGGGAACGACCTCCATTTCACCATTCAAATTCCAAGGTATGCAGATGGCATAAAACTCGACCACAAGCAGGTAATATAATACCTCCACACTCAAGCTTACTGATAACCGTGCAGCAACAAAACAATAATATCACAATAATAGATGACAGAAAAGCAAAAGATACATACCTCCATCACTCAGTGCTGCTCGAATCCCTGCTGAAATCTACCGGAAAACTCGGCTCCGAGCCGTAAGCGCCCTTGCCCGGCCCTGATGTCCACTGGTGGCTTTCGAAGTCCTAGGGGCAGGAGCTGGCACCTGCCCTGCTGTATACAAACTCGGAAAGTGGGACTTCTTGTGGCCTCTCTGACATCAATGGAAACATATCGGGTCAAGTCCCTGGGCAATGGTAGTAGTACAATCCCTGCTGATATGACCCATTTGACCGCATCTGAAACAGCCCAAATCATCACCATTTCTACGCCTGCACACACCCATGTGCGTCCTTCCACACTTCCCGCATCGACTGCGGTTCTGATAGTTCCCCGTCCTCAAATCCGAACCCTTGGGCCTCTTACCCGAACCTGAGGCTACCTGAGTCTCATCCGTTTTCCTCTTCCTTTCCGACTCCCTGCCCGCCGACTGAACAACAGCTGTCTGATCCTGGAGCCTCTCGATCAATCTATCAGTGATCCTCACGACCATGTCGGACAAATCCTCGCGAATGGCTCGCGAAACTTCCTCAACTATCCAATCATATAGAGGTCTCTCCGGGAGACAGGGTGCCCCACTCACTCCTGTCCCATGATGGCAGAAACTAGAAATGGGATCTCCCTCCCTGATGGATCCCTGAACTCCATAAGATTCGGGACCTAGACGAGCCCCAAACTGTCCTGAAACTATCCCGGCCTTAAAGGCCTCAAGATGACGGTCCATGAGCTCCACAATGGCCTCTCTAACCGAACCGAAAATCACTGGAGTCTGATCAATGATGTGGCGCGTGATTTCTGCGGAAATGAAATCCCTCATCTGATCATTAAGCTGCCCAACTCTAAAGCCCGAGCCAGTCCTTCCTCGACGTCTGAACTGCTAACTGGTAGCTCACGCAATGTCACCATGCTGAAAATATAACAATTCCTGATCAATTTACACACTACTGCTGAGGGATTTCTCACTCACTCCACCATTCCCTGGTTTCGTCTTGGCCCCTCTTGAATCAAGTGCGGATCCTCTGCTTTCAGTAGTATGGGCCCCTACTACCTTCCACATCTATCCGCACTTTCCTCAAGAGTTACCTCAACTCCACCAAATCACTTCTACTACTACTGATCTCTGCTACCCTCATCCTAGGCTTGCCCTAGGGAACTTCTGACTCCACCCAAACCAGTCCTCAGCTACCGAAGGCCTCCTTGTAATGCTAATTAGCCACCACCTGAATATCATCACATGCAATGAGGCTCGGATAATCCTTCGAGTAAAAGACTCGTCCCTACAACGGTTGGACTCAGACAAGAGCTGCGCAATAGGGCCAAATCCAGCACTCTAAGATTATTCAACCCTGATCACATGTGATGTGACGTATTCACCTAATGGCTAACTCCCACCACTCAAAGTCACACAAAGCACAAAGCAAACAGCATTCGGATAAAGGAAACGTGCTCAGGCAAAACTATTCTCATAACAAGAAACTGCACTAGCATACAATGCTAAGCTCATACTATCAGGCATAACCTACACAGGCTATCCTACTACTGTCTACTCAATACTAGCATGCAATTCTCATCAAGCTGGAACACATAAAGCAGGCACATAAGGCATCATCCTAGATCCTTAATCCTATTCTAGCATGCTGTTCTACTGAAGCTGAAACTGAAACTGAAACTGATACTGATAATCATAACATAACTCGTATGGGTGAATTGGGAGTACTTACTTGAGCTCGGCTGATTGCATGCACCACACCTTTTTTTTGTTAAAGAATTCTTTTCTTTTTAAGTGCTTTTTAAGATTCCATTTGAAAACGTTTTTCCTTTTTGAAAATCTTTTTATCTTTCCCTTAGTTTGAGTCCAGATACACCCGGAGGTGCATCCGAATCCCTCAAACCAAGGCTCTGATACCAACTTGTAACGACCCAAAAATCACGACTAAAAATTTCTTTTAAAACATTACTAAAACTAGATTTATAAACAACGTATCATAAGTCAAACATAACTTTCGAGTATTAAATTCAAAACATAATATCATTATCAGAGTCAAACATTCCCAGGCTAACTGACTATGGTGTGTGCTCTGCAATCTTCCCGAGCTCCTCTTTTGAAAACCGAGTACCTGAAACCAAAACTGAAAACCGTAAGCACGAAGCTTAGTGAGCTCCCCCAATCTACCACATACCACACAATAACATATAAAGCACATACTGGGCCTTGCCCACTGCATCGGACCGAAGTCCGGACTAACTGGGGCCTTGCCCCCTACATCGGACCGAAGTCCGAAGCTGACATCGGACTGAAATCCGAAGCTGACTGGGACCTTGTGCCCTACATCGGACCGAAGTCCGAAGCTGACTGAACATAGCATAAACATATCCACTAGCATAAACACATAAACCCTGTCTGAGCCACGAAGGCATCAAACATACTAACTACTACATCAGACCGAAGTCCGAAGCTGACTGGGACATTCGTCCCCTACATCGGACCGAAGTCCGAAAACTACTGCTAGCTAAACGGGTCGGCATTGTGGCCTTAGACCCGTTCCTACTGAAGGGAAACTCACCTGAACTGCTGAGCTCTGCTGATAAACCTCTGGCTGCTACTCGACAGTCCCCTGAACCGCTGCTTCTCTAGCTCCCCGAGCTATCAATATGCATATAACACTTAGTCTGACAGTCAACTAAGTCAACTCTAGTCAAAGTCAAAATCCTGGTCAAAGTCAACCTTCCAGGTCAACCCTACTCGCCAAGTCCTCCTAATGACTCGCCGAGTTCATAAGCTCAGGGTCTTTCTATTCGCGACTCTACTCGCCGAGTCATTCTATGACTCGCCGAGTCCAACTAGTTCCAAGTCTTGTCCTGACCAACTCGCTGAGTCACCACCCGACTCACTGATTCGAGTCTCAACTCGAAGGGTTTGAGGTTTCGCGACCTGACTCGCTGAGTCCACTAATAGACTCGCCGAGTCCAAGGCAATCTTCAACCAACTCGTCGAGTTGTTCTTCCAACTCGCCGAGTTCATGCTTAACTTCATCCGACTCGACAAGCTGTTCATCCCACTCGTCGAGTTCCTTCTCATCTTCAAGCTACTCGCCGAGTCCACTCGAAGGACTCGCCGAGTCTATTCAGATCTCCATACATGCAGAGGACTTTTGATTCATGTATGGACTCCATACTGTAGATCTACCCTTCCCAAGCCTATTCCCCACGTAAAGTTGCAAACTTTACGTGTAGAGAAGGAGATCTAGGCACCATTCACCATAAACTAGGGTTTAAGACAAAGGGGCTCAACAATCAACCCATAGACTAATGCTTTATGATTCTCTAGGCCAAGATACACATAGATCTGAAGTAGCAACTTCAGATCTGGGCTTCTAACTCGAAATGGATCAAGAACTTGCCCTAAAAGCCCCAAATCCTATGATAAAGGTTGATCTAATGCAAAAGAGGGAAGGTCACGACTCATTACCTTCAAATGCTCTGGAAGACCTCACAAACTCTGGATCTACTGCCAATTCTTGAATCCCCAATGTGTGCCTTCTTCCTTCTTCCTTCAAATCACCCAAAAAGCAAGAAAGCTTGAATGAGCAACAATGGAGGCTTAGGGTTTCTGGTTCTGGACTATAGGGCCGCAACTGAGCCCTAGGAAAGAGAATAAGATGCTTAAATAGGGTACCAAGTCCCGAAATTAGGGTTTCCAAACCCAGACCTGACTCGCCGAGTCCACTTGCCGACTCGCCGAGTCGGTCAATTGCTTTACACCCGGATCCCGCTCCGACTCGCCGAGTTTCTCCCTGGACTCGACGAGTCAACCCTCTTCAACTTAGGGTTTTTCCTTTCCTTTTTTGACCTTTCTGATTTCGGGTGTTACAGGATGTTATTGTTTCATTCATCTTTTCTTTGTTGAATGTGATCTATGACAGAAAGATTTAAAAGTTGAAGCCGAAAAAACTCTACCCTTTTAGCCAGGTAATTTATATTTAACATCAATATGTTTTAGTTTTAGATAATAAAATAATATATTTTACATAGTTCTTAAATATTTTTGTTTCCTAATTTTATAGGTGGCAAATTAGTCATTCAGCTGGATCAGAGTCTGCTTACAAACACATGGACACATAGTGGAGTTCCTTTTATCCATCAACCTAAATGATCCAAGTGTTAAATGGTAAAAAAACGAGCCATTATTTCATATTTGGAGTTACAGATATAATTTTCACTTGACTCCTATTTTAGACTAAATTACATAAACATGCTGCATATCAATCACAATTGAATTCGAATTGGGTTTTTGAGAGATGGATCTGACGAGGGCTTTGATTGATCATATGTGTACTTAGTAGAAAAATCAACGAGTAATATATCCATTCATAGCTTGGTGTATCTTTCTTAATAATTTATTCAACTCCTTTAGTACCAAATTTATTATATCCAAAATTAGAATACAATGAATAAAAAATGTCTTCACATTCTTTCAACTCATTATTTTAGACTTTTAACATTTATGTTTCTATCTTTCTTTCCACCTCCTAACACACTTACATTTTACCAACAATATGGGATTAATTTGTTAGCTAATAATAAAAATTAAAAAAAAAATCGTAACTGAATTAACCAATAATAACAACCTACATTTTAACCAATAATAGCAACTTACTTATATTTTTAAGCAATAATAGAAACGTTCTTATCTTTTTAAACAATATTAAAAAGTACTAATATGTTTAACCAATAAAAACAATGTACTAATCTTATAACCAATAATAACAACATGTGTCTCTTATTAACCAATAATAGCCACATGCTTATCTTTTTAACCGATTATAGCAACATACACATCTTCTTAACCAATAAGAGCAAAAAACTTATTCGTTTACGCATATTTATGTGAAAGCATCGGATCTGCTGTGGTAAAGTGGGTCTTTTATTATTTTTTCCAATTTGGTTCATTTTCCATTTCTTGATTATAAGTGCAGTAAATAGCACTGTATTTTCAATTAACAGTTTTTCCCGGTTTTCTTAAATTAGTTTTTTTTTTTCAAAAAAGAAGCACCAACTACCAATGTACTTTGAATTTTATCTTATCACTTGAAGAGTGAATTAGCCGAGTCCTGGAAAATAAGACATGGGTATGTAAGCAAAAAAGAAAACTACTTTTAAAGATGTATTTTCATTGAATCTTTTACATTTGTGATTACTTTTTAAATGATTTGTCAACCAATGGAGTTGTTATAATGTATCAAATTGTACACCATATTCTATTATGTTTTTATTTTCAGGTTTGGGCAGATGATGGTCATAATGATGATTGGCGTTGTGTGCAGCCTTTAGGCGAATCAAACAGGTATCCAACACTCTTTCTGTTAACATTTTCGGGAATGCTAAAATTTAATGAATTAATAATTACAATGATTTTCAGTGGACACTCATCAACAGTATTGGCGTTATCTTTTAATAGCACTGGAGATAAAATAGTTACATGCACGTATAGTAATATTTGATTACTAATATAATTATTTAAAATAATTTAAAATTAGTTTTGGTGACATTTGCAGTGATGATCTTATCATTAAGGTGTGAGATGTGGATATTATAAGTTCGCAATCTGGTGATGGCAATCAATCTTGGTAAGATAAGATGATTTGTTTTCCCCTTAAAAAAAAAAAAAAAAAAAAAAAAAAAAAAAAAAAAAAAAAAAAAAAAAAAAACTGATTTCCTGTTATGTATTTTGTTGAATAAAAAATAACCATATATTAAAACTGTGTACTGTGTATGGGTTACATAATGGGATTGATTTTTGGTTATTGAGGTGGATGGTGCTTTGTATAAGTTTCTCCTCAAGAAGGAAAAAGCTCATGAGATGGACATAAATTCGATGCAATGGAGCTCTACTGTAAGTCAAAAAATAGCAACGTACTTTTGTTTATTTGTTTATTACATTTATTGCAATATGCTTTCATTTCTTTATGCAGAAGCTAGTGTTCGACAACAACTATGAGACTTCAAAAACGCTGAAGGCCATGCAGGAAATGGAAAACAAATATGACGAACTTATCAACAATCTCAAAAAAGATATCAAAAACCTCCCTGAAGACAAATATCCATACGTGTAATATGTTTGTTTGTTTTATAATATTTTGATATGTTGCGTTCAACTACTTCCATTCCTAAATTTCTATATAAGACCTATCCAAAAATCTCCTGTATGTTAAATATATCTTCATCAATATAATGGTATGTTGCAGTACATACCTAAAAGAACAAAAAAAAAAATATGAATCAGCGCCAACGAGCGCGCATGATTCTCATCTAGTTACTATCAAATGTTTTAATCACTCCCTGCGAATCTTTGTTAGAAGTTAAATTCCATGTTTCTTTTAATCCTTTTATCCTAAATGTTTCTCTTTTAATGCTTCAAACTTATGAACTCATTAATTTATGAAATTTTAAAACGATCAATACAATTTCTGAATTCATCAAGCAAGCAATCAACCACTCACTATGAATATGTGATCAATACAATTTCTGAATTCATCAAGCAAGCAATCAACCACTCACTATGAATATGTGATTTAGCTTTTAAGAATATAAATTAGTGAATTTATAAAGTTATGATTTTAAATTCTTAATTTTATCCATATATAATATATGTCTATGTAATATATAATATTAATACTCTACTATATAAATTCTATATAAATATATAATATAAAATTATAAATTATACATAATATTAAAAAACCGTTATATTACCACGATAACCGTGATTTCAAATAACGGCATGTGACCGCTACTAAAATTTTGAACGCGATAACTGCATATGTCATATTGACACTTCAATTTTCAACTTTATAAAATATCATTATCACCCATTTATTTTATAAACTTTAATGTTTATTTTCCGTAGTATTCATACTCTGATTTTCATTAATAATATTCGTTCACTACCATAAAAAATTACTAATTTTTACATGTTTATTTTTATGTATGTATTGGTATGAGTTTAAGGTGGACAATCTTTCAATGTAAATTTATAACTTTCATTCCTTAATTTAAAAAAATAAATAAAAAACTTACTTGCTTATATTTATTTATGTGTCAGTATAAATCGAGTTTGTTTTCGTTTCGACATCACTTCGTTTTTTTTTTTTTTTACATTTTCGTGTTTTTTCGTTCGCTTCCTACATATGAGTCGGACCATATATAATATGGTTTTTATTATTTGAATTTTTGTTCGTTAACTTTTAAATAAATAAATTTTAATTATTTTTATGTACATATCGATATAAACTTCAGTTTCGTGCTTATTTTTATGTACAGTTTTCAACGTATGAATTTGATCACGTATAATTCGTTTTCATTCGACGATGTATATTGGTGTTAGTTGGTTCTACGGACCTTATATACTTATTTGTTAACAAATGCAACGGTACCTAACTTTTATCAACACAATTGTCAGAATTTAATTTACAAAATGACTTTACAAAAACTTAACTTACAAAATGACTTTACAAAAACTAATTTTTTACATGCTTATATTTATGTAAATGTCGATATAAATTCGAGGTGGTCAATTTTTACATGTAAATTTAAAACTTTCGTTGTTTAATTATATAAAATGTACTTGCTTTTTTATGTGCGTGTTAGCATAAATTAAAGTTTATTTACATTTCGATTTTTTTTTTATGTTTCAGGCGTTTGTATATATACGTTTCTTATGTATTAGTCAGGTCTCATATAATATATTTTTGATTATTTTAACTTTCTTTTGTTCACTTAAAAAAAAAAGCTCACTTACTTATGTTTATGTATATGATCATATAAATTTTAGTTTCTTTATGTTTTCATGCTAATTTTTATATACATTTCCTACGTATAAACTCGGTCATATATAATACGTTTTCATTCGATGTTATATATAGATAGTTGATACTACTGACCTTATATATTTATCTACCTATGAATTCAAAATCACCTAACTTTTAACAATATATATATATATATATATATATATATATATATATATATATATATATATATATATATATATATATATATATATATAGAGAGAGAGAGAGAGAGAGAGAGAGAGAGAGAGACACATATATATCGTCGAACGTTACAGAGACGTCGATCCTTGTATGTTGAATTTATATATATATATATATATATATATATATATATATATATATATATATATATATATATATATATATATATATATATATATATATATATCATATGATAAATTACATACTGTTATTTAGGATAAAAGTGATTGTGTCTTGTTATTTAGGATAGAAGTTGACAAAACTAAAAATATCAACTTATTATTCCTCGGTACCTAAAGAATAATTTTGTTTTAATTGATTTACTATTTTTGCAACCGCATAACACAAGTAACCGGTTGAATATTAAAAATATTAAATGTAATTATTAAGTTAAAGAGTGAATTAGGTAAACCGTAAATTGTAATATTTAAATATTATTTTTTCCGCCATGATAGTCTTTAAGACAACTAGGTTTGGACAACTAGTTAATGGATATTATCACATTCAAAAGTGTCACGTTACATGTTATGTCAATAAGTTGTTAGGCTAGTGGGTGTGGACTCGACTACCAGTTCAGCAACCTTGGCGAACACTAGGGTGAGGCCTCGGCACGCCGAGTTCGGCGCTGCAACTCGGCGATGGTTAACCGATAAGATAGATTTTTTTTTTCTTTTAACCCATTTATTATTTATACCTCTTTTTCAAAAATTACTTTCTTTCCAAAAAATACCCAATTTAAAAAATATACCTATTTTTTTTTCAAAATTCAAATTTTAAAACCTTAATCTTCAACTATAAATACGCTCACCCTTATTCACTCTTCACCCATTCAAATCTCATTAATTCTATTCTCTTAACTTTTTTGTTTTTTTCATCATTTTCTACACATGATCACAAAAATTGGCTATTATTTTGAAGACTGATGAAGAGATCTTACTCACTCGTTCATGGATTGATGTAACAAAAGATCTACACCACAGTGACTACCTTTAACTACTTTTTGGAGTAAAGTCGTCGACATATACAACTGTTAAGCCCTTCAACCTCGAAGAAAGGATCTACTCTACGCCAAATGGAGAAACGCACACGCACTCACAACTAGTTTTACCATTGTGTTTCGTAGGGTGATGCATGATGCCGAAAATGCTAAAAGCAAAAATACTTAATTTGCTAAGAATGTTTTTGAGGTTTACCATCTTGAAACTGTCAAAGTGTAACATTCGGAATTTCAGGTATTATATTTATTCATTTTTATTTCGAGTTTTGTGAGAGGACTCGGCGAGTTGGTGCGTAGACTCGTCGAGTAGAGACGTGGTTTCTCACCCGGATTAATGACCGGACTCGACGCGTCGCATTGGTGGACTCAGCGAGTCCACGCTGTTTAATGAAACCCTAATTTCTCGGGTTTGGGGCCTATTTAAAGGGCCTCATGGCCGTCATTTGTGCTCACCAGCCCCCAGAGCGAAACCCTAGTGAGCTTGAGCGTTTGGAGTGAGAGAAGGAGGCATTGTTGACCTTGGTGGTGTTGTCTAGCAAGGGAAAGGAAGCTATAGCCAAGAGGAAGCAAGAGGGTTAACTTCCTGAAGATCTGAGGTCCAGAACATCACGTTTGAGGTACTGTTTTCAAATCATTTTCTGTTGAGGTGATGTTCATGTTGATTTAGGGCTTATTGAGCCCTTTTGTGACTAGATCTAGTGCTCCCATGGTCCCTTAAGCGAGTAAGGTTATGGATCTGGACCCATGGAGGTGCAGAGTGCCTCTTTGTCCAAGCTTTATACGAGTCTATGGAGGTTTTGGTTTGGGATCATTATGTTTGAGGTTAAAACACCATTTATGAGTCAATAGGTGTGATATGAGCGCCAAGACATAAACTTTACGTGATAAATAATCTTGGAAAGACTGGATCTATGAGTTAGTGGAACAGATCTGACCTTAGAAGGTCGTTTGGGGTTGTGCATGGAATGCACTCGTCGAGTCCATTGGCAGACTCGACGAGTTGGAGCGAGTGGTTCCGTGTTTTCGAACCAGGGGTTGAGGAACTGAGTTGGGTGAGTGACTCGGTGATTCGAAAGGGGATTCAGAGGAATCGGGTCCCCGAAGGGACTCGGCGAGTCCACGCCAGACTCGGCGAGTTGGGTTGACCGTTGACCAGATTTGACCGATGTTGACTTGATAGAGTTAGTCAACCCTAGTTTGGAAAGTGTTAATTAGAGATGTAATTGTGTTATAGGAGGACTATAGCTCGGGTGATCGAGCACTAGAGATTTCAGGGATTTACGAGTTACCGAGATACGCAAGGTGAGTCTTCTCACTATACTTTACCTTGAGTAGGTAATTAGAGTTATGTGATACAGTGTTGTATGCTATATATGTCTTATGTGTTGCACTGCATTATTCTATGTGATTTATGTTGTGCATGCTACAGAGTTAGAACCGGAAGGTTCACAGAGATAGAGTCTGAGGGTTCATGGAGTTGGGTGCACGGACCCAAAGAGTTATAGCCTCGAGTGGCTAATATGTGTTCTATATATGGTATTTTGGGGAACTTACTAAGCTTTGTTCTTATAGTGTTTGGTGTTATTTATTTCAGGTACTAGTGAGGATCGCGGGAAGGCGCCGGCCTGATCAGTACACACACGGAATTTTTATGTTATGAGATCTTGGGATTTTTATATGCTATGGATTTGAGATTCAAACAATGATGTTTTTATGAATACTAAATGAATTATGTTTTTATAAAATGCGAAAAATTGTTTTGAAATTTACGGTGTTACAAGTTGGTATCAGAGCCTTGGTTTGAGGGATTCGAGTACACCTTCGGGCGTATTTGAACTCAAACTGAGGATTTGAGAAATATTTTCAAAAAGAGTAAGAGATTTTTTGGAAAACGCCGAGCAGAGTCGTGTGTACGATCAGTCAGCGCCCGAACGGTGATTTCCCAAGATACCTTTATGTTATATGCTTATGATATTGATATGATGTATTCTCGTGCTAGAGTGGGCTAGGTACTCCTATTAGGACTAGAGTGGCCTGATTTGTGATGCCTTAGCCTAAGGAGGGGTGAGCTGCTATGAGATGCTTGAGAGTGAGTAGGTAGCAGCGAGGAGCTTATGAGAGATCTGTTAGAGAAAGGATTTTGCATAATAGAGTACTTGGGACTTGGGATCCTAGGAGGAGGACTTGGGTTGTATACTGACGCGGTGTGGAACGTAGTATTGGGCCTGTACTACTGGAAACACCGGGCGGAGTACAGTTCAAGTAAGAATCTTCGGGATGCCGGGAAACAAGGAGGGACGAGTTATCGAGTGCGAGTATGCTCGAGTGAGTTTCTAATATATCGTATGTTGTTTTTCAGAGGTAGATCATGGTGAGGACACGTCATGCGCCAGAGAGCAGCGAGACCAGTGATGAGGAGATCCGCCGGATCATCCATGAGGAGGTGGCTGCGGCCATCAGGGAAGAGATACCAGAGATGTTCGGGTCTATCAAGACCACGCTGATTGAGACTTTTGACGAGCGTTATGCCGCTCTTTCTGAGGCTGCTGTTGCGGCGGCCACCGCAACCATTGCTGCTGCTAGGCCGCAAGCGGGTGACTCGTTGTTGTTTAGGGAGTTCAGCAACACGAAGCCACCAGAGTTTTACGGGACGCAGGAGCCGATTGCAGCGATGAGATGGGTATCTGACATTGAGGGGTGTTTCTACACATGCTCGTGCCCGGAGCACTTGACGGTTCGGTTTGCGCTGAACCAGCTTCACCTGGGGGCGAAGGATTGGTGGAAGTTCACGACAGCACACTATTCTCCAGCAGAGCTTGCTGTGGTGACCTGGGAGAGGTTCACCACCATGTTTCGTAATGAGTACGTTCCCCCGGTGGAATGGGATCGGTTGGCACAGTAGTTTTTGACCCTCAAGCAGGGTACAAAGTCCGTTACGGTTATCACCAGGATGTTTCATGAGAGGGCGATGTTCTACCCTGAGCACGTGTCTACTGAGTAGGCACGTATGAGCCGTTATTTGAATATTTTGCGGAGAGATATTCGGGAGTTCGTGGAGAACTCCTCGTACCGGACATTTGCCGAGCTTCAGGAAAATACCCGGAAGAGGGAGATTGAGCTAGAGACTCAAGCTAGGGAGGAGGCGGAGTCTCAAGGGAGGGATCGGCGACCGGCACAGTCCCAGCCGGCAGCCAAGCGGGCCAAGCCCGCTGATCCCAAAGCAGGGAGCCAAAAGGGCCGCAATTTTGGAAAGTGCGGCAAGGATCATGATGGATTTTGTAGAGCTGGATCTTGCTATAAGTGTGGCAAGGAGGGGCATATGGCCAAGGACTGCCCCAAGGGGTTTGCAGTGTGTTTCCACTGCAACCAGACCGGACACCGGAAGGCCGAGTGTCCACTGCTGCGAGGGTCAGCACAAGGAGCTTCTCAGGGAACTGCCCCTGCTGCGATTAGAGCTTCGGATAGTTGGCCAGTGAAGACCGAGACGCCGAAGGCTTGGGGGAGAGCCTTCCAGTTGACTGCGGAGGTCCGCGCAACGCCCAATGTCGTGGCTGGTATGTATTCTTTCATGTATTTATTTTAATGTTTGAGATTTTCTGCTTATTTTATGCTATGCGTAGGTACTTTTATTGTGAGTTCTGTACCTGATTTGGTGTTATTTGACTCGGGTGCGAGTCGATCTTTTGTATCGTTGGCTTTTAGTCAGCACATCAGTATTAGTCGGGAGGCGTTGAGTCGACCTCTGAGAGTCTCCATCGCCGATGAGAGAGCAGTGAATGCCACGGAGGTGACTCGAGTGTGTGTACTCGAGATCTTCGGTGTAGAGTTTCCTATTGATTTGATCCCGATTGCGATGGGGGATGTCTGTGTCATTGTAGGCATGGATTGGTTGAGCAGATTTGGAGCCATTATCGATTGCCAGAGGCAGCTGGTGACTATACGAGACCTAAGTGGGGGAGTTCTTATGGTGTACGGCGAGGGTACACATCCCGATTCAACGTTTTGTTCGGCTGCTAGGGCGAGACAGAGCCTACAGCAGGGTTGTAGTGGTTTTGTAGCATATGTGGTGGACACGAGAGTTGGTGCAGAGAGACTGAGTTCGGTTGAGGAGGTTCCGATAGTGCAGGAATTCCCGGATGTCTTCCCCGAGGAGTTACCGGGTGTGCCTCCCGAGAGGCAGGTTGAGTTTCGCATTGATTTGATTCCGGGGGCAGCTCCTATTGCCAAGGCGCCCTATCGCCTTGCACCTCCAGAGATGCAGGAGCTATCCTCGCATCTTCAGGAGCTGCTGGGGAAGGGGTTTATTCGGCCGAGTAGCTCGCCGTGGGGAGCACCGATCCTTTTTGTGAGGAAGAAGGATGGTTCGCACCGAATGTGCATAGATTATCGAGAGCTGAACAAGTTGACGGTCAAGAACCGTTATCCTTTGCCGAGGATCGATGATTTGTTCGATCAGCTGCAGGGAGCATCTTGGTTTTCCAAGATTGATCTGAGATTTGGATATCATCAGATGAGGGTGCGCAAGGAGGATATCCAGAAGACTACATTCAGGACTCGTTATGAGCATGACGAGTTCGTGGTGATGCCATTCGGGCTCACCAATGCGCCTGCAACGTTCATGGATCTCATGAACAGGGTATGCAGACCGATGCTGGATCGTTCAGTGATTCTGTTCATTGACGACATATTGTTTTATTCGAGGACCAAGGAGCAGCATGAGGAGCATTTGCGAGAAATCCTCAATGTGCTGAGATCGGAGAGGCTTTATGCCAAATTCTCCAAGTGCGATTTTTGGTTACGAGAGGTGCAATTCCTTGGTCACCTCGTTAACCAAAAAGGGATTTTGGTCGATCCGGACAAGATCGAGGCGGTGTTGAGATGGGAGGTGCCGAAATCTCCTTCCGAGATCATGAGTTTTCTAGGGTTGCCCGGCTATTATTGGACGTTCATCAGGGGTTTCTCCAAGATTGTTGTTCCTCTCACTAGGTTGACCCGGAAGGGTGTGGTGTTCAGCTGAGGCCCAGAGCAGCATGCCTCATTTGAGACTCTTCGCCAGAGATTATGCGAAGCCCCGGTGTTGACTCTTCCAGATGGAATGGCGGACTTCGTGGTGTATTGTGACGCATCGATATCTGGGTTGGGCGCGGTGTTGATGTAGAGGGGACATGTGATCGCGTACGCATCGAGGCAGCTGAAGCCTCACGAGGCAAGGTATCCCACCCACGATCTAGAGTTGGGGGCTATGGTGTTCGCCCTCAAGATTTGGCGCCATTACCTGTATGGGGTTCGGTGTACGATATACACGGACCACAAGAGTTTGAAGTATTTGATGGATCAGCCAAACCTGAACATGCGTCAGAGAAGATAGTTGGATGTAGTAAAGGATTATGATTGTGAGATCCTTTACCACCCGGGCAAGGCTAATGTGGTAGCCGACGCCCTGATTCGTAGGACAGAGAGCGCCCCGATTCAGGATATTTGTATGAGATTGCCGGTGATGACTCCGGTGTTGGACACCATCAGAGGGGCTCAGGCTGAGGCAGTAAGACTGAAGAACCGTAAGAGAGAACGAGTAATCGGTCAGGTATCAGAGTTCGTAACCGATAGCAGAGGGATTATGATCTTCCAGGGTCAGATTTGGGTCCCGTTTGTTGGAGGAACGCATAGCATCTTGATGGAGGAGGCGCATAGATCGAGATTCTCGATCCATCCCGGGGCCACTAAGATGTTTCGGGATATTAAAAGGGAATATTGGTGGCCCTATATGAAGAGAGATGTAGCGTGGTTTGTTGAGAGGTGCCTAACCTGTCGTAGGGTTAAGGTCGAACATCAGTGGCCGCATGGCAAGTTGCAGCCACTGGAAGTCCCAGAATGGAAAATGGAGCAGATATCCATGGATTTTATCACCAAATTGCCGAGAACGGCGAGGGGTGTCGATGCGATTTGGGTGATAGTAGACCGTTTGAAAAAGAGCACTCACTTTCTTGCCATTAGTGAGAGTTCTTCTGCGGAAAAGTTAGCAGAGGTATATGTGAGAGAGGTGGTATCGCGGCATGGGGTGCCGATCTCGATTGTGTCAGATCGAGATGTGCGTTTCACTTCCAGATTTTGGAAGAAATTCCATGAGGATTTGGGTACGAGGCTGCATTTTAGTACCGCATACCACCCAAAGACTGACGTTCAGAGTGAGCGGACGATTCAGTCGCTTGAGGACATGCTCCGAGCATGTGTGTTGGATTTTGGCGGGAGTTGGGACACGTATTTGCCCTTAGCAGAGTTCTCCTACAATAACAACCATCATTCGAGCATTGGTATGCCGCCTTTTGAGTTGTTGTATGGGAGGAGGTTTCAGACTCCCATTTGTTGGGGAGAGGTAGGGCAACGAGTGATGGGTAGCACAAAGATTGTGCTTCAGGTGACAGAGCAGATACAGCGGGTCAGGCAGAGATTGTTGACCAATCAGAGCCGCTAGAAGAGTTATGCGGATAGACG
This sequence comes from Lactuca sativa, assembly GCF_002870075.4. Classification (NCBI taxonomy): domain Eukaryota; kingdom Viridiplantae; phylum Streptophyta; class Magnoliopsida; order Asterales; family Asteraceae; genus Lactuca; species Lactuca sativa. The sequence continues at coordinate 225,033,918 of NC_056631.2, read as the reverse complement.
TTGATCCGAGCTTGAGTTCCAGGTCGGTGATTATGTTCTCCTGAAGGTATCTCCTTGGAAAGGAGTGATTCGATTCAGGAAGAGGGGCAAGCTAGGGCCCTGGTATATTGGGCCGTTCAGAGTGATCGTGAGGGTGGGCAGGGTAGCGTATCGCTTGGAGCTACTTGCGTAGTTGGAGCGGATTCATAATACCTTCCACGTGTCTCAGTTGAGGAAGTGTATAGCCCACGAGTCGGCGGTGGTGCCGTTAGAGGACATTCAGGTGGATGCGAGCCTAAACTACGCAGAGAGACCAGTTGCGATTGTGGATCGGAAGATCAAGGTTCTGAGGAACAAGGAGGTGCCTCTGGTACAGGTTCAGTGGCAACATCGGAGAGGATCCGAATTGACCTGGGAGCTGGAGCGTGAGATGCAGGAGCAGCATCCGGAGCTATTTCAGGGATGAGACTTCGAGGGCGAAGTCAGAAACAAGTGGGGGAGAATTGTAACATCCAGAATTTCAGGTATTATATATATTCATTTTTATTTTGATTTTTGTGAAAGGACTTGGCGAGTTGGTGCGTAGACTCGCCGAGTAGAGACGTGATTTCTCACCCGAATTAATGACCGGACTCGATGAGTCGCATTGGTGGACTCAGCGAGTCCGCGCTGTTTAATGAAACCCTAATTTCTCGGGTTTGGGCCTACTTAAAGGGCCTTATGGCCGTCATTTGTGCTCGCCAGCCCCCAGAGCGAAACCCTAGCGAGCTTGAGCGTTTAGAGTGAGAGAAGGAGCCATTGTTGACCTTGGTGGTGTTGTCTAGCAAGGGAAAGGGAGCTATATCCAAGAGGAAGCAAGAGGGTTAACTTCCTGAAGATCTGAGGTCCAGAACATCATGTTTGAGGTACTGTTTTCGAACCATTTTCTGTTGAGGTGATGTTCATGTTGATTTAGGGCTTATTGAGCCCTTTTGTGACTACATCTAGTGCTCCCATGGTCCCTTAAGTGAGTGAGGTTCTGGATTTGGACCCATGGAGGTCCAAAGTGCCTCTTTGTCCAAGCTTTATATGAGTCTATGGAGGTTTTGGTTTGGGATCATTATGTTTGAGGTTAAAACACCATTTATGAGTCAATAGGTGTGATATGAGCGCCAAGACATAAACTTTACGTGATAAATAAGCTTGGAAAGACTAGATCTATGAGTTAGTAGAACAGATCTGACCTCAGAAGGTCATTTGGGGTTGTGCATGGAATGCACTCGTCGAGTCCATTGGCAGACTCGACGAGTTGGAGCGAGTGGTTCCGTGTTTTCGAACCAGGGGTTGAGGAACCGAGTTGGGTGAGTGACTCGGTGAGTCGGAAGGGGATTCAGAGGAATCGGGTCCCCGAAGGGACTCGGCGAGTTGGGTTGACCGTTGACCAGAGTTGACCGATGTTGACTTGATAGAGTTAGTCAACCTTAGTTTGGAAAGTGTTAATTAGAGATGTAATTGTGTTATAGGGGGACTATAGCTCGGGTGATCGAGTACTAGAGATTTTAGGGATTTACGAGTTACCGAGATACGCAAGGTGAGTCTTCTCACTATACTTTACCTTGAGTAGGTAATTAGAGTTATGTGATACAGTGTTGTATGCTATATATGTCTTATGTGTTGCACTGCATTATTCTATGTGATTTATGCTGTGCATGCTACAGAGTTAGAACCGGAAGGTTCACAGAGATAGAGCCTGAGGGTTCATGGAGTTGGGTGCACGGACCCAAAGAGTTGTAGCCTCGAGTGGCTAATATGTGTTATATATATGGTATTTTGGGGAACTTACTAAACTTTGTTCTTATAGTGTTTGGTGTTATTTGTTTCAAGTACTGGTGAGGATCGCGGGAAGGCGTCGGCCTGATCTAGTACACACACGGAATTTTTATGTTATGAGATCTTGGGATTTTTATATGCTATGGATTTGAGTTTCAAAAAATGATGTTTTTATGAATACTAAATGAATTATGTTTTTATAAAATGCGAAAAATTGTTTTGAAATTTACGGTGTTACAAGTTGGTATCAGTGCCTTGGTTTGAGGGATTCGAGTACACCTTTGGGCGTATTTGAGCTCAAACTGAGGATTTGAGAAATATTTTCAAAAAGAGTAAGAGATTTGTTGGAAAACGCCGAGCAGAGTCGTGTGTACGATCAGTCAGGGCCCGAACGGTGATTTCCCAAGATACCTTTATGTTATATGCTTATGATATTGATATGATGTATTCTCGTGCTAGAGTGGGCTACGTACTCCTATTAGGTCTTGAGTGGCCTGATTTGTGATGCCTTAGCCTAGGGAGGGGTGAGCTGCTATGAGATGCTTGAGAGTGAGTAGGTAGCAGTGAGGAGCTTATGAGAGATCTGTTAGAGAAAGGATTTTGCATAATAGAGTACTTGGGACTTGGGATCCTAGGAGGAGGACTTGGGTTGTATACTGACGCGATGTAGAAGGTAGTATTGGGCCTGTACTACTGGAAACACCGGGACAGAGTACAGTTCAAGTAAGAATCTTCGGGATGCCGGGAAACAAGGAGGGACGAGTTATCGAGTGCGAGTATGCTCGAGTGAGTTTCTAATATATCGTATGTTGTTTTTCAGAGGTAGATCATGGTGAGGACACGTCATGCGCCAGAGAGCAGCGAGACCAGTGATGAGGAGATCCGCCGGATCATCCATGAGGAGGTGGCTGCGGCCATCAGGACAGAGATACCAGAGATGTTCGGGTCTATCAAGACCACAATGATTGAGACTTTTGACGAGCGTTATGCCGCTCTTTCTGAAGCTGTTGTTGCGGCGGCCACCGCAACCATTGCTGTTGCTAGGCCGCAAGGGGGTGACTCGTTGTTGTTCAGGGAGTTCAGCAACACGAAGCCACCAGAGTTTGACGGGACATAGGACCCGATTGCAGCGATGAGATGGGTATCTGACATTGAGGGGTGTTTCTACACATGCTCGTGCCCGGAGCACTTGAGGGTTCGATTTGCGCTGAACCAGCTTCGCTTGGGGGCGAAGGATTGGTGGAAGTTCACGACAGCACACTATTCTCCAGCAGAGCTTGCTGCGGTGACCTGGGAGAGGTTCACCACCATGTTTCGTGATGAGTACGTTCCCCCGATGGAACGGGATCGAATGATACAGGAGTTTTTGACCCTTAAGCAGGGTACAAAGTCCGTTACGGTTATCACCAGGATGTTTCATGAGAGGGCGACGTTCTTCCTTAAGCACGTGTCTACTGAGCAGGCACGTATGAGCCGTTATTTGAGTATTTTGCGGATAGATATTCGGGAGTTCGTGGCGAACTCCTCGTACCGGACATTTGCCGAGCTTCAGGCAAATGCCCGGAAGAGGGAGATTGAGCTAGAGACTCAGGCTAAGGAGGAGGCGGAGTGTCAAGGGAGGGATCGGCGACCGACACAATCCCAGCCGGCAGCCAAGCGGGCCAAGCCCGCTGATCCCAAAGCAGGGAGCCAGAAGGGCCACACTTATGGAAAGTGCGACAAGGGTCATGATGGAGTTTCTAGAGCTGGATCTCGCTAAAAGTGTGGCAAGGAGGGGCATATGGCCAAGGACTGCCCCAAGGGGTTTGCAGTGTGTTTCCACTGCAACCAGACCAGACACCGGAAGGCCGAGTGTCCACTGCTGCGAGGGTCAGCACAGGGAGCTTCTCAGGGAACTGCCCCTGCTGCGATTAGAGCTTCGGATAGTTGGCCAGTGAAGACCGAGACGCCGAAGGCTTGGGGGAGAGCCTTCCAGTTGACTGCGGAGGAGGTCCGCGCAGCGCCCGATGTCGTGGCTGGTATGTATTCTTTCATGTATTTATTTTAATGTTTGAGATTTTCTGCTTATTTTATGCTATGCGTAGGTACTTTTATTGTGAGTTCTGTACCTGCTTTGGTGTTATTTGACTCGGGTGCGAGTCGAACTTTTGTATCGTTGGCTTTTATTCAGCACATCAGTATTAGTTTGGAGGCGTTGAGTCGACCTCTGAGAGTCTCCATCGCCGATGAGAGAGCAGTGTATGCCACGGAGGTGACTCGAGGGTGTGTACTCGAGATCTTCGGTGTAGAGTTTCCTATTGATTTGGTCCCGATTGCGATGGGGGACGTCTATGTCATCGTAGGCATGGATTGGTTGAGCAGATTTGGATCCATTATCGATTGCGAGAGGCAGCTGGTGACTATACGAGACCCAAGTGGGGGAGTTCTTATGGTGTACGGCGAGGGTACCCGTCCCGATTCAGCGTTTTCTTCGGCTGCTTGGGCGAGACAGAGCCTAGAACAGGGTTGTAGTGGTTTTGTAGCATATGTGGTGGATACGAGAGTTGGTGCAGAGAGACCGAGTTCGGTTGAGGAGGTTCCGATAGTGCAGGAATTCCAAGATGTCTTCCCCAAGGAGTTACCAGGTGTGCCTCCCGAAAGGCAGGTTGAGTTTCGCATTGATTTGATTCCGGGGGCAGCTCCTATTGCCAAGGCGCCCTATCGCCTTGCACCTCTAGAGATGCAGGAGCTATCCTCGCATCTCCAGGAGCTGCTGGGGAAGGGGTTTATTTGGCCGAGTAGCTCGCCGTGGGGAGCACCGATCCTTTTTGTGAGGAAGAAGGATGGTTCGCACCGAATGTGCATAGATTATCAAGAGCTGAACAAGTTGACGGTCAAGAACCGTTATCCTTTGCCGAGGATCGATGATTTGTTCGATCAGCTGCAGGGAGCATCTTGGTTTTCCAAGATTGATCTGAGATCTGGATATCATCAGATGATGGTGCGCGAGGAGGATATCCAGAAAACTGCATTCAGGACTCGTTATGGACATTACGAGTTCGTGGTGATGCCATTCGGGCTCACCAATGCGCCTGCAGCGTTCATGGATCTCATGAACAGGGTATGCAGACCGATGCTGGATCGTTCAGTGATTCTGTTCATTGACGACATATTGGTTTATTCGAGGTCCAGGGAGCAGCATGAGGAGCATTTGCGAGAAATCCTCAATGTGCTGAGATCGGAGAGGTTTATGCCAAATTCTCCAAGTGCGATTTTTGGTTACGAGAGGTGCAATTCCTTGGTCACCTCGTTAACCAAAAAGGGATTTTGGTCGATCCGGACAAGATCGAGGCGGTGTTGAGATGGGAGGTGCCGAAATCTCCTTCCGAGATCATGAGTTTTCTAGGGTTGCCCGGCTATTATTGGACATTCATCAGGGGTTTCTCCAAGATTGTTGTTCCTCTCACTAGGTTGACCCGGAAGGGTGTGGTGTTCAGCTGAGGCCCAGAGCAGCATGCCTCATTTGAGACTCTTCGCCAGAGATTATGCGAAGCCCCGGTGTTGACTCTTCCAGATGGAATGGCGGACTTCGTGGTGTATTGTGACGCATCGATATCTGGGTTGGGCGCGGTGTTGATGTAGAGGGGGCATGTGATCGCGTAAGCATCGAGGCAGCTGAAGCCTCACGAGGCAAGGTATCCCACCCACGATTTAGAGCTGGGGGTTGTGGTGTTCGCCCTCAAGATTTGGCGCCATTACCTGTATGGGGTTCGGTGTATGATATACACGGACCACAAGAGTTTGAAGTATTTGATGGATCAGCCAAACCTGAACATGCGTCAGAGAAGATAGTTCGATGTAGTAAAGGATTATGATTGTGAGATCCTTTACCACCCGGGCAAGGCTAATGTGGTAGCCGACGCCCTGAGTCGTAGGGCAGAGAGCGCCCCGATTTGGGATATTTGTATGAGATTGACGGTGATGACTCCGTTGTTGGACACCATCAGAGGGGCTCAGGCTGAGGCAGTAAGACCGAAGAACCGTAAGAGAGAACGAGGTTTCGGTCAGGTATCAGAGTTCATAACCGATAGCAGAGGGCTTATGACCTTCCAGGGTCGGATTTGGGTACCGTTTGTTGGAGGAACGCGTACCATCTTGATGGAGGAGGCGCATGGATCGAGATTCTCGATCCATCCCGGGGCCTCTAAGATGTTTCTGGATCATAAAAGGGAATATTGGTGGCCCTGTATGAAGAGAGATGTAGCGTGCTTTGTTGAGAGGTGCCTAACCTGTCATAGGGTTAAGGCCGAACATCAGAGGCCGCATGGCAAGTTGCAGCCACTGGAAGTCCCAGAATGGAAATGGGAGCAGATATCCATGGATTTTATCACCAAATTGCCGAGAACGGCGAGGGGTGTCGAGGTTTCGATCTGACCGTATGACAAAGAGCGCTCACTTTCTTGCCATTAGTGAGAGTTCTTCTGCGGAAAAGTTAGCAGAGGTATATGTGAGAGAGGTGGTATCGCGGCATGGGGTGCCGATCTCGATTGTGTCAGATCGAGATGTGCGTTTCACTTCTAGATTTTGGAAGAAATTCCATGAGGAGTTGGGTACGAGGCTGCATTTTAGTACCGCATAGCACCCGCAGACTGACGGTCAGAGCGAGCGGACGATTCAGACGCTCGAGGACATGCTCCGAGCATGCATGTTGGATTTTGGCGGGAGTTGGGACACGTATTTGCCCTTAGCAGAGTTCTCCTACAATAACACCCATCATTCGACCATTGGTATGCCGCCTTTTGAGCTGTTGTATGGAAGGAGGTTTCAGACTCCCATTTGTTGGGGAGAGGTAGGGCAACGAGTGATGGGTAGCACAGAGATTGTGCTTCAGACGACAGAGCAGATACAACGGGTCAGGCAGAGATTGTTGACTGCTCAGAGCCGCTAGAAGAGTTATGCGGATAGACGTTGATCCGAGCTTGAGTTCCAGGTCGGTGATTATGTTCTCCTGAAGGTATCTCCTTGGAAAGGAGTGATTCGATTCAGGAAGAGGGGCAAGCTAGGGCCCCGGTATATTGGGCCGTTCAGAGTGATCGTGAGGGTGGGCAGGGTAGCGTATCGCTTGGAGCTACCTGCGTAGTTGGAGCGGATTCATAATACCTTCCACGTGTCTCAGTTGAGGAAGTGTATAGCCCACAAGTCGGCGGTGGTGCCGTTAGAGGACATTCAGGTGGATGCGAGCCTGAACTACGCGGAGATACCAGTTGCAATTGTGAATCGGAAGATCAAGGTTATGAGGAACAAGGAGGTGCCTCTGGTACAGGTTCAGTGGCAACATCGGAGAGGATCTGAATTGACCTGGGAGCCAGAGCGTGAGATGCAGGAGCAGCATCCGGAGCTTTTTCAGGGATGAGACTTCGAGGGCGAAGTCAGAATCAAGTGGGGGAGAATTGTAACATCCGGAATTTCAGGTATTATATTTATTCATTTTTATTTCGAGTTTTGTGAGAGGACTCGGCGAGTTGGTGCGTAGACTCGCCGAGTAGAGACTCGATTTCTCACCCGGATTAATGACCGGACTCGACGAGTCGCATTGGTGGACTCAGCGAGTCCGCGCTGTTTAATGAAACCCTAATTTCTCGGGTTTGGGGCCTATTTAAAGGGCCTCATGGCCGTCATTTGTGCTCACCAGCCCCCAGAGCGAAACCCTAGTGAGCTTGAGCATTTGGAGTGAGAGAAGGAGGCATTGTTGACCTTGGTGGTGTTGTCTAGCAAGGGAAAGGAAGCTATAGCCAAGAGGAAGCAAGAGGGTTAACTTCCTAAAGATCTGAGGTCCAGAACATCACGTTTGAGGTACTGTTTTCAAATCATTTTCTGTTTAGGTGATGTTCATGTTGATTTAGGGCTTATTGAGCCCTTTTGTGACTAGATCTAGTGCTCCCATGGTCCCTTAAGCGAGTAAGGTTATGGATCTGGACCCATGGAGGTACAGAGTGCCTCTTTGTCCAAGCTTTATACGAGTCTATGGAGGTTTGGTTTGGGATCATTATGCTTGAGGTTAAAAAACCATTTATGAGTCAATAGATGTGCTATGAGCGCCAAGACATAAACTTTACGTGATAAATAAGCTTGGAAAGACTGGATCTATGAGTTAGTGGAACAGATCTGACCTTAGAAGGTCGTTTGGGGTTGTGCATGGAATGCACTCGTCGAGTCCATTGGCAGACTCGACGAGTTGGAGCGAGTGGTTCCGTGTTTTCGAACCAGGGGTTGAGGAACCGAGTTGGGGGAGTGACTCGGAAGGGGATTCAGAGGAATCGGGTCCCCGAAGGGACTCGGCGAGTGCACGCCAGACTCGGCGAGTTGGGTTGACCGTTGACCATTGACCGATGTTGACTTGATAGAGTTAGTCAACCCTAGTTTGGAAAGTGTTAATTAGAGATGTAATTGTGTTATAGGAGGACTATAGCTCGGGTGATCGAGCACTAGTGATTTCAGGGATTTACGAGTTACTGAGATATGCGAGGTGAGTCTAATGTGATTTTTTTTTTAATTTTTTTAATTTCTATGTTTTTAATGGAACTTAAGTTTAAAAAAATAATACATTTGTAGTATTTATTTTCTAAATTTATTAAAGAAAATATATATTTAGTATGACAAGTGTGACAACCCGCGCCTAGCAAATGACAAGTTTTGGCTAAAGTGTGACAAAATAATGTGACGCTTACATAGACTATGACAAGTGTGGCACTACACTCACTAGCCTTATAACACAAAATGGAGGAAATAGTCAACTACTTATAACCCCCTCAACTTTCTATGTCGTCATTTCTTTTTTTTTTTTTTCAATTTAATTATTTTTTATTTATTTATTTTTAATTTTTCAATTTGTTTTCATATTCACATTATATTAAAAAAAATGAAACATACAATTTAATTAAATCCTAGAGTAACCATAATATTTAAAAACTAAAAATAATATTACACAAAAAAACATTTAATGCAAAAAAACTATAGCCCTAAAAACATAAAAACGATACACTAGTCACCAATATATTTGTTTTTTATTGTCTCCTTCAACTTCCGGAGCACATGCACTTTTCGTGGTACCATATTTTCTTTGTTATTATGGAGAATTGCTAAATCATTCAGTATTTGATATTCTTGCGCTTGCTTACTGTGATTAGATTGTGTTGCTCAAACTTTTCTTTCATTTCCGCCAACTCTTGTGTCCTTCTAGTAGCTTCGTCCGCATGACGTTAAGCGCTTCGCTTTGTCGCGCCTGATCGGTTGGTGTGGCGATGGGGGAGGGCGGGGATCTCTTTGATGTTATTGGAGATGTCATCCGTGTCAACGTTAGGTCGATGGTAGTCCATGCGTCAGAAATGTTAAACGAACTAGAATTATAAGACCACTTTGGTTGTGTCTCCGATGATGTTAACGACTTAATCCATTTCGGAAACGTCAAACGAACTATAATTACAAGACCACTTTGCTTTTGTGATTCTAGTGTCATGAAAATCTTGTTAAACTTAGTGCACTGTGACATCCCAGAATTTTGGGCAAAAATTATACCTACCAATTCACAGTGAATCTCATGATAATCTGACTTATTGAGTTTTAGTGTATCTAAAGTAAAATAAATAATTTTATTTCAATTATTACATGATATCAGATGATACCTTACTTCTAAATATGTAAACTGTAAACCGAATCAAACCGCTTAAATGACAATGCTAATTAATGCGTTTGAAAAATTGAAATTTTGCATTAAGGAGTTTTGAGCAAAACAGACATTAAAATATTATAATACATGTTCCCCTGTTTCCGGAAATATAAAGGACATCCAAAACAGAGTTCGCATGAAAAATATACGGCAATTTTAAGAAAACAGACAGTAAAACATTTTTTTTCTTTAATCGCATAAAGCCTAATCGGTCCTTTGAGGCACTTACGTTTTGCCGACGGGATTTATGAGAACGTTTTTGGAATCAGACTATAGTCTATTATTTAATTTCACCCTTGAAATATTTTTAACAAAAATAGTTATAAATGTCGCGAAAACGGACGCCGCGAGCTGTTAAGACACGAAACTTCAAATGCAATTGTTCGGAGTTCTCTAACTCCAAAATTAGTCTGTTTGATGTTCCAGAATCCTTGAATTAAACTCTATCTAATAGTACTTTAGAAAAAAAAATTCTCGATCCACGGATCCTGACGCAGCTAGTTTTTTTGTGTTTTTGGGCATTTAACGGGGGTATAACCCCATGTGTGTCACACCCCGGCCATCGACGGAAACACCGGGTAGTGTAACGTCGTTTTTCGTATCACAGTTATATAACATACATTGAACAATACTTATAGAAAATACATACCTTTATTGATGATTGAAAGTTATATTATTGTTTTTCCTAGTATTTATTACATAATATCCAACTATGACATACTTCTTAAAGAACAGAAAGATACTAGTAAAACTTCTCCTGTTCGAATACATACCCGCTTTTCAAGTTCCTGAAAACACATGCATTTTAAAATATGTCAACATAAAGTTGGTGAGTCCAAAGGTTTTGACTCCATAAAATAATATATTTTTACACATTCAAAAGTATAGTTTTGAAAGTATCATTTTGACTCTCCAACATTAGGTATAATTGTATACTTATCAATTAAGTGTTATACCTAAACATTTCTTAATCTTAAGGTATAACTAGGGGAAAACTTATACTTAACATTAATACTTGTATACGACAAGGTATAATGTTTCTAACAATTTGCTACCATGAGCTTGTAACCACTGCTATGACATAATACCTCTGATAGAACAATACACTCATGATTTAACATGAGAAACAACACCGTATGCTTCATCGACGCCAGAACAATAACAAATAAAAGGATAGTTCATCACTTGTTTTTGGTTGACTGTAGCTAACAGTCACAAGTGGGGTGGTCAGCTTGTATACTAATTATACACGACTTCCTCGCTCACACGGGATTAACGGTTATAGTTCAGAGGATTTCCGCTAAGATCCCCAATCTTAGTTGATGAATACAATTACTCATGTAGACTTTGACGGCTTCCTATAGCGCTAACAACAAAAGCATCTTCATGTCTAAAACCTTAAGTTACTAGACTTTGCTTTTAAACATTACTCCTAACTTCATAATATTTAGGCAGTATAACAGCTATATCTTGAAGTAAAAACCAGGTTTTATCTTGACCTAAAACCAATAATAACAACATATAATGTTTCTAGTTTTATCTTGAGATATAAATAACAATAACAACATATCCAGTTTTATCTTGACATAAAACTAATAATAACAACATATAACATATCTAGTTTTATCTTGACATAAAACTAATAATAACAACATATAACATATCTAGTTTTATCTTGACATAAACTCTTAATTGCAACATACTATATAACTTAACATATAAAACTTCCGAATATAACTTCGGAACTATATCACACACAAAATATATATAGAATCCTAAGTATAACTCAACACCTACATTAATATGCTACTATAACAATAACATGTTAACAACGTTACGATAGTTTTATATTTTCAGATACGAAATAACTATATCCCGGTTATTATAACTATCTATGTTGATACTAATTTACTACCATATAGACATAATAATAACATATATATACAATGACTAGCATGCATTTTCCCTCGAAATATTAGAAAGTGGGGCCATGAAACTCACCTTAGTATCGTGATTTTATGTAATCTAAGCAGAAACGGTCAGCGTACGAGGTGGTCGGGGCTCGGGATGCAAGAGGGCTTTAGCAAATGAGAGAGGAGAAAGGAGATCAGGTGTAAGAATGGTTCGGGTCGATCTTGCTATTTATAGTAAGATTTTATGACACTCACGTGGTGAGTGTCATAAGACTCACGTCGTGAGTCTGCCTGATTCACTCCGTAGACTTGCCATTTGCGTCCCTAGCTTCGGAAGGTGGCCATGTGACTCCTCATGTCGTGAGTGTCATAAAGCTCACGTCGTGAATTTTGGATCTTATCCTCTCGCAGCTTCTAGATTCCGAATTATGACAAAATGACTCCTCACGTCGTGAATTTTGGATCCTATTCTCTCGCAGCTTCTATATTCCGAATTATGACAGAATGACTCCTCACGTCGTGAGTGTCATAAAACTCACGTCGTGAATTAGCTAGTTTAGGGTTTTTAGAAATTAAATCTTCGGAACGCCATAACTTTTGCGTACGAACTCCGTTTTTGACGTTTTTTATATGCACGCGTAGGTATTTATGAGTACTACAACTCTCTTTTAGACTTAAATAGCTAATTCTTAGTCTATTTTAAATTTCTCTTATTATAGACATTTATAGTGTTCGGTTATCATAACTTCTTCATGCGAAGTCAGATTCAGACGTTCTCTATATTTTTGGAATCGTATAGACGTATACTTTGACTTGTATCATAAAGAAAGTTCATATTTGTATTAGAATTTATCATGAACTACATAACATTCTTACCACATTACTAGGTTAACGTAATCACATTACATGATTTGCATAATCACATGTGATTGTCTATTGACCTATTTTGACTAGAGTTACATTCTCCCCCCGTTAGAACAATTTCGTCCCGAAATTTATCTTGTGGTTAGGGTTTTGGCAAATAGTTGGGGGTATTTTTCTTTCATTTGATCTTCACGTTCCCAAGTAAATCCAGGTCCTCGCAAAGAGTTCCATCGAACTTTCACTATGGGAATATGACTTTGCTTTAATCTTTTGACTTCTCGATCCATGATCTCGACATGTTCTTCTACAAAGTTGAGTTTGGCATTGACTTGTATCTCGTCGAGAGGTACCATAAGAGTGTCATCGGATAGACATATTTTGAGTTTTGATACATTAAAAACATCGTGTACATTACTTAGCTCTTGAGGCAACTTGAGTTGGTATGCGACAGAACCAATTCTAGCTAGAATTTCAAAAGGTCTTATATACCGTGGGTTTAGTTTGCCTCGCTACTGAATTGAATTACACCTTTCCAAGGACAGACCTTCAACATTACTTTATCTCCAACTTGGAATTCTAAAGGCTTACGTCTTACGCCAACATAGCTCTTTTGACGATCATGTGCAACCTTTAATCGATCCTTAATTTGCATGATCTTTTCAGTTGTCTCATGGATTATATCTAGTCAAGTACGTCAGGTATCGCCTGTATGTTCTCTAGCCATCTGCGTATCTCCAACTTCTGCCCAACATACTGGGGAACGACATTTTCGTCCATAATGAGCCTCAAACGGTGCAGCCTTGATGCTGGTGTGATGACTATTATTGTAGGAAAACTCAATTAATGGTAAATGAGTATCCCATGCATTTCCAAAGTCTATTACACAGGCTTGGAGCATATCTTCTAAAGTCTGAATGGTTCTCTCTCACTGACAATCAGTCTGTGGTTGGTAAGCTGTACTCATGTCTAGACGTGTTCCTAAGGATTTTTTTAGAGATTGCCAAAATCGTGAAGTGAATCTACTATCTCGGTCAGAAATAATAGAGCTTGGAACTCCATGTAATCTAACAATTTCCTTAAGATAAACTCTATTCAGCTTCTCCATCTTGTCGTTCTCCTTAATTGGTAAGAAATGGGCAGACTTAGTCAATCTATCGACTATTACCCAAATAGTGTCGAACCCGCTAGGAGTTTTGGGTAACTTAGTGATGAAGTCTATTGAAATCTGCTCCCATTTCCATTCAAGTATTTTCGGTTGTTGAAGTAAACCTGAAGGCTTTTGATGTTCTGCCTTTACTCTAGAACAAGTCAAGCATTTGCTCACATAAGTAGAAATTTCTATCTTCATGTTTGGCCACCAATAATGTACTTTTATGTCTAAGTACATTTTGTAAGAGCCTGGATGTACGGAATATATGGACTTGTGGGCCTCTTCTAAGACCAAGTCCCTGACTCCACCGAACTTAGGCGTCCAAATTCAGTTCATAAAGTGTCGCGTTCCGTCATCTTTTTGTATAAGTTGCTTTTCCATTCCTCGCAAGGCTTCGTTCTTGATGTTATCTTCTTTTAGAGCCTCAAGTTGAGCTTCTCTAATTTGTGCGGCAAGGTTAGAATGGATAGTTATGGTTAATGCTCGTACCCGTTGGGGTTTAATATATTCTTTCCGGCTCAAGGCATCTGCTACCACGTTTGCCTTTCCGGGATGGTAACGAATCTCACATTCGCAATCATTCAACAAGTCGACCCATCTTCGTTGTCTCATATTAAGATCTTTTTGGTTGAAGATGTGCTGGAGAGTCTTGTGGTCGGTAAAAATAGTACACTTAGTACCGTATAGGTAATGTCTCCAGATTTTTAGTGCAAAAACTACAGCTCCCAATTCAAGATCATGGTTAGTGTAATTATTCTCATGCAGTTAAGTTGTCGTGATGCATAGGCGATAAGTTTTCCTCTTCGCATCAATACACATCCCAATCCTTGATTTGATGTGTCACAGTATACAACGAAATCTTCTGTCCCCTCTGGAAGGGATAGGATTGGTGCACTACACAACATTTGCTTTAGTTTCTAAAAAAGCAACTTTTTGTTTGTCTTCCCAGTTGAACTTCGTATCCTTCTGGTTTAATGTTGTAAGCGGCTTGGCTATTTTGGAGAAATTCTCTATGAATCTGCGGTAATAGCCAGCAAGTTCTAGGAATTGACGCACCTCTGTTGGCGTCTTTCGTGCTTCCAAATTTCTGATTGCTTCAACTTTGGATGGGTCAACATGAATTCCTTCGTTGCTAACTACATGACCTAAAAATTGTACTTCTCTAATCCAAAAGTCACATTTGGAGAATTTAGCGTACAACTTTTCTTTTCTTAGTAGTTCCAAGATTATTTGCAGGTGTTGACCATGTTCTTCCTTGGTTCGTGAATATATCAATATATCATCGATAAATACGATCACGAATTTATCCAAGTATGGTTTGCAAACACGATTCATGAGATCCATAAACACTGCTGGGGCGTTGGTCAATCCAAAAGACATAACTAAGAACTCATAATGACCATAACGAGTTCTAAATGCTGTTTTTGGAATGTCGTCCTCTTGTACCCTAAGTTGATGGTATCCTGATCTAAGATCTATCTTTGAGTAGTAGCTAGATCCTTGCAGTTGATCGAATAAATCATCAATTCTTGGAAGCGGATAATTATTCTTGATCGTTAGCTTGTTCAGCTCCCGATAATCAATACACATTCGAAAGGATCCGTCCTTCTTCTTGACAAACAAGATTGGTGCTCCCCAAGGTGAAAAACTTGGTCTGATAAAGCCTTTGTCAAGAAGTTCTTGTAGTTGACTATATAATTCTTGCATTTCTGGAGCCAACCGATAAGGAGATTTCGCTACAGGTGCTGCTCCTGGAATTAAGTCGATTCGAAACTTGACTTGTTGGATGGGAGGTATTCCAGGTAGATCTTTAGGAAATACGTCATGGAAATCACATAGTTGAGGTATGTCCTTGATTTCTTTTATCTTTCTTATCTTATCTACAATGTGGGCTAAGAATGCGCTACATTTCTTATGTAGATATTTCCGTGTCTTGGTACAAGAAATGACTTTGAGGTTTTTCCCAGACTTATCATCATAGATAATCAAGGCTTCACCGTTTGGTAAGGATAGTCGTATAGCTTTCTCATGACATAGAATTTCGGCGCGGTGTGAAGATAACCAATCCATGCCAATTATGACATCAAAACTACCGATAGACATTGGCATGAGGTTGAAGTGAAAAAGGTAGTAATTAAGAGTTAGCGATTTCTACTTCGTAGATTTCTTTTAATTTTCTAGACTTATGACTTAAAAATTTTCTAAATGTCAAAGTTATAAAACTTCGATCTGCTCCAGAGTCGAAGAGTATGCTAGCGTATAAATTATCTATGAGAAACGTACCAGATACAACTGAAGGGTCCTGGATAGACTCTCCGCTTCCGATCACAAACGCCCTGCTACGTCCTATGCCTCCTTGACTCTTTAACTTTGGAAATTCTTTCTTGATATGTCCAACTTCTCCACACTCATAACACTTTCTTTCTTCACCACGACTTTTTCCAGTATTTGTTTGCTGATTGACTGTTGCAGGTGTTGTGCTCCTGCAGTAACTAGCAGTATGCCCCTTTTTTTTGCATTTTGTGCAAACAAAACAGTCACCTGGGTGATGACGGTTGCAGTGGTTGCACCATGCATACTTTGGTTGAGTAGGTACTACTGTTGTGGCTGCATAGTTGGTTGCCACTTCTTGTCTTTTCTTAGATGATTGTTTGGGATTCTTCTTACTAAACTTGCTCTTGTTTGTTCTAGCTTTGGGAGACTCAGCCTTTGAGACCATTTATGTTCCTTGGATCTCTGTGAGGGTTAGCTGATAAGCTATCCTCTTGGTGCTATCATAAGTCATAGGCTTTGATGCGATCACCATGCCTTTGATTTGCGATGCTAAACCCCAGATATATCGCTCAATGTTTTTATATTCAGGGGTCATAAATGTTGGACACATTACAACAAGATCATTAAATCTAGCGGTATAAGCTTTTATCTCTGAACCCTTCATGGTTAGGGTCCATAGTTCTTGTTCCAGTTTATGTATTTCCTCCCTAGGACAATACTCCTCTACTAGCATCATTTTTAGCTCCTCCCATTTCATGGAATTTGCAGTATCAATTCCCATTGTATTCACATGGATATTCCACCATGTAAGTGCTGCGTCAGCGAAAGTACGTGCTGCAAATCGTACTTTACAATCATCTAGACAAAAGCTTATTTGAAAGACGGATTCTGTCTTTTCTATCCACCTTGTCAAATTCACTACCCCTTCATTTCCATGAAAGATTTTTGGCCTACAATTCATAAAATCTTTGTAGGTACATGTTCTAGCGGTCCCTACATGGCCTTCATTTCTAACTCCATCTCTTGTGACATTAGATAGAGCCACAACAATTCTTTGAGCTATGATTTCTTCAAGTTGCACTGTACTTATTGAGGGGTTTATTTCTGGTGGTGGTTGTGGTTGTTGTTGTGGTGCTGATGGTCGGTTAGGGTTTAGCCGATTACTCCTTCTAGGCATTTTGTTTTAGTTCCTATTATAAATAATAAGAATTTTTATGAGTTTTGTTGATCATTTAACATACGAGTACTAAATACTCTAGTTATTATTCATAGCGTAAAACATAATAGACAACATAATGATTACTATAATGTATGCTTCATATTATTACCAGTGGTTACATCAGTTTATTTAGGTTTATAAGAGAAAAGTTTCTATAAACATTGCAAAATTTGCAAGGTTTTCTACATCCTTTCTATAAACTTTCCTCTTTTCGCTTTAACTAGTCTGATTTTCTCTATTTACATAACCACTAGTTGTAGCTTATCTACCAGAAACCTAAGTGATGACCCAGCACGTTAGTGACATTAACCACTTGCTCTTCAAGTGCTTGAGTTCTCTGCTCAAGACTTCCAGTGCGTTCTTTATTTCTTGAGGTTTGATTGTAGAGCTCTAACTCTGCAATCCTGGCATCGTGAGTAATCATGTCATTATAAGCAAAATTTATACGATGATGGACATCCATCACCGATTCCTGATCTTGTGTCCTTTGTCCTTTTAGCCTTTGCACTCTTCCAGAGAGATGAGTAGCCCTCCCTTCGACAATTTCCATCTTATCTTCAATTTTCACACTTTTCTCAAACAATTGAGATAAAGTGTTATCTTCAGAAGAATGTGGGAGATGTGGTCGAGATGACTGACCAGTCTCATACATCTTGGCAGCTTTTTCTTCCGCCACCCATTTATCAACTGTTTGTGCGATCTGTGCAGGTTCATTTTGAACTCTATGACTTCCTGAAGATGTTTCCTTCTGAATCTTCTTAATCCTTTGCCATATCGGTATAGATTTACGTGCAGTGCGTTTCATTTTTACTCCTCCTGGAACTTTACGGTAAAGAGTGTTCAGTGGTGGTAGAGATGATGCCACCGACTCTGTCTCCTCCATGGATTTGCTTTCTTCCATTGGTTCACTCTCTTCCCATTCCTTGGAAGGTAACAGTGCTCCATTGTTAGAAGGTATTGGATGAAAGGTGGTTGGAGTTACATGATAGTAAGGATCGCCTAACATCATAGGGAATGAAAGTTCCTCTTCTTCATCCGTATCCTCGATGATTATCCATTCTCGTGAATGTGCCGTGTCGGATTCCTATACATTTTGAATCTCCAAGACTTTAGTCTATCAAATATTTCTCCCAAATTAAATAGTTCATATGATCTGATCATAATAAAATGTAGTTGCGCACCTACACCTTGTTGTGATAGGATCTATGCACATATAAACTTTAGTTGGAATATTTGATCTAAATCTGTGAGATCAAAAACATTCCGGGTATTAAGGTGTATTCTCATTGCGGGTCTGAGTCTTTGTATATGACTCTATATTCTTATTTATTGCATTCACGCTTTTACTATTGTTTGTTACTTCAGGTCTATTTGATAAGGCTCCGGCCAGTTAGGACTGTCGAAAGGGCAGGATCATTTTAGCATATAGCCATTCTGAAATCCAGCAACCCAAATCGACATCTCTATCCTTGTCACCGCTCCCGTAAGTAGTCCTTCACTAGTATAATTAATAATACTTTTTATTTATAGGCTAAGGGATATACCTAAACCTAATAGAGTAAGCCCTAAACTATAGACGTGCTTTCCTAAGAAAGTACTAGTTCACTATAGTTAATAGCTCGGATACCAATCTGTCACACCCCGGCCGTCGGTGGAAACGCCAGGTAGTGTAACGTCATTTTTCGTATCACAATTATATAACATACATTGGACAATACTTAAAGAAAATACATACCTTTATTCATGATTGAAAATTACATTATTGTTTTTCCTAGTATTTATTACATAATATCCGACTATGACATACTTCTTAAAAACATAAAGATACTAGTAAAACTTCTCCTGTTCGAATACATACGCGCTTTTCAAGTTCTTGAAAACACATGAATTTTAAATACGTCAACATAAAGTTGATGAGTCCAAAGGTTTTGACTCCATAAAATAATACATTTTTACACATTCAAAAGTATAGTTTTGAAAGTATCATTTTGACTCTCCAACATTAGGTATAATTGTATACTTATCAATTAAGTGTTATACCTAAACATTTCTTAATCTTAAGGTATAAGTAGGCGAAAACTTATACTTAACATTAATACTTGTATACGACAAGGTATAATGTTTCTAACAATTTGCTACCATGAGCCTGTAACCGCTGCTATGACATAATACCTCTGATAGAACAATACACTCATGATTTACCATGAGAACAAATACACTCATGATTTAACATGAGAAACAACACCGTATACTTCATCGACGCCGGAACAATAACAAATAAAAGGATAGTTCATCACTTGTTTTTGGTTGACTATAGCTAACAGTCACAAGTTGGGTGGTCAGCCCGTATACTAATTATAGACGACTTCCTCGCTCACACAGGATTAACGGTTACAGTTCAGAGGATTTCCGCTAAGATCCCCAATCTTAGTTGATGAATACAATTACTCAGGTAGACTTTGACGGCTTCCTATAACGCTAACAACAAAAGCATCTTCATGTCTAAAACCTTAACTTACTAGACTTTGGTTTTAAACATTACTCCTAACTTCATAATATTTAGGCAGTATAACAACTATATCTTGAAGTAAAAACCAGGTTTTATCTTGACCTAAAACCAATAATAACAACATATAACGTTTCTAGTTTTATCTTGACATATAAATAACAATAACAACATATCTTGTTTTATCTTGACATAAAACTAATAATAACAACATATAACATATCTAGTTTTAAACTAATAATAACAACATATAACATATCTAGTTTTATCTTGACACAAAACTAATAATAACAACATATAACATATCTAGTTTTATCTTGACATAAAACTATTAATTGCAACATACTATATAAATTAACATATAAAACTTCTAAATATAACTTTGGAACTATATCGCACACAAAATATATATAGAATCCAAAGTATAACTCAAGATCTACATTAATATACTAGTATAACAATAACATGTTAACAACGTTACAATAGTTGTATATTTTCAGATACGAAATAACTATATCTCGGTTATTATAACTATCTATGTTGATACTAATTTACTATCATATAGACATAATAATAACATATATACAATGACTAGCATGCATTTTCCCCCGAAATATTAGAAAGTGGCGCCGTGAAACTCACCTTAGTAACGTGATTTTATGTAATCTAAGAAGAAACGGTCAGCGTACGAGGTCGTTGGGGCTCGGGATGCAAGATGGCTTCAGCAAATGAGAGAGGAGAAAGGAGATCAGGTGTAAGAATGGCTGGGGTCGATCTTGCTATTTATACTATGATTTTATGTCACTCACGTCGTGAGTCTGCCTGATTCACTCCGTAGACTTGCCATTTGCGTCCCTAGCTTCGGAAGGTGGCCATGTGACTCCTCACGTCGTGAGTGTCATAAAGCTCACGTCGAGAATTTTGGATCCTATCCTCTCGCAACTTCTAGATTCAGAATTATAACAGAATGACTCCTCACGTCGTGAGTGTCATAAAAATCACGTCGTGAATTAGCTAGTTTAGGGTTTCTAAAAACTAAATCTTCGGAAGGCCATAACTTTTGCATACGAACTCCGTTTTTGACGTTCTTTATGATGGGTTTTAGCCATAAGAACTTTCCTATGTGCGCATGCAAAACCCTAATGCTCGGATCTAGGCTTTCTAATTAAACATGCTTTGAATCCAAGACTTCTAATAACTATTTAGGCTAAATAACAACATTGTAACAGATCTAGAATCATACCTTTGAATTCCTTGTTGACCTTGTTGTCTTGGAGCTTCTAGAGTCACAAATGTCACTCCTCTAATGGCTTACAAACACCAAAGCAAGAAGAATGATTTAAGAGAGAGGAGAGGGGAGGAATTTCGACCAGAGGTTCCTTACTTTAGGTCAAGTGTCGAATTCCATCAGCAATAGGGTCTATTTATACTTGTAGACTCCTCAAGGGTTACAACCTAAACCCTAATTAGATAATCTTCTCTTAAGGCTATCCAAATCCATTCCTAGATAACCCATATGGACGATTTTAGCTATCCTATATCTCTTAGAATTCGTCCAAAGCATATCCCAATGGATTTTCAGTCTAAAGTTTAACTATCAAACAATTGACAGTTTATACCCCTTTATTTAATTAACTTCTTTAAGTCACCAAATTAATTCTAATTAATTCTATGACTTATATTAATCAAATAATATATTATTCATTATATTATTCCCATAATATATTAATAATATTTACTCTCTCTTATTAAATCATCCTATCAAGTTGCTATGGTGAAGGCAACCCAAAAGGACCATGCACAACCGGATCAAATACTTGCCTAATATAGTTACAGCCTTAGACACTATTCCAATAGTCTCCCACCTGGATAAGTCTAGTAACTATACAAGTACAATTCGGTTTGCAATCGTAGCTCTCAAAGACGCTGTCAAACTCTGATCTAATCAATCTTGTCCTTTAGATAAGGGATCGTACAGTCCTCTGTTAGATATCATGCTGACAATCCTATGGAATGGTTAGTCAAGCATTTAGGTTTCTTGATCTCTGATTTATTTGACATAGAACTTAATCGAACACATCAATTCAGTTCTGACCGTGCCCGACACATAAGTCAAATCAAATCATCGAGCGGCCGAGATATCGCTTTTACCTTCTTAGATAAAAGTTACAAATAAACTTCGACTTATATGCATTTACTTATTCATTAACCAGCTATTCACAACAATGCGTTTTATAACACCAAGTTACTGACGCGTTTTCGCATTATCAATGTACAACCAATTAACAAATAACAAACCATATATCTAGGTTTTAAGACTATATGATATTATCGTCTTGCGATCACCCATTTATATCTTATTCCATAAGGTGATTCCAGCAAGCGCGGGTTTGTTCCAATGCTCAAAACTAGTTCATAAGCACTCATGAACGTTGCAGCAACCCTTTGCTATGTCTAACACCATTTAGACAATCTACACACCAATTCATGACAATCTTCATTCATATCTACTTCCAACATATGAACGATTGTGGACAATTTGAACAATTCTATTATTTTTAATAATTTCAATTATTCTGGAAGTCAAAACATGCAAAGTGAAACAATAGTTAAACAATTAACATAAGACAGTAACATTACTCATAAATAAAACTCCTTTATTTAATCATCAAATGTTAATTACATTTATCTATTACACGTTTCTATTACTATCTAATCTATGCTAATATCATCCTTCAGCCCAATACTCCTAGCATGCTGTAAGTGCTTAACCGTACTCAGTCCCTTCGTAAGCGGATCTGCTGGGTTATCTTCTGATGATATCCTCTTTACTACGAGTTGTCCTTCTTCTACACGATGTCTAATGAAGTGATATTTTCTGTCAATATGTCTTGATCTACCATGATCCCTCGGTTCCTTGGTCAAGGCAACCGCGCCTTCGTTATCACAGAAAATCTCCATGGGCTTCTTTATGGCAGGTACGACTCCAAGATCACCGATGAAGTTCTTTAGCCATATTGCCTCCTTCGACGCTTCGCTCGCTGCAATGTACTCTGATTCGCACATTGAATCAGCTACGGTCTCCTGCTTGGAACTCTTCCATGTCACTGCTCCTCCATTTAGGGTAAAGACCAAGCCCGACTGCGAACGGTAATTGTCCCTGTCGGTCTGAAAACTGGCGTCACTATACCCTCGCACCTTCAAGTCATCACTCCCTCCGAGGACTAAGAACCATTCCTTCGTCCTCCGAAGGTACTTAAGGACATTCTTCACCACAATCCAATGTGCTTTGCCAGGATTCCCTTGATATCTGCTAACCATGCTCAAAGCGAAGGCTACATCAGGGCGAGTACAAGTCATAGCGTACATGATTGAGCCAACTGCGGAAGCGTATGGTACTCGGCTCATTTCTGCTATCTCAGCTTCGGTACTCGGACTTTGAGTCTTACTCAACTTGGCATTACTTTGTATTGGTAATTCTCCCTTCTTTGAGTTTTCCATACTAAAACGTTTCAGTACCTTCTCCAAGTAAGTGTTCTGACTAAGTCCAATTAGTCTCTTACTTCTTTCTCTCACTATCCTTATTCCCAAAATGTAAGAAGCCTCTCCGAGGTCCTTCATAGCGAAGCACTTCCCGAGCCAGGACTTAACTTCCTGCAGAGTCGGGATGTCGTTTCCTATGAGTAATATGTCATCGACATATAGAACGAGGAAGCTTACTATACTCCCACTGGCTTTGACATATACACAAGACTCGTCTTCGCTTCGTACAAATCCAAACTCTTTGACTTTCTCATCAAAGCAAAGATTCCATCTGCGAGGTGCTTGCTTAAGTCCATAAATGGACTTCTCAAGCTTACACACTCTATTCGGATGCTTCGGATCCACAAACCCCTCGGGCTGAGCCATGTAAACATCCTCAGCCAACTTCCCGTTAAGGAAAGCGGTCTTGACATCCATTTGCCAAATCTCATAATCATGAAATGCGGCAATAGCTAGCATCACTCTAATAGATTTAATCTTCGCAACTGGTGAGAAGGTCTCATCATAGTCAACTCCAGGAGTTTGAGTAAAGCCCTTCGCAACCAATCGCGCTTTATATGTGTGCACGTTTCAATCTACGTCGGTCTTCTTCTTGAAGATCCATTTGCACCCAACGGCCTTACGTCCGGGCACATAATCAACCAAATTCCAAACTTGGTTATCATACATGGATTGGATCTCGCTATCCATTGCCTCCTTCCATTTCGCAGACTCCGGGCTTGCCATGGCTTCCTTATAGCTATTAGGTTCATCAAGATTTATTAGTGTACTATCACTAATATACGTGTCCCCTTCGGTAGTAATATGAAGGCCATAAAACTGGGGATGAATTCTAACTCTATCGGAACGTCTAAGAGGTAAGGATTCGTCAATTGGTTCAACCGGAGTTTCCTCCTCGGG
Organism: Lactuca sativa; assembly: GCF_002870075.4. NCBI lineage: Eukaryota > Viridiplantae > Streptophyta > Magnoliopsida > Asterales > Asteraceae > Lactuca > Lactuca sativa. The sequence goes on along the minus strand of NC_056631.2, from coordinate 225,010,056 downwards.
TTGAGTGCCAGCGGTAGAGGTTCCTTCATCTATCGATTCTTGAATCTCTTCAAGTTCGATTTGCCTCCCACTGTCTCCTTGGCTTATGAGTTCTCGCTCTCGGAAAACTCCTCTCCTTGCAACGAAGACAACATTGTCCTTCGGTCTATAGAAGACATATCCAAAGGATGTCTGCGGGTAGCCGATGAAAATACATCGCTCACTTCGAGGTTCAAGCTTGTCGTGAGTATCTCGTCTTACGAAAGCCTCGCAACCCCAAACCTTGATATGTGCCAACGAGGGAGCTTTCCCTGTCCACATCTCGTGAGGTGTTTTGGCAACCTTCTTGGTAGGGACTCGGTTAAGGATATGGGCGGCAGTCTCTAAGGCATACCCCCAAAAAGAGATAGGTAGTGAAGCACGACTCATCATAGAGCGAACCATATCCAATAAGGTTCGATTACGCCTTTCTGCCACACCATTCAACTGCGGTGTCCTAGGAGGCGTCAATTGCGAAACTATTCCACGCTCCTTGAGATAATCATGGAATTCAAGACTTAGGTACTCTCCTCCTCGATCGGATCGAAGCATCTTGATTTTCCTGCCCAATTGATTCTCCACTTCATTCTTGAACTCTTTGAACTTTTCAAAGGTTTCTGACTTTTGCTTGATTAAGTAGATATACCCATATCTACTATAGTCATCTGTAAAAGTCACATAGAAGCGGTTCCCATCCTTCGTGGTTGATCTAAATGGTCCACATACATCGGTATGTATTAGGTCCAATAGACCTTTACCTGTTTCACATGTACTCGTGAAGGGTGATTTAGTCATCTTCCCAAGTAAACAAGACTCGCATGTGTCATCTTCCCTAAGGTCGAATGATTCCAACACTCCATCCTTTTGGAGTTGGGCTATGCGTTTCTTGTTGACATGTCCAAGATGACAATGCCACAAGGATGCTTTATCCATACTAGTGGAAGAATCAATATTCAAAACATCATTTCCTAAGTTATCAACAATCATAACAGTTCCATATATTCCATTACATGGTATAGCTTCAAAGTAAAAGACACCATTTAGATAAGCCAAAATAGAACCATTCTCATTATTAAAAGAAAATCTAAATCCTTGTCTATATAAACCATGAAATGAAATGATGTTTCTTGCCATTTCTGGCGAATAGCAACAATTGTTCAAATCTAAAACCAAACTATTCCTAAGCACTAAAGAATACACTCCAATCTTGGTTACAGGCGACGATCTTCTGTTCCCCATGATTAGATTGATCCTTCCTTGCTCCACATCCCTACTTCTTCTTAGTCCCTGCACATTAGAACAAATGTGATAACCACAACCGGTATCAAGGACCCAAGAAATAGCATGATTAGAATCGTTAGATTTAATTGCATATATACCTGTGAAAGATGGCTTGATCTTTCCTTCTTTGATTGCTTGCAGGTACTCTGGGCAGCTTCTCTTCCAATGTCCTATCTTTTGGCAGTGGTGGCACTCTGCCTCCTTCGGTTTAGGATAGGGCTTAGCGGGATCAACTTTGGTCCCACTAGAAGAGGCACCATCTCGGGCTTTGACCTTGCGATAGTTCTTCGATGAAGCCTTCCTCTTCTTTCCCTTTCCTTGACCAATAGTCAAGACAGGAGCAGCAGGTGGATTAGGAGTCGGTGCAGCAGACTTGTCTTTGAAGTTGCTCTCAGCAACCCTCAAGAGACCTTGGAGCTTGCTTAGGGTGACCTCCTCTTTGTTCATGTGGTAGGTCATCCTAAACTGGTTGTACATCAGAGGAAAAGAGTGAAGCACCATGTCGATCGCCAAGTCTTCCCCGAAGTCAACATTTAACTTGCGAAGGCGGTCGACATACCTTTGCATCTTTTGCAAGTGCACGATAAGAGATTCTCCATGACCCATCTTTGCGGAAATCATGTTAGTGAAAATCTCATACCGCTCTTGTCTCGCGTTTTGGTGGTACCTCTCCAATAAGTCTTGGTGCATCTCGTACGAGTACATGTCCTCGTAGGACTTTTGGAATTCGGAGTTCATGGTAGCAATCATGATGCAATGTACCTTCGTTGCATCTCGCTCATGAGTTTCAAAGGCGGTGATTTCGGCTGGAGTAGCGATTTCGGTGTTGATTTTCTCGAGCTTCTCATCAAGGACATACTCCTTGTCCTCATAGCGAGAAATGGTGCGAATGTATCTTATCCATTCACTAAAGTTCGTTCCATCGAAAGTGACCTTTTGGCAAAGGCTCATCAACGTGAAAGAACTAGCAGCAGCGTTGTTTGCGTTCGACATCTAAAATTAGAAAAGGACAAAGATAGATTAGAATATGAATCCCTAATTATCACCCAATAAGAAAAATTAGGGCTAGGATCCAACAATCACATTTACATATTAGAAAAGGGATGCCGTAATCTAACATGCAAATAAATTGAAGGTAAGTGAATGACGATTCACTAATTCTCCATCACAAAAACCTAAACTATTAGTCCTAAGTGTTTTGAGAATTCCTAGGTTCGGATGAGATTCATTGAAACTATTCAATGGCATGTTTAAATCTCGATATGCCCCTCTAGTTTGTGACTGGGATGCCGAGGATCACAAAGCGGGTGTGAATTACCATGCAAATTCACATGGTGCCTTCATTGTAACGATCACCTATTCGATGTGCCGGTAAACCACACACGCTCCATCGAACTATGATATACAATGAATCACCCTTTGCCACCTTCGCTTAGAACCAATTAGTATACCGGTAAACCACACACGCTCCACTAACTTCTTAGCAAGGTGCAAAGTGTAATTTCATGTGATTGCATCAATTCACTTTTCCTAAAGTAACTAAGATTGGGAATTTTAAAAATATGTGTAGTTACTTTATATTTCTAATTATACTTTTAATGAGAGGATGAGGTTGCCCTATCCTACCCGTTCGGCTAACGACCCTCCACCAATCAAGCAAGCGGTGGGTGTGAGTGTACACCCATTAAGCGCCATTTTATAGGCTGCAACCTTATACCCACCTTATAGATCGGCTTCGTGAATGAGGCCTACTAACGGTAAGACTAGCATTTAGTTATATATATATATATATATATATATTATACTAGTAATATCATATTAGTATAGGGTTGTATTTTAAACCTTTTAAAATCTAGGGTTTTGAAATTTAAGTTGTCTAAATTAAAACTTTTAATCATAAATATAAATTTCAAAACTTGAGGGCAAGTTTTAAACATTTAAAACATGGAGGATCAAATAACAAATAATTCCAATTAACAATTAATATCCTAATTATCTATATTTGATTTATTCAAGATTTCTTTTAAGATAATTACCAAAATAATCAAAATAATTAATTAATTATCATATAAGGAAATTAAATATTTAATTAGTTGATAATTACCTTTAACTAGATCAAGATAATTGTTATATTTATCAAAAAATCGGATTTATGTTGATCTATTATGATTAAGGTAAGTTTCCATAAGATAATTACAAAGAAATCCCGAATCTGGTCATTCCTGATGCCTGGACTCGCCGAGTGCACAAAGGGACTCGCCGAGTCAGGCCTACTCGCCGAGTCCACTTTGAGACTCGCCGAGTCCATGACTCAGAAACCAAAAATCGAATTTTGCAGGTTTGTTTCAGTTAATCAAGCAACAATTTAAAGAAAACCAAGCTAGGCTCTGATACCACTGATGGGTTTTAGCCATAAGAACTTTCCTATGTGCGCATGCAAAACCCTAATGCTCGGATCTAGGCTTTCTAATTAAACATGCTTTGAATCCAAGACTTCTAATAACTATTTAGGCTAAATAACAACATTGTAACAGATCTAGAATCATACCTTTGAATTCCTTGTTGACCTTGTTGTCTTGGAGCTTCTAGAGTCACAAATGTCACTCCTCTAATGGCTTACAAACACCAAAGCAACAAGAATGATTTAAGAGAGAGGAGAGGGTAGGAATTTCGACCAGATGTTCCTTACTTTAGGTCAAGTGTCGAATTCCATCAGTCATAGGGTCTATTTATACTTGTAGACTCCTTAAGGGTTACAACCTAAACCCTAATTGGATAATCTTCTCTTAAGGCTATCCAAATCCATTCCTAGATAACCCATATGGACGATTTTAGCTATCCTATATCTCTTAGAATTCATCCAAAGCATATCCCAATGGATTTTCAGTCTAAAGTTTAACTATCAAATAATTGACAGTTTATACCCCTTTATTTAATTAACTTCTTTAAGTCACCAAATTAATTCTAATTAATTCTATGACTTATATTAATCAAATAATATATTATTCATTATATTATTCCCATAATATATTAATAATATTTACTCTCTCTTATTAAATCATCCTATCAAGTTGCTATGGTGAAGGCAACCCAAAAGGACCATGCACAACCGGATCAAATACTTGCCTAATATAGTTACAGCCTTAGACACTATTTCAACACTTTATATGCATGCATAGGTATTTACGAGTACTACAACTCTCTTTTAGACTTAAATAGATAATTATAAGTCTATTTTAAATTTCTCTAATTATAGACATTTATAGTGTTCGATTATCATAACTTCTTCATGCGAAGTCAGATTCAGACGTTCTCTATATTTTTGGAATCGTATGGACGTATACTTTGAGTTGTATCATAAAGAAAGTTCATATTTGTATTATAATTTATCATGAACTACATAACATTCTTACCACATTACTAGGTTAACATAATCACATTACATGATTGACATAATCACATGTGATTGTCTATTAACGTATTTGGACTAGTGTTACGATGTGGGACCCACATATGAATCTAGAAGCTAAAATCAGATTCTTTTTGGTCCTCTACTTCTTCCCCATGTTTTTCTTCTCCCCCTCTCTTCTTCTTTGTGTACAAGGTTCACCAAAAGGTACACAAATATGTTGTAAGCATGGCTCTTCAAAGTTTGTGTGTGTATTCATGGCTATAAAAGGAAGCCCATATCACCTCAATTAGCACACAACAATCCCAACATTCATCTCTAAAGTTCTCACTCTATCTCACTCTCCCCCTCTCACGGTTATAACAACACCATCATCACTCAACACCACAAAACCACCACAAATCACCATAACTCCACCATTCCTCCACCAAGAAGCTACCTTACACCCTCCATTATCATTATCTAATCCCCCCTAAGCCACCCTCTATCGAATTCAGCACCAACGTCTTAAATTAGAGAAAATTGCGAAGATGTTCCATTAATTGAAATATGAAGCTAGAACATTACAATATAATAGCTGCTAATTACCACTTACTATTAGCTAAATAACTCCACTATTTACAATTTACACCCTCATGCTATCTAGGAATAATTAAAAACAATCCTCAAACAGTAATTATTCCAATATCCCCCCTCAAGTTGGAGAGTGATTAACTCCCAACTTGCTAAGAATATTACAATGAATTTTACTTGGTAAACTCTTTGTAAACATATCAGCAAGTTGTTCAATAGTAGGAACATGATGTAAAGATATTAATCCTTCTTTTTCCCTTACAAAATGACAATCCAATTCTACATGTTTTGTCCTCTGGTGGAACACTGGATTTCGAGCAATATAAATTGCAACTTGATTATCACATTTGACTGGTATTGGAAGAACATTTGGAACAGAAAGTTCATGAAGGAGTCTAGATAACCAAGCTAATTCAATTGTAACTCGTCTCATACTTCTATATTCTACTTCAGATGAAATTAAAGAAACAGATACTTAGGGATGTTCGTTTGGATCGATAGGTTTGATCCAATCCAATTAAGTAAATCCAAATTGATTTCGGTTTTCAAAATATGGATCCAAATAGTCCAAACTAAATTCAAATCCGATCAGATCCGATCCAATTACAATTGGGTTGGATCAGTTTTTATAATTCAGTTTTCAAAAGCCATAACATTTTAAAAGGACATAGAATTATAATACGATCTAAATTACAAAAACAACAAAAACAAATTATTTACTTGTGATTTAAAATTTATAAATAACCACTAAGAAGGTATATTATAGTTTATTATTTAATAGATAAAAAACTTTTGACAGAAAGTACATATTAATGTCTTTTATTAGGTAAAACCTTTTGAACTTACTTTAAAAAATTATAAAATTAATAAATAATTATGGGTATATTGAAAATAAATACATAACAAATTGTTATTCGGTTTTTTGGACTATTCAGTTCTTATTTTATAAACCAAAACCAATCCGAAATCCAAAATAATAATTTAGTTTTGTTGAAAACCAATCCAAAAATCCGAATATCCGAACCAAATAGTCCAATCCAAATTGTCCAATTGGACAATTCGGGTTTATCCAAATAGTGAACAGCCCTACATATACTTGTTTCTCTGACTTCCACGAGACAGGACTTCCTCCAAGCATCACAAAAAAACCACTGACACTTCTTCTTGAATGTGGGCATGCAGCCCAATCAGAACCGCAATATGCTTGAAGGGTAAAATCGTCTTTTTTTATTAAAAAACAATCCTTAAGCTAGATCATTATTGATATAGCGTAGAGTATGCAAAGCAGCCTCCATATGTGGAACTCTAGGATGAACCATAAATTGTCTCAAATTTTGAACTGTAAATGCAAGGTCTGGTCTTTTATTCGTTAGAAAATTCAACTTTCCAACAAGCCTTCTATAACTCTCTTGATCTGAAAGAGAAGCACCCTCATTAATTGTAAGCTTTCCAGTTGAAGGAAGGGGACATATTGATTTTCCAGAGCAATTAAATTTTTTCAATAGATCTTAAGCAAACTTTCTTTGTGTTAACACTACTCCAAAAGGTACATAAAGAACTTCAATTCCCAAAAAGAAATTAAGGAGTCCTAAATCCTTAATTTTAAATCTTTCATCAAGAAAAGATTTCAATTGAGAGACTTCTTCATTATTATTCCCAGTCATCAACATACACAGCCACATATGTAACAAAAGCCCCCATAGATTTGTAGAACAAAGAATAATCATTCTTGGAATGTTGATATCCTTTGTCTTTCAAGGCAGGTGACAATTTGGCATACCATTGTCTGGATGGCTACTTCAATCCATATAATGATTTCTACAATTTACATAATTGATTTGGCTTAGAAACTTCTAGACCAGGTGGCAATTGCATATAGATTTCTTCATCTAACTCTCCATGCAAAAATGTTTTCTTCACATCCAATTGATGCATTTTCCAGCCATATTTAACAGCAGTAGCAATTAAAGCACGAATAGTTGTCATTTTGACAACCGGTGAAAATGTTTTAGTATAATGAACACCATCCTTTTGCGTATAACCTTTGACAACTAATCTTCCTTTACTTGGGTTGTTCACTATTTGAATAAAACCGAATTGTCCAATTGGACAATTTGGATTGGACTATTTGGTTCGGGCATTCGGATTTTTAGATTGGTTTTCGAAAAAACCGAATTATTATTTTGGATTTCGGATTGGTTTTGGTTTATAAAATAAGAACCGAATAGTCCAAAAAAACCGAATACATATTATTTATTTATTTATAATATATATCTATAGTTATTTATTAATTTTGTAATTTAGTTTTTCAAATAGGTTTAAAATGTTTCATCAGATAAAAAAAACATTAATATGCATTTTCTCTCTAAAGTTTTATATCTATAAAATATTTAACTATAATATATCTTTTTAGTAGCTGTTTATAAATTTTAAATCACAACTAAATATTTTTTTCGTTTCTTGTGTAAAGTTGGATAATATTATAATTATATGTCGTTTTAAAATGTTTTGGTTTTTGAAAACCGAATAATAAAAACCGATCCAACCGAATAGTAATCGGATTGGATCGAATCGGATTTGAATTTAGTTTGGACTATTCGGATCCATGTTGTTAAAACCGAAATCAATTTTGATTCACTTGATTGGATCGGATCAAACCGATCCATCCAAAAGAACACCCCTATCCTTTACATCTTTCAACTTGTCCATTAGCTTTGTATTTTATTTTATATACCCATCTGCAATTAATTGGTTTCTTCCCTTTAGGAAGATCTGTAATAATCAAAGTTTTATTGGCTTCCAAAGCTTCAAACTCCTTATTCATGGCTTCTCTCCATTGTTCATGTTGAACTGCTTCTTCATAACTGGATGGTTCATGTAACATCCTAAAAATACGAGCCAAAAATTTCATTTTTAAACATATACTTTGCAAAACATTAGAAGTAAAACATTCACCGATCATATCATTTCATAAAAGATGTTGCGCGTCTGGAAACCATTTTATAAAACATAACAATGTCAGAGTACTAATCCCCAGGAAGATCTCATAGTGCAGAATACAAAGCATGTATGTGATGTGCCGCTACCGCGCCAGCTCCTTCCCCTTCGAAGAAGAGGTACCCGAAACCAAAACTGTAAACCATAAGCACGAAGCTTAGTGAGTTCCCCCATTGTACCACATACCACATAACATACATATATTGTCAGGCATAACTGGGTGCCCAACCTACCCCTTCGGTCCTCTCGATCGGATACTGACTAGCATATCTGGGTGATGGCCTCCCCTTCGGTCCTCTCGACCGGGTACTGAGTAACATATCTGGGTGCTGGTCTCCCCTTCGGTCCTTTCGACCGGGTGTTGGGGACTATTTCACCCACTACTACTACTACCACATAACGTATATCACATAATCTATCTAGCATGGTTGGGCATGACTGCCCCTTCGGCCCTGTTGATCGGTAATCTGGGGACTATCTACCTACTGTCACTAGCACATAGCATCATATCATACTAACACATAATCACATCACAGATAGTAGCAACCCTAGATGATTATCACAGAGACAATCATTTATCATACAACCCCTACTGGTGGGCCGACATTGTGGCCGTAGACCCACCGCTATTGGAAAGTAACTCACCTCAAAATAGCTGCTAATCTGCGTGGGAACTGACTGCCTTCTACTGCTGCTGTCCCGGAAATCCTCCGGCTATAATTCCCACAAAACACTTAGTCAAACACTGCTAATCGACCTCAGGGTAAAAATGACCATCTACCCCTAACCAAGCCAAGAGTCAAAGTCAAAGTCAACTTTCAGTTGCCCCGACTCGCCGAGTTGGCTCGTCAACTCGTCGAGTCCCTATCCAGTCGATTGACCATAATCCTGTTTCTACTCATCGAGTTAGGCATTGACTCGACGAGTTTTCCTTCTAAACTGATGTCCAATAGTCCTTCATTCTACTCGCCGAGTTGTATGAACAACTCGTCGAGTTCATCTTCATCCGAAGAACATTCTATGCTGAGACTCGCCGAGTTGTATGAACAACTCGCCGAGTCTGTTCTTGAGGCAAGAAGATTGCCTTGGACTCGCCGAGTCAGTGCATGGACTCACCGAGTTCCTCCATGAGTGAGTCTAGCTTCCGACTCCCTGAGTCACCCCCCATGACTCATGACCCCACTCAGCAAACACGAAAAGGGGAAAACTCGGGGACTCGCGACTCAACTCGCCGAGTCCGATGAACGACTCGCTGAGTCATTCACATGCAATTACTATATACTCGCTTTTGCTTGAATCCAGCTCATGCCATGCATAGATATGAGTTCTTAGGGCTTGATTAATACGTAAAGATAAACACCAATGAAGGTTTTAGGGCTGAAAATGCACCAAAAGAGTAGATCTAGGGCTTTCATGCAATATGGTTCCATAAAGGTAGTAGATCCGACCTCCTAAAGCTCAATCATGCCTAGATCTGAAGGTTAATCAACTTATCATAAACCCTAATTCATAATCAAGCTTGGAAATGGCTTAAGAAGGACTTTAATGGAGCTCTAAGGGACTCTTAGCATGAAAACAGAATGAAACTGTGTTATACCTCAAGGAATCTTTGAAATAACACCAAGATGCTTGGCCTCCTTCTTCTCCTCTTGATCTACTCTCCTTTTTCTCTCAAAATCTTCAAGAAATCACACCAAAACACTTCAATCTCACAAGGAATGAGGTTAGGACGATATAGAGAGATCTGAGGGTGAAGGGGGCGAGCTTGGGGGCGCATAAGATGGTTTAAATAGGGTGCAAACCCTTGAAATTAGGGTTTCATTAGACAGCGGGGACTCGCCGAGTTCAGAATATGGACTCGCCGAGTCGCCAACTTAAACGTGCTCATATCCCGGCTCTACTCGGCGAGTCGGGCCTACAACTCGCCGAGTCCAAGGCTAAAAATGCAAAATACTTAGATAAATTTTCCATACCAGAAACTAGGTGCTACAGTTCAAACAAAACATCCATATGTTTGATAAGATCTTTACTTTCAGAATTGAGATTAGAAAAACAAACTAAAATTGAAGACAATACATCTGTGATACTATGTGGACAATTTTCAATTGCACTTCCACATATATAATCTTGAAATTTTGTAGGAGCATGTGAAACTCTTTCAAATCTTCTAAGAATAGGAGGAGTGGGAGTTAAAGAGTTTGAAGAAGATGATGGTGAATGTGATAAAACTGAAGGAGGGGATTTATTTTGTAATGATAAATTTGTTGAAAGTGATTTAAAATGGAAGTCAAAGAAAATGAATCGACGTGATGAATGATGCTCTGATACCATCTTGAATCAGAGAAAATTGTGAAGATGTTCCATTAATTGAAATATGAAGCTAGAACATTACAATATAACATCGGCTAATTACTACTTACTATCAGCTAACTAACTCCACTACTTACAATTTACACCCTCATGCTATCTAGGAATAATAAAAAACAATCCTCAAACAGTAATTATTCCAGTAAAACAAAAGGTAAAAATACCACCGGAACCACCCCCGACCACCCCACTGCCACCACCGGGAAACCCCAACACAAACATGTGTTTCCTTTTGGTTTTTATCCCCAAAGATCTCTCCACCTCCCATTCATCGAAAACCACTAAAAGAAGCAAGGAAGAGGCAGCAGAAGACCACTGGAGTGGCCTCCTGCCACCTCCGTCACCCTCCTGTCGTAGCTCCAAACCACCGCCATCACCACTTGTGCAACTGCTACTCCACCCTCGTAAGTCTACTCCATTTCTTTTGTTTCGTTTGTGCATCGCCGAGAATCACATGGACCATCAAAACCTTTTTTTTGTTTTCTTTCCTCGTATTCAAGTCACGTGGATCAGGGATCAGAAGGACAACCTCCTCCTGATTCATCAATATTAAACCAAACTTACATAAAATTTCAATTTAAATAGATGCAGCCCCTTAATTTTGAATTTGCCCAACTTTAAACCCTCCCTCTCAAAACATGTTTTCAAGTTAATGAAACTTCAATCAAAATGTGCAAAACATACCCTGTGCTGGAAAAATCCTTAAAAACGAATCCAAACTTTTAATACAAAATTAAATATATTTTTTATAAATATTGATTTATTAAATAAAGTGAGAATAAATAAATTTTTAGAAATTATTAATTTGATTTAAATTTAAATCAATTTTTAAACTATCTGAATATTTTGGAAAATATTAAAATTAGATAAAATTTATATAAATAAATAATTATCTAAATAAATTTTGGACTAACAAAACCTTGGAAATTATTAAATAAATTCTTATAATTAGCTAAAATACCAATTACCATCTACATATTAATTTATGTTAATATTTTCTTAGGAAACTAAATTTTCTTGGAATATCGTGTTCACGGCACTACATCTAAATTTTCTCGCATCCATTCACGAAAACCATTCGTCAATCGCACTTTAAGGTGAGTGTTACGACCGTACTTTTATATATTTTTTTTTGGGGGGGGGGGTATACATGTACTACTTGAAATATATATTATATATACTTCCTAAATGCTTTTTTATACGAACAACATCATTATTTTTATGCAATATAAATCACACAAAAAATATTATTTATTACTTTACTATTCACAGTATGGAGAATCAGTTTTGAAGGGCCACATAGGATTGTTGGATTTCAGAACAACATAAATGCCAAAATGATTCTTCCCTCTGGTGTTTCATGTCTGGCCCTCGTTTGTACATGGTAGTACGTATACCAAATAATATTTATCATACAAAATATACATGAAATATCATTGTTTTGTATAAATACATTACTAGTTTGAGAAATAATTGTTCAAATGCTTATATGTTAAGTAAAGAAAATCATTTTAAAACATCAATATTTACATATGTTATGATGTTAAAATAATACAACAAACAAAAATAACATAAACATTTTGACTACAAATGTGCTATGATTGTATAGACGGTTATCAATTTGGTAGTTTCAATATACCTCATACATACTCACAAATATATAGGTTTATATATTTATACAAATTATGGAACTTGTATCTTAGGCTCATACATGTGCTTGTGTACACTAGCCTGAGATTTATCAACTGTTTAAACAAGTATCGTACACGTTTAAGTTTACGCTTATCAAATATACTTGTTGTTTATCCGTTTATCCGTATCTGTGGTTGTTAAGTACAACGTTGGGAGATAAATTTATCCGTATATACGTATGTCTGTTTATCTGTTATCCATACAACTTTGTCACTATAAACTTTAAATAGATTTCATTATCTAGAAAGCACAGTTTAGATTTTTATCTTTATTAGACATTTCCAAACACAATTTTACTTACAACAAAGGCAATACTTTTTAGATCATATTGAAAGTATCATTATTTTAGAAAACCTGTGACCCTCACCAACCTTAGTGTTGACCCTCAAACTTACATGTATTCTCAGTAGATCATTAGACAAGCATTCAAAAAGACGATTGGTCATGGATTACAGACGACCTAGTTATCTAGCTTTTATTATTTGCTTACATATTTAAGGCAACTATTCTGTTATTATTATCTGTAAGAACCCTGTATTCAAACTTAATGATGGAATAAAAATGTTGTTTTGATATATATTGAGTTTATTTATGATCCATTAACTTAGTCACACTCTCAACATGTTTCGCCTTGGCCAAGGTGTGACAGAATAATATCAGAAATCGGCTATAGAGAACTTGTATCCTCGAAAGAGGAAATACAACTATAGCAACAAGATCATAATAAAAGTTTTATTATTAATTACACTAATCTGGTTTGAAGGGACACATATGGTTGTTGGATTTCAGAACAGTTTAATAGTCAAAATGGTCATGACCTCCGGTGGTTCATGTCCGACCCTCGTCCGTGCTCTATAGTTGGAAAGTACAAAAAAAATTAGTAATACTACACACCCCCACCAACCATAATATACAAGAGTTTATATACACTCTGACCTATGATGAGAACACTTAATAAAATTCTAAACATCCCTTCAAGTAAAACTACCAACTCAAACCTTTAGGTCAAACGCCTCAATTAAAGGTTAGTACCGTACATAAGCCAAACTACAAATAAACTTGGAACGCGCCCCTATGTTATTTGTGGTCGGGCTAGTGCACAACCAACCTTGAGCAAGGAGTTTGACAAACTACAATGTTTTAGAGTTTTAGCGATTGAAGAATGTTCTCTAGATTCGTTGCAGCAACCTAGTACCTTAGAATCCATATATACATTTTAAAACACTAATACATTTCAAAATAATTAGCAATTAAGATCCCCTTCTAACATTCGGAAATCTAGAGAATTTCTGAACCAATCACTTTTCCCCTGTCATTTGAAAATCGGTAGGATTTCAGGAATCATACTCACTCTTTGATTTGGAAATCTATGGGATGATAGGAATAGATTATACTAATACACTATCATGCAATACAATTCCTACATGCTTGTTTATGATTAAGTACTATAAACAATATAATTATGTCTTTTCTAAACATGAAGGACAATGCCTATACGAAAGGAACCACGAGTTCGTCCCCCACCAACTCCTCGAGGGAACTGTAGGAAAGTCCTGCAAGTAACTCAAACCTAAGTAGAAACTCTGAACCATGAAGAAAATACTAATGTTGTTGGATTTTGAGCATTCTAACACTCCTAAGGTGTACATGCAACCCCAAATACCTTGGATCTATGTTTTCTCTATTATACATGCAAACTGGAACTTTCCAAAGTATTACCCTTACTAGCATACAACGGAGTATAAACAACATGAAATACAAGTCAGAAGACATAACTTTTGTTGTAGTTCAGAGCCTTGGAGCTTTAAGAGCTTAATGCCCCAAGTGTTGCACCTCAAATGGACTCACATAACACCACAAACAATTGGAATAACTTGAGAGAAGAACACTTTCACTTCATGAAATCGGCTAGCCCTCCTTACCAAAACCTAAGTCACATTTCATGAGCTATGAGGCTTCTTATATAGTGTGTACATTAGGGTTACACCATGTAACTCATGACTTTCCACATTCCTCATGATCCATGGGTTTTAACCTCCATGGAATATCCATGGGTCACCACATGGGTTTAGCCCAACATGAAGAACTATGGATCATAATCCCACTTTATAAGAATGAATGATTTACCAAATCAATCCTTATTTATTTAATTAGTCTCTTTTGATCACAAAATTAATTTCAAACTAATTCTTTATCAATACTAATTAAATAATATGATTTCATATTAATATATTAGAACTTATAATATATTAATAAATCATAAATATCCTATTCTCACAAAAGTCTATCCAAATTGTTCTGATGCCATGCAACAGAAATGGACCATGCTACTCTCGGGTCAAGTACATACCAATAATAGTTATGGACTTAGACAACTAAGCCAATAGTCTCCCATTTGGATAAGTCTAATAACTATTATTACAAGCATGATTCCAACCTGACTAGCAATCATAAATCTTAAAAGCCATTGTCGAACTCTAATCTAGAATGGAGGAATATATGATCCCTTATCTAATGGACACGTCATTGACTAGATTAGAGTTCGATAGTGGCTTTTAAGAGCTACGATTGCTAGTCGGGTTGGAGTCATGCTTGTAATAATAGTTATTAGACTTATCCAAGTGGGAGACTGTTAGATTAGGTGTCTACGCCCATAACTATTATTGGTATGTACTTGACCCGAGAGTAGCATGGTCTATTTGGGTTGCATGGCATCGGAACAATTTGGATAGACTTTTCTGAGAAGAGGATATTTATGATTTATTAATATATTATAAGTTCTAATATATTAATATGAAATCATATTATTTAATTAGTATTGATCAAGAATTAGTTTGAAATTAATTTTGTGATCAAAAGAGACTAATTAAATAAATGAGGATTGATTTGGTAAATCATTCATTCTTATAAAGTGGGCTTATGATCCATAGTTCTTCAAGTTAGGCTAAACCCACATGGGTTTTGAGGATTCTAACACTCCTAAGGTGTACATGTCTTTATGTTAGACATTATGAATCATATGTTAGACATTATGAATCGTATCCCGTATGCTTCGGGTATAGGATCGATTGCATATAGCATATGCAATCGATCCTATACTCGAAGCATATGTGATACGATTCATAATGTCTAACATAAAGACATGATACTTGATTAGTCTTTTGCTATAATATTTTTATTTTCCATGTTCTCATAATTTTGGTTATGAAGAGGGATGCTGTAATCATAATCAAATTTTGAGAATGTAATTAACATTTTCATATATAGAATCCGTATGTTGAACCATTCCCACATAACATTCATATATATATATATATATATATATATATATATATATATATATATATATATATATATATATATATATATATATATATATATATATTTGACTGAATGTGATAAAAATCTCAATCTAAGATTTTATAATTGAAATGAAGTATAATTTCCTCTCCCTTAGTTATAGCAAAACGACTTTTCAAACTGTGCAACTTGCAAATTGAAACTTTTGTTTTCTATAATTAACATTGCTAACTTGCAACATTCACCATAATTGATTATCCTCCCACTAGCATAATAATTAGTATCTTACTAGCATAATGATTATGCTCCCACTAGCTTTGACTTGTACTCAAAAATCAGTTGGACTTCTAGAAATCAACACTTTGTTGACTTTCTTACCAAAGTTCAGATTTCTGATATGAGATGCTTTGATAAGATTTTATATAGGCTTCTCAAACTCATACACCTTTCCTTAGATAGCTCACATGTGTGTCTTAACTATTCAGAACTTACAACAATAAGTTCTAAATGTTTAGACCCTTTGCCATTTCTCACAATTCGAATTATGAAAGGGGATAACGTAATCATAATCAAATTTGAGAATGCAAATATCAAAACTGCTATCTCCTTAAAATCTACTTAGTGAAAGCGTTTCCTCACCATCATTTTCATGAATCGGAGAGAAACCTCATGACATTTAGATTTTATGGTGTATGTGTTCCTATCCATGTGAATTTGTCATAACCATAATCACAAGACAAGGTTAGTGACAAATCCAAACTCATATGGACTGAACTTGTTCAATCTTAATTTCTTGCCACCTGGCAGCACAAGCGTCTACCATTGTTTCCAAGCAGTTATGCAAACAACTAAGAACTCATAGAACTCACATGCATAGTCAACTTTAACTGGAATGGGCACAAAAATAAGATTATGTCAACACGATAGGTTATAAACCTCACGTCATGTGCTTGTGATAAACAATAGGTTTACTCTTGATTAGTTCTTGAAACTTTCAAGATCTTTAAGACTCCTACTGACCTCTTGACATATAAGATTCACTTTTTCAAGGAACGTTACTTGAAAAACAAATATTCAAAACTTAGTGCAGATTCTTATCAAGACAAACACCTCACAAAATTAGCCTTAGTTGGTCTTTTTTTATCCAAAACATCATAACTTACCAATTTCAAATGTACAAGAGTAAAAAAACTTTTACTCTACATATGATAAGTATTTTAAACCTTTGTTAAGATTATGTCACTCTAGGTTACAATCTTGGAGTAAGACTCTAAGACTTGTTTATTTGGAACGAAGTATGACTCGTCTTCTTGATTGAACCATTTCAACAATTTATGAATCCTTTTCTTAGTGCACTAAGATGACCTTAGCAGATCAATTGTGATATGGTTTTCCATAGCCATTAATATGATCATAAAACACTATATTAAAGTACTCTCCCATCTTTTCAGATTGGTGAAACTTTTATCTTTCTGCCTAATTTGATTCTTCACATTCGTTATGCCTTACATTGGACCTTTTCCAATGCTTCAGAATTATACTTAAACTTGTAAGCATAACCAGGTTTACAAAACTTTAGTAAATCATGAAGAATGGTCTTATCGATCCTTGTGGTGGATCTTGACCAGTGCACTCCCAGTGTACCTGATCCCCTATTCCTTCACTTGATTCACATATACATGTGAACAAGGAATCAGTATTAATTTACCAAAAGATGAAAATTCTCATTCATCAAACAATACAACTTGCATGATTCCAATTTTCTGTCCAATTGAAACTTGTGTGATGAGAATCTTTCCTTATTTGAAAAATAGTCGACATCACCACAAACGAAATAATCAAATTCATATTGCTAACACATAAATAGACAAACATCAATTTTCATAAAGCCATTGCAAGGAGATATAATAAAATAAAGCGAAATTTTATTTATTTATAAAATGCGAATTTTTTTTCCTTACAATGCAATTAAAGACTATGTTATTAAGTATTTCCTAGCAATCTATCATAACTCCTAAGCAGCAGCTCAAAAATCCGATCTTCGAACTATGCTATTGAAATCCATCTTCGAGATTAGATTCAACATACTCTTCCTTTAAGCTTCCTTCCCTTTGCAGGACCCTACAAAACATCAAAATGCAACCTTGTCACATCATGTATTAAGAATCAACAATTAGGAATATAATAGAGTTAGACAGTAGACTTACCTGACGCAGAGTCAAACTTTTCGATTCTACCTTTTTTCAGATCTTTCAGGTAGTCAGGGCAGCTTCACAACCATTGCTCCTTCCCTTGGCAACAAAACATATGGACTCTTTAGGAATGGTACACGGGACAATCTCAGACTTAGCCTTTCTCTTTCCCTTGGAAAGAGAAATCTTTTTTGGACTTCTAATGTTTCCATTGTCAATGTCCATGGAAGTTTGGGGAGTAGATCTTCCAATCAAATGTGCTTTCCCAGTGCGCCAAATCATTGTTGATTCAGCAGCAACAAGCAAATAGGTAAGATCAACAAGGGTCATTTTGTGGTCTATCATATAATAGTCCTTAATGCACTCACTATATGACTCAGGAAGTCATTGAAGAACCCAATCAACAACCAACTTCCTTGAGACCTCAACACACAATACTCTCAGCCTATCAATATGTGACTTCATCTCTAAGACGTGAGTATGCACAGGCATTCATCTTGATGTTTCATTGCAAGTAGGGTTTGAGTGACCTTGATTTTTTTCAAGTCTTTGGATTTGTGGGTTAGGGAGAATTATTGGAGGAGGTGGAGGAAGTGAAGTATGACTTCCACGATCTAACCTCGGGACATCATCTTCAAGAGGAAAGCTTGTTCCATAAGATTTGGGAAGACCATAGTTGTCTGAACTAGACATCTACAATGGGAGAAATTCAAGTTAGTTGATTTAAGTCCTTAATATAAGACCCAAATGAAATATTAAGGCTATGACCCAACACAATATTTTACAATTTGGAAGAGGGATGCTGTAATCCAAACTGCAAAATATTTGAAGGTAGGTAAATGACGATTTACCAATTTCCACCACAAAAAACGAAAAAAGAGTTTTAGGTTTTAAGTGAATTGAAACTCCTAGATCCTTTGAGATTCATTGAACAGTTCAATGGCATGTTTAAATATCGATTATTCCCTTCAAGTTTGTGACTAGGATGTCTAGGATCACATACAAGGTATGAATAACCATGCAAATTAGCTTGGTACACCCAATGTTACAACCACCTAATCAATGTGCCGGTTAACCAGACATGCTCCATTGATCAAAGATTAACATCAAGATACCCTTTGCCACACACTGTCAGTTCAGATTAGTGTGTCGGTTAACCACACACGCTCCACTAACGGCTTAACAATGTGCAAAGTGCAATTTCATGGATTAGCACCATATTCACATTTTCCGAAGTAAATAATATTGGGAATTTATAAGTGTTTAGTTACTTTATATTTACCATTACACTTTTAATGAAGGGAGAATTAGAGTCATATCCTACCCGTTCGGCTAACGACCCTCCACCAGTCAAGGAAGCGATGGGTGAGAGTGGACACCCATTACACTGCCATTTTATAGGCAGTAACCTTATACCCTCCTTATAGACCATCTTCGTGAATGAGGCCTACTAGCGGTAAGACTGACTTTGTTCTTATACATATATATAAATATTAAACCTATAATATTATGATATTATAAGGGTTGAATTTTAAAATTTAAAATTCTAGGGTTTGGAACTAAATGCTTCAAAAGTTAGACTTTTACATTTAAAAATTCCAAAACTTGAGGGAAAGTTTTATAACTTCCAAAACCTTTTGGAATCCATAACTTATGAGTTTAATATAGGTTTAAATGAAAAGCCACTTGAAAATCCATAACTTGAAGACAAGTTATTAAGTTCATAAAACCATTTATGGGAAAAAGACGCTTCAAGTTCATAACCTATGACCTTAATGATTTCTTTAAAAGAAAACTTTTCATTTCCCATAACTTGAGGATAAGTTATGGAATTCATTAAAATCATTTAGATCAAAATTCTAACAAGAAAAACGAACAATTTGTCAATGATCTAAATTAAACTCATAAGAATAAGACAATTCACATCAAACAAATTTCATGTAATTAGCTTAACCATATAAACAAATACAAAACATGAAAATTTGACAATGATCTTTTAAATTGGATTAGCATGATCATTACTGCATCAAAAATAGGTTTATAAGTTCAAAAACAGCTTAGAGTAATGATCCTAGTCCAATTCTAGCCAAAAATCTTGAAAATCTGCATTCTGGGGCACCAACTCGTCGAGTGTATGAGCCAACTCGGTGAGTTGGATGAATTTATGCATGGACTCGGCGAGTCCACTATCCAAAACAGTAGAAAATCGATTTTAAAGCATTTCCAAGCAAGTAGCATCAAGTATAATTGAAAACAAGCCTAGGCTCTGATACCATTGTTGGGTTTTGAGCATTCTAACACTCCTAAGGTGTACATGCAACCGTAAATACCTTGGATCCATATTTTCTCTATTATACATGCAAACTTGAACTTTCCAAGGTATTACCCTAACTAGTATACAATGGAGTATAAACATGAAATACAAGTTAGAAGACATACCTTATGTTGTAGTTGGAAGCCTTGGAGCTTTAACAACTTAGTGCCCCAAGTGTTGCACCTCAAATGGAATCACACAACACCACCAACAATTGGAATAACTTGAGAGAAGAACACTTGCACTTCATGAAATCAGCTAGTCGTCCTTACCAAAACATAGGTCACATTTCATGAGCTATAAGGCTTCTTATATAGTGTGCACATTAGGGTTACACCATGTAACTTAGGACTTTCCACATTCCTCATGATCGATGGGTTTTAACCTCCATGGAATATCCATGGGTCACCACATGGGTTTAGCCCAACATGAAGAACTGTGGATCATAAGCCCACTTTATAAGAATGAATGATTTACCAAATCAATCCCCATTTATTTAATTAGTCTCTTTTGATCACAAAATTAATTCCAAACTAATTCTTCATCAATACTAATTAAATAATATGATTTCATATTAATATATTAGAACTTATAATATATTAACAAATCATAAATATCCTCTTCTCACAAGAGTCTATCCAACTTGTTCCGATGCTATGCAACCCAAATGGACCATGCTACTCTCGGGTCAAGTACATACCAATAATAGTTATGGGCTTAGACACCTAATACACCAAATGCAACTAATGTAAACCCAACATTCCAAATGGACCAAACCATGATGCAAAGCATGCTTGTTAAAGGAGTTGCTAGATCCTTGGCAACATATGAGGCAGCCCGACACAGAAACACTTGGAATAGTGGAAGTGACACTCTAGATATTCACCAAAACAACCCTAGATTTTGTTCTTACAAGGAATTCAGGGGCTGCGAAACTTGCTTCTTCTACAACACTGAAGGAGCTGTTGATCTATCCCATTGGACAGAAAAGAATTATGTAGTTTTTCACATCAATGTGTGCCCCAATGACTGTCGAGTCAAGTACACTACCTGCATGCTTATGGACTCTGCCTTAACTTGGTGGAATAACCATGCAAATTCCATGGGAATCGTGGAAGCTTATGTCATGGGTTGGAACCACTGAAACAGATGATCATCATAGAATACTTCCCCCAACAGGAAATCCAGGCTCTAGAATAAGATCTTCAAAACCTAACCATGCAAGGATCTGAGATAGCTTCCTACACCTCCCGATTCAATGACCTTGCTAGCCTTTTCCTAGGAATGGTACCCTCGGAAGATAAGAATATTGAGAGATACATATAGGGACTAGCATCACCGGTTCAAGGTCTGGTTACTGCATCCGGACTATCCACTTTTGATAATGCTAAGCAATTGGTCTATCAATTGACTGAGTAGTCTATCCATCAGGGTACGATAGCTCTACTAATAGAAAAGAATCATGCAAGAAGTACCAAAAAAAGTTTCATGGGAAATCAAAGGGCGACTTCAAGCATCACAAAACTGAACCGGAACCTATGGTTGTCTATGCCGCAACTACCAACACTCCCACCCCAGCTAAGTCCTATATTGGGACTTTACCTCGCTGTACAGAGTGCAACTTCCATCATGTCAGAAATTACATATAGATAATCTGCAACAAGTGTAACATGAGAGGTCACATCTCGAGGTACTATAGAAAGACCCCAACCACTATGGCAGGAGGAAGTTGTAACTGTTTTGAATGGAATCAACCAGGGCATTTTAGGAAGTACTGCCCGAAACTAAAGAATCTGTTGGGTGGCAATGAAAGGGTACCTATGATCACTGATAGAGATGCTCTCCAAGAACCACCTGTGGTTATTGGTATGTTTCATATCAACAATGTTTAGGCTTCGGTATTAATTGATATTGGTGCCGATAAGAGCTTTATCAACCATATGTTTTGAAACACGACAAAACATAAATTCTGTGAATTTAATGAAACTTACACAGTAGATATGACAATAAACCAAATAGAAAGTACTTTAGAAATACTCATCAATTACCTTCTCACCCTGAATAATCACATTATTCATATAGAAACTAAGGACCCTTGTTGGTAATCTATGCTTGTTAAGTCTATACGTTACGATTGTATATAATTAGGATTCTATAGAGTTAGGGTTTATGACTACGCATTACTTCATGTTCCATATTTGGTTGTGGGCTTACAGTAGAATCACTTATTCAATCATCTATTCGATCTTGATTATAAACGACATGTATACAGAAGGTGATTATAGAAGGACCAGGCAGGGATCATGTACCACGAAAATACATTACTGTTTTATCGATGCCCTGTGTACTGTCGGTACGAAATCAATTTTGCAATGAAATTTCCTTTAACAGGGAGATAATGTGACATCCCGAAATTTAGGGCAAAAATTATAGCCGACCAATTCACCGTGAATCTCGTGATAATCTGACTTATTGAGTTTTAGTGAATCTAAAGTAAAATGAATAATGTTATTTCAATTCTTATATGATGCAGATGATACCTTACTTCCAGATGTGTAAAGTGTAAACCGAATCAAACTGCTTAAACGACAACGCTAATTAATGCATTTGAAAAACTAAAATTTTGCATTAAGCAGTTCTGAGAAAAACAAACATTAAAATATTATAATACATGTTCCCTATTTCTGAAAATATAAAGAATGTTCAAAACAGAGTTCGTATGCAAAACATATGGCAGTTTTAAGAAAACAGATAGTAAAACACAGTTTTTTATTTTATCGCGTAAAACCAAATCTATCTATTGAGGCACTTACGCTTTGTCGACGGGATTTCCAAGAACATATTTGGAATCAAACTGTAGTCTATTATTTAATTTCACACTCGAAATATTTTAAAAAAAATACATTTACAAAAGTCGCGAAAGCTGACGATGCGAGCCGTTAAGACGCGAAACTTCAAACGCAATTTCTTGGAGTTCCGTAACTCCAAAAATTAGTCTGTTTGATGTTCCAGAATCCTTGAATTAAAATCTATCTAACGGTACTTTCAAAAAAAATTCTCAATCCACGGATACCGACGCACCAGGTTTTGTGTGTTTTTGGGCATTTAATGGGGGTATAACCCCATGTGGGACCCACATATGATTTTAGAAGCTTCACCACGTTTTTCTTCTCCCCCTCTCTTTTTCTTTGTGTATAAGCTTCACCAAAAGGTACAAGAATGAGTTGGAAGCTTGACACTTCAAATCTTGTGTGTGTGCATTCTTGGCTATAAAAGGACCCATATCACCTCAACAATCCCATCTTGCATCTCTAAAGCTCTCATTCTATCTCACTCTCCCCCGCTCACAATTACAACAACAACACCATCACTCTACACCACAAAACCACCACAAATCACCAGAACTCCACTATTCCTCCACCACGAAGCTCACTTACATGAATATATTTTGATGAGGAAAATCTTATTGTTGTTTTTTTTTTCATATTTAAATCAAAATTCTCTTTAAAGACATGAACATTTTTTGTGAGCAAAATATATTTATATACTACTGTGATATCCCTTATTTTCCAGAATCATATTTTTTTTTCTTTACGCTTTAAAAAATCATAATATCGTGGTTTGTAGAAAATTTGAGTATATTAAAACATTTTGAATACAAATGATTGAATCAAACTAAGGATACCATAATCAATATAGTAAATAATGTATAGCGTAAAGACCTAACGGTCTTGAATAGTATTATAGGTCTTCTCTTCAATCACTCAGCATCATATTCAAGCCTTCAACAGTCTTTATACTGCTACATGTGATGCATATAAATTGAGTGGGTCGGGTTGGGAAACCTAGAGAGATACATTGGGTTTTCAATCCCATAATGTTATTATGATATTATCTATAATCAGTAACCTTCAAAACCAACTGTTATACAACAACACATGTTGTTATGATATTATCTATACTCAGTAACCTTCAAAACCAAATGTTATACATCAACCCATCATAAAATCTATAATACTTTTTAACCTTAGTTACCTATCTCGTTGATCCTCACATATTGATCCTAATACAATGATCTTATGACATCTATCCTGATGGATCACTATAAGCAACGAGTTGGCTATATTGCTTCATGGATTCCTTTGTAGCAAGCGTTAGTTACTAAAGGCAACCATGAGGGGGGGGGGGGGGGTCAAACACATCAATGAACATACAATCCTTGTGGATTGATATGATTCATTAATACAACAATACATTTATGTCAATGGTGGTCATCTATACTCCACTAGATGAGTTAGACATACATGTTGATAGACTGATATAGACTCACCCTTTCCAACTGCCTAGATGACATATCTGTTGAGGGTCTAATACAAATTCAACATTTTCGACTATTTAAAAAGAAAAAGAGGGGGAATACAGATATAGTCCTCTTGTATGGATTCGTACCCCATAAAACATCATTACCATAGAATATAGTTCTACTCTTCATTCTCATCTGACACACACCCTTATTATTATGCTACCCAATATCCAAACTTAATTGAACTAAGCACCTCTTTTGGGTAATAGTATATATCAAGATTACAAAACTTGTAATCAACCTCAATACAAAATTTTCATTTCTATGTATTATCTTTGCAATACAAGGTATAATTAACACTCTCTCAACTTAACTTGAACTTAATGTCCTTGACAAACCTTACTTTGTAACTACACTAGTTCACTATTCATCTTCAATACTGTCTTCATGATATCATCCCAATGTAGAGTATTACTATACTACTATTTAACTTATTTGGATCTAAACATCCCTTATATGTGTTAGTTTAGAAATTAGACTCAACTATAATTTATGTAATCAATGTAACGCCCTGTTCTAAATCGTTTTCCTAATTTGGGATTGTAGCTTGAAGATGGGCAGTCGTAAGGTTTAGGGCCTTTGGAAAAAGGGATATCTAGACCTATTTAGGTGCGGATAATGTAATTGAGGTGATTCGGGAATTTGATTGTGTCTTTGAGCTAAGGGGTAAATCGGTAAAGTGGCATTTCGAGCTCTTTATGAATTTTGGATTTTCGTTCGGGAGGTTTTGAGGTGAGGATAAGTTGATAGATGTGTAGAGCTTCTCTCCACCTTTCCATGGATATAAAAAACGTAAAAAAAAAAGTTAAAACGAAGAAGTTATGGCCTTCGAAAGTTTCGTGGTTTTCAGGCTTAGCCGAGTACGCGGGGTGTACACAATGATTATGCGGGGAGTAGTAGTGAAGAAGGTAGTACGCGGGTCATACCTTGGAGTACGTTGGGCATACTGACCAGGATGATTGTGAATGTTCTTCGGAGTACGTTGGGTGTACCATATGTACGTTGGGCATACGCCAATCAAATCAGAACCCTATTTTAGGGTTTTGGACCCTATTTAAGCTACTTATCTCATAACCTATGTACGTTTTCGACCCTTATCCCCCATTTGTGTGATTTTGGAGCTTGGATGGCCATTAGAGGAGTATTTTGGTCTTTTGAAAAAGGTGTTCATTCTTGAAGACTCATTGAAGAAGATAGAGCTTTTAGATACACAAGTACACCAGCTTTTGGCTCTCATTTGAGGTATAAAGTCTTAAACTTGGTGGTCATTTCGTTAGATCTCTTATGTTGTGTTTTTGGACCTTTTTGGTCCCAAGGATGAAACTTTATGGGTCGAATCTGATTCTTACGCTTAGGGTTGCCACCCTTTCCATAGTGAAAGTCTTAATCGGTTCATGTATGAGTTAAGGTCCCTTTCATGGAAGTAAAATGCCATATTTGGATTTTGGGCTTGTTTGGGGCATGTAAAGTCACCAAGTCAGTGACGTTATTTGGGACTTAGATCTGAGTTTGCGACCTAAAGTCTTCAAGTATTAAGTACTTAAGGATTTTGTGCATAAGTTGTTTGTACGCTGGGCGTAGTATGTTGTACGCTGCATGTACATCCCTTTGCCCAGTACACTAAGCGTACAGAAGAGGTATGCTGGGCGTACGCTCTAAGGAAGGCTTGGGCCTTAGCGGACTTCGGACCTTTGGGCCCTAATGCTTTTGGGCTTGGATTTGCTGGTTGTTGAGCCTGGATGTATCTTTGGGGCAATATTGGAATAATTGGGTCTGTTGGGCCTTGTGGCCCAATATAGAAATGGACTTCGTATTTATAGGCCTTGGTTTGGGCCATGTCTTGGATTAGGTTGATGTGGGCCTTCATGGGCCAATTAGAAATACGGTTATAGACTAAGGAAAGTTATTGGGCTTGAGGTAAGGCCCATGTGAAGGGTTTGGCCTAATATGGAAAATTGGGCCATACGTTGGGCTTTGGTCCATTTGTTGACTATTGTGCCTTTGGAGTGTGAGTTGGACCTTGGGCTTGGAACCTAATTATTAATTTGGTGTTGTTTGATGTTGACAGTTCGGGAATCTGTCAACCAACAACTGGAGTTTTATCCGCGGGACTTCAGTAGCGCTAGGTGAGTTCTCCTCACTATATCACAAGGTCTACGGCACCAAGGTCGGCCCTTTTCGGATTTGTGTATGGGTTATTGCATGTTATACTTATTGATTTTCATCCTGGTATTTAGGATGGTGATATGCTTAGTGACCTGGTAGGTCGGTATCCTGGTATATAGGATAATGATATGTTAGTGACCGGTGAGGTCTATATCATGGTTATAGGATGTTGTTATGCTATTTGATCTGTTAGATCGGTTTGACTGTTATGAATGCTAGTGTATGATATTTATGTGCACATATCTGTTTGATTGGGGGTTGGATTGAGGCGGTCTTGCTTTGTGCTGAAGACCAACATACCTGGGGCGGTCCGGATAGGCTGTAGGCCCTACGAGGCGGTCCAGTCATGCGGAAGGCCCAGTGAGCATTCCAAATAAGCTGTAGGCCCTACGAGGCGGTCCAGTCATGCCGAAGGCCCAGTGAGCGTTCCAGATAGGTTGTAGGCTCTACGAGGCGGTCCAGTCATGTCGAAGGCTCGGGAACGGTCCAGATAGGTTGTAGGCCCTGCGAGGCGGTCCAGTCATGCTGAAGGCTCATTATGCATACTGTTTGTTATTACATTGTTTGTTTTGTATATGTTGGTATTTTGGGGGTAACTCACTAAGCCTTCGAGCTTACATTTATCGATTATTGATTCAGGTATAGCGGATGACTGCGGGAAGGCGAAGGCATGACCGTATACTTCCTCATATTTAGGTTTGGAATTCTGGGATACTCTGATATGGAAGTATTTTGAAAACGATTTGTAATAACTTAATGATTTTTAGTGTTTTGAAAAATTCAAATTGGGCATGAATTTTATGGATGTTACAATCAACTTCCAATACCAGCTCAATTAGTTATCCAAATTTAGTGTATATATACTTATCACAGAGTATTAGGTAATTAATACACATCAGTCTTCTCAGTAATGGTACTTCTATTAAGATTATCATGTATTATATATACATCTTAACACATATATAATTGTATCTGGTTCACATAGTGTATGTCATCAAATATACATTTAACACATATTCCATGTAATAAGAATTTAATTCACATATAAACTTTCAACATATATTTAATACCTTAAATAAATACTTTTATTAAAACCATGTTCATGAACGTAACTATGCACTCACTTGGTTGAGGTGGATCCATGAGAAAGCTAGCTCCTCGGCTAATACTTCGATTTATCTCTTTTAAACAACCTAAATATGAATATTACTACATCTTAGTATTCGTTCGTATTTATAAGTGTTTTACAACTATTTACCAGATTCCTCAACAATCCCAAGGAATACTGAAAGTTAAATCAAATAAGGAATAACCAGGTAAGATCATACCAGAGGTAGGATCCGTTTAGTTTACAAAGTATATTGTTTAGAAAATCCAATTTAAACACCTCACTAAATCTAGCCTAGACAACACTCTCGTAAGTAGATCAATCTATATTTGAAAAGAATCATTGATAAATCTTATTTATAAATTCAAAATAATGACTATGAATATAGATATAAGTTGCACTTAAAGCGTAGTAAATGCAACTTAACTTACAGAGTTTTTCTGTCGAAAACCCGGAAGTCGCGGATAGGACTTCGACTCTAAAAGCTCTATTTCTCTAGGCTCTCTGATTGGCTCAAAGAATTGATAAAGTAGTCGGTAACTTAGGAGTATCTGGGCTAGAGGTGCGGAAAAGTTTCCCGGTTGATTTGGGTGAAAATTATGTGAAAAATGAAGAAAATCACATCTATTTATAGACGTTCTGTAATGTCCGAAAAATTCATAGTAAATTTTAATTTTAAAAGCACATAGACCATACAAATGAAACACATCATGAATACCTGCCAAATCTTCAGGCAATTCTAAGCGGTATGCTTGCTTTCCAATTCTCTGGATGATTTTGAAAGGACCAACAAATCTAGGGCTTAGTTTTCCTTTCTTCCCAAATCGCATAATGCCTTTCCACGGGGATACTTTTAGCATTACGAAATCACCCACTTGGAATTCTATGGGTCGTCTTCTCTTTTCTGTATAGGACTTCTGTCGATCCTGGGCCGCCTTCTTTCTTTCTCGTACGATTTGAATTTTGTCGGTGGTGTCTTGAATCATTTCATGGCCTCCAAGGATCTTCTGTCCTATGTCTCGCCACCATAATGGAGTACGACACTTGCGACCATATAATGCTTCATATGGTGGCATTTTGATTGAAGCGTGGCAACTATTATTGTACGAGAATTCGACAAGAGGTAAGTATTTATCTCAGTTACCACCGAACTCCAAGATACATGCACGAAACATATCTTCTACTGTTTGGATTGTTATCTCCGTCTGAACATCTGTCTGGGGGTGATAAGCTGTGCTGAGAGCAACTCGAGATCCTTATTCACGTTGAATACTCGCCCAAAAGTGAGAAGCGAAGCGTGTATCACGATCGGAAATGATCTTTAGTGGCACACCATGTCATGCCACAATTTCATCCAAGTATACCTGTGCGTATTTCTCCATTGGATTCGTTTCACGCATGGCAAGAAAATGAGCGCTTTTAGTCAGGCGGTCGACAATTACCTAAATGCTATCATGCTGTCTAGCAGTCTTTCGCAATTTGGTAATGAAATCCATGGACAGTTCTTCCCATTTCCATACAAGAACACTAAGACTTTCTGGGGTTCCATAAGGCTTTTGGTGCTCTGCTTTAACTTGTAATCATACTAAGCATGCCTGTACATATCTTCCAATGTCTCTCTTTAATCTAGGACACCAATAATTAGCTCTTACATCATAGTACATTTTACTTGTACCAGGATGGATTGACAATTTAGATTTATGGGCTTCATCTAAAATCTTCTGTCTCAATCCACCAATCTTTGGAATCCACAACCGATTCTTGAATACTTTTAATCCTCACGGATCATCAAGTAAAGCATCATTATAGTGTATCATCCCTTCTTTATTCACATTTTTTGGATTTAGGGCCTCTTCTTGCTATTTCTCTAATTCATCTAAAATGGTGAATTTTACTGTAGTATGAGTAATATCATAACACATACTATTGCGATATACCTTTCTGTTAAGTGCATCGGCAACTACGTTGGCTTTTCCAGGATGATATAGGATTTCACAATCATAATCTTTGATCAGCTCCATGGCTCTTTTTTGTCTCATATTCAAAGTTTGCTGACTGTATATATGTACTTGAGACTTTTGTGGTCGGTAAATAATTGGCATTTTGTACCAAAAAGATAATGCCTCCAAAGTTTTAGGGAAAATACCACTACAGTGAGTTCGAGATCATGAGTAGGATAATCCTTTTCATAATCTTTCAATTGTCTTGAGGTGTTACACCCCCAAACCAGAACGGCGGAAACGTTCGGGGGCGGAGGACGTCATATTCAGTATCATAACAGTTCATAGAAAGGAAAGTACACACCACCATACGTATATAAAGGTTTAAAAATGTTTACATCATTGTATTCTTTACATGTTCAAAAGATAAATGCATAAACATCTTTCAAAAGAAATAATTAACGCCAGTGCGTTAATCTCCAAAAGTTGATTTCCAAACCTGTTTAACGGTTCCCTGAGAATACAAGTTAATTCAAAGAAAAAGTGTCAACAATTAAGTTGGTGAGTTCATAAGTGATTTAGAAACATTGAATGCCATTCCAAAATGAGTGTATAATTTCCAAGAAAATCCCTTATTTTCTTATAAAAGTATGTAGTGCATGAGGGTATTTGTGTTGAAAAATGTAGATAGTTGAACCAAGAAAATCCCTTATTTTCCTAATAGTTGTTTGTTTAATGTCCAAGACTAACAATTGGAAGCAATCCACATGCTTTAGAAGATTTTAAACATAGATTTATATAATAAACCTATCAGAAGATTTCAGTTTGTTGGAAAATGAATAACTGTAGTAGCTTCTCATTCATCAGTCAAAAGTACTATAATAGTTGTGTATCCGATGAGTTTTATAACCATACTAAACATAATATGCCTGTAGCGACGTTCTTCAGGCGTCGTAGCGTTATGACAAACTGTCACCCCAAAGGAAGGACTGTAGCTAACAGTCAGGGCGCGGGATCATGACTTCCCGTATAGATCTATACACATTTGACACGGTCTCCGAACGGGAGACTCTGGTTATAGACAGGACTTGTAGCGATACCTTTTAACAAAAAGGCAGTATTTGAAGATGTACACGTCTCATGGATTCTCAACTAAGTCTGTATTAAAGTAATAGTTTTGTGTGCAAAGTTTATCCTTTTTCACAATGTTTGACAAAGCATAAATCTTAAGTTTTTAGAATGTATAAAACGGTTTAGCAACGAAGGATACTTTGGAATTACTAAATACTTTGTATAAATCTAGTGCATGCGAAGTATGACAAGAGTTTTCACATAGTAGTACTAAATCACAAGTGATTCATTTGATAATGACGAGTACAATGAAATTTTATGAAATACACGATAATAACCGAATGTTTACTTGTATTCCTCCCCTAAAAGAGTATAAAAGCATTTAAAATGTATTTAAAGTGTGTTTGAAGGGAATATGAACTCACTTGAAAGTTTGAAGATAGCGAGATGGAAAACCGGGCAGAGTTTCGTCTCGGGAAACGGATTTTTCTCGGGATTCTCAGGAATCTCGGGAGTAAAATCGATCTTCGAGACCTGAGCAAAAAGATCAGGGCTTCGGGGTAGTGCGGGCACGGAAAATGAGGCAAAACGCAAGAAAATAGAGAGAGAATGAGCAAAATTCTCGGGAACCCTCGCATTTCTATTTATAGGAGTGCTGAACCGCCTCGGTACGCGGGGCGTACGCGTATGTCATGCATGACCGAGTCCTCGACTGCCTCGGCTTCGGATGGGATGGAAAGGGGGTAGCTTCGCATAGGGGCGACGTGGACGGACCGAGACCAAGGCCCTCGCATACGCGGGGCGTACGAGACTACGCAGCGCATAACTCGGATGAGGACGCTGACTCCTCCTTCGGATATTACCAGATTTTTGAATTAAATTTATATATAATTTATTTAATAAACTTCAAAAAATCATATCTCCTTCATACGAACTCCGTTTTCGATGGTCTTTATATCCACGTGTAGGTGAGACTATGCTCTACAACTTTCGTTTAGACTCCGTTGGCAAATTATGAAATTATTTTTATTATTTATTTATAAAATATCGTGATTAAGGAATTTCTTTAAAAATTCATAACTCCTTTATCTGACGCCGGTTATTGCCAGACTTTTTACCGCTGAAATACCATTGTCGAGACCTTCGATTCTCGTTTAGGTCATTCCGGCCAAAAGTCGCTCGACCTCCGATTCGAGTTTTTAGTTGTCTGCTGCTAAGCCGAACTTGGAAAAAATCTTAACTTCAATATACGAAGCCGGATTTTGGGCATTCTTTTTACGTGCGATCCCGGTTTAATGATATTAAACATAGTAGGAATTTAAATAGATACTTTTTGGTCATTTTATTATCGAAGTTAATTTTATTAACTCCAAGGTGGTTACAATACTTGACTTTTTAGGTCATTACAAAGAGTTGAAATATCGGGTTGTTACATGAGGCATAGGGTATCACTTTGCCACGTTGCATCAACACACAACCGAGTCCCAATCTTGAAGCATCGCTATACACGGAGAAATCATCATCACCTTCTGGGAGTGATAAGATTGGAGCATGAGTCAAAAGATCTTTTAGAGTTGAGAAGGATTTTTCTTGGGCTTCACCCCATTTGAACTTCACTTCCTTCCATGTAAGACTCGTGAGAGGTACGGCTATACGAGAAAAGTCTTTAATGAATCTATGGTAGTATCCCACGAGACCCAAGAAACTACGAATTTAGGAAGCATTATGGGGCACTTCCCAATTTTGAATGACTTCAATTTTGATAGGATCTACGGATACACCGTCACTAGAAATAACATGGCCGAGAAATTGAATTTGGAGAAGCCAAAATTCACATTTTGAGAATTTAGCATATAGTTTCTCCTTTCGAAGAAGTTCCAATACCACACGAATATGAATGGCATGATCAGCTTCAGACTTGGAATATATTAGAATATCGTCAATGAATACGATGACTGATTTATCGAGCATTGGGCGGCATACCCGATTCATCATATCCATGAATATAGCAGGAGCATTTGTTAAACCAAATGGCATAACAAGGAATTCATAATGCCCATATCGAGTACGAAAAGCAGTCTTCGGTACATCCTGCTCGTGAAATTTCAACTGATGATAGCCAGATCTTAAATCAATCTTTGAGAAATAGCTAACACCCTAAATTTGATCGAACAAATCGTCGATGCAAGGTAGTGGGTACTTGTTCTTGATAGTCACCTTATTCAACTCACGATAATCAATGCACATCCGCATCGATCCATCTTTCTTCTTGAAAAACAGTACCAGAACACCCCAGGGAGAGGTACTCGGTCGAATGAAACCCTTGTCAAGTAGTTCTTGTAGTTGAAGCATCATTTCTTTCATTTCAGCTGGTGCAAGACGATAAGGAGCAGCACCAGGCACAAGGTCAATTCAGAATTCTACTTGCCTATCCGGAGGAAGGCCAGGGAAGTCATCGGGGAAAACATCAGGATATTTGATAACAACAAGAATATCATTTACAATTTTCTTCTCCTCATTTGAGACATTAATTGTGTAGGCCAGATAAATAGAACATCCTTTCGATATGAATTTACGAGCTTTAAGGAAAGAGATTATTTTTATGAGTCTTTGTTTTCCGTAGACATAGATAGGATTCTCCCCTTCAATAGGAATGCGTACTATCTTTTCATAACACAAGAGTTATGCGTGGTTCTTTGATAACCAATCCATGTCGAGAATAATATCAAAATTGAGCAAGGAGATAGGGATTAGGTTAGCAAGAAAAGTATAACCTTCAATTTCTATAACACAATCCCTATAGACTTTATCATCAAGTAATGATATACTTCCCGCAGTATCTACGTGAAATGGTTGCGCGAGTACAAAGCAAGCAATTTGAAAGGAATTCACAAATTCATAAGACACAAAAGAATCTGAGGCACCATAATCAAATAAGATGTGAGCAGGTCTACAGTTGACAAGAAATGTACCCGTCACAACATTCGGGTCCTCGCGTGCCTCCTCTGAGGTAATCTGGAATGCACGACCCTTAGCTTTTAGCACCTCCTCCTTTTTAGTTGGAGTACCCTTTGATTGTTGAACAAGGACTTGACTTCTCACTGGTTGTTGAACAGAAGATTGACTTCCCGTTATCTGACTAGTAAGAGTAGGACAAAAACGCTTCTTGTGGCCAATAATACCACATGCTTAGCATGTAACATCCTTTCTTGGGCAAGCTGGCTTTATATGACCCTTTTCTCCGCATGCATAACAGACAATGGATTCCTTGTCTATTTTGCATTGGCCCGAATAATTCCTTCCACAAATACGACATGAAGGCAATTGCACAGAAAAAGATTGTGATCTACAGCGTCCACGAGAGACACTTTGAGTTTGAACTGGATTACCAGGTTCAGTTTGAACGGATTGAGCTGGTAGAAAAGAAGGAACAGTAACAGTTCTTTCAGTACGTGGATGCTTCGGAGCAGTAACAGTGGCACCACGTATTTCTAAGTCATGCTCACGTCTTCGAGCATATTCAACGGCTTTATCGAATGACAGAACTTCTCGATTGGCAATGAAATCATGGATTTCGTGTCGTATTCCCTCCATGAATAACTGAATTTTCTCGTCTTCAGTTGGAATATACTTTGTAGCAAACCTTGCCCTATGATTAAATTGAGTTCCATACTCATTCACAGTCATTCCTCCTTGTTTAAGCTCGAGGAATTCCTTCTCCAATCTCCTCCTCACGTCTAGAGGACAATACTTCTCTAACAAACGAGTTTTAAACATTTCCCAGGCTAAATTCTCCTGGTCAAACCCGTTGAGAGCTTCATATGTTGCTTCCCACCAGAGAAATACGAAACACTTTCTCTGTGTTCTGGATCTAAGTAAGAACAATAATGAGATTGAGAACACCGGAAAACTCTGTAGCACCACTACTCTTGAAATCTTTGAATGAGGGACGCTTCACCTCTCCTTTTGAAGATTCTCCAGTGGCTTTCTCTTTTCCCTTATCACCATTCTTTTTGTGTTCTTCAAGAGTCTATCGAATAACGCCGGTAAGTTTACCCAAGAGTCGCTCCTCATGAGGAGATACTGATGTATTTACTTCCTCGGGTTGAGGAGCTCCACCAACCTCAGGGGTATGGCTACTAACCTGTTCAGCCATTACTCTGCAATACGGAGTAGCATTGTATTTTAGAATATTAGGGTTTATTATTACCTAATACTTTTACTTATATATTTTCTATGGTTTGTATCCCTATACTTACAATGATTTAGTTCATATATTGAACTTCCAATAGTTTAAGTCTAAATACCAATCCGTGGAATTTAGTTCACTCAAAATACTGCTCTGATACCATGGTTGAAAGACCCTAACTTTCGTATTTATGAAAGAACCAAACTTTCATACTCGACAATATAGTTACTCCAAAACATGCTACTTGCATATTCATAAAAACAATATTTTACATTGATAAAGAGGTTACAAACTACGGGATACAAACCGACTATTTTAAAGTGTTATATATTACATAACTTCCCAGGATTCTATTGTTTTATACATATGGGAGTGCAAAATATAATAGTTTCAAACTATTCATAAGCTTCTATCCATACAATAGTTTCAAACTATTCAAAAATCTTCTACCAGTATATAACTATACTGGATGCTTATCTCCTGCAATTTGTTAAACATTGAGAGGGTAAGCGGTGACGCTTAGTTAGTTCAATAATAGATACAATATAACGTTATGCCATATATATACTTTAATATGGCAGAAGCAAAGAGGAACAAGGAACAACAAGGGCATATGTGAATCATGTGACAAACATTCCATATCAATCATTGATTTGATTTAAAGATATACAATCAATGAGACATAACGATTTCCATGCTTGACATACATCAATAAAGCTTTGGCCCAAACGGCACAGAAGATATACAACTTCGGATTAACATTTTGATAGGTTTCAGGCTTATAGCCCTGTCTAACCTTCTGCCAATACCATAGAATAGAATTCATTCTCTTACGGAGACATGTTCTACATGGCCAGAGGCTACATACCAGTACCAATGTGAATCTAAGTTCTTTCACTGATCACATGGTCAAAGGTATTTCTTTACAATTAAAAATAGAAAATAAAAATAACCTGGGAAAATAACCCGGAATAATAACACTGAAAAGCATGTAGCACATATAAAACATAACCTACAATTGTTCCTATATATTAAACTCACAGTGAAATAACCGGGGGCTAAAATATTAATTTGGGCAGCACTTCGGCTCTAAATATCACTTTCTTCGTTGAAAACCGAGAATAGAATTCATTCTCTTACGGAGACATGTCCTACATGACCAGAGGCTACATACCAGTACCAACGTGAATCTAAGTCCTTTCACTGATCACATGGTCAAAGGTATTCCTTTGCAATTAAAAATAGCAAATAAAAATAACCAGGGAAAATAACCCGAAATAATAACATTGAAAAGCACGTAGCACATATAACACATAACATACAATCGTTCCTATATATTAAACTCACAGTGAAATAACCGGGGGCTAAAATATTAATTTGGGCAGCACATCGGCTCTAAATATCACATTTTTCGTTGAAAACTGAGAGTTTTTTTAATAACCGGGCTCTGCGAAGGTAGAGCTTCAAAACCGAAAAGATAAATTTTCGGGCTTCTCGGGAGTCTCGGGGGGTGTTTCGGGATTTGGAATCAGTACCGAGGCTTCGGGGGAATTCGGAATAGTAAAAATATCAAAAAGTGGGGTGAAAGTGCCAAATTTCTCAAACTACCCGAGAGGTCTCGCATGCCCTCTATTTATAGGGGAGGAGGAGCTCGGATCCGAAGCCAAGAGGAACACGCGGCAGCAACGAGGGGCTCTAGATGGCGCACATGCGAGGGAGGCAGGTGGCTGCGAGGCTCGAACCAGCTGGCATCAAGGAGAGGCTTTGGACGGACAGGTGCTCGCCTCGTATTGGTTGGATGGCGCGGGTCGGAACAGCAGTCTCGCTGACAGTAGCTTCGGATTGGATCCAACTTCGGTCCAATGGGCAGGCTCCACGTTGGTGCGAGGGTGATCAGGGGGTGTCTCATGCGAAGGTGTCCCAAGCTTAGTGGACCTTGAACTTGGTCCAATCAGAGGGCAACACAGCAACCTCATTCCTATCAGAAGGCGACACGTGGAGGATGTATGCGAGGGATGATGTGGCAGTACTATTCATGCGAATTTTCTCGAAAAATGTGCCAAATCTTGTAAAATTCATAACTTTCGCATACGAGGTCCGTTTTCGTCAGAATTTTTACCGTTGTACTACCAATGACGAGACCTTCAATTCTCGTTTAGGTTGTGTCAGATAAAAATCACTCGATCTAAAATTCGATTTTTTAGCTGTCTACTGCTAAGCTGAAACTTCGAAAAATCATAAATTCCTCATACGAAGTCAGATTTTGGCGTTCTTTTTATCGAACTTCTCGGTTTAACGAATACTACGAGTTTCATTTATATTACTAAGGCTAAAAAGTAGTTTATCAAAAACTCACTTTTTACGTCATTCGGCGCCGTGCCAATTTTGTCGCGAATCTTCGATTGGTCATAACTCCTTCGTTATAACTCGGATTTCGATGAGGTTTTCGCCTAAATGTTTCTAATGAGATTATCTACAACTCTCAGTAATGAAATTTTACTTACTCCAAATTTTATATTTTCATTAAATTTCACTATTTGACATTTGATTGGAATCTCATAAGACTTCCAATACTTTCTGAATGATTCTAAGCATAGTTTTACTTCAATTCTAGTAAAAACTATCTGTTAGAACTCAACATTAAAACTCACATAATATTTCATAATATTATTTACTTAAAACACGATTTCAAAACGTGTATGTTACAGTTTACTTCTAGGTTTTGGAAAAAGTTTCATGACGAGCAGGGTACCCGTCTGCATTTTAGCACCGCTTTTCACCCGCAGATTGTCACACCCCAAAACCAAGAACGGCGGAAATGTTATGGGGGCGGAGGACGTCATGTATAATATCACAACAATGTAAAGTAGTAAACAAGCAACAACATCATCCATTGTATTAATAATATAATTATTATACAAATGTGTTCTGTCAAATTTTGATAAACTCTAAAGCATAAATCAAAATGAAAGATGAGTCTTGAACAAGCTCCATCTTCCTTTCTCCTTCCATCAGTACCTGTCTAAGATGACCTGAGGATACAAGTAATTTTGAAAGCGAGTATCAGTTTTGAAGCTGGTGAGATCATAAGTATTTTAGTGTCTTAATTTGTATGTAAGTATTTGTATGTAAGAATTTGTATATGAACTGTAAGTATGAAGATGTTTGTAAAACAACTGTAAACGTTTGAAAAACCCTAGAAATCCCTATTATTCCTACTATTATAACAGTGACGTCTGTTCTAAGTATATGTAAGCGTACTCATGTAAGTTTGATCATATAATTGTACTTATGTAAGTGTGATCATGTATTAGTATAGTAGTGTATTGTAATGTTCTACATGTGCTAGCTGTAAGGTGTGTTCTCTCTCTATCTAGCATGTATAGTAATGATCTAGAAAGTATTGACTCATGAATGAACTGACTCATTGTATGATATTGCGTTCTAGTAATAGTTCTAGTATCTTCCTAAACTACCCATATGGTAGTTTACTAGTAATCTAACTTGTACGTATGGACATGGATGTATACCCTTGCTACCCAAGGGCATGGGATGAAGTGGAAGGACCTTTTATAACTATATATGTACACATGATATATAACTAATATTTAAACGACCTTCAGACGAGTACCCGATATCCCACCAGACCACATCTCAAGCGCGAAAAGGAAATATGGTGGATAGCCTTCCTAAGTCTTTTAAACATTTCTTATATAACTATACATATAGAGGCATGCAATTTATAATATAAAAGCATAAATAAGTTTTGTAAGACATTTGAAACATAATTATTATTTTAAGAAAAGATCGACTTGGTGTCAATCTATAAAACAATTTGAATGCATGGGTTTGATAAAACAGTTTAGTATAAAGAAACATTTGTTTGAAACACAATTGTAAATAAGTTTGAAATGTAATATACAAAGTAAAACGTATAGTGTAATAAGGAGTTTAAAACATATAAAATGTTTATAAAAATCATTTGAAGGAAACTGTTTGGTAAAACGGCTAATGTGTAGTAAATCATTTGAATGTTGCATATTAATCACATGTGATTGGTATAATAACTAGCGTAATTCTACTTATTAATCACATGTGATTGATATAATAACTAGCATAATTCTACTTGTATCCCCCCCATAAAACATTTAAAAACAGTTTAAAACATTGATTAAGGGGTATGAACTCACCTACAGTAAGTGACTGGAATTGAACGGACTGTTATCGTAAGGAAGGATCAGGCATGTGCTCGGTGTCAAGTGAAGACTTTAGACACACACAATGATCCTAAGTACATATGAAGACATATGTAAATAAATAATTAGTGATTAAAACACTAATTATACAAGTATAAACATTTAAACGCGAGGAAAACACTTTTGGTCAAGTGCTAGGAGGCTAATGGGTTGCAACAAAGGAGTGCAATGCCTCTAATGGGAGTTTATGGTCTAATGGCCATATATTTTGGAGTTTACGGCCCAGGGGAGTAAACTACTGGTCGTAAACTCTCAACCAAGTCCCTAAATGAAGTCTAACAAATATACAACTCATGTGGTGAATTGCTTCAAGGCTTAAACAAGTGTTTGGGCTTCCTAATAACTCCTTTGAGGAGTTTAAGGCCCTGGGACCATATTCCCTTGGAGTTTATGGCCGTAAACTCCCTTGGGAGGGTGTTTATGATGCTTTCAAGTCCCATAGTCACATAGGATATGTTCTAGGCAATTGTTCAAGGCTTTATGAGGAATTATGGCACCATTTGGCACCATATATTGGAGTTCACGGCCCTAAAATATCTTGGGTCTTAAACTCCCTTTTCTTGGTGTTTTAGTGGTGTTTGCTAGCCCCAAACACACTAGGGTACTTGTCCTAATTTGTCTCTTGGCTTAAGGAAGGTTTTCAAGGCATTTTGACCCTTAAACATGGAGTTCACGGCGTAAGAAGCTCCTTGGCTGTGAACTCACTTTTATTAATGATTCTAATAGCTTTTGGTGTCCTAAGCATGCAATGGTGGGTTCTAGTTCGAGTTCTAAAGCTTTGAGGGTCATTGGAACCCTTTAGGACCTTAAAATGGAGTTTGCTCCCCAAGTGTTCTTGGGCGGTAAACTCCCAAATCATGGTGTTTTAATCCGATTTTGATGTTTTATAGTCATATACACACTAGCATACAAGTCTAAGGTAGTTACAAATCACGGGGAAAGGACTAAGTAGCATTTAAGCCACATATTGGAGTTTACTCCCCAAGAACGTTCTTGGGCGGTAAACTCCCGAGTCTCACAGATTTGATATGTAATTGGTGTTTCTAAACACAATCTAAGCTATATAACATAACTAGATCGAAGTACTCACAATTTGGGATAAAAACCCGAAGATCCGTGAGAGAGAATTTTGACTTTTCTCTAAATGGAATCCAACAAATGAACCAATTTGGTTTAGAATTCTATTTATAGTCTGGAGATATTTTTGGCAGAAAATATTTTTATTCCTGGAACGAACTCTAATGTCCTAGAGTCTTGGAATAACAGTGTTGCACAAAATCCCAGTGCATCCACTCTCTTAATATCTCCTTAAGTGTAAAATCCTGAAAATTGCCAAACTTATACTCGAAGTCTGAATTTTCACTGTAACTGCTCTACTTCTATTGGCTTGATATCGTTTGTTCAGAATGGAAATTTCGGGTTGTCACATCACCCCCCTGTTGAAGGGAATTTCGTCCCGAAATTAGAATTTAGGCAAGGAAGTAGGTACGAATGATCGAGTCGTGAGGAGGAAACTTCCTAATCGATTGGTTCTAGCGCTCCTAAGTGAAATCGGGTTCTCGGTTGGCATTCCAACGAACCTTCACTAACTGGCGACGGCGTTGCTTTGTCCGCTTGACTTCGCGGTCGAGGGTAACTACGGTTCTAATATGAAGGCGAGGATCTCGACTAGTGGACTTACAAGAGTCCTAACGGAAAGGTATGGTTTCACGATCGAGACCCGAAGAGTAGGATGTATGTTACTGAGTTTGCGGAGTAGGTCTAGGGTGTGTGAGACACAGGACCTATTCTGATAAGAATCTCGGAGGTCCTAACTATATTGGATTTAGCTTTCCACGCGATCCAAAGCGTATTAAGTCATTCCCAGAGTGAGTTCTCCTAAGGAACTTGGTCACTCACTTGGAATTCCAATGGTTTCTTTTTCTTGTTTAACTTCCCAGACAAGGCCACCCCTTCCTGGGTCAAAGTCGTACGGTTTCCTGTGATTTGCGAGGGTTTCTAGATAAACTATGACAGTAGGTCTGTAAGACCTAGAATTTGGCGAATGACTGTCGGCGTCTCAGGTGTCGACAAATGCTCAACGGTTTTGACAAGTTGAAAGAGTACTCACAAATTTCCCACATTACTAACATTGTGTCATAGAAATTTGATTCTTCAATTTCAAAACTCGTGCTTTGAGAACATCACTAAAAGTTCCTCTGTAGGAAATGTTTCCATGGGTTTTCTTCTTACTACGAGGGTAGATAAGTAAGTCATTACATGGAAAAATGAAGAACTGATCCAAGTAAGAAAGACGTACCCTATTCGTTTAGCTCATGAAAGCTATGGGCGTATTGGTCCTATCCGAAGGGTATCACTACGGACTCGAAGTGTCCGCATCGAGTTCGGAAGATAGTCTTCCGGACATCCTTTCCTAACACTCGAACTGGTGATATTCAGATCTCAGATCCATTTCTGAAAGTAATTCTTTCCTTGCGTTTGCTCAACCATTCATCTACGTGAGGCAGAGATAACGATTTCTAATGAAAAAAAATCTTGACAGAGTCCTCGATAACCGAGGTACATACAATGCGATCCATCGATCTCTGGAAGAATATGACCGGGGTTCTCTAGGGTGAGAAACCTAGTCATCTAATTCTATTTCTGTGTAGTTCGCTAAGTTGTCCGGAATGTTCTTGTATCTCTGTAGGTGTTTAAACTATAAGGTGATCTGTTTACGAGAGTCGTACTGGGTTCTAAGTTTGTTCACATGACAATGTGATTACTCGTAGTCTTGATCAGTTCTCCGTCCTGAAGTTCATATTAGAATTCATACATGGTTTCACAATCACAACTTCGGGTATACGAGTCGTATATAATTAAGATTGAAAAGGTAGTCGAATAACTGATTCTTCTTTAAGCTCACATCCCATCGGGGAAAAAGAAGTTAAAGTGGAATCATCAATTCTAAACCTGTAGAAGCTTGATTATATATCACTCTTATGTATACCTTCCTCAGTGATAGATCAATCGCATAAATCCTTGGATTAAACTTGACGTACTGCACGAGTGGTACTTCGGGGATTTCTTCGGAAAGAAAATAATTAGGAGGTACTCCTGGCATGAGTACTTCGGTGTTCTGATATGACGGCTTCGCTGGAAAAGTGATCTAGAAGAAAGAGATGTACGTATGAAGCTGTTTTCGTGCGGATCAAATTTAATCGATTCGTATGATAATGTCGAAATCATACTGAAACTTAAAGACATTAGATTTGAACATAAGAAGTTTACAGACAAAACCCAACCGTGCAACCATGAATAGAGTTACAGTACTTTAGATTTACCACAAGACTATTGCTGCGAATAAGATATACTACAAAAGACAAGTTTACGCAGCACGAGAATCCCTATACAGACAAGATCTCGCAAAAGGGTAAAACTCTAGTTGCACTAGTTCCG
Source organism: Lactuca sativa (assembly GCF_002870075.4). Lineage (NCBI taxonomy): Eukaryota > Viridiplantae > Streptophyta > Magnoliopsida > Asterales > Asteraceae > Lactuca > Lactuca sativa. The sequence goes on along the minus strand of NC_056631.2, from coordinate 224,967,382 downwards.
GATACTTTATAAGTCTGATACAACGAAACGCCTAAATTACATTAATGAGGGTTTCGGAGTAGGCTCTCCTGCGGCTGTGATCCTGAGAATCTTCCCATCAGCACCCGAGTTCTTTGTTATATGGCAATCTTTCTTGAAGTGCTCAATTTCACCGCATTGGTGACATATCTGGACAACACCAACATTGGTGGTGGAAGTGAAGTGTCGAGTAGGAGTTATGGGGACACGGTTGCTTTCGTTGATCTTCTCTCTTGGGCAATTCATGTGATAATGCCCTGCCTCACCACAACTATAGCAAACTAGGCTTGCTCCAGTGGTGGAGGTAGTTCTACAAAAACGAGCTATGTGCCCCATCTTGTTGCAACTATTGCATTGCCAGGCTCGACAAATTCCCTTGTGGTGGTAGTTGCACCGGTCACACTTCGGGAGTGTTCCTTTATATGGTATGTCTGGTACTGGGATGGCAGTAGTTTCCACTTGTGGTTGTTGTACGACAATTCTCTGAAATCGCTTGCGTTTTACTTGAGTTTGACATTTTCGTTTCTTGAACTCTGAGTTGTTGTTTTGAGCGGTGGCGACTTTTACTATTTGTTGATTTCTCGGATCGTTAACACGATCGGGATTGTCAATTCCTTTTTCAGTCTCGGTTGCATTGACAGTGTTGTGATTAGCTTGGACAACTGTCATGGTAGCCATCACAGTAGCTGTAACGGCGGCTTGGAAAGTAGCGGCGTCCATAGGAAAAGTAGAGGTTTCATTGCTTGGATGATTGTTTCCGGATGACGACATGATTCTGTAACACGAAAGACAAGGAATTTGTGAGCGATTCTGGTTGACTCTAGACGTAGTTCGGCTGTTTATGTAAAGAATAGAAGTATGTTCTCGAAAGTTTGACCTACATCCCTATGATGCAGTCCAAGTACAGATTGAAGGTATGCTTACGTAGGTTTGACCTACATCCCTATGATGCAGTCCTAGTACGGAATGTAAGTGAGTTTGTAGAATGTTCTCAAGACGTTTGTCGTTCATGCCGAGGTATCGTTGGTTGGTGAATAACATGATTCCAATCACTGAAAGAGACGTGGAATTGTCTCCGGAGCTAAATTACTATAGTCCAATGACTTGACTAATGCATGTTTCAGATAAACTCCTATGAAGATATGATAAGAGTACTTGAATAAAGGAGGACACGAGAGTTAGCCAACTGTCAATATCTTTGATATTCATGACGTAAGGATTCCGGAAAACGACCTTGTAAAGGTCTTACATCATATTTCGAGAAGATAGTTCTTGACAGCACAAGGACCGAACCTAAAGTACTTACAGTACAAGGTAATTTCATATAAAATGCCACATCAGGCAAAGACAGAAAACGATTACTTTCTACAAGGGAAGCAAAGTAAAGAGTCTACTACTGACGACGGTCACCCCTCTGGTGAACTCTCAGTTCAGCCAGTTAACGTTCTACATCAAGTAGGTGTCTTTCGTACACCCTCTGGTGTACTCGGGGCTTTATGACTTCGGCTCATGATTCAGCTAGTACTTGAAGCAGGGTTTCATGGTTTCTCTCTGTTATTTCGCGAGTATCTTTTAGACGAATGGTGCGGAGGGTATGCATTCTCGCATTGGCGACAACTTCGGAAATCTGATGTGAGGCTGTCCTGCCCTGAATCTCATTTCGGGCCACTCTGCGGACCAATATTGGCAAGACTTTATCTGTTGAGCCCCTATTGCTTAAGTCGTAAAAGCCTCAGTCGCCATTAAATGGCATAGGCTGATCTTGTCCTTGGCTCCATGTTTCCAAGCATTCCACTCATTCAGGTTTGGGCCATGAAAAGCCGGACGAGGGTTAGGAATTGGAAAGGGAGCTGCTCGGGGTAGGTTCTCAACCTCTGGTTCGGAGTTAGCATCGTACTAAAGGTCTTCATCATGGTGATCATTCAAGGGGATAGGATGATCATTATCTGGTTCTTCTCCAAACCAACCAGCTATGACTTCATTCGGAAGATACTGGTTGTCGAGGGGATTGAGTCCAACTATGTTTTCTATGCGAGAATTTAGGGTAAGAGAATAATTATTAGACAAACTATCTAGATAATTATTTAGAAAACCTTCATTAGTTATATCGCTATTTGTGAAGTGCATACCAGCTATGTGTAATCTAAACAGGATAGACCTTTGAATAAGTGATCTTAACTCCAAATTCACACAGAATAGGGGTGAAGTAAAATTTCCACAGATTCTAAGTCTATAACATCCTAATTACATATAGCCTTAGTGTATCCACTTAGCAACTATGAACTTAGTAATGAAGATCCCGTTTTAGTTCTCAAGTATAAAGTACTTATAGTAACACCAAATACTCCTATAGTACTTTAATTTTAATGTTATGTTCTATTGTTCTCACTGTGGTAGGGTTGGTAAGATTTTAGCATTGTTGCAACCACACAATTAAACTTAGGAACATGCTAGTCAACCCTCGGATAATATAGGTGATCAGGCTATATCTTCCCAGTTTTGACCATATGTCTCTAAGCCCACTTGTGTTGCCCAACAATCGTAATTCTTTTTTACTGTCCTAGTGACACTGATTTTAGTATGAATGCAGCACGTATACTTACTTAAATATTTTATTATTTAAAGTATAAACTCTTGGTCAGAGTATTTTTAATCCCTTATGTATTTATAGTTAGTATATCTTTTATGGGTTGATATACTTAATTCACTGTAAACAATGCTCTGATACCAATCTGTCACACCCCAAAACCAAGAACGGCGGAAATGTTTTGGGGTGGAGGACGTCATGTATAATATCACAACAATGTAAAGTAGTAAACAAGCAACAACATCATCCATTGTATTAATAATATAATTATTATACAAATGTGTTCTGTCAAATTTTGATAAACTCTAAAGCATAAATCAAAATGAAAGATGAGTCTTGAACAAGCTCCATCTTCCTTTCTCCTTGCATCGGTACCTGTCTAAGATGACCTGAGGATACAAGTAATTTTGAAAGCGAGTATGAGCTTTGAAGCTGGTGAGATCATAAGTATTTTAGTGTCTTAATTTGTATGTAAGTATTTGTATGTAAGAATTTGTATATGAACTGTAAGTATGAAGATGTTTGTACACAACTGTAAACGTTTGAAAAAACCCTAGAAATCCCTATGATTCCTACTATTATAACAGGGAGTCTTCTACCAAGACTTAACTGATCTCTATGTAGCCTCCTACCAAGGCATCTAGTGTTTGTGTGTGTCTCTTGTAAGAGTGTATATTTGCCCAAGTCTGACTACCATTTATCAAAAGATAGTTTCTACATTACTGTGCGTCGTGTGAAAATTCACGAAGCGAATGTAATGGGAAAAGAAATAGTACTATGGTGCAGTGTCGAACTACAACCGTACCTATTACCTTAAATCTAGGGTAATACTTCCAAGTACTGTAGTATTTGATATAAATAACTACATCGGTACTCAACTGCCTTATTTGAGGGATAAGGTATAATGTGATGTCTAGATCCCAGACTATACGCTCCCCTTTCAAAGGGATTTTGGGACCTACCCACGACCACTGCATGTATGCAAGCCGTGAGCATCCACATTACTATGATCATATACACTTGATATAACTATCACAATTGCGTTGTGATTCATCAGTATAGTTAGATCCTGAACTGGTTCCATGCTATAGCACCTAGTGACGTTTGTTCTAAGTATATGTAAGCGTACTCATGTAAGTGTGATCATGTAATTGTACTTATGTAAGTGTGATCATGTATTAGTATAGTAGTGTACTGTAATGTTCTACGTTTGGTAGCTGTAAGGTGTGGTCTCTCTCTATCTAGCATGTATAGTAATGATCTAGAAAGTATTGACTCATGAATGAACTGACTCATTGTATGATATTGCGTTCTAGTAATAGTTCTAGTATCTTCCTAAACTACGCGTTTGGTAGTTTACTAGTAATCTAACTTGTACGTATGGACATGGATGTATACCCTTGCTACCCAAGGGCATGGGATAAACTGGAAGGACCTTTTATGACTATATATGTACACATGATATATAACTAATATTTAAACGACCTTCGGACGAGTACCCAATATCCCACCAGACCACATCTCAAGCGCGAAAAGGAAATAGGGTGGATAGCCTTCCTAAGTCTTTTAAACATTTCTTATATAACTATACATATAGAGGCATGCAATTTATAATATAAAAGCATAAATAAGTTTTGTAAGACATTTGAAACATAATTATTATTTTAAGAAAAGATCGACTTGGTGTCAATCTATAAAACCATTTGAAGGCATGGGTTTGATAAAACAGTTTAGTATAAAGAAAGATTTTTTTTGAAACACAATTGTAAATAAGTTTGAAATGTAATATACAGAGTAAAATGTACAGTGTAATAAGGAGTTTAAAACATATAAAATGTTTATAAAAATCATTTGATGGAAACTGTTTGGTAAAACGGCTAATGTGTAGTAAATCATTTGAATGCTGCATATTAATCACATGTGATTGATATAATAACCAGCGTAATTCTACTTATTAATCACATGTGATTGATATAATAACTAGCATAATTCTACTTGTATCCCCCGCATAAAACATTTAAAAACAGTTTAAAACATTGATTAAGGGGTCTAATGGCCATATATTTTGGAGTTTACGGCCCAGGGGAGTAAACTCCTGGCCGTAAACTCTCAACCAAGTCCCTAAATGAAGTCTAACAATTATACAACTCATGTGGTGAATTTCTTCAAGACTTAAACAAATGTTTGGGCTTCCTAATAACTCCTTTGAGGAGTTTACGGCACTGGGACCATATTCCCTTGGAGTTTACGGCCGTAAACTCACTTGGGAGGGTGTTTAAGATGCTTTCAAGTCCCATACTCACATAGGATATGTTCTAGGCAATTGTTCAAGGCTTTAGGAGGAATTATGGCACCATTTGGCACCATATATTGGAGTTCACGGCCCTAAAATATCTTGGGTCGTAAACTCCCTTTTCTTGGTGTTTTAGTGGTGTTTGCTAGCCCCAAACACACTAGGGTACTTGTCCTAATTTGTCTCTTGGCTTAAGGAAGGTTTTCAAGGCATTTTGACCCTTAAACATGGAGTTCACGGCCCAAGAAGCTCCTTGGCTGTGAACTCACTTTTATCAATGATTCTAATAGCTTTTGGTGTCCTAAGCATGCAATGGTGGGTTCTAGTTCGAGTTCTAAAGCTTTGAGGGTCATTGGAACCCTTTAGGACCTTAAAATGGAGTTTACTCCCCAAGTGTTCTTGGGCGGTAAACTCCCAAATCATGGTGTTTTAATCCGATTTTGATGTTTTATAGTCATATACACACTAGCATACAAGTCTAAGGTAGTTACAAATCATGGGGAAAGGACTAAGTAGCATTTAAGCCACATATTGGAGTTTACTCCCCAAGAACGTTCTTGGGCGGTAAAATCACGGGGAAAGGACTAAGTAGCATTTAAGCCACATATCGAGTTGTCACACAGATGGATGGCCAGAGCGAGCGGACCATCCAGACTCTGGAGTATATGTTGCGGGCATGTATTTTCGATTTCGGAGGTAGTTGGGATACCTACCTCCCGTTGGCGGAGTTCTCGTATAATAATAGCTATCATGCGAGTATCGACCGTCCTCCCTTGAAGATGTTGTATGGGAAGAGGTGCATGACCCCGGTATGCTTGGGCAAGGTTGGCCAGAGGGTAATGGGGAGCACCGAAGTAGTGCTCAAGATGACATAAAAGATTCAGCAGGTCCGGAGCAGGCTTCAGACTGCTCAGAGTCGGCAGAAAATTTATGCTGACAAGCACCGATCAGACCTGGAATTCCAGGTCGGGGATATGGTTCTCTTGAAGGTGTCGCCATGGAATGGCGTCATCCAATTCAGGAAGTAGGGAAAGTTGGGCCCCAGGTACATTGGACCCTTCAGGGTTGTAGCCCGGGTGGGCAAGGTGGCGTACCGGCTAGATCTGCCAGCCGAACTCAGTCAGATCCACAGCACTTTCCACGTCTCTCAGCTACGGAAGTTCCTGGTGGACGACTCAGCAGTGATACATTTGGAGGACATTCGGGTTGATGATAGCTTGAATCACATCGAGTGACCTGTAGTGATCCTCGACCGGAAGTCGAAGGATCTGAGGAACAAGAAAGTGGAACTCGTGAAGGTGTAATGGCAGCACCGTAAGGGGTCGGAGTAGACTTGGGATCCAGTGGACGAGATGATGGAGCATTACTCCGAGCTGTTTCAGGATCGAGCAGCAGACTTTGAGGACAAAGTCTAAAATAAGTGGGGGAGATTTGTAGCACCTGGTTCTTGGTACGTATTCTTTTATTTAATTCTTTGTGCATTTTGCATCTTGGCCTTGGACTCGGCGAGTCAAAGGATCGACTCGCCGAATAGAAGCGGGAAGGGGCACGGGGTTTAAGTTGTGGACTCACCGAGTCGGGTCCCGGACTCAGCGAGTAAGCTGCTGTGTGGACAAAAACCCTAATCCAGGAGTGTGCACCATATTTAAACACTCTAACTCAGCCTCCTTTGCCCCTAACACTTCCAGAAGAGATGTAGACCGAAAGCCTAGCCCCCATATTGTTCTTGTGAGTGATTTTGTCTTTGTGAAGGAATTTTGGAGCTTAGAAGAAGAAGGAGAAGGTTGAAGGGTTCAAGGAGGGGAAGTAGATCCGAAATCTACTATGTGAAAGGCTTCCATTCAGGTAGAAAAGTTCCTACCTTGATCTCTAGTTCATTAGATCCCCTTTTGTCCCTAATTTATGGTTTTTAAGCCCTAAAACCTCAAACTCTATGTGTTTATGCTCTATGTTCTGAAAGGGCTTCAGATCTGGACCTTATGGACATCTTAGAAGTGTAAAGTTTATGTGGTTGAAGTGATTGAGGTCCCTATTAAGTGTTTGACCTCATAAAGAGCTTGGAATTGCCTTTTGGAGCTCATAGGGCCATGCATGCACGTAAAGTTTGCAACTTTACGTGATAAGCATGCCCTAGGAGCTTAGATCTATGGTTTGGAACCGTTGCATGTCTCAGATTTGGCATGTATAGGAGGAGAGTTGAATGGACTCGACGAGTGCCAAAGTGCACTCGGCGAGTTCTATGAAGATGGTCTTAGACTCGACAAGTCGGACGAGCCACTCGGCGAGTCCTATGAAGATTACCTAGAACTCGACGAGTTGTTCTTCAAACTCGGCGAGTCATATGAACATTTACTGAGTTAAGAGGGGTTTAAGTGTAGAAGGTCCAACCCTTCATCACTGCTCGCGTAATTAGCAATTTATCGAGTAGCGATAGCCCCAGAAACCTAAATCCTCAAGATGGATGCTCTGGTGAGGATTTGGAAGCGAGTAGGGGATCTGCTCGTGGGACTCGGTGAGTTGTTCCCGGACTCGGTGAGTCGGATGAGTTTCCTTGTGGCTTATGAATGGGAGAACAACTCGTCGAGTTGTCGGCCCAACTCGACGAGTAGGGTCACGAATGGGGACGAGTGGAGAGTGAGGGACTCGGCGAGTTGATGGCCCAACTCGGCGAGTCGGGTCAACTGGAAGTTGAATTCGACTTTGACTTGACTTGGTTGAGGGTAAAATGGTCATTTTACCCTAAGTATATAGATCAGTTTCTAATTGAGTGTTTGTGGGGTTTGTAGCCGGAGGATTTCTGGAGCAGCAGCGGACGGAGGTTTCCCGCACTGCTTATCAGCAGCTACTGGTATGAGGTGAGTTACCTTCCAGTAGGGGTGGGTCTAAGGCCACAATGTTGGCCCACCAATGAGGAGTATCTAGAAGATAATTTTCCTTGTGATAATTTATCTTGGTCTTGTGTGCGTTTGGTTATGATTTATATCTGTATGATATGTTACATGATAGGGATAGTTTCCCTGATAGTGGTCCATAGGACCAAGGGGTAGGTCAGTACCCGGATATGTCTGATTGTGTGCTTCTGTCTTGCTACTGTATGCTAGTGGTAGGGGTGGAATAGTCGCTAGTTACCGGTTGAAAGATACCGATGACGATTACCGGTTGAAAGATACCGATGGTATTGTATGGTATGTGGTATGATGGGGGAACTCACTAAGCTTTGTGCTTACAGTTTTAGTTTTTGGTTTCAGGTACCCCTTCGTCTAAGGGGAAGGAGCTGGCGGCGTACATGGCATCACACACACATTTGATTTTCGGCACAGTGTTTTCTGGGATTGTACTCTGATATGTTATTTGCTTATGTTGTGGGTTTGAAACATGATACTTGCTTTTATGAGATGACGTGTTGATTCAATAATTTCCAGTGAATGTTTTGTGAACAATTTAATTAAAAATGAAATTTTTGGACTTAAATTTTGGGACATTACAATTTTAGTGGTCCTTAACTGAAATCCAGAATTCTCTTAGGATTTGATTGGTCCTTATCTGGAAGATCATCCTGCGTGTGTTATTCATTCCAGGGTCAGGGATGGTCATACCTTGTTGAGCCAGTTTGTGTTATGGTTTGGTTTCACCACCAGTGGGTGGTAGTTTGAACCCTAAGTGGGGGAGGACTGGGTATTCTTCTAGGAGAATCATCGATCTATTCAAGTTTGTGGTATTGGTAAGATGGTTCATCGGGATCTGCAGTGCTAGTATGTGGGACCTCGGTTCAAGATTTGGTCAAGGAAGGGGTATATAGTAGGTGGCGATCGGATGTATATGTTCAGGAAGTGGTTGGTCAAGGGCTCGTTTCATCTATTGGTTCCTTTTGGGGGTGTCAAGGAATATGTGAGGAGTCACTATGATCACTCAAGTTGAGTATCGATTGTTGAGGAATTTGTCAACTCGTTGTATAGATTTCTAATTATAGTCTAGCGTGGGCAGATGTCGATCAGGAAATCAGTTTCCGAGTTGGGTACGTTCAGCTCCGCTCATGTTTTGGTTCATTATATCTAATGTCAATACATCCTCGATCATTGGTCGTTTCGTTCATCATTCAGTGGATGATTATTTTAAATAATTTTCCCAGATTATGTACACTATAATACAGTTACACTAAAATTATAAGAATTCTTCATGATAATTTACTATTTTTCCATGATTTTATGATTATTCAAGGAATTAAAATAATGAAAAATAGTTAGACAAATCAAAAATTCAAGAAAATTTATCTTAAAATCTTTGACTTCAGTTGAAACTGAAATAAAAAGTTTGGGAAATTTTAGAACTAAATTGATTTAGTTTTTGAATATTTAATCATTGGAACACCTCTTAAAATGTTAAATATTAACATTTCAATAATGGGAATTTTCTGTTGGATTAGTGTCTAAGTCCATAACTATTTTGGTATGTACTTGACCCGATGGTGCATGGTCCTTTTGGGTTGCCTTCACCAAAGCAACTTGATAGGATGAATTATGGAGAGAAAGGATTAAATATGATTTATTAATATATTATGAGAATAATATATTAAAGGAGAAATCATATTGTTTAATTAATATTAGTCAATAATTAATTAGTAATTAGTTTTGTGACTAAAAGAGATTAATTAAACTTAAGGGACTGGAATTGTAATTATAAGATAATTGTAATTTGGGCCATGGATTGTCTTGAATCAAGGGGTGGACGAATTCTAATGGGAAACCCATAAGGAAATCGTCCAAGGGCTTGATTAAATGAGTCCATGGGTTGCTTAGAGCTTAAACAACCAAATTAGGGTTTCCTTGTTAGATAACCCTAATTGCCTCACTATATATAGATCCCTTAAGGACCAAAAACGTGGCTAAGCATCCTTATAGGGTTTCACACGTTTTTGGGCAGCCTCCATCCTCTCTCCTCTTCATCCTCTTGCTCTTGGTGTTTGTGAGCCATTAGAGGAGTGACATTTGTGACTTTAAGCTTTCTAAAGTCAATACAAGGAGGAATTGGGATTGTTATTGCTACATAACAGTCAAGGTAATATCTTAAACCCATTCTTATGTTAATATGATTACTTGTATGCTAGAATTAGGGTTTATAGCCTTGGATAACTTGCATGTACAATAGAGAAACCTAGATCCAAGCATTAGGGTTTGTATGAGCACATAGGATGTCTTATGACCAAAACCCATCAGTGGTATCAGAGCCTAGCTTGGTTTCAATTGTATTGATGCATTGTATAACTGGAAAATTCGATTTTTTTGGATTCTGGAGGCTGGACTCGCCGAGTCCATGCAGACTCGACGAGTCCAAGCCTGACTCGACGAGTCAACTCGTCAGATGGTGGGTATTTCGCGATTTCTTGTTGTTTTTGCTTATGGATAGTTACCTTATCATATTAGATCAATGTAATTCCGATTTTATGATATATTTGACTATATTCTTGATCTAATTAAGGATATTTATCAATTAATAAGATAATTGTTTCCTTATATGATAATTGATTAATTATTTTGACTAAATTGATAAATTGTTTTGCAAGAAATCATTAAATAAATCAAATATGGATAATTATGTGATTAAATGTTAATTTAGATTATTTGTTATTTGATCCTTGTGTTATGAAAAGTTTCATATTTTCCCCTTTTAGGTTTTATAGTTTAAATTTGAACCCAAAAGTTTTGTTGTTTTGAAATTTAAATAGTTGAAACCCTAATGTTTTGAAAAAGGTTTCAAAACTTGCCCTCAAGTTTTGGAATTTAAATTTTGATTAATAGTTTAATTTTGATTTATATTTAAATTCTAAACCCTAAGTTTTTGAAATTTTCAAAACTTGCCCTCAAGTTTTGGAATTTAAAAGTTGATTAAAAGTTTAATTTAGGAATGTTAAATTCTAAAACTCTAGTATTGTTTTGAAAAAGTTCAAATCACACCCTTATGGTTTTATTAATTAATTAAGGTGTATAATTAAAGGAGGTTTAATAAATCCATAAACGTTTTGGTTTAAAATTTAATTGAATTAAAGGTATAATTATTAAATTTGACCACCTAATATTTTGAAAGTGTAAAATACACCCTATACTATATATATAACATTAAAAGTCTAACATTATATATATCTATGAGTAAAAGTCAGTCTTACCGTTAGTAGGCCTCATTCACGAAGCTAGTCTATAAGGGGTGTTTAAGGAAATTGCCTATAAAATGGCGATTAAATGGGTATCCACTCTTACCCACCGCACTCTTGACTAGTGGAGGGTCGTTAGCCGAACGGGTAGGATAGGACGAAACCTTTCATTATAAGTATAATAAAGTACAAAAGTAACTAAATGTTTTAAAAATTCCCAGTCTTAGTTACTTAGGCAAAAGTGAATTGATGCAATTCCATGAAATTACACTTTGTGTCCTTGCGAAGACGTTAGCAGTGAGCCTGTTTACTCATTTGAGCAACGAACTTTGTTTCTCATATTACCAACAAACTTCTATTTATGTGTGTCAACCCGTTATTTTAGGTATTGTAAAAGTCAACCAAAGTCAAACTTGGGTCATCTAAGGTCAAACAAATTGTTTTGATCTATCTTATTAAGTTTAGATTTAAAAATCTCTATGCTTTTAAACCTTTTATTAGAAATGTTACAAAAATTTGAAGTGAATTGGATAAATCTGAGAAGTCTCGCTAGGACCGCAAACCCTCGCATGGCTTCAGTGACTTCGGACCAAAAACTCGCCTCGGGCAGAAAAGCTGTGAGACCGCAAACCATTTCATCCAAGAACCTTCGACAACAAACTAGTCTCGTTCTCAGATTGGCTAAGGACCGAAATCGGGCCAAATTCAATCCTTGGCACACATTCCAACAAGATTTCACACCTGTCAATGGACATATCACATCAATTTTGACCTTATAAGGAGGCCAAACTGAAAACACTTGGTCATTCTTACCTCCTTTGGCCGAAAACACATCTTTTCTCTCAAGATCATCAAACCGTGAACCCTTTTTTCTCTCTCAACTATCATTCGAAAATCCTTTGAATCTCCTTAGGATCTTTCTAAAAACACCAAGTGTTCTTCATTTCTTCAAGCAATCAACTTCCATTTTGGTGATCCTCAACCGAAAATGCTTGGATCATCTTGGTTTCACCAAGAAGACCAAGAATTCACCATTTGAATCTTCATGTGGCCGAAAACCCAAGGCTATCCGAAAACGCATTTCAGCCTCATGAGATCACTTCTAACACTCCTATTTGTAAGTAAATCTTACAAATTAGTCTATTTCCTTAACATACTTGTCATTATATTCACTAATTGTGTGTGTGTATATATATATATATATATATATATATATATATATATATATATATATATATATATATATATTATGTGAAATTCTTTTAGGACTCGGTTTTGTTACGGGAGTTAACTTGTGGAAATAGCATCCTATATCGAACCTTCAATTGAATCACTCACAAAATGTGAGTTCATACCCATAAAATTTACCCTTTTCAATGTTTTTAGGGGGAGAATACAAGCAAAACACAATATAATTGTGTTAACACATACACGTGATGTCACACCCCCAAACCAAGACGGCGGAAACGTTTACAAGCGGAGGATGTCATGTACAATATCATCACAATTAAATAGTAGTAATCAAAACAACAACAACCATTGTATTAATAATATAGTGTTTACATTGTATTGCAAACATAGCTTGAATAACTTCCCAAATGTGTATAGTAAAAACTAAGAGTAGAAGCTATTATGCTCTGTCATCTTGAAAACCTGTGCGTGTACCTGGCTACAGCTTTCCTGAGAATACAAGTAATTTTGAAAGTGTATCAACATTTAAATTGGTGAGTTTATAAGTAGTTTGTTTTAGAAAATAAGTTCTTTGTTCCTTGAAAATGTTCGTATGTTCCTCCAGAAAATCCTATATTTTCTTAGTAAAATGGAATGTAGTCTTAGCCCCTTCGGACCAAAATGTATAAATGTTATCGTATTCTTGAGTAGTAAGACTACGTAGATTTTAAATATGTATAAAAACCCTTTGGATGCATGATTACCGAAATGAAAGTTGTTTTGTACTTGAAAACAATGCAATGTAGTTTTATGATGATACAACCCTTATGTATGCATGCTCTCAGGTAAAGTTACTCCATATATGTGAGTTTCTGTGTCATAAAATAGTGTACTCCTAGAAAGACCTATAAGTTCCTTCTATAATCCCCTAGTGAATATAAGTTATATAAAAATCAATATAGAATAAACTGTCGAATATAATGGCTCTGTCCTAAGCCCACAACCATACGAGGAACAGGGTCTAAGGCATACCCAACCATTTCCAAGTCGATCAAGTCTAAATTCTATATAACCCTGCCGTATACACGTAACAATTATGGATAGAATCTAACCATTCTAGGCGAAATGTAGTCTTAACTACCCTAAGATCGAGAAGACTGAGTGTTTGTTCTTGGAAATAGTGTACTACAGTAATGCATAATTTGAACTGGTTTCTTTGTAATTGTAATTTATGCTAATGGAAAATCCAACATTTTCCTTATAGATTGAGTCGTAGTCTTAAAGCTCAAAGACCGAATTGTACAAGTATCTTCCATATTTTTATTATTTCTATGACCACAACTTTTTCGCAGAATTATCGTTCTAGCCCACTTAACGAGTTTCACTGTTAACTTGGTTAACTTTTTTTGCAAAATCAGTCCTAAAAAGTACAAATTTGGTCCCTATGGTTTTCAGAAATTACAACACATGGTTTTTTAACATTGTTTTTCATTTTTTGTATATTTTATTTATTTTTGGGTTTTTTATAAATATATATATGCATTTTTTATTTTCTTTTTTATCTATATTTTATTTATTTTCAATTTTTTAACTTTATTTTTCAACAATTGGATTTTTTTACCTTTTGTTTTCTATTTTTTTAGTGTATATATATAGAGAGCATATTAAAGTTTTTTTTTTAGGTTTTTCCATTTTTCTTCTTTATTATATTTTTAAATTCTTTTATCTTATTTATTTATTTTTTTTCTTGTTTGTTTTTCAATTATTTGTTTTTTTTTTTTTTGTATTTTTAACTTTTTATTGACTTTTTTTTCAAAAAATTTAAAATTTATTAATATATTAGAGTATATTACAATTTTGATAAATTATAGTTTTTATAAATTTTTTATTTTTATTCGAGTAAATAAATAAGTTATGTTTATATTTGTAATTTTGGTCCAACTTATTTTCTTTTTTTATTTAGTGCTATTATATTTATGTTACGAAAAAATGAAAATTAAAAAAAATAGATTATTTATTGAAAATTATTGTTGCAGTGTGTTATATAACTTGCAAATTAAATTTTATTTTTATATGTGATATCAGTAGTTTAAATTCAAGATATTATTTTTCAATTTGATAATAGACTAAAAGAAAAAACAAAAAATATAATAATAGTCGGTCTCAATAAAAAAAAAACTTGTTATAGTAATTTAAATTGAATTCAACTTGTTGAATCTAAATAAATAAAAACATTATAAAAATGAAAAATAACTAAAATAGAAGAAAAAATATAGAGAACAAAAGGTAAAAAGGTAAAAAACAAAAAAGGTTCAAATTGTTGAAAAATAAAGTTAAAAAATCAAATAAATTCAATATATAAAAAAAGAAAATAAAAAATGTATATTTATTTATAAAAAACCAAAAATAAATAAAGTATATAAAAAACGAAAAATAAGGTTAAAAAACCATGTGGTGTAATTTTTTGCAAACTTCAAGGACCAAATTTGAACTTTTTAGGATTGATTTTGCAAAAAACAAATAACCAAGTTAACCATGAAACTCGTTAAGTAGGCTAGAGTGATAATTTTGCATGGAAGTTGTGGCCATGGCAATAATAAAAATATATTAGGGCTTTTTCCAATTACACGTTAAAAATTAAGGCTTTTATAATATTAGTCCAATAAAACCCATATAAATGTAGGAACTCCCGTAAACTATATATGTCGTTGTTTCCCTATGTGAGTTATTATAACCGTGCAGTTGACATAGTAAGCATGTTACAACGTTCTTCGGGCGTCGGAATGTATTGACATTTGTCACCCCAGACTTGCCGATCTAGCTGTTACAAGCAGCTTCGGTGCGAGATTGTCTGTCCCAATATAGATCTATACAAGAGTATCACACTCTCCCTACAAGAGATTATGGTTATAATACAGGAATTTAAACAGTACTCTAAGAGTACAATGAAGTAGTGACTCATAAATTTTATTCAACGAGTTTACGTGTAGTGTGAATGAAAACCTTCCTTAGTATGTTCATAGTGTTAAGGTACCGTAAACTATACTTATTATCGTCTATCATATGTGTACCTTCCTTAGTACGTTTGTAGTGTTATTGTACTATAAATTATACCTAATATAGTATATCATATGTGTGCCTTCCTTAGTATGTTCTTAGTGTTATTGTACCATAAACTATACCTATTATAGTTTATCCTATATGTTTGTAGTGGATGGAAACCCTTTTTGTAGTGTAATTGGAAACCTTTCATAGTGAATTGGTAGTGTAACGAACCATGAACTATGCCTAATATAGTTTATCATATGTGTTTGTAATGAATGAAAACCGTAATGATGAATAACTAATTATGTTTCATGAAGGTAAACTAAAGTGAAATACAATCAACATGTACCTAAAAATTGTTATAATCTTTACTCAACATGTTACAAAGTGTTAATAAATTTTTCGACTGTTTTTACTAGTTTAAACATTTATGTCACCGTTTTTAGAAAAATCGTAGAAACATCACTATAAGTAGAAAACTTGATCCGTAAAATCTGAGAGTTTATAAATTGTGTCTAGTTTATTCATAATTTTATTTTGATTTTTAGTGGTCTCTAACCAGTGTAAAAATGTCCATCTTCATAGACTGGTCCGAAATCATTTTTGAAGTGATAGGTAGTTTTGTAAAAATTGCCATAAATGGAAGAAAAATCGTATGAATGTGTGCAAGTAGTCAAAACAGTTCGTGAGTGGATCGTAATTTTTCTGTTGAAAGCTATCGATTTAGTTTAAAATATGTTTTGGGTGTTGTAACTTGTATTCCTCCCCCCCACCCCCCCCCCCCCCCAAACATGAAGAAAACATGAAAATATATGGGTATGAACTTACCTTCTATGATTTCTTGAAGAATAGAAGGTTGGAGATGAAGAGTTTCAAGTCGAGAACACTTGAAAGATGCTTGAAGATTTGAAGATCCTAAGAACAAATATGTGAATATTTGTGTAAATGATCACGATTTGTATGAAGATTATGTAGAAGTTTAGAGAACATACTTACCAATACAATGGAGGAAAGTCCAAGAACTTCTTGGAGAAGTCGTGATTGAGAATGAGAGAGAGAGAGAGAGAGAGAAAGAGAAAGAGAAACTTTGCTTTTGGTGATAATGAATGAAATCTTGGAGAAGTAAAACAAATCCCTTGGATTCATTCATAAAGTTTGATTGGATGGAAAGGGTGTTGAAGAAGCTAATTGAATTGACTAGCTAGATGTGAATAGCGACATAAAGTTGTCATGAAGTTGATATGATAGTGGTTGGTGACATAACTTTATGAGAAAGTCAAAGAGTACCCTTATGTACTCTTGATATTTTATCCTAAGCAAAATATGATTTATATTAAATAAATCTTCGAAATAGGGATAAAATATGAGTTTAAAGGGTTTAAAATGATAAAATTTTGAATTTAGTGAAAATCTCGCGTTAAAGACGTCAAAAACGGGCTTAAAATGCGAAAGTGGTCAAAAACCGGGCTTGAGAAGCAAATCTGCGATAGTGAGAAGGTTGGAAGCGAAGGGAAGGTTTGCAGCGAGAATTGCTGATGCGATAGTGGGTTCGTGCGAGAGGTCAGCCCAAAAGTGAAGGCGAGGCTCGTTTCCTAAGCAGGGGTCCGATGCGAGCCTTGTCGTCAGATGCGAACGTCCTCGGTTTTTGCCAAACAAAAGTGTCCCAATACGAGAGAAGGCTTCAATCCAAGGCCAGGGTACGAATCTTCCCGGTTAGACACGAAAGTCTGATCAGAAGTGAAAGTGAGGTTCGCATCAGAAGAGTTTCGCGTCAAGATGGTTTCGCTTCTTGAGAGGGTTTCTTTTGTTGAGAGATCTTCGTTTCTTGAGAGGGTTTCACACCCATTGTGTTGTTTTTCATATTTTCTTCCTGTTTCAAGTGATTTTCAACTAATTAAAGCTTCGGGATGGCACGGATGTTTATGAAAAAGTTGGGAGAGATTTGGGAGAGAGAGGGATAGAGTGAGAGAGATCGAGAGAGACTTTGCCGATGATCCTTTATTAGGGTTTGGTCGCGTAGTGCAAGGTTTTTAGACCCCACTATGAGTCGTTATGAGTGTTATGTGCCCTCGAAGGGTACATAATAGTGTTTTATCGAGTCGATACATCACTCACTCCGCTTAGGGTATAGAATTTTTGAACCTATGAAATTTCCGAGTGACACTATGTACAAAGATAGAGAGTTGTACATTAGAAAACATAGAGTAAGCCCTAACATACATGTAATAATTGAGTTGACCGGTTTGACCCGTTGACTTTATTTGACTTTGACTTGACCAGAATTGACGGTTGTCACACACGAAAGCAAACAAACAAAAGAATTCTTATGCTTATAAATATTGTTAAAATCATTTTCCAACTCTTTTAAACTATTTTAGATTTCTGTTTATATCAAAATCATATTAATTTGTAAATTTATGTATAATTAGGCTTTAGCAGACTTCGGGTCTTTTCTCCAAATCATTTACAGTTCAAACAAACATACTAGTAAACTATAATACTATTAAAACTCATTTCAAAGACATACATAACTAATTTGTATATGCTGAGCAAATGGGTCTTTTCTCCAAATCATTTACAGTTCAAACAAACATATTAGTAAACTATAATACGTATAGTTTAGAAAATCAATTCAAACTATTTTCTAGATCAAAAAAACATTTCATGAATCAGTACATGCATACTATTACTTTTCATTACAAAGTACACTACTCATTTACAAGAACAGGAAATATATACATGCTATACGTAAACAAGTTAACTAGATTGTGACATATTACTTCATGGTACTTAGCAACATTCTTGATAAGTCATGTGTAACATCCTGTTTATTAAATAAATATATAGATAAAATTTAAATGAATAGTAGCCCTAAATGCAAAATAATTTAGCAAGGCATTAGTTTTGGGGGTCAAGAAGTCATAATTGAGAATTTGGGGGTTAAAATGTAATTCCCGGACTAGTTTGTAAAGAGTTTTGGAGGTTGAGGGTTGCTTGGTAAATTATGGACTTATTATGAAAGGATTTTTGGGAAGCAACGACTGAAAGGTAAAATACAGACAAAGATTGCAGAGGTTTCTGAGGGGCATGGGCTGTTTGGTAATTTTTAGGCTTAGTTTGAAAAAGATATGGTGGTGAGGGACTAAACTTGTAAAATGGAAAAGACGTTGAATAGGGACACGGGAATGAAACCGAGTACCCTTTCCTCCCTCTCGTTTAATGAAACAACAAACCCTAACCCTAGCATTCTATATCGCCGTTGTCGTTCTTGGAGCACCTCAACCGTCGCTTGCATCATCGGGTCCAGCAGCCACTCTATCCGTCGGCTGTTGTGTCATCTAATGCCAGTGTCACATCCCCAATGTCGCCAGTGACGTCGAGAATTGCCGGAAGATCGCCGACGAAAAAAGAAGGGTCGTGTCGTCGTCGTGTGATGGTCGTGAGCCGTCAGAACCGAAAGGTAGGTCTACAGTAACCCACTATTCATCTCTTTCTCATAGATTCGATGCCGAAATCGCCATTTCTGCCGTCGGTGGCCCTTGGGTTGTCGTTTTATTCTTTTCTAGTGATGCCTGCCACCTAGGTGGTGGTTGTTTGGATGTACGTTTGAATGTACATGTTGGTTGATGAGCTCGTGGGGCTGTTTGTATGATTTTTGGCCGGAAAAACCCCCGCCACCACCATGAGGTGGTGGCTGCCACCGTTTCTGCCACCCTTGGCTGCCAGCAGCCATCGTAGGAGGTGGCTGTGAGTGTGTGTGTGTGTGTTTATTATTTGTGAAGTAGTATGTGTGATTTTTGGACATGATCCACCACAACTACCATTGGAAATGGTGGTTGCCGCCGCCTGCCGCCAAGAGCCTCCGCCGACCACCCCCGCCCGAGGTGGCAGTGGGTGGTGCCCAGCTTAGTGAAACCCTAATGGGCTTAAATGCTTAATCTTGGACTTTGTTGGTGTGTAGTGGGTTAGAAGCCCTAATTAGGGTTTAGAAAACCCTAAATTTTGGTTTGTTGGTTCGGACCTATCGAGACCCGCGTTATGAGCCATTGGAATTGAATTATGAATTATGCCCAATTACCCTGTATGAATGACCTAGTAGATTGATGGACTTAATGGATTACGTATTTAATGGGTTGAGTGTTTATAGTTAACCCTAATTACCATTTCTTGTGAAAACCCTAATTGTGATGGGTTTTGAGTTAGGCCTTTCTGTTGGGCCTAGATGTATGGACTCTTGATAGGCTAAGTATTAGCAAGTATATGGACTAGAGTATTTGGATTGGGCTTTATGATAAGGCCCATTGGACACGCCTGGACCTAATTGGGAAAATTGGGCCATAGATGGGCCATAACTAGGCTTTGATGATTATGAGCTATTGGACCATTGGATTGGCAGGTGTTCGGACCAGAATAAATGGTTGGGCCTTATGGTAAGACCATGTCAGGGGCTTGGGCCCAATTTTGAAAATTAAGCCATAGTTGGGCCTTGGTTGATTATTTGACTTTTGGGCTTTCAGAGTGTGAGTTTGGGCCTTAATCTTGGACCAAGCTAAGTTAAGGGTTGTGACATCCCAATTTCCACGACCAGAAAAGACCGATTTTGTTTATGCTTTGTTTAAAAATCAGAGTAACATTTTAAATAAAAGTGTTGCGGAATTTGTTAAAATAAAATATGATAAAGATTTATCAAAGCATTTCCGTAGAAATGTATTTCATTAAAAACCTCGGGATGTCATGTTTTATACAGATCATAAGCATAAACAGTACAATATAAGCCTTACTACATTTATTCATATCTACATGCCTATATCCGTAATCCCTCATCCAAAACATCACATCTATGCTCGAACGCCACTACCTGTAATATATGAAATTGAGTGGGTTAGGCTTGGGAGCCTGGTGAGCACATAGGGTTTTCAACCCACAATAAATAAGTTATTTAATTTCATCAATAAACAATAATCCGATTACCCGTTCCCGTTATCCTCACTTTATGTCCCTAAATACCTATCATAAGGGACTTAGCCTAAGGATCATCATCGGGATGGACACTACTGCTAAGGGGATTCCTTAGCAATAAGTTTCCTTAAGGCAACCATGAGGGAGATGGAGTACACCGGTGAACACATCGTTCACAAACACCTACAGGTTGCGCACCTGCTAGTGTTCCGCTAGATGATAGAATCAACAACAAGAACATCGAGGCCTCTCATAATTTTATCACACATCGTCTATTACGGCTACCCATGTTTTACCACAACATTTTTGTAGATATAAAATACATATACAGTTTAAATCATTTAAAACATGTATGAAAATCGTTCATCCAGCATAGATAGCAAGTATAAAGATAATATGCACACATAGCACGTAATCTATATAAAATACTTCATATCTATGTGTAAGATGAAATTGACTATGCACTCACCTGAAAAGGTGGTGATTCCGAAATCAGACAGCGCTTCGCTTCTTAAAAATAATTTCGTTCGACGAAACCTAGTATTATTACCACTAGATTTTAGTCTAATATTTACCGTGACTAATTATTAGTCTTATTATTATTATTATTATTATTATTATTATTATTATTATTATTATTATTATTATTATTATTATTATTATTATTATTGTTATTATTGTTATTATTATTATTATTATTATTATTATTATTATTATTATTATATAAGCGTTAAAACAATATTTTCCAATCACTACATACAGACAGGGTCCAGACATAAAACACCGGAGGGCAGGACCATTTTGGCATATAGCACTTCTGAAATCCAACAACCCTATGCGGCCCTTTAAACCAGATTCCCCGTACCGCGAGTAGTTAAAAAGATATTATAACGACACTTATATAACTCATAATAATAGCCCAAATAATTATTATAAGTTCATAATAACGTTAATATAATTAATTAAAAGCTATATTAAACATGGTATAGGCGTAACTCACTTACAGCGGGTTTTCTCGAAAACCGGGCTTCGCTTAGAGCAGCATTCCTGATCCAAAAAGCTCTTCTTCTCAGAGCCGTCGATCACTCCGGGGCTTTTTTCTAGCACAAGGGGAGTTCCCTAGGGCTTAAGGTGGGGGGGGTCTTTGTGAGGTTTAGAGAGAGAGAGAGAGAGTAGAGAGAACAAAGAATGGGAAAGGTGTGAAGAAAATGAGGGTGGGAGAGGTTCGATTTATAGGGTGAACTATGGCTAAACTTGGTGCCACATGTCACCATCTGGTGGCAAGACTTTGGGAGAAAGCAATGGCCAAGATTGTGCCACGTCACCCATTTTCGCACAGCACACTTCCGACTTCTAAAATCTGTAAATTTCACATACGAGCTCAGTTTTTGACGTTCTTTATATCCGTAACTTTCACATACGAACTCCGTCGGCTAATTCTCGGCCGATCTTAAATTTAACAATACGAGAAGATTATACTGTTAAATGTTTGCATAAAATTCATAACTTCTGCATACGGACTCCGTTTTCATCTATCCTTTTACCGTTCAGTTCCTATTAGTGAGATCTTCAATTCTCATTTAAGTCACGTATGCCAAAAACCGCTTGATCTAAAATTCGAGTTTCGGGTTGTGTACTGCTAAGCCAAATCTTAGAAAATTCATAACTTCCTAACACGAAGTCAGATTTAGGCATTCTTTATATGCACGCTTCTGATTTAACGTATACTACAACTTTGGTTTAGATTACTAAGGCCAAAAATTCCTCTATTGTAAATTCACTATTTACATCACACAACGTCGTGTCGGTTTTGTCGTGAAACTTGGACAGGTCATAACTGATGAGTTTTATGCATAAGAACAATCCTATGTGCTCATACAAACCCTAATGCTTGGATATAGGTTTCTCTATTGTACATGCAATGGATCCAAGACTTGCAACCCTAGATCTAACATGTATAATTCGAAATTAACATCATAAGAACATATCTAGGTGTTTACCTCTTTCAATTTGCTTGGAATCCTTTGAATCTTCTTGATCTTGAGCTTAGAGTCACAATTGTAACTCCTCTAATGGTTCACAAACACCACAAGCAGGAAGTCTATTAGGAGAGAGGTGGAAGAACACTAAAAATCGGCCCTAGGGTTTCTCTTGGAGTCTAGCATCCGAAAATTACATCCAAGGGCCTCTATTTATAGTGTAGGCTGCTAGGCTTTCAGTCTAAACCCGTATGGACAACTTAGTCACCAAGCAGCCCATGGAGCTTTCTATATTAGGGCCTTTGGACGAAAATATGATGGATCCCCATGATAATTTCGTTCCCCCCTTATTCTATTAGGTTTCCCCAACCCAAAGCTCAATTATCACACTTTTGACAGTTTATGCCCCTTTATTCAATTAATCTCTTTTAGTCACCAAATTAATCCCTAATTAATTTATGACTAATATTAATCAAATAATATGATTTCTCCTTTAATATACTATTCTTATAATATATTAATAAGCCTTAATATCTTCTCTCACTTTCTTAAATAACCTTGTCAAGTTGCTTTGGTGAAGGCAACCCAAAAGGACCATGCACAATCGGGTCAAGTACATACCAAATATAGTTATGGTCTTAGACACTAATCCAACAATCTCCTATTTAGATAAGTCTAGTAACTATATCTCACATATAACTTTAGGATCCAATTAGAAATCATAGCTCTTACACGTCGCTGTCAAACTCTGATCAGTAACTCATCCTTCAGATAAAGGATTGTATAATCCTCTGTTCTAGATCCCATGCTTACAATACTTATTGTTCAGCACTTTTTTTCTCGATCTCTGATTTGTTCGACATAGAATTTAGTTGAACACATCAACTTCATTCTGACCGGGCCTGGGACATAAGTCAAACCAAATCATCGAGTGGCCAGATATTGCTTTACCCTCTTAGGATAAAAGGAACAGAAAAACTTCGACTTATATGCTTTTATCATTCACTGGATAAGTCACACATAATAATGCATTTTATAACATCAAGTTACTGATGCGTTTTTGCATTATCAATGTATAATCAACCAGCAAACAATAACCATATCCCTAGGTTTAAATATTATATGATATTATCTTCTTGCGATCACTTGTAATAAAACATTGATACCAATAAGCGCGGGTTTATTCCAATGCTCAAATCATATTCATAAGCACTCATGAACTTTGCAGCAAACCTTTCCCATGTCTAAAACCTTTTAGACAATCTACAAACAATTCATGACAGTCTTCATTCATATCTACTTCCAAAATATGAATGACTGTGGACTGTTTGAATAATCTTATTATTCAGGAAGTCAAAACATGCAAAATTAAAACAATAGATAAATAACCAACACAAGATAGTAGCTTTAATCATAAATAACACAACTTTACTTATTAATCAAATGTCAAGTACAAATTATCTATTACATGTTTCTTATCTATCGAATCTAAACTTATAGCGTGCTGCAAGTGTTTGACCCTACTCAGTCCCTTCGTAAGGGGATCTGCTGGGTTTTCTTCTGACAATACCCTCTTCACAACGAGGAGTCCATCTTCTACCCGATGTCTAATAAAGTGGTATTTTCTGTCGATATGTCAAGATCTACCATGATCTCTTGGTTCCTTGGTTAAGGCAACCGCTCCTTCATTATCATAGAAAATTTCCATTGGCTCCTCTATGGATGGCATAAATACAACATCTCCAATGAAGTTCTTTAACCATATAGCCTCCTTTGACACTTCGCTCGCCGCAATATACTCTGACTTGCACGTTGAATCAGCTACAGTCTCCTGCTTGGAACTTTTCCAAGTCACTGCTCCTCCATTTAGGGTAAAGATCCAGTCCGACTGCGATCGGTAATTATCCCGATCCGTCTGAAAACTAGCGTCACCGTACCCTCGTACCCTTAAGTCATCACTCCCACCGAGGACTAGAAACCATTCATTGGTCCTTCGCAGGTACTTAAGAATATTCTTAACTGCAATCCAATGAGATCTACCAGGATTCCCTTGATATCTGCTGACCATGCTCAAAGTGAAGGCCACATCAGGGCGAGTACAAGTCATGGCATACATGATAGAGTCGATTGCGGAAGCATAAGGTACTCGGCTTATATCAACTATTTCTGCCTCTCTACTCGGGCTCTGAGTCTTACTCAACTTGGTGTTGCTTTCGATTGACAACTCCCCTTTATTTGAATTTTCCATACTAAAACGCTTTAGTACCTTATCCAAGTATGTATCCTGACTGAGTCCTAACAGTCTCTTTTCCCTATTTCTCATTATCCTTATCCCCAGAATATAAGTTGCCTCTCCGAGGTCCTTCATAGCGAAGCACCTCCCAAGCCAGGACTTGACTTCCTGTAAGGTTGGGATGTCGTTTCCTTTGAGCAGTATGTCATCGACATACAATACGAGGAATCTTACTATAATCTCATTGGCTTTAACATATACACATGACTCGTCTTCGATTCGTAGAAAGCCAAAATCTTTGACATTCTCATCAGAAGAAAGATTCCACCTGCGAGACGCTTGTTTCAATCCATAAATGGATTTCTCAAGCTTGCACACTCTATTTGGATTCTTCGCATCGACAAAACCCTCTGGCTGATTCATATACACATCTTCAGCCAACTTCCCATTAAGGAAAGCGGTTTTCACGTCCATCTGCCAGATTTGATAATCATGAAACGCAGCTATTGCAAGCATTACCCTAATAGACTTTATTTTAGCAACTGGTGAGAAGGTCTCATCATAGTCAACTCCAAGAGTTTGAGTAAAGCCCTTGGCAACCAATCATGCTTTATAAGTGTGCACTTTCCCATCCATGTTTGTCTTCTTCTTGAAGATCCACTTGCACCCGACTGTGTTACGACCCGTTACATTATCAACCAAATTCCAAACTTGGTTGTCGTACATGGACTGAATCTCGCTGTCCATCGCCTCTTTCCATTTAGCAGACTCCAGGTCTGCCATGGCTTCCTTGTAGCTGCTAGGTTCGTCCAAATTTATCAGTTTTTGATCACTAATAAACATATATCCTTCAGTAGTAATACGAAAACCATAAAACTGGGGTTGAACACTAACCCTACTAGAACGTCTAAGAGGTAAGGACTCATCAACGGGCTCAACAAGAGTTTCCTCCCCGGGTTGAGTGCCACTGTTAGAGGTTCCTTCATCGCTTTGCTCTTAAATCTCTTCAAGATCAATTTGCCTCCCACTGTCCTCTTGGCTTTATTAATTCCCTTTCTCGGAAAACTCCTCTTCTAGGGACGAAGACAACATTGTCACTCGGTCTATAGAAAAGATAGCCAAAAGACTTTTGTGGATAGCCGATGAAATAACACTTCTCACTACGAGGTTCGAGCTTGTTGTGAGTCTCTCGTCTTACGAAAGCCTCGCAACCCCAAACTTTGATATGTGCCAACGAGGGAGCTTTCCCTGTCCACATATCGTGAGGCGTTTTGGCAACCTTCTTGGTGGGAACTAAGTTAAGGATATGGGCGGTAGTCTCTAAGGCATACCCCCAGAAAGCTTTTGGCAACGAAGCCCGACTCATTATAGAACGAACCATGTCCAACAAGGTCCGATTACTTCTCTCAGCAACACCATTCAATTGTAGCGTTCTTAGAGGCGTCAATTGCGAAACAATTACGCATTCTTTTAGATAGTCATGAAACTCAAGACTTAGGTACTCTCCTCCTCGGTCTGACCAAAGTATCTTGATTTTCCTATCCAACTGATTCACCACTTCATTCTTAAACTCTTTGAACTTTTCAAAGGTTTCTGACTTTTGCTTGATTAAGTAGATATATCCATACGTGCTATAATCATCCGTAAAAGTCACGTAGAAGCGACAAGCATCCCTTGTGGTGGATTTAAAGTCCCACACACATTGGTGTGTATGAGATCCAATAGACCATCACCCCTATCACAAGTGCCGGTGAAGGGTGACTTGGTCATCTTCCCAAGTAAACAAGATTCACACACGTCATTGTCCCTAAGGTCGAATGACTCCAATACTCCTTCCTTTTGGAGTTGGGCTATGCGTTTCTTGTTGACATGGCCAAGACGACAATGCCACAAACATGATTTATCTAGACTAGTAGAGGAATCAATATTTAACACATCATTTCCTAAATTATCAACAACCAACACAGATTCATAAATCCCATTAGAAGGTAATGCATTGAAATAAAAGACACCACTCAAATAAACATTAATAGAACCATTACTATTATCAAATGAGTGTTTGAAACCTTGTCTAAACAATCCATGAAATGAAATGATGTTTCTTGCCATATTTGGTGAATAACAACAATTATTAAATCCAATCCTAACCCATTACTCAACACTAAAGAATAAACTCCGACCCTGGTCACATGCGATGATCTTCTGTTTCCCATAATCAAGTTTATCTTCCCATGTTCCACCTCCCTACTTCTTCTTAGGCCCTGCAAATCAGAACAAATGTGGTAACCACATCTTGTGTCAAGAACCCATGAAGTAGAAAGTGATGAGTTTTT
Source organism: Lactuca sativa (assembly GCF_002870075.4). Taxonomy (NCBI): domain Eukaryota; kingdom Viridiplantae; phylum Streptophyta; class Magnoliopsida; order Asterales; family Asteraceae; genus Lactuca; species Lactuca sativa. Next base: position 224,940,620 of record NC_056631.2, on the reverse strand, counting down.
AAATTTAATAGAATACATACCTGCAAAGGTGGGCTTTATATTCCCATCCTTTATGTCTTGCAGATACTTGGGGCAGCTTCGTTTCCAGTGGCCCTTCTCATGGTAGTAGTAGCACTCTGCTTCTTTGGGGTCAGAAGAGGGTTTGACTAAACCAGCTTTGGTTCCACTAGAGGAGGAACCATCATGGGGCATACCCTTGTGGTGGCTCTTACATGGAGCCTTCCTCTTTTCACCCTTCCATTGACCTATTGCCAACACGGGAGCAGCCACAGTAGAGGATGATGCAATAGATTTGTCCTTGAGGTTGCTCTCAACAGTCCTAAGGAGCCCTTGGAGTTTGCTCAAGGTGACCTCTTCTTTGTTCATATGGTAGGTCAACCTAAATCTGTTGTAGCACGAGGGCAAGGAGTGAAGAATGATGTCGATAGCCAAATCCTCCCCAAAGTTAACATTCAACTTGCGAATACGATCGAAATACCTCTGCATATTCTGCAGATGCATGGTTAGGAACTCTCTACTCCCCATCTTAGAGGTGATCGTGTTGGTGATGATATCATAGTGCTCTTGCCTTGCACTTTGGTGATACCTCTCCAGCAAATCTTGATGTATTTCATATGGATACATGTCCTCATAGGACTTTTGGAGTTCAAGATTCGTGGTGGCCAGCATAATGCAATGAACTTTCGTTGTATCACACTCGTGGGCCTCAAAGACGACCATTTCTTCGGGAGTGGCGACTTCTGGATTGATCTTTTCAAGCTTCTCGTCGAGGACATATTCTTTGTCCTCGTAATGAGTAATCATGCGAATGTATCTCATCCATTCGTTGAAATTCGATCCATCAAACGTCTCCTTTTGACATAGGCTCATCAACGAGAATGAACTAGGAGCATTGTTGTTTGTGTTTGCGTTAGACATCTGAAAATAGAAAGGAATAAAGTTTGATTAGAAATGAATCCTCAATTAAACACCCAAATGAGAAATTAGGGTTAGGATCCAACAACATTATTTACAACTTAGAAAGGGATGCCATACTCTAAAAGTAAATAATTTGAAGGAAAGTGAATGCCGATTCACTAATTCTCACCATGAAAAACGAAAAGGAGATTAAGTTTTAAATGTATTTGAAAACTCCTAGATCTTTGAGATTCATTGAACTTTTCAATGGCATGTTTAAATCTCGATATGCACTTCAAATTTACGACTGGGATACCGAGGATCGCAAACAAGTTGTGAATAACCATGCAAATCAATATGGTGCACTCAATGTTTCTATCACCCAATCTATGTGTCGGTTAGCCACACACGCTCCATTGATCAATGACAAACATCGAGCCACCCTTTGCCACCAATGTCAACCCCAAATTAGTGTGTCGGTTAACCACACACGCTCCACTAATGTTTGACAAGGGTACAAATTGTAACTCCATGGAATAGCATCATTTTCACATTTTACCCTAAAGTAACTAAGATTGGGAATTTGTAAAAACATGTTAGTTACTTTGTAATATTCATTATACTTATAATGAGGTATTAACTGCCCTATCCTATCCGTTCAGCTAACGACTCTCCACCAGTCAAGCAAGCGGTGGGTGTGAGTGTACATCCATTAACCACCATTTTATAGGCAGCAACCTTATACCCACCTTATAGAATGGCTTCGTGAATGAGACCTACTAGCGATAAGACTAGCTTTATATATATATATATATATATATATATATATATATATATATATATATATATATATATATATACATATATATTAATCTTATAATAAATAAAGTATAAGATCGATTTTTAAACTTGCAAAAATCTAAGGGTTGAAATTTAAAACTTTCAATAATTAAAGTTTTAATCAAAGAATTTAAATTTCAAAACTTGAGGGCAAGTTTCGAACTTTTCAAAACACAAGGGATCAAATAACGAATAATATAAATCAAACAATTAATTTATTGATTATCTATATTTGACCTAATTCAATTTCTTGCAAGATAAGTTACCCAATTAATTCAAATAATCACTTTTAATCTTATAAGGAAATTATTATCTAGTCAATTGGTAATTATCTTGTGTTTTGGCAAGGATAATCTTTCAATAATAATAAAATTCGTATTTTATAAGATTAAAACATATATGGCCATTATCCTTTAGAAAAACAGCAAAAAAATCTGAAAATCCCACTGTCAGACGCTCCGACTCGCCGAGTCACTCACTGGACTCGCCGAGTCCATGAAGTGACTCGTAGAGTCAGTTCAAACAGAGGGCCAGAAAACGATGTTCAGAAAATAAACAGTTATAGCATCACATACAACCGAAACCAATCAAAGCTTTATTACCACTGATGGGTTTTATGAATAAGAACAATCCTATGTGCTCATACAAACCCTAATGCTTGGATATAGGTTTCTCTATTGTACATGCAATGGACCCCAGATCTAACATGTATAATTCGAAATTAACATCATAAGAACAGATCTAAGTGTTTACCTCTTTCAATTTGCTTGGAATCCTTTGAATCTTCTTGATCTTGAGCTTAGAGTCACAATTGTAACTCCTCTAATGGTTCACAAACACCACAAGCAAGAAGGCTATTAGGAGAGAGGTGGAAGAACACTAAAAATCGGCCCTAGGGTTTCTCTTGGAGTCCAGCATCCGAAAATTGCATCCAAGGGCCTCTATTTATAGTGTAGGCTGCTAGGGTTTCAGTCTAAACCCTAATGGACAACCTAGTCACCAATCAACCCATGGAACCTTCTAGATTAGGGCCTTTGGACGAAAATATGATGGATCCCCATCATAATTTCGTTCCCACCCTTAGTCCATTAGGCTTCCCCAACCCAAAGCTCAAATATCACACTTTTGACAGTTTATGCCCCTTTATTCAATTAATCTCTTTTAGTCACCAAATTAATCCCTAATTAATTTATGACTAATACTAATCAAATAATATTATTTCTCCTTTAATATATTATTCTCATAATATATTAATAAACCATAATATCTTCTCTCACTTTCTTAAATAACCTTGTCAAGTTGCTTTGGTGAAGGGAACCCAAAAGGACCATGCACAACCGGGTCAAGTACATACCAAATATAGTTACGGGCTTAGACACTAATACAACAATAACTTCTTCGTTATAACACGGATTTTGGCGTTCTTTATATGTCTGGAATCCTTGTCACTACCAATACAACTTTCTTCATCGATATTGGGTTTATCTAACACTTTATTTTTTATTCTTATTTTTATCCTTTATTTATTATCTCATTATAAACAAGTAATATGCACATAAATTCACATAATTCTTGTAGTACTCAAATAATTCATCTTTATTACTTCAAAATAGGTTACAATGGTTGACCTGACTATTACATCACTATACTACTACTTAGCCCAGAAACACGGGCGTTACAATTCTCTCCCCCTTAGGATGATTTCGTCCTGAAATCATGCATCAACAAACAGATGCGGATAGTGACTCATCATTTCACTCTCTATTTCCCAGGTGAGATTCAGCCCATTCGAATGTTCCCAACGAACTTACACTAAATAGACCGTTTTGCGTCCTAACTTCATAGTCTTACGGTCAACAATTGCCTTGGGCTCTTCGATTAGCCTCTTATTCTCATCCATCCTCAACTCTGAGATTGGAATTTTGACAGTTTATGCCCCTTTATTCAATTAATCTCTTTTAGTCACCAAATTAATCCCTAATTAATTTATGACTAATATTAATCAAATAATATTATTTCTCCTTTAATATATTATTCTCATAATATATTAATAAACCATAATATCTTCTCTCACTTTCTTAAATAACCTTGTCAAGTTGCTTTGGTGAAGGCAACCCAAAAGGACCATGCACAACCGGGTCAAGTACATACCAAATATAGTTACGGGCTTAGACACTAATCCAACAATAACTTCTTCGTTATAACGCAGATTTTGGCGTTCTTTATATGTCCGGAATCCTTGTCACTACCAATACAACTTTCTTCATCGATATTGGGTTTATCTAACACTTTATTTTTTATTCTTATTTTTATCCTATATTTATTATCTCATTATAAACAAGTAATATGCACATAAATTCACATAATTCTTGTATTACTCAAATAATTCATCTTTATTACTTCAAAATAGGTTACAATGGTTGACCTGACTATTACATCACTATACTAATGCTTAGCCCAAAAACACGGGCGTTACAATTCTCTCCCCCTTAGGATGATTCCGTCCTGAAATCATGCATCAGCAAACAGATGTGTATAGTGACTCATCATTTCACTCTCTGTTTCCTAGGTGAGATTCAGCCCATTCGAATTTTTCCAACGAACTTACACTAAATAGACCGTTTTGCGTCCTAACTTCATAGTCTTACGGTCAACAATTGCCTCGGGCTCTTCGATTAGCCTCTTATTCTCATCCATCCTTAACTCTGGTATTGGAATTATGTCCGAAACTTCTCCTGTGAACTTTCTCAGATAACACACATGGAAGGTGTTATGAATACCATCTATTTCTTCGGGTAATTCGAGCTTGTAAGCTTGGTTCCCAATTCTATAAAGAACTTTGAACAGTCCAATAAACCTTAGACTCAACTTTCCTCGTTTCCCAAATCTTATAAGTCCCCTCCACGGTGAGACTTTAAGCAAAATTGAATCCCTAACTTCAAATGTCATCGGTCGACTCTTCTTATCAGCATAGCTCTTCTGACGATCTTGAGCTACTAACATCCTCTCTCTGATTACTTTCAACTTTTCAGCAGTCTCATGAACTATTCTGGGGCCCATAAACTGCTTTTCCCCAGCCTCAAGCCAACAAGACGGCGTACGACACTTTTGTCCATACAAAGCTTGATAAGGTGCCATCTTGATGCTTAAGTGGAAACTATTGTTGTAGGAAAATTCTACCAAAGGTAATTGCTCATCCCAATTACCTTGGAACTCTAGGGTACATAATTTCAACATATCTTCTAGTGTTTGTATCATTCTTTCGCTCTAACCATCAACCTGGGGATGGTAAGCTGTACTCAAACACAACTTCGTACCCAATTCTTTTTGTAGACTTCTCCAAAACCGTGACGTGAAATGACTATCACGATCCGATACAATTGTTAGAGGAACACCGTGCATTCTTACCACTTCCTTCACGTAAGCATTTGTGAGCTTATCCATAGACCACCTTGTCTTGGCTGCTATGAAGTGTGCACTTTTGGTGAAACGATCCACGACTACCCGAATCATGTCGTGACCGTTCTTCATCCTGAGCAGTTTAGTCACAAAATCCATGGTGATGTGTTCCCATTTACCCATGGGTATAGGTAAAGGTTCTAAACTCCCATACAGTTTTTCATGTTGTGCCTTAAATCTTGCACATGTTACATACTCGGCCACATACTTTGCAACATCGAGCTTCATCGTCGGCCACCAGTAGTAGGGTTTTAGGTCCCTATACATTTTTGTGCTACCAGGATGAATTGAGTAAATGGTCTTGCGTGCTTATTCCATCAGAAGATTTCTTATTCCTCCCGTCTTAGGTACCCAAATCCAATCTTGGAATACCTTCAGTCCTTGACTGTTTGTACCGAACACTAATGTTTTTCCCAAACGTTCTTCCTTTCGTTCATCCTTCCCTAAAGCTTCTTCTTGAGCTTTCCTGATACTTTCCATAATCGTCGAGACAACTTCTATTCTCAACGCTCTTGGCCTTTTCCTTTCAAGGTTGATTTTCCAACTGAGATCATCAGCAACAACACTTGCTTTACCGGGGTGGTAAACTATCTCACAATCGTAATCCTTGAGTAACTCTAGCCAACATCGTTGTCTCATTTTCAATTCCTTCTAATTAAAGAGATAATGGAGACTCTTATGATCAGTGAAAAGCTTGCACTTCGTGTCGTAGAGGTAATGCCTCCATATCTTCAAGGCAAAAACTACCGCTGCCTACTCCAGATCATGAGTGTGGTAGTTCTTTTCATGCTCCTTCAATTGTCGAGATTCATATGCTATCACCTTCTCTCTTTGGGTTAGGACACAAACCAAACTGACTCCAGATGCGTCACTATAGACCGCGAAGTCTTCAACTTCATTGGGTAGAGAAAGAAACGGTGCTTCACACAATTTCTTCTTTGTGGGTCAAAGTTGTCAATGGAGCAGCTATCGAAGAAAAGCCTTGGATAAACCTTCGGTAATATCCAGCTAATCCCAGAAATCTTCGAATCTCCGTGGTACCTTTCGGTCAATCCCATTTCATTACAACTTCGATCTTTGTTGGGTCAACCATTATCCCTTATTGGTTAACCACATGAACCAAGAATTGGACTTCTCGGATCCAAAAATCACATTTGGAGAACTTTGCATATAGCTTCTCATTCTTCAATACTTCTAACACTTCCCGCAAGTGTCTTCCATGCTCCTCTTGACTTTTCGAGTAAATCAGAATGTCATCTATGAGCAATATCACGGATTTATCGAGGAATGGTTTACAAACCCTATTCATCAAATCCATGAATTCTGCTGGAGCATTGGTTAGTCCAAATGACATAACCAAGAAATCGTAGTGTCCATATCTTGTTCTGAATGCAGTTTTCTCAATATCCTACTCTCTCATCTTCAGCTGATGATATCCTGATCTAAGATTGATCCTTGAGAAATAGCTCGAACATTGTAGCTAATCGAATAGGTCACCAATTCTTGGAAATGGGTACTCGTCCTTCACTGTTTCCTTGTTCAGTTCTCTGTATTCTATGCACATTTGCATGCTTCCATCTTTTTTCTTCACGAATATCACCAGAGCTCCCCAGGGTGATGAACTAGGTCAAATAAAATTGTTGTCCAACAACTCCTGAAGTTGCGTCATAAGCTCCTTCACCTCCGTCGGTGCTAATCGGTACGATGCTTTTGCTATTGGTGTTGTCCTTAGTAACAAGTCTATTTGGAACTCTACGGCGGTAATCCGGGAAGATCTTCGGGAAAGACTTCTGGATAATCACACACCACTGGTATATTCTGCACCTCCTTCTCTTCCTTCTTAGCATCGATCACAAATGCCAAATACGATGTGCATCCCTTGGACAAACATTTCCTGGCTTTCATCAGGGAGATGATTCCAGGATTCACTATAAGTTTGTCCCCGCACACCATAAATGACTCTTTTCCGGGTGGGTTCACCCATACTATCTTCTTCCTGCAAAGAATCTCAGCACTGTTGGTGTTGGATAAGGTGTCTAAGTCCGTAACTAGATTTGGTATGAACTTGACCCGACCCGGCATGGTCCATTTGGTTGCACTTCACCTAACAATTTGTATGGATATATTTTTGAGAATAAGATGTTTATGATATATTAATATATTATGAGTTATAATATATTAATATGAAATCAGATTATTTAATTAGTGTTGATCAAGAATTAATTTTGGAATTAATTTAGTGATCAAAAGATGCTAATTAAATATGGACTCTTACAAATATATGGATTGGGCTAAGATTTATTTAGGATGGGCTAAGAGTATGTCCATGGATAGTCCATGGAGCTTTTAACCCATGGATCCTATGTAAATGAAGAGTCATGGGTATTAGGGTTTAACCCTAATCCTCCATAGTATATAAAGAGGTCCTTGGTTCTAGAATTGGCACTAGTGTGTGTGAGAAACAAGGGTGGGTCGATTCTAGCAAGCATTAGATTATCTCAAGTATTTCCAAGTTGTTTTGGGTGATTTGTGATACCACTTGAGGCATCCACACTATTGGTGCTAGGCTCTAAAACTCCAAGCAATCAAACACAAAAGAAAGGTATGCTATTCTACTTAAAGTTTTGTATTACAAGTACCCCCATAACATGCTAGTTAGGTTGTAAACCTTGGAAATCAAATTTGCATGTATTTTAAAAAAACATAGATCCAAGGTTTCTAGGGTTGCATGTACACCATAGGAGTGTTAGTATGCTCAAAACCTAACAGTGGTATCAAATCCTAGGCGTATTTTCTTGATACTTGATGCAAACTTGTTGAAAAAGCTCAAAAATCTGTTGTTTGCTGCATGAACTCGCCGAGTCCATGGGGGGCTCGACGAGTCCATGTGTAAATTAATCCTACTCGTCAAGTAGGTTGTTGTACTCGACGAGTGGGAGCCCCAGAATGCAGTTTTTCGAGTTTTGCTGCTGGAAATGGACTATAAAGATTTCTACCCCAATGAGATGCACCTGGATCTGATGGAAAGGTAACATCAAAGTGTGCGTCAAGAGAGGTATGAAATCATCTGCTCCATGATAACAACAAGGATGAATGATGGTGAACCCATCACCAGTCACTTGCAGAAAATGCAAAGGTTCGTCGACCGGTTGCTAAAGCTTAATGTGGAATTCCCTGAGGACATGGCGATTGATATCATTCTCCATTCCTTACCTTCAAGTTATGATCAGTTTCGTATGACTTATCATATGAACAAGGAGGAAGTTACACTTAGCAAACTTCAAGGACTTTTAAATACCATTGAAAGTGGCCTTAAAGGTAAATCGACTGTTACTTCTACTCCTACTCCTACTCCTACAATAGCCCTTGTTCTAACAATTGGGCAGGGAAATGGGAAGAAGAGGAAGACCCCTTCGAAGGGTACAAAGGGAAAGTCTCTTGATGGCTCCTCTTCAAGTGGGATCAAGAAAGGTCCCATTCCTCCTTCTTCAAACCGAACGGAAGCACAGTGCTTCTACTGCCATGAAAAGGGGAAGTGGAAGCGAAGCTGCCCTAAGTACTTGCAGGATGTAAAGGATGGGAAAGTTAAACCCACCCATGTAGGAATTTATACCGAATTGTCTAAAAACTCATTGCATACTAAGTCTTGGGTGCATGATACAGGTTGTGGTATTCCCATTTGTACTGATTTGTACGGCCTAAGAAGTAGCGAAGAAGTAGATCATGGGAAGATAAACTTAATCATGGGCAATAGGAAAGCATCACCCGTGACCAAGATTGGAGTTTATTCTTTAATTTTTAATAATGGGATAACTTTCGATTTGAATAATTGTTGTTACTTATCAGAAATGGCGAGAAATATTATTTCCTTTCATAGTTTGTACAAGCAAGGATTCACCTTTTCATTTGATAATAAAATTGGTGTTATTGATGCTTTTTATAATGATGTGTTTTATTTGAAAGCATTACCTTATGATGGTGTATATGGAACTATGTCGATTGTAGACAACTTAGGGAATAATGTATTTCATATTGATTCTTTGATTACCTTGGATAAAGCATCCTTGTGGCATTGTCGTCTTGGACATGTCAACAAGAAGCACATAGGCCAACTCCAAAAGGCTGGAGTTTTGAAATCATTTGACTTAAGATCAGATGATATTTGCGAGTCTTGAATACTTGGAAAAATGACAAAGTCCCCCTTCACTGGTTCTTGTGAGAAGGGTGAAGGTTTGTTCGGCCTCATACACACAGATGTGTGTGGACCCTTCAAAACCCCCACAAGGGATGCTAGTCACTATTATGTGACTTTTACTGATGATTACAGTAGATATGGATATATCTACTTAATCAAACATAAGTCAGAAACCTTTGAAAAATTCAAAGAGTTCAAGCAGAAAGTGGAGAATAAATTGGGCAGGAACATCAAGATGCTCCGATCCGATCGGGGAGGAGAGTATATTAGTATTGAGTTCCTTGACTATCTTAAGGAATGTGTGATTGTCTCACAATTAACACCTCCTAGGACACCGCAACTGAATGGTGTGGCTGAGAGGCGCAATAGAGCCTTGTTGGACATGGTTCGTTCCATGATGAGCCTTGCTTCATTACCAATCTCATTTGGGGATATGCCTTAGAGACTGCCACCCATATCCTTAATCTAGTCCCTACCAAAAAGGTTGCCAAAACACCTCACGAGATGTGGAATGGGAAAATTCCAAATCTAGACCACATCAAGATTTGGGGTTGCGAGGCTTTCATGAGGCGCGAGTCTCATGACAAGCTCGAACCTCGAAGTGAGAGGTGTATTTTCATCGGCTACCCACATAAATCCTTTGGTCACCTCTTCTACAAACCCAATGAGAATGTGGTCTATGTGGCAAGGAGAGGAGTCTTTCTTGAGAGAGAATTTATAAGCCAAGGAGACAGTAGGAAGCAAATTGAGCTTGAGGAGCTTCAAGAGTACAGTGGTGAAGGAACCTCAAACACTAGCAACCAACCTAAGGAGGAAACTCCTGTTGAGCCGATAGATGAGTCCATACCTCCGAGGCGTTCCACTAGAGTTAGGAGCACACCTAACTTTTATTATGGTTATCACATCACTAATGAAGGTGATACATTTATTAGTGACAGTACACTGATAGATTTGGATGAACCTAATAATTACAAGGAAGCCATGGCAGACCCTAATTCTGCTAAATGGAAGGAGGCAATGCACAGTGAGATTCAGTCCATGTATGACTATCAAGTTTGGAACTTGGTTGACAATGTACCAGGTCATAAGACAGTTGGGTGCAAATCGTGTTGGATTAGTCTCTAAGTCCATAACTATTTTGGTATATACTTGACCAGATGGTGCATGGTCCTTTTGGGTTGCCTTCACCAAAGCAACTTGATAGGATGAATTATGGAGAGAGAGGATTAATTATGATTTATTAATATATTATGAGAATAATATATTAAAGGAGAAATCATATTGCTTAATTGATATTAGTCAAGAATTAATAAGAATTAATTTTGTGGCTAAAAGACATTAATTAAATAAAGGGGACTAGAACTATCAATTGTGTAATGGTTGAATATTGGGCTAATGGACTCCATATTAGAGGAGTGGACGAATTCTATGGGAAAACCCATTAGAAATCGTCCAAGGCCTCTAAGGAGGGAGTCCATGGGCTGCTTAGGGCCTAAACAGACAAATTAGGGTTTCCTTGTTAGATAACCCTAGTAGCCTCACTATTTAAGGACCCCTAGGGCACCAAAAACATGGCTAACAAACTCCTTAGGGTTTCCAGCCGTTTTTGGGTGTCTTTCCTCTTCTCCTTCTTCATCCTCTTGATCTTGGTATTTGTGAGCCATTAGAGGAGTGACACTTGTGACTCTAAGCTTTTTGAAGCCATTACAAGGATGATTTGAGATTGTTATTGCTACATGACAATCAAGGTAATGATTGTAACCCTAATCATATGTCAATTTCAGATTTGTATGCTAGTCAATTAGGGTTTATTGCTTTGGTACACAATGTTGTATGTTTAATTAGAAAAACCTAGATCAAAGCAATTAGGGTTGCATGAACACTATAGGAATGATGTTATGCTCATAATCGATCAGTGGTATTAGAGACTAGGTCGTTTTTCTAGTTGAATAGGTGCAAAAGTGAACTGCCAAAGGATCAAAAAGTCGAATTTTTTGTTGTCTTCGTCGCCGACTCGGCGAGTCCATCAGTGGACTCGGCGAGTAGCCCCGACTAGGTGAGTCCATCAGTGGACTCGGAGATTCCAGGGTGCTGTTGATGGGATTTTCGATTTTTTGAGAAGATTTTGTTAAGGATAATTACCAAAAACTCGTTTTTATTGTCTACAATCGATTTTCAATGTTTAGAATGATTATCCTTATCAAAATTAATGGATTTGATTAAATATGGATAATATAGGATTATTATTTGTCAAATATTTGACCTATAAGATTGAAAAGTTTCAATTTACACCCTTTAGGTTTTATAGTTTAAATATGAACTTAAAAGTTTTAGTTTTGAAATTTAAATAGTTAAACCCTAATATTTTGAAAGGTTTCAAAATTTGTCCTCAAGTTTTGGAATTTAAAATTTAAATTAAAAGTTATTAATTTTGAAATATTAAATTCTAAAACCCCAGTTTTGAAAAGTTCAAATTAGTCCCTTATGATTTTATTAAGTTAATTAAATGTATAATTAAAAGAGAGTTAATAAATCTACGATTATATCGTTTAAGGCTAATCAAATTAAAAGTTTAATTTATTAAATTAAACCACCTAGTATTTTAAAAGTATAAAATACACCCTTATACTATATATAACATTAAAAGTCTAATATTATATAACTTAAACTGCTAGTCTTACCGTTAGTAGGCCTCATTCACGAAGCCGATCTATAAGGGGGGGGGGGGGTATAAGGTTATGGCCTATAAAATGGCCGTTTAATGGGTGTCCACTTTCACCCACTGCTTCTTTGATTGGTGGAGGGTCGTTAGCCGAACAAGTAGGATAGGGCAAACCTTTTCCATTAAAAGTATAATGAAGTATAAAGTGACCAAATGTTTTTTTTACAAAATTCCCAATCTTAGTTACTTTAGGCAAAAGTGAATTTGATGCAATTCCATGAAATTACACTTTGTACCCTTGCGAAGACGTTAGTGAAGCGTGTGTGGTTAACCGGCACACTAAATGGTTCTAAGCAAAGGTAGCAAAGGGCGACTGAATGTTTGTCATAGTTCGGTGGAGCGTGTATGGTTAACCGACACATCGAATAGGTGACTGTAACACTGGGTGCACCATGTAAGTTTGCAATACATTTAAACATGCCATTGAAGAGTTCAATGAATCTCAAAGGATTTAGGAGTTTTCAATACATTTAAAACATAATTCTTTTTCGTTTTTCATGGCGGAAAATTAGTGAATCGTCATTCACTTACCTTCTAATGTTCTACAATTTGGGTTACGACATTGCTCTCCCAAGTTGTGGAATATTGTGTTGGGTCCTAGCCTTAATATCTCATTTGAGTGATTTATTAAGGACTCAATCAATCAACTAACTTAATTTTTCTCCTGTTTTGTAGATGTCTGAATCTAACCATGGTCTTCCCGAATCCTATGGAAAAGTTTTTCCTGCTCAAAGTGAAAGTCTGTTAGACAATGAAGGTGAAAGATCGATCCCTGCATTGTGGACTAGCTTGGTTTCACTTCCTCCACCTCCTCCTATTTTTCTCCCAAACCCACAAGCTCAAAGGGTTGAAAACTTCAAGCACACTCAAGCCTTGTTGGCAAGTAAACAGGAAGAAGGAAAGTCAGTGTGTGCACAAGTCTTAGAGATGAAGTCACACATTGATAGGTTAAGAATGTTGGGAGTCATTGTCTGTAAGGAGCTGCCTATTGATTGGGTTCTTCAGTCGCTTCCTGACTCATAGACCACGACGTGACCCTTATCGATCTCACCTATTTGCTTATTGTTGCTGAATCAGCGATGATTTGGCGCACTGGAAAAGCAAAGTTGATTGGTGAATCTACCTTCCAGACCTCTATGGACATAGGAAATGGCAATGAAAGGCATGCCATGGTCGAAAAGTTTGACCATAAGAAAAAGGAAAAGTCTGAAGTAGTTCCGTGTGCTATTCTAAAAGGGTCAATTTGCCTATATTGTCATGAGAAGCGGTATTGGATATGAAGCAGCCAAATCTACCTGAGAGATTTAAGCGATGGGAGAGTCAAGACTTATGGCTCTACTTCAGGTAAAATCCACAATCTAACTCCATTAAGTTCCTATTCATTGATTATTAACACATAATGTGATAAGATTACATTTGAATGTTTCGCAGGATCAGGGAAAAGAGAGGAAGCTTGATGGAAGAGCAAAATGAATCTGATCACAAAGAAATGGATCTTGATCACATGGATTCGAAGATCAGATTTTGAGCTTATAAAGTTATGATAGAGTTGTTAGGAATATTTGATTACATAGTTTTTCAATTGATTTTGCATTGTAAGGACATGTTTTTCGTTGCTTTTATGAATAAAATAAAATTTTGATTTGTATTTTATATATATATATATATATATATATATATATATATATATATATATTGATGGGTTTTGGTCGTAAGACAACTTATGTGCTCACACAATGATGCGGACCCTAGTGTGGAGGATCGGGCCCTTGCGTTCCTAGAGGCCCACGATCGTGTGACTAAAGGGGCTTCACGAAAATGGCCATAACTTTGGCTACGAATCTCCGTTTTGGGCCTACGACCAGTCAAATCGAAGCTTGGAGCAAGGAGCACGTCTAGATAAGTCCCCGAAGGGGACTTACCCATTTTTGAGTCCATAAATCGCTTTCTAAGTGGAGTTATGAGCAATTTTTGTTATTTTTCCTTAATTTTTGGGTTTTGTTTTTGGGTTTGTATTTGGCCCATGGACTTTTAGGGTTTCATTTTAATTTCTGCTTCTTATTTAACTGTTTTTGATGTAATTTGGATGGTCAATGATCAATTTTATGAACTTTCGATTTTCTCCCAAATTCTGTGTGTTAACCCAGATTTTGAAGCCAATCCCACGGTATTCGTAGAATCAACGTGGTTTTGAAGAGATTGTCCTGGCTATTCTTTTAGAATCAACAGGTTCATTCTTGGTTATCTTTGTGTTGTTTTTTTGCGCTGCATCACACAAACCCTAATGCTTGGATCTAGGTTTCTCTATTGTACATGCTTTGAATCCAAGACTATAAACCCTAATTCTAGCATAAGTAAATCGATATTAACATATAATTAGGTTTATGATATTACCTTGATTGTTATGTAGCAATAACAATCCCAATTCCTCCTTGAATTGACTTTGGAAGGCTTAGAGTCACAAGTATCACTCCTCTAATGGCTCACAAACACCATAAGCAAGCGGAGAAGGTATAAAGAGAGAGGAGAGAGGTAGAAATTCGTCCTTAGATGCTCTAGGGATCAAGTGCACGAAATCCTAAGGCCTTAGGGGTCTTTATATAGGGTTGGGATTAGGGTTTCAGTCCTTATCCTTATCTAGTTACTTGCCCATCAAGCAACCATAAGATAAGCCTTGAAAATCCCTATCTCTTGGACCTTGGACGATTTTAAGGATATCCTTATCCTTGAATTCGTCCATCCTTCAACAAGGATAACCATTGCCCTATTTTGCAACTATCACATAATTACAATTCAGCCCCTCTAGTTTAATCAATTACATTTGATCACAAAATTAATTCTTAATTAATTATTGACCAATATTAATTAAACAAATATGATTTCTCCTTTAATATATTATTCTTATAACATATTAATAAATCATACTAACCTCTCTCTCTATTTATTTCTCCAATCAAGTTGCTTTGGTGAAGGCGACCCAAAAGGACCATGCACCATCGGGTCAAGTACATACCAAAATAGTTATGGACTTAGACACTAATCCAACAGTCTCCCACTTTGATAAGTCTAATAACTATTCTGCGTATGACTTCGGATCCTGATCTACAATCGTAGCTTTCCAAAGCCACTGTCAACTCTGATCATATCAGATATGCGTGTCCTCAGATAAGGGATCATATATTCCTCCATTCTAGATATCATATGAGATATGATTTCAAATCATTCTCTTTGTATTATATCTCGATTCCGATTTATGACGACTGACTAATTGAACAAATCAAATTAGCCCTAGCCCAGCCGAGCATTTACGTTTGTCATCACTAAACCATCGAGGGGCCCAAAGATATCGCTTTTATCCTTCTTTGGATAAAAGGAACGGATAAACTTTGATACAATGCTTGCTTGCACTTACTAACTGAATCACACATAATAATATGTTTTATAACACCAAGTTACTAGTGCGTTTACATATTATCAATGTGCAACCGATTTGCAAGATACAACTCACACATCTCGGTTTCAAGAATATAAGATGTTATCGTCTCACCAATCACTCGTGATGCAATTCATGGAGTGATCCAAGTGAGCGTGGGTTTAATCCAATGCTCAAATTCATATTCATAAGCACTCATGAACGTTGCAGCAAACATTTGCTTATGTCTAATACTCTTTTAGACAATCCACACAGCAATTCACGACAGTCTTCTTTCATATCTACTTCCAACATATGAATGACTGTGGCCCGTTTGAATAATTCGATTATTCTTAATAAACTCAATTATTCTGGAAGTCAAAACATGCAAATGTGAAACATAAGAATAATACTAATCCCATACGGCCTTAACCCTTTGAGCATAAATAAAACACCTTTTATTTATCACCATATTGATTACTCATTATTTGTCGTTTCGGTTAATCAACTTCTTACTTGAATTACAACACTTGTCCCATGTTCCTAGCATGCACACAATGTTTACCTATGGTTCTTACTTTGTGAAATAGATCAAATTGAACACACTTCCAATCATTCTCATCTCACAACTCCAAATCCTTTTCATAAGTGTAAGAATATCAAATTCTTGCCACTTATAGAGTATGTTAGATTCTAACATTTTATGCAACGATCCATTTGTAATATCACTGCACCAAAGTCACAAAGACTATTGCCAATGAAATTACAAAGTCCTCTATCGGAGGTTGTTGCAATACAATTCCTTAGATATGATGTCTCTCACTCAAAGAACTTTCCTTTGAACATCCTTTTGCATAAAAGTTTCTAATCTAGACATAGATTTTTTCAATATTCAATTCCCAATATGGATATGCTTCCATATTTTCCATATGACAACTTATTCTTAATAGAATCTTATCTATTCGTAATAATGTCGATATGGTCCATCCAATACCATGCTTCCAACTACTCACAAGCGACCAATCCTCGTCGAACTTTGGATTGTCCTTTGATAGTTGTTTAATTATTTTAGTCAAAACCAATTCTAGTCCCTTTTCCCTCTAAATGCGCTCGACATTTGGAAAATTTTAGAATGGTCAAATATTAAAGCATTTGCAATCGATCCTATACTCGAAGCGTATGGGACACGACACATAATGTTTTATTTGCTATGTTCTCAAAATTCGAATTGTGAAGAGGAATGCCGTAATCATAATCGAAAATTTAATAACACACTATGTACCTTTGACTAAATTTATTAACATTTCTCAACCTAAGCCTTTAGATTTGAAATGAAGCATAATATTCTCTCCCTTAATTATAGCAAAACAACTTTATAACCCTTACTACTTTGCAAGGTATAACTCTTGTTTTCTATAATTAATATTGCCAACTTGCAATACGTGCCTTAATAATCATACAATCATAACATTTATGCTCCCACTATCATGATGATTATTATAAAACATAACACTTATGCTCCCACTAGCTTCGACATGTATTCATAAACATCTTAACTTCCAGAAAAACAATGCTTATTGAATTTCTTAAGTTCATGTTTCTCATACTTAGTGCTTCGATAATCTTTTATCAAGGCTTCTTGAACTTATACACCTTTGCCTTCGATAGTTCATATGTGTGTCTAAACACTTAAGACTAATTGCCAAACCTCACAATTCAAATTATGGAAAGGGATACCATAACCATAATCGAATTCGAGAATGCAATTTTACAATCACTATCTTCTTAAATTCTCTCTTAGTGAAAGCATTTCCTCACAATCATTTTCATGAAGGAGGAAATCTTATGACCCTTAGATTTAAATGGTGTATGTGTTCCTATCCATGTGAATTTGTTAAAACTAAAGTTTACGACAAATTCAAACTCATATGGACCGAACTTTCATAATCTTGATTTATTGCCTTATGGTAGCACAGCTGCCCACCATGTCTTCCAAGTAGTTAAGCAACTCACCCTTTCCTATCAATTTACCTTCCATTGATTAAGGTGCTTTGCCTTTTATGCGTTCAAAATGAGAACTTATAGAACTCACATGCATAATTAACTCGATTGGATTGGCACAGAAACAAAATAATGTCAAAACGATAGGTTGTAAACCTCAACTCGTGTGCTAGTGATGATCGATAAGGTTTATTTGATTTGTTCTTGGAACCTTTCAAGACCATTAAGACTCCCACTTACTCCTTGACATCTAAGATTCTCTTGTCAATAACCATTTCTTGACAAACAAATATCCAAGAGTTAGTGTAGCTCATATCAAAATACTTCATAAATTGGTCCTAGTTTGTCTTTGTCTTATCCAAGACATCACAACTTTCCACATTTGATGAATGTTATAAACCTTACTTTTTCACTCGATGTCACAATCTTAACTTTAAGACTTGCTATTGTAACGAAGTATGATTGACTTATTGATTTAACCATTTCTTCAATCCTTGATTCCTCTTCTTAAACATACAATTGTACTAAGACTCACTTAGAGGATCAATTGAGATATGGTTCTTAATCATTAAGACCTATCATAAAGCATAAAAGGTACTCTCCCATCTTCTTAGAATGCAGAAACTTTTATCTTTCTGCCTACTTGATTCTTCTTATTCGTTCTACTATTGATCTAAACCCTTTAATCAATTCAGAATTACACTTAATCTTGTAAGTATAATCATATTTACTAAACCTTTAGTAAATCATGACGAATATCTATGTTACTCTTATAGTGGACTTGAAGAACATGCAACTTTGTGTATTCGATCTCCAAGTCCTTCACTTGACACTTTGTCAATGAATTAGTCTAATTTCCAAATATGAAATTTCTCATTCATCGTGCAACCAAATTGCATGATTCCAAATTTCTGTCCAATTGGAACTTGGGCGATGAGAAACTCTCCCTATTTGGTAAATTCTCGACTTTTCCATAAACACCATAAATAAGAATCATATCCATTTGTTGTAGAAATATGCAAACACCAATTTTCATAACGATTTCATTGCAAGGAAATAAACAAATAAATAAATAAGTCAAACGAAAATTTATTTTATTTATAAAAGCAGCGGAAAACATTTGTCCTTACAATGCAAAATCCATTGAAAACTATGTATTTCAAAAGAAAATTTTCTAACAACTCTATCATAACTATCTAAGCTCAAAATCTAATCTTCAAGTCCATGCGATCAAGATCCATTCCTTGTGATTAGAATCATATTGCTCTTTCACCAAGCTTCCTTTCTTTTCACCGATCCTGTAAAACATTCAAATGCAATCTTATTACATTATGTATTAAGAATTAATGAATAGGAACTTAATGGAGTTAGATAGTGGATTTTACCTGAAGCGCAGCCATACTCTTTGACTCTCCCATCTTCTGGACTCTTCAGGCTCTTTGGGCAGACTTGTATCCAACGCCCTTTCTTTTGGCAGCAAACGCAGGTCGGTTCTCCTAGAACGTCCTCGGAAGCATGGTCGGTTGACTTTTCCAACAAATACGCTCCATTGCTTCGCCAAATCATTTCTGATTCAGCAACAATGAGCATGTAAGTTAGGTCAATAAAGTTGTCGTCATGATTCATCATAAAATACTTTCTTTTGAACTCATTATATGATTCAGGAAGTGACTGCAAAACCCAATTCACAGCCAACTCATCTGGAAATGACACACCCAACATTATCAACCTATCAATGTGTGATTTCATTCCTAGAACGTGGGCACACACGGGTTTACCATCTTCATGTTTCATTTCCAATAGTGCTATAGTGATATTGAACCTTTCAATTCTTCGATCTTGTAGGTTGGGGAGAACAATAGGAGGAGGAGGAGGAAGTGAAGCATGATTTCTTGTTCCTCGATTGAATCGTGGAATACCATCTTCATGTGGAAAGCTTGTTCCACGGGATTTGGGTAGACCATAGTTGTCGAACTTTGACATCTACAAAACGGGAGAAAAACAAATTCAAGTTAGTTGATTGATTGAGTCCTTAGTAAATCACCCAAATGAGATACTAAGGCTAGGACCCAACACAATATTCTACAACTCGGGAGAGGGATGCCGTAACCCTAATTGCAGAATATTTGAAGGTAAGTGAATGACGATTCACTAATTTCCACCATGAAAAACGAAAAAGAAATTGAAGTTTTAAATCTATGAAAACTCCTAGATCCTTTGAGATTCATTGAACTTTCAATGGCATGTTTAAATCTCGATATGCCCCTCTTGTTTGTGACAGGGATGCCGAGGATCACAAAGCGGGTGTGAATAACCATGCAAACTTACATGGTGCCCTCACATGTTACAGTCACCTATTCGATGTGCCGGTAAACCACACACGCTCCACCGAACTATGACAAACATTGAGTCACCCTTTGCTACCTTTGCTTAGAACCATTTAGTGTGCCGGAAAACCACACACGCTCCACTAACGTCTTCGCAAGGGCACAAAGTGTAATTTCATGGAATTGCATCAATTCACTTTTGCCTAAGTAACTAAGATTGGGAATTTTATGAAAACGTTTAGTTACTTTAATAGTTATACTTATAATGGAAGGTTTCGTCCTATCTTACCCGTTCGGCTAACGACCCTCCACTAGTCAAGAGTGCGGTGGCTAAGAGTGGATACCCATTCAATCGTCATTTTATAAGCAATTTCCTTAAACACCCCTGATAGACCAGCTTCATGAATGAGGCATACTAACGGTAAGACTGACTTTTACTCATACATATATATATATAATGTTAGACTTTTAATGTTATATATATAGTATAGGGTGTATTTTACACTTTTAAAATATTAGGTGGTCAAATTTAACAATTATACTTTTAATTCAATTAAATTTTAAACCAAAAACTTTATGGATTTATTAAACCTCTTTTAATTATACACCTTAATTAATTAATAAAACCATAAGGGTGTGATTTGAACTTTTTCAAAACTATACTAGAGATTTAGAATTTAACATTCCTAATTAAACTTTTAATCAACTTTTAAATTCCAAGACTTGAGGGCAAGTTTTGAAACATTTCAACACATTAGGGTTTAGAATTTAAATATACATCAAAATTAAACCATTTAATCAAAATTTAAATTCCAAAATTTGACGGCAAGTTTTGAAACAACAAAACCTTTGGGTTCAAGTTTAAACTATAAAACCTAAAGGGGAAAGTATGAAACTTTTCAAAGCACAAGGATCAAATAACAAATAATCTAAATTAACATTTAATTACATAATTATCCATATTTGATTTATTTAATGATTTCTTGCAAAACAATTTACCAATTAAGTCAAAATAATTAATCAATTATCACATAAGGAAACAATTATCTTATTAATTGATAAATATCTTCAATTAGATCAAGAATATAGTCAAATATATCATAAAATCGGATTTATATTGATCTAATATGATAAGGTAACTATCCCAAAGCAAAAACAACAAGAAATCCCGGATATACCTCTGTCTGACGCACCGAATCGCCGAGTCACCCTCTGGAACTCGCCGAGTAGGGTTGACTCGCCGAGTCCAAGAGTGACTCGTCGAGTCAGGTCGAACAATGAGGCCAAAACACGTTTTTTTTTAGTTACATAAAGCATCAATACAATAGAAACCAATCAAGGCTCTGATACCACTGATGGGTTTTGGTCATAAGACATCCTATGTGCTCATACAAACCGTAATGCTTGGATCTAGGTTTCTCTATTGTACATGCTTTGAATCCAAGACTATAAATCCTAATTCTAGCATAAGGAAATCGATATTAACATATAATTAGGTTTATGATATTACCTTGATTGTTATGTAGCAATAACAATCCCAATTCCTCCTTGAATTGACTTTGGAAGGCTTAGAGTCACAAGTGTCACTCCTCTAATGGCTCACAAACACCATAAGCAAGTGGAGAAGGTATAAAGAGAGAGGAGAGAGGTAGAAATTCGTCCTTATATGCTCTAGGGATCAAGTGTACGAAATCCTAAGGCCTTAGGGGTCTTTATATAGGGTTGGGATTAGGGTTTCAGTCCTTATCCTTATCTAGTTACTTCCCATCAAGCAACCATAAGATAATCCTTGAAAATCCCTATCTCTTGGACCTTGGACGATTTTAAGGATATCCTTATCCTTGAATTCGTCCATCCTTTAACAAGGATAACCATTGCCCTATTTTGGAACTATCACATAATTACAATTCAGCCCCTCTAGTTTAATTAATTACATTTGATCACAAAATTAATTCTTAATTAATTATTGACCAATATTAATTAAACAAATATGATTTCTCCTTTAATATATTATTGTTATAACATATTAATAAATCATAATAACCTCTCTCTCTATTTATTTCTCCAATCAAGTTGCTTTGGTGAAGGCAACCCAAAAGGACCATGCACCATCGGGTCAAGTACATACCAAAATAGTTATGGACTTAGACACTAATCCAACATATATATGTATAAATATGTATATATGTATATATATATATATATATATATATATATATATATATATATATATATATATATATCCTTGCAATGAAATCGTTGTGAAAAATTGATGTTTGTGTATTTCTATAAATGGATATGATTCTTAGTGATGTTATTTATGGAAGTGTCAAATTTCTCTAAGTAAGGAAAGATTCCCATCGCCCAATTTCAGTTGGACAGAAACTTGGAATCAGATGATTTGAATCATGTTATGTATGGAAATCTTGGTACTTAGGAAATTAAGACTAATTCCTTGATCACACAAGTATGTGAGTCAATTGAAGGACTAAAGGACTAGAACACAATGACATGCACTAGTCAAGTCCACCATAAATAACAATAAGACTATTCGTCATAATTTACTAAAAGTCTAGTAAATGTGGTTATACTTACAAGATTAAGTGTAATTCTAAATCATTGAAAAGTTTCAATAAATAGCAGAACGAATAAGAAAAATCATTTAGGCAGAAAGATAAAAGTTTCTCTAATCTAAGAAGAAGGGAGAGTACTTTTGTATCGGATTTTATGATCGTCTTAATGATTAAGAACCATATCACAATTGATCCTCTAAGGACATCTTAGTGCACTAGTATGGCTAAGAAGAGGAATCGGAAATTGTTGAAATGGTTAAATCAAAACAGGATGAGTCACACTCCATTCCAAAATCAAGTCTTAGAATCGTATTCCAAGATTGTGAATTGAGTGACACACACTCATCAAATGTGAAGTAGAAAATTGTTTTTCTATATCTTGCACGCTTGAAATTGGAATGTTGTGATATCTTGGAGAAGACAAGGACCAACTAAGACCAAATGTGTGTAATGCTTTGTCTTGATATAGACACACACTAACTCTTGGATATTTGTTTATCAAGAAATGTTTCTTGATAAGAGAATCTAATATGTCAAGAGGTAAGTGGGAGTATGAAGATCTTGTAAAGATTCAAGAACTAATCAAGAGTAAACCTATTAAACACTAGCACACGACTTAATGTTTGTAACCTATCGTGTTGACGTATTCTTGTTTCTGTGCCAATCCAGTTGAGTTGATTATGCATATGAGTTCTATGAGTTCTCAGTAGACTGCATAAGGCAAGCACCTTGTTCAATGAAAGTACATTGACTGGCATAGGTGAGCTGCTAGATAACTTGGAAGCAATGGTGGGACCCTTGATGGCAAGAAATTAAGAATGAACAAGTTCTGTCTATAAGAGTTTGAATTTGTCACAAACATTATCTTTTGATTATGGTTATGACAAATTCACATGGACAGGAACACATACACCATAAAATCTAAGTGTCATAAGGTTTCTCTCCTTCATGAAAATGATTGTGAGGAAATGCTTTCACTGAGAAAGATTTTAAGGAGATAGCGATTATGTAAATTGCATTCTCAAATTTGATTATGATTATGGCATCCCTCTTCATAGTTCGAATTATGAGATTTGGCAATTAGTCTGAACATTTAGGACTTAGTAAAATAAGTTTGGAATTAGTTCAGACACACATGTGACCTATCTAAGGAAAGATGTGTGATTTTGAGAAGCTTAGATAAAGGCTTATCGAAGCATATCATATTAGAAATAATGAAATTTGGAAGTCAATAAGTATTGTTTTCTAGAAGTTTAGCTGGTTTCAAAATACGTGTCAAAGCTAGTGGGAGCATAAATGTTATGCTGGAATGGATATAATCATCATGTTAGTGGGAGCATGCTTATTTTTTTAAGTATTGCAAGTTGGCAATATTAATTATAGAAAAACAAAAGGTTTCACTTTGCAAAGTTGCAGGGGTTGAAAAATGTTTTTTTCTATAATTAAGGGAGAGAATGTTATGCTTCGTTTCCAATCTAAAAGCTTAGATCAAGAAATTATAATTGAATTTAGTCAAGGGTATATTTAATATTTGCATTCTTAAAGTCCGATTATGATTACGACATCCCTTTTCATAGTTCAAAATTTGAGAACACATCAAATAGAAATATTATGACAATATTATATCAAGAAACTGGTAAAGTATCATATTTTCACTGCGAATCGTATCCCATACACTTCGAGTATAGGATCAATTGTATATGCTGTAATATTTTACCGTTTCAAAATTTTTCCAAATGCCTAGGGCATTTAGAGGGAAAAAGGGAATACAACCGGTTTTGACTAAAATAATTAAACAACTGCCAAGGACAATCTAAGGTTCGCCAAGGATTGGTCGCTTGTGGACAGTTGGAAGTATAGTCATGGATGGAACATATTGACATTATTATGAACAGATAAGATTCTATTTAGAATGAGTTGTCAAATGGAAAATATGGAAATGTTTCCATATTGGGAGTTGGATATCGAGAATAAATGTCTAGATTAGAAACTTTTATACAAGAAGGATGTTTAAAGGAATGTACTTTGAATATGAGACTTCATGATTATGGAATTGTCTTGTAACAATCTCCAGTAGAGCATTTTATAATTTCATTGGCCGGGTCTTGGTGACTTTTGTGTCATGACACTACGAAATGACAGTTGCATAAAATGTTAGAATCTAACATATTCTAGTAGTGGCGAGAATTTTTTATTCTTACACTAATGGATTAGGAATTATGAAATGAGGGTGATTGAAAATGTTATTCAATTATACTATTTAACAAAGTAAGGACTATAGGTAAACATTGTGTGGTGCTAAGAGCATAGGAAAACTGTTGTTATAATTCAAGTAAGAAGTTGATTACCCGAAACAACAAATAATAAGTAATTAATATGGTGATTAAATAAAATGTTTTATTTATACCCAAAGTTTGTGGCCATATGGGATTAGTATTATTCTTGTGTTTCACTTTGCATGTTTTGACTTCTCAAATAATAAGATTATTCGAACATTCCACAGTCGCTCATACTTTGGGAGTAGGTATGAAATAAGATTGTCATGAATTGGTTTGTAGATTGCCTAAAGTGTATTAGACATAGCAAATGTTTGCAGCAACGTTCATGAGTGCTTATGAATATGATTTGAGCATTGGATTAAACCCACGCTCACTTGGATCGCTTCATGGATTTTTTCATGTGTGATTGGTGAGACAGTAATCTCTTATATTCTTGAAACCGAGATGTGTAAGTTGTATCTTGCGAGTCGGTTACACATTGATAATATGTAAACGCACCAGTAACTTGGTGTTATAAAACAAATTATTATGTGTAATTCGGTGAGTGAGTACAAGCGAGCATTCAGTCAAAGGTTATTTGTTCCTTTTACCCAAAGTGGAATAAAAGCGATATATGTGGGCCCCTCGATGATTTAGTGATGACACCTAAGCGCTTGGCCAAGCCGTGACTTTTTTGATGTGGTCAATTGTAGTCTGTCGTCAGTTGTCATCAATTTGAAATCGGGAAAGAACACATAGACTGAGAGAACGATTTCAATCCATGTCTCATGTCTATACGATATCTAGAATGGAGGAGTATATGATCCCTTATCTAAAGGATGCGTATCTGATAAGATTAGAGTTGACAGCGGCTTTTGAAAGCTACGATTGCGGATCAGGATCTGAAGTCATACGCAGAATAGTTATTAGACTTATCCAAGTGGGAGACTATTGGATTAGTGTCTAAGTCCATAACTATTTTGGTATATACTTGACCCGATGGTGCATGGTCCTTTTGGGTTGCCTTCACCAAAGCAACTTGATAGGATGAATTATGGAGAGAGACGATTAATTATGATTTATTAATATATTATGAGAATAATATATTAAAGGAGAAATCATATTGTTTAATTGAAATTAGTCAAGAATTAATAAGAATTAATTTTGTGGCTAAAAGACATTAATTAAATAAAGCGGACTAGAACTATCAATTGTGTAATGGTTCAATATTGGGCTAATGGACTCCATATTAGATGAGTGAACGAATTTTATGGGAAAACCCATTAGAAATCGTCCAAGGCCTCTAAGGAGGGAGTCCATGGGCTGCTTAGGGCCTAAGCAGACAAATTAGCGTTTCCTTGTTAGATAACCCTAATACCTCACTATTTAAGGACCTCTAGGGCACCAAACACGCGACTAACTAATTCCTTAGGGTTTCCAGCCGTTTTTGGGTGTCTTTTCCTCTTCTCCTTCTTCATCCTCTTGCTCTTGGTGTTTGTGAGCCATTAAAGGAGTGACACTTGTGACTCTAAGATTTCTCAAGCCATTACAAGGAGGATTTGAGATTGTTATTGCTACATAACAATCAAGTTAATGATTCTAACCCTAATCATATGTCAATTTCAAATTTGTATGCTAGTCAATTAGGGTTTATTGCTTTGGTACATAATGTTGTATGTTTAATTAGAAAAACCTAGATCAAAGCAATTAGGGTTGCATGAACATCATAGGAATGATGTTATGCTCATAATCCATCAAATCGATCTTCAAGAAGAAGACCGACATGGATGGGAAGGTGCACACTTACAAAGCGCGACTAGTGGCGAAGGGCTTTACTCAAACTCCGGGAGTTGACTATGATGAGACCTTCTCACCGGTAGAGAAGATCAAGTCTATTAGAGTTTTGCTAGCCATAGCTGCATTTCATGATTATGAAATATGGCAAATGGATGTAAAAACCGCTTTCCTTAACAAAAAGTTAGCTGAGGATGTTTACATGTCTCAGCCAGAGGGTTTTGTCGATGCAAAGTACCCTAATAGAGTGTGTAAGCTTGAGAAATCCATTTAAGGATTGAAACAAGCATCTCGCAGATGGAATCTTTACTTCGATGAGAAAGTCAAAGAGTTTGGCTTTTCGAGGTGTGAGGATGAGTCATGTGTATATGTTAGGGCTAGTGGGAGTATGGTTAGTTTTTTGGTGCTGTATGTGGATAACATACTACTCATAGGAAATGACATCCCAACTTTGCAGGAGGTTAACTCCTGGCTTGGGAAGTATTTCGCTATGAAGGACCTTGGAGAAGCTGCCTATATCCTATGGATAAGAATACAGAGAGACATGAGTAAAAGACTAATTTGACTTAGTTAGAGTACCTACTTAGATAAAGTCATGAAGAGGTTCAACATGGAGAATTCCAAAAAAGGAGACTTACAGATCTAGCACAATGGCAGACTGGGTAAGACTCAGAGTCTATGTACGGAGGTTGAGATAGCTAGGATGATTCGATTACCATATGCTTCCGCTGTTGGCTCGATTATGTATGTTATGACTTGTACTCGCCCTGATGTGTCCTTTTCTTTGAGAGTGTGTGACATCCCTATTTTCACGGACAGAAAAGACCGATTTTTTTTATGCTTTATAAAAATCAGAGTACTTCTTTTAGTAAAAATGTTGCGGAATTTGTTCCCAGTAAAACATGAAAAATACGTTATCAAAACATTTCCGAAGAAAAGTATTTTTATTCATTTTAAAACATTTGGGATGTCATCTTCAATACAGAAACATAAGCATAATCAGAACTTACATTCATTTACATTAGTGATCTACACCTCTTTAATCTCTAAGTGTAATGTAACTTCGTATCGGCACCTGTGATTCGAATATGCTTGAGTGGGTCAGGTTGGGAAACCTGGTGAGTACATAGGGTTTTCAACCCACAATAATATAATCAATATGTTTAATCATCAAACAATCAATCAACCCAATTAACCATCCCCATTATCTTATTTACTCTTAAGGATCTACCCTAAGAATCAGCTATTCCTCGTTCATTCATTCCTAAGGATTATCCTAAGGAATAGGCATGAAATCCATCGTTGCTAATGACACATCTGTCAAGCACAACTGCTAATATTATCACTTAGGTGCAACTTCCAGAATTGTGACATCCTTTATGGCACGCATCTGCCGGTATAGTCCTTTAGGCGCATCTGTCGGGGTTAGGAGGTTCTCTATTAAGCGCTTCTGCCGGTAGAGTCCTTTAGGCGCATCTGCCAGGATTATCTCGCCTATTGACAGTATCGTTTTCGAGAGTCCACTCGCAATACATTTCAATGGGTTTTTAGCGTACATCGGTGAACACATCGTTCACAACACCTACAGGTTGCAAGCCTGCTAGTGTTCCACTGGACTGTCTAGAATAGTCTGTGGTTGTCATCCATACTCTGCTAGATGACGGGACCAGCATTTGTGAACAAGGCTTCTCACATCGTCCACCTTTCACCCTTACCTCATGGTCTATATCACCTCTCAACTCATCATCCAAATCATATTTCATCTACCCAGGTTTTACCCAACGTATTATGTATATATATATATATATATATATACAGTCTAAATCATATAAAACTTGTATAAAATCGTTCATCCAGCATAGATAGCAAGTATACAGATAATATGCACACATAGCATGTAGTTTATATAAAATACTTATATCTATGTGGAAGATGAAAGTAACCACGCGCTCACTTGAAAAGGTGGTGACTCGGCACTCGGACAGCACTTCGTTACTCTTAACACAATTTTCCTCGGACAAAACCTAGTATCATTACCACTAGAGTTTAGTATAATATTCACCGGGACTAATTAACAGTCTAGCTATTATTACTATTATCTAAGCGTTAAACGATACTTATATAACCCATAATAATAGCCCAAGTACTTATTATAAGGTCCTAATAGCATTACTATATTAAAATATAATCTATACTAAAGATAGGTTAGCCATAGCTCACTTACAGCGGGTTTTTCTCAAAATTGGGCTTCGTTGGAGCAGCGTTTCCGAGCTGAAAGGCTCTTTTCTTAGGACTTTGGGAGCCTCGGGGCTTCCTTCGGGTGCTAGGGGGTTTACCTAGACTTTAGGAGGGGGGGGGGGGGGGTTGGGGCTAAAGAGAGAGTTTAGAGAGAGAAAGTGAAGTTGGGATGGTGTGAAAAATGAGGGAACCTGACACCTCTATTTATAGGTTGGAAAACAACTCTACTCATCGAGTAGGTCCTCCTACTCGTCGTGTCCATGCCACATGTCACCTTCTGTTGGCTTGCCTTGGGGAGAAAGCCTTGGCCCATATTCAGCCACGTCATCCGATTTCGCACAGCACCCTTTCGACTTCTAAACCCCGTAACTTTAGCATAAGAAATTTGTTTTCGACTTTCTTTATATCCACGTGTAGGTAAAAACAAGATCTACAACTTTCGTTTAGACTCCATCGGCTAATTCTCGACCGATCTTAAATTTAATAGTAGGAGGAGATTATAATGTTAAATGTCCGCGTAAAATTCATAACTTCTACATACGGACTCCGTTTTCGTCTGTCATTTTATCGTTGAGCTCCTATTAATGATATTTTTAACTCTCATTTTGGTCGCATAGGCCAAAAACCGTTCGATCTAAAATTCGAGTTTCGGGTCGTGCACTGCTATGCAAAATCTTAAAAAATTCATAACTTCCTCATACGAAGTTAGATTTGGGCGTTCTTTTTATCGACCCTCTCGGTTTAACGTATACTAAAACTTTTGCTTAGATCATTAAATCTAAAAATTCCTTTATCAAAAATTCACTATTTACGTCTCCCGGTGTCGTGCCGGTTTTGCCGTAAAACTTCGACGGGCCATAACTTCTTCGTTATAACTCGGATTTCGGCGTTCTTTATATGGACAGAACCCTTGAGAAATATTCTACAACTTGGTTAAGATTATTTATTCAAAATAATATTTTTTCAAAAAGTCGTTTTCGACCCCTATTATCTCTAAATTGACTAACCCGGATCTACGGGCATTACAGCATGGTCAACAGATATCAGGGAAATCCTGGCTAGGCTCACTGGATTACGGTAAAGAACATTCTCAAGTACCTACGGAGGACTAAAGACTGGTTTCTTACCCTCGGTGGGAGTGATGGCTTGAGAGTAGAAGGGTATAGTGATGCTAGCTTTCATATTGATAGGGATAATTTCTGATCTCAGTCGGGCTGGGTCTTTACCCTAAATGGATGAGCAATTACTTGGAAAAGTTCCAAGCAGGAGACAGTAGTTGATTATATTTATGAATCAGAGTACATTGCAGTGAGTGAAGCGTCAAAGGAGGCAATATGGTTGAAGAACTTCATTGGAGACCTTGGAGTTGTACCAGCTATACAGGAGCCTATGGAGATTTTCTGTGACATCAATAGTGCGGTTGCCTTAGCCAAGGAACCAAGAGATCATGTCAGATCTAGACACATTGACATAAAATATCACTTCATAATAAACAAGATAGAAGAAGGACTCCTCGTGACAAAGAGGGTATCGTCAGAAGAGAATCTTGCAGATCCCCTCACGAAGGGACTAACTAGGGTTAGGCATTTGCAGCATGCGAGAAGCATCGGGCTGAGAGACGATATTAGTTTTAATAATTAGATAGTTTTTTGAAACTTGTAAATTGTAATTAACCTTTGATGATTAAATAAAAGTTGTTAGTTATTTATGAGTAAAGTGTTACTATCTTATGTTGATCGTTTACTATTGTTTCAATTTTGCATGTTTTGACTTCCAGAATAATTATTTTATTCAAACTCTCCACGGTCGGTCATACGTTGGAAGTAGGTATTGAATTAAGAATGTCATGAATCTGGCTTGTAAGATTTGTCTAAGGTGCATTAGACATAGAAATGGTTGTTGCAACATTCATGAGTGCTCATAAGTTTTGGGTATTGGATTAAACCCACGCTCACTTGTATCACTTCATGGAATTTATCTCGAGTGATCGTGAGATCGTAATATTATATATATCTTCAAACCTAGAGATATGAGTCGTTGACAATGAGTTGGATATGAGTCGTAATATTATATATATCTTTAAACCCACACGCTTTTGTGCATAATTCAATTAGTAGTTAGTACAAGCATATGAGTCGAAGTTTATCTGTTCCTTCTAGCAATGGAAGCGATATTTGGGCCCCTCAGTGATTTCATTTTGACTTATGTGTCGGGCCCGGTCAGAACCTAATTCATGTGTTCAATTTAGTTCTATATCAAACAAATCAGAGATCGAGAAACAACTATTGGACAATAAGGACGACATTGTTCCATGTATATATCCGGCTGAAATCTTGAGAACAGAGGATTATATGATCACTTATCTAAAATGGCGCTTCATAGCTCAACAGAGTTTTAAAAGAGATAGGATTGCTGGTTGGCTCCTGAAGTTGTACTTGCAACTATAATTATCATACTTATCCAAGTGGGAAACCGTTGGAAAAGGTGTCTAAGTCTGTAACTATATTTGGTATGAACTTGACCCGACCCGACATGGTCCATTTGGGTTACACTTCACCTAACAATTTGTACGGATATATTTTTGAGAATAAGATGTTTATGATATATTAATATATTATGAGTTGTACTTGACCCGACCTGTCATGGTCCATTTGGGTTGCACTTCACCTAACAATTTGATTGGCTCCTGAAGTTGTACTTGCAACTATAGTTATCATACTTATTCAAGTGGGAGACTGTTGGATAAGGTGTCTAAGTCTGTAACTATATTTGGTATGAACTTGACCTGACCCGACATGGTACATTTGGGTTGCACTTCACCTAACAATTTGTATGGATATATTTTTGAGAATAAGATGTTTATGATATATTAATATATTATGAGTTATAATATATTAATATGAAATCACATTATTGATGGGGTTGAGCCATAAGAACATTCCTATGTGCACATAGAAACCCTAATGCTTGGATCTAGGTTTCTCTAATTAACATGCTTTTCATCCAAGACTTGCAAACCCTAGATCTATGATATATAATTCGAAATTAACATTACAAAGTAGATCTAGATTATTACCTCTTTCTTGAAAGTTTGAATCTTATTATCCTTGGAGCTTAGAGTCACAATTGTCACTCCTCTAATGGCTTACAAACACCAAGAAGCAAGAGGATGATATGGAGAGAGGTTGAGGACACAAAATGTGCTCTAAGAACTACTTGGGGTTTCTTGTAGCTGATTTCTGTAGCACCTGCGTCCTTTAAATACTTGAGCTTCTAGGGTTACAGCCCGAAACCCTAATTGGATTACTTAGGCCTTAAGCAGTCCAAGGATCCTTCTAGATTAGGGCTTCGACGAATTCAAGGAGTCCATACACCTTAATTTCATCCACCATATGATCCATAAGGATCCACGGCCCAAAACAACTATCACACAATTGACAATTCTAGTCCCCTTTATTTAGTTAATCTCTTTTAGCCACAAAATTAATTCTTAATTAATTCTTGTCTAATATTAATTAAACTATATGATTTCTCCTTAAATATATTAATAATATAATATATTAATAAACCATAATAACCTCTTTATTTATAAATCATCCTATCATGCTGCTCTGGTGAAGGCAACCTAAAAGGACCTTGCACAACCGGGTCAAGTACTTACCAAATATAGTTATGGGCTTAGACACTAATCCAATAGTCTCCCACTTGGACAAGTCTAGTAACTATAAATGTAATCATAACCTGATTAGCAATCATAGCTCTCAAAGACGTTGTCAAACTCTGATCTTATCAGTAATATGTCCTTTAGATAAGAGATCGTATAGCCTTCTGTTCTAGATATCATGCGGACAATCACATGAAGCATAGTCATACTTATTGTCTAGCTGTTTGTTTCTCGATCTCAGATTCATTTGACGTAGAACTTAATTGAACACATCAATTCAGTCCTGACCGGGCCCGACACATAATTCAAATCAAATCATCGAGGGGCCCTGCTATCGCTTTTACTGTAACATCCCAAAATTTAAGACCAAAAATTTCTTTTTAATAAAACATTACTTTAAACAAAACATCATTCCAAAACATAATCTGAGTATCAGTTTTCAAAACACATGTTTATTATCAGAGTAAACATTCCCAGGCTGAATATCCTATGGTGTGTGCCATGCGATCACCCCGAGCTCCTCCCTCCGCTACCGGAAGTACCTGAAAACAAAACTGAAAACCGTAAGCACGAAGCTTAGTGAGTTCCCCACCTTACCACATACCACGCATAACCACATACTGCACATACTGGGCCACGCCCGCTATTCTGGGCCTCGCCCCCTACTGCGGGCCTCGCCCGCTACAACGGCCCCGCCGCTCCAGGCCCCGCCTGGCTTCGAGCCCCGCTCGGATACAGATCTGTTTCACTTAGGCCTCGCCTGTCACAGGGCCTCGCCCTCCAACATATAATAGCACATAAACATATCTCATAACATTACATAAACTAAACATATACTAACAACTCTCGTTCTAAGGCCTCACCTATCTCTGGGCCCCGCCCGAGTTCTGCTACTGATGAGTCATGGAACCTCGTCCATACTCCCGCTGATAGTGAGGTTCGGGCCCAGCCCACCCTCACTCCTTTCCTAACTTGGGCCTCGCCCCTGCTCTGCTGCTACTGAGATGTGGAACACCATCCACACTCTGCTATTGGTGAGATGCGGGACCTCGCCCCCTCTCACCTCCCTACCAGGCACATACAAGTATCACACAGACAACAAGTATAAACTATCACATAAACCGCTCCTTGGGCACCCGCCCTCTGTCATTGGACCTCGTCCAAATATCATACTAGCATACTGTGCCTAGGGCTAACCCCCGGGTCTTCTACTCATGACTACATGGGCCGACATTGTGGCCGTAGACCCATTCATACAAAGGGAAACTCACCTGATACTGCTGAACTGCTGCTGCTAACCCCTTCGACCGCTACCTGACCGCTAACTCCGAACTGCTGCTCCGCTAGCTCCCCGAGCTACCAATGTCAACATAACACTTAGTCTAACTGACCTTCAAAGGTCAACCAAGTCAACTATGGTCAAAGTCAACGTCCTTGTCAAAGTCAACCTTCCAGGTCAACCCTACTCGCCGAGTCACCCTACTGACTCGCCGAGTCCATAAATCCAGAGTCCTTCCACTCGCGACTCTACTCGCCGAGTCAGCCCCTGACTCGCCGAGTTTACTGATTCCCGATTCCTGTCCTGTCCAACTCACTGAGTCCTGGCTCGACTCGCTGACTCGAGTCTTAACTCGAAGGGTTTGGGACCACTCGATCTGACTCGCCGAGTCTAAGAACAGACTCGCCGAGCACACGACAAACTTCATCCAACTCGACGAGTTGTTCATCCAACTCGCCGAGTTCATGCCCATCTTCATCCGACTCGACGAGCTGTTCATCCCACTCGTCGAGTTCCTCCTCATCTTCAAGCTACTCGCCGAGTCCACTCGAAGGACTCGTCGAGTCCACTAAGATCCACTTACATGCAGAGGACTTCCGAGTCATGCATGAGCTCCAAACTATAGATCTACCCTCCCCAAGCCTATTTCCCACGTAAAGTTGCAAACTTTACGTGTAGAGAGTGAGATCTAGGCAAAATACACCCATAGCTAGGGTTTAGGACCAAGAGGCTCCAACTTCCACCCAATGGCTGATACTTTCTGGGGTTACAAACCAAAATAAACATGGATCTGAGGTAGCAACCTCAGATCTGGACCTCAAGCTCAAGAATGGTCTTAAACATGGCTTAAAAGCCCCAAAACTCATAACCAAAGAAGATCTAAAGGAGGGAAACGAATTGATACCTTCCAATGCTCTGAAATGTTCCCCTAACTTCAGATCCAAGGCCACTCCTTGATGCCTCCAAGATTCCCACTCCTTCTTCTTCCTTAAAGCCACTCAAAAATGGCTAAAAGCTTGAATGAACACAATGGGGGCTTAAGGTGCGTTGTTCTGGATGCAAGAGGCTGTAAAGGAGCCCTAGGAAGAAGATTAAGATGCTTAAATAGGTTCCAAGCCCCGGATTTAGGGTTTTCCTCGCACAGACCAGACTCGCCGAGTCCACTTGGCCGACTCGCCGAGTTGGTCACTTCCTGAACGACCCGGATCCCGCTCCGACTCGCCGAGTCCTTCCTTTGACTCGTCGAGTCCCTCTTAAATTTAGGGTTTCCTTTACTTTCTTGGCTTTCAAAATCCTGGGTGTTACAACTCTCCCCCACTTAAACTGAACTTCGTCCTCGAAGTTTACCATGGCCCACCGCCTGCGATCTGCCTCCAATACCCAACACCAGCCGCCTACCTGCGCTGGCCTTCCACCGAATACTGCACTGAACCCACAGGGGTTCTTCACTTCTTCCTTGCGCAAATCCCTTGCCTTCCCAAGGCAAAGTCTCATTACCGACTTTTCCTTTGACACTGTGAAGGTCCTATCCTTCACTAACTCCATCATCTCCCTGCTATTTCCAGGACGGGTCATCACCGTCAGCACTCACTGACACTCCTTCCTGCCAACACTTGGTGTCGAGCACCCCTCGACTCAACTAACTGAAGTCCACCATACGCTGCATACTCGCACTGCCACCGACTGGCAATTCAACTATTCCCCGACGGATTTCCTGATAAACCGGGACCGCCCTGGTCCCTACCAACCTATCAATGACTGGATTACCGATTCCCACCGATAGCTAGTCCCAACACCATCACTGGTCGCTCTCAGCGACTTCCAAGGATACCTCGACCATCTATAACTGCTCAATCAGTTCTGCCATCCAGGCACTACAAACCTGGGATCCCCGATCCCCTAACTTGACACTAAGGTCCTTACCAGGTCCCACCTGCGCTACTAAACTCACGGGCCTCGCCCTCGGGTCTCACCCAACCATACTACTGAGCAACCCTGCTCCCAGGTCTCACCTGCACCGCTAATCTCATACGGGCCTCGCCCACGGGTCTCACCCCACTATATCCTGGAGCGGCCTCTCCCGAGGTCTCACCTCTCTAGAGCTATACAGGCAACTCCTACTACTCTCATCCACTACCCATTCCTGATCCCTACCTGATCACTAGGAGATAAGGGCCTCGCCCCGACTCCGCTAACGAAACTACTAAGGAATGCTACGGCTGCCCCGTAGTCTTACATCACCAACCATTGCCGACTGCTAATGAATGCTACGGCTGCCCCGTAGTCTTACAACACTCCCTACCACTGACTGCTAATACGAAGGCACCCACGTGCCATCGATTCCTCGAGATCCTTATTCCGACTCCCGCGAGTCCTTCAGGCGATCCACAATCTGAATTCTCAATCATAACCAACCATACCATCCCACGCGCTAGCTGATATGGAGTTTCTCAAACTCCCAACCCTGGAATCCTCAATACATCAAACATTGAACTACTTCTCTTCCCTCTCGGAGGTCACGTACTCGGTCTGGGTCTGTGTGCTCCTCCCTGGGCACACCCAGAGAATTCTCCCCCACTTCGATTCTGCTTACCCCTTGCTGCTCAATATTCAAAGAAATCCCGATCCTTGCTACCATTCCATAACCCATCCACTGAGGAACCCAAGCCCGCCATAGCTAGGGCTTTAGCCAATCCGTCACAATCACCACACCACTCTGAACTGACGAAACAAACCAAATCCCTCCCAAGCATGCTACAGATACTGCATCCTTCGAAACCTTCTTCAATAGAGCACATCCCCCTAACTACCATACAAATATCCAAGGTATGCAGATGGCATATAACTCGATCACAATCAACCAATCAAAACAAAATACTCATACCGATAATGATACAGAACCATAACAATGAAATCATGCACAGAATAAAAGAACTGAGAATGAAAATTGCATACCTGCAACGTCCGGCGATGCTCGCGTCTCCAAAGTCGTCATCTGGAAAGCCCTGCTCCCTGCTGCAGGTGCCTCTACCCGGCCCTGACGGCCATCTGCGATCCTCAAGGTTGCAGGGGCGGGTGCCATCACCCGTCCTGCTGAAGACAAACTGGGGCACTGGGCCTTCTTGTGGCCCCGCTGGTTGCAGTGAAAACATATCATGTCTGATCCCTGCGCGTCAGTAACAGTACAATCCCTGCTAAAATGACCAATCCGACCGCACTTGAAGCAGCCAGACTCACCACCGCTACCACTCCTGCACGCGCCCCCGTGCGCCCTGCCACACTTTCCGCATCGACTGCGGTCCTGACGATCCCTCGATCTCGAATCCGATCCCTTGGGCCTTTTGCCCGAACCCGCTGATACCTGAACCTCATCCGGCTTCCTCTTCCGGATCTGCTCCAAATCAATTTCCCTTTCCCTAGCCCGAGAAATCATATCTTCCAGCGTCTTACAGCTGGACCTGCTCACGAACTCCCTGATGTCGTCCCTCAACATCTCATGGTACCGAGCCTTCTTCATTTCCTCATCCGCTACATACTGCGGTACAAGAAGAGCCCTCTCCCTGAACTTGGCGGTGATCTCCGCCACAGTCTCAGTAGTCTGCGTCAAATCCTGAAACTCTCGTGCCAGCTGCTGCACCTCAATAATCGGCGAAAACTCCGCCCTGAACCTGGCCGAGAAATCGCTCCAAGTCATCGCGTCCAACGCAGCATCATCCCCCAATGCATGACCAATCTCCTCCCACCAATCCCTCGCTCTGTCCTTCAGAAGACAGGAGGCGAGTCTAACCTTGTCCCCCTCGGGACACTTGCTCGTACGAAAGGCGTTGGCAACATCAGCCAACCATCTGCTACTAGCAATGGGGTCCCTAGCCCCATGATAGTCTGGTGCTCCGCAGGCTCTGAACTCTCGAAAGGTCAAGGTACGCGCTCCCATCAATGCCATCATCTCAGTACGGAAGGCTCCCAGCCTCTCCTCCAAGATCTCCAGTATACCCTCCTTGACCGTGCCAAAGATCACAGGAGTCTGAGCTAGAATACTGCGCGTAACCTCAGCTGATATCAACTCCCTCATCCGCTCCTCGAGCTGCTCGGTCCCTGAACCCGAGCCTGATCCCTCTCCGGCGCCTGATCCGCCCGCTGGTCTCTCTCGCAATGTCACCATGCTGAAAATATACCACAACCACAATCAGAATACCCATCACTGATACGAGACCAAGCATACCCTGCCAGGTTCCCGGTCTTGTCTCGGCCTTTCCCGAATCGAGTACGGATCCTCTGCTTTCAGTAGTACGGGCCCATACTACCTTCCACATCTATCCGTACTTTCCTCAGGAACTGCTTTGACTCCACCAGGTCCCTTAACCACTCATACTGCTCCCAACTCTAACTCATCCTAGGCTTACCCTAGGGGAAACCTCTGACTCAACTCAAACCAGTCCTCAGCTGCTGAAGGTCTCCTCGTGATGCCAATCAGCCATCACCTGGATACCATCACATGCGACGAGGCTCAGATAATCCTTCAAGTAAAAGACTCGTCCCTACAACGGTTGGACTCAAACGAGAGCTGCGCAATAGGGCCAAATCCAGCACTCTGAGATTATTCAACCCTGATCACATGTGACGTGACGTATCCACCTAATGGCTAACTCCCATCACTCAAAATCCCATAATGCACAAAGCAAGCAGCATTCAGACAAGGGGAAAATCTAACCACAACATACTCAAACAATCATATCCACATAGCAAGAATCTGAACTAGCATGCAACACAAACTCATAAACTCAGGCATAACCTAAACAGGCTATCCTACTACTGTCTATTCAGCACTATCATGCAGCTCAAAAGCACAAATAACAGGCACATAAGGCATCATTCCTAGATCCTTAGTCCTATTCTAGCATGCTGTTCTATCAACTGATAAGCATAACATAAACTTGTATGGGTAATTTGGGGTACTTACTTGAGCTCGGTTGATTGCATGCACCACACCTCTTTTCTCTTTTCAAAGTTCTTTTCTTTCTAAATTCTTTTTGCTTTTCTAAAACTGTTTTTCGTTCTCAAAATTCTTTTTACAAAACTGTCTTTTCACTTTTGAAAACTTTTTATCCGACCCCTTAGTTTGAGTTCAGGCACACCTGAGAGTATGCCCGAATCCCTCAAACCAAGGCTCTGATACCAACTTGTAACATCCCAAAATTTAAGACCAAAAATTTCTTTTTAATAAAACATTACTTTAAACAAAACATCATTCCAAAACATAATCTGAGTATCAGTTTTCAAAACACATGTTTATTATCAGAGTAAACATTCCCAGGCTGAATATTCTATGGTGTGTGCCATGCGATCACCCCGAGCTCCTCCCTCCGCTACCGGAAGTACCTGAAAACAAAACTGAAAACCGTAAGCACGAAGCTTAGTGAGTTCCCCACCTTACCACATACCACGCATAACCACATACTGCACATACTGGGCCACGCCCGCTATTCTGGGCCTCGCCCCCTACTGCGGGCCTCGCCCGCTACAACGGCCCCGCCGCTCCAGGCCCCGCCTGGCTTCGAGCCCCGCTCGGATACAGATCTGTTTCACTTAGGCCTCGCCTGTCATAGGGCCTCGCCCTCCAACATATAATAGCACATAAACATATCTCATAACATTACATAAACTAAACATATACTAACAACTCTCGTTCTAAGGCCTCGCCTATCTCTGGGCCCCGCCCGAGTTCTGCTACTGATGAGTCATGGAACCTCGTCCATACTCCCGCTGATAGTGAGGTTCGGGCCCAGCCCACCCTCACTCCTTTCCTAACTTGGGCCTCGCCCCTGCTCTGCTGCTACTGAGATGTGGAACGCCATCCACACTCTGCTATTGGTGAGATGCGGGACCTCGCCCCCTCTCACCTCCCTACCAGGCACATACAAGTATCACACAGACAACAAGTATAAACTATCACATAAACCGCTCCTTGGGCACCCGCCCTCTGTCATTGGACCTCGTCCAAATATCATACTAGCATACTGTGCCTAGGGCTAACCCCCGGGTCTTCTACTCATGACTACATGGGCCGGCATTGTGGCCGTAGACCCATTCATACAAAGGGAAACTCACCTGATACTGCTGAACTGCTGCTGCTAACCCCTTCGACCGCTACCTGACCGCTAACTCCGAACTGCTGCTCCGCTAGCTCCCCGAGCTACCAATGTCAACATAACACTTAGTCTAACTGACCTTCAAAGGTCAACCAAGTCAACTCTGGTCAAAGTCAACGTCCTTGTCAAAGTCAACCTTCCAGGTCAACCCTACTCGCCGAGTCACCCTACTGACTCGCCGAGTCCATAAATCCAGAGTCCTTCCACTCGCGACTCTACTCGCCGAGTCAGCCCCTGACTCGCCGAGTTTACTGATTCCCGATTCCTGTCCTGTCCAACTCACTGAGTCCTGGCTCGACTCGCTGACTCGAGTCTTAACTCGAAGGGTTTGGGACCACTCGATCTGACTCGCCGAGTCTAAGAACAGACTCGCCGAGCACACGACAAACTTCATCCAACTCGACGAGTTGTTCATCCAACTCGCCGAGTTCATGCCCATCTTCATCCGACTCGACGAGCTGTTCATCCCACTCGTCGAGTTCCTCCTCATCTTCAAGCTACTCGCCGAGTCCACTCGAAGGACTCGTCGAGTCCACTAAGATCCACTTACATGCAGAGGACTTCCGAGTCATGCATGAGCTCCAAACTATAGATCTACCCTCCCCAAGCCTATTTCCCACGTAAAGTTGCAAACTTTACGTGTAGAGAGTGAGATCTAGGCAAAATACACCCATAGCTAGGGTTTAGGACCAAGAGGCTCCAACTTCCACCCAATGGCTGATACTTTCTGGGGTTACAAACCAAAATAAACATGGATCTGAGGTAGCAACCTCAGATCTGGACCTCAAGCTCAAGAATGGTCTTAAACATGGCTTAAAAGCCCCAAAACTCATAACCAAAGAAGATCTAAAGGAGGGAAACGAATTGATACCTTCCAATGCTCTGAAATGTTCCCCTAACTTCAGATCCAAGGCCACTCCTTGATGCCTCCAAGATTCCCACTCCTTCTTCTTCCTTAAAGCCACTCAAAAATGGCTAAAAGCTTGAATGAACACAATTGGGGCTTAAGGTGCGTTGTTCTGGGTGCAAGAGGCTGTAAAGGAGCCCTAGGAAGAAGATTAAGATGCTTAAATAGGTTCCAAGCCCCGGATTTAGGGTTTTCCTCGCACAGACCAGACTCGCCGAGTCCACTTGGCCGACTCGCCGAGTTGGTCACTTCCTGAACGACCCGGATCCCGCTCCGACTCGCCGAGTCCTTCCTTTGACTCGTCGAGTCCCTCTTAAATTTAGGGTTTCCTTTACTTTCTTGGCTTTCAAAATCCTGGGTGTTACATTTACCCTCTTAGGATAAAAGGAACACATAAACTTCGACTTATATGCATTTACTATTCACTAATCAAAT
This sequence comes from Lactuca sativa, assembly GCF_002870075.4. Classification (NCBI taxonomy): domain Eukaryota; kingdom Viridiplantae; phylum Streptophyta; class Magnoliopsida; order Asterales; family Asteraceae; genus Lactuca; species Lactuca sativa. The sequence goes on along the minus strand of NC_056631.2, from coordinate 224,899,470 downwards.
TATACAAAACAATGCGTTTTATGACATCAAGTTACTGATGCGTTCTCACATTGCACAACCAATCAGCAAACAATAAACCATATATCTAGGTTTTAAGACCATATGATATTATCGTCTTGCGATCACTCACGATAAATTCCATGAAGTGATTCCGGCAAGCGTGGGTTTGGGTTTATTCCAATGCTCAAAACTTGTTCATAAGCACTCATGAACGTTGTAGCAACCCTTTTCTATATCTAATACTATTCAGACAATCTACACACCTATTCATGAGAGTCTTCATTCATATCTACTTCCAATATATGAACGACTGTGGATCGTTTGAATAATTCGATTATTCTTAAATAACTCAATTATTCAGGAAGTCAAAACATGCAAAGTGAAACAATAGTTAAACAATTAACATAAGACAATAACTTTACTTATAAGTAATACTCATTTATTTAATCATCAAATGTCAATTACATTTATCTATTACATGTTTCTAAACTATCTAATCTAAACTAATTTGGTCCTTCAGCCCAATGCTCCTAGCGTGCTGCAAGTGCTTAACCCTACTCATTGCCTTCGTAAGTGGATCTGCTGGGTTATCATCTGACGATACCCTCTTCACTACGAGGAGTCCTTCTTCTACCCGATGTCGAATAAAGTGATATTTTCTGTCGATATGTCGAGATCTACCATGATCCCTCGGTTCCTTGGTCAAGGCAACCGCTCCTTCATTATCACAGAAAATTTCCATAGGCTCCTTTATGGCTGGCACAACTCCAAGGTCTCCAATGAAGTTCTTCAACCATATCACCTCCTTTGACGCTTCGCTCACTGCAATATACTCTGATTCACACGTTGAATCAGCTACTGTCTCTTGCTTGGAACTTTTCAAAGTCACTACTCCTCCATTGAGGGTAAAGACCCAGCCTGTCTGCGAACGGTAGTTGTCTCTGTCGGTCTAAAAATTGGTGTCACTAAAACCTTGCACTTTTAAGTCGTCCCTCCGACCGAGGAACAGAAACCACTCCTTAGTCCTCCGAAGGTACTTAAGAATTTTCTTTACTACGGTCCAATGTGATTTGCCAGGGTTCCTTTGATATCTGTTGACCATGCTCAAAGCGAAGGCCACATCAGGGCGAGTATAAGTCATAGCATACAAAATCAAGCCAACTGCGGAAGCGTATGGTACTCGGCTCATCTCTGCTTTCTAGACTTCGGTACTCGGGCACTGAGTCTTACTAAGACTTGGCATTACTTTGGATCGGTAACTCTGCCTTACTAAAACCGTAAGCACAAAGCTTAGTGAGTTCCCCATCATACCACATACCATACAATACCATCGGTATCTTTCAACCGGTAATCATCATCAGTATCTTTCAACCGGTAATCGTCATCGGTATCTTTCAACCGGTAACTGGAGACTATTCCACCCCTTCCACTAGCATACAATAGCAAGATATAAGCACACTGTCAGACATATCTGGGTACTGACCTACCCCTTGGTTCTAAGGACCACTATCAGGGAAACTATCCCTATCATGTACCATATCATGCAAATATAACTCATAACCAAACGCATACCAGACCAAGATAAATTATCACAAAGACAATTATCTTCTAAATGCTCCTCAATGGTGGGCCGGCATTGTGGCCTTAGACCCACCCCTACAGGAAGGTAACTCACCTCGTAGGTGTTGAACTGTGCGGGAATCCTCTTACTGCTGTCGCTGCTGCTCCGGAAACCCTCCGACTATAATTCCCACCAAACACTTAGTCAGAAACTGACATCTACCCGTAGGTTAAAATGACCATTCTACCCCTTGACCAAGTCAAAGTCAAAGTCAACTTCCAATTGACCTGACTCGACGAGTTTTCCTTCTAAATGAACACCGACTGAATCCACATCCGACTCGCCGAGTTGTATGAACAACTCGTCGAGTTACTCTTCATCCTATGAACACGTTCTGTCCTCGACTCGCCGAGTTGATGAACAACTCACCGAGTAATATGAAGATTGACTTGGACTCGTCGAATCCGTTCATGCACTCGTCGAGTACCATGAATTCCCATAACACTTTGCTTAGTCCATAACGTTGGGTCACTCCCCGGGACTCCTAAAACCCTTCCACACTCGACTGGTCCTTATGACCCTCACTGATATGGGACCAAAACCCATGGACTCGCCGAGTCCAGGAATGGACTCGCCGAGTTGATCAAATCCCTTACTAAGAACTTCGATTTTTGATGTACAACACTTAACCAAATGATAGATCCAGGCCCCTAAACTCGATCTAGCACGTAAAGTTACAAACTTTACGTGCATGCATGGGACTTTTGAGCTTAAAAGGCTCTAAGATGTTTCTTTTGTTGCATGGGCCTTCCTTGAGTGCAAAAGCATCCCAAATCCGACTTGTGACTCCGAAAATGACATGACCCAGAAGCTCAAACACCAAAAATGGCTTGTAAAAGCCCTAAATCACCCAAAAGAGGGATCTAACAAATGAATGAGCAAGGTTCAGACTTTATACCTTCTGTAGACTGCAAATGGTGAACCAAACTCGAATCCTTCAATCTCCTCTTGATCCTCCTCTGCTCTTCCTTCTTCCTTGAGGTCAAAACTCACAAGAATCACTTAAAAACCCTTGGATTTCCTCAAAAACGGCTAGGGTTTGCTATGAGAAGTGTTTGGGAGCATAAAGGGGGGAAAGGAGGCTGCATAAGGTCGTTTAGATAGAGTGAAAACCCCTGGATTAGGGTTTTTGTCCAAACAGCGGCTACTCGCCCAATCTGGGACCCGACTCGCCGAATGCGCAGCTAAAACCCCGCGCCTCATCCCGCTTCTACTCGGCAAGTCAGTCCTTCGACTCGCCGAGTCCAAGGCTAAAATGCAAAAATAAATGAAGATTTAATAACATAATACATACCAAGAACCAGGTGCTACAAATCTCCCCCACTTATTTTAGACTCTGTCCTCGAAGTTTGTCGCTCAATCCTGAAACAGCTCAGGGTAGTGCTCCATCTTCTCACTCACCGGCTCCCAAGTCCATTACGACCCCTTCCGGTGCTGCCATTGCACCTTCGCGAGTTCTACTCTTTTGTTCCTCAGATCCTTCGACTTCCGGTCAAGGATCGCTACAGGCCACTCGATGTAATTCAGGCTGCCATCAACCTGAATGTCCTCCAAGGGTACCACCGACGTATCGTCCACTAGGCACTTCCGTAGTTGAGAGATGTGGAAAGTGCTATGGATCTGACTGAGTTCGGCTGGCAGATCTAGCTGGTACGCTACCTTGCCCACCCGGGCTACAACCCTGAATGGTCCGATATACCATGGGCCCAACTTGCCCCGCTTCCTGAATCGGATGACGCCCTTCCATGACGACACCTTCAGGAGAAACATATCCCCGACCTGGAATTCCAGGTCTGATCGGCACTTATCGGCGTAACTTTTCTGCCGACTCTGAGCAGTCTGAAGCCTGCTCCAGACCTGCTGAATCTTCTATGTCATCTTGAGCACTACTTCGGTGCTCCCCATGACTCTCTGGCCAACCTCGCCCCAACATATCGGGGTCCTGCACCTCCTCCCATACAACATCTCGAAGCGAGGACAGTCAATACTCACGTGATAGCTGTTATTATGTGATAACCCGAAGTTCGTTTCCAAAATTTTAACCCTTTCCGTTAATAAATCCGTCGTTTTCAAATTCATTTCCGTTTACGCTATTAAATTAAGTCATTTAATTTGAGGTTGCTATGATGACTTAATGGGTGTCCAAACGCATTTAGAACTCGAATTAACACCCCATATTAGTAATCAGAATATTTTTAGAATCGACCATATCGGGTTACGGCAACTTAATCGGGTGCGACCAAAAGCCACGTCTAACGTCTGTATTGGGTAGAATTCCATCATGTCCCGAACATGGAACCTATTGAAAGTGGATTAAGCTTCCATTGGAAGCTATTGCACTCTCTCACTACTCTCTCTCTCTAACCTCTCTCCTCAATCCAACTTAAGGTCCAAAATCATCCAATTTCAAGCTCCAAAACATCAAGGTAATCACCCTAACTTGTTGTTTTACATTTTCAACTTCCAAATCCGAGTTCAAATTATGATTTAGGACCATATTCATGAGTTTACGGCCCTGGAACATGCTTGGGCCATAAACACACATAAAGAGGGTTTTTGATCCTTAAAACCCTTGCAAATCACCTTTGGGGATTAGATATGACTTAATGGCTTATCGAATCAGACTTAGAACACCTTAAACATCATTTTTGAGGAATAAACATGAGTTTACTGCCCAAGAACATGCTTGGGCCGTAAACTCATATTCATGGGGAGTAAACTCAAATTCAAGTGTTTAAATGCCACTTAAACACACCAATAGCCTTGGATTAAATTCTAGAACCAACCACAATCGATTTAGGGACCTTAAACATGATGAAAACCATCCCTTTGAGAGTTCATGGCTGTAAACCCCCCAAGAATGGGTTCCTGGGCCGTAAACTCACAAACACAAGTCAAATGATGCCCTAAATTCACTCTAAGGCTTGTAGAATTGGTTTGAATCACATGCGATTGATCTAGGGCTACAAAATCATGTAAGGAATGGTCACATAGGAGCTTACGGCCGTAAACTCCTAGTTTATATCTGTAAACTCCATTTGGTAATGTTCTTGATGATTAGATCCATTCCTAAGCCTTAGATTAAATCATAGAAACTTTTCCCAAGTGTTATTTGACCATTTGGCACCATAAAACCCTTCATCCATGAGTTCACGGCCGTGAACTCATGTGGAGTTGGTATTAGGGCCATAAACTCCCTAAGGAGTTTACTCTTGAAGAGCAAACACATTATCTGAGCCCTATACGTCCGTAGATGTCACCCGGGTCACTCCAAACACTTGATTTGAAGTGTTTTCTTGTATTGGAGTGTATAATCATATCTAATTAGTGATTTAAAGTCTAATTAGATACATTTGTATACCATTTCATATTACATAGGAACCTCGCGCGTTATCAAGCCACGAACCGACACTTAGCATCCAAACCATCACGTTTTCTCGTCAGGTGAGTTCATACCCCTACCTTTTTCAATGTTTTTCACTGTTTTCAGGGGGGAATACAAGCAAAGTACAAGGTATACTTGTACTCAAAACTAGTTTTTACATGTCTTGTGTTTCGTATTACATATGCTTTTAACACTGATAATCATATCTGATAACAGTTTGAACTTGCACAACACATCATCGTAGTGTTTGTGAAAAACATTATAAAATGATGTACTTTATATTTCCACAAATGGTTTTTCACATTTTGTCAGTTAAAAGCATAACACTTGATCTTTGAACATGAAACTTAGTACATAGTTTTGTCCTCGGTAACACTCCACAGAGATACGCGAGTGGAGGATCATTGTTTGTAACAATATCTTTCTGTATTATTACTAGTAAATTTGTTATTCATATAAATTGGAGACACGTCCTCAGAGAACACTCGATAGAGATACGCGAGTGGAGGACCACACCCGTAACCAGAATCTCTTAGATAGGGAGCGTGACTTGAGTGTATAGATCTATACGAGGCTGACTACCCCACACCTGGCTGCTAGCTACAGCCGAACCGAAAGGTTCAGGGGTGACGAAAGTCATAAGGTGATGTGGACTACTTATTGCCATATCTTGTCTATCGTATGGTTATGGAACTCACAATTTGGATAACAGAAATTTACTTGATAGTAATAATGAATAAAGTATCTAGTTTACTTGTACATATTAGTTTTATATACTTGTTAAAACTAATACATTTCACAAGGACAACCAGGTTTTCAGTATACATGTTTCACATTTCGGATTGGTAACCAACTTTCAGGAAAATATGGGATTTTCCTGGGGAAACATTTGTATATAACAAGATTCGTGTAACAAACCAGATAACTAAACCTTACAATTCACAAGAGTAACCATGTTTTCATTATACATCTTTCACATTTCGGATTGGTAACCAACTTTCAGGAAATATGGGATTTTCCTGGGGAAACATTTGTATATAACCAGATTCGTGTAACAAACCAGATAACTAAACCTTACAATTGATAAGAGTAACCATGTTTTCAGTGTACATCATTTACATTACATTTCGGATTAGTAACCAACTTTTAAGAAAATATGGGATTTTCTTGGTGCGTAACTTTTCAGAAACAGAAAGGAAACAAATACATTTTCAGAAAACAAAACCGCTTATGAACTCACCAGCTTTATGCTGCTTTTCAAACTGCTTGTTTTCTCAGGTCCGCATTAGACCGGTACCCGATGATTCCTTTTGGCGAAGACGGATTGCGTAGAAGACACGTCTTACTTTTGTCTATATATATATATATATATATATATATATATATATATATATATATATATATATATATATATATATATATATATATATACATATGTATCACACTTGTAATACTTTTTACTTTAAAACAAATGTAAAAATCTATATATGTAATGTAATGTTTGTTTACTTTGCTTACTATGTACATTGGATTTGATACTCAACGTGGAGTCTGCCCCGGAAACGTTTCCGCCTTGGGTTTCGGGGTGTGACAGATTGGTATCAGAGCCCATGTTTATAGTGAACTAAATATACCAAACCTTACATGGTATAAAACTATAAACACTAAGGGGCCTAAGTGCTCTGAACTAAAAGTATGCATTAAAATATAAGTATATTTCAAAAAGTATATAAGTATACCCAACCATCGAAATCCGTAAGTACAAGTAGAACAAAACATAAGTAAATGGGTGTTGTACGATGCGGTTAAACCTGAGCAGTTATGTAGTCGTGTCTAGGATCAATAAATAAATTCCACACTTTTCCTTTCAACACCATCATCCTCTATAATCCACATCGGCTCAAAAGCTACCCAACAAGGAGCGGTTCCTTTACCATTATTCCTTTCTCTTTCTCGTTTGCTAGTAATTGGTTTTGGAATGCCTCCATTCCTTTTTCGTTTCTTACGACTTGGCTTTGGCATGTCTTCTTTTCCGGATCTGTCACTAATATTATTAATTACCGGTGGTGTCTCACCAATAAAATCATCTTCATAATCCTACATTTGGAAAGTGAGTTCAAAAAAATATTATATATCATCAAGCAAAATGAGTTCAAAAGAAGTTTGATTCAAAAGCTCATCCCTAAAAAGAACAATCACAAAGGAAAAGAAAAAGAAAAAGGAGAAGTGTATCTCCTTTCATTCATGGGTTAAATACAGTTGGCAGTTCAATATTATTGTTTCATAAAACTATTTTGTTCAAATTAATCCAATTTCTATGCTTAAATACAAATGAACCCATGTCGAATATCACAAGGGCTCAATAGTCATTATTATTTATGTAACGTCCTAAAAATCGAGTCCAAAAATTTCATTTTAAACTTAAGTTGTTCATAAAACATTCACTAGAAAATATTGAATCAACACCCTATCTCATAAAATGAAGTATCATGTTTCAAACCCACGACATAAGAAAGTAACATATCAGAGTACAATCCCAGAAAACACCGTGAGGAAAATCAAATGTTTGTGATGCCATGCTACGCCGTCGGCTCCTTCCCTTAGATAAAGAGGTACCTGAAACCAAAAACTGAAACTGTAAGCACAAAGCTTAGTCAGTTCCCCATCATACCACATACCATACAATACCATCAGTATCTTTCAACCGGTAATCATCATCGATATCTTTCAACCGGTAACTGGGGACTATTTCACCCCTACCACTAGCATACAATAGCAAGATATAAGCACACTGTCAGACATATCTAGGTACTGACCTACCCCTTGGTTCTAAGGACCACTATCAGGGAAACTATCCCTATCATGTAACGTATCATATAGATATAACTCATAACCAAAAGCATACCAGACCAAGATAAATTATCACAAAGACAATTATCTTCTAAATGATCCTCAATGGTGGGCCGAAATTGTGGCCTTAGACCCACCCCTATTGGAAGGTAACGCACCTCGTAGCTGCTGAACTGTGCAAGAATCCTCTGACTGCTGTCGCTGCTACTCCGAAAACCCTCCGGCTATAATTCCCACCAAACACTTAGTCAGAAACTGACATCTACCCTTAGGTTAAAATGACCATTTTACCTCTTGACCAAGTCAAAGTCAAAGTCAACTTCCAGTTGACCTGACTCGCCGAGTTGGCTCGCCAACTCACCGAGTCTCTAGCCTTCCATCAGACCTCATACCCGTCTCTACTCGTCGAGTTAGGCGATGAATCAACGAGTTTTCCTTCTAAATGAACACCGACTGAATCCACATCCGACTCGCCGAGTTGTATGAACAACTTGTCGAGTTACTCTTCATCCTATGAACACGTTCTGTCCTCGACTCGCCGAGTTGATGAACAACTCGCCGAGTTATATGAAGATTGACTTGGACTCGCCGAGTCCGTTCATGCACTCGTCGAGTACCATGAATTCCCAGAAGACTTTCCATAGTACATAACGTTGGGTCACTCCCCGGGACTCCTAAAACCCTTCCACACTCGACTGGTCCTTATGACCCTCACTGATATGGGACCAAAACCCGTGAACTCGCCAAGTCCAGGAATGGACTCGCTGATTTGATTAAATCCCTTACTAAGAACTTCGATTTTTGATGTACAACATTTAACCAAATGATAGATCCAGGCCCCTAAACTCGATCTAGCATGTAAAGTTACAAACTTTACGTGCATGCATGGAACTTTTGAGCTTAAAAGGCTCTAAGATGGTTCTTTTGTTGCATGGGCCTTCCTTGAGTGCAAAAGCATCCCAAATCCGACTTGGCCACCAAAAATGGCTTGTAAAATCCCTAAATCACCTCAAAGAGGGATCTAACAAATGAATGAGCAAGGTTAAGACTTTATACCTTCTGTAGACTGCAAATGGTGAACCAAACTCGAATCCTTCAGTCTCCTCTTGATCCTCCTATGCTCTTCCTTCTTCCTTGAGGTCAAAACTCACAAGAATCACTCAAAAAGCCTTGGATTTCCTCAAAAACGGATAGGGTTTGCTATGAGAAGTGTTTGGGAGCATAAAGGGGGAAAGGAGGCTGCATAAGGTCGGTTAAATAGGGTGCAAACCCCTAGATTAGCGTTTTTGTCCAAACAGCGGCTACTCGCCCAATCTGGGACCCGACTCGCTGAATCCGCAGCTAAAACCCCGCACCTCATCCCGCTTCTACTCGGTGAGTCAGTCCTTCGACTCGCCGAGTCCAAGACTAAAATGCAAAAATAAATGAAGATTTAATAACATAATACATACCAAGAACCAGGTGCTACAAATCTCCCCCACTTATTTTAAACTCCGTCCTCGAAGTTTGTCGCTCAATCCTGAAACAGTTTGGGGTAGTGCTCCATCATCTCACTCACCGGCTCACAAGTCCACTCCGACACCTTCACGAGTTCTACTCTTTTGTTCCTCAGATCCTTCGACTTCCGGTCAAGGATCGCTACAGGCCACTCGATGTAATTTAGGCTGCCATCAACCTGAATGTCCTCCAAGGGTACCTGTCACAACTAGAAATTTTGTGTCATGTAATCTATAAACTCAAGTAAATGTTGAATCAAAAACTTAAGAGCATGTGTGATACCTATTATTATGACATCAAAAACATCAATCAAATACATCATATAAGTACTACAAATAGTCATCAAACAATTGGAAACCCTAGAAGTTCTTGTTTAGGTCCATTTTGGACTAGGACTCCCTTATTGGACCCAAATGAACCAATAAGCTTCCAATTTGACTATCATGGGCTTAGAACCCTAATTAGGCTCTAATTGGACCCAGAATCATATATTTCAACATTTTGGGCCATTTTGGGCCTAGAATGAAATGAATTAAAAGCTTTGATCCATGATTAACCTAATCTAGCTTAATAAAGCATAAAAATCACAATTTTATTTTATAAGGCCAATGATCACCCAAACTAACTCTAATATTGGGCTTAGGGGCAAAAAGCCCAAAAATCCTTTCTTCCCTCTCCATTCTCGGCCCAAGCCCAAGGAAAAGGAAGAGTTGACCTTGGATTGCCACCTCACTTTTATTTGTTGGGTCTCCATGCATGCAACTCATACTTCCAAGCATCTATCTTGTCAAAGTCACTCTCTTCTTTTCCCTCTCTCCCTCTCGGCCGAATCCCAAACACACACACAAACATTTCACTCATCTTTTCTCTCAAGGAACTCTCTCCATTCCTCTCCTAAATTTCGAAGATTCAAGAGCATTGCAAGGAGAATTCTTCCAAAAAATCATCATCTAGGTAAGTTGAAACTTGGATCCACACTTTAGGATTCTTCTTATATCCAAAAATCTCTTCTTAACTCATATGAAATTATAATCTTGTGTCTTAGAACCTCTCAAACTCGAGATCATCAAGAAAAGGCTGCTTAGGCCGAAAATCATCCCATTTCCTTTCCATTTCTCCTCCAAAACCAAAACCACATCCAAAGGTGAGCTTCATACTCCCTGTTTTTCTGTTTTATAAGTTTTGTGGGGGGGGGGGGAATACAAGCGAAAGTGTAGATCTATATGTGTTTTGTATTCCTTCTATGATTTCTATGCTCATATGTGTGTTTTTGTGTGTTTATGATGTTGGATCTAGCCATAAACCCCTCACAATCGAGATATACTTTATGTTAAATGATACTAGCATCAAATATATTTCTACATACAGAGTATTCCAAGAAAAATAGCTAAGTGGCTTAATAACATCTTCTTTGGGCTAAAAACCCAATTTTTGGACACAAAATGTTAAAAATATAAGGTTAAAGGGCCCAAAATGACATATTACGAATTCTGATGAATGAGGAGTGTCAAAACAGTTTCAATAAAATATTTTCTGGAAATATACTCATTTGGAGGATTAAAAATATAAATTTTAAGCTGAATGGGCTAAAAATGACAATTTCAGCCCAATAGGGCCCAATATGCGAAATTTTCTATTTTGAAGGGTCAAAACTGTGGTTTTCTGTAAAACAGTGGACTACTAGTGTTCCAAGTCCTTTTCTAAGGTTTAAAATGCTTTTCAAAATTTAAAAGGACCAAAGTTGCAAAAATTTTCCAATTTGGGCCAAAATGGTAAAAACTGCGAAAAAAGGGGGTTACAACCGAGAAAACTGTATTTTCAGGGACTAAAACTATTTTCAACTCAAAATGTTCTGAAAAATATCAATTCCAATAAGTTTTGATGTTAAAATGTCAAGAAAAATAGTTTAAGGACTAAACCGGAAATTTATTTATGCAAAGGGTTGAAAAAGTAAATTTACAAAATAAAGAGGGGCTGAAAACAGAAAATTTTCAACGCTAATTCAATACACCCATCGTGATCAAATATTGGCACCGCGACTACCGACGAAATACAATACACAACAATACCAAAAATCGTTGTTAAACGAATTGATTCGGTCTCGAATCAATAACAACCCGAAACTACTAACACGACGATAACTCGATTCACTCAAGTAACATTTGGGAATTCAATACACACGTGAGAGTACACAGACGTCGACGCACCATCTTTGGGCCCCAAAGTGTAAAATCTTGTTTGTTGGGCCTAGCTAGCCCAATGACCTGATCTTTAGGCCTAAAGACTTCAACCTTACGAGTTGTTGGGTCTTACATGATCTAACACAACGTAAAAGGACTTTCAATGGCTTTTATACTATTGGTCCCCAAGGGTCCTTTGGTACTACTAGTAAAGTCGGTTATTCTAATGCGAGTCGGGTGAAGGGCCCTTCGCACTCTTTTTTTTTATCCCCAACCGGCTAACAGAGTTATCGAGGTCTTCGTGCCCTCTTTCTCTTCGGATGTGGGACTACTAAAAGTCAGGGCGGTTGGATTACGTGAATAGTACGGACGACTCCTACGTGATCGTTAGTATAGTTGCAAACTGGTCGTTTGCGTAACGCGTGTTTATAGCAATTCACCATGCGCAATAATCCGACGTCGCCTGGAATCAATGACTTCACACGCCGCGATGGTACAACAACTACATGGAATTCAAAGTGTTAGGAAAACATCGGGTTTTCCTAGGGTTTTTCAATACATACGGTTTCGAAATGTATACAAGTTAATGAACAATTTTTACAACTATAGAAACAAACAATCATACTTATGGATCTTCACAAACTTTTTCATAAACTCTTTTCAGAAAATATCGGATTTTCTGGTAGTTTTTCAAAACAATACAAAACATTGTTTTTCAAATACCGCTTATGAACTCACCAACATTTCATATGTTGACGTTTTTCAAAATACTTGTATTCTCAGGTAACAAGTAAACTGAAGGAAAAATGTACTCAGTGATGGCTTGCAGTTTGTTTATTTATGAACCGAACAATTTATTTTTGGGAATGTAATGTTAAAACAATGTACTCAGTGTAAACTTATTCAGTTGTACTATATTCATGCATGGTGATGAATGATGTTATGTTTCATATATATTCAATGTTATGGTATTCAATTAAGTCACAACAGCCCTCGGACGTTTCCGCCGCCTGGTTCGGGGGTGTGACAGGTTGGTATCAGAGCTTTGTTTATAGTGAACTAGCATATCTAGCCACACATTGATATGCAACTATAAACCAAAAAGAGGGACTAACATAACTCTGAACAAAACAAGTAAATAAAACACCTTTGCTTGCATTAGGAACAAGGAACATAACGCCGAACCAAACACAATAATGCTAGTATATCGGTTAATTCGGGACTGTTCTTAGTGGTACCAAGGAGTGGATGTAGCCTGATCAACTACATTCTCTCCAAAGTAAAACTAAAACACGTCCTAATGAGATCGGGATAGCTAGGGAACCTAAAACTATACCCTTTATCACCAAAAAGAGAACGTCTGTTTAGTCTGCAATAGTGGAAGAGGCATAGGATAATATTAGTGAACTTTTATGTGTTTTGCTATGTGTTGTGAATCTATGATTGTATGCTAAACGATAGAAGTACTTAAGTTCGTGCCATACACCTAGTCATTAGGACCACAACCTCACGGAAACCACGTACACTCAACATCTTTCCGTTTCGTGACAAGAAGATGCCTCGCCGACCTACTCGCGGAAACCCTGGACCAACCCCACCCGAAGTTGACTCCACTGCATTTCAGGCAGCCATGTCTGCTGCGGTCACCGCAGCTATGACACAACTCCATCAGGGGAATAACGGAGGAGGCAACGGGCAAGGGGCAGGGAGTTCGAACAATGGGATGAATCAAGGACCTACTAAAACATGTACCTACAAGGACTTTACGAACGCCAAACCACGAACTTTTAACGGCACTGGAGGAGTGATCACTCTGAAGCGATGGATTGAGAAGGTGGAGTCGGTATTCGAGATATGCGATTGCCCTGAGTAGATGAAAGTGAAGTTCGCGGCCTGCACTTTTGTGGATCAAGCACTCACCTGGTGGAACGGACATGTGGAAGCCATGACGCTCCTTGTAGCCAACTCTATGCCGTGGGCGGAGATGAAAGAAATGTTAATGGCTGAGTACTGCCTACGAGGGGAGATACAGAAGATGGAGCAAGAGCTATGGAACCTCACTGTGCAGAATGAGAATATCGATGCCTACATATCAAGAATTAGGGAACTATCTCTGTTGTGCCCGGGTATGATCACCTCGGAAGGAAAGAAGATTGAGCGATTCATCTGGGGACTAACATCACCAATTCAAGGGAATGTGATAGCTGCAAACCCTGAAACATTTGACAGTGCAAAAAGATTGGCAAAGAAGCTGTATGACCATAACAACAAGAAGGGCGAGAAGCCAGTGGAGGCTGAGAAAAAGAAGGAAGGTGATGGCAAGAAGGGAAAGAACAATAAGAGGAAGGGGTGCCAGGGCCCCGAGACCTCTAAAAAGCAGCAGACAGTGGCGGTCAACGCTGTCACCGCACCTGTTCTAGCCGCACCAGATGCTCCAGCCTCAGTTGCTTCAAATACTTAAAGACCTTATTCCGGTAATCTTCCCAAGTGCAATAAGTGCGGTCTCCATCATAATGGAGAATGCAAGGATTTTTAGTGCACCAGTTGCAATTGAAGGGGACACACTGCAAGGTACTGCAGGACTTACCCTCCCCAGAACCAAAATCAGGGAAACAACAATAACAATCATCGCAACAACAACAACGTCATCAACGGCGGCAACAATGCAGGGCCTAGCCACACCTGCTATGGGTGTGGAAGGACGGGGCATTTCCGCCGAGACTGCCCTAACAACAACAATCCAGGAAACGGAGGAACAGGAAGGATGCTGACCATGGGTCAGGGTGAGGCGATTCAGGACCCCTCAGTTGTTACCGGTACGTTTCCCCTAAACCACACTTATGCATGCATCCTATTTGACACCGGGGCGGAGTGAAGTTTCGTAAGCGATAAGTTTAAACATTTATTAAAACAACAGCCCCAAAAGCTAAATGAAACATTTACGGTGGAAATGGCCAATGGGAAAACCGAATCCACTGGGGAAATCTACACCGGATGTACCCTAACCCTCAATCAACACGTCTTTCGAATAGACTTGATGCCTGTATCAATTAGGAGTTTCGATGTGATTATTGGCATGGATTGGTTAAGCCCCCACCATGCTGAAATTATGTGTCACGAGAAGGCCGTTCGTCTTCGTCTCCCAAATCACGAAACCCTAGTAATTTACGGAGACAAACCTAGCATGAACCTTCGCCTCATCTCGTGCATCAAGGCACAAAAGCACCTATGAAAGAAGGATTCGGCATTTCTGGCTCACATAGTGGACAAAACCAAGGAAGAAACTAACATTCAAGATATTCCGGTAGCGTGTGAATTTCCAGACGTGTTTCCTGAAGATCTTCCAGGAGTACCCCCAGAGAGACAGGTGGAGTTTCGAATCGACCTCGTACCAGGAGCAACTCCTCTTGCTAAATCACCCTATCTGCTGGCTCCTACTGAAATGCAGGAATTGTCCAGCCAACTCAGTGAGCTTCTGGACAAGGGATTTATCCGACCTAGTTACTCGCCATGGGGAGCCCCAGTACTCTTTGTCAAAAAGAAGTACGGATCCTTTAGGATGTGCATCGATTACAGAGAGTTAAATAAACTCACAGTCAAGAACCGCTACCCATTCCCACGAATCGATGATCTATTCGACCAGCTCCAAGGAGCTAGTTATTTTTCTAAAATAGATCTACGGTCTGGATACCACCAACTCAAAGTCCGGGAAGAGGATATTCCAAAAACCGCATTCCGAACCCGCTACGGACATTATGAATTTGTAGTAATGCCCTTCGGTCTGACAAATGCTCCTGCCGCATTTATGGACCTAATGAATCGAATCTGTCAACCATTCCTCGACAACTTTGTCATTGTCTTCATTGATGACATTCTCGTTTATTCTCAAAGCAGAGAAGAGCATGGCCGACATCTCCCACAAATCCTAGAAACTCTGCGATCGGAGAAGCTATACGCAAAACTCTCCAAGTGTGATTTCTGGTTCCGGAGTGTGAACTTCCTAGGTCACGTAGTTAGCCAAGATGGAATTCATGTGGATCCCTCTAAGGTCAAAGCCGTGGAAGGATGGGCAACCCCTACCACGCCCACTGAAATTCGTCAATTCTTGGGTCTAGCAGGCTACTATAGGAGATTCATTCAAAACTTCTCTAAGGTCACCAAGCCACTTACCTCGCTTACGCAGAAGGGCGTACCATTCAAATGGACAGACAAACAAGAGATTGCGTTTCGGACCTTGAAGCAAGCTCTCTGTAGTGCTCCTGTACTATCTCTACCAGAAGGCACGGAAGATTTTGTAGTCTACTGTGACACGTCAAATCAGGGCTTAGGTTGCGTTCTCATGCAACGTGGAAGAGTGATAGCATATGCATCCCGCCAATTAAAGACGCACGAAGTAAATTATACGACCCATGACCTAGAATAGGGAGTTGTAGTCTTTGCCCTAAAGATTTGAAGGCATTACCTTTATGGTACAAAGTGCACCGTCTTCACGGATCACAAGAGCCTCCAACACATCTTGAACCAGAAGGAGCTGAACATGAGGCAACGAAGATGGGTTGAATTGCTAAACAATTATGAGTGCGAGATCAAGTACCACCCAGGCAAAGCCAACGTGGTAGCTGACGCATTAAGTCGGAAGGAGTACTCTAATCGTCGTGCGAAAACCCTCTCGATAACCATTCAATCTCATTTGGCCACCCAAATTGCAACAGTCCAGTCAGAGGCCATGAAGACGGAAAATAGAGCAACGAAGCATTGCGCGGGATGGAGAAGAACCTAGAGGCAAAGGAGAATGGAGTATACTACTTCATGAACCGTATTTGGGTCCCTAAGGTCGGAGGATATAGGGAGGTAGTTATGAAGGAAGCCCACAAGACGCGATACTCCATTCATCCTAGTTCAGACAAGATGTATTTGGATATTAAGCGACACTATTGGTGGCCTAACATGAAGGCGGAAATTGCTACCTACGTTAGTAAGTGCCTTACGTGTGCCAAGGTAAAGGTGGAATACCAGAAGCCCTCAGGGTTATTACAGCAACCAGTAATTCCTGAGTGGAAATGGGAGGGAATTTCTATGGATTTCGTGACCAAGCTACCCAAAACGTCGGATGGACTAGACACCATATGGGTAATAATCGACCGACTGACGAAATCTGCCCATTTCCTGCCAATTAAGGAATCCTACAAGATGGAGAGATTGACGCGTTTATACATACGAGAAATCGTGAGACTCCATGGAGTGCCAAAATCTATTATCTCGGATAGGCACAGTAGGTTCACCTCACGTTTTTGGCAATCACTCCACAAGGCAATGGGAACTCATCTCGACATGAGCACCGCTTATCATCCGCAAACGGATGTTCAAAGCGAACGAACCATCCAAACGCTCGAAGACATGCTCCGCGCATGCGTGATAGACTTTGGGAAGTCTTGGGATACCCACCTACCTTTAATCGAATTCTCGTATAACAATAGCTATCATTCGAGCATCAAGGTGGCTCCTTTCGAAGCACTGTACGGGCGTAAATGTAGATCACCGTTATGTTGGGCTGAGGTGGGTGATACCCAACTGGCAAGAACACATACGTCGGACAAAGCACTAACGGGACCGGAGATCATTCGCGAAACCACGGAAAAGATCGTCCAAATCAGGGCTCGATTACAAGCATCGCGCGACCGACAAAAGAGCTACGCCGATAAACGACGAAAGCCCTTAGAGTTTCAGGTTGGTGATCGAGTACTGTTGAAAATCTCACCCTGGAAAGGAGTTATTCGTTTTGGGAAGCGGGGAGAACTGAACCCACGATACATTGGACCTTTCGAAATCGTCGCCCGAATAGGTCCGGTAGCATACAGACTGCAACTACCCGCAGAGCTAAGCAGTGTACACCCCGTGTTCCATGTCTCTAATCTAAAGAAGTGCCTATCAGATGAAACACTCGTCATTCCCCTTGACGAGATCGAAATCAATGAGAATCTCCTGTTCGTTGAAGAACCAATTGAAATCATGGACAGGGAGGTGAAGCGTACTAAGCGTGGGCTAGAATTCACGTGGGAACGCGAAGACCAAATGAAGCAAAAGTACCCTCACCTATTCTAGCATTCTCAAATCTAGCTTTCAAACAGAATTTCGGGACGAAATTCCCTCTAACGGGGGGATGATGTCACAACTAGAAATTTTGTGTCATGTATTCTATACACTCAAGTAAATGTTGAATCAAAAACTTAAGAGCATGTGTGATACCTATTATTATGACATCAAAAACTTCAATCAAATACATCATACAAGTACTACAAATAGTCATCAAACAATTGGAAACCCTAGAAGTTCTTGTTTAGGTCCATTTTGGACTAGGACTCCCTTATTGGACCCAAATGGACCAATAAGCTTCCAATTTGACTATCATGGGCTTAGAACCCTAATTGGGCTCTAATTAGACCCACAATCATTTATTTCAACATTTTGGGCCATTTTGGGCCTAGAATGAAATGAATTAAAAGCTTTGATCCATGATTAACCTAATCTAGCTTAATAAAGCATAAAAATCACAATTTTATTTTATAAGGCCAATGATCACCCAAACTAACTCTAATATTGGGCTTAGGGGCAAAAAGCCCAAAAATCCTTTCTTCCCTCTCCATTCTCGGCCCAAGCCCAAGGAAAAGGAAGAGTTGACCTTAGATTGCCACCTCACTTTTATTTGTTGGGTCTCCATGCATGCAACTCATACTTCCAAGCATCTATCTTGTCAAAGTCACTCTCTTTTTTTCCCTCTCTCCCTCTCGGCCGAATCCCAAACACACACACAAACATTTCACTCATCTTTTCTCTCAAGGAACTCTCTCCATTCCTCTCCTAAATTTCGAAGATTCAAGAGCATTGCAAGGAGAATTCTTCCCACAAATCATCATCTAGGTAAGTTGAAACTTGGATCCACACTTTAGGCTTCTTCTTATATCCAAAAATCTCTTCTTAACTCATATGAAATTATAATCTTGTGTCTTAGAACCTCTCAAACTCGAGATCATCAAGAAAAGGTTGCTTAGGCCGAAAATCATCCCATTTCCTTTCCATTTCTCCTCCAAAACCGAAACCACATCCAAAGGTGAGCTTCATACTCCCTATTTTTCTATTTTATAAGTTTTGTGGGGGGGGGGGGGGGGAATACAAGTGAAAGTGTAGATCTATATGTGCTTTGTATGCCTTGTATGATTTCTATGCTCATATGTGTGTTTTTGTGTGTTTATGATGTTGGATCTAGCCATAAACCCCTAACAATCGAGATATACTTTATGTTAAATGATACTAGCATCAAATATATTTCAACATACAAAGTATTCCAAGAAAAATAGCTAAGTAGCTTAATAACATCTTATTTGGGCTAAAAACCAAATTTTTGGACACAAAATGTTAAAAATATAAGGTTAAAGGGCCCAAAATGACATATTACGAATTCTGATGGATGAGGAGTGTCAAAACAGTTTCAATAAAATATTTTCTGGAAATATACTCATTTGGAGGATTAAAAATATAAATTTCAAGCTTAATGGGCTAAAAATGACAATTTCGGCCCAATAGGGCCCAATATGCGAAATTTTCTGTTTTGAAGGGTCAAAACTGTGTTTTTCTGTAAAACAGTGGACTACTAGTGTTCCAAGTCCTTTTCTAAGGTTTAAAATGCTTTTCAAAATTTAAAAGGACCAAAGTTGCAAAAAATTTCCAATTTGGGCCAAAATGGTAAAAACTGCGAAAAAAGGGGGTTACAACCGAGAAAACTGTATTTTCAGGGACTAAAGCTGTTTTCAACTCAAAATGTGCTGAAAAATATCAATTCCAATAAGTTTTGATGTTAAAATGCCAAGAAAAATAGTTTAAGGACTAAACCGGAAATTCATTTATGCAAAGGGTTGAAAAAGTAAATTTACAAAATAGAGAGGGGCTGAAAACAGAAAATTTTCAAGGCTAATTCAATACACCCATCATGATCAAATATTGGCACCGCGACTACCGACGAAATACAATACACAACAATACCAAAAATCGTTGTTAAACGAATTGATTCGGTCTCGAATCAATAACAACCTGAAACTACTAACACGACGATAACTCGATTCACTCAAGTAACATTTGGGAATTCAATACACACGTGAGAGTGCACAGAAGTCGACGCACCATCTTTGGGCCCCAAAGTATAAAATCTTGTTTGTTGGGCCTAGCTAGCCCAATGACCTGATCTTTAGGCCCGAAGACTTCAACCTTACGAATTGTTGGGTCTTACATTATCTAACACAGCGTAAAAGGACTTTCAATGGCTTTTATACTATTGGTCTCCAAGGGTCCTTTGGTACTGCTAGTAAAGTCGGTTATTTTAATGCGAGTCGGGTCAAGGGCCCTTCGCACTCTTTTTTTTTATCCCCAACCGGCTAACGGAGTTATCGAGGTCTTCGTGCCCTCTTTCTCTTCGGATGTGGGACTACTAGAAGTCAGGGCGGTTGGATTACGTGAATAGTACGGACGACGCCTACGGGATCGTTAGTATAGTTGTAAACTGGTCGTTTGCGTAACGCGTGTTTATAGCAATTCACCATGCGCAATAATCCGACGTCGCCTGGAATCAATGACTTCACACGCCGCGATGGTACAACAACTACATGGAATTCAAAGTGTTAGGAAAACATCGGGTTTTCCTAGGGTTTTTCAATACATACGGTTTCGAAACGTATACAAGTTAATGAACAATTTTTACAACTATAGAAACAAACAAGCATACTTATGGATCTTCACAAACTTTTTCAAAAACTCTTTTCAGAAAATATCGGATTTTCTAGTAGTTTTTCAAAACAATACAAAACATTGCTTTTCAAATACCGCTTATGAACTCACCAACATTTCATATGATGACGTTTTTCAAAATACTTGTATTCTCAGGTAACAAGTAAACCGAAGGAAAAATGTACTCAGTGATGGCTTGCAGTTTGTTTATTTATGAACCGAACAATTTATTTTTGGGAATGTAATGTTAAAACAATGTACTCAGTGTAAACTTATTCAGTTGTACTATATTAATGCATGGTGATGAATGATGTTATGTTTCATATATATTCAATGTTATGGTATTCAATTAAGTCACGATAGCCCTCGGACGTTTCCGCCGCCTGGTTCGGGGGTGTGACAGTACCACCGCCGTATCGTCCACTAGGCACTTCCGCAACTGAGAGACGTGGAAAGTGCTATGGATCTGACTGAGTTCGGCTGGCAGATCCAACCGGTACGCCACCTTGCCCACCCGGGCTACAACCCTGAACGGTCCGATATACCTTGGGCCCAACTTGCCCCGCTTCCTGAATCGGATGACGCCCTTCCATGATGACACCTTCAGGAGAAGCATATCCCCGACCTGAATTCCAGGTCTGATAAGCGCTTATCGGCGTAACTTTTCTGCCAACTTTGAGCAGTCTGAAGCCTGCTCCAGACCTGCTGAATGTTCTCTGTCATCTTGAGCACTACTTCGGTGCTCCCCATGACTCTCTGGCCAACCTCGCCCCAACATATCGGGGTCCTGCACCTCCTCCCATACAACATCTCGAAGTGAGGACGGTCAATACTCGCATGATAGCTGTTATTATGTGACAACCCGAAGTTCGTTTCCAAAATATTAACCCTTTCCGTTAATAAATTTGTCGTTTTCAAATTCATTTCCGTTTATGCTATTAAACTAAGTCATTTAATTTGAGGTTGCTATTATGACTTAATGGGTGTCCAAACGCATTTAGAACTCGAATTAACACCCCATATTAGTAATCGGAATATTTTTAGAATCGACCATATCGGGTTACGGCAACTTAATCGGGTGCGACCAAAAGCCACGTCTAACGTCTGTATTGGGTAGAATTCCATCGTGTCCCGAACATGGAACCTATTGAAAGTGGATTAAGCTTCCATTGGAAGCTATTGCACTCTCTCACTACTCTCTCTCTAACCTCTCTCCTCAATCCAACTTAAGGTCCAAAATCATCCAATTTCAAGCTCCAAAACATCAAGGTAATCACCCTAACTTGTTGTTTAACATTTTCAACTTCCAAATCCGAGTTCAAATTATGATTTAGGACCATATTCATGAGTTTATGGCCCTGGAACATGCTTGGGCCATAAACACACATAAAGAGGGTTTTTGAGCCTTAAAACCCTTGCAAATCACCTTTGGGGATTAGATATGACTTAATGGCTTATCGAATCAGACTTAGAACTCCTTAAACATCATTTTTAAGGAATAAACATGAGTTTACTGCCCAAGAACATGCTTGGGCCGTAAACTCATATTCATGGGGAGTAAACTCAAATTCAAGTGTTTAAATGCCACTTCAACACACCGATAGCCTTGGATTAAATTCTAGAACCAACCACAATCGATTTAGGGGCCTTAAACATGATGAAAACCATCCCTTTGAGAGTTCATGGCTGTAAACCCCCCAAGAATGGGTTCCTGGGCCGTAAACTCACAAACACAAGTCAAATGATGCCCTAAATTCACTCTAAGGCTTGTAGAATTGGTTTGAATCACATGCGATTGATCTAGGGCTACAAAATCATGTAAGGAATGGTCACATAGGAGCTTACGGCCGTAAACTCCTAGTTTATATCTGTAAACTCCATTTGGTAATGTTCTTGATGATTAGATCCATTCCTAAGCCTTAGATTAAATCATAGAAACTTTTCCCAAGTGTTATTTGACCATTTGGCACCATAAAACCCTTCATCCATGAGTTCACGGCCATGAACTCATGTGGAGTTGGTATTAGGGCCATAAACTCCCTAAGGAGTTTACTCTTGAAGAGCAAACACATTATCTGAGCCCTATACGTCCGTAGATGTCACCCGGGTCACTCCAAACACTTGATTTGAAGTGTTTTCTTGTATTGGAGTGTATAATCATATCTAATTAGTGATTTAAAGTCTAATTAGATACATTTGTATACCATTTCATATTACATAGGAACCTCGCGCGTTATCAAGCCTCGAACCGACACTTAGCATCCAAACCGTCACGTTTTCTTGCCTGATGAGTTCATACCCCTACCTTTTTCAATGTTTTTCACTGTTTTCAGGGGGAATACAAGCAAAGTACAAGGTATACTTGTACTCAAAACTTGTTTTTACATGTGTTGTGTTTCGTATTACATATGCTTTTAACACTGATAATCATATCTGATAATAGTTTGAACTTGCAGAACACATCATCATAGTATTTGTGAACAACGTTATAAAATGTTGTATTTTATATTTTCACGTACAAATGGTTTTCCACATTTTATCAGTTAAAAGCATAACATTTGATCTTTGAACATGAAACTTAGTACACAGTTTTGTCCTCGGTAACACTCCACAGAGATACGCGAGTGGAGGATCATTGTTTGTAACAGTATCTTTCTGTATTATCACTAGTAAATTTGTTCTTCCTATAAATTGGAGACACGTCCTCGGAGAACACTCCATAGAGATACGCGAGTGGAGGACCGCACCCGTAACCAGAATCTCTTAGATAGGGAGCGTGACTTGAGTGTATAGATCTATACGGGGCTGACTACCCCACACCTGGCTGCTAGCTACAGCCAAACCGAAAGGTTCAAGGGTGACGAAAGTCATAAGGTGATGTGGACTACTTATTGCCATATCTAGTCTATCGTATGGTTATGGAACTCGCAATTTGGATAACAGAGATTTACTTGATAATAATAATGAATAAAGTATCCAGTTTACTTGTACATATTAGTTTTATATACCTTTTAAAACTAATACATTTCACAAGGACAACCAGGTTTTCAGTATACATCTTTCACATTTCGGATTGGTAACCAACTTTCAGGAAAATATGGGATTTTCCTGGGGAAACATTTGTATATAACCAGATCCGTGTAACAAACCAGATAACTAAACCTTACAATTGACAAGAGTAACCATGTTTTCAGTATACATCTTTCACATTTCGGATTGGTAACCAACTTTTAGGAAATATGGGATTTTCCTGGGGAAACATTTGTATATAACCATATTCATGTAACAAACCAGATAACTAAGCCTTACAATTGATAAGAGTAACCATGTTTTCAGTGTACATCATTTACATTACATTTTAGATTAGTAACCAACTTTTAAGAAAATATGGGATTTTCTTGGTGCGTAACTTTTCAGAAACAGAAAGGAAACAAATACATTATCAGAAAACAAAACCTCTTATGAACTCACCAGCTTTATGCTGATTTTCAAACAACTAGTTTTCTCAGGTCCGCATTTGACAGGTACCCGATGATTCCTTTTGGCGAAGACAGATTACGTAGAAGACATGTCTCGCTTTTGTCTATATATATACATATGTATCACACTTGTAATACTTTTTACTTCAAAACAAATGTAAAAATCTATATATGTAATTTAATGGTTGTTTACTTTGCTTACTATGTACATTGGATTTGATACTCAACGTGGAGTCCGCCCCGGAAACATTTCCGCTTTGGGTTTCGAGGTGTGACAGATTGGTATCAGAGCCCATGTTTATAGTGAACTAAGTATACCAAACCTTACATGGTATAAAACTATAAACACTAAGGGTCCTAAGTGCTCTGAACCAAAAGTATGCTTTAAAATATAAGTATATTTCAAAAAGTATATAAGTATACCCAACCATCGAAATCCGTAACTACAAGTAGAAGAAAACATAAGTAAATGGGTGTTGTACACTGCGGTTAAACCTGAGCAGTTAGGTAGTCGTGTCTAGGATCAATTTAGCCTGGACAACTATATTCATTCGAGACACGGCCAACATGTGCTTGGGAGTGACTGTAGTGTTCAACATGCCTAAAACTTACCCAATACCCAAACAATGAGCCGTCGTCATAGCGAATCATGAAATACTATGGGAGTATTTCTCAAGCCAATCCTTAGTAGAAATCCTCATTCCAACGTTGCTGCTCGATCATTCTTTAGCGATAATTTATCTGCTTTGATAACTCATACCTTCTTTATCGCTTAATAGAATTCAATATCTGTCATATCTTTTGATTCAATTCAGAGGACTTACCATCCTCCCTTTCCTGATCTTTATAAATTAAGATGCCTCCAAGAAAAAGACCCAGTTCAAAGAACAACAATCCTCCTCCGCCACCACCTCCTGCTCAATTTGATCCTGTAATGTTCCAGGCAGCTGTGACTGCCGCTGTAGCAGCTGCTATGTCTCAAATGAACCCTGGTGGTTCAAGAGGTGGTCCTCAGCCTCAAAGCCAAGAAGGTAGCCAGGGACACTGAAAAGACGGTTCCTATAAAGATTTCATGAACGCAAAACCCACATCCTCTGATGGCACTAGAGGTGTCATTTCCCTTTCTAGATGGTTCGAGAAAATCGAATCTATCTATGAAATCTGTGCCTATTCGGAATCTGAAAAAGTAAAGTTCGCAGCCTGTACCTTTACCGATAAAGCCCTGAATTGGTGGAACGGCCGAGTCAAATCCTTGACCCTACCTATAGCCAATGCTATGGGATGGGAAGCCATGAAAGAACTTCTTCTTGCTGAGTACTGCCCTCGGGGTGAAATACAGAAGTTAGAGCACGAGCTCTGGAACCTGAAGATGAAGGGTTCCGATATTGTCGCATATACTTCTAGATTCGATGATCAAGCATTACTCTATCCGAGATTGGTTACCCTGGAGAGTAAAAAGATAGAGAGATTTATTTGGGGGCTGACCCAACCAACAAAAGGAAACATCTTAGCTGCGAAACTGGATACATATGACAGCGCCAAAAGTTTAGCCCAGAACCTGATTGACCACAGTGATGATGTTGAGGAAACAACTGCCACCCCTAAACCGACCAAGAGGAGTGGTGAGAAAAGGAATTTTTGGAAGAAGAAGAAGGGTCAATCTTCTCAAGGATCCTCAAAGAAACAACAGACTGTAGCAATCCATGCTACTACTAACCCTGTTGCAGCTGCTTCTACTGTGGGATCCACAGCTCAAACACCCACTAGTAGGTATGCTGGTAACCTTCCCAGTACGATCTTCACTGACCATAAGAGCCTGCAGCACATCCTTGATCAGAAAGACTTAAACATGAGGCAACGACGATGGGTAGAACTACTCAGCGACTATGAGTGTGAAATCCACTACCATCCCGGCAAGGCCAATGTGGTAGCAGATGCCCATAGCCGAAAGGATAGTTCAAGCCGAAAAGTGAAGACCCTGACGATGACTATCCATTCCCATCTATCCATGCAAATCCGAGAAGCCCAATTAGAAGCCCTCAAACTCGAGAACGTGTCAAGCGAAGCCTTGAGAGGAATGGATAAGAAATTTGAGATCAGAGGTGACGGAGTCTATTGTTTCATGGACCGAATCTGGATTCCAAAGTCCGGAGGATTCAGGGAGATTGTCATGGAGGAAGCACACGAGACTAGATACTCTGTTCACCCAGGTTCGGACAAGATATACTTGGATCTCAAGAAACAATACTGGTGGCCCAACATGAAAGTTGAGATTGCTACATTTGTGGGCAAGTGCTTGACTTGCGCCAAGGTGAAAGTTGAGTACCAGAAACCCTCGGGTCCGCTCCAGCAACCCGAAATACCTGAGTGGAAATGGGAGATGATTTCCATGGACTTCATCACCAAGTTACCCAAGTGTTCGAGTGGGTACGACACTATTTGGGTAATTGTCGATCATTTGACAAAATCCGCTCACTTCATTCCGATCAAAGAGTCATTCAAGATGGAAAGACTCACGCGAATCTACATCCAGGAGGTAGTCCAACTGCACGGTGTGCTTTCGTCCATTATCTCTGACTGAGATAGCAGGTTTACCTCAAGCTTTTGGCAGTCCCTTCAGAAAGCTCTTGGAACTAGGCTAGACATGAGTACAGCTTATCATCCTCAGACTGATGGACAGAGTGGGAGAACTATCGAAACCCTGGAAGACATGCTTAGAGCATGTGTCATTGATTTCGAAGAGTCGTGGGACACACATTTGCCTTTGATCGAGTTCTCATACAACAATAGTTACCACACTAGTATCAAGGCTGCCCCGTTTGAAGCCCTCTGCGGTCGCAAGTGCAGATCCCCTCTGTGTTGGGCCGAGGTAGGTGACACGCAGCTAGCTAAGAGTCAGCTCCCCGACAGTGCCCTCACTGGTCCTGAAATCATCCGTGAAACCACCGAAAAGATCATCCAAATCCGGGAACGATTGAAAGCTTCATGAGATTGCGAATAGAGTTACGCTGATAACCGACAAAAACCTCTGGAGTTCCAGGTTGGAGACCATGTCCTGTTGAAGGTCTCGCCCTGGAAGGGCATGATACGTTTCGGAAAGCGTGGGAAAATTAATCCGAGGTACATTGGACCCTTCAAGATCCTCGGCAGGATCGGTCCGGTAGCTTATAAACTCCGATTACCCCATGAACTTAGTAACATCCATCCGGTATTCCATGTCTCAAATCTCAAGAAGTGTTTATCCGATGAAGCCCTAGTGATCCCTTTAGACGAGTTCGAGATCAATGAAAACTTGAACTTTTTGGAGGAACCAATCGAAATCATGGATCGAGAGATCAAACGCTCGAAACAAAGTCGCATCCCGATAATGAAGGTTCGCTGGAATGCCAAGCGGGGACCGGAATTCACTTGGGAGCATGAAGACTCGATGAAACAGAAGTATCCGCATCTCTTCCTAGATCCATCATTTGTATCTAAATTCTGAATTTCGGGACGAAATTCCCTCTAACGGGTGGATAATGTGACAACCCGAAGTTCGTTTCCAAAATTTTAACCCTTTCCGTTAATAAATTCGTCGTTTTCAAATTCATTTCCGTTTACGCTATTAAATTAAGTCATTTAATTTGAGGTTGCTATTATGACTTAATGGGTGTCCAAACGCATTTAGAACTCATATTAACACCCCATATTAGTAATCGGAATATTTTTAGAATCGACCATATCGGGTTACGGCAACTTAATCGGGTGCGACCAAAAGCCACGTCTAACATCAGTATACGGTAGAATTCCACCGTGTCCCGAACTTGGAACCTATTTAAAGTGGATTAAGCTTCCATTTGAAGTTTTTGCACTCTCTCACTACTCTCTCTCTAACCTCTCTTCTCAATCCAACTTAAGGTCTAAAATCATCCAATTTCAAGCTCCAAAACTGTTGGATTAGTGTCTAAGTCCATAACTATTTTGGTATGTACTTGACCCGATGGTGCATGGTCCTTTTGGGTTGCCTTCACCAAAGCAATTTGATAGGATGAATTATGAAGAGAAAGGATTAAATATGATTTATTAATATATTATGGGAATAATATATTAAAGGAGAAATCATATTGTTTAATTAATATTAGTCAATAATTAATTGGTAATTAGTTTTGTGACTAAAAGAGATTAATTAAACTTAAGGGACTGGAATTGTAATTATAAGATAATTTCAATTTGGGCCATGGATTGCCTTGTATTAAGGAATGGACGAATTCTATGGGGAAGCCCATAAGAAATCGTCCAAGGCCTTAAGGAAAGGGATCCATGGGTTGCTTAGGGCTTAAGCATCCAAATTAGGGTTTCCTTGTTAGATAACCCTAATAGCCTCACTATATATAGAACCCTTAAGGCTCAAAAACGTGGTGAAGCAATCTTCTAGGGTTAGAACACGTTTTGGGCAGCCTCCATCCTCTTTCCTCTTCATCTTCTTGCTTATGGTGGTTGTGAACCAATAGAGGAGTGACATTTGTGACTCTAAGCTTTCTAAAGTCAATACAAGGAGATTTGGGATTGTTATTACTACATAACAATCAAGGTAACATCTTAAACCCATTCTTATGTT
Organism: Lactuca sativa; assembly: GCF_002870075.4. Taxonomy (NCBI): domain Eukaryota; kingdom Viridiplantae; phylum Streptophyta; class Magnoliopsida; order Asterales; family Asteraceae; genus Lactuca; species Lactuca sativa. The sequence continues at coordinate 224,871,086 of NC_056631.2, read as the reverse complement.
AATATGATTACTTGAATGCTAGAATTAGGGTTTATAGTATTGGATAACTTGCATGTATAATAGAGAAACCTAGATCAAAGCATTAGGGTTTGTATGAGTACATAGGATGTTCTTAGGACCAAAACTCATCAGTGGTATCAGAGACAGGTTGGTTTCCATTGTATTGATGCATTGTATGATTGAAAAATTCAATTTTTGTGGTTCTAGAGGCTGGACTCGCTGAGTCCATAGATGAACTCACCGAGTCCATGCTGACTCGACGAGTCCATGCCTGACTCGGCGAGTCGGCTCGTCAGAAAGAGGGAAAACCAGGATTTCTTGCTGTTTTTGCTTAAGGATAGTTGCCTTATCATATTAGATCAATATAAATCCGATTTTATGATATATTTGACTATATTCTTGATCTAATTGAAGATATTTATCAATTAATAAAATATTTGTTTCCCTATGTGATAGTTGATTAATTATTTTGATTAAATTGATAAATTGTTTTGCAAGAAATCATTAAATAAATCAAATATGGATAATTATGTGATTACCTGTTAATTTAGATTATTTGTTATTTGATCCTTGTTGTTATGAAAAGTTTCATATTTTCCCCTTAGGTTTTATAGTTTAAATTTAAACCCAAAAGTTTTGTTGTTTTGAAATTTAAATAGTTGAAACCCTAATGTTTTGAAAAAAGGTTTCAAAACTTGCCCTCAAGTTTTGGAATTTAAATTTTGATTAATAGTTTAATTTTGATGTATATTTAAATTCTAAACCCTAATGTTTTGAAATGTTTCAAAACTTGCCCTCAAGTTTTGGAATTTAAAAGTTGATTAAAAGTTTAATTAGGAATGTTAAATTCTAAAACCCTAGTATTGTTTTGAAAAAGTTCAAATCACACCCTTATGGTTTTATTAATTAATTAAGGTGTATAATTAAAAGAGGTTTAATAAATCCATAAAGTTTTTGGTTTAAAATTTAATTGAATTAAAAGTATAATTGTTAAATTTGACCTCCTAATATTTTAAAAGTGTAAAATACACCCTATACTATATATAACATTAAAAGTCTAACATTATATATATGTATGAGTAAAAGTCAGTCTTACCGTTAGTAGGCCTCATTCACGAAGTTGGTCTATAAGGGGTGTTTAAGGAAATTGCCTATAAAATGGCGATTGAATGGGTATCCACTCTTACCCACTGCACTCTTGACTAGTGGAGGGTCGTTAGCCGAACAGGTAGGATAGGACGAAAACCTTCCATTATAAGTATAATGAATTACAAAAGTAACTAAATGTTTTCATAAAATTCCCAATCTTAGTTACTTAGGAAAAAGTGAATTGATGCAATTCCATGAAATTACACTTCGTGCCCTTGCGAAGACATTAGTGGAGCGTGTGTGGTTTACCGGTACACTAAATGGTTCTAAGCAAAGGTAGCAAAGGGTGACTCAATGTTTGTCATAGTTCGGTGGAGCGTGTGTGGTTTACCGACACATCGAATAGGTGACTGTAACATGTGAGGGCACCATGTAAGTTTGCATGTTTATTCACACCCACTTTGTGATCCTCGGCATCCCAGTCACAAACAAGAGGGGCATATCGAGATTTAAACATGCCATTGAAATGTTCAATGAATCTCAAAGGATCTAGGAGTTTTCATAGATTTAAAACTTAAATTTCTTTTTTGTTTTTCGTGGTGGAAATTAGTGAATCGTCATTCACTTACCTTCAAATGTTCTGCAATTTGGGTTACGACATCCCTCTCCCGAGTTGTAGAATATTGTGTTGGGTCCTAGCCTTAGTATCTCATTTGGGTGATTTACTAAGGACTCAATCAATCAACTAACTTGAATTTGTTTTCTCCCGTTTTGTAGATGTCAAAGTATGACAAGTATGGTCTTCCCAAATCCCATGGAACAAGCATTCCACATGAAGATGATATTCCACGATTCGATTGAGGAACAAGAAATCATGCTTCACTTCCTCCATCTCCTCCAATTATTCTCCCTAACCCACAAGTTCAAAGACTTGAAAAGTTCAAGATCACTTAAGCCCTTTTGGCAAGTAAACATAAAGAAGGAAAGTCGGTGTGTGTACACGTCCTAGGGATGAAGTCACACATTGATAGGTTAAGAATGTTGGGATCCGTTGTCTGTGAGGAAATGGCTGTTGATTGGGTTCTTCAGTCACTTCCTAACTCTTATAGTGAGTTCGTAAGAGAGTACTATATGATGAACCGCGACGTGACCCTTATAGATCTCACCTATATGCTTTTTGCTGCTGAATCAACAATGGTTTGGCGCAATAGAAAAGAAAAGTTGATTGATGGATCTTCCTTCAAGACCTCTATGGATATAGACAATGGCAACGAAGGACATGCTATGATCGAAAAGTTTGATCATAAGAGAAAGGCAATGTCTGAAGTAGTTCCATGTTATGTTCCAAAAGAGTCAATTTACTTTTATTGCCAAGAGAAAGCGCATTGGAGACGAAGCTGCCCCATTTACCTAAGAGATCTAAGAGATGGGAGAGTAGAAACGTATGGCTCTAATATAGGTAAAGTCCATTAAATAACTCTTTTAAGCTTCTATTCTAAATTCTTAATACATAATGTGATAATATTACAATTGATGTTTTTGTAGGATCGAAGAAAAGAAAGGAAGCTTAAGGGAAGAAGTGAGCAGAATCTAACCATGAAGGAATGGATTTTGATCGCATTTCTCGAAGATTAGATTCTTGAGCTACTACTTAGAGTTAGAATTAGATTGCTAAGAAAGATGTATTAGCATAGTTTTTCAATGAATTGCATTGTAAGGACAAATTGTTTCCGCAATAAAATAAATTTTGATTTTATATTATTTATTTATCCTTGCAATGGCGTATATGAAAAATTGATGTTTGAATGTTTATATTATTAGCAATAATGGATTTGGTTCTTATTGTGTTATTTATGGAAAGTCAAGAGTTTACCAAATAGGGAGAGTTTCTCATCGCCCAAGTTTCAATTGGACAGAAACTTGGAATCATGCAACTTGGTTGCATGATGAATGAGGAATTTCATATTTGGAAATTAGACTAATTCATTGATAAAGTGTCAAGTGAAGGACTAGGAGATCGAGTACACAAAGTTGCGTGTTGATCAAGTCCACCATAAGAGTAACAAAGATATTCGTCATGATTTACTAAAAGTTTAGTAAATGTGATTATACTTACAAGATTAAATATAATTCTAAATTGATTGAAAAAGTTAAAATCAATAGCAAAATGAATAAGAAGAATCAAGTAGGCAGAAAGATAAAAGTTTCTCCATTCTAAGAAGAAGGGAGAGTAGCTTTTATGTTTTATGATAAGTCTTAATGATTAAGAACCATATATCAATTGATCCTTTAAGTGAGTCTTAGTACAATTGTATGTTTAAGAAGAGAAATCAAGGATTGGAGAAATGTTTAAATCAAGAAGTCAATCATACTTCGTCCCAAAACAAGTCTTAGAGTTAAGATTGTGACATTGAGTGACAAGAATTAGAAAGGTTTATAACATTCATCAAATGTGGAAAGTTGTGATGTCTTGGATAAGACAAAGACCAACTAGGACCAATTTATGAAGTGTTTTGATAAAAGCTACACTAACTCTTGAATATTTGTTTGTCAAGAAATGGTTATTGACTAGAAAATCTTATATGTCAAGGAGTCAGTGGGAGTCTTAATGGTCTTGAATGGTTTCAAGAACAAATCAAATAAACCTTATTAATCATCACTAGCACACGAGTTGAGGTTTATAACCTATCGTGTTGACATTATTTTGTTTCTGTGCCATTCCAATTAAGTTAATTATGCATGTGAATTCTATGAGTTCTCATTTGAATGCATAAAAGGCAAGGACCTTGATCAATGAAAAGTACATTGATAGGAAAAGGTGAGATGCTTAACTACTTGGAAGACATGGTGGGCAGTTGTGCTGCCATAAGGCAAGAAATCGAGATTAAGAAAGTTCGATCCATATGAGTTTGAATTTGTCGTAAACTTTGGTTTTGACAAATTCACATGGATAGGAACAAATACACCGTTTAAATCTAAGTGTCATAAGATTTCCTCCTTCCTGAAAATGATTGTGAGAAAGTGCTTTCACTAAGAAAGATTTTAAGAAGATAGTGATTGTAAAATTGCATTCTCGAATTCGATTATGGTTACGGTATCCCTTTCCATAATTTGAATTGTGAGGTTTGGCAATTAGTCTTAATTGTTTAGACACACATATGAACTATCTATGGCAAAGGTGTATAAGTTCAAGATGCCTTGATAAAAGATTATCAAAGCATTAAGTATTAGAAACATGGACTTAAGAAATTCAATAGGTATTGTTTTTTTTAAAGTTAGGCTGTTTCTAAATACATGTCGAAGCTAGTGGGAGCATAAGTGTTATGTTTTATAATAATAATCATGATAGTGGGAGCATAAATGTTATGATTGTATGATTATTAAGGCACGTATTGCAAGTTGACAATATTAATTATAGAAAACAAGAGTTATACCTTGCAACGTAGTAAGGGTTGTAAAGTTGCTTTGCTATAATTAAGGGATAGAATATTATGCTTCATTTCAAATCTAAAGGATTAGGTTAAGAAATGTCAATAAATTTAGCCAAAGGTACACAGTGTGTTCTTAAGATTTCGATTATGATTACGGCATTCCTCTTCACAATTCGAATTTTGAGAACATAGCAAATAAAACATTGTGCGTTGTGTCCCATACGCTTCGGGTATAGGATCGATTGCAGATGCTTTAATTTTTGACCATTCTAAAAATTTTCAAATGTCGAGCACATTTAGAGGGAAATGGGACTAGAATTGGTTTTGACTAAAATAATTAAACAACTATCAAAGGGCAATCCAAAGTTTGACGAGGATTGGTCGCTTGTGAGTAGTTGGAAGCATGGTATTGGATGGACCATATCGACATTATTATGAATAGAAAAGATTCTATTGAGAATGAGTTGTCATATGGAAATTATGGAAATGTTTCCATATTGGATGGACCATATCGACATCATTACGAATAGATAAGATTCTATTAAGAATGAGTTGTCATATGGAAAATATGGAAACGTGTCCATATTGGGAATTGAATATTGAAAATATATGTCTAGATTAGAAACTTTTATGCAAAAGGATGTTCAAAGGAATGTACTTTGAGTGAGATACATCATATCTAAGGAATTGTATTATAACAATTTCCGATAGAGGACTTTGTAATATCATTGGCAATAGTCTTTGTGACTTTGGTACAGTGACATTACGAAAGGATCATTGCATAAAATGTTAGAATCTAGCATAGTCTATAAGTAGCAAGAATTTGATATTCTTTCACTTATGGAAAAAGGATTTGGAGTTGTGAAATGAGAATGATTGGGAATGTGCTCAATTTGGTCTATTTCACAAAGTAAGAACCATAGGTAAACATTGTGTGCATGCTAAGAGCATGGGACAAGTGTAATAATTCAAGTAAGAAGTTGATTACGCGAAACGAAAAATAATGAGTAATCGATATGGTGATAAATAAAAGGTGTTTTATTTATACTCAAAGGTTTGAGGCCATATGAGATTAGTATTCTTCTTGTGTTTCACTTTGCATGTTTTGACTTCTTGAATAATTTAATTGGTTAAGAACAGTCAAATTATTCGAACGGGCCACAGTCGTTCATATGTTGGAAGTAGGTATGAATGAAGACTGTCATGAATTGGTGTGTGGATTGTCTAAAAGAGTATTAGACATAAGAAAATGTTTGCTGCAATGTTCATGGGTGCTTATGAATATGATTTGAGCATTGGATTAGACCCACGCTCACTTGGATCACTCCATGAATTGTATCACGAGTGATTGGTGAGACGATAACATCTGATATTCTTGAAACCGAGATGTGTGAGTTGTATCTTGCGAGTCGGTTGCATATTGATAATATGTAAACGCACCAGTAACTTGGTGTCATAAAACATATTGTTGTGTGGATTCGGTGAGTGAGTGCAAGCAAGCATTGTATCAAAGTTTATCCGTTCCTTTTATCCAAAGTAGGATAAAAGCGATATCTTTGGGCCCCTCGATGATTTAGTGATGACAAACGTAAATGCTCGGCCGGGCTAGGGCTAATTTGATTTGTTCAATTAGTCAGTTGTCATAAATCGGGAATCGAGAAATAGTACAAAGAGAACGCTTTGAAATCATATCTCATATGATATCTAGAATGGAGGAATATATGATCCCTTATCTAAAGGACACGCGTATCTGATAGGATCAGAGTTGACAGCGGCTTTAGAAAGCTACGATTGCAGATCCGGATCTGAAGTCATACGCATAATAGTTATTAGACTTATCCAAGTGGGAGACTATTGGATTAGTGTCTAAGTCCATAACTATTTTGGTATGTACTTGACCCGATGGTGCATGGTCCTTTTGGGTTGCCTTCACTAAAGCAACTTGATAGGATGAATTATGAAGAGAAAGGATTAAATATGATTTATTAATATATTATGGGAATAATATATCAAAGGAGAAATCATATTGTTTAATTAATATTAGTCAATAATCAATTGGTAATTAGTTTTGTGACTAAAAGAGATTAATTAAACTTAAGGGACTGGAATTGTAATTATAAGATAATTGCAATTTGGGCCATGGATTGCCTTCTATTAAGGAATGGACGAAATCTATGGGGAACCCCATAAGAAATCGTCCAAGGCCTTAAGGAAAGGGATCCATGGGTTGCTTAGGGCTTAAGCATCCAAATTAGGGTTTCCTTGTTAGATAACCCTAATAGCCTTACTATATATAGAACCATTAAGGCTAAAAAACGTGGTGAAGCAACCTTCTAGGGTTAGAGCACATTTTGGGCAACCTCCATCCTCTCTCCTCTTCATCCTCTTGCTTATGGTGTTTGTGAACCACTAGAGGAGTGACATTTGTGACTCTAAGCTTTCTAAAGTCAATACAAGGAGATTTGGGATTATTATTACTACATAACAATCAAGGTAACATCTTAAACCCATTCTTATGTTAATATGATTACTTGAATGCTAGAATTAGGGTTTATAGTCTTGGATAACTTGCATGTACAATAGAGAAACCTAGATCCAAGCATTAGGGTTTGTATGAGTACATAGGATGTTCTTGGGACCAAAACCCATCAAAAACATCAAGGTAATCACCCTAACTTGTTGTTGAACCTTTTCAGCTTCCAAATCCGAGTTCAAACTCTGATTTAGGACCATATTCATGAGTTTATGGCCCTGGAACATGCTTGGGTTGTAAACACACACAAAGAGGGTTTTTGAGCCTTAAAACCCTTCCAAATCACCTTTGGGGCTTAGATATGACTTAATGGCTTATCAAATCGGACTTAGAACACCTTGAACATCATTTTTGAGGAGTAAACATGAGTTTACTGCCCAAGAACATGCTTGGCCCGTAAACTCATATTAATGGGGAGTAAACTCAAATTCAAGTGTTTAAATGCCACTTAAACATACCAATAGCCTTGGATTAAATTCTAGAACCAACCACAATCGATTTAGGGGCCTTAAACATGATGAAAACCATCCCTTTGAGAGTTCACGGCCGTAAACCCCCCAAGAATGGGTTCCTGGGCCGTAAACTCACAAACACAAGTCAAATGATGCCCTAAATTCACTCTAAGGCTTGTAGAATTGGTTTGAATCACATGCGATTGATCTAGGGCTACAAAATCATGTAAGGAATGGTCACATAGGAGCTTACGGCCGTAAACTCCTAGTTTATATCTGTAAACTCCATTTGGTAATGTTCTTGATGATTAGATCCATTCCTAAGCCTTAGATTAAATCATAGAAACTTTTCCCAAGTGTTATTTGACCATTTGGCACCATAAAACCCTTCATCCATGAGTTCACGGCCATGAACTCATGTGGAGTTGGTATTAGGGCCATAAACTCCCTAAGGAGTTTACTCTTGAAGAGCAAACACATTATCTGAGCCCTATACGTCCGTAGATGTCACCCGGGTCACTCCAAACACTTGATTTGAAGTGTTTTCTTGTATTGGAGTGTATAATCATATCTAATTAGTGATTTAAAGTCTAATTAGATACATTTGTATACCATTTCATATTACATAGGAACCTCGCGCGTTATCAAGCCTCGAACCGACACTTAGCATCCAAACCGTCACGTTTTCTTGCCTGATGAGTTCATACCCCTACCTTTTTCAATGTTTTTCACTGTTTTCAGGGGGAATACAAGCAAAGTACAAGGTATACTTGTACTCAAAACTTGTTTTTACATGTGTTGTGTTTCGTATTACATATGCTTTTAACATTGATAATCAAATCTGATAACATTTTGAACTTGCAGAACACATCATCGTAGTATTTGTGAAAAACGTTATAAAATATTGTAATTTATATTTTCACAAATGGTTTTCCACATTTTATCAGTTAAAAGCATAACATTTGATCTTTGAACATGAAACTTAGTACACAGTTTTTTCCTCGGTAACACTCCACATAGATACGCGAGTGGAGGATCATTGTTTGTAACAGTATCTTTCTGTATTATTACTAGTAAATTTGTTATTCCTATAAATTGGAGACACGGCCTCAGAGAACACTCCACCGAGATACGCAAGTGGAGGACTGCACCCATAACCAAAATCTCTTAGATAGGGAGTGTGACTTGAGTGTATAGAGATATATGGGACTGACTACCCCACACTTGGCTACTAGCTATAGCCGAACCGAAAGGTTCAAGGGTTACGAAAGTCATAAGGTGATGTGGACTACTTATTGCCATATCTAGTCTATTGTATGGTTATGGAACCTTCAATTTGGATAATAGATATTTACTTGATAGTAATAATGAATAAAGTATGTAGTTTACTTGTACATATTAGTTTTATATACGTGTTAAAACTAACACATTCACAAGGACAACCAGGTTTTCAATATACATCATTCACATTTCGGATTGGTAACCAACTTTCAGGACAATATGGGATTTTCCTGGGGAAACATTTGTATATAACTAGATTCGTGTAACAAACCAGATAACTAAACCTTACAATTCACAAGAGTAACCATGTTTTCAGTATACATCTTTCACATTTTGGATTGGTAACCAACTTTTAGGAAATATATGGGATTTTCCTAGGGAAAAATTTGTATATAACCAGATTCGTTGAACAAACCAGATAACAAAACCTTACAATTCACAAGAGTAACCATGTTTTCAGTGTACATCTTTTACATTACATTTCAGATTAGTAACCAACTTTTAAGAAAATATGGGATTTTCTTGGTGCGTAACTTTTTAGAAACAGAAAGCAAACAAATACATTTTCAGAAAACAAAACCGCTTATGAACTCACCAGCTTTATGCTGATTTTCAAACTGCTTGTATTCTCAGGTCCGCATTAGACAGGTACCCGATAATTCCTTTTGGCGAAGACGGATTGCGTAGAAGACACGTCTTACTTTTGTCTATATATATACATATGTATCACACTTTTAATACTTTTTACTTTAAAACAAATGTAAAAATCTATATATGTAATGTAATGGTTGTTTACTTTGCTTACTATGTACATTGTATTTGATACTCAACGTGGAGTCCGCCCCGGAAACGTTTCCGCCTTGGGTTTCGGGGTTTGACATATTATACGAGAACTCCGCCAACGGGAGGTAGGTATCCCAACTACCTTCAAAATCTAAAACGCATGCCCACATCATATCCTCCAGAGTCTGGATGGTCCGCTCGCTCTGGCCATCCGTATGCGGGTGAAAAGCGGTGCTAAAATACAGACGAGTACCCAGCTCATCATGAAACTTCTTCCAAAACCTGGAAGTAAACTGCACGTCTCTGTCTGAAATCACCGAAACTGGCACTCCGTGCCACGCCACCACCTCACTGATATAGATATCGGCCAATTCTCGGTCGAGATGCTCTCCTGAATCGGAATAAAGTGGGTGGTATTGGTCAATGGATCCACGATGACCCATATCGAATCGATTCCCCGCGCGGTCCTGGGAAGCTTCGTGATAAAATCCATCGTAATATCCTCCCATTTCCACAGCGGGATATCCAACGGCTGCATCTTGCCGTGTGGTCTTTGATGCTCGGCCTTGACCTTCCTGCAGGTCAAGCACCGCTCCACGTACCATGCCACATCCCACTTCATGTAGGGCCACCAGTAGTCCAGACGAAGATCCCTATACATCTTCGTCGCCCCGGGATGAAGGGAGAATCGGGATTTGTGCGCCGCCTCTATCAGGACCTGGCGCACGCCTCCATGATAAGGGACCCACACCCTACGGTGAAGAGTCAATAACCCTCGGCTATCATAATCGAAAGAGGAAACCTGCCCCACAATCTGCTCACTCTTCCGATGCTCCTCCTTCATAGCCTCCTGCTGAGCCTCCCGGATCCGCTCCAGAAGCGGAGTCACCACTGTCATCCTAAGACAAATATCCCTGATCGGCGCTGCCTTGCGGCTAAGCGTATCGGCCATGACATTGGCCTTCCCCAGATGGTAAAGGATCTCACAATCATAATCCTTTACCACATCAAGCCACCAACGCTGTCTCATATTCAGATTTGGCTGGTCCATGAGATACCTCAAACTTTTGTGGTCCGTGTAAATCATACAACGAACCCCATAGAGGTAATGGCGCCAAATCTTGAGGGCAAAAACAACAGCCCCCAACTCCAAATCATGCGTCAGGTAGTTCGCCTCATGAGGCTTCAGCTGCCTCGACGCATAGGAGATAACATTCCCCCTCTGCATCATTACCGCGCCCAAACCTGCGATGGATGCATCACAATACACAACAAAATCCTCCATGCCCTCTGGCAGGTCTAAAATTGGCGTCTCGCACAATCTCTGTCTCAATGCCTCGAATGCGGCCTGCTGCTCAGGCCCCCAGTGGTACACCACCGACTTCTTAGTCAGTCGGGTGAGCGGAACGACTATCTTGGAGAAGTCCTGAATGAACCTCCGATAATGGCTTGCCAATCCTAGAAAGCTCCAAATCTCAGATGGAGACCTCGGAACCTCCCAACTCATCACGGCCTCTACCTTGGCCGGATCTACGAAAATCCCATTCTAGTTGACAAGGTGCCCAAGAAACTGCACCTCGCGCAACCAGAACTCACACTTGGAGAACTTAGCATACAAGTTCTCCCTCCTCAAAGTCTCTAGAACCTCCCGCAGAAGCTCCTCATGCTGCTCTCGCGTCTTGGAGTAAACCAAGATATCGTCGATAAACACTATCACAGACCGGTCTAACATCGGTCTACATACACGGTTCATGAGGTCCATGAACGCGGCAGGAGCATTGGTGAGCCCGAAAGGCATCACCACAAACTCATAGTGGCCATAACGCGTCCGAAACGCAGTCTTCTACACATCCTCCTCTCTGACCCTCATCTGATGATACCCTGAACGCAAATCAATCCTGGAGAACCAAGATGCTCCCTGAAGCTGGTTAAAGAGGTCATCAATCCTCGGGAGTGGGTAGCGGTTCTTCACTGTTACCTTGTTCCGCTCCCGATAATCAATACACATCCGATGTGACCCGTCCTTCTTCCTCACAAACAGAATCGGGGCTCCCCATGGTGAACTGCTCGGTCTAATGAAACCCTTGTCTAACAGCTCCTGTAGCTGTGTAGACAACTCTTGCATCTCAGGAGGAGCCAACCGATACGGTGCCTTGGCTATCGGAGCCGCACCGGGAATTAGGTCGATCCTGAATTCCACCTGTCGTCCCGGAGGTATCCCAAGCAACTCCTCGGGGAATACGTCCCCAAACTCCCGTACCATAGGTACATCGTCCACAGTCGCCCAACCCGTTTCCCGGGTATCCATAACATACGCGACATAACCTGCGCAACCCTGCTGAAGGTAACACCTAGCTCTCACTGCTGAACATAAAGCTGGTCCTTGTTGTGGCCTCTCGCCCTGGATCACCAACTCTCCCCCGCTTGCGGTCCTGACCCACACCAACTGCTGTGCGCAGTCGATCACTGCCCCATTAGGGCTGAGCAAATCCATGCCTATAATCACCTTGTTCCCACGCAATGGAATGGGAACCAGGTCTACCAAGTAGCGCTCCTCAAATAACCTCAGCACACAATCTTGAAACACCGTTGATGCCCGCACTAAATGGTCGCCAGCAATCTCTACCTCTAGAGGGCAATCCAACATGCCCGAAGACTCGGAAAATCTCTTGATATGCACAAGAGACACAAATGATCGGGTAGTGCCCGAGTCAAACAATACCAGCACCGGGATGCCGTTCACATGGAACGATCCTAAACAGAGCACATATCAATAACACAATCACAACAAAAAAGATCAGCGGGACTTAATCATACCCATCACCACATCAGGTGTAGCGCGTGCCTCTTCGGCTGTCAGCTGAAATGCTCCGCTCCGCACCACTGGAACCTCTGTCTTGACCTTCCGGCCATCTGTAACCCGTGCCGTCGCTGAGACCGGCGCCGCCGCTAGCACTGCTGCTAACGCTGCTGTCAATCTCAGGCAATTGGCCCTTTATGGCCCCTCTGATTGCAATGGAAGCAAATCAAGTCTGTCATTTGTACCGCAGGGGCGGGGGCAGTATAATCCCTGCCAAAATGCTCGACCTTGCCACACTTATAGCAGCCCGAACCCAACCATGTGCGACAATCTCCCTCGTGTGACCGACTGCATTTGCCACAGCGGTCCCGGCCTGCCTGGCCTTTCGGCCTACCATCAGATCCCTTGGGCTTCTTCCCCGAAGCCCCGGTCATCGGCCCCTCCACTGCCTTCCTCTTCTGGACGTGCTCCAGATCAATCTCCCTCTCCTTAGCCCTGGAAATCATGGAATCCAAGGTAGGGCAAGCTGAAAAACTAACATGCTCTTGAATGTCAGCTCGTAGCATGTCATGGTAGCGGCTCCTCTTCATATCCTCATCACCCGCATACTGGGGCAGCAGCAGTGCCCTCTCCCGAAACTTGGCGGTGATCTCCGCCACAGTCTCCGTAGTCTGCCTCATATCCAAAAACTCCCTGGCCAGCCGTTGAAGCTCCACAGCTGGCGCAAACTCCGCCCTGAATCTGGTCACAAAGTCCGACCAAGTCATAGCCTCAACAGCCGAGGCTCCCAATGAGTCACCAACAGACTCCCACTAATCCCTAGCCCTGTCTCGCAAGCATCCTGCTGCATATCTCACCTTCGACCCCTCTAGGCAGAAGCTCGTCAGCTGCGCAGACTGAATGTCTGCGATCCCTCTCCTAGCAGCAATGGGGTCCTTCACCCCATGGAAATCCGGCGCACCACTTCCATGAAAGTCCTTAAAGGACAGTGTGCGCGTACCCACTTGGCCAGACACCATATCACTCCTGAATGACCGGAGACGATCCTCCATCAGCTCAACAATCCCCTCCTTGATCGACCCAAAGATGATAGGGGTCGACTCAAGGATGCCTCTCGTCATCTCAGACGCGATGAACTCGTGTAGCCCGTCATCAACCTGCTCGGATCCCGAACCTAAGCCTGATACTGATCCTGATCCGGAACCTCCTGCTCCAAGTCGTGTAATCACCATACTAAAAATACACACATAAAGGTCAGGATCATACATATACTCAAGAGATCTAACACACTCTCCAAGGTTCCCGATTTCATCTAGGCCCTCCTTGGTTCGAGTACGGGTCCTCTGCTTTCAATAGTATGGGCCCATACTACCTTCCACATATACCCGTGCTTTCCTCAAGGATTGCTTTGACTTCACCAGGTCCCTTTACCGATACCCCTTTCCACTAACCTCATCCTAGGCTTCCCTAGGGCACTCTCCGACCTACTCTCCACTATCAACTGCACAGGAGCCCCTACCATTTCCCCCTAAATAACTTGCAGGTACTGTTACATATCCGCTCCTTAGTTAGTTGGAAATAGCCAGAACCCCCCCCCCCCCCCCATAGCACAAAGCAAGCAGCATTTGTGCATCGAGTAACCAATCAGGCATAACCTATTCAGGCCATCCTAGTGCTGACTAAACGGTGCTAGCATACAACTTATACAATAGGCATATAAGGCATCCTCCTAGAGCCTTAGCCCTAACTAACTTGCAATTATCAGAATCATATATCAGGCACACAAGGCATCTTCCTAGATCCTTAGTCCTATTCTAGCATGTGATTCTGAATCAAACCCATAAAGCATAACATAACATGTATGGGTATCTTGGGTAAAACTTACTTGAGCCCGGCCGGTCGCTTGCATCACACACCTTGTCTTTCGTAAAATCCTTCCGTTTAGATTGTTAGGAAACCATTTTATTGTAAAAATCTTTTAGCCCCTTAGTTTGAGTCCAGACACCCCGAGGGCGTGTCTGAATCCCTCAAACCGGGGCTCTGATACCAACTTGTAACGTCCCAAAATTCGAGTCCAAAAATTTCATTTTTAAATTAAGTTGTTCATAAAACAATCACTAGAAAATATTGAATCAACACGCTATCTCAAAAAATCAAGTATCATGTTTCAAACCCACACCATAAGCAAGTAACATATCAGAGTAAAATCCCAGAAAACACCGTGCGGAAAATCAAATGTGTGTGTGATGCCATGCTACGCCGCCGGCTCCTTCCCCTTAGATGAAGAGGTACCTGAAACCAAAAACTGAAACCATAAGCACAAAGCTTAGTGAGTTCCTCCATCATACCACATACCATACAATACCATCGGTATCTTTCAACCGGTAATCAACATCGGTATCTTTCAACCGGTAATCATCATCGGCATCTTTCAACCGATAATCATCATCAGTATATTTCAACCGGTAATCGTTATCGGTATCTTTCAACCGGTAACTGGGGACTATTCCACCCCCTACCACTAGCATACAATAGCATGATATAAGCACACAGTCAGACATATCCGAGTACTGACCTACCCCTTGGTTCTAAGGACCACTATCAGGGAAACTATCCCTATCATGTAACATATCATACAGATATAACTCATAACCAAACGCATACCAGACCAAGATAAATTATCACAAAGACATTGATCTTCTAAATGCTCCTCGATGGTGGGCCAACATTATGGCCTTAGACCCACCCCTACTGGAAGGTAACTCACCTCGTAGCTGCTGAACTGTGCGGGAATCCTCTGGCTATAATACCCACAAAACACTTAGTCAGAAACTAACATCTACCCTTAGGGTAAAATGACCATTTTACCCCTTGACCAAGTCAAAGTCAAAGTCAACTTCCAGTTGACCTGACTCCCCGAGTTGGCTCGCCAACACGCCGAGTCCCTATCCTTCCATCAGACCTCATACCCGTCTGTACTCGTCGAGTTAGGTGATGTCTCGACGAGTTCTCCTTCTAAATGAACACCGACTGAATCCACATCCGACTTGCTGAGTTGTATGAACAACTCGTCGAGTTCATCATCAACTGATACTCATGTCCTGCCCTGACTCGCCGAGTTGTATGAACAACTCGTCGAGTTACTCTTCATCCGATGAACACGTTCTATCCTTGACTCGCCGAGTTAATGAACAACTCTCCGAGTTCTATGAAGATTGACTTGGACTCGCCGAGTCCGTTCATGCACTCGCCGAGTACCATGAATTCCCAAAACACTTTGCTTAGTCCAGAACGTTGGGTCACTCCCCGGGACTACTAAAACCCTTCCACACTCGACTGGTCCTTATGAACCTCACTGATATGGGACCAAAACCCTTGCACTCGCTGAGTCCATGAATGGACTCGCCGAGTCCAGGAATGGAATCGCCGAGTCGATCACATCCCTTACTAGGAGCTTTGATTTCTAATGTACAACACTTAACCAAATGATAGATCCAGGCCCCTAAACTCGATCTAGCACGTAAAGTTACAAAATTTACGTGCATGTATGAGACTTTTGAGCTTAAAAGGCTCTAAGATGGTTCTTTTGTTGCATGGGCCTTCCTTAAGTGCAAAAGCATCCCAAATCTAACTTGTGACTCCAAAAATGACATGACCCAGAAGCTCAAACACCCAACCATGTTTCCAAACATGGTTGGCCACCAAAAATGGCTTGTAAAAGCCCTAAATCACCCCAAAGAGGGATCTAACAAATGAATGAGCAAGGTTTAGACTTTATACCTTCTGTAGACTGCAAATGGTGAACCAAACTCGAATCCTTCAGTCTCCTCTTGATCCTCCTCTGCTCTTCCTTCTTCCTTGAGGTCAAAACTCACAAGAATCACTTAAAAAGCCTTGGATTTCCTCAAAAACGGCTAGGTTTTGCTATGAGAAGTGTTTGGGAGCATAAAGGGGGGAAAGGAGGCTGCATAAGGTCGTTTAAATAGGGTGCAAACCCCTGGATTAGGGTTTTTGTCCAAACAGTGGCTACTCGCGGAGTCCGGGACCCGACTCGCCAAGTCCGCAGCTTAAACCCCGCGCCTCATCCCACTCCTACTCGGCGAGTTAGTCCTTCGACTCGCCGAGTCCAAGGCTAAAATGAAAAAATAAATCAAGATTTAATAACGTAATACATACCAAGAACCAGGTGCTACAATTTAGCTATAGAGGTGGCTTAAACAGCTGATGACTTGCACTGGAATGGCCTTCTTCTCCACCAATTTCATGTTACAGTCCTCCCAAGAAGATGACCATCATTCCCCTACCTCTCTCATTCCTATTCTCCTACCTTGCACCACCACTCAATATTTCAGTGGTAATTAAACTGTCTCTCTCTCTCTCATATCATGATGCAAGGATGACTTGTATCATACAACTCATTGATGCATTAGGGTTTCAGTTTGAACTCGATATATTCCATTCGCAGGCACCAAATCCAAATGGGTTTGAAGAAAGTTTGAATCTTTATGAATAGATCGTTATTTTGACGCATGGATGGATGTGATCAAGAAGGGAATATGAATGGAGAAGATGATCTGTCTGATGACGGATCGCAACTGCTTGCAGGAGAGAAAAAGTGGAGACTAAACATGGAACAAGTGAAGACACTTGAGAGGAACTTTGAGTTAGGAAATAAGCTTGAACCTGAGAGAAAAATGCAGCTTGCAAGAGCACTTGGACTTCAACGAAGACAGAGTGCCATTTGATTTCAAAATAGAAGGGCTAGATGGAAGACCAAACAGTTGGAAAAAGATTATGACGCCCTCAAGAGATAGTTTGAAGCTGTTAAAGCAGAGAATGATTCCCTCCAATCTCAAAATCACAAACTTCATGCTGAGGTAAGTTATGTTATGCTGACTTCACTGGACATATCAAGACTAATATTTGAGTTCATAACGTTTAGGTTATTGATCTTTTTATTGTCACCATTGAATAAGCTTAGATCGAGTTGAATTATATTCATAATATTAACCAATCGTCCGTATTTATACAATAAGAAACAATAGCAACAATGACTTACTTGAGTTTCATCTTCTGTATTAGCCCAATTACTTGATTTTGGCTTCTCCATTGTTACCCAGTAAGCAACAATCGAATTTTGATTTTGGCTTCTCCAATGTCGATTATTGATCGTGATTTACTAAGCCCCAAGCAAAACCGATCGTCCCTATTTTCCTCTGTGTGGTGATCGAATTTGTTTAGACTTTACCCAACAAGCTGATGGGTTTTGGCCATATGAACATTCCTATGTGCACATACAAACCCTAATGCTTGGATCTAGGTTTCTCTAATTGAACATGCATTGAATCCAAGACTTCTAATGACAATTCTAGTATAATAACATAAGAAATCAGATTTAGATGATTACCTTGAATCACTTGCTTGAATCTTCTTGTCCTTGAAGCTTTAGAGTCACAAGTGTCACTCCTCTAATGGCTTACAAACACAAACTAGCAAGAGGATGATTATAGAGAGAGGAGAGAGGAGCTAGAAATCGGCCAGGGTTCTTCCAAAGGCAAGAGTGCCGATTTCCTTGACCCCTTGGGTCTATTTATACTTGTAAGGCTCCTAATGTTTCACCCTTAAACCCTAATTGGATAACTTAGGACCTAAGCAATCCAATACCCTAATGATAAGCCTTGGACGATTTCAAGGTCTATCCTAAGCCCCAAAACCGTCCCCCGCTATCCATAAGGAATTATAGCCCAAAGTACAACTATCATACAATTGACAGTTTATGCCCCTTTATTCAATTAATCTCTTTAAGTCACCAAATTAATTCCTAATTAATTTATGACTTATATTAATCAAATAATAATATTATTATTCCTTATATTATTCTCATAATATATTAATAATATCTCTTCTCTCATTACAAATCATCCTGTCAAGTTTCTATGGTGAAGGCAACCCAAAAGGACCATGCACAACCGGGTCAAATACTTGCCTAATATTGTTGCAGCCTTAGACACTATTCCAACACAAGCAACAATAGATTTTTGCACTTGCCGATGTTTGCACTTGCTGTTTTGTGTTTAGGTTAATCTAGGAATAGATTTTGAATTTAGGATATATCAATATACAGTCAATTAGATAGTATTTTGAAAATAGATTATGCATGGATCGACTCTTACACTTCCTAGCCGGTTCTGGTTTTATAACCGGTTTTTTTAGAACCGAACCGGTGGTAGACCTGGAACCGGTTTTGACATAAGTGAAGAACCAATAACTGAACCGCTCTACTAATTTATGTCCGGTTCCGGCGGTTCAAAAGCTCATCCCTATATATATATATATATATATATATATATATATATATATATATATATATATATATATATATATATATATATATATATATATATATATTAATCATATAATATTAAAAAGTATAAGGTTGAATTTTAAACTTGTAAAATTCTAGGGTTTGAAATTTAAATAGTTCAAATTAAACATTTTAATCATAAAATTTAAATTTCAAAACTTGAGGGTAAGTTTTGAACATTTTCAAAACACAAAGATCAAATAGCAAATAATTTTCAATTAAACATTTAATTTAATAATTATCTAAATTTGACCTAGTCAATATTACTTGCAAGATAATTTAGCAATTAATTTAAATAATGAAGTATTATCAAATTAGGAAATTATTATTTAAACAATTGGTAATTATCTTTTGTTTTGATGAGGATATTGATTGAAAAGTGATAAGATTCGGATTTTATTAGACTAAAACAATTTAGGTAATTATTCTTAAGCAAAACAGCAAGAAATCCCGAAATTCCCTCTGTCTGACGCTCTGACTCGCCGAGTTCCCATATGGACTCGTCGAGTGCATCCTACTCTTCGAGTCCACAATGGGACTCGTCGAGTTCATCAGGCAGAGAGCAAGAAAATTCGATTTTAAGCAAGAATCAAAACACAAAGCATCAAATTCAAGAGAAGCCAAACCTAGGCTCTGATACCACTGATGGGTTTGAGCCATAAGAACATTCCTATGTGCACATACAAACTCTAATGCTTGGATCTAGGTTTCTCTAATGAACATGCTTTTCATCCAAGACTTGCAAACCCTGATCTATGATTTATAATTCGAAATTAATATTACAAAGTAGATCTAGATAATTACCTCTTTCTTGAAAGCTTGAATCTTATTATCCTTGGAGCTTAGAGTCACAATTGTCACTCTTTTAATGGCTTACAAACACCAAGAAGCTAGAGGATGATATGGAGAGAGGTTGAGGACACAAAATCGGCTCGAAGAACTCCTTGGGGTTCTGGTAGCCGATTTCTGTAGCCCCTAGGTCCTTTAAATACTTGAGCTACTAGGGTTACAGCCTGAAACCCTAATTATATTACTTAGGCCTTAAGCAATCCAAGGATCCTTCTAGATTAGGGCTTGGACGAATTCAAGGAGCCCATACACCTTAATTTCTTCCACCTATGTGTTGGATTAATGTCTAAGTCCATAACTATAATTGGTAAGACTTGACCCGACCCGGCATGGTCCATTTGGGTTGCATGGCATCATGCACTTGGATAGACTATAATGAGAGAAATAAGACACTTATGGTTATTAATATATTATAAGTTCTAGTATATTAATAATAAGAATAATAAGATTATTTAATTAGTATTGATCAAGAATTAATCTAGGATTAATTAAGTGATCAAAAGAAAACTAATTAAATATATGGGTTGATTGTGTAAATCATCCATACTTGTATAGTGGGCTAATGCTCCATGGACAATCAAGTTGGGCTAAAACCCATAGGATGGTCCATGGATGCTCCATGGTGTATTTGTACCCATGGATCATGGAAATGAAAGGCGATGTCAATTAGGGTTTACATGGTGTAACCCTAACTATATAAGCATCATATTATTCACAAAAATCGGCCACTAGAGAGAGTAAAATAAGGGCTAGCCGATTTCATGAAGTGTAGATTTCTCTCAAGTTATTCCAAGTGTATTTGGTGTTGTGTGAACCATTTGAGGTGTCACACTTGGGGCAATAGGCACTCAAGCTTCATGAAGACTTTCTACATCAAAGAGGTATGTATTCTATCTTGTTACATTCATTGTTTTGTATGCTAGATTAAGATAATACCTTGGAAGTTCTTATTTGCATGTATAATAAACAAAACATAGATCCAAGGTATTTAGGGTTGCATGTACACTCAGGAGTGTTAGAATGCTCAAAACCCAACAGTGGTATCAGAGCCTAGGCTTGTTTTCTTGTTATACTTGCAAAAAAAGCTGTAAAAACGAGTTTTGATGCTGTCTGCCCAGCAGACTCGCCGAGTCCAAGGCAAAAAGCATCCAACTCGCCGAGTTGGTTCGTGCACTCGACGAGTTGGACCCCCAGACAACATAAATTCGACTTTTTTGGCTGGAATTGGACTAGGAACATTACCCTAAGATGTTTTTGAACTTATAAACTTGTTTTTGATGTGGTAATGTTCATGCTAATCCAATTTCAAATATAATTGTCAATAGATTCATGTTTTGTATTAGTTTAAGGTTTAGACTAATTACATGAAATAGTTTGATTTGAATTATCTTGTTCTTATGAGTTGCTTAGATTAATAGAAAGTTGAGTGAAATAGTTGTTTTCAATCCAAATTAATCTAAGAGTTGATTCTAAAATGTGTTTTTGTAACTTGTCCTCAAGTTATATGAAAAGTCACATTTAAGTTTCATAAAACTCATAAAAGTTGGCAAAGGTTACAAAAATGAAGAGTCTAGGTCTAATTAAATGGTTTTATGACTCCATAATTTGTCCTCAAGTTATGGAGGACCAAGAGTCTCTTCATTAAATAATAAATAAAAAAAAGTGTAACCTTAATTAATTCCATAAGTTATAAAATAAAGAAAAGTTAATTCTTTTATTAGTTTAAAGTCTTCCATAACTTGTCCTCAAGTTATAGAACTTGAAGAGTTTTTGGATTAAAACTACTTTAAACACATAAGTTATGGAATTAATTAGTTTTGAATAGTTTCAAAACTTGCCCTCAAGTTTTGGAATTTGAAAAGTTTTCACTTATGAATACTTTAATTCCAAGTTAGCCTTTAGAATTTTAAAGAGTTAAAATTCAACCCTTATACTTTATAATATTATAAGTTAATAATATATATATATATATATGTATAAGAGTACAGTCAGTCTCACCGCTAGTACGCCTCATTCACGAATCCGGTCTATAAGGTGGGTATAAGGTTGTTGCCTATAAAATGGCAACTTAATGGGTGTCCACTCTCACCCACCGCTTACTTGACTGGTGGAGGGTCGTTAGCCGAACGGGTTTGACAGGACTATAATTCTCCCTTCATTAAAAGTATTAATGATAAATACTAAGTAACTAAACTCTTAATAATACCCAATCTTAGTTACTTAGGAAAATGTGCATAAGGTGTTAATCCATGAAATTACACTTTGCACTTTATTTAAGTCGGTTAGTGGAGCGTGTGTGGTTAACCGGCACACTAACTTGTATTTAACAAGGTAGGCAAAGGGTAACTTAATGTTTATCATAGTATCGATGGAGCGTGTGTGGTTAACCGACACATCGATTGAGGGGTAAACACTTAAGGGTACCAAGTAATTTGCATGGTTACTTCACACCTTGTTTTGTGATCCTCGGCATCCCAGTCACAAAACCTGAAGGGCACACTTGAGATTGAAACATGCCATTGAACAGTTCAATGAATCTCAAAAGATCTAGGAGTTTCAAAACCAATTAAAACCTAATAATACATTTCGTTTATCTTGGTGGAATTTGGTGAATCGTCATTCACCTACCTTCAAATATTTTATAGCTTGGATTACGGTATACCTCTTCTAAGTTATAAAATAGTTTGTTGGGTCCTAGCCTTAATATTTCATATTGGGTGTCATATTAAGGACTTAAGATCAACTATCTTGAATATCTCCCAAAAGATGTCTGGTTTAGACATTTATGATCTTCCCAAATCTCTTGAAACAAGCTTTCCTAAATGAAGATGATGTCCCTTGGAAATCATAATTCATTCACCTCCTCTAATTATTCTCCCCAACCCACAAGTTCTTGAAAAGTTTAAGGTCACTCAAGCCCTATTAGCAAGGCAAGGTCTAGGTGTGATCACATCTTGGAGATGTAGTCACATATTGACAAGCCGGGAGAGTTGGGTGTCAAAGTCTTGAGAAAGTTGGTGGTTCAATCACTTTCTAAGTCACATAGTGAGTTCCTTTGGGACACCTATGAAACAGACTATGACAAGACCCTTAATGATCTTATCTATTTGTTAAGATCAACTTCCTTAAAACTTTATGGACATTGAAAATGATGACATTGGATATCCAGAAAAGCACTCTCTTCCCAGTGGAAAGGGATCGGCCATAGTCAACTGGGTTGACCAAATGGTAAAGAGAAAAGCTAAGTATGTGATAGTCCCATGTACCATTACCAAAGGGTCCATATGTTTATATTGCCAAAGGAAGGGGCATTGGTTGTGAATCTGCCAATTTACCTAAGGGTGTTAAAGTCAATAAGCTTGACTCTACTTTAGGTAAAGTCCATTATCTAACTCTGCTAAGTTTCTATTCTGAGATTCTTATTACATGATGTGACTGGGTCACATGTTGATGTTTTAAGAATCAAAGAAAAAGTGAAGGAACTTAAAGAAAGAATATGTTGAATCTGATCGCATAAGATGGATTTCTATCGCGTAGTTTGAAGATCGGATTCTTGAGCTGCTTCTTAGGAGTTATGAGATATTGCTTAGGAATAGATAACAACAAGTTTTCATATGGATTGTAAGGATAAGTTTTTACGCAAAGTTTTAAAATAAAAGAAAATTTTAGATTTTATTTATTTTAAAATATCCTTACAATGGCATTTGAGGAAAAATTGTTGCTTATATGATTCCATTAATAGCATGAGTGGAAATATGAAATTGATCTTTCATTTGTGGTAATGTCTAAATTTACCAAATAAGGAAAGATTCTCATCACCCAAGTTTTAGTTGGATAGAAACTTGGAATCATGCAAGTTGTATAGCATGATGAATGAGAACTTTCAAGTATTGGAAAATTAAGACAAATTACTTGTTCACATGGATGTGTGAGTCAAGTGAAGGACTAATGGATCGAGTACACATTCTTGTGCACTGGTCAAGTCCACCACAAAAGATTGATAAGACTATTCGTCATAGTTTACTAAAGCTCAGTAAATATGATTATACTTACAAGCTTAAGTGTAACTCTGAGACATTGGAAAAGGTTCCAATGTATGGCAGAGCGAATAAGAAGAATCAAATTAGGCAGAAAGATAAAATTTTCTCAAATCTGAAAAGATGGGAGAGTACTTTAGTATCAGTTTTGTGATCATCTTAATGATTAAGAAACCATATCACAATTAGTTCTCTAAGGAAGAGGAATCTTGAATTGTTGAAATGGTTAAATCTAGAAGATGAGTCATACTTCGTTCCAATATAAGTCTTAGAGTCATACTCCAAGATTGTAACTTGAGTGACATGTCTTAAAGAAGGTTTAAAACACTTGTCAAATGTAAGAGTAAAATTTTTCTACTCTTGTACATTTGAAATTGGTAAGTTGTGATGTTTTAGATAAAACAAAGACCAACTTAGGCCAATTGTGTGAAGTGTTTGTCTTGATTAGAATCCGCACTATCTTTTGGATGTTTGACAAGGGAGTCTTATAGGTCAAGAGGATAGTGGGAGTCTTAAAGGTATTGAAAGTCTCAAGAACTAATCAAGAATAAAACCTGAAGTTCTTCACTAGCACACGACTTGAGGTTTATAACATATCGTGTTGACATATTCTGTGCCCATTCCAGTTAAAGTATGCTTTGCATATGAGTTCTTAGAGTTCTCAATGTGTTGCACAACAACTTGGAAGCAATGGCAGGCCCTTGGGCTACCAGGTGGCAAGAAGTTAAGATTGAGTTCAGTCCATAGGAGTTTGGATTTGTCATTATCGGCATCTTTCAACCGATAATCATCATCAGTATCTTTCAACCGGTAATCGTTATCGGTATCTTTCAACCGGTAACTGGGGACTATTCCACCCCCTACCACTAGCATACAATAGCATGATATAAGCACACAGTCAGACATATCCGAGTACTGACCTACCCCTTGGTTCTAAGGACCACTATCAGGGAAACTATCCCTATCATGTAACATATCATACAGATATAACTCATAACCAAACGCATACCAGACCAAGATAAATTATCACAAAGACAATGATCTTCTAAATGCTCCTCGATGGTGGGCCGACATTATGGCCTTAGACCCACCCCTACTGGAAGGTAACTCACCTCGTAGCTGCTGAACTGTGCAGGAATCCTTTGGCTATAATTCCCACAAAACACTTAGTCAGAAACTAACATCTACCCTTAGGGTAAAATGACCATTTTACCCCTTGACCAAGTCAAAGTCAAAGTCAACTTCAAGTTGACCTGACTCCCCGAGTTGGCTCGCCAACACGCCGAGTCCCTATCCTTCCATCAGACCTCATACCCGTCTCTACTCGCCGAGTTAGGTGATGTCTCGACGAGTTTTCCTTCTAAATGAACACCGACTGAATCCACATCCGACTTGCTGAGTTGTATGAACAACTCGTCGAGTTCATCATCAACTGATACTCATGTCCTGCCCTGACTCGCCGAGTTGTATGAACAACTCGTCGAGTTACTCTTCATCCTATGAACACGTTCTATCCTCGACTCGCCGAGTTAATGAACAACTCTCCGAGTTCTATGAAGATTGACTTGGACTCGCCGAGTCCGTTCATGCACTCGCCGAGTACCATGAATTCCCAGAACACTTTGCTTAGTCCAGAACGTTGGGTCACCCCCCGGGACTCATAAAACCCTTCCACACTCGACTGGTCCTTATGAACCTCACTGATATGGGACCAAAACCCTTGCACTCGCCGAGTCCAGGAATGGAATCGCCGAGTCGATCACATCCCTTACTAGGAGCTTTGATTTCTAATGTACAACACTTAACCAAATGATAGATCCAGGCCCCTAAACTCGATCTAGCACCTAAAGTTACAAAATTTACGTGCATGTATGAGACTTTTGAGCTTAAAAGGCTCTAAGATGGTTCTTTTGTTGCATGGGCCTTCCTTAAGTGCAAAAGCATCCCAAATCTAACTTGTGACTCCAAAAATGACATGACCCAGAAGCTCAAACACCCAACCATGTTTCAAAACATGGTTGGCCACCAAAAATGGCTTGTAAAAGCCCTAAATCACCCCAAAGAGGGATCTAACAAATGAATGAGCAAGGTTTAGACTTTATACCTTCTGTAGACTGCAAATGGTGAACCAAACTCGAATCCTTCAGTCTCCTCTTGATCCTCCTCTGCTCTTCCTTCTTCCTTGAGGTCAAAACTCACAAGAATCACTTAAAAAGCCTTGGATTTCCTCAAAAACGGCTAGGTTTTGCTATGAGAAGTGTTTGGGAGCATAAAGGGGGGAAAGGAGGCTGCATAAGGTCGTTTAAATAGGGTGCAAACCCCTGGATTAGGGTTTTTGTCCAAACAGTGGCTACTCGCGGAGTCCGGGACCCGACTCGCCAAGTCCGCAGCTTAAACCCCGCGCCTCATCCCACTCCTACTCGGCGAGTTAGTCCTTCGACTCGCCGAGTCCAAGGCTAAAATGAAAAAATAAATCAAGATTTAATAACGTAATACATACCAAGAACCAGGTGCTACAATTTAGCTATAGAGGTGGCTTAAACAGCTGATGACTTGCACTGGAATGGCCTTCTTCTCCACCAATTTCATGTTACAGTCCTCCCAAGAAGATGACCATCATTCCCCTACCTCTCTCATTCCTATTCTCCTACCTTGCACCACCACTCAATATTTCAGTGGTAATTAAACTCTCTCTCTCTCTCTCATATCATGATGCAAGGATGACTTGTATCATACAACTCATTGATGCATTAGGGTTTCAGTTTGAACTCGATATATTCCATTCGCAGGCACCAAATCCAAATGGGTTTGAAGAAAGTTTGAATCTTTATGAATAGATCGTTATTTTGACGCATGGATGGATGTGATCAAGAAGGGAATATGAATGGAGAAGATGATCTGTCTGATGACGGATCGCAACTGCTTGCAGGAGAGAAAAAGTGGAGACTAAACATGGAACAAGTGAAGACACTTGAGAGGAACTTTGAGTTAGGAAATAAGCTTGAACCTGAGAGAAAAATGCAGCTTGCAAGAGCACTTGGACTTCAACGAAGACAGAGTGCCATTTGATTTCAAAATAGAAGGGCTAGATGGAAGACCAAACAGTTGGAAAAAGATTATGACGCCCTCAAGAGATAGTTTGAAGCTGTTAAAGCAGAGAATGATTCCCTCCAATCTCAAAATCACAAACTTCATGCTGAGGGAAGTTATGTTATGCTGACTTCACTGGACATATCAAGACTAATATTTGAGTTCATAACGTTTAGGTTATTGATCTTTTTATTGTCACCATTGAATAAGCTTAGATCGAGTTGAATTATATTCATAATATTAACCAATCGTCCGTATTTATACAATAAGAAACAATAGCAACAATGACTTACTTGAGTTTCATCTTCTGTATTAGCCCAATTACTTGATTTTGGCTTCTCCATTGTTACCCAGTAAGCAACAATCAATTTTTGATTTTGGCTTCTCCAATGTCGATTATCGATCGTGATTTACTAAGCCCCAAGCAAAACCGATCGTCCCTATTTTCCTCTGTGTGGTGATCGAATTTGATTAGACTTTACCCAACAAGCTGATGGGTTTTGGCCATATGAACATTCCTATGTGCACATACAAACCCTAATGCTTGGATCTAGGTTTCTCTAATTGAACATGCATTGAATCCAAGACTTCTAATGACAATTCTAGTATAATAACATAAGAAATCAGATTTAGATGATTACCTTGAATCACTTGCTTGAATCTTCTTGTCCTTGGAGCTTTAGAGTCACAGGTGTCACTCCTCTAATGGCTTACAAACACAAACTAGCAAGAGGATGATTATAGATAGAGGAGAGAGGAGCTAGAAATCGGCCAGGGTTCTTCCAAAGGCAAGAGTGCCGATTTCCTTGACCCCTTGGGTCTATTTATACTTGTAAGGCTCCTAAGGTTTCACCCTTAAACCCTAATTGGATAACTTAGGACCTAAGCAATCCAATACCCTAATGATAAGCCTTGGACGATTTCAAGGTCTATCCTAAGCCCCAAAACCGTCCCCCGCTATCCATAAGGAATTATAGCCCAAAGTACAACTATCATACAATTGACAGTTTATGCCCCTTTATTCAATTAATCTCTTTAAGTCACCAAATTAATTCCTAATTAATTTATGACTTATATTAATCAAATAATAATATTATTATTCCTTATATTATTCTCATAATATATTAATAATATCTCTTCTCTCATTACAAATCATCATGTCAAGTTTCTATGGTGAAGGCAACCCAAAAGGACCATGCACAACCGGGTCAAATACTTGCCTAATATAGTTGCAGCCTTAGACACTATTCCAACACAAGCAACAATTGATTTTTGCACTTGCCGATGTTTGCACTTGCCGTTTTGTGTTTAGGTTAATCAAGGAATAGATTTTGAATTTAGGATATATCAATATACAGTCAATTAGATAGTATTTTGAAAATAGATTATGCATGGATCGACTCTTACACTTCCTAGCCGGTTCTGGTTTTATAACCGGTTTGTTTAGAACCGAACCGGTGGTAGACCCGGAACCGGTTTTGACATATGTCAAGAACCAATAACTGAACCGCTCTACTAATTTATGTCCGGTTCCGGCGGTTCAAAAGCTAATCCCTATATATATATATATATATATATATATATATATATATATATATATATATATATATATATATATATATATATATATTAATCATATAATATTAAAAAATATAAGGTTGAATTTTAAACTTGTAAAATTCTAGGGTTTGAAATTTAAATAGTTCAAATTAAACATTTTAATCATAAAATTTAAATTTCAAAACTTGAGGGTAAGTTTTGAACATTTTCAAAACACAAAGATCAAATAGCAAATAATTTTCAATTAAACATTTAATTTAATAATTATCTAAATTTGACCTAGTCAATATTACTTGCAAGATAATTTAGCAATTAATTTAAATAATGAAGTATTATCAAATTAGGAAATTATTATTTAAACAATTGGTAATTATCATTTGTTTTGATGAGGATATTGATTGAAAAGTGATAAAATTCGGATTTTATTAGACTAAAACAATTTAGGTAATTATTCTTAAGCAAAACAACTAGAAATCCCGAAATTCCCTCTGTCTGACGCTCTAGCTCGCCGAGTCCCCATAAGGACTCGTCGAGTGCAGCCTACTCTTCGAGTCCACAATGGGACTCGTCGAGTTCATCAGGTAGAGAGCAAGAAAATTCGATTTTAAGCAAGAATCAAAACACAAAGCATCAAATTCAAGAGAAGCCAAACCTAGGCTCTAATACCACTGATGGGTTTGAGCCATAAGAACATTCCTATGTGCACATACAAACTCTAATGCTTGGATCTAGGTTTCTCTAATGAACATGCTTTTCATCCAAGACTTGCAAACCCTGATCTATGATTTATAATTCGAAATTAATATTACAAAGTAGATCTAGATAATTACCTCTTTCTTGAAAGCTTGAATCTTATTATCCTTGGAGCTTAGAGTCACAATTGTCACTCTTTTAATGGCTTACAAACACCAAGAAGCAAGAGGTTGATATGGAGAGAGGTTGAGGACACAAAATCGGCTCTAAGAACTCCTTGGGGTTCTGGTAGCCGATTTCTGTAGCCCCTAGGTCCTTTAAATACTTGAGCTACTAGGGTTACAGCCTGAAACCCTAATTATATTACTTAGGCCTTAAGCAATCCAAGGATCCTTCTAGATTAGGGCTTGGACGAATTCAAGGAGCCCATACACCTTAATTTCTTCCACCTATGTGTTGGATTCATGTCTAAGTCCATAACTATAATTGGTAAGACTTGACCCGACCCGGCATGGTCCATTTGGGTTGCATGGCATCATGCACTTGGATAGACTATAATGAGAGAAATAAGACACTTATGGTTATTAATATATTATAAGTTCTAGTATATTAATAATAAGAATAATAAGATTATTTAATTAGTATTGATCAAGAATTAATCTAGGATTAATTAAGTGATCAAAAGAAAACTAATTAAATATATGGGTTGATTGTGTAAATCATCCATACTTGTATAGTGGGCTAATGCTCCATGGACAATCAAGTTGGGCTAAAACCCATAGGATGGTCCATGGATGCTCCATGGTGTATTTGTACCCATGGATCATGGAAATGAAAGGCGATGTCAATTAGGGTTTACATGGTGTAACCCTAACTATATAAGCATCATATTATTCACCAAAATCGGCCACTAGAGAGAGTAAAATAAGGGCTAGCCGATTTCATGAAGTGTAGATTTCTCTCAAGTTATTCCAAGTGTATTTGGTGTTGTGTGAACCATTTGAGGTGTCACACTTGGGGCGCTAGGCACTCAAGCTTCATGAAGACTTTCTACATCAAAGAGGTATGTATTCTATCTTGTTACATTCATTGTTTTGTATGCTAGATTAGGATAATACCTTGGAAGTTCTTATTTGCATGTATAATAAAGAAAACATAGATCCAAGGTATTTAGGGTTGCATGTACACTCAGGAGTGTTAGAATGCTCAAAACCCAACAGTGGTATCAGAGCCTAGGCTTGTTTTCTTGTTATACTTGCAAAAAAAGCTGTAAAAACGAGTTTTGATGCTGTCTGCCCAGCAGACTCGCCGAGTCAAAGGCAAAAAGCATCCAACTCGCCGAGTTGGTTCGTGCACTCGACGAGTTGGACCCCCAGACAGCATAAATTCGACTTTTTTGGCTGGAATTGGACTAGGAACATTACCCTAAGATGTTTTTGAACTTATAAACTTGTTTTTGATGTGGTAATGTTCATGCTAATCCAATTTCAAATATAATTGTCAATAGATTCATGTTTTGTATTAGTTTAAGGTTTAGACTAATTACATGAAATAGTTTGATTTGAATTATCTTGTTCTTATGAGTTGCTTACATTAATAGAAAGTTGACTGAAATAGTTGTTTTCAATCCAAATTAATCTAAGAGTTGATTCTAAAATGTGTTTTTGTAACTTGTCCTCAAGTTATATGAAAAGTCACATTTAAGTTTCATAAAACTCATAAAAGTTGGCAAAGGTTACAAAAATGAAGAGTCTATGTCTAATTAAATGGTTTTATGACTCCATAATTTGTCCTCAAGTTATGGAGGACCAAGAGTCTCTTCATTAAATAATAAATAAAAAAAAGTGTAACCTTAATTAATTCCATAAGTTATAAAATAAAGAAAAGTTAATTCTTTTATTAGTTTAAAGTCTTCCATAACTTGTCCTCAAGTTATAGAACATGAAGAGTTTTTGGATTAAAACTACTTTAAACACAAAAGTTATGGAATTAATTAGTTTTGAATAGTTTCAAAACTTGCCCTCAAGTTTTGGAATTTGAAAAGTTTTCACTTATGAATACTTTAATTCCAAGTTAGCCCTTAGAATTTTAAAGAGTTAAAATTCAACCCTTATACTTTATAATATTATAAGTTAATAATATATATATGTATAAGAGTACAGTCAGTCTTACCGCTAGTACGCCTCATTCACGAAGTCGGTCTATAAGGTGGGTATAAGGTTGTTGCCTATAAAATGGCAACTTAATGGGTGTCCACTCTCACCCACCGCTTGCTTGACTGGTGGAGGGTCGTTAGCTGAACGGGTTTGACAGGACTATAATTCTCCCTTCATTAAAAGTATTAATGATAAATACTAAGTAACTAAACTGTTAATAATACCCAATCTTAGTTACTTAGGAAAATTTGCATAAGGTGTTAATCCATGAAATTACACTTTGCACTTTGTTTAAGTCGGTTAGTAGAGCGTGTGTGGTTAACCGGCACACTAACTTGTATTTAACAAGGTAGGAAAAGGGTAACTTAATGTTTATCATAGTATCGATGGAGCGTGTGTGGTTAACCGGCACATCGATTGAGGGGTAAACACTTAAGGGTACCAAGTAATTTGCATGGTTACTTCACACCTTGTTTTGTGATCCTCGGCATCCCAGTCACAAAACCTGAAGGGCACACTCGAGATTGAAACATGCCATTGAACAGTTCAATGAATCTCAAAAGATCTAGGAGTTTCAAAACCAATTAAAACCTAATAATACATTTCGTTTATCTTGGTGGAATTTGGTGAATCGTCATTCACCTACCTTCAAATATTTTATAGCTTGGATTACGGTATACCTCTTCTAAGTTATAAAATAGTTTGTTGGGTCCTAGCCTTAATATTTCATATTGGGTGTCATATTAAGGACTTAAGATCAACTATCTTGAATATCTCCCAAAAGATGTCTGGTTTAGACATTTATGATCTTCCCAAATCTCTTGAAACAAGCTTTCCTAAATGAAGATGATGTCCCTTGGAAGTCATAATTCATTCACCTCCTCTAATTATTCTCCCCAACCCACAAGTTCTTGAAAAGTTTAAGGTCACTCAAGCCCTATTAGCAAGGCAAGGTCTAGGTGTGATCACATCTTGGAGATGTAGTCACATATTGACAAGCCGGGAGAGTTGGGTGTCAAAGTCTTGAGAAAGTTGGTGGTTCAATCACTTTCTAAGTCACATAGTGAGTTCCTTTGGGACACCTATGAAACAGACTATGACAAGACCCTTAATGATCTTATCTATTTGTTAAGATCAACTTCCTTAAAACTTTATGGACATTGAAAATGATGACATTGGATATCCAGAAAAGCACTCTCTTCCCAGTGGAAAGGGATCGGCCATAGTCAACTGGGTTGACCAAATGGTAAAGAGAAAAGCTAAGTCTGTGATAGTCCCATGTACCATTATCAAAGGGTCCATATGTTTATATTGCCAAAGGAAGGGGCATTGGTTATGAATCTGCCAATTTACCTAAGGGTGTTAATGTCAATAAGCTTGACTCTACTTTAGGTAAAGTCCATTATCTAACTCTGCTAAGTTTCTATTCTGAGATTCTTATTACATGATGTGACTGGGTCACATGTTGATGTTTTAAGAATCAAAGAAAAAGTGAAGGAGCTTAAAGAAAGAATATGTTGAATCTGATCGCATAGATGGATTTCTATTGCGTAGTTTGAAGATCGGATTCTTGAGCTGCTTCTTAGGAGTTATGAGATATTGCTTAGGAATAGATAACAACAAGTTTTCATATGGATTGTAAGGATAAGTTTTTACGCAAAGTTTTAAAATAAAAGAAAATTTTAGATTTTATTTATTTTAAAATATCCTTACAATGGCATTTGAGGAAAAATTGTTGCTTATATGATTTCATTAATAGCATGAGTGGAAATATGAAATTGATTCTTTCATTTGTGGTAATGTCTAAATTTACCAAATAAGGAAAGATTCTCATCACCCAAGTTTTAGTTTGATAGAAACTTGGAATCATGCAAGTTGTATAGCATGATGAATGAGAACTTTCAAGTATTGGAAAATTAAGACAAATTACTTGTTCACATGGATGTGTGAGTCAAGTGAAGGACTAATGGATCGAGTACACATTCTTGTGCACTGGTCAAGTCCACCACAAAAGATTGATAAGACTATTCGTCATAGTTTACTAAAGCTCAGTAAATATGATTATACTTACAAGCTTAAGTGTAACTCTGAGACATTGGAAAAGGTTCCAATGTATGGCAGAGCGAATAAGAAGAATCAAATTAGGCAGAAAGATAAAATTTTCTCAAATCTGAAAAGATGGGAGAGTACTTTAGTATCAGTTTTGTGATCATCTTAATGATTAAGAAACCATATCACAATTAGTTCTCTAAGGAAGAGGAATCTTGAATTGTTGAAATGGTTAAATCAAGAAGATGAGTCATACTTCATTCCAATATAAGTCTTAGAGTCATACTCCAAGATTGTAACTTGAGTGACATGTCTTAAAGAAGGTTTAAAACACTTGTCAAATGTAAGAGTAAAAGTTTTCTACTCTTGTACATTTGAAATTGGTAAGTTGTGATGTTTTAGATAAAACAAAGACCAACTTAGGCCAATTGTGTGAAGTGTTTGTCTTGATTAGAATCCGCACTATCTCTTGGATGTATGACAAGGGAGTCTTATAGGTCAAGAGGATAGTGGGAGTCTTAAAGGTATTGAAAGTCTCAAGAACTAATCAAGAATAAAACCTGAAGTTCTTCACTAGCACACGACTTGAGGTTTATAACATATCGTGTTGACATATTCTGTGCCCATTCCAGTTAAAGTTGGCTATGCATATGAGTTCTTAGAGTTCTCAATGTGTTGCACAACAACTTGGAAGCAATGGCAGGCCCTTGGGCTACCAGGTGGCAAGAAGTTAAGATTGAGTTCAGTCCATAGGAGTTTGGATTTGTCATTATCGGCATCTTTCAACCGATAATCATCATCAGTATCTTTCAACCGGTAATCGTTATCGGTATCTTTCAACCGGTAACTGGGGACTATTCCACCCCCTACCACTAGCATACAATAGCATGATATAAGCACACAGTCAGACATATCCGAGTACTGACCTACCCCTTGGTTCTAAGGACCACTATCAGGGAAACTATCCCTATCATGTAACATATCATACAGATATAACTCATAACCAAACGCATACCAGACCAAGATAAATTATCACAAAGACAATGATCTTCTAAATGCTCCTCGATGGTGGGCCGGCATTATGGCCTTAGACCCACCCCTACTGGAAGGTAACTCACCTCGTAGCTGCTGAACTATGCGGGAATCCTCTGGCTATAATTCCCACAAAACACTTAGTCAGAAACTAACATCTACCCTTAGGGTAAAATGACCATTTTACCCCTTGACCAAGTCAAAGTCAAAGTCAACTTCAAGTTGACCTGACTCCCCGAGTTGGCTCGCCAACACGCCGAGTCCCTATCCTTCCATCAGACCTCATACCCGTCTCTACTCGCCCAGTTAGGTGATGTCTCGACGAGTTTTCCTTCTAAATGAACACCGAATGAATCCACATCCGACTTGCTGAGTTGTATGAACAACTCGTCGAGTTTATCATCAACTGATACTCATGTCCTGCCCTGATTCGCCGAGTTGTATGAACAACTCGTCAAGTTACTCTTCATCCTATGAACACGTTCTATCCTCGACTCGCCGAGTTAATGAACAACTCTCCGAGTTCTATGAATATTGACTTGGACTCGCCGAGTCCGTTCATGCACTCGCCGAGTACCATGAATTCCCAGAACACTTTGCTTAGTCCAGAACGTTGGGTCACTCCCCGGGACTCCTAAAACCCTTCCACACTCGACTGGTCCTTATGAACCTCACTGATATGGGACCAAAACCCTTGCACTCGTTGAGTCCATGAATGGACTCGCCGAGTCCGGGAATGGAATCCCCGAGTCGATCACATCCCTTACTAGGAGCTTTGATTTCTAATGTACAACACTTAACCAAATGATAGATCCAGGCCCCTAAACTCGATCTAGCACGTAAAGTTACAAAATTTACGTGCATGTATGAGATTTTTGAGCTTAAAAGGCTCTAAGATGGTTCTTTTGTTGCATGGGCCTTCCTTAAGTGCAAAAGCATCCCAAATCTAACTTGTGACTCCAAAAATGACATGACCCAGAAGCTCAAACACCCAACCATGTTTCCAAACATGGTTGGCCACCAAAAATGGCTTGTAAAAGCCCTAAATCACCCCAAAGAGGGATCTAACAAATGAATGAGCAAGGTTTAGACTTTATACCTTCTGTAGACTGCAAATGGTGAACCAAACTCGAATCCTTCAGTCTCCTCTTGATCCTCCTCTGCTCTTCCTTCTTCCTTGAGGTCAAAACTCACAAGAATCACTTAAAAAGCCTTGGATTTCCTCAAAAACGACTAGGTTTTGCTATGAGAAGTGTTTGGGAGCATAAAGGGGGGAAAGGAGGCTGCATAAGGTCGTTTAAATAGGGTGCAAACCCCTGGATTAGGGTTTTTGTCCAAACAGTGGCTACTCGCGGAGTCCGGGACCCGACTCGCCAAGTCCGCAGCTTAAACCCCGCGCCTCATCCCACTCCTACTCGGCGAGTTAGTCCTTCGACTCGCCGAGTCCAAGGCTAAAATGAAAAAATAAATCAAGATTTAATAACGTAATACATACCAAGAACCAGGTGCTACAATTTAGCTATAGAGGTGGCTTAAACAGCTGATGACTTGCACTGGAATGGCCTTCTTCTCCACCAATTTCATGTTACAGTCCTCCCAAGAAGATGACCATCATTCCCCTACCTCTCTCATTCCTATTTTCCTACCTTGCACCACCACTCAATATTTCAGTGGTAATTAAACTGTCTCTCTCTCTCTCTCTCATATCATGATGCAAGGATGACTTGTATCATACAACTCATTGATGCATTAGGGTTTCAGTTTGAACTCGATATATTCCATTCGCAGGCACCAAATCCAAATGGGTTTGAAGAAAGTTTGAATCTTTATGAATAGATCGTTATTTTGACGCATGGATGGATGTGATCAAGAAGGGAATATGAATGGAGAAGATGATCTGTCTGATGACGGATCGCAACTGCTTGCAGGAGAGAAAAAGTGGAGACTAAACATGGAACAAGTGAAGACACTTGAGAGGAACTTTGAGTTAGGAAATAAGCTTGAACCTGAGAGAAAAATGCAGCTTGCAAGAGCACTTGGACTTCAACGAAGACAGAGTGCCATTTGATTTCAAAATAGAAGGGCTAGATGGAAGACCAAACAGTTGGAAAAAGATTATGACGCCCTCAAGAGATAGTTTGAAGCTGTTAAAGCAGAGAATGATTCCCTCCAATCTCAAAATCACAAACTTCATGCTGAGGTAAGTTATGTTATGCTGACTTCACTGGACATATCAAGACTAATATTTGAGTTCATAACGTTTAGGTTATTGATCTTTTTATTGTCACCATTGAATAAGCTTAGATCGAGTTGAATTATATTCATAATATTAACCAATCGTCCGTATTTATACAATAAGAAACAATAGCAACAATGACTTACTTGAGTTTCATCTTCTGTATTAGCCCAATTACTTGATTTTGGCTTCTCCATTGTTACCCAGTAAGCAACAATCGATTTTTGATTTTGTCTTCTCCAATGTCGATTATTGATCGTGATTTACTAAGCCCCAAGCAAAACCGATCGTCCCTATTTTCCTCTGTGTGGTGATCGAATTTGTTTAGACTTTACCCAACAAGCTGATGGGTTTTGGCCATATGAACATTCCTATGTGCACATACAAACCCTAATGCTTGGATCTAGGTTTCTCTAATTGAACATGCATTGAATCCAAGACTTCTAATGACAATTCTAGTATAATAACATAAGAAATCAGATTTAGATGATTACCTTGAATCACTTGCTTGAATCTTCTTGTCCTTGAAGCTTTAGAGTCACAAGTGTCACTCCTCTAATGGCTTACAAACACAAACTAGCAAGAGGATGATTATAGAGAGAGGAGAGAGGAGCTAGAAATCGGCCAGGGTTCTTCCAAAGGCAAGAGTGCCGATTTCCTTGACCCCTTGGGTCTATTTATACTTGTAAGGCTCCTAATGTTTCACCCTTAAACCCTAATTGGATAACTTAGGATCTAAGCAATCCAATACCCTAATGATAAGCCTTGGACGATTTCAAGGTCTATCCTAAGCCCCAAAACCGTCCCCCGCTATCCATAAGGAATTATAGCCCAAAGTACAACTATCATACAATTGACAGTTTATGCCCCTTTATTCAATTAATCTCTTTAAGTCACCAAATTAATTCCTAATTAATTTATGACTTATATTAATCAAATAATAATATTATTATTCCTTATATTATTCTCATAATATATTAATAATATCTCTTCTCTCATTACAAATCATCCTGTCAAGTTTCTATGGTGAAGACAACCCAAAAGGACCATGCACAACCGGGTCAAATACTTGCCTAATATTGTTGCAGCCTTAGACACTATTCCAACACAAGCAACAATAGATTTTTGCACTTGCCGATGTTTGCACTTGCTGTTTTGTGTTTAGGTTAATCTAGGAATAGATTTTGAATTTAGGATATATCAATATACAGTCAATTAGATAGTATTTTGAAAATAGATTATGCATGGATCGACTCTTACACTTCCTAGCCGGTTCTGGTTTTATAACCGGTTTTTTTAGAACCGAACCGGTGGTAGACCTGGAACCGGTTTTGACATAAGTGAAGAACCAATAACTGAACCGCTCTACTAATTTATGTCCGGTTCCGGCGGTTCAAAAGCTCATCCCTATATATATATATATATATATATATATATATATATATATATATATATATATATATATATATATATATATATATATATATATATATATATATATATTAATCATATAATATTAAAATGTATAAGGTTGAATTTTAAACTTGTAAAATTCTAGGGTTTGAAATTTAAATAGTTCAAATTAAACATTTTAATCATAAAATTTAAATTTCAAAACTTGAGGGTAAGTTTTGAACATTTTCAAAACACAAAGATCAAATAGCAAATAATTTTCAATTAAACATTTAATTTAATAATTATCTAAATTTGACCTAGTCAATATTACTTGCAAGATAATTTAGCAATTAATTTAAATAATGAAGTATTATCAAATTAGGAAATTATTATTTAAACAATTGGTAATTATCTTTTGTTTTGATGAGGATATTGATTGAAAAGTGATAAAATTCGGATTTTATTAGACTAAAACAATTTAGGTAATTATTCTTAAGCAAAACAGCAAGAAATCCCGAAATTCCCTCTGTCTGACGCTCTGACTCGCCGAGTCCCCATATGGACTCGTCGAGTGCAGCCTACTCTTCGAGTCCACAACGGGACTCGTCGAGTTCATCAGGTAGAGAGCAAGAAAATTCGATTTTAAGCAAGAATCAAAACACAAAGCATCAAATTCAAGAGAAGCCAAACCTAGGCTCTGATACCACTGATGGGTTTGAGCCATAAGAACATTCCTATGTGCACATACAAACTCTAATGCTTGGATCTAGGTTTCTCTAATGAACATGCTTTTCATCCAAGACTTGCAAACCCTGATCTATGATTTATAATTCGAAATTAATATTACAAAGTAGATCTAGATAATTACCTCTTTCTTGAAAGCTTGAATCTTATTATCCTTGGAGCTTAGAGTCACAATTGTCACTCTTTTAATGGCTTACAAACACCAAGAAGCAAGAGGATGATATGGAGAGAGGTTGAGGACACAAAATCGGCTCTAAGAACTCCTTGGGGTTCTGGTAGCCGATTTCTGTAGCCCCTAGGTCCTTTAAATACTTGAGCTACTAGGGTTACAGCCTGAAACCCTAATTATATTACTTATGCCTTAAGCAATCCAAGGATCCTTCTAGATTAGGGCTTAGACGAATTCAAGGAGCCCATACACCTTAATTTCTTCCACCTATGTGTTGGATTAATGTCTAAGTCCATAACTATAATTGGTAAGACTTGACCCGACCCGGCATGGTCCATTTGGGTTGCATGGCATCATGCACTTGGATAGACTATAATGAGAGAAATAAGACACTTATGGTTATTAATATATTATAAGTTCTAGTATATTAATAATAAGAATAATAAGATTATTTAATTAGTATTGATCAAGAATTAATCTAGGATTAATTAAGTGATCAAAAGAAAACTAATTAAATATATGGGTTGATTGTGTAAATCATCCATACTTGTATAGTGGGCTAATGCTCCATGGACAATCAAGTTGGGCTAAAACCCATAGGATGGTCCATGGATGCTCCATGGTGTATTTGTACCCATGGATCATGGAAATGAAAGGCGATGTCAATTAGGGTTTACATGGTGTAACCCTAACTATATAAGCATCATATTATTCACCAAAAATCGGCCACTAGAGAGAGTAAAATAAGGGCTAGCCGATTTCATGAAGTGTAGATTTCTCTCAAGTTATTGCAAGTGTATTTGGTGTTGTGTGAACCATTTGAGGTGTCACACTTGGGGCACTAGGCACTCAAGCTTCATGAAGACTTTCTACATCAAAGAGGTATGTATTCTATCTTGTTACATTCATTGTTTTGTATGCTAGATTAGGATAATACCTTGGAAGTTCTTATTTGCATGTATAATAAACAAAACATAGATCCAAGGTATTTAGGGTTGCATGTACACTCAGGAGTGTTAGAATGCTCAAAACCCAACAGTGGTATCAGAGCCTAGGCTTGTTTTCTTGTTATACTTGCAAAAAAAGCTGTAAAAACGAGTTTTGATGTTGTCTGCCCAGCAGACTCGCCGAGTCCATGAATGGACTCGCCGAGTCCAAGGCAAAAAGCATCCAACTCGCCGAGTTGGTTCGTGCACTCGACGAGTTGGACCCCCAGACAACATAAATTCGACTTTTTTGGCTGGAATTGGACTAGGAACATTACCCTAAGATGTTTTTGAACTTATAAACTTGTTTTTGATGTGGTAATGTTCATGCTAATCCAATTTCAAATATAATTGTCAATAGATTCATGTTTTGTATTAGTTTAAGGTTTAGACTAATTACATGAAATAGTTTGATTTGAATTATCTTGTTCTTATGAGTTGCTTAGATTAATAGAAAGTTGAGTGAAATAGTTGTTTTCAATCCAAATTAATCTAAGAGTTGATTCTAAAATGTGTTTTTGTAACTTGTCCTAAAGTTATATGAAAAGTCACATTTAAGTTTCATAAAACTCATAAAAGTTGGCAAAGGTTACAAAAATGAAGAGTCTAGGTCTAATTAAATGGTTTTATGACTCCATAATTTGTCCTCAAGTTATGGAGGACCAAGAGTCTCTTCATTAAATAATAAATAAAAAAAAGTGTAACCTTAATTAATTCCATAAGTTATAAAATAAAGAAAAGTTAATTCTTTTATTAGTTTAAAGTCTTCCATAACTTGTCCTCAAATTATAGAACTTGAAGAGTTTTTGGATTAAAACTACTTTAAACACATAAGTTATGGAATTAATTAGTTTTGAATAGTTTCAAAACTTGCCCTCAAGTTTTGGAATTTGAAAAGTTTTCACTTATGAATACTTTAATTCCAAGTTAGCCCTTAGAATTTTAAAGAGTTAAAATTCAACCCTTATACTTTATAATATTATAAGTTAATAATATATATATATATATGTATAAGAGTACAGTCAGTCTTACCGCTAGTACGCCTCATTCACGAAGCCGGTCTATAAGGTGGGTATAAGGTTGTTGCCTATAAAATGGCAACTTAATGGGTGTCCACTCTCACCCACCGCTTGCTTGACTGGTGGAGGGTCGTTAGCCGAACGGGTTTGACAGGACTATAATTCTCCCTTCATTAAAAGTATTAATGATAAATACTAAGTAACTAAACTGTTAATAATACCCAATCTTAGTTACTTAGGAAAATGTGCATAAGGTGTTAATCCATGAAATTACACTTTGCACTTTGTTTAAGTCTGTTAGTGGAGCGTGTATGGTTAACCGGCACACTAACTTGTATTTAACAAGGTAGGAAAAGGGTAACTTAATGTTTATCATAGTATCGATGGAGCGTGTGTGGTTAACCGGCACATCGATTGAGGGGTAAACACTTAAGGGTACCAAGTAATTTGCATGGTTACTTCACACCTTGTTTTGTGATCCTCGGCATCCCAGTCACAAAACCTGAAGGGCACACTCGAGATTGAAACATGCCATTGAACAGTTCAATGAATCTCAAAAGATCTAGGAGTTTCAAAACCAATTAAAACCTAATAATACATTTCGTTTATCTTGGTGGAATTTGGTGAATCGTCATTCACTTACCTTCAAATATTTTATAGCTTGGATTACGGTATACCTCTTCTAAGTTATAAAATAGTTTGTTGGGTCCTAGCCTTAATATTTCATATTGGGTGTCATATTAACGACTTAAGATCAACTATCTTGAATATCTCCCAAAAGATGTCTGGTTTAGACATTTATGATCTTCCCAAATCTCTTGAAACAAGCTTTCCTAAATGAAGATGATGTCCCTTGGAAGTCATAATTCATTCACCTCCTCTAATTATTCTCCCCAACCCACAAGTTCTTGAAAAGTTTAAGGTCACTCAAGCCCTATTAGCAAGGCAAGGTCTAGGTGTGATCACATCTTGGAGATGTAGTCACATATTGACAAGCCGGGAGAGTTGGGTGTCAAAGTCTTGAGAAAGTTGGTGGTTCAATCACTTTCTAAGTCACATAGTGAGTTCCTTTGGGACACCTATGAAACAGACTATGACAAGACCCTTAATGATCTTATCTATTTGTTAAGATCAACTTCCTTAAAACTTTATGGACATTGAAAATGATGACATTGGATATCCAGAAAAGCACTCTCTTCCCAGTGGAAAGGGATCGGCCATAGTCAACTGGGTTGACCAAATGGTAAAGAGAAAAGCTAAGTCTGTGATAGTCCCATGTACCATTACCAAAGGGTCCATATGTTCATATTGCCAAAGGAAGGGGCATTGGTTGTGAATCTGCCAATTTACCTAAGGGTGTTAAAGTCAATAAGCTTGACTCTACTTTAGGTAAAGTCCATTATCTAACTCTGCTAAGTTTCTATTCTGAGATTCTTATTACATGATGTGACTGGGTCACATGTTGATGTTTTAAGAATCAAAGAAAAAGTGAAGGAACTTAAAGAAAGAATATGTTGAATCTGATCGCATAGATGGATTTCTATCGCGTAGTTTGAAGATCGGATTCTTGAGCTGCTTCTTAGGAGTTATGAGATATTGCTTAGGAATAGATAACAACAAGTTTTCATATGGATTGTAAGGATAAGTTTTTACGCAAAGTTTTAAAATAAAAGAAAATTTTAGATTTTATTTATTTTAAAATATCCTTACAATGGCATTTGAGGAAAAATTGTTGCTTATATGATTCCATTAATAGCATGAGTGGAAATATGAAATTGATTCTTTCATTTGTGGTAATGTCTAAATTTACTAAATAAGGAAAGATTCTCATCACCCAAGTTTTAGTTGGATAGAAACTTGGAATCATGCAAGTTGTATAGCATGATGAATGAGAACTTTCAAGTATTGGAAAATTAAGACAAATTACTTGTTCACATGGATGTGTGAGTCAAGTGAAGGACTAATGGATCGAGTACACATTCTTGTGCACTGGTCAAGTCCACCACAAAAGATTGATAAGACTATTCGTCATAGTTTACTAAAGCTCAGTAAATATGATTATACTTACAAGCTTAAGTGTAACTCTGAGACACTGGAAAAGGTTCCAATGTATGGCAGAGCGACTAAGAAGAATCAAATTAGGCAGAAAGATAAAATTTTCTCAAATCTGAAAAGATGGGAGAGTACTTTAGTATCAGTTTTGTGATCATCTTAATGATTAAGAAACCATATCACAATTAGTTCTCTAAGGAAGAGGAATCTTGAATTGTTGAAATGGTTAAATCAAGAAGATGAGTCATACTTCGTTCCAATATAAGTCTTAGAGTCATACTCCAAGATTGTAACTTGAGTGACATGTCTTAAAGAAGGTTTAAAACACTTGTCAAATGTAAGAGTAAAATTTTTCTACTCTTGTACATTTGAAATTGGTAAGTTGTGATGTTTTAGATAAAACAAAGACCAACTTAGGCCAATTGTGTGAAGTGTTTGTCTTGATTAGAAACCGCACTATCTCTTGGATGTTTGACAAGGGAGTCTGATAGGTCAAGAGGATAGTGGGAGTCTTAAAGGTATTGAAAGTCTCAAGAACTAATCAAGAATAAAACCTGAAGTTCTTCACTAGCACACGACTTGAGGTTTATAACATATCGTGTTGACATATTCTGTGCCCATTCCAGTTAAAGTTGGCTTTGCATATGAGTTCTTAGAGTTCTCAATGTGTTGCACAACAACTTGGAAGCAATGGCAGGCCCTTGGGCTACCAGGTGGCAAAAAGTT
Organism: Lactuca sativa; assembly: GCF_002870075.4. NCBI lineage: Eukaryota > Viridiplantae > Streptophyta > Magnoliopsida > Asterales > Asteraceae > Lactuca > Lactuca sativa. The sequence goes on along the minus strand of NC_056631.2, from coordinate 224,827,560 downwards.
AAGATTGAGTTCAGTCCATAGGAGTTTGGATTTGTCATTATCCCTGCCTTGTGACTATGGTTTTGACAATTCACATGGATAAGAACACATACACCATAAAAATCTAAGTGTCATAAGGTTTCTCTCCGATTCATGAAAAATGATGGTGAGGAGACACTTTCACTAAGTAGATTTTAGCTAGATAGCAATTGTGATATTTGCATTCTCACAGTCGTTAGTGGAGCGTGTGTGGTTAACCGACACACTAACCTGGACTTATGAGAAGTGGCAAAAAGGTCTAACCATTATGATTACGGCATCCCTCTTCATAATTGTTTAGACACACAAGTGTGCTATCTAAGGGAAGGTGTATGATTTTGATAAAGTCTTATCAAAACAATCTAGTATCAGAAATCTGAACTTTGGTAAGAAAGTCAATGAAGTATTGATTTCTATAAGTCCAGCTGATTTCTGAGTACATGTCAAAGCTAGTGGGAGCATAAGTGTTATGCTAATAATCATCATGTTAGTGGGAGCATGATAATTATGATAAGTATTGCAAGTTACCAATGTTAATTATTGAAAACAAAAGTTTCAATTGGGAAAGAGTTGTTTTGCTATAATTAAGGGAAAGGAAATTATACTTCATCTCAAATCTATAAGCTTAGATCGTGAGGTTTTAATCATTTAGTCAAGGATATATATGAATTTCATGTTGGAATGGCTCAACATAAGGAAATTCTGTATATGGGTCGATTATTTACATTCTAAAATTCGATTATGATTACGGCATCCCTTTTCATAATCTGAATTATGAGAACTTGGCAAATAGAAATGGAAATATTATAGCAAAAGACTGGTTTAGTCTTTATGTGAGACATCGTTAATCGTGTCCCATATGCTTCGGATATAGGATCGATTACATGTGTTATATTCATCCTTTCTAAAATTTTCCAAATGCCTGGGGCATTAAGAAGGGAAAAGGTTTAGAACTGGATATGACTAAAAGGATTAAACAATTGTCGAGGACAATCTAAGGTTTACCAAAGATTGGTTGCTCAGGGACTGTTGGAAGTATAGTGATAATTCTGGAAGGACCATATTGACATAGTCTGTAAGGAGCCAACTCTTGTTCAGAAGTGATAGTCAAAATGGAATCTGGAAATGTTTCAAAGTTAGAATTTTCAATCTGTGTAAGATTAGGAAGCTTAATGCAAGAAGGATGTTTACAAGGAGCTGATCTCCTTTGGAATACTCTGTAATGATTGTTGTCAAGTCTTTCTAACTTGGTGCATAATCATTACAAGAGGATCAATGCATATAAGTTTAGAATCTAACAGATTTCAGTAAATGACATGAATTTGGAATTCTTGTATTTGCAGTAAGGATTTGGGAGTGTGAAAAGAGAATCATTGAAGTTATGTTCAATGGATCTAGTTCACAAAGTAAAGATCATAGACAAACATAGTATGCATACTTGGTGTATGGCATGACTAGTGTTTAGAAAACATAGTGTACATGCTTGGAGCATGGGACAACTATTGTTTTAAATTCAAGAATAAAGTTGATAGCTGAAACAGTATACAATGAATAATGTGTAATCATATGGTGATAAATAAAAGGTGTTTTATTTATGTTCATAGGTTTTGATACCATATTGGATTCAATTATTATTGTGTTTCATTTTGCATGTTTTGACTTCCAGAAAAACTAGATTATTCTTCCGGAATGACTAAGTTATTCAAACCATCCACAGTCGGTCATATGTTGGAGGTAGATATGAATTAAGACTGTCATGGGTTGGCTTGTAGAGGTCTAAGGTGTTGGACAAAGGGCTACAACAGTCATGAGTGCTCATAAGTTCTGGGTATTGGATTCAACCCGCACTCATTGGAATCACTTCATGGATGTTATCACAAGTGATCATGAGACGATAATATCTTATATTCTTCAAACCTAGAGATATGAGTTGTTACTATGAGTTGATAGTACATTGATTGCACGAAAACGCATTTGGTAACTCGATGCTATAAAACGTGTCTTTGTGTATGATTCAACAAGTAGTAGAACAAGCCATCTGAGTCAAAGTTTATCCATTCCTTTTACCTTCGGGATAAAAGCGATATCTGTGGGTCCCTCGATGATTTGATGATGACAAATGGAAGTGCTCGGCCGGGCCAGGACTGATTTGATTTGTTCAATTAGTCAGTCGTCATAAATCGGAAATCGGGAAACAACAAATGGACAGAATGATTATAATCCATGTCTCAGTCCATATGATATCCACAATGGAGGAATATATGATCCCTTATCTAATGGACAAGTCATTGACAAAGGTCAGAGTTCATCGACAAGGTCAGAGTTCGACAGAATTAAGAGCTACGATTGCCAGTTGGTTCCTGAAGTCATACGCAATAATAGTTTTAGACTTATCCAAGTGGGAGACTGTTGGATTAATGTCTAAGTCCATAACTATAATTGGTAAGACTTGACCCGACCCGGCATGGTCCATTTGGGTTGCATGGCATCATGCACTTGGATAGACTATAATGAGAGAAATAAAACACTTATGGTTATTACTATATTATAAGTTCTAGTATATTAATAATAAGAATAATATGATTATTTAATTAGTATTGATCAAGAATTAATCTAGGATTAATTAAGTGATCAAAAGAAAACTAATTAAATATATGGGTTGATTGTGTAAATCATCCATACTTGTATAGTGGACTAATGCTCCATGGATAATCAAGTTGGGCTAAAACCCATAGGATGGTCCATGGACTCTCCATGGTGTATTTGTACCCATGGATCATGCAAATGAAAGGCCATGTCAATTAGGGTTTACATGGTGTAACCCTAACTATATAAGCATCATATTATTCACCAAAATCGGCCAGTAGAGAGAGTAAAATAAGGGCTAGCTGATTTCATGAAGTGTAGATTTCTCTCAAGTTATTCCAAGTGTATTTGGTGTTGTGTGAACCATTTGAGGTGTCACACTTGGGGCACTAGGCTCTTAAGCTTCATGAAGACTTTCTACATCAAAGAGGTATGTATTCTATCTTATTACATTCATTGTTTTGTAAGCTAGATTAGGATAATACCTTGGAAGTTCTTATTTGCATGTATAATAGAGAAAACATAGATCCAAGGTATTTAGGGTTGCATGTACACTTATGAGTGTTAGAATGCTCAAAACCCAACACTATGATCCATAAGGATCCACAGCCCAAAACAACTATCACACAATTGACAGTTCTGGTCCCCTGTATTTAATTAATCCCTTTTAGCCACATAATTAACTCTTAATTAATTCTTGTCTAATATTAATTAAAATATATGATTTCTCCTTTAATATATTAATCATATAATATATTAATAAACCATAATAACCTCTTTATTTATAAATCATCATATAATGTTGCTCTGGTGAAGGCAACCCAAAAGGACCATGCACAACCGGGTCAAGTACTTACCAAATATAGTTACAGGCTTAGACACTAATCGAACAATTATTTAATTAGTGTTGATCCAAAATTAATTTTGGAATTAATTTATTGATCAAAAGATGCTAATTAAATATGGACTCTTACATATATACGGATTAGGCTAAGATATATTGTCACACCCCAAAACCGGAACGGCGGAAACGTTCGGGGGTGGAGGACGTCATGTTAAGTATCACGAGATATGTATATGGTAAGCAAGTAATGAACAACCATTTGATTTAGAAAGAAAGTGTTTACAATGTATGTGTTCACAAAACATAGAAGTCATAAACAAATAACAAAACAAGACTTGAAGCTATAATGCTCCATCTTCTGAAGTCCTAGCACGAGCACCTGTCTAATAGTCTCCTGAGAATACAAGTTATTTGAAAGAGTTGATCAGCAATTAAGCTGGTGAGTTCATAAGATTTTTGTGAAGTGAGTAAGCTGTAAAAATGTGTTTGAAAATGTATAAGCACAAGTGATGTAAGTTGTAAGTTCTGTTTTGAAATGATCGCATGTTCCTCTAGAAAATCCTATATTTCCTACTTTAATGGAAGTTAAGTAAAATGAAACTACAAGCCTTTTTATGAGTACTAAGTGGGTACAAGTTATATATACTTACAGTAAATAAACAATCGATTGTGCGCATCTGCCCTAAACTCACAACCCAACGGGAACAGCAAGTAAGGCGGATAGCACACATTCCATTGGTGGTTGGATCGTTGGCATATATAACCTTGGTGTATTCACTTGTTACTCATGGAGTTATTTGTAATGGTTCCTTTAAATCTAATGGAGAGTTCTTGTAAGAAAACCTATTTTTCTTATAGTAAAATATTAACTACGGTGATTACTTTTATAATGGCTTTGTTTATACTGTTATATATAATCTGGTATCGGGTAGATAGTTAATTGGGGGAATCTACCCTAAGCCCACAATCCAACGAGAACAGGACGTCGGGGGAAAACACGCATTTAGCTATCTATCGGATATTAGTTTTATATATAAACATGGTGTATAAACTAAGGTGTTATAGAGTTAACTAACTTAAAGTCTTTTAAAACTGTACTTCTTAATAAAATGGATTAAGCCCTTTTCTGGGAAATCTCTAGTTTTGTCTATCAAAAATATTGACTTTGATAAGTAAGTTCTGTACTAGAAAAACTGTGCTTTGACTCTGTGTCCTATAACCTGATCCATACCTTGTACCCTTATGATGACTTAATGTATACTAAGCATAAATATATATATATATATATATATATATATATATATATATATATATATATATATATATATATATATATATATATATATATATTCGGGTAGATAATACATTGGGGGAACTTGGTTCAAGACCACATCAAACGAGAACAGGAAATGAAGCGAAGGCACAAATCCTATTAGCTGTCGGAATCTATTGGCATATATGTATTCTATAGTGTATACATTAAGGAATCATAAAGCTAGCACTATGATCCTAACCTGTAATCGTAGCCTTCTACCAAGGCATCTTCTAATCTGAGTTAAACCCGACTGTTTCTTTGTCAAATGTAAAGTATATTCTCCCTAGTTTATAACTATCTCATCTAGAAAATAGATCAACTTTCAAGTGTTACCGACACTTTATGAAACTAATGGGAGAAGTAAGTACACATATGTCGTTTATAATGACATGCGGATGCACTATTAACCTAAAAACATATTTGTTTTATTACGGTCATAATGTGAAAGCTAGAATCCCTTACTAAACGCTCTCAATGTAAAGAGATTGAGGGAACCAAACGCGACCGCAACAAATACATGCAATCCGTGTAATTCACATTAAAGTTATATGATCATGTATACCCAATATAACTATCACTAATGCGTTGATGATTCATTGGTATAATTAGATCTTGTCTGTGTGTTATCATGCTATAGCAACCTAACTTGTTTGTTATGTTCTGTTCTGGAATTGTTTGATTCTCTTCACTGTTTGTTCTGTTCTGATATTGACTCTTTGTGTGCTTCATTGTACTAGAAGTAATGAATAGCACTCTCCTAAACTATACCTATAATAGTTACTAATGCTCTACTTGGACTGTTACTGAAATGACTCCTTTCCCTACTAAGTTATGCTTTAACTTTAATAACGGAGTTTTGAAATGTGTTGACTACTTATAATTAACATAAGTAACATTTTGAAGAATGTTTAACAACAAATATTTACACAATTATTATTGTGTTCAAACTGTATCCCCCCCCACCCTTAAAACAATTTAAAATAGTTAAATGATTCATTACGGGGTATGAACTCACCTGATGTGGGTGATTCAAACGGGTATTCGTGTAAGGATGAGAAGATCCACGAATGAAGTCTCGAGACACAATAAGTCCTAAATGACATATAAGGACACATATTGACATGAATATAGTGTTTACAACAACTATATGAAAGGAAACACCTTTCGGGACTAGGAAACACCTTGACCAAGTGTTGGAATCACATGTGATTCAACATAGGAAGGTATAAAGGCACCCACAGAGTTTACTACCATGAGTTCATGGCCCAAGGGAGTTTACGGCCGTAAACTCATGGCTACTCATGTGTGAATGCAAGTTTGAACGCTAGGGAATTATTTAGGGACATTAGCTCTAACCTAGGATGAGAAAGACCACCTTCTTTGGAGTTTTTGAGGAGTTCACGGCCCAAATGAGTTTACTACCACAAACTCATGGCCATTTATGCTTCTGAGGGTCCTAAAGGTCATAAGGAAGCATCCTAAATTCAATCCTAAGCCTTAGGAAGTGTTTGTGGCATCAAAACACCCCTAACTTGAGTTTACGGCCCATGGACCATTTGGTCATCTGTTTGCGGCCGTAAACACCTATGGGTGTTGGTATTTTGGTTGCTTTGAGTCCTAGACACATCAAGGTAAAGTTCTATGCTTGTCTCTTGTCTTGTGGAAGGCATTTTGGGCATTTTGCCACCCTAAAATTGAGTTCACGGCCCAAGAACTTTCTTGGCCGTGAACTCACTTCTAGCCTTGTTTCTTAATGTTTTTGGGGTCTAAAACAAGTAATGGTAGTCTCTAGGTTTAGTCCCAAGGCTTGGAGGGACATTGGGCACACTTTGGCCCTCAAAATTAGTGTTCACGGTCCAAGAAGATCATGGGCCGTGAACACCATTTCCTTGGTGTTTTGGCTTGATTTTCATGTTATTAAGGCATATAACACACTTATATACACTCTAGATTGAAATACTTACAATCCGGGGTGATCGGGCGAAGATCCTTGAGAGAGAAATCGACTTTTCTCTAGCTGGAAATGCAACTAATGAATAAATATGGTCAAGAACCATATATATATACCCCTAGGGTTTTTGGCAGAAAATATTTTATTCAAGGATTGAATTCTAATATCAATTGGCTTTGGAAAAACAGAGTTGCACCCTACTCTAGTGCAACCTTTCTCCTGATATCTCCTTAAGTGTAAATCCCGAAATGCTCAAACTTATCTCAAAAGTTTGAAAGTTAGAAGAACAGATTTGACTTCACTTGCTGTGGATGGTTTTATAGAATGGAAACTCTTGGGTTGTCACATTTATTTAGGATGGGCTAAGAGAATTATGAAGTCCATGGATAGTCCATGGAGCTTTTAACCCATGGATCTTAGGTAAATGAAGATTCATGCGTATTAGGGTTTATCCCTAATCCTCCATAGTATATAAAGAGGTCCTTGGTTCTAGAATTGGGACTAGTGTGTGTGAGAAACAAGGGTGGGACGATTCTAGTAAGAATTAGATTCTCTCAAGTATTTCCAAGTTGTTTTGGGTGATTTGTGACACCACTTGAGGCATCCACACTATTGGTGCTAGGCTCTAAAACTCCAAGAAATCAACCACAAAAGAAAGGTATGTTATTCTACTTAAAGTTTTGTAATACAAGTACCCCAATAACATGCTAGTTAGGTTGTAAACCTTGGAAATCAAATTTACATATATTTTTAAGAAAACATAGATCCAAGGTTTCTAGGGTTGCGTGTACATCATATGAGTGTTAGTGTAGCACCTGGTTCCTGGTATGTGAGATTTATCTAAGTATTTTGCATTTTTAGCCTTGAACTGAGCGAGTTGTAGGCCCGACTCGCCGAGTAGAGGCGGGATTTTGAGCACATTTAAGTTGGTGACTAGACGAGTCCATATTCTGGACTCGACAAGTCCACCAGTCTGGAAGGAACCCTAATTTCAAGGGTTTGCACCCTATTTAAACCATGTTATGCGCCCCCAAGCTAGACCCCTTCACCCTCAGAGCATCCTATACCAAACCCTACCCCTCTCCTTGTGATTTGACTGTTTGTCTGCTTGATCTTTGAAGTTTGAAGAAGAGAAGGAAGAAAAGACCAAAGGAGAAGGTGAAGAGCAAGGATCTAGGACCTAATCCAGAGTTCATTGAGGTATAATTCGGATCTATTCTGTTTCTATGATGATTTTCGATTAAAAACCCCATTTAAGCCGTCTTTATCCACCTCCAAGCTTGATAGTAGTATAATGGGTTGAATAGCCACTTGATCTATCCATAAATGAGCTCTAGAAGCTCAGATCTAATGCCTTTATGGAGCCATATTGCATGAAAACCTTAGATCTACTCTTTTAGTGCATTTTGAGCCCTAAAACCTTCATTGGAGTTTACCTACACGTAAAGTTGGAAACTTTACGTGTTAATCAAGCCCTAAGAACCCAGATCTATGAATGGAATGAATTGGATTCAAGCAGAATCGAGTATATAGTGAGTACATGTATGCGACTCGGCGAATCGTTCTTCAGACTTGGCGACTCGAGTCGTGAGTCCCCAATTTTCCCCATTTTCGTGTATGCTGAGTAGGAGCAGTGAGCCATAAGTGGACTCAGTGAGTCGGAAGCTAGACTCATGGATGGAGGGGCTCGGCGAGTTAATGCCCTGACTCGGTGAGTCCAAGACGATTTTCTTGCCTTAAGAATAGACTCGCCGAGTTGTTCATACAACTCGGCGAGTCACAGAATAGAGTGTTCATCGAATGAAGATGAACTCGATGAGTTGTCCATACAACTCGGTGAGTCGGATGAAGGACCATTGAATATCAATATAGAAAGAGAACTCGTCGAGTCAATGCCTAACTCGACAAGTAGGGATGGAGTGAGGGACAATCGAATCGATAGTGAGGACAATCGAATCGATAGGACTCGGCGAGCCAACTCAGCGAGTCAGGTCAACTGGAAGTTGACTATTGTAACGCCCGTAGATCCGGGCTAGTCAATTTAGAGGCAATAGGGTCGAAAATGACTTTTCGACAAAAGATTATTTAAAATAAATAATCTTAACCAATTTTTAGGATATGTCACAAGGTGTTTGTACATATAAAGAATGCCGAAATCCGAGTTATAACGAAGAAGTTATGACCCGTCGAAGTTTCGCGATGGAACCGGCACGGCACCGGGAAGCGTAAATAGTAAATTTACGATTGAGCGAGATTTAGCCTTAGAAATCTAAACGAAAGTCGTAGAATATGTTAAACTAAGAACATTGGTAAAAAGAACACCCAAATCTGACTTCGTATGAAGAAGTTATGATTTTTCGAAGTTTCGGACTAGTAGTGTACAGCCCGAAATTCGAATATTAGATCGAGTGGTTTTTAGCCGACACGACCTGAACGAGAATCGAAGACCTCGTTAAGAGTAGCATAACGAGAAAAAGATGGGCGAAAACTAACGTCGGATGAAGATGTTATGAGGATTTAATGGACCAATCCTGTCTCGGCCTATTAATAATATAAAATTTAAAATCGAGTCAAAATTAGCCGATGGAATCCAAACAAAAGTTGTAGAGTATGTTCCCACCTTCGCGTGGATATAAAGAACGTGGAAAACGGAGCTCGTATGCGAAAGTTATGATTTTTAGAACTTGAGAAGGAAAATTGTGAACTGAGGTGACGTGGCCAAATCTCAGTCGTTGCTTGCTGACAAAGGCTTCGCTTTGGATCTTGACGCGTCACCCTCGCTATTACGCCCCGCGTACGAAAAAGTTACGCCCCGCGTAACTTCGGTCTGATCCTTCCGAGATGAGTGCAAGACAGCTGGACCGAGGCTGGCAATCTTATCCGAGGAGTACGCCCAGCGTACCCTCGGTACGCCCAGCGTAAATCCGAAGCCAGCAGCCTATAAATAGCTGCGAGGGCAGCCTTCATTTTACACACCATTCTCCTTCTCTCTCTAAAATACTTTCTCTCTCTAGCTCCCAAACCACCCCCAAGCCCTAGATAAGATCCCTAACTCCCGAGGGAAGCCCCGAGGCTCCCGGAGTCCCGAGAAAAAGAGCCTTTCGGTTTCGAAACGCTGCTCCAATTAAGTTCCGGTTTTCGATAAAATTTGCTGTAAGTGTGCTACGCTTACGCAATTTTTTATATAGCTTTCAAATAATTATAAGAATGTTATTAGGTCCTTAAAATAATTATTTGGGCTATTATTATAAGGTATATTGAGTGTTATTAACGCTTAATAATAGTCAGACTAATTAATTTGTCGCGGTTATCGTTAGACTAAACCCTAGTGGTATCGGTACTAGGTTTTATCGAAGGAAAATCGTTTTGAGAGTATCGAAGCGTTGTCCGAGTGCTAAGTCACCACCTTTCAGGTGAGTGCATAGTTACTTTCAGCTTACACATAGATATAAAGTATTTTATATAAATTACATGCTGTGTGTGTATATTATCTATATACTTGCTATCTATGTTGGATGAACGTTTTATACATGTTTTCAATGATTTAAATTGTATATGTATTTTATATCTACAAAATGTGTTGGGTAAAACATGGGTAGATGTAATAGTTGCTGTGTGACAAAATAAAAAATGAGAGGCCTCGTTATAGCTGTTCTTAATGATCTAGTCATCTAGCGGAGTATAGATGACGACCACGAACTATTCTAGACAATCCAGTGGAACACTATCAGGCTCGCAACATGTAGGTATTTATTCGAACTGTGTGTTTATTCGAACTGTGTGTTTATTCGAACTTTGTGAACTATGTACTCACCAGGTGTACTCCATTCCCCATATGGTTGCCTTTAGGACTTTCATTGCCAAGGAATCCCCTTAGCAATAGTGTCCATCCCAATGATAGTCCTTAGACTAGGTCCCTTGTGTTAGATGTTTTAGGGACGTAATATAAGGATAACGGGAATGGGTAATTGGGTTGATTGTTTGATGTTTAAAAATAATAATTATATTATTGTGGGTTGAAAACCCTATGTGCTCACCAGGTTTCCCAACCTGACCCACTCAGTTTATTTAAATCACAGGTGTTGATATGAAGTTACATTACACTGAGAGATTTAAAGAGATGCAGATCACTAGTGTAAATAAATGTAAGTTTTGTTTATGCTTATGTGTCTGTATTAACGATGACATCCCAAACGTTTTAAAATGAATAAAATACGTTTCTTCGAAAATGTTTTAATAACGTATTTATCATGTTTTTCTGGGAACAAATTCCGCAACATTTTTATTAAAAAGAAGTACTCTGATTTTTATAAAGCATAAACAAAATCGGTCTTTTCTGGCCGTGAAAATGGAGATGTCACAGTTGGTATCAGAGCATTTGTTTAAGCGAACTAGGAATATGGATTTATTTCTAGACTTAAACTTAGAATGCTAAGTGATGATTGTGAGGTGTGAGCACTAGCTTATTTTAGGAATGATGCCGAAATTGCTTTTATGTGCTAAATGATTTGTTATGCTATAGTTTGATCGGATCTATGGTCTGTTGCCGATAGGATCTGGAAACCTTATGTGTTTAGGATTCTAAACGTACAACTACGATATTAGAACTAGCATATAAACGTTTCGGAGCGATAAGGATGATTTAACCGTCAATCCTAAGTAAAGGTCTAGATTCACCTTATTCGGTGTATAGATCAAGATGGAAAGAAACCGTAGCGGAAACATGAATGCAAATGGGAACCGAGATCAACCCCTAGTGATTGAGCAAATACCGGTTGTGGTAGTCGCTGCTGAGCCAATAACGATGGCCGGAGTGCAAGCGATGATCCAGGCAATGTTGGATCGTCAAATGGAGGAAACCAGGCGTTTGCTCCAGCAAAATCGAGAGGAAGCGACCATTCAGATCGAACAGCCCGAGTTGAACGAAGGGCAGACTGAGGAAGGAAACTACAGTGGGATTGTTGGTCAAGTCAACCCACCAATAGTTCGAAAAAACAACCAAGATGACGAAGTCGAGAGGAATGGATGCAAGTACAAGGATTTTCTGACTTGCAAGCCATCGACTTTCACTTGAAAGGAGGATCCGATCGAGGTCATGGATTGGATCTCGGATATGGAATAAGCTTTCATGACGTGCGGTTGCAAGGGAAAACAACAGACCACATTTGCAGTGCGTCAGTTTCGAAGAGGCGTTGTACGTTGGTGGAATACCTTGGGGAAGACTCTGAGCCCCAACGAGCCCCTACAACTGACATGGGCAGAATTTCTGGTGCAATTCAAACGTAGGTACTGCTCAGCGCAAAACCTGCTCGAGCTAGAGAACCAATTCCTAACTTTGAAGAAAGGAAGCATGTCCATCGATGAATAAACCAACAAATTCACGGACAAAATGGAGTTTTCCTTGCGCCTTGTCCCAGACGAGCTGACAAAAGTTGACAAGTATGCAAAGGGACTTCCATGGGAGTACGCGGTGCCAGTGTGTCAGACACCTACTTTGGAGGAAGCTATCTGGGCTGCCAAGTCGGTTGAGGAGATGATCAAGGGAAGAGCCGCCAACAAGACCGAGGTTGGCGAAAAGAGGAAGTTTGAGGGGTCTACGAGGCCCAATAAGAAGATCAAGTCTGGTTCAAAGGAGTTTAGCGGAGGAGGAAATGAATTGAAATGGTGTGAGAAGTGCAAGAAGAAGCACTCGGGAAAATGTAGCGAGGAAGTAACTTGCTACAAGTGTGGGAAAACGGGGCACTATGCCAATGAGTGCACCATGAACAAGAGGGTGTGCTATGAGTGCCATGAAGAAGGGCACGTTGCTAAGGATTGCCCGAAGAAGAAAGAGGCGACAAGACAAACATTCCGCCAAAACCAAAGATAAGAGCATTCCATATGATCCTAGACGAAGCGGCTGACGATGCGAGGAATCAAGGATGAGGAATTTATACTCGAAGATCGAGTTATGCAGTAGCCATAGTATCATATGATGTAGCCTAGTAGAGGCATAGTCTAGGGTGAACTTGAACACCCATGTAATCGTTTCAAAGAATAATATAAAGCCTTCGTTTTGATATTTTATGTGTTAAGTTTCTATGTGATTTTCTTGATGGTGACTTGGAAAACTACGAGACTATACTTGGGATGAGTATGAGTAGGTGTGAATGGTAGTAGAGGCCTATACTACCGGAAGCACAGGACTCACACTTGGATCAGGGAAAGTCACAAGGTTACCAAGAAACTAGTAATTGATTTCGTTTTATTCAAGAGTGTTGTTACCATCGTTTCGGTAATGACTAAGAAGATTGTTGATATTCCAACCCTAGTGGTCATATCGAATTGAGTCCAAGTACGCTAGGTATGCTATGTGGTTTAGAAAATCAAGATCGATGTAGCGTCCGACTTAAACCAAACGATTGAAATCAAAGCGATCAATAGAAATATCGCGCTCGTTGTTAAAGAAGTTGATAGCTAGAAATGCCTAATGTTAAAGTGTGATTATATCACATTAGAACATGAAGGAAGGCATAGTCTGTTTTAGAATTTAACTCTAAGAGACCTAAGTCTAAGTGTTGCAATGTACGATGATAGGTCATTAGAATATGACACATCGATCCATAGTAGTAATAAAAGAACTCATCTCAAGTTCGTATCTAGTAAGGATCGAGATTGTGACTTGAAGGTCATAATTTGGAGTCTAACCTGAGGTAGAGAGTAGGTGCACGATCAAGTACTGCTTACAGTCAATGAGTCTAAGAGATAGACTTGAAGGAATATAGAAGTTATAATTGTTACCTAGGATAAAGAGATGACGTATGGAGTCATTATACGAGCCCTGTTTCGTTGATGATTCTGGGACGTAATCATCCTAAGGGGGAGATAATTGTAACGCCCGTAGATCCGGGCTAGTCAATTTAGAGGCAATAGGGGTCGAAAACGACTTTTCGACAAAAGATTATTTAAAATAAATAATCTTAACCAAGTTTTAGGATATGTCACAAGGTTTCCATACATATAAAGAACGCCGAAATCCGATTTATAACGAAGAAGTTATGACCCGTCGAAGTTTCGCGACGGAACCGGCACGGCACCGGGAAGCGTAAATAGTGAATTTACGATAGAGCGAGATTTAGCCTTAGAAATCTAAACGAAAGTCGTAGAATACGTTAAACTAAGAACATCAATAAAAAGAACGCCCAAATCTGACTTCGTATGAAGAAGTTATGATTTTTCGAAGTTTCGGACTAGCAGTGTACAGCCCGAAATTCGAATATTAGATTGAGCGGTTTTTAGCCGACACGACCTGAACAAGAATCGAAGACCTCGTTAAGAGTAGCGTAATGAGAAAAAGATGGGCGAAAACGGACGTTGGATGAAGAAGTTATGAGGATTTAATGGACCAATCCTGTCCCGGCCTGTTAATAATATAAAATTTAAAATCAAGTCAATATTTAGCCGACGGAGTCCTAACGGAAGTTGTAAAGTATGTTCCCACCTTCGCGTGGATATAAAGAAAGTCGAAAATGGAGGTCGTATGCGAAAGTTATGCTTTTCAAAAGTCGAGAAGGAAAATTGTGAACTGAGGTGACGTGGCCAAATCTCAGTCGTTGCTTGCTGATCAAGGCTTTGCTTCGGATCTTGACGCGTCACCCTCGCTATTACGCCCCGCGTAACTCTGGTTTGATCCTTCCGAGATGAGTGCAAGATAGCTGGACCGAGGCTGGCAATCTTATCCGAGGAGTACGCCCAGCGTACCCTCGGTACGCCCAACGTAAATCCGAAGCCAGCAGCCTATAAATAGCTGCGAGGGCAGCCTTCTATTTACACACCATTCTCCTTCTCTCTCTAAAATACTTTCTCTCTCTAGCTCCCAAACCACCCCCAAGCCCTAGATAAAATTCCTAGCTCCCGAGGGAAGCCCCGAGGCTCCCGGAGTCCGGAGAAAAAGAGCCTTTCGGTTTCGAAACGCTGCTCCAATTAAGTTCCGGTTTTCGATAAAATTCGCTGTAAGTGTGCTACGCTTACGCAATTTTTTATATAGCTTTCAAATAATTATAGGAATGTTATTAGGTCCTTAAAATAATTACTTGGGCTATTATTATAAGTTATATTGAGTGTTATTAACGCTTAATAATAGTCAGACTAATTAATTTGTCGCGGTTATCGTTAGACTAAACCCTAGTGGTATTGGTACTAGGTTTTATCGAAGGAAAATCGTTTTGAGAGTATCGAAGCGCTGTCCAAGTGCTGAGTCACCACCTTTCAGGTGAGTGCATAGTTACTTTTAGCTTACACATAGATATGAAGTATTTTATATAAATTACGTGCTATGTGTATATTATCTGTTTACTTGCTATCTATGTTGGATGAACGTTTTATACATGTTTTCAATGATTTAAACTGTATATGTATTTTATATTTACAAAATGTAATGGGTAAAACATGGGTAGATGTAATAGTTGTTGTGTGACAAAATAAAATAATGAGAGGCCTCGTTATAGCTGTTCTTGATGATCTAGTCATCTAGCGGAGTATAGATGACGACCACAGACTATTCTAGACAGTGCAGTGGAACACTAGCAGGCTCGCAACCTGTAGGTGTTTATTCGAACTGTGTGTTTATTCGAACTGTGTGAACTGTGTGCTCACCAGGTGTACTCCATTCCCCATATGGTTGCCTTTAGGACTTTCATTGCCAAGGAATCCCCTTAGCAGTAGTGTCCATCCCAATGATAGTCCTTAGACTAGGTCCCTTGTGTTAGATGTTTTAGGGACGTAATGTGAGGAAAATGAGAATGGGTAATTGGGTTGATTGTTTGATGTTTAAAAATAATAATTATATTATTGTGGGTTGAAAACCCTATGAGCTCACTAGGTTTCCCAACCTGACCCACTCAGTTTATTTATATCACAGGTGTTGATATGAAGTTACATTACACTAAGAGATTTAAAGAGATGTAGATCACTAGTGTAAATAAATGTAAGTTTTGTTTATGCTTATGTTTCTGTATTAACGATGACATCCCAAACGTTTTAAAATGAATAAAATACGTTTCTTCGAAAATGTTTTAATAACGTATTTATCATATTTTTCTGGGAACAAATTCCGCAACATTTTTATTAAAAAGAAGTACTCTAAAGCATAAACAAAATCGGTCTTTTCTGGCCGTGAAAATGGAGATGTCACAGTTGGTATCAGAGTAATCTGTTATGATATGTGTTAGTATTAGTAGTAGGGGTGAAATGGTCCCCGAGGTTCGGTCGTCAGGACCGAAGGGTAGTCAGCCCCCCAGAATGGCTTGACATGGGTAGTCAGCACCCCATAATGGCTTGACACGGGTAGGACGGCACCCCAGAATGGTCGTACCGGGCAGGTCGGGCACCCCAGAATTGCCTGGCAGTATGTATATGATGTGATTGTATCGTATGTGGTATGATGGAGGGACTCACTAATCTTCGTGCTTACGGTTTTTAGTTTTGGTTTCAGGTACCTCTTCGTCGAAGGGGAAGGAGCTGGCGCGATTGCGGCACATCATACACACGCAGTGTTTTCCGCATTGATGAGATTGTTCAGGGATTTATACTCTGACCTTCTGATAGATTTCATGTTTAGGTTTTCAGACACTACATATGTTTATGAAACGAATTGATCATAAAATGTTTATTTACAAATGTTTTAACAAAGTATTGATTTAAAAATGAAATTTTTGGACGTGAAAGATGGGTCGTTACAAGTTGGTATCAGAGCCCTGGTTTGAGGGATTCGGACACACCCTTAGGGGTGTCTGAACTCAAATCGAGGGATTAAAAGATTTTGAAAAAGGAAATATTTTCTAAAAGTTAAGTAAATATTTTTTTAGAAAGAACAAAGTGTATGATGTGCGCGACCGGCCGAGCTCAAGTAAGTATTCCCCAAAGTACCCTTACAATTTTATGTTACGTTTATATGTTTCAGTAGAACAGCATGCTAGAATAGGACTAGGATCTAGGAGTGATGCCTTATGTGCCTGCTTTATGTGCTTCAGCTTATGAGAGTTGCATGCTAGAATTGAGTAGACAGCAGTAGGATAGCCTGTTTAGGTTATGCCTGATAGTATGAGCTTAGAATTGTATGCTAGTGCAGTTCCTGTTATGAGGGTAGAGTTGCTTGAGATTGTTCCCTTTTGTCCAAATGTTGTTTGCTTTGTGCTATGTGGGCCTTGAGTGATGGGATTTAGCTGTTAGGTGAATACGTTAAAGTCACATGTGATCAGGGTTGAATAATCTCAGACTGTTGGATTTGACCCTATTGTGTAGCTCTTGTTTGAGTCCTAACCGTTGTAGGGATGAGTCCCTTACTCGAAGGATTATCTGAGCCTCGTTGCATGTGATTGTATTCAGGTAAGGTCTAATTGGCATTACAAATAGACCTTCACCAGCTGAGGACTGGGTTGGGTGGAGTCAGAGGTTTCCTAGGGTAAGCCTAGGATAAGAGTAGCAGAGATCAGCAGTGGTAAAAGGGACCTGGTGGAGTCATGGAAGTCCTTGAGGAAGGTACAGATAGATGTGGAAGATAGTATCAGCCCCTAATACTGAAAGTAGAGGATCCGTACCCGCATTGAGGAAGGCTAAGACAAGACCGGGGAACTTGTAGTGGATGTGATCCCTCTAGAGGTTTCAGTATCACTAATGGTTATTTGTATGTATTACAGAATGGTGGTATTGCGTCCGAGGCTAGCAGTTGGCAATTTAGGAGAGGGATCGGGCTCGGGGTCAGGTTCCGAGCCAGTAGATGAGAGGCTGCACGAGTTCATCGCGTCGGAGATCACCAGAGGCATCCTTGAGTCGACCCCCGTTATTTTCGGGTCGATCAAGGAAGGGATAGTTGAGCTAATGGAGGACCGCCTCAGGGCGTTCAGGAGTGACATGGCATCTGAGTAGTCAGGATCTCACACACTGTCCTTTAACGACTTCAGGAGTAGTGGTGCGCCAGATTTTCATGGGGCGAAGGACCCCATTGCTGCCAGACGATGGATCGCAGACATTGAGTCTGCACAGTTAACTAGCTTCTTCCTCGAGAGGTCGAATGTGAGGTTCGCAGCAGGATGTTTAAGAGACAGAGCTATAGACTAGTGGGAATCTGTTGGTGACTCGTTGGGAGCCTCGGTTGTTGAGGCAATGTCATGGCCGGATATTGTGACCCGGTTCAGAGCAGATTTTGCGTCAGCTGTGGAGCTTCAGCAGCTGGCCAAGGAGTTTTTAGACATGAGACAGACTACGGAGACTGTGGCAGAGATCACCGCTAAGATCCAGGAGAGGGCATTGTTGGTGCCCCAGTATGCGGGGGATGAGGATATGAGGAGGACCCGCTATCACGACATGCTGCGAGCTGACATTTGGGAGCATGTCAGTTTTTCAGCTTGCCCTACCTTGGACTCGATGATTTCCAGGGCGAGGGAGACGGAGATAGATCTGGAGAACATCCGAAAGAGGAAGTCTGAGGAGGGACAGACAGGAGGGGCTTTGGGGAAGAAGCCGAAGGGATCAGATGGTAGGCCAAAAGACCAGTCAGGATCGGGCCGCTGCAGGAAATGCGGCAGGCCACATGAGAGGGCAGGCAGAGTGGGATCGCCGGGCTACTATAAGTACGACAAGAAGGGGCATTTCAGCAAGGATTGTACTTCCCCTGCACCAGTTATTCAGACGTCTGAGTTGTTGTGTTTCCACTGCAACCAGAGGGGCCACAAGAAGGCCAATTGCCCCCAGTTGACAGCAGCATCAGTGCCAGTAAAGGCGCTAGCTCCAGCGACCCTGCGGATCACTGATGGCCGGCAGGGCAAGGCAGAGGCTCCAGTGGTGAGGAGCCGGGCATTTCAGCTAACCGCCAAGGAGGCATCCACCGCACCCGATGTGGTGATGGGTATGATTCTTTCCCTCTATTTTATTTATATGATGTTATGATATTGATATGTGATCGGTGTATATGCGTTAGGATCGTTCCATGTGAACGGAATTCTAGTACTGGTGTTGTTTGACTCGGGTGCCAACCGATCGTTTGTTTCTCTTGCGCTTAGCAAGAAGTTCACCGAGTGTTCGGGCATGTTGGATTGCCCTTTAGAGGTAGAGATTGTCGATGATCGATCGGTGCGAGCATCAGCTGTTTTCAAAGATTATGTTCTGAGGTTATTTGAGGAGCGCTACTTGGTAGACTTGGTTCCCATTCCATTGCGTGGGAACAAGGTGATTATAGGCATGGATTGGTTGAGCCACAATGGGGCAGTGATCGACTGCGCGCAGTAGTTGGTGCAGATTAGGACCCCAAGTGGGGGAGAGCTGGTGATTCAGGGCGAGAGGCCACAACGAGGACCAGCCCTATGTTCAGCAGGGAGAGCTAGGCGTTACCTCCAGCAAGGTTGCGCAGGTTATGTCGCGTATGTTATGGATACCAGGGAGACGGGTAGGGCGACGGTGGGCGAGGTGCCTATAGTACAAGAGTTCGCGGACGTATTCCCCGAGGAGCTGCCCGGGATACCTTCGGAGCGACAAGTGGAGTTCAGGATCGAGCTAGTCCCTGGTGCAGCTCCGATAGCAAAGACACCGTATCGGTTGGCTCCTCCTAAGAAGCAGGAGTTGTCTACACAGCTGCAGGAGCTGTTAGACAAGGGGTTCATTAGACCGAGCAGTTCACCCTAGGGATCCCCGATTCTTTTTGTGAAGAAGAAGGACGGGTCGCATCGTATGTGTATAGCCTACCGGGAGCTAAAAAAGGTAACAGTGAAGAACCGTTACCCACTCCCGAGGATTGATGACCTCTTTGACCAGCTATAGGGAGCATCTTGGTTCTCCAAGATTGATTTGCGTTCAGCTTATCATCAGATGAGGGTCAGAGAGGAGGATGTGCAGAAGACCGTGTTTCGGATGCGATATGGCCACTATGAGTTCGTAGTGATGCCCTTCGCGCTCACCAATGCTCCTGCCGCGTTCATGGATCTCATGAACTGCGTGTGTAGACCGATGTTAGACCGGTCGGTGATAGTGTTTATTGATGACATCTTGGTTTACTCCAAGACGCAGGAGGAGCACGAGGAGCATCTGAGAGAGGTTTCGAAGACCTTGAGGTGGGAGAGCTTGTACGCCAAGTTCTCCAAGTGCGAGTTTCGGTTGTGCGAAGTGCAATTCCTTGGGCACCATGTCAACTAGAACGGTATTCTGGTCGACCCGGCCAAGGTAAAGGCCATGATGAGTATAGGAGGTTCCGAAGTCTCCATCTGAGATTCGAAGTTTCCTGAGATTCGAAGATTCATTTAGGATTTCTCCAAGATAGTCGTACCCCTAACACGGCTAGCTAAGAAGGTCGTGGTCTTTTGATGGGGGCCTGAGCAGCAGACAGCGTTTGAGACTCTAAGATAGAGATTGTGCGAAGCGCCAATCTTAGCCCTGCTAGAGGGCGTAGAGGATTATGTAGTTTACTGTGACGCGTCCATTTCGGGTTTGGGCGCGGTGATGATGCAGAGAGGGCATGTCATTGCCTACGCTTCGAGGCAGCTGAAGCCACACGAGGCGAACTACCCGACGCACGATTTAGATTTGGGGGCGGTTGTCTTCGCCCTCAAGATTTGGCAGCATTACCTCTATGGGGTTCGTTGTACCATCTACATGGACCATAAGAGTTTGAGGTACCTCATGGATCATCCGAATCTGAACATGAGGCAACGTCGGTGCGTGGACGTGGTGAAGGATTATGACTATGAGATCCTTTATCACCCAGGGAAGGCCAATGTGGTGGCGGATGCGCTTAACTGCAAGCCAGTGCTGATCAGAGATGTGTGTATGAGGATGACGGTGGTGACTCCACTGTTGGAGCAGATTCGGGAGGCTCAACAGGAGGCTATGAAGGAGGAAAATTGGAAGAGCAAGCGTATAGTGGGTCAGGCTTCCTCCTTCGATTATGATAGCCGAGGACTATTGACACTACACCGCAGGGTGTGGGTACCGTATCACGGGGGTGTGCGCCAGGTTCTGATGGAGGAGGCGCACAAATCCCGATTCTCCATTTATCCCGGGGCGACAAAGATGTATAGAGATCTTCGTCTAGACTATTGGTGGCCCTGCATGAAATGGGATGTAGCATGGTACACTGAGCGGTGCTTGACCTGTAGGAAGGTCAAGGCCGAGCACCATAAGCCACACGACAAGATGCAGCCGTTGGATATCCCGCTGTGGAAATGGGAACACATCACTATGGATTTTATCACCAAGCTTCCCAGGACCGCACGGGGAGTGGATTCTATATGGGTCATCTTGGATTGGTTGACCAAGAGCGCCCACTTCATACCGATCCAGGAGAGTATCTCGGCCGAGAAGTTGGCCGATATCTACATCCGAGACGTGGCGGCGTGACACGGAGTGCCAGTCTCAGTGATTTCGGACAGAGATGTGCGGTTTACTTCCAGGTTTTGGAAGAAGTTCCATGACGAGCTGGGTACTCGTCTGCATTTTAGCACCACTTTTCACCCGCAGACAGATGGTTAGAGTGAGTGGACCATCCAGACTCTGGAGGATATGTTGTGGGCGTGCGTGTTAGACTTTGGTGGTAGTTGGGATACCAATCTTCCTTTGGCTAAGTTCTCAAACAACAACAACTACCACGTGAGTATTGACCGCCCTCCTTTCGAGATGTTGTACGGGAGGAGGTGAAGGACCCCGATATGTTGGGCTGAGGTTGGCCAGAGGTTCATGTGGAGCACCGAAGTGGTGCTCAAGACAGCCGAGAGGATTCAGCAGGTTCGGAGCAGACTTCAGACTACACAGAGTCAGCAGAAAAGTTACGCCGACAAGCGCCGATTAGACCTGGAGTTCCAGGTCAGGGATATGGTTCTCCTAAAGGTGTCACCATGGAAGGGCGTCATCCGATGCAGGAAACGGGGCAAGTTGGGCCCCAGGTACATTGGACCCTTCAGGGTTCTATCCCGGGTGGGCAAGGTAGCATACAGGCTGGATCTGCCAGCCGAACTCAGTCAGATCCACAACACCTTCCACGTCTCTCAGCTACGGAAGTGCCTAGTGGATGACTCAGCGAAGGTGCCTTTAGAGGATATTCAGGTTGATGACAGCCTTAATTACATTGACCGGCCAGTAGCAATCCTCGACCAGAAGTCGAAGGATCTAAGGAACAAGAGGGTGGAGCTAGTGAAGGTGCAATGGCAGCACCGGAAGGGTTCGGAGTGGACTTGGGGGCCGGTAGAAGAGATGAGGGAGCACTATCTAGAGCTTTTCCAAGAGCAAGTGGCAGACCTCGAGGACGAAGTCTAAAATAAGTGGGGGGGGGATTTGTAGCACCTGGTTCCTGGTATGTGAGATTTATCTAAGCATTTTGCATTTTTAGCCTTGAACTCGGAGAGTTGTAGACCCGACTCGCCGAGTAGAGGTGGGATTATGAGCACGTTTAAGTTGGCGACTCGACGAGTCCATATTTTGGACTCGGCGAGTCCTCCTGTCTGGAAGAAACCCTAATTTCAAGGGTTTGCACCCTATTTAAACCATGTTATGTGCCCACAAGCTAGACCCATTCACCCTCATAGCATCCTATACCAAACCCTAGCCCTCTCCTTGTGATTTAAGTGTTTGTGTGCTTGATCTTTGATGTTTGAAGAGCATCCTATACCAAACCCTAGCCCTCTCCTTGTGATTTGAGGGTTTGTGTGCTTGATCTTTGACGTTTGAAGAAGAGAAGGAAGGAAAGACCAAAGGAGAAGGTGAAGAGCAAGGATCTAGGACCTAATCCAGAGTTCATTAAGGTATAATTCGGATCTATTGTGTTTCTATGATGATTTTTGATTAGAAACCCCATTTAATCCATCTTTATCCACCTCCAAGCTTGATAGTAGTATAATGGGTTGAATAGCCACTGGATCTATCCATAAATGGGCTCTAGAAGCTCAGATCTAATGCCTTTATGGAGCCATATTGCATAAAAACCTTAGATCTACTCTTTTAGTGCATTTTGAGCCCTAAAACCTTCATTGGAGTTTACCTACATGTAAAGTTGGAAACTTTACGTGTTAATCAAGCCCTAAGAACCCAGATGTATGAATGGAATGAATTGGATTCAAGCAGAATTAAGTATATAGTGACTGCATGTATGCGACTCGGTGAGTCATTCTTAGGACTCGGCGAGTCAAGTCGTGAGTCCCCAATTTTCCCCATTTTCGTGTATGCTGAGTAGGAGCAGTGAGCTATAAGTGGACTCAATGAGTCGGAAGCCAGACTCATGGATGGAGGGGCTCGGCGACTCAATGGCCTGACTCGGCGAGTCCAAGGCGATCTTCTTGCCTCAAGAACAGACTCGACGAGTTCTTCATACAACTCGGCGAGTCACAGACCAGAGTGTTCATCGAATGCAGATGAACTCGACGAGTTGTTCATACAACTCGGCGAGTCGGATGAAGGACCATTGAATATCAATATAGAAAGAGAACTCGTCGATTCAATGCCTAACTCGACAAGTAGGGACGGAGTGAGGACAATCGAATCGATAGGGACTCGACAAGTTGGCAAGCCAACTCGGCGATTCGGGTCAACTGGAAGTTGACTATTGACCTTCACTTTTGACTTGGTCAGGGCTAAAATGGTCATTTTACCCTAAGGACAGTTAGCAGTGTTTGACTGAGTGTTTTATGGGAATTATAGCCGGAGGACTTCCGGAACTGCTGCAGCAGCAGCAGACAGACAATTCCCACACGGATCAGCAGCTATTTCGAGGTGAGTTACCTTCTAGTAGCAGTGGGTCTAATGCCACAATGCCGGCCCACCAGTAGGAGATGTATGATAGATGATTGTCTTTGTGATATCATTTGGGTTCGCTACTACCTGATATGTTATATGCTAGCATGATCTGTTGTATGTGATAGTAGTAGAGTTCGATTGTTAGGACCAAAGGTTAGTCAGACACCCCACATACGTCTGACAGTATGTGATGATATGTTTGCATGCGAGTTTGTAATGTTATATGCGATAGAGGTAGTAGGAGGGGACCAGTCCCCGAGTTCGGTTATAGGACCGAAGGGTAGTTCAGGCACCCCATATATGTCTGATAATTTGTTATGATATGATATGTGTTAGTATTAGTAGTAGGGGGTGAAATAGTCCCCGAGGTTCGGTCGTCAGGACCGAAGGGTAGTTAGCACCCCAGAATGGCTTGACACGGGTAGTCAGCACCCCAGAATGGCTTGACATGGGTAGTCAGCACCCTAGAACGGCTTGACACAGGTAGGACAGCACCCCAAAATGGTCGTATCGGGTACGTCTGGCACCCAAGAATTGCCTGGCAGTATGTATGTGATGTGATTGTATGGTATGTGGTACGATGGAGGGACTCACTAAGCTTCGTGCTTACGGTTTTCAGTTTTGGTTTTAGTTACCTCTTCGTCGAAGGGGAAGGAGCTAGCGCGGTTGCGGCACATCATACACACGCAGTGTTTTCCACATTGATGAGATTGTTCTGGGATTTATACTCTGACCTTCTGATAGATTTCATGTTTTGGTTTTCAGACACTACATATGTTTATGAAACGAATTGATCAGACAATGTTTATTTACAATTGTTTTAAGAAAGTATTGATTTAAAAATGAAATTTTTGGATGTGAAAAATGGGTCGTTACAGTTAGTATGCTCAAAACCTAACAGTTGGCACTAAGCCACTCCATTCCCAGAACGACGTCGAAACCGTTCAACTCTATGGGCAACAGCTCTTCGTGGAATTCGTTTCCGTTTAGGTCGATGACGATGTTCCTAATACGATCACTTACAAGTATGAATTTGCCACTGGCAACTTCCACAATTAGGGAATTATCAACTCTTTCTACAGACAATTCTAGTTTCCCAGCAAACTTCTGTGACAAAAAGGGGTAGTTTGCTCCGGAATCAAACAATATAAATGTAGGCAAACCATTTACAAGAAAGGTACCTAAAGCGACATTTGCTGCCTCCTTTGCAACCTCGAGCGTCATCTGGAAGGCTCTTATCTTCGGCTTTGGTGGAATGTTGGGTCTTCCTTCCTCCTTCTTCTTCGGGCAATCCCTTGAAATGTGCCCTTCCTCATTTCACTCATAACAAACCTTCTTAGTGAACGTGAAATCATTGGCATAGTTCCCGAGCTTTCCACACTTGAAACAGGTGACCCTCCGTCACATTTTCCTTGGTGCTTCTTCTTGCATTTGTCGCACCATTTTGCTTTGGCTCCTTCTCCTCTCGAACCACACTTCGAGAATTTACTCTTCTTGTTGGACCTCGAGGATCCATCAAATTTTCTTTTCTCACCAACCTCCACTCTCTCCAGACCCTTCTCTCAAATCTGGGTCACCACATTCTCAGCAACCCAGATGGTGACTTTCAGAGTGGTTGCTTTCTTGACCATCGGATCAAAGTCCGTTGGATATCCGTGGCCAAACTTGTTAACCATGGAGAGTTCGGTCGGAACTAGGTAGAGAACAAGCTTCATTTTCTCTATAAAACTTGCAGCGTATTCAGCGACACTCATTCTTCCCTTCTTCAGATTCTGGAACTCATTGTTGATTTCCAGAAGATCCTGCTCCGAGCAGTATTGCATCTTCAGTTGCACCAGAAAATCCTCCCAAGACATCTTGCTTGCTTCAACCTTGGGCATTGAATCAGCTAGTAGCTTCCACCAGCTTAGTACTCCATATTTTAATAGAGGAATCGCGAGAGCGGTCTTCTGTTTCTTGCTACACTCGCAACTCTCAAACATTGTCTCCATCTCGGAGATCCAGTTCATGACTTCCACCAGTGTCGGGTTTCTAGATAGAAACGCTGGTTTGGATGCCATGAAATCCTTGTAATTGCATCCACGTCTATCATTTCCTTTATCCTGGTTGTTTCTTCTAACTATCGGTGGGTCGGCTTGACAAACAGTCCCATTGTAGCTTCCTCCTTCTGACTGCCCATCATTTAGCTCGGGTTGTTCGACCAGTATTGTAGCTTCTTCTCGATTTTGTTGAATCAAACGTTTGGTTTCCTCCATTTGTTGATGCAACATCATTTGGATCATCACTTGTACTCCGGCCATCGTGATTGGCTCAGGAGCATCTACAACATGTATTTTCTGAATCACTAGGGGTTGATTCATATTCCCATTTGCATTCCCAGATCCACTGCAGATTCTTGCCATTTTGATCTATACATCGAATAAGGTGAATTTAGATCTTTATTTAGGATAGATGTTTAAATCATCCTTATCGCTCCAAAACATTTACATGCTAGTTCTAATATCGTAGTCGTATGCTTAGAATTTTAAAGACATAAGGTTTCCATATCTGGTCGGCAACAGACCATAGATTTGAACAAATAACAACATATAAGTCATAAATCATTTAGCACATAAAGCATATTAGGCATACTTTCCTAAATAAGCTAGTGCTCACATCTCACAATCATCGCTTAGCATTCTAAGTTTAAGTCTAGAAATCCTACAAATTCCTAGTTCGCTTAAGCTAATGCTCTAATACCAACTGTGACATCCCCATTTCCACGGCCAGAAAAGACCGATTTTGTTTATGCTTTGTTTAAAACTCAGAGTAACATTTTAAATAAAAGTGTTGAGGAATTTTTTCCCAAAATAAAATATGATAAAGAATTATCAAATCATTTCTATAGAAATGTATTTCATTAAAACCTCAAGATGTCATGTTCGATACAGATCAAAAGCATAAAAAGTACAATATAAGCCTTACTACATTTATTCGTATCTACAGGCCTATATCCATAATCCCTCATCCAAAACATCACATCTATGCTCAGACACCACTACCTGTAATACACGAAACTGATTGGGTCAGGCTTGGGAGCCTGGTGAGCACATAGGGCTTTCAACCTGTAATACCCAGTTTAATTAATAAATAAATAGATAAAATTTTAATAAACGAATAACTGCCCTAAATCTATGTTAGTATTGGGATGTTGGTTTTGGGAAGCCAAACATTATAAATCTGATTATTCGGTGGTTAAAAAGTAGTTTTGGAATTTATATTGAAGAGATTTTGAGGCTAAAGGGCTATTTGGTAAACTTGGGATCGGATCTGTGAGGAATTATGGAAGCAGGGGTGAAATTGGTAAATTTTGTACCTAAGTTGTAATGAATTTTTAATGTTGGGGTTTAATAGGTAAATATAGGATTTGATTGGAAAAGGATCCTATGGGGAGGGACTAAACTTGTATTATGAGCAAAGTTTTAAGTGGAGCGGGTTTTAAACCCGATGACTCCTTCCTTCCCATTTAAAGCATCGCTACCAAAACCCTAACCCAAAATGATGAGGCAGCCGCTATAATCGAACCTTTCAGCCACCACCACCAGACTTTCTCTCGTCCTCCACCTGTGGAAGCTCCGATCAACTGTTATCTCTAGTCGAAGTCGTTGCCGCCGCTAGAGCCATCAAGGATACTCGATAAATAGTTGGGATTGACGGGGGGAGCTGAGAACGATGAAGATGAGGTTGTGAATGACCGGAAGGCATGGTAAGGCTAAACCATGATCGATTACTACCCTTATTCCGACGCCGTTGTTGCTATTGACGTCCTTCTTCTGCCCTCCGTCGTTGCCACCATCGTTCGTGACCACCACGACTATTATAGCTGTTTCTAGTCATTGTTACGCTTCTTCTTCTTCTTCTTCTATTTATTCTGTCGCCATGTCCGCTGCTATGTGTTGTTGCTGCCAGAAAAATCCAAGGAAGAACCACCATGGCTGCCGACCATGGTGGCTACCACCTCAAGGACCGCCATAGCGGTTGTGTATGCTGATGTATGGGTTAGTTTTGTGTGTGTGTTTATTTCATTAGTGTGTGTTTGGCCGGAATTCTAAGTACAAGGCATCACCACCACCATGAGGTGGTGGTTGCCACCATAAGCCACCATGTGTGTGTTGATGTAGTTAGTATGTGTGTTTATTCTTGGTCAAGGCATTATACATTTTAATTAGCTAAAGTATAATGAAAAGAAACCCAAACCACCACCGTAGGGTGATGGCTGCCGCCTCATGCAACCACCGGTCGTCGTGTCGGGTGGCGGTGTACTTGCCTTGTGAGTTTGATTCATTTGGGGTGATTGAAACCCGAATGGGCCTTGTAAATCCTAATGGGATCAATGAATCCTAATGGGCTTAATGAAAAACCCTAATGTGCTTGATGACATTCTAGTGGGCTTAATAGGCCCAATAAAGCCCTAATTGACCTAAAAGTCCAACAAATTAATTAATGGGCTAGTATTTAGGTTGGAAAACCCTAATTTTGGGAAATTAATCGGGACATACGGGAATTATTTAATAACTTGAGATATTAAATAATAATCATTGGCAAAGATTATTCCAAGCAATATTGGACTTAATGGATTAAGTCCTTGGTGTATGAAACCCTTAATGGGTTAAGTAGGAAACTTAACCCTCACCGTCATTTTATGAGAAACCCTATTTTCACTTGGGTTTATTTTTTGACCCTTCTATTGGGCCTTGATGATTGGGTTATTAAATGGGCCATACAAGATCAAGCAATTAGACTAGAATAATCTAATGGGCCTAGGGTAAGGCACATGTAAGGGGGTTTGGGCCCAATTTGGAAATATGGGCCATAGTTTGGGCCTTAATGATTATATGATGTTGGGCCTTAGAATAAGACCATGTATAGGCCTGGGCCCAATTTGGAAAATTGGGCCATATGTTGGGCTTTGATTCCTAGTTAGCTTTGGGCCTATGGTTTGGGCCTTGGGCTTGAATAAGCCAAGCTTGGGGTAATGTAGTAACTATCCAAAGAATGTACTTATGGTTATGTAGTGGAACCAAATTATTAATTGGGTGTTATTTTTATGATTGACAGTTCGGGAATCTGTCATCCAGCAGCTGGGGTTGAGTCTGCGGGACTTCAGTAGTGTGGGATTGTGTCTTCGGGACTTCAGCAGTGTGAGGTGAGTTACCTTCCAGTAGTGGTGGGTCTACGGTCAAAATGTCGGCCCACCAGTAGCATTTTTATGTTAGATGATTGTCTTTGTGATATTCATCTAGGTTTGCTACTACTTTATATGTTTATGTGCTAGTATGTTATGATGTTATGTGATAGTGGTAGTAGGGGTGAAATAGTCCCCGGTTATCGGTCCATAGGACCGAGGGGGTAGTTTAGTACCCATCCATGCTAGCCAGATTATGATATATGTGATATGGTATTATGTTGTAGTACTAGGGAGTGAAATAGTCCTTGGTTACCGGTTGAAAGATACCGAATGGGAGGCCAGCACCCAGATATGCTAGGCACTATCTGTCACACCCCAAAACCAAGAACGGCGGAAACGTTCCGGGGTGGAGGACGTCATGTGAAGTCTCATAACAGTGTAAAGTAGTAAACAAGCAACAACATCATCCATTGCATTAAAAGTAAAGTTTTAATACATGTGTGTTCTTTCATTGTAATAAGACATCAAAATATGTAATCAAAATAAAATACGAGTCTTGTCTGTGCTTCGTCTTCTCAAAACCTGGCCATCGTACCTGTCTAACTGGTGACCTGAGAATACAAGTTATTTTGAAAGCGAGTATCAGCGTAAAGCTGGTGAATTCATAAGTATTAATGTGTCTTTGATTTGTAAAACTGTAAAGTAATGACTTGGAAACCTTTGGAAAAAGACTGTATAAGTGTGAATTGTTTGAAAGCAGTTGAAAAAGGTTGAATACTCTAGCAAATCCCTATGATTTCTATTAGTATAACGAGTAGCCTTCTACCAAGACCTAATTGTTTTGAAGGTAGTCTTCTACCAAAACTCGTGTGTTTTGTAAGTAGTCTTCTACCAAGACTCGTGTGTTTTGTAAGTAGTCTTCTACCAAGACTCGTGTGTTTTTCTATAACAAAGATGGTTTTCCTTCTTTTTGACTATTATTAACAGTACTTAGTCTAACTCATCGTTTATGTGAATGTATCACAAAATAAGGTAATAGGAAAAATATAACCATGTAAGTGTTATCCTTTTGTATTAGGATTAACACGACATCGCGAATAGCGAGATGTATAACCTTTGAACATCCGTAGATTGTTCAATTTTCCTCTGTAGCTACAGCAGGTTTAAGGAAGGGTTAGTCTCGTAAAGGTAATCCTAGTATAAGTATTAACCGTAGGCATTCGTAGATGGTCATTTACCCCTGTAGCGAACAGTAGGCCAAAGGAATGATTAGTCTCGTAAAGGTCCCCTAATATAATTAATAACCGTAGGCATCCGTAAATGTTCATCTACCACTGTTGCTAACAGGTGGGTTTCGGAATGGTTAGTCCCGTCTAGATATCCCGTTGAACTGGGATAGGCAAGACAATCTACACATAATGTACTAGTAAATCATCCTAGTGAATCTAGGTACAAGTATCCATGTAAGTGTATACAGGTAAATGTATCTATGTAAAGGTATTCATGTAAGCGTATCTATGTAGACGTATTCATGTAACATGTAATGTATAGTATAGACTCATGAATGAACTGACTCTGGTGTAATCCCTTGAAATAGGAATATTGTTTTGTATCTCCTAACTGTCCCTATAATAGTTAACAGGAAGGTAATTGATTGTCCAAGCAGGTTTATACACCCTTGCTACACAAGAGTGTGGGAAAACTGAATGAAAGAGGAAAACTATAATATCAATACATATATAAGAACATAAGTATATAGATATAGTTTGGTTGAAGAAGGTAAAAGAAATGGTTTTGTAAGACATCTAAGAGTTTTGAACAGTAATTAACAATGACTTGATGTCATTTTAATAAACATTTCAAACGTAATACTTTTGATAACATGGTATTTTTAAGATAGAAAACCATTTCATACATCACATTTTGAAGCATGTGAAATCAGTTGGATGAAAACACAGTTATAAATATCTACGATTGATTTAAGAACATGTTGTTTTCTACTTGTATTCCCCCCCCCCCCCTCCCCATTTAAAGCATTTAAAATCATTTAAAATATTGATTAAGGGGTATGAACTCACCTGTTGTGAGTGGTTCTAACGGGTATGCGTGTAGGGATGAAAAGTTCCACGAATGAAGTCCTGAGATACAATAAGTCCTAAATGACATATAAAGACACATATTGACATGAATATAGTGTTTATAACATCTATATGAAAGGAAACACCTTCCGGGACTAGGAAACACCTTGACCAAGTGTTGGAATCACATGTGATTCAACATAGGAATGTATAAAGGCATTCACATGAGTTTAATACCATGAGTTCACGGCCCAAGGGAGTTTACGGCCGTAAACTCATGGCTACTCATGTGGGAATGCAAGTTTGAAGGCTAGGGACTGATTTAGGGACATTAGCTCTAACCTAGGATGAAAAAGACCACCATCTTTGGAGTTTTTGAGGAGTTCACGACCCTTATGAGTTTACTGCCATAAACTCATGGCCATTTATGTTTATGAGGGTCCTAAAGGTCATAAGAAAGCATTCTAAATTCAAGCCTAAGCCTTAGGAAGTGTTTGTGGCATCAAAACACCCCTAACTTGAGTTTACGGCCCATGGACCATTTGGTCATGTGTTTGCGGCCGTGAACACCTATGGGTGTTGGTATTTTGATTGTTTTGGGTCCTAGACACATCAAGGTAAAGTGCTATACTAGTCTCTTGGCTAAATGAAGGCATTTAGGGTATTTTGGCAACTTAAAATGGAGTTCACGGCCCTTGAACATCTTTGGCCGTGAACTCACTTTTAGCCCTTGATTCTTAATGTTTTTGATGTCTAAACAAGCCATGGGTAGTCTCTAGCTTCAGTTCCAAAGTTTGGAGGGACGTTGGGCACACTTTGGCCCTAAATTTAGTGTTCACGTTCCAAGAAGATCTTGGGCTGTGAACACCATTTCCTTGGTGTTTTGAGGTTGTTTTCTAGCCCTAACTCATTAGGGTACAAGTCCAAACTAGTTTCATTGCTTACGGAAGGGACTAGGCACCATTTGACCCTTATAAAAGACTTTACTCCCCAAGGTGTTCTTGGGCGGTAAACTCTCAAATCTTGCTGTTTTGATATGATTTTGATGTTATTAAGCACAATCTAAGCTATATAATACAACTATATAGAAGTACTCATGTTCTGGGACGAAAGTATGAAGATCCGTGAGGGAGAATTCAGCTTTTCTCTAGTTGGAAATGTAACTAATGAATAAATATGGTTCAGAATCCTATATATAGTCCTAGGATTTTTGGCAGAAAATATTTTATTCACGAAATAAACTTTAATATCACAGAGTTCTGGAATAACAGAGTTGCACAAAACCCTAGTGCATCCACTCTCCTGATATCTCCTTAAGTGTAAATCCTGAAATACTCAAACTTATACCCAAAAGTCTGGAAATTCACTGTAACTGTTCTAACTTCTATTGACTTGATATGGTTTGTTCAGAATGGAAATTTCTGGTTGTCATAGTATCCGATCGACAGGACCGAAGGGGAGGCCAGCACCCAGATATGCTAGGCAGTATCTGGTCGACAGAACCGAAGGGGAGGCCAGCACCTAGATATGCTAGGCAGTATCCGGTCGGCAGGACCGAAGGGGAGGCCAGCACCCAGATATGCTAGGCATTATCCGGCCGATAGGACCGAAGGGGTAGGTCGGGCACCCAGATATGCCTGACAGTATGTGGTATGATGAGGGAACTCACTAAGCTTTGTGCTTACCGTTTTCAGTTTTGGTTTCAGGTATTTCGTTTTCAAGAAAAACGAGCTGGCTTGATTGCAGCGCATCATACTATGGTTTTCCGCACACGAGATCTTTGGGATTACACTCTAATATTGTTTTATGATAACATGTTTTGATTATTTATACTTTGGTTTTGACATGACATGATATTATGGATGATTTCTTATATTGTTGTTTTTATAGCAATATATTTAAAACTGAAATTTTTGGCCTGTATTTTTGGGATGTTACTCAACCCACAATAAATAAGTTATTTATTTTCATCAACCAACAATAACCCGATTACATGTTCCCGTTATCCTCACTTACGTACCTAAACACCTATCATAAGGGGCCTAGCCTAAGGATCGTCATCGGGATGGACACAACTGCTAAGGGGATTCCTCAGCAATAAATGTCCTTAAGGCAAGCATGAGGGGGATGGAGTACACCGGTGAACAGATCGTTCACAAACACCTACAGGTTGCGAGCCTGCTAGTGTTCCACTGGACTGGGTAGAAGAGTATGTGGTCGTCATCCATACTCCGCTAGACGATAGAATCAACAACAACAACATCGAGGCCTCTCATCATTTTATCACACATCGCCTATTACATCTATCCATGTTTTACCCCAACATTTTTGTAGATATAAAATACATATACAGTTTAAATCATTTAAAACATGTATAAAAATAGTTTATCCAGCATAGATAGCAAGTATAATGATAATATTCACACATAGCACGTAATTTATATAAAATACTTCATATCTATGTGTAAGATGAAAGTGACTATGCACTCACCTGAAAAGGTGGTGATTCCGAACTTAGACATCGCTTCGCTTCTTAAAAATAATTTCCTTCGACAAAACCTAGTATTATTACCACTAGATTGTAGTCTAATATTTACCGTGACTAATTATTAGTCTTATTATTATTATTATTTAAGAATTTAAACAATATTTTCCAACCACTATGTACATACAGGGGCAGACATAAAACACCGGAGGGCAGGACCATTTTGGCATATAGCACTTCTAAAATCCAACAACCCTATACGACCCTTTAAACCAGTTCCCAGTGCCGCGAGTAGTTAAAAAGTTATTATAACGACACTTATATAACTCATAATAATAGCCCAAATAATTATTATAAGGTCTTAATAACGTTACTATAATTAATTAAAAGCTATATTAAAAATAGCGTAGGCGTAGCTCACTTACAGTGGGTTTTCTCGAAAATTAGGCTTCGCTTGGAGCAGCGTTCCCGAGCTGAAAAGCTCTTCTTCTCAGAGCCTTCGAGCACTCCGGGGCTTTCTTCTAGCGCTAGGGGAGTTCCCTAGGGCTTGGGGGTGGGAAGGTTAAAGAGAGTAGAGAGAAGAAAGAATGGGAAAGGTGTGAAGAAAATGAGGGTGGGAGAGGTTCTATTTATAGGGTGAACTATGGCTGAACTTCGTGCCACATGTCACCATCTGGTGGCAAGACTTGGGCAGAAAGCAATGGCCAAGATTGTGCCACGTCACCCGATTTTGCACAGCACACTTCCGACTTCTAAAATCCGTAACTGTCACATATGAGCTTTGTTTTTTACGTTCTTTATATCCATGCATAGGTAAAAATAAGCTCTACAACTTTCATTTTGACTCTGTCGGCTAATTTTCGACCAGTCTTAAATTTAACAGTACGAGGAGATTATATTGTTAAATGTCTGCGTAAAATTCATAACTTCTATATACGGACTACGTTTTCATCTGTCTTTTTACCGTTGAGTTCCTATTAATGAGATCTTCAATTCTCATTTAGGTCGCGTAGGCCAAAAACCGTTGGATCTAAAATTCGAGTTTCGGGCTATGCACTGCTAAGCCAAATCTTAGAAAATTTATAACTTCCTCATACGAAGTCAGATTTGAGCATTCTTTTTATACACGCTCCTAGTTTAACCTATACCACAAATTTGGTTTAGATACTAAGTCCAAAAAGTCCTCTATCGTAAATTCACTATTTACGTCACACAACGTTATGCTGGTTTTGTCGTGAAACTTTGACAGGTCATAACTTCTTCGTTATAACTCGGATTCGGCGCTCTTTATATGTCTGGAATCCTTGTCATGACCAATACAACTTTCTTCATCGATATTGGGTTTATCTAACACTTTATTTTTTACGCTTATTTTTATCCTTTATTTATTATATCATTATAAACAAGTAATAAGCACATAAATTCACATAATTCATCTTTATTACTTCAACATAGGTTACAATGGTTGACCTGGCTATTACATCACTATACTAATGCGTAGCCCATAAACACGGGCGTTACATGGGTAAAATAGTCCTTTTACCCTAAGTGGAAATTTTTAGAGTTATGTATTAGAAGCCCAAATAGTTAATTGAGTTTTGTTTTGATGTTCATAGCTTGGAGATCTGTCAGCCAACAGCCCGAGATTTATTCGCGGGACTTCAGTAGTGCGAGGTGAGTTTCCTTTAGTAGGAATGGGTCTATGGCACCAAGGTCAGCCCGTATATGTGATATGTTAGTAGCTGAGTGTGGGCGGGGCCCGTATCTCATTATCATCAGAGTATAGATATCATTCATATTGGTTGATTGATATATGTGTTGTATGTGTGATACTTGTATATGTTTGTTATGCATGTGAGTGTAGGCAAGGCCCATATCTTATTATTATTTGAGTGTGGGCGGGGCCCGAGTGTCATAGTAGTAGCCGAGTGTGGGCGAGGCTTGAATCTCGTATTATTATATTATGGATATGTCATTTTTTGATAGAATTAGATGTACTGGTTGTCTGTGTGATACTTGTATGGATGTTAGATAGCGGAGTGTGGGTGGGGCCCAAATCTCCTAGACAGCGTAGTGTGGGCAGGGCCCGCATCTCCTAGATAGCGGAGTGTGGGCGGGGCCCGAATCTCCTAGAAAGCAGAGTGTGGGCGGGGCTCGAATCTCCTAGACAACGGAGTGTGAGCAGGGTCAGAATCTCCATGATTGTGGGCGGGGCCCGTATTTCCTAGTTGCATGTTATGTGTTTGGTATGTGGTAGTTTGGGGAGACTCACTAAGCTTCGTGCTTACAGTTTTTAGTTTTGGTTTCAGGTACTTCGGTTTTCAAAAGAGGAGATCAGGATGATTGTAGTGCACACACCATTTTTTATAGCCTGTGATGTTTTTACTCTGATATATTTGACAAATGTTTGTAATATTTCGAGATACACGACTTATGGGTTTTATATGATGGTTGATATTATGGTTTTCTTAATGATTTAAAATGAAATTTTTGGACTGTATTTTTGGGATGTTTCAAGTTGGTATCAGAGCCTTAGTTTGAGGGATTCGGGCACACTTTCGAGTGTGTCTGAACTCAAACTAAGGAAGTAATATAAAATTTTAAAAAGAAAAACCATTTTTAAAAAAGATTTTGAGAAAAGAAAAGAATTTTTAAAAGAGAAAAGGGTGTGGTGCATGCAATTAGTCGAGCTCAAGTAAATACTTCCAAATTACCCATACAAGTTTATGATATGTTTATGAGAATTGCATGCTAGATTAGGGCTAAGGATCTAGGAAGGATGCCTTATATGCCTGCTACATATGTATCAAATTTATGAATTGCATGCTATTACATATTAGTCAATATGATGGCCTGATTAGTGTATGCTTGATTATGTTACTCAATGCTCGAATTTCACTTATTTTCTACTTTTAGGAGTCCTAGTTATATTTTACTAACTAGTAAACAAATATGTTAAGTTACATATTGCGAGGATTAAATAATTTCAGAGGGTTAGGTCTAGCTCTGTTTCGCAGCTCTTGTTTGAGTCCAACTGTGGTAGGGCATGATCTTTCATTCGAAGAATTATGTAGTCTTAGTGATATGTAATGGTATTCGCGAGCTAGTTAGGGGGAGATAGCAGGGACTTCTTATGCAGCTGATGGCGGAGAGTGGGATGGTTATTAACCTAGGGCAAGCCTAGGATGAGAGTAGCAGTAGAAGGGACTTGGTGGAGTCAAGGCTGTTCTTCAGGAAAGTGCATATAGATGTGGAAGGTAGTATGGGCCCGTACTACTGAAAGCAGAGAATTCATACACGAATCAAGGAAGGTTGAGATGAATCCAGGAAACTTGTAGTATGTGATGTCCCTCGAGTTATGAAGAGCATTCAAATGGTTGTTATGGATGCTTCGAGCGTGGTGGTGTTACATGATAAGCCAGTTAGCAGTATGGATGCCGATAAGGGGTCTGGTTCAGAATCGGGAGCCAGGAAACTCGATGATCAGAGGTGGTTTATACACCTTGTCTTCGAAAGAGTTCAGTACAGGATTGGACCATTGTGGATATTTCGCAAGCCGTATGTGAGAATTTAACCAACATCTTTAGGTTTGTCACTGATAGTGTGACCGCTAAGTTCTAGGGTCAGATAGTAGTGTTGGATTAATGTCTAAGTCCATAACTATCTTTGGTATGTACTTGACCCGACCTGGCATGGTCCATTTGGGTTGCACTTCACCGACACAATATATATGGATAGTCTTTTGAGAATAGTGTATTTATGATTTATATTAATATATTATAAGTTCTAATATGTTAATATGGAATCATATTATTTAATTAGTATTGATTAAGACTTAATTTAGAGTTAATTAAGTGATCAAAATGAACTAATTAAATATGGACTCTTATATATATGGAATGGGCCAAGTTCATTTAGGTTGGGCTAAGCTTTCATGGATAGTCCATGGAGTGTTTAACCCATGGATCATATAAAATGAAAGGTCACGGGTTTAACCCTAGTCTCCACACTATATAAAGATGTCCTTGGTTGGTGAAATTGGCACTAGTGTGGGTACACTAAGAGGGCTAGCCGATTTAACTAGAGAGAACCAAAGTATCCTTATTCTCAAAGTCTTCCAAGGTGTTTTGGTGATTTGTGATTCCACTTGAGGCTTCCACACTATTAGGGCTAAGCTCTTAAAGCTTGAAGACATCAAGCTACACCAAAAGGTATGTTATTTAACTAGTCTTTGTAGTATGGTTACCTCATAGTATGCTAGTTACGATTAAAGCCTTGGAAAGTTCTTATTTGCATGTATTATAGAGAAAACATAGATCCAAGTTTTATAGCGTTGCATGTACACTTAGGAGTGTTAGAATGCTCAAAACCCAACAGTGGTATCAGAGCCTAGGCTTGCTTTCTCTTATACTTGATGCAAATAGATTTTTCAAATCCAAGAATCTATCAGGGCCTAAAACTCTACGAGTTCTGGAATAAAACTCGACGAGTTTATGTATTAGAGCATGAAATCGACGAGTTCCATGAAGAACTCGACGAGTTTGGCCTCCAGACAGCATATTTTCGAGTTTCTTGGCTGGAATTGGACTAGGAACATTACCCTAAGCTGTTCTTGAACTTGTAAACCTATTTTTGATGTGGTAATGCTCATGTTAATCCAATTTCAAAGATAATTGTCAATAAATTCATGTTTTGTATTAGTTTAAAATTTATGCTAATTACATGAAAAAGTTTGATTTGAATTATCTTGTTCTTATGAGTTGCTTAGATTAATAGGAAAAGTTAATTGATTATGTGTTTTCAATCCATTTTAATCTAAGAGTTGATTCTAAAATGTGTTTGTGTAACTTGTCCTCAAGTTGCATGAAAAGTCACATTAAAGTTTCTTAAAACTCATAAAAGTTGGCAATGGTTACAAAATGAAGAGTCTTGTCCTCATTAAATGGTTTTATGACTCCAAAACTTCTCCTCAAGTTATGGAGGTTCAAGAGTCACTTTATTAAATGATTAAAATGTGTAACCTTAATTAGTTCCATAAGTTACGAAGAAGAAGAGTTACATTCTTTAATAGTTTAAAGTCTTCCATAACTTGTCCTCAAGTTATGGAACTTGAAGAGTTTTTAATTAAAACTACTTTAAACACATAAGTTATGGAATTAATTAGTTTTGAATATTTTCAAAACTTTCCCTCAAGTTTTAGAATTTGAAAAGTTTTCTCTTATGAATACTTTAATTCCAAGTTTAGCCCTTAGAATTTTAAAAGTTAAAATTCAACCCTTATACTTTATAATATTATAAGTTAATATATATATATATATATATATATATATATATATATATATATATATATATATATGTATGTATGTATAAGAACAAGTCAGTCTTACCGTTAGTAGGCCTCATTCACGAAGCCGGTCTATAAGGGGGGTATAAGGTTACTGCCTATAAAATGACAGTTTCATGGGTGTCCGCTCTCACCCACCGCTTCCTTGACTGGTGGAGGGTCATTAGCCGAACGAGTAGGACAATGACTATAAATTCTCCCTTCATTAAAAGTATTAATGATAAATACTAAGTAACTGAACCTTTTATAAATACCCAATCTTAGTTACTTAGGAAAATGTGAATAAGGTGCTAATCCATGAAATTACACTTTGCACTTTGTTTAAGTCGGTTAGTGGAGCGTGTGTGGTTAACCGGCACACTAACTCGTATTTAACAAGGTAGGCAAAGGGTGACTTAATGTTTATCATAGTATCGATGGAGCGTGTGTGGTTAACCGGCACATCGATTGAGGGGTAAACACTTAAGGGTACCAAGTAATTTGCATGGTTATTTCACACCTTGTTTTGCGATCCTCGGCATCCCAGTCACAAAACCTGAAGGGCACACTCGAGATTGAAACATGCCATTGAAAAAGTTCAATGAATCTCAAAAGAACTAGGAGTTTCAAAACCAATTAAAACCTAATTATACATTTCGTTTATCTTGGTGGAAATTGGTGAATCGTCATTCACCTACCTTCAAATATTTTATAGCTTAGATTATGGCATCACTCTTCCAAGTTATAAAATAGTTTGTTGGGTCCGAGCCTTAATATTTCATATTGGGTGTTATATTAAGGAGTTTAAATCGACTATCTTGAATATCTCCCAAAAGATGTCTAGTTCAGACTTCTATGATCTTCCCAAATCTCTTGGAACTTCACTTCCTCCACCTCCTCCAATTATTCTCCCTAACCCACAAGTTCAAGGTCACTCAAGCCCTATTGGCAAGGCAAGGTCTAGGTGTGATCACATCTTGGAGATGAAGTCACATACTGACAAGCCAGGAGAGTTGGGTGTCAAAGTCTTGAGAAAGTTAGTAGTTCAATCACTTTCTAAGTCACATAGTGAGTTCCTTTGGGACTCCAATGAAACAGACTATGACAAGACCCTTAATGATCTTATCTATTTGCTTGGTGCTGCTGAATCAACAATGATTTGGAAGGCTAGTAAAGCAAATTTGATTAGAAGATCGACTTCCCAAAACTTTATGGACATTGAAAATGGTGACACTAGAAATCCAGAAAAAGCATTCTCTTCCCAATGGAAACGGATCGGCCATAGTCAACTCGGTTGACCAAATGGTAAAGAGAAAGGCTAAGTGTGAGATTATCCCATGCAAGGTTCTAAATGGCGTGAGGCGTGGCGTGGCGGCATGGTCAAGCCTCAAGCTTAACGAGCCATGGCGAGCCATGGCGTTTTTCAAGGCGTGATGTAAGGCGGCGATTTTGTATTAATTTAAAATTATATTACAACATAAATATAAATTTATATTAAATATAACTACTTTTTATAAGTGTTAGATCAATAACTAGTAACAAAAATTTAACGAAAACCACAATACCCGTATCTCCGATTAGAAAAGACATAACAAAGAACAAAAAATTGTGTCTCAAACGAAAAAACACGCGCCATAACACGCCATAACGCGCCATGGCGCGCCATATCACACCTTGCGACACGCCACGCCTAACAGCAACGTTATGAGGTTTTTTGTAACGGCGGAGCCACGCCTCACGCCATGGCGCGCGCCATGGCGCGCCTTTTAGAACACTGATCCCATGTACCATTCCCAAACGATTCATATGGTTCTATTGCCAAAAAGGAAAGGGCGCTGGTTGCGAAACTGCCAAATATACCTAAGGATGTTAAAGTCAAAAGTTTGACTTTACTTCAGGTAAGTCCACTATCTAACTCTGTTAAGTTCCCAGTTGATGATTCTTAATACAAAATGTGACTCGGTTTCATTTTGATATTTAGCAGGATCAAGCAAAGGGAAGGAAACTTAAAGAAAGAGTATGCTGAATTTGATTGCGAAGACGGATTTCTTTCGCTTGGTTGAAGATTGAATTCTTGATGTTTGTATGTTTCTAGCAACATTGGAAAAATGAAATTGGTTCTTTCATTTGTGGTAGTTTCTAAATTTACCAAGTAAGGAATGATTCTCATCACCCAAGTTTCAATTGGACTGAAACTTGGAATCATACAAGGTGTTTAGTGTGATGTATTAGAATTTTCAACTTTGGAAAATTAAGACTAGTTATGTGCTTACATGTATATGTGACTCAAGAGAAGGATTAAGGGATCAAGTACACTTTCTTGTGCACTTGTCAAAGTCCACCACAAAATATGCATAAGACTATTCATCATGATTTACAAAGGTTTAGTAGATATGATTATACTTACAAGCTTAAGTATAATTCTGAGACATTGGAAAAGTTTCAATGTATGACAGAATGAATAAGAAGAATCAAATTAGGCAGAAGGATAATAGTGTCTCAACTCTGAAAAGATGGGAGAGTACTTTAGTATCATGTTTTAAGATCATCTTAATGATTTTGAGACCTTATCACAATTTATCCTCTAAGTGCATTCTGATAGTTGAGAAGAGGAGTTATGAATTGTTGAAGTGGTTAAATCAAGAAGATGATTCATAATTCGTTCCAAAAACAAATCTTAGAGTTATACTCTAAGATTGTAACTTGAGTGACATGTCTTAAAGAAGGTTTAAAACACTTGGCAAATGTAAGAGTAAAAGTTTTCTACTCTTGTACATTTGAAATTAGCAAGTTGTGATCTTTTGGATAAAACAAAGACCAACTTAGGCAAATTGTGTGAAGCGTTTTTCTTGATAAAGAATCCACACTATCTCTTGAATATTTTGTTAGATTAGTGTCTAAGTCCATAACTATTTTGGTATGTATTTGACCCGATGGTGCATGGTCCTTTTGGGTTGCCTTCACCAAAGCAACTTGATAGGATGGATTATGGAGAGAAAGGATTAATTATTATTTATTAATATATTATGAGAATAATATATTAAAGGAGAAATCATATTGTTTTATTAATATTAGTCAATAATTAATTAAGAATTAATTTTGTGGCTAAAAGAGATTAATTAAACTTAAGGGACTAGAATTATAATTATAATATAGTTTCAATTGGGCTATGAATTACCTTATAATATAAGGTTGGACGAATTCTTTGGGGAAACCCATTAGAAATCGTCCAAGGCTTATTAAGGAAGGAGTCCATGGGTTGCTTAGGGCTTAAGCATCCAAATTAGGGTTTCCTTGTTAGATAACCCAAATAGTCTCACTATTTAAGGACCCCTTGGGCACCGAAAACGTGGGCAACTGAATCCTTAGGGTTTCTACATGTTTTTGGGTGTCTCTTCTCTTCTCTTCTTCATCCTCTTGCTCTTTGTGTTTGTGAACCATTAGAGGAGTGACATTTATGACTCTAAGCTTTCTAAAGTCATTACAAGGAGGATTTGAGATTGTTATTGCTACATAACAATCAAGGTAATATCTTAAACCCATTCTTAAGTTAATTAGATTAATTGTATGCTAGATCTAGGGTTTAAAGTCTTAGATGAATTGCATGTACAATAGAGAAACCTAGATCCAAGCATTAGGGTTTGCATGAGCACATAGGATGTTCTTATGGCTAAAACCCATCAGTGGTATCAGAGCCTTGATTGGTTTCTATTGTATTGATGCCTTGTATGTTTGTTCAAGCTGTAAAATCGATTGTTGCCCCCTTGCCTGCTGAACTCAGCGAGTTCCAATGTGGACTCGGCGAGTTGGCTCCTACTCGGTGAGTCCATAGAGGAACTCAGCGAGTTCGAGCGTCAGAAGGAGGCAGTTTCGGGATTTCTTGTTGTTTTAATCAAAGATACTTGTCTTAACTGTTATGGGTCATTAAAATTTGAATTTTAATCATATTTTGAGTGTATCCTTGATTAAACAAAAGATAATTACCAATTGATTAGATAATAACTTCCTTATTTGATTAAAGTTTGATTATTTGTATTAAATGGGTAACTTATCTTGGAAGAAATTGATTTTAAGTCAAATTAGATAATAATTAGATCAATTGTTTAATTTAAGTTATTCGCTATTTGATCCTTGTGTTTTGAAAAGTTTCAAAACTTGCCCTCAAGTTTTGGAATTTAAATTTTGATTAAAAGGTTTGATTTTGAAATATTTAAATTCTAAACCCTAATGTTTTGAAATGTTTCAAAACTTGCCCTCAAGTTTTGGAATTTAAAAGTTGATTAAAAGTTTAATTTAGGAATGTTAAATTCTAAAACCCTAGTATTGTTTTGAAAAGTTCAAATCACACCCTTATGGTTTT
The DNA here is from genome assembly GCF_002870075.4 of Lactuca sativa. NCBI lineage: Eukaryota > Viridiplantae > Streptophyta > Magnoliopsida > Asterales > Asteraceae > Lactuca > Lactuca sativa. Next base: position 224,784,684 of record NC_056631.2, on the reverse strand, counting down.
ATTAATTAATTAAGTTGTATAATTAAATGAGATTTAATAAATCCATATAGTTTTTGGTTTACAATATAATTGAATTAAAAGTATAATTGTTAAATTTGACCACATAGTATTTTAAAAATGTAAAATACACCCAATACTATATATAACATTAAAAGTCTAACATTATATATATATGTATGAGTAAAAGTCAGTCTTACCGTTAGTAGGCCTCATTCACGAAGCTGGTCTATAAGGGGTGTTTAAGGAAATTGCCTATAAATGGCAATTGAATGGGTATCCACTCTTACCCACCGCACTCTTGACTAATGGAGGGTCGTTAGCCGAACGAGTAGGATAGGACAGAAACCTTCCATTATAAGTAAAATGAAGTACAAAAGTAACTAAATGTTTTTACAAAATTCCCAATCCTAGTTACTTTAGGCAAAAGTGAATTGATGCAATTCCATGAAATTACACTTTGTGCCCTTACGAAGACGTTAGTGGAGCGTGTGTGGTTAACCGGCACACTAAATGGTTCTAAGCAAAGGTAGCAAAGGGTGACTCAATGTTTTTCATAGTTTGGTGGAGCGTGTGTGGTTAACCGGCACATCAAATAGGTGACGGTAACATGTGGGGGCACCATATAAGTTTGCATGGTTATTCACACCTGCTTTGTGATCCTCGACATCCCAGTCACAAACTCGAGGGGCATATCGAGATTTAAACATGCCATTGAAAAGTTCAATGAATCTCAAAGGATCTAGGAGTTTTCAAAGCATTTAAAACTTAATCGGTTTTTCGTTTTTCATGGTGGAAAATTAGTGAATCGTCATTCACTTACCTTCAAATATTCTGCAACTAGATTACAGCATCCCTTTTCTAGGTAGTAGCGTATTGTGTTGGGTCCTAGCCTTAATATCTCATTTGGGCGATTTATTAAGCACTCAATCAATCAAATAACTTGAATTTTTTTTCTCCCGTTTTGTAGATGTCAAAGTCCGACAGCTATGGTCCTCCCAAATCCCGTGGAACAAGCATTCCACATGAATATGATATTCCACGATCCAATCTAGGAACAAGAGATCATGCTTCACTTCCTCCACCTCCTCCAATTATTCTCCCTAACCCAAAAGATCGAAGAATTGAAAGGTTCAATGTCACTAAAGCCCTATTGGAAATGAAACATGAAGTTGGTAAACCCGTGTATGCCCACGTTCTAGGAATGAAATCACACATCGATAGGTTGATAATGTTGGGTGCGTCATTCCCTGATAAGTTGGCTGTGAACTGTCACTCCCTGAATCATATAATGAGTTCAAAAGAAAGTATTATATAATGGATCATGACGAAAACCTCATTGACCTAACTTACATGCTCATTGTTGCTGAATCAGATATGATTTGGCAAAACAATGGACCATATTTGTTGGGAAAGTCAACCAACCATGCTTCCAAGGACAATCTAGTAGAACCGACTTGCGTTTGCTTCCCAGAGAAAGGGCGTTGGATACAAGTCTGCCCTACGAGCCTGAAGAGTCCAGAAGATGGGAGAGTCAAAGAGTATGGATGTGCTTCAGGTAAAATCCACTATCTAACTCCATTAAGTTCCTCTTCGTTGATTCTTAATACATGATGTGATAAGATTGCATTTGAATGTTTTGCAGGATCAATGAAAAGAGAGGAAGCTTGATGAAAGAGCAAGATGAGTCTAATCACGAAGAAATGGATCTCGATAGCATGGATTTGAAGATTAGATTTTGAGCTTAGAAAGTTATGATAGAGTTGTTAGGAATTTTTTCTTTTGACTACATGGTTTTCAGTTGATTTTGCATTGTAAGAACAAATGTTTTCCGCTGATTTTATGAATAAAATAAATTTTGGTTTGACTCATTTATTTATTTATTTATTTCCTTGCAATGAAATCGTTATGAAAAATTGATGTTCGCATATTTCTACAACAAATGGATGTGATTCTTAATTATGTTATTTATGGAAATGTCAAGAATTTACCAAATAAGGAGAGTTTCTCATCGCCCAAGTTTCAATTGGACAGAAACTTGGAATCGTGCAACTTGGTTGCACGATGAATGACAAATTTCATATTTGGAAATTAGACTAATTCGTTAACAAAGTGTCAAGTGAAGGACTAGGAGATCGAGTACACAAAGTTGTGTGTTGATCAAGTCCACCACAAGAGTAACAAAGATATTCGTCATTATTTACTAAAGGTTTAGTAAATATGATTATACTTATAAGAGTAAGTGTAATTCTGAATTGATTGAAAGAGTTTAAATCAATGGCAAAACGAATAAGAAGAATCAAGTAGGCAGAAAGATAAAAGTTTCTCTATTCTAAGAAGAAGGGAGAGTACCTTTTATTATGTTTTATGATAGGTCTTAATGATTAAGAACCATATCTCAATTGATCCTCTAAGTGAGTCTTAGTACAATTGTATGTCAGAGAAGAGAAATCAAGAATTGAAGAAATGGTTAAATCAAGAAGTCAATCATACTTCGTTCCAAAACAAGTCTTAAAGTTTAGATTGTGACATTGAGTGATAAGTCTTAAGAAGGTTTATAACATTCATCAAATGTAGAATTTGGAAAAAGGTTTTCTTACTCTTGCACATTTGAAATTGGAAAGTTGTGATGTCTTGGATAAGACGAAGACCAACTAGTACCAATTTATGAAGTGTTTTGTCTTGATAAAAGCTACACTAACTCTTGAATATTTGTTTGTCAAGAAATGCTTATTGACAACAGAATCTTATATGTCAAGGAGTCAGTGGGAGTCTTAATGGTCTTGAAAGGTTTCAAGAATAAATCAAAATAAACCTTATCGAACATCACTAGCACACAACTTGTAACATCCGGGATTTCAGGTATATTAATTATTCTGTTTATTTTGAGTTTTGAGGAAGAACTCGGCGAGTTGGTGCGTAGACTCGCCGAGTTGAGACGCGATTTCTCACTCGGATTGATGCCTGGACTCGGCGAGTCGCTTTGGTAGACTCAGCGAGTCTGTGCTGTTTATTGAAACCCTAATTTCTCGGGTTTGAGGCATATTTAAAGGGCCTTATGGCCGTCATTTGCACTCATCAGTCCCCAGAGTGAAAACCTAGAGCTTTTGAGCGATTCAAGTGAGGGAAGGAGCCATTATTGATCTTGGAGTTTTTGCCTAGCAAGGAAAGAGGAGATCTAGCCAAGAGGAAGCAAGAGAGGGGTGGATTCCTGAAAAACTGAGCTCCAGGACATCACAACTGAGGTACAATTCCGAATCATTCTCTGTTATTGTGATGATCAAGTAGATTTGGGGCTTTTGAACCCATTTGTGGCTAGATCTAGTGTCCTCATGGTCCCTTAGCGAGTTAAGGTCCTGCATTTGGACCCATAGAGGTCCAGAGCACCTCTTTACCAAGATTTATATGCATCTGTAACACCGTAAATTTCAAAATAATTTTTTTCACAATTTATAAAAACATTTCCCATTAACTTTTCGTAAAATTATCAATTTTAGATCCCAATTTACATTATACAAAATCCCAAGATCACAAGTATAACAAAATCCCATGCGTGTGTAAGGATCAAGCCGGCGCCTTCCCACGGTCATCGCTAGTACCTGAAACAACAACACTAACACTGTAAGCACAAAGCTTAGTGAGTTCCCCAAAATACCACCCATAAAACACATATTAGCCACTCGAAGCTATAACTCTATGGGTCCGTGCACCCAAACTCTGTGAACCCTAAGGTTCTAACACTAGGAACCTTCCGGTTCCAACTCTGTAAACATGCACAACATAATCACATAGAAATAATGCAGTACAACATATAGCATACAATACTCTATCACATAACTCTGGTTACCTACTCAAGGTAAAGTATAGTGAGAAGATTTACCTCGCGTATCTCGATGACTCACAAATCCTGAAATCCCTCGTGCCCGATCCTCCGAGCTATAATCCTCCTATAACATCATATGTCTCTAATTAACACTTTTTATCTCTAAGGTTGACTATCCCTAAGAAGTCAACACAGGTCAACTCTGGTCAACGGTCAACGGTCAACGGTCAACTTTGACCGGACTCGGCGAGTGCACGAGGGCAACTCGGCGAGTCTAAACGTTTTCACCAACTCTCTAGGATTCCCTTCTTACACGTCGAGTACTCCCCCTGACTCGACGAGTTCCACCTGGAAGAATCGCGGGGCCACCCCGACTCAACTCACCGAGTCTCAAGAACAACTCGGCGAGTCCCAGCTCGACTCAGTCCTCTTGACCACCCTTCCCTACTCGCCCTGACTCACTGAGTCAACCCACGACTCGACTGGACCACTCACTGGCCGATCCAAGGCAATCTTCAAGCTACTCGCCGAGTCTGCTCATTGGACTCGGCGAGTCCATGCCATGCAATCACTCAAACTCGCTTCTAAGGTCAGATCTGTTCTATCAATTCATAGATCTGGCCTTCCTAGACTGATTCACCACGTAAAGCCCCAAACTTGGTGTACATACAACCTCTATGTGTCCATATATGAAGAATTATCAACAAATATCACAACTCAAGGTCATAACCTCCATTGTTCTTCATAAAGCTTGATGAATGAGGCTCTCTGGACCTCTATGGATCCAGATCCAACGCCTCATCACTAGCAAGGGACTATTTGGCCATCAAATCAACCCAACAAAGGCCACAAGAAACTCTAAACCCAAATATACTTCACAAAACAGAAGATGAGCCGAATTCATACCTTTAGATCGATGATCTAAGCTTCAAATCCACAGAATAGCAACCTCCTTTGCTTCCTCTTGGCTAGAACCTCCCTCTTCTTTGCTAAACAACACACAAAGGTCAAGAAATGCTTCCTCTCTCTCTCTCAAATCGCTAAAGCACTCTAGGGTTTCTCTCTATGGACTGCTGGGTACAAATGACGGCCATAAGGCCCTTTAAATAGGTCCCAAACCCGAGAAATTACGGTTTCATTAAACAGCGCGGACTCGCCGAGTCCATATCCTGGACTCGCCGAGTCCAGGCGAATCCCGCGTCCAGAATCGCGTCCCTACTCGGCGAGTCTGAGCTCCAACTCGCCGAGTCCCCTCTCAAAACACCAAAATCATAAACAATAAAGATACCTGGAAATCCGGGCTGTTACAATTCTCCCCCACTAGAACTAGACTTCGCCCTCGAAGTCTCGCTATGAAAATAGCTGCGGATGCTGCTCCCGCATCTCACGCTCCGGCTCCCAGGTCATCTCTGATCCCTTCCGGTGTTGCCACTGAACCATCACCAGAGGTACCTCCTTGTTCCTCAGAACCTTGATCTTCCGATCTCTGATGGCCACTGGCCTCTCGGCATAATTCAGGCTCGCATCCACCTGAATATCCTCTAATGGAACCACTGCCGACTCATCGGCTATACACTTCCTCAATTGCGACACATGAAAAGTGTCGTGGATCTGCCCCAACTCTGGTGGCAACTCCAAACGATAGGCTACCCCGCCTACCCTCGCAATCACACGAAATGGCCCAATATACCGGGGTCCCAACTTGCCCCTCTTCCTGAATCGAATCACTCCTTTCCAAGGAGAGACCCTCAGGAGAACGAAGTCACCGACCTGAAACTCAAGCTCGGACCGGCGTTGGTCTGCATAACTCTTATGTCGGCTCTGGGCGGTCAATAACCTCTGTCTGACCTGCTGAATCTGCTCTGTCGTCTGAAGCACGATCTCTGTACTGCCCATCACTCTCTGCCCAACCTCTCCCCAACAAATGGGGGTCCGACACCTCCTACCATACAACAGCTCAAAGGGTGGCATGCCAATGCTCGAATGATGGCTGTTGTTGTAGGAAAACTCTACCAAGGGTAAATACGCATCCCAGCTACCCCCGAAATCTAACACACATGCTCGAAGCATGTCCTCAAGTGTCTGAATCGTCCGCTCACTCTGGCCGTCTGTCTGCGGATGATATGCGGTACTAAAATGCAATCTAGTACCCAACTCCTCATGAAATTTCTTCCAGAATCTGGAAGTGAAACGCACATCACGGTCCGAAACAATCGAGATCGGCACCCCATGCCGAGATACCACTTCTCTCACATATATCTCCGCCAACTTCTCCGCTGAAGAACTCTCACTGATGGCGAGGAAGTGAGCGCTCTTCGTCAACTTGTCCACAATCACCCAAATTGCATCAACTCCTCTGGCAGTCCTCGGCAATTTGGTGATGAAATCCATAGTGATCTGCTCCCACTTCCATTCGGGAACCTCCAATGGCTGCAACTTGCCATGCGGTCTCTAGTGCTCGGCCTTAACCCTGCGGTAGGTCAAGCACCTCTCAACAAACCAGGCGGCGTCCCTCTTCATACAGGGCCACCAATACTCTTTCCTCAAATCCAAATACATCTTCGTGGCCCCCGGATGGATCGAAAATTTCGACCGATGAGCCTCCTCCATCAAAGTAGCACGCATACCGCCCACAAACGATACCCAAATCCGACCCTGAAAAGTCATAAGGCCTCGACCATCCGTAACGAACTCTGAAACCAAACCAACGACCCGTTCCCTCTTCTGCATCCCCGGTTGCACAGCCTCGGCCTGTGCCCCACGAATAGCCTCCAATACCGGAGCTATCACGGTCAACCTCAAACATACATCTCGCAGTGGTGTGCTCTCCGCCCAGCGGCTCAACGCATCGGCTACGACATTAGCCTTGCCTGGGTGGTACAGGATCTCACAATCATAATCCTTGACCACATCCAACCACCTCCTCTGTCGCATATTTAGGTTGGGCTGATCCATCAAGTACTTCAAACTCTTATGGTCCGTGTATATCGTACACCGAACCCCATACAAGTAGTGACGCCAAATCTTGAGGGCGAACACTACTACCCCCAACTCTAGATCATGCGTGGGATATCTTGTCTCATGAGGCTTCAGCTGCCTCGATGCATATGCTATCATATGACCCCTCTGCATCAACACCACACCCAGCCCCAAAATCGATGCATCACAATATACTACAAAATCCTCCATCCCTTCCGGGAGAGCTAATACTGGGGCTTCGCACAACCTTTGGCGAAGTGTCTCAAAGGAGGTTTGCTGCTCGGGACCCCATGAGAATGCAACACCCTTCCGGGTCAATCTGGTGAGTGGCACTGCGATCTTGGAGAAATCCTTGATAAATCTCCGATAATACCCTGCCAACCCAAGGAAACTCCTGATCTCAGATGGTGACTTCAGCACCTCCCAACTCATCACCGCCTCAACCTTGGCCGGATCGACCAGAATCCCTTCCTGGTTAACAAGATGTCCTAGGAACTGGACCTCCCGCAACCAGAAATCACACTTGGAGAACTTTGCATAAAGCTTCTCCGATCTTAAGACCCCGAGGACCTCCCTCAAATGCTCCTCATGTTGCTCTCTAGATCTCGAATATACTAGAATGTCATCGATAAATACAATCACCGACCGATCCAACATCGGCCTGCATACCCTATTCATGAGATCCATGAACACCGCCGGGGCATTGGTGAGCCCAAAAGGCATCACCACAAACTCATAATGCCCATATCGCGTCCTGAACGCCGTCTTCTGGACGTCCTCATCCCGCACTCTCACCTAATGATATCCCGACCTCAAATCGATCTTGGAGAACCAAGATGCTCCCTACAACTGATCGAATAAATCGTCGATCCTCGGTAACGGGTAACGGTTCTTGACCGTCAGCTTGTTCAACTCCCGGTAGTCAATGCACATCCGGTGTGAACCATCCTTCTTCTTGACGAACAAGATAGGCGCTCCCCACGGTGAGCTGCTCGGCCGAATAAACCCCTTCCCCAGCAGCTCCTGAAGCTGCGAGGATAATTCTTGCATCTCTGGAGGTGCAAGACGATAAGGCACCTTAGAGATAGGTACGGCCCCCGGAACCAAATCAATACTGAACTCCACTTGCCTCACAGGAGGCACACCCGGTAACTCCTCGGGAAAAACATCCGGAAACTCACGCACCACCAGAACCTCCTCAACTGAACTCGGTTTCTCGGAAGCCACCCGCATATCCATCACATACGCCACAAAACCCTTACAGCCCTGCTGTAGACACTGCCTCGCCCTAGCGGCCGAACAAAAAGCTGATCCTGAACGAGTACCCTCACCGTATACTGAAAGAACTTCCCCACTAGGGTCTCGTATGGTCACCAGCTGACGCTCACAGTCGATAACTGCGCCGAATCGGCTCAACCAATCCATGCCCACAATGACACAGACATCACCCATCGCATAGGAATCAGATCAATCGGAAACTCAACCCCGAAAATCTCTAATACACATCCCCGGAGAACCTCCGTGGCACAAATCACTCTATCGTCAGCTATGGAAACTCTCAGAGGCCGACTCAATGCCTCACGACTAACACTGATATGCTGACTAAAGGCCAAATATACAAAAGACCGACTCGCACCCAAGTCAAATAACACTAAAGCAGCTACAGAGTTCACAAGGAAAGTACCTACGCATAACATAATATAAGCATAATATCTCAACATCAAAATAAATACATGAAAGGAAACATACCAGCCACAACATCGGGCGCAGCGCGGACCTCCTCCGCAGTCAGCTGGAAAGCTCTCCCTCGAGCTCTCGGCGCCTCGGCCTTCACAGGCCGACTCTCTGTAGCTCTGATGGCTGCAGGAGCAGATCCCTGAGATGCTCCACGCAACTGCAGACACTCGGCTTTCCGGTGTCCGGTCTGGTTGCAGTGAAAACACACTACAAACCCCTTGGGGCAGTCCTTGGCCATATGCCCCTCCTTGCCACATTTGTAGCAAGATCCCGCTCGGCAGACTCCATCATGACCCTTGCCGCACTTCCCGCAAGTGCGGCTCTTCTGGCTCCCTGGTTTGGGATCAGCGGGCTTGGCCCGCTTGGCTGCTGGTTGAGACTGTGCCGGTCGCCGATCCCTCCCCTGAGACTCCGCCTCCTCCCTGGCCTGAGTCTCAAGCTCAATCTCCCTCTTCCGGGCATTTGCCTGAAGCTCGGCAAATGTCCGGTACGAGGAGTTCGCAACGAAATCCCGAATATCCTGCCTCAAAATGCTCAAGTAGCGGCTCATACGTGCCTGCTCAGTGGACACGTGCTCAGGGCAGAACATCTCCCTCTCATGGAACATCCTCATGATCGCTGTAACTGACTCAGTACCCTGCTTGAGGGTCAGAAACTCCTGTGCCAAACGCTCCCTCTCCACCTAGGGAACATACTCATCCCGGAACATGGTAGTGAACCTCTCCCAGGTCACCATAGAAAGCTCAGCAGGCGTATAGTGCGCCGTCACAAACTTCCACCAGTCCTTCGCTCCAAGCTGGTTCAGCGCGAACCGAACCTTCAAATGCTCAGGAGAAGAGCAAGTGAAGAAACACCCCTCAATATCAGATATCCACCTCATAGCTGCCACCGGATCCTGAGTCCCATCAAACTCTGGTGGTTTGGTGTTGCTGAACTCCCGAAACAGCAACGCATCACCACCCTGCGGCCTCGCAGCAGCAATCGCTGCGGTAGCCGCTGCAACAGCAGCCTCAGAAAGAGCGGCATAACGCTCATCAAACGTCTCAATCAGTGTGGTCTTTATAGACCCAAACATCTCCGGTATCTCCGCCCTGATGGCCGCAGCCACCTCCTCCTGGATGATCCGGCGGATCTCCTCCTCACTAGTACCACTGCTCTCAGGCATCAAACGTGTCCTCACCATGATCTACCTCTGAAATACAACATTGGAAAATCAGAATCCACACGAGCATACTCACACTCGACAACTCTTTCCTCTTTGATTCTTGGTATTCCAAAGATTCTTACTTGGGCTGCACACCGCTCCGGTGCTTCCAGTAGTACGGGCCCAATACTACTGTCCGCACCGCACCAGAATACACTCCAAGTCCTCCTCTTCGGATCCCAAGTCTCAAGTACTCTATCATGCGTAGACCACTCTCTAATAGATCTCTCATAAGCCCCTCGCTGCTACCTACTCACTCTCAAGCATCTCATAGCAGCTCACCTCTCCCTAGGCTAAGGCATCACAAATCAGGCCACTCTAGTCCTAATAGCAATACCTAGCCTACTCTAGCATGCAAATACATCATATCAATATCAATATCACATAATGTAAAGGTATTTTGGGAAATCACCGTTCGGGCGCTGACTGATCGTACACACATCTCTTGCTCTGCGTTTTTCAAAAATCTTTTACTCTTTTTGTAAATACATCACAAATCCTCAGTTTGAGTTCAAATATGCCCAAAGGTGTACTCGAATCCCTCAAACCAAGGCTCTGATACCAACTTGTAACACCGTAAATTTCAAAATAATTTTTTTCACAATTTATAAAATCATTTCCCATTAACTGTTCGTAAAATTATCAAGTTTAGATCCCAATTTACATTATACAAAATCCCAAGATCACAAGTATAACAAAATCCCATGCGTGTGTACGGATCAAGTCGGCGTCTTCCCAAGGTCATCGCTAGTACCTGAAACAACAACACTAACACTGTAAGCACAAAGCTTAGTGAGTTCCCCAAAATACCACACATAAAACACATATTAGCCACTCGAGGCTATAACTCTATGGGTCCGTGCACCCAAACTCTGTGAACCCTCAGGTTCTAACTCTAGGAACCTTCCGGTTCCAACTCTGTAAACATGCACAGCATAATCACATAGAAATAATGCAGTACAACATATAGCATACAATACTCTATCACATAACTCTGGTTACCTACTCAAGGTAAAGTATAGTGAGAAGACTCACCTCGCGTATCTCGATGACTCACAAATCCTGAAATCCCTCGTGCCCGATCCTCCGAGCTATAATCCTCCTATAACATCATATGTCTCTAATTAACACTTTTTATCTCTAAGGTTGACTATCCCTAAGAAGTCAACACAGGTCAACTCTGGTCAACGGTCAACGGTCAACTTTGACCGGACTCGGCGAGTGCACGAGGGCAACTCGGCGAGTCTAAATGTTTTCACCAACTCTCTAGGATTCCCTTCTTACACGTCGAGTACTCCCCCTGACTCGACGAGTTCCACCTGGAAGAATCGCGGGGCCACCCCGACTCAACTCGCCGAGTCTCAAGAACAACTCGGCGAGTCCCAGCTCGACTCAGTCCTCTTGACCACCCTTCCCTACTCGCCCTGACTCACTGAGTCAACCCACGACTCGACTGGAGCATTCACTGGCCGATCCAAGGCAATCTTCAAGCTACTCGCCGAGTCTGCTCATCGGACTCGGCGAGTCCATGCCATGCAATCACTCAAACTCGCTTCTAAGGTCAGATCTGTTCTATCAATTCATAGATCTGGCCTTCCTAGACTGATTCACCACGTAAAGCCCCAAACTTGGTGTACATACAACCTCTATGTGTCCATATATGAAGAATTATCAACAAATATCACAACTCAAGGTCATAACCACCATTGTTCTTCATAAAGCTTGATGAATGAGGCTCTCTGGACCTCTATGGATCCAGATCCAAAGCCTCATCACTAGCAAGGGACTATTTGGCCATCAAATCAACCCAACAAAGGCCACAAGAAACCCTAAACCCAAATATACTTCACAAAACAGAAGATGAGCCGAATTCATACCTTTAGATCGATGATCTAAGCTTCAAATCCACAGAATAGCAACCTCCTTTGCTTCCTCTTGGCTAGAACCTCCCTCTTCTTTGCTAAACAACACACAAAGGTCAAGAAATGCTTCCTCTCTCTCTCTCAAATCGCTAAAGCACTCTAGGGTTTCTCTCTATGGACTGCTGGGTACAAATGACGGCCATAAGGCCCTTTAAATAGGTCCCAAACCCGAGAAATTAGGGTTTCATTAAACAGCACGGACTCGCCGAGTCCATATCCTGGACTCACCGAGTCCAGGCGAATCCCGCGTCCAGAATCGCGTCCCTACTCGGCGAGTCTAAGCTTAAGGCCAGAGATACAAAATAAATGCCTCACGACTAACACTGATATGCTGACTAAAGGCCAGAGATACAAAAGACCGACTCGCACCCGAGTCAAATAACACTAAAGCAGCTACAGAGTTCACAAGGAAAGTACCTACGCACAACATAATATAAGCATAATATCTCAACATCAAAATAAATACATGAAAGGAAACATACCAGCCACAACATCGGGCGCAGCGCGGACCTCCTCCGCAGTCAGCTGGAAAGCTCTCCCTCGAGCTCTCGGCGCCTCGGCCTTCACAGGCCGACTCTCTGTAGCTCTGATGGCGGCAGGAGCAGATCCCTGAGATGCTCCGCGCAACTGCGGACACTCGGCTTTCCGATGTCCGGTCTGGTTGCAGTGAAAACACACTGCAAACCCCTTGGGGCAGTCCTTGGCCATATGCCCCTCCTTGCCACATTTGTAGCAAGATCCCGCTCAGCAGACTCCATCATGACCCTTGCCGCACTTCCCGCAAGTGCAACTCTTCTGGCTCCCTAGTTTGGGATCAGCGGGCTTGGCCTGCTTGGCTGCTGGCTGAGACTGTGCCGGTCGCCGATCCCTCCCCTGAGACTCCGCCTCCTCCCTGGCCTGAGTCTCAAGCTCAATCTCCCTCTTCGGGCATTTGCCTGAAGCTCGGCAAATGTCCGGTACGAGGAGTTCGCAGCGAACTCCCGAATATCCCGCCTCAAAATGCTCAAGTAGCGGCTCATACGTGCCTGCTCAGTGGACACGTGCTCAGGGCAGAACATCGCCCTCTCATGGAACATCCTCGTGATCGCTGTAACTGACTCAGTACCCTGCTTGAGGGTCAGAAACTCCTGTGCCAAATGCTCCCTCTCCACCTGGGGAACGTACTCATCCCGGAACATGGTAGTGAACCTCTCCCAGGTCACCGCAGAAAGCTCAGCAGGCGTATAGTGCGCCGTCACAAACTTCCACCAGTCCTTCGCTCCCAAGCGAAGCTGGTTCAACGCGAACCGAACCTTCAAATGCTCATGAGAAGAGCAAATGAAGAAACACCCCTCAATATCAGATATCCACCTCATAGCTGCCATCGGATCCTGAGTCCCATCAAACTCTGGTGGTTTGGTGTTGCTGAACTCCCGAAAATGCTCGACTTACCAGACATTTGCCGAGCTCCAGGAAAATGCTCGGAAAAGGGAGATTGAGCTTGAGACACAGGCGAGGGAGGAGACCGAGTCTTAGAGGGGTGATCGGCAACCGGCGCAGTCGGAGCCGGCCGCCAAGTGGGCAAAGCCCGCTTATTCGAGGACGGGTAGTTCGAGGGGCCGCACTTGTGGAAAGTGCGGCAAGAGCCATGATGGGTCGTTCAAGACGGGGGTATGCTACAAGTGTGGGAAGGAAGGACATTTCGCGAGGGATTGTCCTAAGGGGTTCTCGGTTTGCTTTCATTGTAACCAGACCGACCATCGGAAGGCCGAGTACCCCCAGCTTCAGAGGTCAGCGCAGGGATCTGCACCTGCGGTTCGAGCTGCTGAGACCAGGCCAGTGAAGGCCGAAGCACCGAAGGCTAGGGGAAGAGCCTTCCAGTTGACTGCGGAGGAGGTCCGCGCAGCGCCTGACGTTGTGGCGGGTATGTATTCTTTATCTATTTTATGTTGAGTTTATGCTATTGTAATTTCTATATGTTATGCGTAGGTACTTTTCTTGTGAATTCTGTACCTGCATTAGTGTTGTTCGACTCGGGTGCGAGTTGGTCGTTCGTATCTATGACTTTTAGTCAGCACATTAGTATTCCGAGGGAGGCGTTGAGTCGACCTCTGCAGGTTTCCATAGCCGATGAGCATGAGGTGTGTGCTACCGAGGTGATACGTGGATGTGTACTGCAGATCTTCGGGGTGGAGTTTCCGATTGATTTGGTACCGATTGCCATGAGGGATGTTTGTGTTATAGTGGGCATGGATTGGTTGAGCCGTTTCGGGGCTGTCATAGATTGCGAGCGTCAATTGGTGACGATCCGAGATCCTAGTGGGGGAGTGCTGACAATTTATGGCGAGGGGAGTTGTGGTGGTTCAGTCTTCTGTTTGGCTGCCAGAGCGAGGCGGAGTTTGCAGCAGGACTGCAAGGGATTCGTAGCCTATATGACGGATATGTGAGAGGCCGTTGGGAGGCCAAGTTCAGTGGATGATGTGCCGATAGTGCGTGAGTTCCCGGACGTGTTCCCCGAGGAGTTACCGGGTGTGCCTCCCGTAAGGCAGGTGGAGTTTCGTATCGATTTGATCCCATGTGCCTATCGCTAAGGCGCCATATCGCCTAGCACCGCCAGAGATGCAGGAGTTATCCTCACAGCTGCAAGAGCTGTTGGGGAAAGGGTTCATCTGTCCCAGTAGCTCTCCCTGGGGAGCGCCGATCCTTTTTGTCAAGAAAAAGGATGGTTCACACCGGATGTGCATTGATTACCGGGAGTTGAACAAGTTGACGGTCAAGAACCGTTATCCATTACTGAGGATCGATGATCTATTCGATCAGTTTCACGGGGCGTCTAGGTTCTCCAAGATAGATCTAAGGTCGGGGTATCATCAGATGAGAGTTTGAGATGAGGATATTCTGAAGACGGCGTTTAGGACTCGTTACGGGCATTATGAGTTCGTGGTGATGCCATTCGGGCTCGCCAATCCACCAGCGGCATTCATGGATCTCATGAACAGGGTGTGTAGGTCGATGTTGGATCGTTCGGTAATTGTATTCATCGATGACATCCTGGTATATTCGAGGACCAGAGAGCAGCATGAGGAACATTTGAGGGAGCTCCTCGGAGTTCTGAGAGCGGAGAGACTTTTCGCCAAATTCTCCAAGTGTGATTTTTGGTTACGGGAGGTCCAGTTCTTAGGGCATCTCGTTAACCAGAATGGGATTTTGGTTGACCCGGCGAAGATCGAGGCTGTGATGAATTGGGAGGTGCCGAGGTCACCTACGAAGATCAGGAGCTTCCTAGGGCTGGCAGGCTACAATCGGAGATTTATCAGAGATTTCTCCAAGATCGTCGTGCCACTTACCAGGTTGACTCGGAAGGGTGTTACTTTCTCATGGGGTTCAGAGCAGCAGACCTCGTTTGAGACCCTTCGCCAGAGATTGTGCGAAGCTTCGGTGCTCGCACTACCGGAAGGGATGGAGGGTTTCGTGGTGTACTGTGATGCATCAATATCGGGGCTGGGAGCGGTGTTGATGCAGAGAGGGCATGTGATCGCGTATGCATCTAGGCAGTTAAAGACTCATGAGACGAGATATCCCACCCACGATATGGAGTTAGGGGCTGTGGTGTTCGCCCTCAAGATCTGGCGTCACTATTTGTATGGGGTTCGGTGTACGATATACACGGACCACAAGAGCTTGAAGTACTTGATGGATCAGCCCAACCTGAACATGCGGCAGAGGAGATGGCTGGATATGGTAAAGGATTATGATTGCGAGATCCTGTACCACCCAGGCAAGGCTAATGTGGTAGCCAACGCCCTGAGTCGTAGGGTAGAGGGTTCCCCGATGCGAGATATCTGTATGAGGTTGACGGTGATGACTCCGGTAATGGATACCATCAGAAGGGCCTAGGCCGAGGCAGTGAGACCGGAGAACCGTAAGAGAGAGCGAGTTATCGGGCAAGTGTCGGGGTTTGTTACCGATAGTCGCGGACTTATGACCTTCCAGGGTCGGATTTGGGTACCGTTTGTGGGTGGGACGCGTACTATCTTGATGGAAGAGGCGCACAGATCGAAGTTTTCGATCCATCCTGGGGCCACTAAGATGTATCTGGATCTGAAGAGGGAGTATTGGTGGCCCTGTATGAAGAGGGATGTGGCGTGGTTCGTTGAGAGATGCCTAACCTGTCGTAGGGTTAAGGTCGAGCACCAGAAACCCCATGGTAAGTTGCAACCACTTGAGATTCCGGAGTGGAAGTGGGAGCAGATATCCATGGATTTCATCACCAAATTGCCAAGAACGGCAAGGGGTGTCGATGCGATTTGGGTGAAAGTGGACCGATTGACGAAGAGCGCCCACTTTGTTGCTATTAGTGAGAGTTCTTCTGCGGAGAGGTTGGCAGAGCTATATGTGAGGGAGGTGGTATCGCGGCATGGAGTACCCATCTCGATCGTGTCAGACCGAGATGTGCGTTTCACTTCCAGATTCTGGAAGAAATTTCACGAGGAGTTGGGTATGAGGTTGCATTTTAGTACCGCATACCAGCCACAGACTGACGGGCAGAGTGAGCGGACGATTCAGACGCTCGAGGACATGCTCCGAGCATGTGTGTTGGATTTCGGCGGAAGCTGGGACGCGTATTTGCCCTTGGCGGAGTTTTCTGACAACAACAGCCATCATTCGAGCATCGGTATGCCGCCCTTTGAGCTGTTGTATGGGAGGAGGTGTCGTACCCCTATTTGCTGGGGTGAGGTGGGACAACGCGTGATGGGTAGTACGGAGATAGTGCTTCAAACGACAGAGCAGATCCAACAGGTAAGGCAGAGGTTGTTGGCCGCTCAGAGTCGCCAAAAGAGTTATGCAGATAAACGACGAACCGAGCTCGAGTTCCAGGTCGGTGATTATGTTCTTCTGAAGGTATCTCCTTGGAAAGGAGTGATCCGATTCAGGAAGAGGGGCAAGGGCCCGATATATTGGGCCGTTCAGAGTGATCGCGAGGGTGGGCAGGGTAGCATATCGCTTGGAGCTACCCGCGGAATTGGAGCGGATTCATAATACCTTCCATGTGTCTCAGTTGAGGAAGTGTATAGCCGACGAGTCGGCGGTAGTGCCGTTAGAGGACATTCAGGTGGATGCGAGCCTGAACTACGTGGAGAGACCAATTGCGATTGTGGATCGAAAGATCAAGGTTCTGAGGAACAAGGAGGTGCCTCTGGTACAGGTTCAGTGGCAACATCGGAAGGGATTCGAGTTGACCTAGGAGCCAGAGCGGGAGATGCAGGAGCAGCATCCAGAGCTATTTCAGGAATGAGACTTCGAGGGCGAAGTCGGATTCAAGTGGGGGAGAATTGTAACATCCGGGATTTCAGGTATATTAATTATTCTTTTTATTTTGAGTTTTGAGGAAGAACTCGGCGAGTTGGTGCATAGACTTGCCGAGTTGAGACGCAATTTCTCACTCGGATTGATGCCCGGACTCGGCAAGTCGCTTTGGTAGACTTAGCGAGTTTGTGCTATTTAATGAAACCCTAATTTCTCAGGTTTAAGGCATATTTAAAGGGCCTTATGGCCGTCATTTGCACTTATCAGTCCCTAGAGTGAAACCCTAGAGCTTTTGAGCGATTCAAGTGAGGGAAGGAGCCATTATTGATCTTGGAGTTTTTGCCTAGCAAGGAAAGAGCAGATCTAGCCAAAAAGGAAGCAAGATATGGGTGGATTCCTAAAGAACTGAGGTCCAGGACATCACAACTGAGGTACAATTCTAAATCATTCTCTCTTATTGTGATGATCATGTAGATTTGGGGCTTTTGAACCCATTTATGGCTAGATCTAGTGTCCTCATGGTCTCTTAGCGAGTTAAGGTCCTGGATCTGGACCCATAGAGGTCCAAAGCACCTCTTTACCAAGCTTTATTTGCATCCATGGAGGTTTTGGCTTGGGATCAATGTATTTGAGGCTAAAACACCATTCATGAGCTATTCGATGCTTAATGAGCACCAAGACTTGGACTTTATGTGGTCAATAAGATTAAGGAGACTGGATCTATGAGTTAGTGAAACGGATCTGACCTCAGAAGGTCGTGTGGGGTTGTGCATGGAATGCACTCGCCGAGTCCATTCCTAGACTCGGCGAGTTGGTGCAGGTTGTTTAGTGATAACGAACCAGGGGTTGAGTCACCGATTCGGGTGAGTGAACCGGTTAGTCGGAAGAGATTCAGAGGGATCGGGTTCCCGTAGGGACTCGGCGAGTCCACGCAAGACTCGGCGAGTCGGGTCAACCGTTGACCGTTGACCAGAGTTGACTGGTTTGACTTCGTGGTATTAGTCAGCCAGAGTCAAGGTAGTATTAAGTAGAAATATGCTTGTGTTGTAGGAGGACGATAGCTCGGGAGATCGAGCACTAGTGGTTACGAGATTTACGAGTTACTGAGATACGCGAGGTGAGTCTTCTCACTATACATTACCTTGAGTGGTGTTTCGAGTTGACCAGAGGTTCTTATGTGCTATGTATGAGATTATGTGTTGTCTTAGAGATTTCGTACTATGTGTTATTTGTATGCTGTATGATTATATAGACCGGGCCGGAGGGCCCAACGATTCTGACCGGGCCAGAGGGCCTAATGAGCTATGACCGGACCGGAGGGTCTGACAAGCTGCGGGACTGGAGGATCCCGCTGAGACATCTAGACCGGAGGGTCGGATTTAGCCTTGAGTGGCGTATTTGTGGTATGTGGTATTTTGGGAACTCACTAAGCATTTATGCTTACAATTGTTGTGTTTGATGTCTCAGGTACCAACGAGGACCGTGGGAAGGCGACGGCTTGACACGTACACACACCGATGGAGTTTATTATGTGTAGAGATCTTGGGATTTGTTTTGAAAACAATATTGATTATGGATTTGAAATTGTGATGTCATACATTATGTGATTTTGAAAACGAAAAATTATTTTGAAAACTTTCGGTGTTACACAACTTGAGGTTTACAACCTATCGTCCTGACATTATCTTGTTTTCTGTACCGTTCCAATTGAGTTAATTATGCATGTGAGACCTATGAGTTCTCATTTGAATGCATAAAAGGCAAGGACCTTGATCAATGAAAAGTACATTGATAGGAAAGGGTGAGCTGCTTAACTACTTGGAAGACATGGTAGGCAGCCGTGTTACCATAAGGCAAGTAATCAAGATTGAGAAGGCTCGGTCCATATGAGTTTGAATATGTCATAAACTTTGGTTTTCACAAATTCGTATGGATAGGAACACATACACCATTAAAATCTAAGTGTCGTAAGATTCCATCCTTCATGAAAATGACTGTGAGGAAATACTTTCACTAAGAGAGATTTTAAGAAGATAGTAATTGTGAAAATTGGATTCTCGAATTCAATTATGGTTACGGTATCCCTTTCCATGATTCGAATTGTGAGACTTGGCAATTAGTCTAAATTGTTTAGACACACATATGAGCTATCTAAGGCAAAGGTGTATAAGCTTAGATAAAGGATTATCAAAACATTAGGTATTAAAAACATGAACTTAAGAAACTCAATAGGTATTGTTTTTCTGGAAGTTAAGTTGTTTCTGAATACATGTCAAAGCTAGTGGGAGCATAAGAGTTATGCTTATGTGATAACAATTATCATAGTGGGAGCATAAATGTTGTGCTTGTATGATTATTAAGGAAACTATTGCAAGTTAGCAATATTAATTATAGAAAACAAGAGTCATACTTTGCAAAGTTGTAAGGGTTGAATAGTTGTTTTTCTATAATTAAGGGAGAGAATATTATTCTTCATTTCAAATCTAAAGGCTTAGGTTGTGGAATGTTAATAAATTTAGTCAAGCATTCATAGTGTGTTCTTAAATTTCGATTATGATTACGGCATTCCTCTTCATAGTTTGAATTGTGAGAACGTAGCACATAAAATATTATGGCAAAAGATTGATAAAGTATCAAATATTTATGTAAGACATTATGCATCGTGTACCATACGCTTCGGGTATAGGATCGATTGAAAATGCTATAATATTTGACCATTCTAAAATTTTCCAAATGTCTAGTGCATTTAGAGGGAAAAAGGACAAGAATCGGCCTTGACTAAGATGATTAAACTACTATCAAAGGACGATCCAAAGCTTACTGAGGATTGGTTGCTTGTGAGTAGTTGGAAGTATGATATTGGATGGACCATATCGACATTATTATGAATAGATAAGATTCTATTAGGAATGAGTTGTCATATGGAAAATATGGAAATGTTTCCATATTGGGAGTTGGGCATTAAGAATATATGTCTAGATTAGAAACTTTTATGCAAAAGGATGTTCAAAGTAATGTACTTTGAGTGAAAGACATCACATCTATGGAATTGTCTTGTAACAATTCCCGATAGAGAGCTTTGTAATTCATTGGCAATAGTCATTGTGACCTTAAGTGCAGTGACATTACAAAAGGATCGTTGCATAAAATGTTAGAATCTAACATATTCTATAAGTGGCAAGAATTTGATATTCTTTCACTTGTGAAAAAGGATTAAGAGTTGTGAAATGAGTATGATTGGAAATGTGTTCATTTGATCTATTTCACAAAGTAAGAACCATAGGTAAACACTGTGTGCATGCTAAGAGCATGGGACAAGTATTGTAATAATTCAAGTAAGAAGTTGATTACCCGAAACAACAAATAATGAGTAATCGATATGGTGATAAATAAAGGGTGTTTTATTTATACTCAAAGGTTTGAGGCCATATGAGATTAGTATTATTCTTGTGTTTCACTTTGCATGTTTTGACTTCCTGAATAATTTAATTGGTTCAGAACAGTCAAATTATTCGAACGGGCCACAGTCGTCCATATGTTGGAAGTAGGTATGAATGAAGACTGTCATGAATTGGTGTGTGAATTGTCTAAAGAGTATTAGATATAAGCAAATGTTTGTTGCAACGTTCATGAGTGCTTATGAATATGATTTGAGCATTGGATTAAACCCACGCTCACTTGGATCACTTCATGAATTGTATCACGAGTGATTGGTGAGACGATAACATCTTATATTCTTGAAACCAAGATGTGTGAGTTGTATCTTGCGAATTGGTTGAATATTGATAATATGTAAACGCACCAGTAACTTGGTGTTATAAAACATATAGTTGTGTGTGATTCGGTAAGTGAGTGCAAGCAAGCATTGAATCAAAGTTTATCCATTCCTTTTATCCAAAGTAGGATAACAGCGATATCTTTGGGCCCCTCGATGATTTAGTGATGGCATCTAAGAGCTTGGCCAAGCCGGGACTAAATTGATGTGTTCAATTGTAGTCTGTTGTCGGTCATCATAAATCGGAAATCGGGAAACAGTATAGAGAGAATGATTATATTTCATGTCTCATATCTATACGATATCTAGAATGGAGGAATATATGATCCCTTATCTAAAGGACACGTGTATCTGATAAGATCAGAGTTGACAGAGGCTTTGGAAAGCTACGATTGCAAATCAGGATCTGAAGTCATACGCAGAATAGTTATTAGACTTATGCAAGTGGGAGACTATTGGATTAGTGTCTAAGTCCATAACTATTTTGGTATGTACTTGACCTGATGGTGCATGGTCCTTTTGGGTTGCCTTCACCAAAGCAACTTGATAGGATGAATTATGGAGAGAAAGGATTAATTATGATTTATTAATATATTATGAGAATAATATATTAAAGGAGAAATCATATTGTTTAATTAATATAGTCAATAATTAATTAAGAATTAATTTTGTAGCTAAAAGAGATTAATTAAACTTATGGGACTGGAATTGTAATTATTAGATAGTTGCAATTGGGCTATGGATTACCTTATAGTATAAGGTTGGATGAATTCTATGGGGAAACCCATTAGAAATCGTCCAAGGCTTATTAAGGAAGAAGTCTATGGGTTGCTTAGGGCTTAAGCATCCAAATTAGGGTTTCCTTGTTAGATAACCCTAATAGCCTCACTATTTAAGGACCCCTTGGGCACCAAAAACGTGGGCAACTGAATCCTTAGGGTTTCTACACGTTTTTGGGTGTCTCTTCTCTTCTCTTCTTCATCCTCTTTCTCTTGGTGTTTGTGAACCATTAAAGGAGTGACATTTGTGACTCTAATTTCTAAAGTCATTACAAGGAGGATTTGAGATTGTTATTGCTACATAACAATCAAGGTAATATCTTAAACCCTTTCTTAAGTTAATTGTATGTTAGATCTAGGGTTTAAAGTCTTGGATGAATTGCATGTACAATAGAGAAACCTAGATCCAAGCATTAGGGTTTGCATAAGCACATAGGATGTTCTTATGGCTAAAACCCATCATATTTGGCAAGATAGTCTTATAGGTCAAGGAGACAGTGGCAGTCTAAAAGATCCTGAAAGGGTTTCAAGAAGTAATCAAGAATAAAACTTGTATTTCATCACTAGCACACAACTAGAGGTTTATAACATATCGTGGTGACATTTATGTGCCCATTCTAGTTAAGTTGGCTATACATTTGAGTTATACATGTTCTCAATTGTTTGCATAGCTACTTGGAAGCAATGGCAGGCCCTTGAGCTGCCAGGTGGCAAGAAGTTAAGATTGCACAAGTTCAATCCATATGAGTTAGGATTTGTCACTAACCTAGTCTTGTGATTATGGTTTGAAAAATTCACAAGGATAAGAACACATACACCATAAAATCTTAGTGTCATAAGGTTTCTCTCCGATTCAGAAAAATGATGGTGAGGAAATTCTTTCACTAGGTAGATTTTAAGTGGACAGCAATTGTGATATTTGCAGTTCTCAAAGTCGTTAGTGGAGCATGCGTGGTTAACCGGCACACTAACATTGACTTATGAGAAATGGCAAAAGGTCTAAACAATTGAGACTATGATTATGGCATCCCTTTTCATAGTTCTTCAATTGTTTAGACACACCTGTGAGCTATCTAAGAAAAAGTGTATGCTTTTGATAAAGTCTTATCAAAGCAATCTGTGACTATCATCAAATTACGGTCAAGTCAAAGTCAAATAAATTCAACAAGTCAAACCAGTGAACTCAATTAACCCGGGTACATTAGGGTTTACGTGATGTAATCACAGTACAATTCACTATTCTAATGATAAAACAACATCTGGAAATTTCGTATGTTTGAATTTCCTTATCCTTAATAGTGCTAAACAATGAACCAAAGCGATAAAACACTATTGCACACTCATCGGGAGTGTGTAGGACACTAAAACATAGCTTAACGGGGTTTACGGACCTTGTGTTGCGAAGCCGGACACTCAAAAAGGTCATAAACAGAACCTCTCTAAATCTCTTTCACTCTATCTCTCTCAATTTGAAATCTCTCGCAAAAGTTCCTTTAAATTTTGGTAATCATTCGGCTCATCCCGACACTTAACCGGGTCAAAAACCGCTTAAAATGGGGTAAAAACGGGTAAAATAGACTTAGGGACCTGAAACCCCTCTTAAGGGGCCGAACCCTCTTACGGCCGAAGGTCCATGAAGGGACCGAACTGCTGAACCGAAGCCCCAAGAATCGAACCTGCCTTTCAGATCGAGCCTCGCAAGGACCGAACCCGAAGGTCCTCTTGGATCCGAACCTCTCACGAACCGAACCTAGAGCCTTCCGTCCATTCCGCTCCAACTGCTTTCGGTCCATTTTGCCTTCGGTCCAGCAGCGACAAGGACCGAACCTTGGCCCAGGCACCGAGAGGTCTCGCAGGAAGCCTAAAATCACCCGGTTTTCGACTACGACTTCGTTTTAGGCCCATTTTTCATCATTTTAACGCAGGATTTTCACCCAAAACTTTATTTTAACATATAAGGCCCCATATTTATTAATTAATCACGTTTTTGGGGATAAATTTTATCCAAGAAGAGTGGGTGAAGTACTAGAGGTGGAGTGTTGACTTTTCTTTAGTTTATGACACAAGCAACCACCCACACCCACTCAATGACCAACCCACACCCCTCCCCACCATACCTAGTCACTTCCTTGTACTTTTCCATGAATCTCCTGCCATTCTCACGTCCTAAGAGCTGGACATCACGCCCCCTCTCCTCACTTCACTCATTTTCCCTCATTTACACCAAAAGATCAAACACTTTTCTCTCAACCTTTTCCCTCTCAATTTCGAGATTTCCAAGACATTTTTCAAGCTTTCCATCTACATTTGCTCTCGATTCATCAAGGCATCTTCTTAGTGTTCTTGAGTTGAACACTTCCTTTCTTCAAACATCCATCCGCTAAGAACACCAAATGTCAGTTCATACTTCTATCTTTTCATGTTTTCTTAAGTTTTAGGGGGGGGGGGGGGGAATACAAGTTAAAACACCAAGAACACAACTAAACTTTTCCAACAGCTTTCATCAGGAAAGTTTAACTCCATTCACAGACTGTTTTGGTCAACTTAAACATTTTAGTTTTCAAAATTGTATTATATGCAAATATTTCAGGTTTATACCTTTAAAATGACAACTTGCACATCTCCATACGATTTTTCTACGATTTATGGTGATTTTTACAAAACACCTTGTCATTTCAAGAACAAATCCGGACCAGTCTGTGAATATGGATATTTTCACACAAGTTACAGATCACTAAAAATCATAATAAAATTTATGAAAGAACTAGACACATTTTCCAAACTCTCAGAATTTACGGATTCTGATTTGGACCTTTGATTATTTTTCTATAAATTTTCCAAGAACAACAACTACATGCTTAACACTAGATAAATATGATCTATTTCATTCACACCTTGTAACTTGTTGAGCACGGTGTGTATCATTCTGTGATTATATATTATTACATTATGTGTAATTTTGTCTTGGTATGTAAACATACATCAGAAAACAAATGGGTTTTTACTATATTAAGTATGGTGAAATAATAAATTGTCATAAACAAAGTTTACATCCGTTACA
The DNA here is from genome assembly GCF_002870075.4 of Lactuca sativa. Lineage (NCBI taxonomy): Eukaryota > Viridiplantae > Streptophyta > Magnoliopsida > Asterales > Asteraceae > Lactuca > Lactuca sativa. The sequence continues at coordinate 224,760,121 of NC_056631.2, read as the reverse complement.
TACAAACATTTGGTAAACCATGACAAGGATAGTACTAATTGAATACATGTGAAAGATAATACATATTATTTACCTTATCTTGAAGATATGAATCATATACCAAGGTTTTCCACTACTAGAAGTAATTACAAAAAACTATAATAAGTGTACACTACCAACAAATATGCTAACTATAGTAGGTATAGTTAGTTTGCATTACATTACAAACAATTTGGATAAACTTTTGGATAAACTATAATATGCATAATTCATGTTCACTATCACTACCACTATTTGGTGAATTATGATATGTATAGTTTTTGTTCACTACCACCACCACTTTTGGATAAACTATAATATGCATAATTCATGTTCACTATCACTACTACTATTTGGTAAATTATGATATGCATAGTTTATGTCCACTATCACCACTTAATGAACTATGATAGGCATAGTCTTGGTCTATGGTTTTTAAGACTACATTCTGTGTAGAATTTTTAGTTTTCAACCATAATTATTAAGTGTATATGCTAGAGTTATATAGAATCTAGTCGTGGTCGACTTAGAATTGGTGGGTCCGCTTTATTTCTTGTTCCTTATTTAGTTGTGGGCCTACGGCAGACCCATTACATTCGACGTTTTATCTAACTTTAGTTTTATATAACTTATATATACTTTGAGATTATAGAAGGAAACTATAGGAAATTCTAGGATGCACTATTTCATAACATAGAGACTTTCAATTCACTCTTTAAGGAAAATATCGGATTTTCTGGAACAACTTTATCGCTTTTATGAAGGAAAACAATTTCGTTTCAAAATAAAACTCTTATGAACTCACCAACTTAATTGTTGACACTTTTTCAAAACTACTTGTATTCTTAGGATTTCAGTGAACAGGAAATGCTCAGCTTTGAGGACAGGGACGCTAAGGCGTCAAGTTCAAAAACATATTTTGTAATCATCATGTAATTGATTTTTGAAAACATGTAAACATATACTACGATGTAACTTTTTCAATTATATTGATTATGGTTGTGTTTGCTTTCTTCATTATTATATTCATTGTTATGATACTGCCCAAGAAGTCATCCGCCCCGGAACGTTTCCGCTGTTCTGGTTTTGGGGTGTGACAGATTGGTATCAGAGCATTGTTTATAGTGACCTATGTATATCGAACCATATAAGATATAAAAACTATAAATACATTGGGACTGAAAGTCTCTAATTTAACATTTTCCAAATAGCTATACTTTTTTTGAAACAAATAGTTTCTCGTTAAAAAGTATGAGTACCAGCATACACACTGGGGTCAGTATCATGGTGGGATAGAACGAAAGTGGTGATTATTGAACAGGCACAAGTAGGCTTGGGGATGTATAGTCAGGTCTGGGAATGACATAGCCTGATCAACTATGTTTATCCCAAAAGTGATTAGCATATGCCCAAGAATGGTTGTGGTGTTGCAACAAGTCTAAAACATACCAAGAAACATTGAGAACATAAGTCAAACATTTAAAATACTATAGGAGTATTTTGTGGAACTATAACTAAATTATGTGAAAACTAAAGACCCCTATTAGTAGGTCTAAAATGACTAAGTGCATACGCTAAGGTTATACATAATCAAAGATATTATAAACTCAGAATCTATGACTATTGCTCTACTTCTTGTTCCTTGTTTGGTTGTGGATTTAGAGTAGAGTCGTCTATTCGAAGGTCTATTTTATCTCAGATTATGTATAACTGGTATGCACTATGTGATTATAGAAGTGACTAATAAGGATCACCTCCTATAAGTAGTTATAGGATTAGACACCTAATAACCAACTCATCTACCCCTATTCTCGCACTAACAACATGGCAAGAGCTCAACTACCAAGAGACCCCTATTTACCTAACCGGGAAAATGGTGATTAGAATGGAGAAAATCTCGAAGAGGATCCTGAAGAAATAACGGAGGAAGACCCCGAAGACAATTAGAAGAGGAACGAGAGGAAGAGAAACCAAAGTAAAACAAAGAAAAGAATAAATATGAGAAGATTCTGGTAAGGAGTCGAGGCCTACAATACACCCTCCAGACTCTACATCCCGATGATACTTCTGTGGCCCAACACCTCGATGAGCCGTAGATTTAAATAGATGGAGTTTGAGACAAGGTCAAACACCCTCCCTGCAGTATGGAAAGAGGCTTCTACAACCTCAATGGAAGAGGATTTGTAGACAGGGATCTCCTTGTCATGGTATGCCGCATCACTCACTAGAGGGTGCAAACACGAGCATCGGTCAGCCAAATCTTGGAGGTTGGAGCTACCACCAAGATCACTACAATTCGCCTTGGTAACTTGGATGGAGGCCATGAACAGATCAGAAACCACATCAAAACCTTCAGAAGGAAGTGACCGCAACTCGAGCCGAGATTAGAGAGTACCCGGAACGTCAAACAGCGTTAGAGAAAGAGCATGATCACAGCAGAACATCAAATGATAGAAGTCAGGGCAGGAGTTAGGTCGATGCAGACTTTCATGCCTTCATTCTATGACCCACGAAACCCCACCCACCACGAGTAGTGTGTATACTACTGACATACCATTACAGACTCAAACTCCTGGCGTGCGTTTAAATGCTTCCACATCGTATACATAAATTCGATCTTTCAAATTTAGAGACTATGTCATTCAAGGGGTCGCGTCACTGCCGAAATTGTTTTTTTCATACCATAATGTAACGTGGACCTTCTATAAGGTCAAACTTTCCTGAACCTTATGTACTAAACTATATAAATGAAATTAGCATACATTTTATTTCATTGGGATTTTACCAAATATTTCATAACTTGGTATTACAAATGATTTGCTTATGGTGACCCTAAGAATTCTTAAGGTATACCTCAAGGTTAAGTGTAATTAAGGGACGATCGGCTTAGAAATAGTGAGCCCGCCTTGAGCCCTGTTCCTTGTTTGGTTTTGGGCCTAGGGCAGGCTCATTAATTTCAACGACCTATTAAACCTTAACTATACACAACTGGTATACATCGGGTGATCTTAGGAGTGGATCAGGCATGGAACAAATTACAAGATTTCATTCGAGTCATTACTTCTAAATTTGTAAGCTTATTTATATAGACCTCTACTATGAATTGATTGCCACATTAAAAAAAATAGGGAAATACTATACTTGAAAACTAATAACCTAGTTTTACGACGCACGACTAATAACCATTACTAAAAGACTTATACCCATTTCGTCTTTGAAATTCTATAACAGAAAGATGTCGCCTCGTAGGTCTGCTAGACGCACTGGCGGAACGCAAACAAATCCACCACCACCGCCTCCCCAATATGATCCTGTCATGTTCCAAGTTGCGGTCACGGTCACGGTGGTAGCTGCTATGTCTCAAATCAGCACTGACGGTACCAGAAGGACAGGGAGTGGTATTAATAACTCCACTCAAGGAGAAAGCCAAGGGCGCTCGAGAGAGTGTTCCTTTAAGGACTTTACCAATGGCAAACTCGATTCTTTCAATGGAAGTGGGGGAGTCATCACACTGATGCAATGGTTTGAGAAGACCAAATCGGTCTTTGAAATTTGTGCATGCCCCGAAGCAAGCAAGGTCAATTTTGCAGCTTGCACTTTCTCGGGCCGAGCCCTTACTTGGTGGAACAGCCACGTTAATTCACTGACGCTTGTAGTGGCTAAATCGTTAAGCTAGGAAGACTTAAAGATGATGATGCTGAATGAGTACTACCCAAGCGGCGAAGTGCAAAAACTAGAGAAAGAACTATGGAATCTCAAAATGACAGGCTCTGACCTTGCAACTTACACCGACCGATTCTGTGATCTAGCACTCCTTTGTCCCACGATGGTCACTCCTGAGGAAAAGAAGGTGGAACGATACCTTTGGGGATTGTCTCCCCAAATTCAAAACAGCATGTTGGCCACAAGACCAGCTACCTTTGACAGTGCCAAGGAGTTGTCACAACAACTCATCGACCATAGGGCCAGCCATGACACTGTAACAACCACCCCTAAGCAAGATGGAGGGAGAAGAAACAAAATGAAGTTCTGGAAAAACAAGAAGGACCAACCAGCCCAAGACTCCACCAAGAAGCAACAGACTGTTGTTGTTCATGCTGCCACAATTCCTGCTACTCCATCACCCATAAATCGATACACTGGAACCCTTCCGAAATGTAACAAGTGTAGCTTCCATCACACTAGGGCTTGCAGGGAATTGCATTGCATGAATTGCAACAGGAAGGGACACACTACCCATTTCTGTAAGGCACCAGTACGACCCATCAACCAGGTCCCCGACGTTGGAGCATGCCCAACTTGTTACGATTGCGGTGAAACGGGACATTTTAAGAGAGAGTGTCCAAGGATAAGGAATGTTGGTAACGGTGGAAGGGTACTTATGATCACCGTAGGAGAAACTTCCCCAAAATCACCCGTGAATAATGGTACACGCTCATGACCACCACATGTAGGATTTAAATTTTACTAAAACTAGGGTCAATTTAGGGTTTATCAACCATAAATCTCGTGAACACGACGAACCTGAATAAGTCTTATCACATATATAAAAACATAGGGTTTTTACTAGTGAATCTATGATGGCTAGTGCAAATGTTATGGCCATATATCATTAAGATTTTATGGACTTAGAATGTATAATTTCGCCTTACTTCCTGTTCCTTGTTTGGTTGTGGTGTAACACCCCAAAGTTTGGAAAGCCAAGAAAAGAATGAAAACCTCAAGTTTAAGGGAAGACTCGGCGAGTCCATGGTGGGACTCGGCGAGTCCGAGCGGGATCCGGGTTGTGGTGAAAGCGACCGACTCGGCGAGTCGGCCAAGGAGACTCGACGAGTTGGGTCTGATCGAGGAAAACCCTAAATCCGGGACTTGGAGCCTATTTAAGCGTCTCATTCTCTTTCCTAGGGTTCCTTTACTGCCTCTCTACCTCAGAACACCAAACCCTAGCCGCCATATCCGTTTTTGAGCTAGATCTTGCATTGAAGAGTGCACTAAAGCTTGGAGGAGGAAGAAAGACCTTGGAGGTGCAAGAAGGGACTGTAGATCTGGGATTGAGGAGTCATTTCAAACCAACTGGAGGTAATAAGCTGTTGCTTGGACTCCCTTTGCATGTAGATCTATTCTTATGTGTGAGTTTTGGTCATTATTGGTATGATATGTAACCAATTCGAGTTGGAGGTTCAGATCTGAGGTTGCTACCTCAGATCCATGTTGGTTTTGGTCTTGAATCCCCTAAAGTATCAGCCCTTGGTATGTTGAAGAAGCATGTTTGCCATAAACCCTAGTTTAGTGTGTTTTGGGCATATACCTCTCAACCTACACGTAAAGTTTGCCACTTTACGTGGCGAATAGGCCCTAGAAGTATGGATCTATGAGTTGGAAGTTCTGTTTGGCTCGAAAAGCCACTGCATGGTTTGAGGACTGGATAGAGTCGGCGAGTCCTTCGAGTGGACTCGGCGAGTAGCTTGAAGACGAGAAGGAACTCGACGAGTGGGATGAACAGCTCGTCGAGTCGGTTGAAGTTAGGCATGGACTCGGCGAGTTGGACGAGCAACTCGACGAGTAGGTTGAAGATTGTCTTGGACTCGGCGAGTCTGTTCTTGGACTCGGCAAGTCAGATCGCGAAACCCTAAACCCTTTGAGTTGAGACTCGAATCAGTGAGTCGGTTGGTGACTCAGCGAGTTGGACAGGACAGGACTTGGAACTAGTTGGACTCGGCGAGTCATGGACTGACTCGGCGAGTCGGGTCGCGAATAAGAAAGACCCTGAGCTTATGAACTCGGCGAGTCTTTAGGAAGACTCGGCGAGTAGGGTTGACCCGGAAGGTTGAATTTGACCAGAGTTGACTTAGTTGACTGTCAGACTAAGTGTTATATGTATATTGATAGCTCGGAGAGCTAGAGGAGCAACGGTTCAGGGGATTGTCGAGTAGCAGCCAGAGGTTTATCAGCAGGGCTCAGCAGTTCAGGTGAGTTTCCTTCCAGTAGGAACGGGTCTAAGGCCACAATGCCGGCCGTTTAGCTAGCAGTAGTTTCGGATGTTGATCTGATACAGTAGTTAGTACGTTGATGCCTTTGTGGCTCAAACAGGATTTCTGTGTTATGTGTTCCGGGCTACGGCCCGATGTAGTATGCAGTATATGTGAGTTATGCCGATTGATATGTTATGATATGCTGTGTTCAGTTAGCTTCGGACTTCGGTCCGATGGAAGTGGGTTAGATCTGATCCCACATCGGCTGGGAAGGAGAACTAAGCATTCCTTATAAGGGGTGTGGATACCTTCCCTATCACAACGCGTTTTAAAGCCGTGAGGGCAGCAGATCCCATAAGAACTTTGCAGTTAAGCGTGCTCGGGCGGGAGTAGTACCAGGATGGGTGACCCCCTGGGAAGTCCTCGTGCCGAGTGGCCCAAAGCGGACAATATTGTGATACGTGCCAGAGGGGGATGTTACAAATGGTATCAGAGCTAGGGCACGAGTCGATGTGTTCGACAGGGACGTCGAACCCTATAATGGGGGGTGAAAGTGGGTTAGATCTGATCCCACATCGGCTGGGAAGGAGAACTAAGCATTCCTTATAAGGGGTGTGGATACCTTCCCTATCACAACGCGTTTTAAAGCCGTGAGGGCAGCAGATCCCATAAGAACTCTGCAGTTAAGCGTGCTCGGGCGGGAGTAGTACCAGGATGGGTGACCCCCTGGGAAGTCCTCGTGTCGAGTGGCCCAAAGCGGACAATATTGTGATACGTGCCAGAGGGGGATGTTACATGTGGGCTTAAGGCGGAGTCACTCATTCGACTGCCCTTGTAATCTTAATGATATACGACTAGTTTACACCAAGCGATTCTAAAAGAACTGGTAGGACTTGTACTACAAATTTCATCATAAAAAGTTGTCGGAGCACTCGTGTGGCTAGTACTCACTAACTACAGCATGAAACATTCATAGTAGTAATTACGAGAATAAAACAGAGAGTATGAAGCATACACAGAATACACTATCATTCTAGAACAATCACTCCTCTAAATCGACTTAGCTCTAATTACACTAATAAATTCCAAGGTGGACATTTAACATAAGGTGGATTGGTCCCCGCCATATTAATTTCTTGTACTCCGAAAAGTACACACATCTTTTCCCCAAAATTCTTGAAGTCCCAGTCAAAACACTAATTTCGGGACGACATTCCTTCTAACGGGGGGATGATGTGACAATCATCAAATTCCGGTCAAGTCAAAGTCAAATAAACTCAACAAGTCAAACCATTGAACTCAATTAACCTGGGTACATTAGGGTTTACGTTATGTAATCACTGTACAATTCACTATTCTAATGAGAAAACATCATTTGGAAAATTCGTATGTTTGAATTTCCTTAACCTTAATAGTGCTAAACAATGAACCAAAGCAATAAAACACTATTGCAAACTCATGGGGAGTGTTTAGGACACTAAAACATGGCTTAACGGGGTATACGGACCTTGTGTTGCGAAGCTGGACACTCAAAAAGGTCATAAACGGAACCTCTCTAAATCCCTTTCACTCTATCTCTCTCTTTTTGAAATCTCTCCCAAATCTGTCTCAAAAGTTCTTTTAACTTTTAGTAATCATTCGGGTCATCCCGGCCCTTAACCAGGTCAAAAACTACTTAAAACGGGGTAAAAACGGGTAAAATAGACTTAAGGACCCGAAACCCCTCTTAAAGGGCCGAACCCTCTTAGGGTCGAAGGTCCATGAAGGGACCGAGCTACTGAGTCGAAGCCCCAAGAACCGAACCTGCCCTTCGGACCGAGCCTCGCAAGGACCGAACCCGAAGATCCTCTCGGACTCGAACCTCGCACGAACCGAACCTGAAGCCTCCAGTCCATTTCGCTCCAACTGCTTTCGGTCCATTTCACCTTCGGGCCAGCAGCAACAAGGACCGGACCTCGGCCCATGCACCGAGAGGTCTCGCAGGAAGCCCAAAATCACCCGGTTTTCGACTATGACTTCGTTTTAGGCCCGTTTTTCATCATTTTAATTCAGGATTTTCACCCAAAACTTTATTTTAACATGTAAGGCCCCATATTTATTAATCAATCACGTTTTTGGGGATAAATTTTATCCAAGAAGAGTGGGTGAAGTACTAGAGGTGGAGTATTGACTTTTCTTTAGTTTATGACACAAGCAACCACCCACACCCACTCCATGACCAGCCCACACCCCTCCCTACCATACCCAGTCACTTCCTTGTACTTTTCCATCAATCTCCTGCCATTCTCACATCCTAAGAGCTGGACATCGCGCCCCCTCTCCTCACTTCACTCATTTTCCCTCATTTACACCAAAAGATCAAACACTTTTCTCTCAACCTTTTCCCTCTCAATTAAAAGATTTCCAAGACATTTTTCAAGCTTTCCATCTATATTTGCTTCTCGATTCATCAAGGCATCTTCTTAGTGTTCTTGAGTTGAACACTTCCTTTCTTCAAACATCCATCCGCTAAGAACACCAAATGTCAGTTCATACTTCTATCTTTTCATGTTTTCTTAAGTTTTAGGGGGGGGGGGGGGGAATACAAGTTAAAACACCAAGAACACAACTAAACTTTTTCCAACAGCTTTCATCAGGAAAGTTCAACTCCATTAACGGACTGTTTTGGTCATCTTAAATATTTTAGTTTTCAAAATTGTATTATATGCAAATATTTCAGGTTTATACCTTTAAAATGACTACTTGCACATCTCCGTACGATTTTTCTACGACATGGTGATTTTTACAAAACACCTTGTCATTTCAAGAAAAAATCCGGACCAGTCTGTGAATATGGATATTTTCACACAAGTTACAGATCACTAAAAATCATAATAAAATTTATGAAAGAACTAGACACATTTTCCAAACTCTCAAAATTTACGGATTCTGATTTGGACCTTTGATTATTTTTCTATAAATTTTCCAAGAACAGAAAATACATGCTTAACACTAGATAAATATGATATATTTCATTCACACCTTGTAACTTGTTGAGCAAGGTGTGTATCATTCTGTGATTATATATTATTACATTATGTGTAATTTTGTCTTGGTATGTAGACATACATCAGAAAACAAATGGGTTTTTACTATATTAAGTATGGTGAAATAATAAATTGTCATAAACAAAGTTTACATCCGTTACATACAAACATTTGGTAACCATGACAAGGATAGTACTAATTGAATACATGTGAATGATAATACATATTATTTACCTTATCTTGAAGATATGAATCATATACCATTGTTTTCCACTACTACAAGTAATTACAATAAACTATAATAAGTGTACACTACCAACAAATAAGCTAACTATAGTAGGTATAGTTAGGTTGCATTACATTACAAACAATTTGGATAAACTATAATATGTATAATTCATGTTCACTATCACTAACACTATTTGGTGAATTATGATATGTATAGTTTATGTTCACTAACGCCCGCAAATCCGGGCTAGTCAATTAGAGGCAATAGGGGTCGAAAACGACTTTTCGAAAAAAGGTTATTTAGAATAAATAATCTTAACCAAGTTGTAGAATATGCCACAAGGTTTCCGTACATATAAAGAACGCCGAAATCCGAGTTATAACGAAGAAGTTATAACCGGCACGGCACCGGGAAGCGTAAATAGTGAATTTATGATAGAGAGAGATTTAGCCTTAGCGCTCTAAAAGAAAGTCATAGAATATGTTAAACTAAGAACATCGATAAAAAGAACGCCCAAATCTGACTTCGTATGAAGAGGTTATGATTTTTCGAAGTTTCGGACTAGCAGTGTACAGCCCGAAATTCGAATATTAGATCGAGCGGTTTTTAGCCGACACGACCTGAACGAGAATCGAAGATCTCGTTAAGAGTAGCGCAACGAGAAAAAGATGGGCGAAAACGGACGTCGGATGAAGAAGTTATGAGGATTTAACGGACCAATCCCGTCCCGGCCTGTTAATAATATAAAATTTAAAATAGATTCAAAATTAGCAGACGGAGTCTAAACAAAAGTTGTAGAGTACGTTCCCACCTTCGCATGGATATAAAGAACGTCGAAAACGGAGCTCGTATACAAAAGTTACGAATTTTTAAAGTTGAGTGTGCAAATTGCGAAATCTGATGCGAGATGGATGACGTGGCTGCATCTGGGCCGTCGCTTGTTGACCAAGGCTGCACTTCGGATTGTGACACGCCACCCTCGCAGTACGCCCCGCGTCCGAAGTCGGTACGCCCCGCATACCCTCGCCCTTATCCGTCCGAGTCCGAGTGCGAGCCAGCTAGATCCACCTGTAGCCTTATCCGAACTACGCCCCGCGTAGTGTTGCTGTACGCCCAGCGTATGACCGAGGGCTCGCACCTATAAATAGGCTGCAAGGGCTGCCGAAGAAAAACACACAAATTCCATTTTCTCTCTAATTTCTTTCTCTCTCTAGCTTCCCAAACCACCCCTAAGCCCTAGGAAAAATACCTAGCACCCTAAGGAAGCCCCGAGGCTCCCGGAGTCCCGAGAAAAAGAGCCTTTCGGTTTCGAAACGCTGCTCCAATTAAGTTCCGGTTTTCGATAAAACTCGTTGTAAGTGTGCTACGCTTACGTAATTTTTAATATAGCTTTCGAATAATTATAGGAATGTTATTAGGTCCTTAAAATAATTATTTGGGCTATTATTATGAATTATATTGAGTGTTATTTAACACTTATATGATAATAATAATAGTCAGGCCATTAATTTGTCGCGGTTATCGTTAGACTAAACCCTAGTGGTATTGGTACTAGGTTTTATCGAAGGAAATTGTTTTGAGAGTATCGAAGCGTTGTCCAAGTGCTGAGTCATCACCTTTCAGGTGAGTGCATGATCCCTTTCAACTTACACATAGATATGAAGTATTTACTACGTGCTATGTGTGTATATTGTCTGTTTACTTGCTGTCTATGCTCGGTGAACGATTTTATACATGTTTTAAATGATTTAAACTGTATATGTATTTTATATCTACGAAAATGTTGGGGTAAGACATGGGTAGATGTAATAGATGAAATATGAGTTGGATGATGATTTGAGAGGTAAAATAGACCGTGAGGTGAGGGTGAGAGGTGGACGATGTGAGAAGCCTTTTTCCCAAATGATGGCCTCGTCATTCAGCAGAGTATGGATGGCAACCATGGACTATTCTAGACAGTCCAGTGGAACACTAGAAGGCTCGCAACCTGTAGGTGTTGTGAACGACGTGTTCACTGGTGTACTCTAAAAACCCATTGATATGTATTGCGAGTGGACTCTCAAAAACGATACTGTCAATAAAACCCGGCAGAAGCGTCTAAAGGACTCTATCGGCAGGAGCGCCTAATAGAGAACCTCATAACCCCGGCAGATGCGCCTAAAGGACTATTTCGGCAGATGCGCCCCATAGAGAATGTCACAATTTTGGCAACTACGCCCTAGTGACAGAATTAGTAGTTGTGTTTGACAGATGGGTCATTTACAACGATGGAATTCGTACCTATTCCTTAGGATACTCCTTAGGAATAAATGAACGAGAAATAGCTGATTCTTAGGGTAGACCCTAGGGATAAAGAGGATAATGGGGATGGGTAAATGGTTTGATTATTTGATTGCTTAAACATAATAATTATATTATTGTGGGTTGAAAACCCTATGTACTCACCAGGTTTCCCAACCTGACCCACTCAGTTTATTTATATCACAGGTGACGATACGAAGTGACATTACACTGAGAGATTTAAAGAGATGTAGATCACCAGTGTAAATAATTGTAAGTTTTGTTTATGCTTATGTTTCTGTATTAACGATGACATCCCAAACGTTTTAAGATGAATAAAATACGTTTCTTCGAAAATGTTTTAATAACGTATTTATCGTGTTTTTCTGGGAACAAATTCCGCAACATTTTTATTAAAAGAAGAACTCTGATTTTTATAAAGCATAAACAAAATTGGTCTTTTCTGACCGTGAAAATGGGGATGTCACAACTACCACCACCACTTTTGGATAAACTATAATATGCATAATTCATGTTCACTATCACTACCACTATTTGGTGAATTATGATATGTATAGCTTATGTCCACTATCACCACTTGATGAACTATGATAGGCATAGTCTCGTTCTTTGGTTTTTAAGACTACATTATGTCTAGAATTGTTAGTTTTCAACCATAATTACTAAGAGTATATGCTATAGTTATATAGAATCTAGTCGTGATCGACTTAGAATTGGTGGGTCCGCTTTATTTCCTGCTCCTTGTTTGGTTGTGGGCCTAGGGCAGACCCATTACATTCGAAGTTTTATCTAACTTTAATTTTATATAACTTATATATACTTGGAGATTATAGAAGGAAACTATACGAAATTCTAGGATGCACTATTTCATAACATAGAGACTTTCAATTCACTCTTAAGGAAAATATCGGATTTTCTGGAACAACTTTATCGCTTTTACAAAGGAAAACAATTTCGTTTCAAAATAAAACTCTTATGAACTCACCAACTTAATTGTTGACAGTTTTTCAAAACTACTTGTATTCTCAGGATTTCAGTGAACAAGAAATGCTCAGCTTTGAGGACAGGGACGCTAAGGCGTCAAGTTCAAAAACATATTTTGTCATCATGATGTAATTGATTTTTGAAAACATGTAAACATATACTACGATGTAACTTTTTCAATTATATTGATGATGGTTGTGTTTGCTTTCTTCATTATTATATTTATTGTTTTGATACTGCCCAAGAAGTCATCCGCCCTCGAACGTTTCCGCCGTTCTGGTTTGGGGGTGTGACACAATCTAGTATCAAAAATCTAAACTTTGGTAAGAAAGTCAATAAAGTATTGATTTCTATAAGTCCAACTGATTTCTGAGTACATGTCAAAGCTAGTGGGAGCATAATTGTTATGCTAATAATCATCATGTTAGTGGGAGCACGATAATTATGATAAGTATTGCAAGTTAGCAATGTTAATTATAGAAAACAAAAGTTTTACTTCGTTCAAAAAGGTGTTTTGCTATAAATAAGGGAGAGGAAATTATACTTCATGTCAATTCTAAAAGGCATAGAGTGAGTTTTTAAGCTTAGATTAAGATTTTAATCACCTTTAGTCAAGAATATAGATATATATATATATATATATATATATATATATATATATATATATATATATATGTATATATATATATATATATATGTATGTATATGAATTTCATGTTTGATTGGTTCAACTTAATAAAATTCTATATATTGCGTTCTTAAAATTCGATTATGATTATGGCATCCCTTTTCATAGTCAAATTTTGAGAATACGGCAAACAAAAATTATTATGGCAAAAGACTGGTCTATAACCATGTCTTTATGTGAAACATCATGAATCGTGTCCCATTTACTTTCGGTACAAGATCGATTACATGTGCTATAATATTTATCTTTTTTGAATTTTCCAAATGCCTTAGGGCATTAAGGAGGAAAATGTTGAGTATTAGATATGACTAAAGTGATTAAGCAATTGTCGAGGACAATCTAAGGTTTACCAAAGATTGGTTGCTCAAGGACAGTTGGCAGTATATTGTTAATATTGGAAGGACCATATTGACATAGTCTAAAACGAGGCAACTCTTGTTCAGAAGTGGTAGTCAAAATGGGAATATAGAGTTGTCTTCATAGGTGGAAGCAATTTGTGTATGGTTAAAGAAACTTAATGCAAGAAGCATGTTCAAAGCAATGCGCTTTGAATTTGAGACATCATTTCCATGGAATTGATCTCCATTGGAATACTCTGTAATGATTGTTGCCAAGTCTTTGTGGCTTTGTGCATAATCATTACAAGAGGAACAGTGCATATAAGTTTAAAATCTAAACAGATTGCAATAAATGTTAGGAATTCTTACATTTACGACAAGGATTTGGGAGTGTGAAAAGAGAATCATTGAAATTATGTTCAATTGATCTAGTTCACAAGGAAAAGGATCATAGACAAACATAGAGTTCATACTTGGTGTATGGCAAAGCTATTGTTTAGAAAACATAGTGTACATGCTTGGAGCATGGGACACCTAGTGTTTTAATTCAAGTATAAAGTTGATAATACCGAAACAATGAATAATGAGTAATTAGTATGGTGATAAATAGAAAGGGTTTTATTTATATTCATAGGTTTTGATACCATATTAGATTCATTTATTCTTGTCTTTCACTTTGCATGTGTTGACTTCCATAATAACTAGGTTATTCTTCCAGAATGACTAAGTTATTCAAACCATCCACAGTCGGTCATATGTTAGAAGTAGATATGAATCAAGATTGTCATGCGTTGGCTTGTAGAGGTCCAAGTTGGTGGACAAAGTTGTGCTACAACACTCATGAGTTCTCATAAGTTTTGAGTATTGGATTCAACCCGCACTCATTTGAATCACTTCATGGATTTTATCACGAGTGATCATGAGACGATAATATCTTATATTCTTCAAACCTAGAGATATGAGTTGTTACTATGAGTTGGTTGTACATTGATTGCACGAAACCGCATTCGGTAACTCGATGTTATAAAACGTGCCTTTGTGTATGATTCAACAGGTAGTAGAACAAGCCATATGAGTCAAAGTTTATCCATTCCTTTTACCTTCGGGATAAAAGCGATATATGTGGGCCCCTCGATGATTTAATGATGACACATGTGAGTGCTTGGCCAAGCCAAGACTGATTTGATTTGTTCAATCAGTCAGTCGTCATGAATCGGAAATCAGGAAACAACAAATGGACAGAGAGAATGGTTATAATCCATGTCTCAGTCCATATGATATCTAGAATGGAGGAATATATGATCCCTTATCTAATGGACAAGTCATTTACAAGGTCAGAGTTCGACAGCATCTTTAAGAGCTATGATTGCCAGTTAGGTTTTGAAGTCATACTCAATAATAGTTTTAGACTTATCCAAGTGGGAGACTGTTGGATTAACGTCTAAGTCCATAACTATATTTGGTATGTACTTAACCCGACCCGACATGGTCCATTTGGGTTACACTTTACTGACACAATTTATATGGATAGTCTTTTGAGAATAGTATATTTATGATTTATATTAATATATTATAAGTTCTAATATATTAATATGGAATCATATTATTTAATTAGTATTGATCAAGACTTAATTTAGAATTAATTAAGTGATCAAAATGAACTAATTAAATATGGACTCTTATATATATATGGAATGGGCCAAGTTCATTTAGGTTGGGCTAAGCTTTCATGGATAGTATATGGAGTGTTTAACCCATGGATCATATGAAATGAAAGGTCATGGGTTTAACTCTAGTCTCCACACTATATAAACATGTCCTTGGTTGGTGAAATTGGCACTAGTGTGGGTACACTAAGAGGGTAGCCGATTTCACTAGAGAGAACCAAAGTATCCTTATTCTCAAAGTCTTCCAAGGTGTTTTGGTGATTTTTGATTCCACTTAGGCTTCCACACTATTCGGGGTAAGCTCTTAAAGCTTGAAGACATCAAGCTACACCAAAAGGTATGTTATCTTACAAGTCTTTGTAGTATAGTTACCTCATAGTATGCTAGTTAGGATTAAAGCCTTGGAAAGTTCTTATTTACATGTATAATAGAGAAAACATAGATCCAAGGTTTATAGGGTTACATGTACACTTAGGAGTGTTAGAATGCTTAAAACCCAACAAGTAGTTGTTCAGATGGTTGATAGGGTGGTCGGGGTAACTCGAGAACATGAGATTGGTTTGGATAGGCATCCGGGATAGAAGAAACAAGATCCTGGTCTAAGACAACGACCTGAGCGGTCAGATGCGACTACAACTAGTATCAGAGACCCATGGGGTCGTATTGATTAAACGAAAGATGAAACAGACAGTTCAGTTCTTAAGCCAGTTCATTGTTTCGGCTAGTTAGTGCTTCAGACAGTTCAGTGTTGTAGGCAGTTCAGTGGTTCAGCCAGTTCAGTGTTAGTGGTTGGGATATATCTTCAAGAGATGTAATATGCCATTTGCATACCATGGATCATTAGTGGTTAGTAAAAGGTTGTTCCATATTGGTGGGATGGGATCACTCAGTATTATCTTGGTTTATGGTTGGGACCGGTTCAGGGGTATTATGTGGAAGGTCTGTGGTCAGGGTTCCGCAGTGCGGTTATACAGCATCGTCAGGATTCAGTAGTTTGAGTAACCATTATTGAATGGTTCTTGGAAACACCAAGGAAATGGCTCATGCTGAGTTATGAGATGGAGCATCTCACTTTTGGTCTTTGAGATTTGAATGTGGTACCATTTCAAGCGGCAAGAGCTACCGGTTCTGTTGGAACTTAGGAAGTGCTCCGTCAGTATCTAGGAGATCTGTTGATTTAGAATTGGCTAGTTTGAAACACTAATAGTCGTAAGTGTTGGTTTCTAGCAGATGGATCATTGGATGGTAAGAAGGATTAGGAATCATTTTCAGTTTTGTGTGATGCAAGATGTTAGTTGAACCCAAGTGGCGGAAAATCACCCATACGTTTAGGATCAGAAGTGGGCGCGACACTAGAATGAGTTCGCATCCCCGTCATGGAGGAAGATAGCCAAGTGATTGTATAGAATAAGGATAGTGTGAGTTGGAAGTTCGGAAAACTTGCCAATAATGAGATCGCGTTCTCGGAATACTTGATAGTAGGCCTTAGAGAATCAGGTTGGGGATTTCAGTCAGGACATGAGTTCAGTTTGGGATGTTAGGTCAGGTGTATGCTCGACATTGGATGTGTTCAGTAAGGTAATCAGCGGTAAGACCATGGTCAGCGGTTGAGCTAGTATGGAGAGTGATGTCAGACTGCGGGATAGCTGTAGCATTCACAAGGTTGTCAGATATTGTTAGAAGTGTTGTAGGTCTACGGGCGTAGTCGTAGCATTCACAAGTTCATTCAGATGAGTTAGTGTAATGCCCCAATTCCCGAGTATCAATTTGTGGTTATTATTTCGCATGATTTCAAGGTCTACGAGACGAGTTAGTTTCCTGACTCGCTGAGTAGCAGCGGGTTGGTCCACGTGTTTAAGTGACCTACTCGTCGAGTCCAACAAGGGACTTGACGAGTAGGAGCTGGAGGATGAAACCCTAATTCTGTGGTTTTCCACCCTATTTAAACGTCCTTAACTTTCCTGCCCAGCCTCCTTTGTCACCTTTACGTCTAGAAAAACCCTAATAGCCAGCTAGTTGCTATTCTTGAGTGTGTGAGACCAAAAGAGAGTGTATTGGAGCATTTCTTGAAGAATTGAGAGCTTGGGATAAGAAAGAGCTTGTAGATCCATCCTTTCTAGTATTGTGGCGTCAAGATTAACGTATAAAGCTACCACCATTACTTTTCATTGCTTAGATCTCCCCTTTGTGGAAGAAAATGGTCACTTCTAGGGCAAGATAGAGTCATTTTCGGGTTTGAGCTTGTCATAAGGGCAAAGTTTCAGATCTTGACTCCCCTAGGCTTTGTGGACAGAAAGCCTCAAGCTTTATGAAGCTTTGACCCTCCTTCATCTCCAAAACCTTCTCCTAATGCTAATATGAGTGTTTTAGTTACATAGAGCCTTGCATGCATGTAAAGTTAGCAACTTTACGTGATAAAAACACCATAGGAGCCTATATCTATAGTTTGGAGCCTTGGTTTCATGAAGAAGCTTCTGTATGGATGAAGGGCTGAAGGGGCTCGGCGAGTTACATGGTCAAAACGGCGAGTCCGATGAAAATTGTCATGGACTCGGCGAGTCAGATGAGTGACTCGGCGAGTCTGCTAGGGTATTCCCAACCTTTGGACATGTATGAACTAGGCGAGTTGCAAGGGAGACTCGACGATTCGGCCAAGGATTTTACGACCGCAAACCTTGGGAACTCGACAAGTCGCTCTAGTGACTCGGCGGGTTGGCGAGTTATGCAAGGAACTCGACGAGTTGAGGTCAACATGGACTGTTGACCTTGACCGTTAACTTTGACTTTGACCAAGGGTTGATCGGTTTGACTTTTGAAGATAATTAGTAAGCGGGTATTTATGAATTTGATCATTGATGGTTATAGGTGTTGGAGTTTGGGGCAGTGCTTCGGGAGCGTGATTTCATGGTTCAGTCTGACATTTCAAGGTGAGTTATCCTCACTATATCAATAGGGTCTAAGGCACCAAGGTCGGCCCTTTATTGTATTTGTATCTGGGTATTTACTTGATATGTTTATTAATCTGCTAGATCTATATCCTGGTAGATCGGATGGTATTATATCAGTGGCCTGGTTTAGGTTGGTATCCTGGTATCTAGGACGGTGTTATGTTAGTGACCGGTTAGATCGGTATCCTAGTTATAGGATGGTTGTTGTGTTAGTGATCTGTTAGATCCGTATGATTCTCTGTTATATATATATATATGCTAGCCTATGATATTTATGTGCACATGATTTTTTGATTAGTATGGGGTTTGGGTTGAGGCGGGTCCTGCTTCGTGCTGTAGGCCAACATACCTAGGGCGGACCAGATAGACTGCGGGCCCAGGAGGGAACCTAGTTAGGCCGAAGGCCCGGTGAGCGGTCCGGATAGGCTGAAGGCCCCGAGAGGGCGTTCCAGACGTGCCGAGGCTCGGAGAGTGCACCAGATAGACTGAAGGCCCGGTGCGGGCGGTCTAGTCATGTTGTAGACTCAGATAGTGGACTAGGTGGACTGAAGGCCCGGTGCGGGCGGACCAGTCACATTGTAGACTCGTAATGCATGGTTGTTCTGTTAATTATATGTTTATCCGATATGGTTATCTATATGGCGTTGGTGTTTTGGGGGTAACTCACTAATCTTTCAGGCTTACAGTTTCAGTTTATTGTTTTAGGTTCAGCAGATGGCCGCAGGAAGGCAAAGGTGTGACCGTACACTTCCTTGATTAATGATTATGATTTCTGGGAACTCTGATGTTTAAAATATTTTGAAAACAAATTGTAATAAATGAATGGTTTTAAACGATTTAAAAAGTTTTAAGTTGGCTTGAATTTTATGGATGTTACAGTTAGGCCCGGGTGGGTCAGTTCGTAGGATCGTGGGAAGGCCACAGCGTGATCGAAATCAGGAAAGGGTAGGTCGAGCACCCATATATGCTCGGCATTAGCCGGTTGAATCAGACCGAAAGGGAGGCCAGCACCCAGATATGCTTGGCATTACTAGTGTCTTAGGATGTTATGTGACAGTAATTTAGTTTGGGTGGGACCTGAGGGTGAGGCCCGTATGATTTTAGCTATGCAAGCAAGACTTGGCAGAGACCATTGGGTCAAGGCATGGGATCGGGGATCCCAGGATTTATGGAGCCACAGTGGCAAGATAACTATTGGCAACTATTGACAGACAAGGATTTCATTCGGAAGTCGTGTGGAGCGACTATGCGGGAGTCTTTTGGCTCCGTAATCGGGTCGGAACCCGGTAATTTAGATTAATAGTGAACGAATTGAGACCAGGGAGATCTCGGTAGATTTTGGAAAAAACGGCCATGTGGCAGCATGTTGTTTTGGACAGTTTCAGTGTTTTGGCAGTATTAGTATCAGTATGTTAAATTACTGGTATGGATGGGTAACAGATTGTTTAGGTTATGTTAAGTCAATCACAGTGGGATTACTTGAGCATTGGCTAAGTATAAGTGATCTGCAGGGATAATTGAGTTTGTGATTATGTTCCCTAGTAGGAACCTCAAGTTACCAGAAATGGAGTAGTTAGTTGAGATATAAGTGGATTGGGCTCAACAATAATGATTCAGTATGAGCGGTATGTCAGGGAGTCAGATCATCTCAAGAATTCAGATTTCAGACTGAGTATAAGCGATCACGTTGCAAGGGATTCAATATCTTTGAGTTTTAGAACCCTACGAGGGTTGGTTACGATTACCCTAGGAAGGCTAGGGTGTGCTCGGGATAGTGGCCATGTTATTTAAGTGGTTTGGCATGTAAGGGATGGTAAGGAATGATTTTAAGGACAAAATCTAATTTAAGTGGGGGAGAGTTGTAACATCCCGTTTATTAAATAAATAAATAGACAAAATTTAAATGAATAGTAGCCCTAAATGCGGAATAATTTAGCAAGGCATTGGTTTTGGAGGTCAAGAAGTCATAATTGAGAATTTGGGGGTTAAAATGTAATTCCCGGACTAGTTTGTAAATAATTTTGGAGGTTAAGGGTTGCTTGGTAAATTATGGACTTATTATGAAAGGATTTTTGGGAACAAGGGGCTGAAAGGTAAAATATAGACTCAAATTGTAAAGATTTCTTATGGGCAGGGGTTGTTTGATAATTTTTGTGCTTAATTTGAAAAAGATATAGTGGTGAGGGACTGAACTTGTAAAATGGAAAAGTTGTTGAATAGGGACACAAGAATGAAACCCGGTACCCTTCCCTCCATCTCGTTTAATGAAACTGCAAACCCTAACCCTAGCATTCTATATCGCCGCCGTCGTTCTTTGATCACCTCAGCCGCCGATTGCATCGTCGGGTCCGGCAGCCACTCTATTTGTCGGTTGTCATGTCATCTAATGCCACCGTCACGTCCCCATTGCCGCCAGTGACGTTGAGAATCGCTGGAAGATTGCCGATGACAGAAGAAGGGTTGCGTCATCATCGTGTGGTGGTCGTGAGCCGTTGGAACCAAAAGGTAGGTCAACCACAACCCACTGTTCATCTCTTTCTTGTAGATTTGATGTCAGAATCACCATTTCTGTCATTGGTGGCCCTTGGGCCGTCGTTTTATTCTTTTCCACTGATTCCTTCCACCTAGGCGGTGGTTGTTTGGATGTGCGTTTGAATGTACATGTTGGTTGATGTGCTCATGGGGCTGTTTGTATGATTTTTGGCCGGAAAACCCACCGCCACCACCATGAGGTGGTGGTTGCCACTGTTTCATCCACCCTTTGCTGCCACTAGCCACTGTAGGAGGTGGTTGTGTGTGTGTTTATTATGTGTGAAGTATTCTGTGTGATTTTTTGACAAGAACCACCGCTACCATTGGAAATGCTGGTTGTTGCTGCCTGCCGCCATCAGCCGCCGTCAACCACCACCGCCCGAGTTGGCAGTGGGTGGTGCCCGGCCTAGTGAAACCCTAATGGACCTAAAAGCTTAATCTTGGACTTTGTTGGTATGTAGTGGGTTAGAAGCCCTAATTAGGGTTTAGAAAACCCTAATTTTGGGTTTCTTGGTTTGGACCTATCGGGACCCGCGTTATGGGTCATTGGAATTGAATTATGAATTATGCCCAATTACACTATATAAATGACCTAGTAAACTGATGGACTTAATGGAGTAAGTATTTAATGGGTTAAGTGTTTATAATTAACCCTAATTGTCATTTCATGTGAAAACCCTAAATGTGTGGGGTTTTGATTTGGGCCTTTCTATTGGGCATAGATCTATGGACTCTTGATGGACTAACTATTAGCAAGTATATGGACTAGAATATTTGGATTGGGCTTTAGTATAAGGCCCATTGTATAGGCATGGGCCTAATTGGGAAAATTAGGCCATAGATTGGCCATAATTGGGCCTAGATGATTGAGTTATTGGACCATTGGATTGCCAAGTGTTCGGACCAGAATAAATGGTTGTGCCATAAGGTAAGACCATGTGAGGGGTTTGGGCTCAATTTGGAAAATTGGCCCATAGTTGGGCATTGGTTGATTATTTGACTTTTGGCTTTCAGAGTGTGAGTTTGGGCCTTAATCTTGAATCAAGCTAGGTTAGGGATAAATTGGTCCTTTTACCCTAAGTGGGAATTTTTAGAGTTATGTATTAGAAGCCCAAATAGTTAATTGGGTTTTGTTTTGATATAAACAGCTTGGAGATCCATCAGTCAGCAGCCCGAGATTTATTCGCGGGACTTCAGCAGTGCGAGGTGAGTTTCTGTCACACCCCCAAACCGGAACGGCGAAAACATTCAGGGATGGATGACGTTATATGTAGTATCACAACAATTACATCATGGTAATCAAAGTAAACACAACCATTACATTGAATATATATATAAAAAGTATTTACATCTATTTGCTTCATATTTTTATACATCAAAAGTATCAAAAAAAGAAAGACAAGACTCTATACGCTCCGTCTTCTCAAAAGTCTGTCGAGGTACCTATCTACTGATTTCCTGAGAATACAAGCGGTTTTGAAAAGAGAGTATCAACATAAAAGTTGCTGAGTTCAGAAACATGTTTTTGTAATGAAAACATGTCATTGAATCTGAAAATGTTTGTATGCTTCCCAAGAAAATCCAATATTTTCTAACATATATGTTTGTTACTTTGGTCTGTAGTAGTGTATAATGTATTAGTTTTCATGTCTGGTTACCACCAACTGTATTATATGACGTTGTTTTCAATGAAAATCCTTTGTATGAAAACCCTGGCTATCACCAGTAGTGTATAGAATGTTCTGTTTGAAAACCCTAGTTACTACCAGTATGTATAGTAGTTTCATTACTTAAAATAAAACTATGATTTGAAATCCCTGGAATCCTCCAATTGTATTATGAACTAGTTTTATTAATAATAAGGTTAGTTTATACTATTGTGAGTTCGTATAACCATGCGTGATATGACCTAGTGACCTCTACGACGTTCTTCAGGTGTCAGACGTTATGACATTTGTCACCCCAGGCATGCCTGCCTAACTGTAGCTAGAAGTTCAGGTGTGGGATAGTCAACCCGAATAGATCTATTCACAAAGCTCACTCTCTCCCTCCATGAGACTCTGGTTATACTATGATAGGATTTAACCCGCACACCGAAGGGTACAATTGAAGTGATGTCTCACAACCCTGTATTAACTAGTTTACGTGTAGCTCTATATGGTTCTTTTGTATTTGAATTTGTGTGAATACTTTATAGGGTAATAATTATACTTAAATAAGTCTTTAATGTTGTAATCTTAAAGTCTGATTGTAGTAATGTATATCATAAACTAAATTTGTAATAGTTTATATGTTTTGCAATGTATAACTCTAAATTCATAAAACTGTGTACTGAAAATCCCAAACTATACCTATTATAATTAGCATGTATGTTGTGTACTTGGTTCGTGTATTGATCTAAAAACTATGCAATTATGGATGTACGTTGAAAATGACCCTTATGCTCATCATGTTACAAAGGGATAAAATATCTAAATATTTTATAAAATATAAAAATCTCTTAGTTGTATCAATTGCATAAGTTTTAATCTCATTGAAATTCTTTTGTATAAGTTCACCAAATCATTCGTGTTTGGCTTGTATTCCCCCCTGAAAACATGAAAAACAGTAAAAGCATAGGGGTATGAACTCACTGATGGTCGTGTGATTAGTCGGATAGCAAGACTGGGAGTGGAAACCCTTGGTTGGATGCACGTGGTACCCAACAAGATCCTAATCAACAATTAAATACATAATTGTATTTTATTAGCAAAACCATTATTTATAGTGTTGGAAAAACACTTGTTTTTGGTTTAGGAATGTTACCGAGACTCGATCGAGGTGGAATAGTGGATTTGCGGTCAAGATTCACGGTGTAAAGGAGTTTGCGGCCGTCAAGAGTTTTCCGTGAACTGCCCCTTGAAGGGTTTACGGCCGTGAACGGTGTTCTTGAAGGATTTATGAATCTTTGAAGGGTTTACGGCCGTAAACGGTTTGCGGCCTTTGAATATTTGAAGATTTATAGGGTGTACGGTCGTAAACTCAAGAACAATGATGTTGGATTCAATGAAAAACGTGTTTTAGATGCTCCAAGATAACCTCCAAAGGTGACTCTTGGTGATTTAAGGAAGGAACGAGGGTGTTTTGGTGTTTACGGTTGAGTGGTTAGAGAGAGAATGGGAAAGTTTTCGGCCATAAAGTTCAAACGACGGTGGGAGTCCTGTATTTATAGGCCAGGTGTATGGTCGGTGGTGGGGGCCACCTGTTGCTGGCCGTAAACAGGTTTACGGCCGTGAACATCACTCAGGCCGAAAACTATTGATTTTTCAAAGGAAACTCAGGTTTTTCTCATGATTTTGGTTCCGACTCATATATATATAATTCAATTATATAATTATAATTACTTAGGTTTTTCTCATGATTTTGGTTCCGACTCATATATATATAATTCAATTATATAATTAAATGATTTTCCGAACCAAAGGAATTTGACGGAAATCAATAAAATTCAAATTTTATTAACGGAAATCGGCTAACGATAACGAAAAAAGGTTCGGGTTGTCACAGTTTCCTTTAGTAGGAATGGGTCTAAGGCACCAAGGTCAGCCCATATATATGATATGTTAGTAGCTGAGTGTAGACAAGGCTCGTATCTCATTATTATCAGACTATAGATATCATTCATATTGTTGGATTGTTATACTTGTTGTCTCTGTGATACTTGTATATGTTTGTTATGCATGTGAGTGTAGGCGGGGCCCGTATCTTATTATTATTCGAGTGTGGGCGGGGCCCGAATCTCATAGTAGTAGCCGAGTGTGGGCGGGGCCCAAATCTTGTAGTAGTATATTATGGATATGTCATTGTTTGATAGAATTAGATGTATTAGTTTTCTTTGTGATACTTGTATGCATGTCAGACAGTGGAGTGTGGGTGGGGCACGAATCTCCTAGACAACGGAGTGTGGGCGGGGCCCTCTCCTAGACAGCGAAGTGTGGGCGAGGCCCGAATCTCCCAAACAGCGGAGTGTGGGCGAGGCCCGAATCTCCTAGATAGTGGAGTGTGGGCGGGGCCCGAATCTCCATGAGTGTCGGTAGGGCCCATATCTCCTAGTTGCATGTTATGTGTATGGTATGTGGTAGTTTGGGAAGACTCACTAAGCTCCGTGCTTATAGTTTTTAATTTTGGTTTCATGTACTTCGGTTTTCAAAAGAGGAGCTCGGGATGATTGCAGTGCACACACCATTTGTTATAGTCTGGGATGTTTTTACTTTGATATATTTGACAAATGTTTGTAATATTTCGAGATACACGACTTATGGGTTTTATATGATGTTTGATATTATCGTTTTCTTAATGATTTAAAACGAAATTTTTGGACTGTATTTTTGGGGTGTTTCATCATGTTTTATAACCAGAGTCTCCTGGAAGGAGAGCGTGAATTCGTGTATAGATCTATACGGGACTGACAATCCCACACCTTGGTTGTTAGCTACAGTTGGGACTGGAAGGTCTACTGTAATAGCCGTATTCCCAGGTATATTATTTTATTTTATTATTTTGGAGTTTGTGGAGGAACTCGGTGAGTTGGAGCCAAGACTCGCGGAGTAGGGTCATGGATGTTCATCCGGGTTCACGTCCGCACTCAGCGAGTCCATTCATGGAATCGGCGAGTCCACGTTGTTTAATGAAACCCTAATCCCCCGGGTTTGGAGCCTATTTAAGGGCACTTATAGCCTCCCATTGCGGCTACCAGTCCCTTGAGAGAACCCTAAGTGAGTTAAATCGTTGTGAGGAAGAAGAAGTCAATTTTGATCCTTGTACCTTTGGTTTAGCAAGAAGGAGGTGACCAAGAGAAAAGAGGAGGTGTGATTCTAGCAGTTCCAGAGTTCAGAGACTTCATTTTGATGTAATATTTCGAACCACCTTCAGTTTTGGTGTTGATCATTAGAGTTAGGGTTTTCTAAACCCTTTGGAGAGTGATTATGTGGAGCAAATGTTCCCTCTTCGAGTTTGTGCCTTGGATCTGGACTCAAAGAGGTCTAGAGACCTTAACCCTTGGAGCTTTATGGATCAGTTTGGGGTTATTGGACTTAGGTTGCCATTTTTTGGACTAAATCTCCTTTTGATGCCTTGTTGTTGTTATACAAGCATCAAGTTTCGGACTTTACGTGACATTCATGCTTGGGGAGGCCAGATCTATGGTTTAGGGAAACAGATCTGACCTCAGGAGATCAGTAAAGTTTGTGCATGGCATGAACTCGCCGAGTTGTTCTTGAGACTCGGTGAGTAGGGTTAGGGTTTCACGTAAATTGCTCAGTGAGTAGACTTGCCGAGTTGAGGGATGACTCAGTGAGTCAGAAGGGGGTTAGAGGACTGGAGTTCAAGGCGGTACTCGCCGAGTTGTTCTTGAGACTCGGCGAGTTGAATTGAGGTGGCCCCGCGATTCATGTCTGGTATCACTCGTCGAGCATAGGGAGGGACTCGGCGTGCCAAGCGGGACAAAGTGTTAGAGAACATGTGTGAATTCACCGAGTCACCAGAGTGCACTCGGCGAGTAGGGTCAAAGTGTGACCATTGACTTTTGTTGACTTTTAGGGTTTGGCCAACAATGGTGTACTTGTGTCAAGAGGAGGGTAAAATAGTCTTTTACCCCGATGAGGGTGCCAATGGCAGGTTGAGTCTAGTCTCGAGAGTTATATTTATAAGAGTATTTAATTTATGTGAATAGGCGGAGGCTAGGCAATATTTCTACCGAGTCAGAGATTTACCGAGACACCTGAGGTGAGTCTTTTCACTATACTTTACCTAGTGTGGTAACAAAGTTGTGTGACAGAGTATTCTAGAGCTATATGCCAATGTGTTTGTATGATACTACATGTTGTGATTTATTGCGATATGTGATTGCATGATTCAGAGTTTACAGAGTTAGGACCAGTGGATCCATAGAGTTATGGGACAAAGAGGGTCCCACAGAGATACTCGACCAGAGGGTCAACAGAGTTACAGCCTTGAGTGGCTGATATGTGTTTACGTGGTATTTTGGGGAAACTCACTAAGCTTATGCTTACAGTGTTACGTGTTATGTGTTTCAGGTACCAGGGATGACCGCGGGAAGGCGCCGACTTGATTCGTACACACACATGGGATTTTATGTATTTCGATCTTGGGAGATGTTTTGTGAAACAAAGACATGATACTATGACATTTATGAATGAATGAGTTTGTAAAAATGTGTTTGAAAATGCGAAAATTTGTTTTAAATTTTTAGGGTGTTACAAGTTGGTATCAGAGCCTTAGTTTGAGGTATTCGGGTGCACCTTCGGGCGTATCTGAACTCAAACTGAGGATTTGAGGAAATTTCAAAAGAAGAACTTTCGAGACAAACAGAGCAGAGTCGTGTGTACGAACAGCCAGCGCCCGAACGGTGATTTCCCAAAATACCATTACAATAAGTGTTATGAGATATGATATGATATGATATGTTATATGATAAGCTATCTTATGCATGCTAGAGTAGACTAGGTATTCTTATTAGGACTAGAGTGGCCTGATATGTCATGCCTAGGTCTAGGAGTCTTGCTGCTAGGGATACTTCAGAGTGTTTAGGTATCAGCGAGGAGATTATGAGAGATCTGCTAGCAAGTATCATATGATTAGAGAGAGTAGAGTACTTGGGATTTGGGACTCTGGGAGGAGGACTTGGGGTGAATGTTGATGTTGTGTGAACAGTAGTATTGGGCCCGTACTACTAAAGACACCGGGTCAATGCACAGCTCAAGTAAAAATCCTTGGAGTACCAAGGGACAAGTAGTATGGAGTATTCGAGTGTGAGCATACTCGAGCGAGTCCCTGATATTTATTCTTGTGTTTTATTTCAAAGAGAGGGAGATCATGGTTGGGACACGCCACACCCCAGGGGGCAGCGGTACGAGTGATGAGGAGATCCGTAGGATCATCCAGGAGGAGGTGGTTGCGGCCATCAGGGAAGAGATACCAGAGATGTTCGGGTCTATCAAGACCATGCTAATAGAGACATTTGATGAAAAGTACGCTACTCTTTCTGAGGCTGTTGTTGCTGCGGCCACTGCAGCTATAGCAGCGACTAGGCGACAGGGTGGTGATGCGTTGCTGTTCCGAGAGTTCAGCAACACAAAACCACCGAAGTTTGACGGGAACCAGGATCCAATTGTGGCGATAAGGTGGATTTCAGACATAGAGGGGTTTTTCTTTACTTGCTCATCTCCAGAGCATTTGAGAGTTTGGTTCCTGCTGAACCAGCTTCGCTTGGGAGCGAAGGATTGGTGGAAGTTTGTGACGGCACACTATACGCCTGCTGAACTTGCTGTAGTAACCTGGGAGAGGTTCACTGCTATGTTCTGAGATGAGTACGTTCCCAAGGTGGAGAGGGAGAGTTTGGCCCAGGAGTTTCTGACCCTCAAGCAGGGTACTGAGTCTGTTACAGTGATTACGAGGATGTTTCGTGACCGGGCAATTTTCTGCCCAGAGCACGTGTCCTTCGAGCAGGCACGTATGAGCTGATATCTGAGCATTTTGAGGAGGGACATACGAGAGTTCATGGCGAACTCGACGTACCGGAAATTTTTCGAGCTTCAGGTAAATGCTCGGAAGAGGGAGATAGAGCTGGAGACCCAGGCTAGGGAAGAGGCTGAGTCTCAGTGGAGGGATCGGTGACCGGTGCAGTCTCAGCCGGTAGCCAAATGGGCCAAGCCCGCTGATTCGAGGCCAGGGAGTCAGAGGGGCCGCACTTGTGGCAAGTGCGGCAAGAGCCACGATGGGGTGTGCAGAGCAGGGTCTTGCTACAAATGTGGCAAGGAGGGGCATATGGCCAAGGATTTTCCCAAGGGGTTTGCAGTATGTTTTCACTACAACCAAACCGGACACCGGAAGGCAGAGTGTCCACAGCTGCATGGATCAGCATAGGGAGCATCTCAGGGATCTGCCCCTACTGCTATCAGAGCTACTGAGAGCCGGCCAGTGAAGGCCGAGGCACCGAAGGCACGAGGGAGAGCCTTTCAGTTGACCGCGGAGGAGGTCCGCGCAGTGCCCGATGTCGTGGCTGGTATGTATTCTTTCATGTATTTATTTTGATGTTGATATATTGTGCTTATATTATGTTATGCGTAGGTACTTTTGTTGTGAGTTCTGTACCTGCCTTGGTGTTATTTGACTTAGGTGCGAGTCAGTCTTTTGTATCTTTGGCTTTTAGTCACCACATCAGTGTTAGTCGTGAGGCGTTGAGTCGACCTCTGAGAGTTTCCATAGCTGACGAGAGGGCAGTGTATGCCACAGAGGTGATCCGAGGGTGTGTACTCGAGATTTTCGGTGTTGAATTCCCGATTGATTTAGTTCCTATTACGATGGGGGGTGTCTGTGTCATCGTGGGCATGGACTGGTTGAACAGATTCGGAGTGGTTATCGACTGTGAGCGACAGCTGGTGACCATACGAGACCCTAGTGGGGGAGTTCTTACGGTGTACGGTGAGGGTACATGTTCAGGGTCAGCATTTTGTTCGGCCGCTAGAGAGAGATAGTGTATACAGCAGGGCTGTAGGGGCTTTGTAGCGTATGTGATGGATACGAGGGTTGACTCAGAGAGATCGAGGTCAGTTGATGAGGTTCCGATAGTGCATGAGTTCCCGGACATATTTCCGGAGGAGTTACCGGGTGTGACTCCCACGAGGCAGGTGGAGTTCAGTATCGATTTGATTCCGGGGGCCGCGCTTATCGCCAAGGTGCCCTATCGCCTTGCGCCTCCAGAGATACAGGAGTTATCCTCGCAACTTCAGGAGTTGCTGGGGAAGGGGTTTATTCGGCCGAGCAGCTCGCCGTGGGGAGCGCCTATCCTTTTGTCAAGAAAAAGGATGGTTCACACCGGATGTGCATTGATTACCCGGAGTTGAACAAGCTGACGGTCAAGAACCGTTACCCGTTGTCGAGGAACGACGATTTGTTTGATTAGTTGCAGGGAGCATCTTGGTTCTCCAAGATTGATGTGAGGTCTGGGTATCATCAGGTGAGGGTGCGAGATGAGGACATCCAGAAGACAGCGTTCAGGACTCGTTATGGGCGTTACGAGTTTGTGGTGATGCCCTTCGGACTCACCAATGCACTGGCGGTGTTCATGGATCTCATGAACAGAGTGTGCAGGCTGATGTTGGATCGCTCGGTGATCGTGTTCATCGATGATATTTTGGTGTATTCAAGATCCAGAGAGCAGCATGAGAAGCATTTAAGGGAGATCCTCGGAGTTCTAAGATCGGAGAGGCTTTATGCCAAATTCTCCCAGTGTGATTTCTGGTTGCGAGAGGTCCAGTTCCTAAGGCACCTCGTTAACCAGAAAGGGATATTGGTCGACCCGGCCAAGATTAAGGCAGTGATGAGTTAGGATGTGCCGAGGTCACCCACCGAGATCAGCAGTTTCTTAGAGCTGGCAGGCTATTATCGGAGATTTATCAGGGATTTCTCCAAGATCGTCGTGCCACTCACCAGGTTGACCCGGAAGGGTGTTGCTTTTTCATAGGGCCCAGAGTAGCAGGCCTCCTTCGTGGCACTTCGCTAGAGACTGTGCGAAGCCCCAGTTTTAGCCCTTCTAGAGGCGGTGGAGGACTTTGTGGTGTATTGTGATGCGTCGATATCAGGTTTGGGAGCGGTACTGATGCAGAGAGGGCATGTGATAGCATATGCATCGAGGCAGCTGAAGCCTCATGAGACGACGTATCCCACCCACGATCTAGAGTTAGGGGCAGTGGTGTTCGCCCTCAAGATCTGGCGTCATTATATGTATGGGGTTCAGTGTAGCATATACACGGACCACAAGAGCTTGAAGTACTTGATGGATCAGCCTAACCTGAATATGTGACAGATGAGATGGTTGGATGTGGTAAAGGATTATGACTACAAGATCCTGTACCACCCGGGTAAGGCTAATGTTGTAGCCGATGCACTGAGCCGAAGGGCGGAGAACTCCCCGATGCGAGATGTTTCTTTGAGGTTGACAGTGATGACTCCGGTGTTGGACAACATTCGTGGGGCCCAGGCTGAGGCCGTGAGATCAGAAAACCAGAAGAGAGAACGAGTTGTCGGGTTGGTATCGGAGTTCGTTACCGATAGTCGGGGGCTTATGACATTCCAGGGTCGTATCTGGGTACCGTTTGTGGGCGGGACGCATACCATTTTGATGGAAGAGGCTCATCGATCGAAGTTCTCGATCCATCCTGGGGCCACTAAGATGTATTTGGACCTAAAGAGAGAGTATTGGTGGCCCTGTATGAAGAGGGATGTCACATGGTTTGTTGAGAGGTGCTTAACCTGTCGTCAGGTTAAGGTCGAGCACCAGAGACCGCATGGTAAGTTGTAGCCATTGGAGGTTCCCGAGTGGAAGTGGGAACAGATTACCATGGTTTTTATCACCAAATTGCCGAGGACTGCTAGGGGAGTCGATGCAATTTGGGTGATTGTGGGCAGGTTGACGAAGAGTGCCCACTTCCTTGCTATCAGTGAGAGCTCTTCCGCTGAGAGGTTGGCAGAGTTGTCCGTGAGAGAGGTGGTATCGCGGCATGGAGTACCGATCTCGATTATATCAGATCGAGATGTGCGTTTCACTTCCATATTTTGGAAAAAAAAAATCATGAGGAATTGGGTACGAGGCTTCATTGTAGTATCGCATACCACCCACAGACTGACGGGCAGAGCGAGCGGATGATTCAGACGCTCGAGGACATGCTTCGGGCATGTGTATTGGACTTCAGAGGGAGTTGGGACACGTACCTACCTTAGTCAAGAATTTTCCTATAACAACAGCCATCATTCGAGC
Source organism: Lactuca sativa (assembly GCF_002870075.4). NCBI lineage: Eukaryota > Viridiplantae > Streptophyta > Magnoliopsida > Asterales > Asteraceae > Lactuca > Lactuca sativa. Next base: position 224,728,602 of record NC_056631.2, on the reverse strand, counting down.
ATCGGTATGCCGCCTTTTGAGTTGTTGTATGGGAGGAGGTGTCGGACTCCCATCTGCTGGGGAGAGGTAGGGCAACGTGTGATGGGTAGTACGAAGATAGTACTTCAGACGACGGAGCAGATTCAGCAGGTTAGACAGAGGTTTTTAACCGCTCAGAGTCGCCAGAAGAGTTATGCGGATAGGTGTCGGTCCGAGCTTGAGTTTCAAGTCGGAGATTTTGTGCTCCTGAAGGTATCTCCTTGGAAAGGATTGATCCGGTTCAGGAAGAGAGGCAAGCTAGGGCCCCGGTATATTGGTCCGTTTAGAGTGATTGTGAGGGTGGGCAGGGTAGCATATCGTTTAGAGCTACCTGAGGAGTTGGGGCAGATTCATGACACTTTCCACGTGTCGCAGTTGCAGAAATGTATAGCCAATGAGTCGGCAGTGGTGCCATTAGAGGATATTCAGGTGGATGCGAGCCTGAATTATGCTGAGAGACCGGTGGCGATCAGGGATCGGAAGATCAAGGTTTTGAGGAGCAAGGAAGTGCCTCTGGTTTTGGTTCAGTGGCAACATTAGAAGGGGTCCGAGATGACTTTGGAGTCAGAGTCGGAGATGCGTGAGCAGCATCCAGAGTTGTTTCCAGAATCAGACTTCGAGGGCGAAGTCTGATTCAAGTGGGGGAGAATTGTAACATCCGGATTCCCAGGTATATTATTTTATTTAATTATTTTGGAGTTTGTGGAGGAACTCGGTGATTTAGAGCCAAGACTCGCCGAGTAGGGTCGCGGATGTTCATCCGGGTTCACGTCCGGACTCGGCGAGTCCATTCATGGACTCGACGAGTCCATGCTATTTAATGAAACCCTAATCCCTCGGGTTTGGAGCCTATTTAAGGGCACTTATAGCCTCCCATTGCGGCTACCAGTCCCTTGAGAGAACCCTAAGTGATCCAAATCGTTGTGAGGAAGAAGAAGTCACTTTTGATCCTTGTACATTTGGTTTAGCAAGAAGGAAGTGACCAAGAGCAAAGAGGAGGTGCGATTCTAGTAGTTCCAGAGTTTAGAGACTTCATTTTGAGGTAATAGTTCGAACCTCCTTCAGTTTTGGTGTTGATCATTAGAGTTAGGGTTTTCTAAACCCTTTGGAGAGTGATTATGTGGAACAAATGGTCCCTCTTCGAGTTTGTGCCTTGGATCTGGACTCAAAGAGGTCCAGATACTTTAACCCTTGGAGCTTTATGGATCAGTTTGGGGTTATTGGACTTAGGTTTCCATTTTTGGGACTAAATCTCCTTTTGATTCCTTGTTGTTGTTATACAAGCATCAAGTTTCAGACTTTACATGACATTCATACTTGGGGAGGCCAGATCTATGGTTTAGGGAAACAGATCTGACCTCAGGAGTTCAGTAGAGTTTGTGCATGGTATGAACTCGTCGAGTTGTTCTTGAGACTCGGCGAGTAGGGTTATGGTTTCACGTAAATTGCTCAATGAGTAGACTTGCCGAGTTGGGGGATGACTCAGTGAGTCAGAAGGGGGTTAGAGGACTGGAGTTCAAGGCGGTACTCGCCGAGTTGTTCTTGAGACTCGGCGAGTTGAATTGAGGTGGCCCCGCGATTCATGCCTGGTATGACTCGTCAAGCATAGGGAGGGACTCGGCGTGCCAAGCGGGACAAAGTGTTAGAGAACATGTGTGAATTCACCGAGTCACCAGAGTGCACTCAGCGAGTAGGGTCAAAGTGTGACCATTGACTTTTGTTGTCTTTTAGGGTTTGGCCAACAATGGTCTACTTGTGTCAAGAGGAGGGTAAAATAGTCTTTTACCCTGATGAGGGTGCCAATGGCAGGTTGAGTCTAGTCTCGAGATTTATATTTATAAGAGTATTTACTTTATGTGAATAGGCGGAGGCTAGGCAATATTTCTACCGAGTCAGAGATTTACCGAGACGCCTGAGGTGAGTCTTCTCACTATACTTTACCTAGTGTGGTAACAGAGTTGTGTGATAGAGTATTCTAGAGCTATATGCCAGTGTGTTTGTATGATACTACGTGTTGTGATTTATTGCAATATGTGATTGCATGATTCAGAGTTTACAGAGTTAGGACCAATGGGTCCACAGAGTTATGGGACCAAGAGGGTCCCACAGAGATACTTGACCAGAGGGTCAACAGAGTTACAGCCTTGAGTGGCTGATATGTGTTTATGTGGTATTTTGGGGAAACTCACTAAGCTTATGCTTACAGTGTTACGTGTTATGTGTTTCAGGTACCAGTGATGACCGCGGGAAGGCGCCGACTTGATTCGTACACACACATGGGATTTTATGTATTTCGATCTTGGGAGATGTTTTGTGAAACAAATACATGATACTATGACATTTATGAATGAATGAGTTTGTAAAAATGTGTTTGAAAATGCGAAAAATTGTTTTAAATTTTTACGGTGTTACATCTACGGGTGACAATGTCATATCTTTTTCGACCCCTGAAGAACGTCGTGTTTTATACTATTCAATTAAGTATGGTTATAACCACATTCACATTAAGCATTAACTAAACAATTCGGTTTACAAGAAAAACATTTCTTCAGTGGTTTTATTTTAAACAAAACTACTAAAATATATTATCTTCCATTACATTCATACAGTGATGTACACACATGAACAAGGCATATTATTTTCCTATTAAAGATAGTTTAAAAATATGTAAAACATACATGTATACTATTTCAAGTACAAACATACATTTTACAGTATTTCAAAAGAAAAAACATACAAAACAGTTGGGTCTTGGGTAAAAGACTACTTTTCATTTTAAGTAGTAAATATAGGATTTTCTCGGAAGTATACTAACATTTTCATGAAACAAATACAAACATTAGACACTAAATACTTATGAACTCACCATCTTAAATGTTGATACTCTCTTTTCAAACTAACTTGTATTCTCAGGGAACCAGTATACAGGTACACTAACACAAGTTTTCTGAAGACAGAGCATGTTCAAGACTCGTCTTTTATTTTGCTATACATTTTGGTGTCATACAACTACACAAAGAACACATTAATGCAATGTATGTTGTTGCTTGTTTTACTATTGTGCATTGTTATGATATTGTACATAATATCCTCCATCCCTGAATATTTCTTCCATCTCGGTTTGGGGGTGTAACATTATGGAAAGTTTATTACTCATTTTAGCAACGAACTTTATTTCCCATGAGAATATGAACGTTGCATCTCATTTGGGCAACATACTTTATTTCTCATGATGACAACGAACTTCTATTCATGAAAACTTATTTATCCATTTTAGCAATGTACTTTTATTTATGGAAACTTCTATCAACACTTTGATTAAGATTCTTGAAACCAATATTATTTTTAACTTGTGAACTCACCAACTATTTTGGTAGTTGGCCGCTCATTTTACATGCTTTTTCAGGAATCATCTAGTAAGAGGCACCTTGAGACACATCACTTGTAGGAGCATTTGCATGTGTTGTATTTCAAAAACATTGTAATTTATTTTTAAAAGTTGTTCAAACTCATTGTAAATTGTAATGCTTTTTAATACTATGGTTGGTGTTGTCTTTTAACTTTTTCTATGAGACCCTTCATAGTGTTGCGTCCCGTGTTTCCGCTTTAGTGGGGTGTGACATTTTTGGGGTAGAGGAAGGACAATTCCTTGGGTATTAGATATCCAATGAAGGAATTCTGCCCAATCCCACCAAAATCCAGGAGTTCCATGAGTCAAAAACTCCCCACAACCTCAAGGGTGTACCGGAGATCAATGGTAGGTTGACGGCATTAGGAAGATTCATTGCAAAATATGCAGAAAAAGCGCTTCCTCTGTACCAAACACTTAAAGGGTGCCTAGAAAAAAAGCAGTTCAAATCGACAGAAAAAGCAGATGTAGCATTGCAACAACTGAAAGATGCTTTACACCAACTATCGACTCTTTCGTGCCCGCTACTAGGAGAGACATTATAGATGTATTTAGCAGCTTCCGAAGAAGATATCTCCTCTGTGTTAGCGGTGGAGAGGGAACATAAGTAGGTCCCCATTCATTTCGTTAGTAGGGCCCTACAAGGACCAGAGATCAATTACCTGGCTTTAGAAAAGCTGGTCCTCACCCTGGTATACGTTGTTAGATGGCTACGGAGGTATTTTCAAGCCTACAAGGTGGATGTTCTGACTAGTTACCCGATAAAGCAAGTTCTACTAAGGCCGAAAAAGTTTGGGCACCTGGCCAAGTGAGCCATAGAATTAGGCGAACATGATATCCATTACCATCCCCAAACTAGCATCAAGGCATGGGCCCTCGTAGACTTCCAGGTCGAAATCCCAGATACTATTAAGGGAGTGCCGACGACAATCTTTGTCGATCCTTTAGAGCCTAAAGCCGGCAAAGAACTTTGGAAGTTATACATGATGGGTTTTGAGCAATACAACAATCCTATGGTGCACATACAAACCCCTAAAGCTTTGGATCTAGGTTTCTCTATTTTACATGCAAGTTATCCACAACTTATAAAGCCTAGATCTAGCATATCAAAATCTAAAAATAATAATTAAAACTAGTTTAAATGATTACCTTTCACAAGTAGCAAGAATCTTCAACTTCAAGAGCTTAGTATCAGAATTGTAATACCTCTAATGGCTTACAAACACCAAGGCAAGAAGATGATCTTGAAGAGAGGATATTGAGGCAAAAAATCATCTCTAAGGACTCTAGGGTTCTTCTGGTAGCCAATTGTGGATGCCCTAGGGGTCCTTAAATAGCTGAGCTGCTAGGGTTTCATTCAAAACCCTAATTGGATTACTTAGGCCTTAAGCAGTCCAAAGAACCTTCTGAGTAAGGCCATGGAAGAAACCATAGTGGGCTTCCACTCTAATTTTCATCCCCCTTATATCCATAAGGATCTACAACCCAAGATCCAATTATCATATAATTGCAATTCCAGTCCCCTAAGTTCAATTAATCTCTTTTGACCATAGAATTAATTTCTTAATTAATTCTTGACCAATGTTAATTAACTGATATGATTTCTCTTTTAATATATTATTCTTATAATATATTAATAAACAATAATAACCTTTCTCTCCATTAATCATCCATTCAAGTTACTTTGGTGAAGGCAACCCAAAAGGACGATGCTTCAACCGAGTCAAGTACATACCAAATATAGTTATGGACTTAGACACTAATCCAACAATACAACGATGGTGCAGCAAGTAAGGAAGGCTCAGGTACAAGCCTGATCCTACAAATCCCTAAAGGCTAAGAGATCACTTACGCGCTGCAATTTGACTTCCAAGTGTCTAACAACGAGGCAGAGTATGAAGCACTCCTGGTGGGTCTGAGGCTAGCCAAAGAGGTTGGTGCAAAACAACTCGTGGGTCTCATTGATTCATTACTTATCACAAACCAAATAAATGGAACTAATGAGGCAAAAGATCCAAGGATGCAGAAATACCTAGATGCGGTCTGTATCCTAACCAACACATTCAAAAGCTTTTCAATAAAACAAATCTCCCGGGGAAAGAATGCAAGGGTGGATGCTCTCAGCAAGCTAACCTCTACTTTTTATCATCACTTAACAAAGAAAGTGTTATTTAAAGTACTCCCGGAGAGAAGTATTGATAACCAAAGGGTTAATACAGTATCGACTACTCCAGAATGGACTAAACCCTACATCGATTACTTGCACCATGGCGTGCTCCCGGATGACCCAGAGGAGGCGAGAAAAGTCAAAATCAGGGCATCGCATTTTACAATCAGAGACAACCAACTATACCGAAGAAGGTATTTAAGACCATGCCTAAAGTGCATCTCTAAAAATGAGGGGAAAAAGTTCCTAGAAGAAAGTCATTCCGGGGACGCGGCGGCACACAAAGGCGCTCGAGAGGTTATAGTCAAAATACTCTGCCTAGGAGGATATTGGCAAGATGTGCACAGCGACGCCGCAACCCTAACAAAGAAATGCAAAGAATTCCAGGAATTCGCTCCTCTCCCAAATCAACTGGCCATGCCATTGACTAGCATCACCAGCCCCTGGCCCTTCCATCAATGGGGGATTGACATAGTGAGACCATTCCCACCAGTGCCAAGGGTGTGAAATTTTTGTTAGTGGTTGTGGATTATTTAACCAAATGGATAGAGGCAGAACCGCTGGCCATCATCACTGGAAAGCAAATGATAAAGTTCATGACCAAGAATATCTTGGCTCGTTTTGGGCACTCCCAAAATCCTTATAAATGATAACAGCACACAATTTGAATGAATTCCCTTCAAGGAATGGTGCGAAGAAAAGAAAATCCATTGTCGGCTTACGTCAGTAGCGCACCCTCAGGCCAGCGGACAAACTGAGATATCAAACAAAACCATAGTTAATGATTTGAAGAAAAGGTTACTTAGATCAAATTACGTCTGGGTGGATGAGCTCCCGACAATGATGTGGTCATATCGTACCACAGCAAGGTCAAGCATGGGAGAAACACCATTTAGTCTAACTTATGGGATGGAAGTAGTCCTCCCCTTGGAAATAGTGGCCCACTCCCTGCGAACAGAGAATTTCGAGGAAGCAGCCAACGAAGAGGAGCGACGCCAGGACCTGGACATGCTCGATGAAAAATGTGAGGTTGCACAGATGTGTCAAGCATGTATAAATTGCACACTGAGAACTATTACAACCGCCAAGTCCGGGTCAAGAATTTCAAAGCTAGAGAATGGGTGCTAAGGAAAAACGAATCTAGTCATTCCAAACCATTGGGGAAACTCAGTGTTACTTGGGAGGGACCATACAAAATTGTGGAAGCCCATAAGAATGATGCTTATATCATAGAAGCTCAGGACGGGCGTGCCATTCTAAGAACTAGGAATACGCAGAGCCTGCATCATTTTTATTCTTAAAATGAGTGTCAAAGATAGATTCAATGCTAGCAAAGGCATTGTGTATTAGTTTTCTACATGTAAGTGTGACCATTAAAAATTAATTTACCACCTTTAGTCTTATAACACCCCAACAATAAAACTAGAAAAAAAAAAAAAGAGAAATTCAGATGCTCCTTATTTTCAAGCTTGAAAAGCAAAATAAAGAGGTTGTGTACAATTATTGTGTGACAACAAGGACTGATCATCCAATGTCACACGAGCAAAATCAATACAAGGAGGTAGCTAATGGGTTTGTACAAAAAAGGTTCATAACCTTTCCCCTAACATATGTTCATCAATTACATTATAGCAAATAACAAACATACAAAAGAACATGGACATCAGTGTAGAAGAGTCATAACCTTCCATTAATGAGAAAAGCATAATCGGGTGAGCCTCAAGATGACAATCTTGGCTATGCCTAGGGTCTTTAAGCAACAAATTAGAACAAATTTCTCAAAGACCAGAATTAGAAAAGCACAAGGAGTTCACAAATAAAAGAACTCAAACCAAGGATATAAGCAAACCCTGCATAAGTACTATGTGATGGCCAACATAAACCATACACAAAGCAACAAAACAAAAGAATATATATGCAGTAGTGAGATGAGAAACATTCATACCCAACAATTAAAAGTGAACATTGTCAAATTGCCAGACTCCCAGACTTTAAGGCTGCCACTAAGGGCAAAATAGACAAAAAAAAAACAAAGAAAGACATAAAAAAATATTGTTCACAAGAGTTACATCAAAACAAACTAGGAAAACAACGCTACTTATGGGCAGGGGTGTTACCATCACCGGGTGAAGAGCGTGGGCCACGTCCACCTCGACCTCTGGATCAAACTCCCCGGCGACCACCAGCTCTCTTGTAGCTTTTCTCCCCTGCTCCACACCAACCGCCTGCACATGAACCAAACCTTAAAGAAATTGGGGGCTCTCAATCACCCTGTCCACCAATCGGTTGAGCCCATCGCTAAGGATCCATGAAATATCCTTCACCAACACTCCTGTTACAGCGTTCTCCCCGACCAGATCGACCTCCAGCTCTGTCATTCACTCACTCAGGTCGGCATTCTCCAAACTCAGGGCTCCTATGCCATCATTCAAGTGTCTCACTTCTTCCTCTAGCTTTTCCACTTGTTCTTCCAAGTTTGCATTCTCAAGCAACGCCACCTCCTGCTTGGCTTCCCAGCTATGCCTGTCGGCTTCCATCTTTGCCACCTGGGTTTTTAGATATGCACATTCGATACTCATCCTGTCCGAATGAGACTTTATGGTATCTATATTGGAGATGCATTCAACAGCTAAAACCAGGTAAGATGACACCTGGGTGGCGGCATAGAGAAGGTCGTCGTCCATGTGCTTACCAGTGAGGACATCCAAAGCCTCAGTTGTAACAAATGGAAAAGCATACCGACACCACTCAAGAGAAGTGTCGTGCTCAGACACAATATCTTGTGGATTTAGCCTCCACGATGGCTTGTAGGCACTTGAATGAGACCCTGTAGCAAGGGGGAAAGTTCCTGCTTTTCTACAAGCAGTTGAAACGAGATCTTGGGAAAGTGAAGACCTGGTCTTCCCCTCGGCTCCTCCAGGAGTAGAATCAGGGTTGCTCGTGTTGATGTTTTCTTCCTCTATATGACTGGGTAGTTCAGTTGGCCTGTTGTGTGCCCCCTCCAGCAGTTTCAAAGGAATTTCATCAGGGGCACGGGTGGAACTCTTGGAACCCTCTAGCAAGAAACTCAGATTACATTTTTTGCAAAGAGGGGGCTCGGTGCTAACCGTCTCAGCATAACCACCGGAAGAGGCTTCCAAGAAAGCAAAGCGCCTCTTGACATGGAGGAGACTCCTTGGGGACCCGGAAGGGGCAGGATTCTTCTGAGAAGCGCTAGTAACAACAACGTCATATAGATCTGGATCCTCGTCAGCACCAGTAGCACATTTTGAGCCGATGGTCGCCCCGATTCCTTGACCAGAAACAGGGGTGGAAGAGTCTCTACCAGGTCGACATCGCGACACTAAAGTTCACCTTCGAATAGCCTTGAAGAGATTTCTCTAAGGATATAACATCCTCCACACCTGGTAACAGAGAAAAGACAACAATAGTTAATAAAGTTACCCATTTTCAAAGGTTACACCGAGTAAAGAAAATAGGGGGACAGATAAGAGAAAACAGAAGAAGAAGCGTTGTACCTTATTTCTCGATGAAAAACTCAAGAATTTTCCCTCGAGCCCTCCAAGCGGTGCTCATCCCACCAGCGGCCAAGAAGCAGTCGAGCTAGTCGTCGTTGTTGATGTTGATCTTCTCCAGGGCATCAGCCAGTTCTTTTTCAGCACCAAAGAGCGTTGGAGCACGGTCCACATACACCTTAGTCCTTGGGTAGCTAAGTACCATAAGGTCGTCGTTCACCCATAGAAACTTCTCCTGTCAGTTCTTCTTGGACTTTTTGTCATGCATGAGAGTAGGGACTCCCCACCCACAAGAAAGGGTCCGAGTCCCAGAGTGGGTGGAAGCATTGAAGAAATACTTGAATACCAGAACAGTTGGTTGCCACCTTCGGGCGCGGCAGAGGAGTTCAAAACCCAATATCCTATTTATAGCAATTGGGTTGATCTCTCTCATGGAAAACCCATATTCCCGAATAATCAGATTGAAGAACTCTATAGTAGGAAAACACAGACCCGCTTCGAATAAGGCAATCGGAATGTCGACTTTGCCCCTGATAGGACTGTAAAGCGATGTATCGGAAAGAGGTATTTGCACTCCGTGTTCAGAGACAACCCCGAATCGGAACTGAAAAGATTCCCACTCATCGGTAGTAACATCTTTTCCCAAAGAACATGCAGTAGCCATGGAAGAATGAAAAGAAAAGAACGAAAGGATTCTTTGGGGAAAGAAGACAAAGAAAGAAAGGCAGAAAGTAAGGAGGGAATTCCAGGAGTGATAGAGGTTTAAATGCCACTAAAGGCGTAGCAAACCGTTTTCTATTGTAACTGCCGAAGAATGGTGATTTCACTCTGACAACCATATAAGCTATCAGTAGCAACTCGACATGTTTCTGTGAGTAGACCAGAACAACTTTACTATGTCATTAACTCAAGAGCCTACTGGTCTAAGAGAATTCTTAATGTTACCTTGTACGGCCACGTTAAATATAACGGAAAGCATAATCCATACATTATCACACCAGAACCTTGGCTAAGACCGGGTCTTTGCCTAAGTGATCAAGCAACAGGGTGATAGTTCACTTCCCTTCATGAGGATAGAATATTCCTCGTGATTTTCTCATTCACTCACGATTAATCAGGACGTGACAGAAAGCTTAGGTGACGCCCAGAACTGAAATCACCTAGCAGTTAGTTAGCGTGGGCATAATTCTCCTAGTAAGAGGAGGCCACGTCTCACACTCACTGGACAAGGTCCTCACGATTCATTAGTAATATGTATAAAAGGATCTCTTCCGTCTCAAGGAAGGGATCCATCTTCTTCCTCAAAAAATTTACCCTAAAAACTCTCTCTCTCTCTCTCTCAGAAAACTAACTTGATCGTCGGAGTGACGTCCCAGGAGAACACTCGGACGTCCTTTAACAATTCTACTGTGTTGTGTTCTTACGAAAACATCGAGGTATGATCCATCATCCAGCAATCCATTCCCCTGAAGAACATGTCACAACATTTATAAATGTTAACTAACTTGATCAATAAGCAATGATGTATATTACCCTCCTCACTATAGACTACTACTGTCAGTTAAATGATAATCATCAGTTCTCTAGAAGACCTTAATATTGCTTCATCATTCACATCATTTTTTGAAAGTGATTAAAATCCTCTTTTTTTATTTTGTTCTGAAGGTTTAGATAATGATTTATAATTTGTAATGATAACAACATGATATTTTTAAATTACATCAGAAGTGTGTACAAGGTCAACAGTTTAACCTGACTGTTGATTGAAGCTTTTGTGTTTAGATGAATTCTTAAGAATGCAAAATGCGGATACAAAGAAATTATGATCCGTAGTAATAATGGTAACTATTGATTGATCTTGATAAATAAGCAGTTATGAATACTATCAATCCACATTCCTCATTAATAAAATTAAATATAATTATCTATTTAATATTATTTTTAACAATTTTTATGATTGATGTTATTATCATTGTTGTTAACATTATGTAATTTATAAATTGATGTTATTATCATTTAAAGTTATTCTTCTTTATTTTTAAACCACTTATTATTATTATTAAGTTAAAGAATACTTTTAAGAAACTCTTAATGTTACTATTAAAATATGAAACATACACTAAATAATAAACGGATAGGGTAAACAATTTGCATTTCAAAAGAGATTTGTATGAATAATATGACATATCCATGATTTTTATAATTTTATTTTAATATTTATAATTATGGTTCATTAGTTTTAAAACCACTTATTATTATTAATAAACGAAAGAAAACTTTTAAAATACACTTTTTATTATAATTAAAATGTTAAACATATACTAAAGTATAAAGTGATAAGATAGACAATTTACATTTTAAAGAGACTTACATGGATATTATGTATAATATTGCAAATCCATGATTTTTTATTAATTATTACCTTGAAGCAACACAAACATACAAACATATATACAATATTTAATTAAATATTATCTATATCACTTTTCATAACATATGATCGATAATATGAATCTAATCTAATTTACATTAAAGTTTCAACCACAACATACAATGATTGTTTTAAAATAATAACTAAACCAAGAAAAATATAAAAAAAATAATTAGTATATAACAAACTTACTAAAAACTTTAACATAATAACATGGCTCGAAAAATGGTCCAAAGCCCTCAAACCAACACAAAACATTTAAACTTGTTTTCTTTGTGAATTTTGTATGTGATTTGTATTTGTATGTCTACTCAAAGAGAATGACATTTTTATAGTAGACTATCCATTAATTGCTAATTAAACATATTATATAAGTTATAAAACCTTTCATGATATGTGATTAATTACTTTGAAGGTGAAAAGGTGTGGGAGTTTCAAATGCATGAGGTGCTTGGAAATTTGTGTGGGGGTTTCAAATGCATGAGGTGATAGGAAAAATGTCTCATTTATAAGTATAGTATGATATGATATAGATTATAAAAATATCTTTAGAAAATATTTTAGTTAAAATGAGATTACAATTTAGTTTTTGCATTTAGCACTACAATTTATCACTTTTAAATATTCACAAAATATTCTTTGGGTTTTTAAGTGAAACTGAAATTTATATTTAAGTTGACACTGTAATGTTATATTTAAATTAACAATTTAAGTATTTTGTCCAAAATGTTCAAAAGTTGTAGCTTTAAACTGCTAATGGTTTACATACAATAATATATTAAATCGAATAAATTAAGTATAATATGTTAAAAGTTAAAGACATAACTTTATAAGTAGAAGTAAAAATATTATTTTAATATTAAAATTTGGTTTATTTATGATTACAATTTATGTTTGATATTTATTTAACCTTATTAACAAACTTATAATCATTACTAGAAAGACACTACAATTTATTATTTTTAACTATTTACAAAATATATTTGGGTTATTTAAGTTGACTTATAATGTTATATTTAAATTAACAATTTAAGTATTTTATACAAATTGTTCAAAATTTGTAGCTTTAAAATGATAAATATTACGTACAACATCATATTAAAACTAATAGATTAAGTATAATATGTTAAAGGTTAAAAATATAACTTTGTAATTAGAAGTAAATATATTCTTTTAATATTGAAATTTAGTTAATATATGATTACACTTTAGGTTTGATATTTATTTAACCTTATTAACCAACTTATAATCATTATTAGAAAGAAATTGAAAAGTCGTGAGAGTTTCAAATGAATGTGGTGAAAGGAAAAATACTTCCTTTATAAGTATAGTGGACAAATTCTCACGCATGCGCAGTGTACAATTATATTGTTTAAAATCTTGATTTTTGTAACGGGTGTTTAATTGTTAGAAGTTACTATGACCAAGTTAATAAAATTCATCAACGTCTGGATTAAAATTCAAGACCTTCAATCTAAAAGAAAAACCTCTACTAAGTGGGCTAGTCTCATATTGACGTTTAATTAAATATACATTTCAGTTTAGGTTTTATATTTAAAAATATACATAATTTTTAACTATTAGAAAAATAGTCTTATGATATTTTGATTTATGGTTGTGATTTAAAATCATTTTTATTTTAACCAATAAGTTATATGTATATATTTGGTTGAAAAATGAAGAGTTGGTTTGAACTTAGACTAATAATTGATTTTAATGTATTAAATAAATCAAATTAAGGAGGTTAAAGTGAATGATTTAATTAAGTTGAAAGAACTGAGTATGTTTGGGTAATTACTTGAAAGATCAAGAATTTGTGTAACTTTAAAATGAATATTTTGCATTAATATGACATTTGTTATTAAATAAAAACCAAGATTAGTGAATAACTAAAAAAGTATGCACTTTAATAATCCTGGCATTGATATATCTTATTAGGTGTTTGTTTTATAGTTCCAACATTTATTATCATTTCTATTATTAAATATTAAGAATTTTTTGTATGCTTAAACTATGGAGGTAGCTTGTTCGACCTATGTGTTTATTCATAAAAGTCCAATTATTATTTTATTGCAATTAGTGTGCTTGACTCCTTACTCTGTTAATGTTGATTTAATAAAATCATTGTATTGGTCATTTTCAAGAATATGAAACATGTGAATGGATAACAACAATATCATATTAAAACTAATAGGTTAAATATAATATGTTAAAAGTTAAAATATAACTTTGTAAGTAAGAGTAAATATATTCTTTTAATATTGAAATTTAGTTAATATATGATTACACTTTAGGTTTGATATTTATTTAACCATATTAAGCAACTTATAATCATTATTAGAAATAAATTGAAAATTCATGAGAGTTTCAAATGAATGTGGTGAAAGGAAAAATACTTCCTTTATAAGTATAGTGGACGAATTCCCATGCGTTGCGCAGTGTACAATTATATTGTTTAAAATCTTGATTTTTATAACGGGTGTTTAGTTGTCAGAAGTTACTATGACCAAGTTAATAAAACTCATCAACGTCTGGATTAAATTGCAAGACCTTCAATCTAAAAGAAAAACCTCTACTAAGTGGACTAGTCTCACATTGACGTTTAATTAAATATACATTTCAGTTTAGGTTTTATATTTAAAAATATACATAATTTTTAACTATTAGAAAAATAGTCTTATGATATTTTGATTTATGGTTGTGATTTAAAACCATTTTTATTTTAACCAATAAGTTATATGTATATATTTGGTTGAAAAACGAAGAGTTGGTTTGAACTTAGACTAATAATTGATTTTAATGTTTAAATAAATCAAATTAAGGAGGTTAAAGTGAATGATTTAATTAAGTTAAAAAAAAAACCCGAGTATGTTTGGGTAATTACATGAAAGATCAAGAGTTTGTGTAACTTTAAAATGAATATTTTGCATTAATATGATATTTATTATAAAGTAAAAACCAAGATTAGTGAATAACTAAAAAAGTATACATTTTAATAATATTGGCATTGATATATCTTATTAGGTGTTTGTTTTATAGTTCCAACATTTATTATCATTTTTATTATTAAATATTAAGAATTTTTGTAGGTTTAAACTGTGGAGGTAGCTTGTTCGACCTATGTAACATCCCGAATTCCAGGTGCTTCTCTTAAACCCTTCTCCTTTTCCAAGATTGTCAAGTTAAACCCCTAATTGAAATATTAAGGCAAATGAGTACGATGGGCGTACAGAATAGTACGTTGCGCGTACTCATGTGCTTAAGTTGGACGCGGACTCGCCTAGGTACGCTGGGCGTAGCGGGCCCAGATGCAAACCCTAATTTGTGGCTTGTACACTATAAAAGGTATGCTAAGGCTTTATCCTCAGCCACCATTTCAGAGAGTGAAACCCTACAGAGCATTTCCTTCGTCCTAAAGCTTGTGTGTGAGTGTTTTGAGCTAAAAGTGCCTTTGCGTGTTGGTGAAGAAGAAGGGGAGGTGCTTGTGGAGGCTAGGGTTTGAAGTTCAAGCTTGGATCTGAGTTCTTCAGAGGGAGGAGGTTCACTTAGAGGTAAAAAGCTCAGAACTTTCCACTTTAATTTGGTTTGGTGTTGCATGGTCCATTTTTTGGGGTTAAAGTCCCAAAGGTGGAGACTTTATGAACATAAGGGACTCCGTGGACCTAGATCTATCCCATTTCAATGATACATGTGTTGTAGATCCATAAAAATCCCAACTTGGTCGTTATTGTGGAGTCATGCTTGAGTTTTGGGTTTTTAAGTGTTGGAAATGGAATGATATGGGTGTTGGTGACTTTAACAGCCATGCAAAGGCTTAAAGTCACCGACTTTATGGATTAAGAGGCTTAGGGACAGTCAGATCTAAAAGTTGGACGTGTGTCTTAACCGTTTAAGACCGAAAATCAAAAAGAGTATGAAACGGGGAGTTACGCGGGGTGTAATCCCAGTACACGCAGCGTAAGGGGTCGCGTTCCCCGATTCTGTGAAGTCGTCGGGTACGCGCAGCGTATAGATTTGGTACGCGCAGCGTAACCCGGAGGGTTGACTTTCATTGACTTTTAGGGTTTTGGTCAACATTTGGACTTTTGGGTCGGGGGGGGGGGGGGGGGGGGGTAAAAAGGTCTTTTACCCTTCTGTGGGATTGTAGGAATGGATTTAATCTAGCCTTTGAGAGCCATTATTTATTAGTATTGTTTATGTGATTAGGTGGGGGCTAGATCAGTGTTCTCGTGTGCGAGATTATCCGAGACACCCGAGGTGAGTCTTCTCACTATACTGTACCTGGAAGGGTACCTATGTGTGACTGGAAGGTCTTATATGCTATGAGATGCATGTGTTATGTGTTGCTATGTGATATGTATGCGTTATGTATGCTATGTATGATAAGGACCGAAAGGTCAAGATGATATGGACTGGAAGGTCAAGATAACATGGACCGGAGGGTCAGGAGGTTATGGACCGGAAGGTCGATACGGGTAGGACCGGAAGGTCTACCAGGATTCGGGACGGAAGTCCCCTGAGACACTTGGACTGGAAGGTCCCACAGAGTTATGGCCTGGAAAGGCGTATGTGTTGTATGTGGTATTTTGGGGAACTCACTAAGCATTTAAGCTTACACTTGTTGTGTTATGTGTTTCAGGTACTAGCGAGGACCGTGGGAAGGCACCGTCATGATCCGTACACACTGAGAGGATTTATGTATTTGAGATCTTTTGAGATTATAGGATTTGTTTGTATGATGACATTGGATATAGTTTGTTAGATATTGTTTTGATGATTGAAAATATGATTTAAAAATGAAAAATTGTTTTGAAAAATTACGTTGTCACAAGTTGGTATCAGAGTCTTGGTTTGAGAGATTCGGGTGCATTTTCAAATGTATATGAACTCAAACTGAGTATTTGAGAAAGTTTTTCATAAAATAAACAATTTTTCTAAGAGAGTAAAAGATTTTGAGAAAGGAAGAACGGAGTAGTGTGTACAATCAGCCAGTGCCCAAACGGTGATTTCCCAAAATACCCATACATTATGTGTTATGAGATATGATATGATATGTTATGCATGCTAGAGTAGGCTAGGTATTCATATCAGGACTAGAGTGGCCTGATTTGTGATGCCTTAGCCTAGGGGATTACTGTTGCTATGAGATGCTTAGAGAGTTAGTAGGTAGCAGTGAGGAGCTTATGAGAAGTCTACCGAAGGGTAGCCTATGCTTAGCGAGATGTAGAGTACATGTAATCTAGGATCCTAGGAGTGGGACTTGGAATTAATGTTGATGCAGTGTGGAAGGTAGTATTGGGCCCGTACTACTGAAAACACCGGATCAGTGTGTAGTCCAAGTATGAATCCTTAGGGTACTAGGGAACAAGTAGGGTTGTGTTATCGAGTGTGAGTATGCTCGAGCAATTCTATGATATTATTATGTTGCATTTCAGAGACATCATGGTTGGGACACTCCACAAACCTGAGACGAGCGGCGTGAGTGATGAGGAGCTTCGTCAGATGATCCACGATGAGGTAGCAGCGGCGATTCGAGCCGAGATTCTG
This sequence comes from Lactuca sativa, assembly GCF_002870075.4. Taxonomy (NCBI): domain Eukaryota; kingdom Viridiplantae; phylum Streptophyta; class Magnoliopsida; order Asterales; family Asteraceae; genus Lactuca; species Lactuca sativa. Next base: position 224,711,515 of record NC_056631.2, on the reverse strand, counting down.
AAGATGTTTGGGTCTATCAAGACCACATTGATTGAGACTTTTGATGAGCGGTACACGGCAGTGACTGAGGTTGCGGGTGCTACAACTACTGCAGCTGTGGCTGCTGCCAGGCCTCAGGGAGGTGACTCGTTGTTGTTTTGGGAGTTCAACAACACGAAGCCACCAGAGTTTGATGGTATGCAGGATCCGATCGTTGCGATGAGATGGATTTCTAATATCAAGGGATGCTTCTACACGTGATCATGTCTGGAGCATCTGAGGGTACGGTTCGCACTGAACCAGCTTCGCTTGGGAGCGAAGGACTGGTGGAAGTTTGTGACGGCGAGCTTCACTCTTACAAAGATTTCAGAGGTGACGTGGGAGAGGTTCACCACCATGTTCAGAGACGAGTATGTTCCCCCAGTAGAGAGAGAGCGGTTGGCTCAAGAGTTCTTGACCCTCAAGCAAGGTACTGATTCGGTTACTATGGTTACCACGAAGTTTCATGAGAGGGCGATGTTCTGCCCTGAGCAGGTGTCTACCGATCAGGCACGCATGAGTGTGACAACCCGATATTTCGAGACAATGTAATGTAAAACCAATCAAATCTAGGTCAAAACATAACTTTCCTAAAATCTTATTTGGGTTAAATAAAGTAGTAGGAATCGTATCAAGGTTTTCGTACATATAAAGAACCCTAAAATCCGAGTTATAACGAAGAAATTATGACCAACCGAAGATTCTCGGCAAAACCGGCAACAGCGATTAAACGAAAAACGCGAAGTTTCAATACAATAGTTTTTAGCCTTAAGTATCTAAATGAAAGTTATAGATAACCTCAAACCGTGAGCGTACATAAAAAGAACGTCCAAATCTGACTTCGGATGAGGAAGTTATGAATTTTTGAAGAAATTCCTTAATCACGTCATTCTAATAAATAAATAATAAAAATAATTTCATAATTTGCCAACGGAACCTAAACGAAAGTTGTAGATCTTAGTCTCACCTACGCATGGATATAAAGAACGTCGAAAACGGAGTTCGTATGAAGGAGATATGAATTTTAGAAGTTTATTTAAAATAAATATAAATTTAAATACAAATTCTTGGTAATATCCGAAGGGGAGTCAGCAGATAGGACCGGAGTACGCCCCGCGTACCCTCGTACGCCCCGCGTACTCGAATCAAGGGCCTCGTATCGTCCACGTCGCCCTATGCGAAGCTACCGACCCGCCCCATCCGACCCGCCCCGTCCGATCTGTCCCATCCGAAGCCGAGGCAGTCGAGGACTCGCTCATGCATGACGTACACGTACGCGCTGCGTACAAGCGTACGCCCTGCGTACCGAGGCGGTTCAGCACCCCTATAAAAGGGATGCGAGGGTTTCCAAAAAACTTGCCCATTTCTTCTCTTTTCTCTTACGTTTTGCCTCGTTTTCCGTGCCCGTTCAAACCCGAAGCCCTGGTCTTTTTGCTCAAGTCCCGAGGGTCGATTTTACTCCCGAGAATCTCGAGAGAAATCCATTTCCCAAGACGAAACTCTGCCCGGTTTTCCATCTCGCTATCTTCAAACTTTCAAGTGAGTTCATACCCCTACATTTTCATGTTTTATTCAAGTTTTATGGGGGGGATACAAGTTAAATATTTATAGTTATTACTTCAATCACATATGATTGCTTTAATCACATGTGATTAATAACTAGGGAAACCAGTGATTTTATCACTGTTCAAACTGTCTATCAAACTGTTTTACTTCAAAATGTTTACAAACCCTTTTACTTTTCAAACTTATTTACAACTGCGATTCAAACAAATGTTCCTTATACTTAAACTGTTTTATCAAACCTATGCCTTCAAATTGTTTTATAGATTGACATCAAGTCGATCTTTTCTTAAAATAATACTTATGTTTCAAATGTCTTATAAAAACTTATTTATGCTTTTATATTATAAATTGCATGCCCATATATGTATAGATGTATAAATAATGTTTAAAGGTCTTAGGAAGGCCATCCGCCCTATTTCCTTTTTCTCGATTTGGATGTGGTCTGGTGGGTTTTCGGGTGACCATCCGAAGGTCGTTTCAATATTAATTATATGTCAAATATACCTATATAGACATAAAAGTACTTCCATATTCATACGTACTAGACACACCATTAGTAAGTTACCATCGGGGTAACACACGATCATACTATTACAACTGCTAGATCGAAGAGTCAGTTCATTCATGAGTCCATATACAACTATACTAGGAAGAGAACATATACAACTATACTATGAGAACATATACAACTATACTATGAGAACATATACAACTATACTAGAACGAGAAACATTACCCTTACATTAATACGTTAACAATTGTGATCCACTATATCGGAGCATGCCTTAAATGTCATGGCCTGAGTTGTAGCCAGAATTCTCTTGGAGGGAGAGCGTTGAGTTTGCGTATAGATCTATACTGGATTGACTATCCTACACCTTGCTGCTAGCTACAGCCTGACCTGCAGGTCTGCGGGTGCCAAACGTCATTCCATTATTACGACCATTCGTATGTCGTTGTTACCAGTCGATAGCATGGTGCAATTATCACATTTTACCTTAATATAAATCCGGTTTAAGGTAGTTAGTACAGCAATAGTTACTATAAAACTAAGCTACAGTACTACAATGATTTACCCATTACATATTTTTAGTGATAACCTCACTTGAACTTTAATGTACAAACTATATTTTGTTAAAAGATAGTTGCACTTGGGAAATTACACACTTTTACAACAAACGAACATACAAAATAGTTAAGCCTTGGTAGAAGGTTACTTTAATAGAAAATATAGGTTTTTCTGAGAGATTCAAACTTTTACAAACACTTACATACATTTTACAAACTTATACTTGAGACACGTTCAAACGTTTTTGATAACAAACACCGACACTAAAATACTTATGAACTCACCAGCTTAATGCTGATAAACTCTTTCAAAATAACTTGTATTCTCAGGTCATCAGTAGACAGGTATCGATGCCAGCTTTTGATGAGATGGAGCGCATTTAAGACTCATCATATTATTATTTTGATTTACGTTATATTTTTGGTGTCTAAAACTGTACAGAACACGCTTGTATTAAAATTATATATTTAATGCAATGGATGATGTTGTTTGCTTATTTACATTTACTGTGTTGTGATACTTTACATGACATCCTCCGCCCCAGAATGTTTCCGCCGTTCTTGGTTTTGGGGTGTGACAATGAGCCGGTATTTGGGCATTTTAAGGAGGGATATTCAGGAGTTCGTGTCGAACTTGACTTACCGGACATTTGCTAAGCTCCAGGCAAATGTCTGGAAGAGGGAGATTGAGTTGGAGACTCAGGCCAAGGAGGAGGCCGAGTCTCATGGGATGGATCGCCGACCGGCACAGTCTCAATCGGCAGCCAAGCGGGCAAAGCCCGTCGATTCGAGATCTGGAGGCCAGAAGGGTCGCACTTGCGGGAAGTGCAGCAAGGGACATGACGGGGTTTTTCGATCGGGTGCTTGCTACAAATGTGGCAAGCAGGGGCATATAGCCAAGGATTGCCCCAAGGGATTCATGGTTTGCTTTCATTACTACCAGACGGGCCATCAGAAGGCCGAGTGTCTGCAACTGCGGGGGATAGCATAGGGAGCACAGTAGGGATCTGCCCCTACCGCCGTGCGAGCTACTGAGCTTCGGCCGGTGAAGGCCGAGGCACCGAAGGCTCGCGGGAGAGCCTTCCATTTGACAGTGGAGGAGGTCCGCGCAGCGCTCGATGTCATGGCTGGTATGTATTCTTTCATTTATTTATGTTGAGTTTGAGGTGTTGTGCTTATATTATGATATGTGTAGCTACTTTCTTGTGAATTATGTACCTGATTTGGTGTTATTTGACTCAGGTGCGAGTCGGTCATTTGTTTCCTTAGCGTTTAGTCAGCACATCAGTATCCGACGAGAGGCGCTAAGTCGACCTCTGTGAGTTTCTATAGCTGACGAGTGAGCGGTGTATGCTATGGATGTGATTCGAGGATGTGTACTCGAGATATACGATGTTGAGTTCCCGATAGATCTGGTCCCGATTGCAATGGGGGACGTGTGTGTCATAGTGGGCATGGATTGGTTGAGACAATTTGGGGCTGTTATAGACTGCGAGCGACAGTTGGTGACGATACGAGACCCTAGTGGGGGAGTACTTACGGTGTACGGTGAGGGTACCCGATGTGGGTCAGCGTTCTGTTCGGCTGCCAGAGCGAGACAGAGTTTACAACAGGGCTGCAGCGGGTTTGTAGCCTATGTGATGGACACACGAGTGGCTGTTGGGAGGCCAAGTTTGATTGATGACGTTCCGATAGTGCGTGAGTTCCTGGATTTTTTCTCCCGAGGAGTTGTCAGGTGTGCCTCCCGAGAGGCAGGTAAAGTTCTGCATCGATTTGGTTCTGGGGGCAGCGCCTATCGCCAAGGCGCCTTATTGCCTTGCGTCGCCAGAGATGCAGGAGTAATCCTTGCAGCTTCAGGAGCTACTGGGGAAGGGGTTTATTAGACCGAGTAGCTCACCATGGGGAGCGTCGGTCCTTTTTGTCAAGAAAAAGGATGGTTCACACCGAATGTGCATTGATTACCGGGAGTTGAACAAGTTGACGGTCAAGAACCATTATCCATTACCGAGGATCGACGATCTATTCGATCAGTTGCAGGGAGCGTATTGGTTCTCCAAGATAGACTTGAGGTCGGGATATCATCAGATGAGAGAGCGGGATAAAGATATCTAGAAGACGGCGTTCAGAACTCGTTATGGGCATTACAAGTTTGTGGTGATGACTTTTGGTCTCACCAATGTACCGGCAGCGTTCATGGATCTCATGAACAGGGTGCGCAGGCCGATGTTGGATCGGTCGGTGATCGTGTTCATCGATGATATTCTGGTATATTCAAGATCTAGAGAGCAGAATCAGGAGCATATGAGAGAGATTCTTAGGGTATTGAGGACGAAGAGGCTTTTTGCCAAATTCTCCAAGTGTGATTTGTGGTTATGAGAGGTCCAGTTCTTGGGACACCTCGTTAACTAGAATGGGATATTGGTCGATCCGGCCAAGATTGAGGCGGTTATGAGATGGGAGATGTCGAGATCACCCACCGAGATCAGGAGTTTTCTAGGATTGGCCGGTTATTATCAGAGATTTATCAGGGATTTCTCCAAGATCGATGTGCCTCTCACCAGGTTGACCCGGAAGGGTGTTGCTTTTTCATGGGGTCCGGAGCAGCATACCTCGTTTGAGACACTTCGCCAGAGATTATGCGAAGCCCCGGTGTTAGCCCTCCCGGAAGGGATGGAGGATTTTGTGGTGTATTGTGACGCATCGAGATCAGGGTTGGTTTCAACACTTATGCAGAGGGGGCATGCGATAGCATATGCATCGAGGCAGCTGAAGCCTCATGAGACAAGGCATCCAACCCACGATCTGGAGTTGGGGGCAATTGTGTTCGCCCTCAAGATCTTGCATCACTATTTGTATGGGGTTCGACGTACCATATACACGGACCACAAGAGCTTGAGGTATTGGATGGATTAGCCCAATCTGAATATGCGCCAAAGGAGATGGTTGGACATGGTAAAGGATTACGATTGTGAGATCCTGTACCACCCGGGCAAAGCTAATGTTGTAGCTGATGCCCTGAGCCGTAGGGCGGAGAGTGCCCTGATTCGAGGCATTTATATGCGACTGACAGTGATGAATCTGGTGTTGGACACCATTTGGGAGGCCCAGGCAAAGGCCATGAGACTGGAAAACCGCAAGAGAGAGCGGGTGATTGGGCAGGTACCTAATTTCATTACCAATAGTCGCGGGCTTATGACCTTTCAGGATCGGATTTGGTTGTCGTATGCAGGCGGGGAGCGCACCACTTTGATGGAGGAGGCGCATCGATCAAAGCTCTCGATCCATCCCGGGGCCACTAAGATGTATTTGGATCTGAAGAACGATTATCGGTGGCCCTGTATGAAGAGAGGGATGTAGCATGGTTTGTTGAGAGGTGCTTGACATGTCGTAGGGTTAAGGTTGAGCATCAGCGTCCACATGGCAAGTTGCAGCCACTTGAGGTTCCCCAATGGAAGTGGGAACAGATTTCCATGGATTTCATCACCAAATTGCCGAGGACCGCGAGGGGTGCCGATGCGATTTGGGTGATCGTCGACCGGTTGACAAAGAGCGCTCACTTTCTTGCTATCAGTGAGAGCTCTTCTGCATAGAGGCTGGCAGAGATGTATGTGAGGGAAGTGGTATCGCGGCATGGAGTGCCGATCTCGATTGTGTCAGATCGGGATGTACGTTTCACTTCCAGGTTCTGGAAGAAGTTCCACGAGGATTTGGGCACGAGGCTGCATTTCAGTACCGCTTACCACCCACAGACGGACGGACAGAGTGAGCAGACAATTCAGACGCTCGAGGACATGCTTCGGACATGTATGTTGGACTTCGGAGGGAGTTGGGACACGTATTTGCCGTTGGCTGAGTTTTCCTATAACAACAGTCACCATTCAAGCATTGGTATGCCTCCCTTTGAGTTGTTATATGGGAGGAGGTGTCGGACTCCCATCTGTTAGGGAAAGGTAGGGCAGCAAGTGATGGGCAGCACTGAGATAATGCTTGAGACGACAAAGCAGATACAGCAGGTTAGACAGAGGTTGGTGACGGCTCAGAGTCGCCAGAAGAGTTATGCGGATAAGCGACGATCCGAGCTTGAGTTCCAGGTAGGAAACTTCGTACTCCTGAAAGTGTCTCCTTGGATAGGAGTGATTCGATTTAGGAAGAGAAGCAAGTTGGGACCCCGATATATTGGGCCATTCAGGGTGACCGTGAGGGTGGGCAAGGTAGCATATCGGTTGGAGCTACCTGCGGAGTTGAGTCAGATACATGATACCTTCCACGTGTCTCAGCTGAGGAAGTGTATAGCCAACGAGTCGACGGTGGTGCCACTGGAGGATATTCAGGAGGATGCGATCCTGAATTATGTTGAGAGACCGATCATGATTTTGGATCGGAAGATCAAGGTTCTGAGGAACAAGGAGGTGCCCCTGGTTCAGGTCCAGTGGCAACATCAGAGAGGGTCAGAGCTGACTTGGGAGCCAGAGTCAGAGATTCGGGAGTAGCATCCGGAGTTGTTTGCGGCATGAGACTTCGAGGGCGAAGTCTGGTTCTAGTGGGCGAGAATTGTAACATCCTGAATTTCAGGTGCGTCTCTTAAACCCTTCTCCTTTTCCAATATTGTCAAGTTAAACCCCTAATTGAAATATTAAGGCAAATGAGTACGTTGGGCATACCGAAGAGTACGCTGCACGTACTCATGCGCTTAAGTTGGACGTGGACTCGCCTATGTACGTTGGGCGTACCAACAGTTACGCTGGGTGAAGCGGGCCCAGATGCAAACCCTAATTTGTGTCTTATACACTATAAAAGGAATGCTAAGGCCTTATCCTCAGCCACCATTTCAGAGAGTAAAACCCTAGAGTGCATTTCCTTCGTCCTAAAGCTTGTGTGTGAGTGTTTTGAGCTAAAAGTGGCTTTGTGTGTTAGTGAAGAAGAAGGGGAGGTGCTTATGGAGTCTAGGGTTTGAAGTTCAAGCTTAGATCTGAGTTCTTTAGAGGGAGGATCTTCACTTAGAGTTAAAAATCTCAGAACTTTCCTCTTTCTTTTGGTTTGGTGTTGCATGGTCCATTTTTTTGGGTTAAAGTCCCAAAGGTGGAGACTTTATGACCATAAGGGACTCCATAGACCTAGATCTGTCCCATTTCAGTGATATATGTGTTGTAGATCCATAAAAATCCCAACTTGGTCGTTATTATGGAGTCATGCTTGAGTTATGGGTTTTTAAGTGTTGGAAATGGAATGATATGGGTGTTGGTGACTTTTACAGCCATGCAAAGGCTTAAAGTCACCGACTTTATGGATTAAGAGGCTTAGGGACAGTCAGATCTAAAAGTTGGATGTGTGTCTTAACCGTTTAAGACCCAAAATCAAAAGGAGTATGAAACTGGGAGTTACGCGGGGTGTAATCCCAGTACGCGCAGCGTAAGGGGTCGCATTCCCCGATTATGTGAAGTCGTCGGGTACGCCCAGCATATAGATTTGGTACGCGCAGCGTAACCCGGAGGGTTGACTTTCGTTGACTTTTAGGGTTTTGGTCAACATTTGGACTTTTGGGTCGGGGAGGGGTAAAAAGGTCTTTTACCCTTCTGTGGGATTGTAGGAATGGATTTAATCTAGCCTTTGAGAGCCATTATTTATTAGTATTGTTTATGTGATTAGGTGGGGGCTAGATCAGTGTTCTCGTGTGCGAGATTATCCGAGACACCCGAGGTGAGTCTTCTCACTATACTGTACCTGGAAGGGTACCTATGTGTGACTGGAAGGTCTTATATGCTATGAGATGTATGTGTTATGTGTTGCTATGTGATATGTATGCGTTATGTATGCTATGTATGATAAGGACCGAAAGGTCAAGATGATATGGACTGGAAGGTCAAGATAACATGGACCGGAGGGTCAGGAGGTTATGGACCGGAAGGTCGATACGGGTAGGACCGGAAGGTCTACCGGGATTCGGGACGGAAGTCCCCTGAGACACTTGGACCGGAAGGTCCCACAGAGTTATGGCCTGGAAAGGCGTATGTGTTGTATGTGGTATTTTGGGGAACTCACTAAGCATTTATGCTTACACTTGTTCAGTTATGTGTTTCAGGTACTAGCGAGCACCGTGGGAAGGCACCGTCATGATCCGTACACACTGAGAGGATTTATGTATTTGAGATCTTTTGAGATTCTGGGATTTGTTTGTATGATGACATTGGATACAGTTTGTTAGATATTGTTTTGATGATTGAAAATATGATTTAAAAATGAAAAATTGTTTTGAAAATTTACGTTGTTACAACCTATGTGTTTCTTCATAAAAGTCCAATTATTATTTTATTGCAATTAATGTGTTTGACTCCTTACTCTGTTAATGTTGATTTAATAAAATCATAGTATTGATCATTCTAAGGAATATGAAACATGTGAATGGATAACAACAATATTGTACTAAAACTAATAGCTTGAGTATAATATGTTAAAAGTTAAAAATATAATTTTTTAAGTAGAAGTAAATATATTCTTTTAATATTGAAATTTAGTTAATATATGATTACACTTTAGGTTTGATATTTATTTAACCTTATTAACCAACTTATAATCATTATTAGAAAGAAATTGAAAAGTCATGAGAGTTTCAAATGAATGTGGTGAAAGGAAAAATACTTCCTTTATAAGTATAGTGGACGAATTCTCACGCATTGCGCAGTGTACAATTATATTGTTTAAAATCTTGATTTTTATAACGGGTGTTAAGTTGTTAGAAGTTACTATGACCAAGTTAATAAAATTCATCAACGTCTGGATTAAAATGCAAGACCTTCAATCTAAAAGAAAAACCTCTACTAAGTGGGCTAGTCTCACATTGACGTTTAATTAAATATACATTTCAGTTTAGGTTTTATATTTAAAAATATACATAATTTTTAACTATTAGAAAAACGAAACCATTTTTATTTTAACCAATAAGTTATATGTATATATTTGGTTGAAAAATGAAGAGTTGGTTTGAACTTAGACTAATAATTAATTTTAATGTATTAAATAAATCAAATTAAGGAGGTTAAAGTGAATGATTTAATTAAGTTAAAAAAAACCGAGTACGTTTGGTTAATTACTTGAAAGATCAAGAGTTTGTGTAACTTTAAAACGAATATTTTTCATTAATATGACATTTATTATAAAATAAAAACCAAGATTAGTGAATAACTAAAAAAATACACATTTTAACAATCTTGACATTGATATATCTTATTAGGTGTTTATTTTATAGTTCCAACATTTATTATCATTTCTATTATTAAATATTAAGAATTTTTTGTAGGTTTAAGTTGTGGAGGTAGCTTGTTCAACCTGTGTGTTTCTTCATAAATGTCCAACATTATTTTATTGCAATTAAAGTGTTTGACTCCTTACTCTGTTAATGTTGATTTAAGAAAATCATTGCATTGATCATTTTCAAGAATATGAAACATGTGAAAGGATAACAACAATAGAATTAAAAACCAAGAGATACAACTTGTACAACAAACCTACAACAATTAACAACGGTAAAGGGTAAAGTTTTTGGCATCATCTTTAAGAACATCAATGCATCATCTCATTAAAAACTACAAATTTTCTCATAAATCGATAAACTCATCAGCTCATTAAAGTGAATTTCTACATCTCAATATGAACTTCAACACAAAAACTTGCATATTGTACAAAATGTGAGGTAATCTTCAAATTAAATATTCATTAAATCTCAGAGTGTTTATAAATAAATTCAACAAATTATGCATATTACATTTCAAGCAGGGTTAGAATCATAAAACTTGAAGTTAAATCCTTACCCATGATTGCTCCATTCACCAATTCAATTTTACCCCCAATAATATAAATTTATAAGAAAATGATGGTGTAGAGTCTTGCCTTTCAAAAAATAATTGCTCGTACCTGTATGCTCAATAAAATATTCCATGTGTCCATTTTTAAAATAGATGTTAGAAAGTTCTCAAACCTAAGAGCTACTTTTATTCACGATTAAAAACACAATATGTGAACAAACCAACAAAAAAACCAATTGTTTTGGTTAAAAACATGTAACGACCCAAATTTTTCAAAGAAATTTTTCGTTTTTAATTAGTCAATCATAATTCATAAAACATAAAATTCCAAATAATTGTTTTCAAATCCACCATCATTACACATTATTTTTACAACATCAGAGTGTCCCCAAATCATATCAGAAAAGATAGATAGAGTGTACACCGCATCATCACGCCTTGCCCTTGCCCTTAGGCTCCGATGTACCTGAAACAAATCCACAAACAATAAGCTTAAAGCTTAGTGAGTTCCCCGCAGCATACCCCACAGAACAACCACATGTCATATTAGCTATATAAGCTACATCTACCACATAACACATATCAATTAGCTATAATAGCTATCTCTACCATTAGCCATAAAGGCTATCTCTATCATCAGCCATAAAGGCTATATCTACCGCATATCACTACAATTAAATATATCACACACCTCAACATAGAAAGTATACCAACTATCATAAAATGGGTCGGCCTTGGTGCCTTAGACCCATTGGTATGGTGAGAAGACTCACCTCTCAAAGGCTGAACTAGCAAACTGAAGTCAGATATATCCCACGCTGCTCCTCCCAAACTGCCTATAATCAATGAGTAAATAACTCAGCATAATCCCATAAATACCCCCAGGGTCAACCCTAGTCAAAGTCAAGGTCTATAATCCATGCTGACCCTAACTCGTCGAGTGTGACCTGACACTCGTCGAGTTCCATGATGTTCACAGCCGTGAACTCCCAACCGGAAACCCATGTCCATGAACCCTTGGTCGTGAATGAGAAAACCCTTCCCGACTCGCCGAGTTCCCCTAGTCCAACATGTTTACGGTTCTTTCCAGTGGGACTTAAGGTCCCAAACTTCAGATCTATCTTCTTCTAGGGCAGATGTCACGTAAAGTTGCAAACTTTACGTGCATGCATGGCCTCACATGGCCATGCACCAAAACTAATCCTTTAAATAAGGTTTTTGTTAGAACAAAGTTCTATTAGGATCGTATGATTCTATGCAAGTTAATAAACAGGAACGTAATAAAGAACACAAGAATGGTGTTGAATATGTCGAATGATTAATGCGTTAACACCTCAGAAGAGCTCGATAAAGAACTTCGATTGTAGAGGTGTTTAGGGTTACAATATTAAACGTAAAAATCAACTACATATCATGCATACATGCATGCATATTTATAGTAAAAGCCTATTAGCTAATCTAGATAAACACGGATGGACAGCCCCAATCCGGATACAAAACTTAAGGCCCAAGACGCAACACAAATGGACTCAACAATCTCCCCCTTTGTGTCTTTGGAATCGAAACCTCAACTTTGTTTAACAATCGAAGACTTCTTCACAATCTTGAAAATCCTCGGGATGATAGCCAAAAGATGGTACCGAAAATTAATGTACCAATGCATCATATCAGTGAAATTTTTCTTGTCAGCTTCCGAGTTCTACTTGCACCGATGTATCAAGTTGATAATGTGCTCCAAGCAATCAGTAGAAAACAGATGTTTATCTACCAGAGCAAACAAAAACTTGTGAGCTTCGCCTTTCGTGAACATCACAGTAATATTCGTTGAATCTATCTGTCCCATTTTCATCTTGTTCACATCCCCTGGTTTCGTTGTAGTCTTCACAATTAGCTTCTTGTTCATCACCTTCGCTATCTCCTGATCCATAGTAGCAACTTCATGGATGTAAGAGGCCAACATTCTCTTCAGATGTTCTAAAATAGGCTCATATTCCACAGGATTGGTGAGAAAAATGTTGTACAGCAGAATCCAATCATGGGAGTTAAGATTGGGAAGGTATGCAAGAGAGATAGTAGACACCGTGTTTGCTGAACCACGAGTGATCTTGAAATTGATGCTGATAAATCTCCCTACAGGCGAAGGTTTGAGTACCTTGACAGTAATGATCTTCTGTGCGCTCCAAGTCAAGTACTGCAGTTGCCCATACTTTAAGTAAACTTCTATCAACTCACGATCAGCCTTCAGGTGTGGGAAAGGAACCTCAGCAGTTGAATCAAAACAATGGAAAGTGAAAGCCTTCCTTGTAATTGGCATGCCGAACTGCGATTCCTTGGAGTTATCACAATCAAAAGAAGCAACTGGTTCCAACCAATAGCCAGAAGGAAACTCAGTCACCTGATTGATAAGTCTCTCTTTCGTCCACAAGGGAAACAAAGCCTTCTTGCAGTTCAGGGCATCTTCTTCTTCTTTGTTTCTCCTTTCCCTTTCCTCTGCTTCCTTTGCTTCTTTCAAATTTTCATCCAGCTCTCTGTTTCTTTTCTTTCGTTTGAGAGCATCAGCAATGGTTTCTTCTTTCTCACTTTCACTTTCATCAATGGTCTCCTTTGGCTTTGCTTGTGAACCAGAACCTGAAGCTACATTATCCTTCAGTTTGGTTGTGACTCTCGGTTGAGCATCTTCTGTTTTCACATTTACTCTCGGTTGAACAACACGAGCACTACTTTCTCCCCCTTGTTTTGGAGGTACGAACCCCTCCAAAACACCCTTCATTTCATCCAGCATTGCAAGGGCAGGAAGGAGTTTGGATGTGAGATGATTACAAATTGTAAGAGTTAAAATAGGATCATGAGCACCAAGCAAATTGGTCAACAAGTCCTTCACCTCACCCGCACAGCTCTTATACACCGCCCGTTGGACTTTCAACAAAGAAATTTCTTTCTCAGCTTGGGCTAGCTACACCTTCTAGACTTCAATAGTGGCTTTGTGTTTATCCAAATCCTCCTTCAAGGCGCTTTCAGTTGCCAGATTAGCATGAAGAGAGTCAAAACAAGAATCCACTGATCTTAAAAAAGAAGTGGTCTCGATTTGGAGCGATGAGCGTACAGCATTGAACTTAGTCCTTTCTTCTTGAAGGGATTAGAAAAGGAGTCCACAGAGGATTGTACTTTTGCTGCATTGATGTCAGCATGAGCTTTCAAAGAGTCAAAGAAGATCTGAGTTATGTGAACAACCTCGGTAACCTCTGTTGTTGCCTTTTTACAAGAAGATGTGGACGCATCAACTGCATGAGTAGATTTTTCAATGGCCTTTGTGTATTGATCGATGGCAGTCTCGAGGAAGGCTTTAAGAACAACACCACTGTAAGCTTTACTATCGTCAAGTAAGCGATCGAGCTTCTCATGAATTTCCTATAAATGTTGAGTTGTGACTGGAGCATCAATATCATCATCAGTCAGAAGCCGGTATGGACTGAAATAAGTAGAGTCATATTCATCATTTTCTCCACCAAGTGTAGCACCAGAATCAGTGGAGTTGATAGGAGAAAGAGGTTTAGTGTTGGGTCAATATTATGGTTTATACTTTGTTTTTCTAGGAAATTGTATTTTTCTGTAATATTTCTGGAGTTTACGGTCATGTTTACGGTTGAGTTTACGGCCGTAAACCCATTTACGGCCCATGTCCACCAAGCCCATATTCTCCAAGTACAAATATAGGTGTTAGGGTGAGGAGTAGAGATGGATAAACCCTAGAGATTGTACGGCCAAGAGAGAGGGGAAGAGAGAGCATATTGTGTGAAAGAATCTATTGTAAGGAATTTCATTCATATCATCAATACAATCAAGATTCTTAATATTCTTCTTCTCCTTCTCTTCTTATTGTGATCTGGCATCATCCGTTTGATTGGGATTCCGCACCATCAAACGGATCTGATTGATACACAGGCAAATTAGGGACTTACAATTGGTATCAGAGCTTGGTTGTATCAGTCAATTTTGTCATATTTGGAGCATTATTTGATCTTATTTTCGAAATATTCTTGCGTTTTTGGATAGATCTCTGAAAAATAAGGGGGGTTTGTTCTTCGTGTTTTTCATAAAAAAGGGTTTTTGATCGAGTTTTGGAGCAAAAAAGGGCAAAAATCACTGTTTTTGGTCGTAACCTGCGAGGGGGTGGCGGCCAGCAGCTAGGGTTTCGGAGTTCACGGCCCGAAGTTCACGGTCCGAAGTTTTTAGGCCCGAGGTTCACGGTCCGAGCTTGCGGCCTTGAAGTTTACGGATGGTCCGAGATTTCGGTCTTCGGTTTACGGGCTCGCACCTCGGCCTCGCAAGAAGCAGTCTTCGCAGCGTCTACTAAAAAAAAGGAAAGGGGCGGACAGATTTGGAGGAACTGGGGTTCGAAATCGGGACCTCCGGTTCTTTACCTCTGAGCCTTACCAACTCAGCTAGGCCACTTGATGATTCAACTCTTCTGATTTTAATTCAAATAGACTCCTTCTCGCTTCCAACTTTCGAATTTTGACACTTTTAACCCAAAAACTCAATTTCTTTTATTTTTAAATTCCTTTTTTGATCTAAAAAAAATATAAAAATAAAATAATAATAATAATAATAATAATAATAATAATAAAATAAATAAATAAATTATTAAATTAAATTAAAATTAATAAATAAAATTATATTTTAGTTTTTTTACTTTTATTTTTTTAAACTTTTGACCTTAAATTTTGACTTTGACTTACAAGTTTGACCTTTGATTTTAAACTTTGACTTTTTCGTTTAACTTTTAAATTTTCAAATTTAGTTTTTTGGTTTGTCTTTTCAAGTTTGTCTTTTCAAGTTTGACTTTTGAGTTTAACTTTTTAAATTTGACTTTTGAGGTTTATAATCAAAGGGTTTGACTTTTAAGTTTGATTTTGGGTTTTAGTTGTGCTTTTTAATTGATTTTAAGGTCTACGAGGGAGTTGAAAACATGAAAGAGAGTCGTCAGGATATGTTAAGAAAAAATTTCAACATTTTTTATTATATCCCTGGAGAAACCCTCGAAACTCAGTTGCAGCGATTTACTACACTTACTACTGAGATGAATATAGTTGGGATCTTCTTGTCTAAGTTTGAGATAAACAAAAAGCTACTGAATTCACTTCCAAAATTGTGGGATATGAACGTGGCTATCATTAAGAAGACAAAAGATCTCAATCATCTTAGTCTTGCTGATGTAATTCAAGAACTTGATGCTTTGAAGTGTAGAGAAACAATAAGCTCTGAAAACATTCCGGTCGCTGAAGTTACATGTACTCCAGCTTGTGAAGCTACGATTAAATTTCTTCGGGAAGAAATCGATTTATTTAAAAGAGAAGTTGAGGACCTGAGATATGAAGGATATCAACTCAGGATAGGACAGAAACCCCTGAAGGCTGAATTAGAAGCAAAAACCAAGGACTTTAGGAAACTTCAGGAAGAGTATAGCAACAAGTGTGAGAATTATGACTATATTAAGAGACAACTTGCTGCTGTAACTGAAGAACTTGACGCTTTAAAAATTAAGTGTGGAAAAACATATGTCAGTTTCAAAAATTATACCGCGTCAAGTCAGACAGTCGAGTCCTTATATGAAACTCAATTAAAATTCAAAGCAAATCAAAACAAGGGTCTAGGGTATGATAGTGTACCTCCTCCTTATAATCATATCTACACATCCATCCCTATGACACAGGACGAAACTGACAGGGAGCCACATCTTCGATATGGCAAACGAGCTGGATTTGTGTCAGGAGGATTTATTCAGGTTGAAAATACTAATGTTTCTGCTTCATGTGTAGGTAAAGTAGCAGAAGATGAGAACAAGGAGAAAACCATTGAACAAACCAACATCTCCTTGAACTCTGAATCTGTTGCTTCGAACTCAACTGCTTCCGATCAACCTGCCGTTGAAAAATACAGGCCACCAATTCCAACGCAACAAAGTTCTTGTGGCAAGGGTGCATGTGGAAACAACAAGAGACAAGGCAAGGATACGCCACCAGGGGCAGGAAGAAACAATTTCCCTGTGAAGAAAAAGGCTTGTTTTCACTGTGGAACACCTGGTCACATTGCCCAAAATTGTCCAAATCGCGCATATGTTCCCTACTGTGCACAAGGCTGGCATAACGCACCAAGAGGGAGATACTTCAAAAGAAACCCTTCCAGGTCACGTTCAGATAATGATGACTGGAACGCGCAGAAGGCCAAGAATCAAACCCACAAGGCAAAGAATCTGAATCCCGAGGCCAAGTATCCAACTCCCAAGGTTAAGCATCCAACTCCCAAGAACAAGAAGGGAATGTTGGCCCAGAACTCTAGCTCAAGAGATGCTCCTGTGAAGCCAAGACCAGTTAGGTCAAAGTCATTTCGACAGCCGACTTCAAGCTCCAAAGCAAGTGTCGAGGCACCCATCGGATCGAATAAGAAATGGGTTAAACCCGAATATAGATGGGTACCAAAGGCGAAAACTCCCAAGTCTTCTAATGACTCTAATATTTCATCATCTTCTATTTGTGATAAGCAGGATATGTCATGGGAGAAAGTACCGTGCAAGGATGACAAAGGTCAACCCAGTTTCAAAATGGACTGGGTTCCAAAGACCAACTGATCCCGCCCTATGTCGGAGCAGCTATGGAGGCATATCATCAGACTTCGGTTTGTTGATAGTGGTTGTTCATGGCATATGATTGGGGACATCTCTCAACTGTACAACATTCAGACCTTTGTTGAGAGTATGTGTCCTTTTGCGGGAAAGGAATAAAGGAAGAAAGGAAGAAAGGAAGAAAAGAAGAGATCACAAACGGGGTTTGTGCTAAATGACATGAAGAATTTTCGGATCTGTTCTGAGATTACGCGTGCTGTTCTCAGACCTTCTGAATGCAAATTCAATTGGTGACTTACGGTTTGAGTTTTCTTCTCTATACTCCTGAGTTTTTTTCTTAAGTTGTGTATAGTTGATTATTGAATAAATAAATGCATATAAGTCAAAGTTTATCTGTAAATTTTATCCTAAGAGGGTAGAAGAGATATCTCGGCCGCTTAATGATTTGATTTGACTTATGTGTCGGGCCCGGTCAGAACTAAATTGATGTGTTCGATTAAGTTCTATGTCAAATAAATCGGAGATCGAGAAACCTAAATGCTTGACTAATCATTCCATAGAATTGTCAGCATGATATCTAACAAAGGACTGTTCGATCCCTTATCTAGAGGACAGGTTACTGATAAGATCAGAGTTTGACAGCGTCTTTAAGAGCTACGATTGCTAATCGGGTTGCACGTTACATTTGTGGTTACTAGACTTATCCAAGTGGGAGACTGTTGGATTAGTGTCTAAGCCCGTAACCATATTTGGTAAGTACTTGACCCGGTTGTGCATGGTCCTTTTGGGTTGCCTTCACCAAAGCAACTTGACTGGAGAAATTAAATAGAGAGAGAGGTTATTATGATTTATTAATATGTTATAAGAATAATATATTAAAGGAAAAATCATATTTGTTTAATTAATATTGGTCAATAATTAATTAGGAATTAATTTTGTGATCAAGTGTAATTAATTAAACTAGAGGGGCTGAATTGTAATTATAAGATAGTTGCAAGATAGGGCAATATTTATCCTTGTTAAAGGATGGACGAATTCAAGGATAAGGATATCCTTAAAATCGTCCAAGGATAAGTAGATAAGGATTTTTCAAGGCTTATCTTGTGGTTGCTTGGTGGGCAAGCAACTGGATAAGGATAAGGACTGAAACCCTAATCTAAACCCTATATAAAGACCCCTAGGCCTTTAGAATTCGTGTACATGCTCCTAAGAGGTCCCAAGGACGAATTCCATCTCCTCCCTCCTCTATCTTAAGCCTCTCCAATTGCTTGTGGTATTTGTGAGCCATTAGAGGCACTACACTTGTGGTGCTTGCTTTCAAGACTTGGGATTTGAAGATTTAAGTTGTTATTGCAATATAACAACAAGAGGTATGTAATCCAATCTTGTATGTTAATTTCGAAAATAGCAATGCACATTAGGGTTTTATTCTTGTGTTCATAATGGTGTGTATCTAATAATGAAAACATAGATCCAAACTAGGGTTGCATGCACACTTAGGATTGTTTGTATAAAACCCATCAGTGGTATCAGAGCCTTTGGTTAACTTGTTTTCAATTAGTTTTATTCAATTGTATGAACTTGACAAATTAGGGTTTATAGCCAATAAACCCTAGGAGGCCATAGATATCGAGATTAGGGTTTCCTAACCCTAATTTGCAAAAATCTTGAAAGGGTTTTTGAATCCTTTCCTTTCAGTCCAAGATTTCGAAATCTAGGGTTTGCAAACCCTTAGATTTCGAGATTTGCCTCCTTCCCCAAGATAAGATCCTAAATTTTAGGGATTTGGATAATACCATATCTTGTAATTATCCTTTAATAGTTAAATATGGTAATTAAAGATCATGAATTATCTCATCCCTATTTTCGAAATTTATAGAGGGATTTAAGGGATTAGGATAACTTAAATGTTTAAATGGTAATTATCCTTTAGATTTAGATAATCCCTTATGATTTGATAATTTAAATTAATATTTTAATTTAAGATAATTATTAAATCAAGAGTTTTAATAATTAAAATTTTAATTTAAGTGACATTAAATTTAGAAAATTTTAATTGAAGATTAAAACCCTAGTATTTTTAAAATGTTTAAAATACACCCTATACTATTATATTATTACAAGCTTAATAAATATATATATATATATATATATATATATATATATATATATATATATATATATATGCATAATTAAAATGCTAGTCTTACCGTTAGTAGGCCTCATTCACGAAGCCGGTCTATAAGGTGGGTATAAAGTTGTGGCCTATAAAATGGCGCTTAATGGGTGTACACTCACACCCACCGCTTGCTTGATCGGTGGAGGGTCGTTATCCGAACGGGTAGGGTAGGGCAACCTCATTCTCTCATTAAAAGTATAATAAGAAATACAAAGTAACTACATGTTTTCTAAAATTTCCCAATCTTAGTTACTTTAGGAAAAGTGAATTTGATGCAATCCCATGAAATTACACTTTGCACCTTGCTAAGAAGTTAGTGGAGCGTGCGTGGTTTACCGACACACTAATTGGTTCTAAGCGAAGGTGGAAAAGGGTGATTCATTGTTTATCATAGTTCGATGGAGCGTGTGTGGTTTGCCGGCACATCGAATAGGTGATCGTTACAACGAAGGCACCATGTGAATTTGCATGGTAATTCACACCCACTTTGTGATCCTCGGTATCCCATTCACAAACGAGAGGTTGCCATTGAAAAGTTTCAATGAATCTCATCCGAACCTAGGAATTCTCAATACATTTAGAACTTAGAGTTAGGTTTTTCATGATGGAGAATTAGTGAATCGTCATTCACTTACCTTCAAATTATTTGCATTTAGATTACGGCATCCCTTTTCTAAGATGTAAATATTGTTGTAGGATCCTAGCCCTAATTTTTTCTAATTGGGTGATAATTAGGGATTCATATTCTAATCTATCTTTGTCCTTTCTATTTGTAGATGTCGAAGACAAACAACGCCGCTGATAGTTCTTTCACATTGATGAGCCTTTGCCAAAAAGGTTACTTTCGATGGAACGAACTTTAGCGAATGGATAAGATACATTTGCACAATTGCTCGCTACGAGGACAGGGAGTATGTCCTTGATGAAAAGCTCGAGAAGATCAATCCAGAAATCGCTACTCCGGCTTAAATGAGTGCTTTTGAGACTCATGAGCGTGATGCAACGAAGGTTCACTGCATCATGATAGCCACAATGAACTCCGAATTCCAAAAGTCCTATGAGGACATGTATCCATACGAAATGCACCAAGACTTATTAGAGAGATACCACCAAAACGCGAGACAAGAGCGTTATGAGATTTTCACTAACATGATTTCCGCTAAGATGGGTCATGGAGAGTCTCTTACCGTGCACCTGCAAAAGATGCAAAGGTATGTCGATCGTCTTCGCAAGTTGAATGTTGACTTTGGGGAAGACTTGGCGATCGACATGGTGCTTCACTCTTTGCCTCCAATGTACAATCAATTTAGGATGACCTACCACATGAACAAAGAAGAGGTCACCCTAAGCAAACTCCAAGGTCTCTTGAGGGTCGCTGAGAGCAACTTCAAGGACAAGTCTGTTGCACCAACTCCCAATCCACCCGCTGCTCCTGTCTTGGCTATTGGTCAAGGAAAGTCAAAGAAGAGGAAGGCTTCGTCTAAAAACTATCGCAAGGTTAAAGCCCGAGATGATGCCTCTTCTAGTGGGACCAAAGTTGATCCCGCTAAGCCCTGCCCTAACCCTAAGGAGGCAGAGTGCCACCACTGCCACAAGATAGGACATTGGAAGAGAAGCTGCCCAGAGTACCTGCAAGCCATCAAAGAAGGAAAGATCAAGCCATCTTTCGCAGGTATATACACAATTAAATCTTACGATTCTAGTCATGATATTTCTTGGGTTCTTGATACCGGTTGTGGTTACCACATTTGTTCTAATGTGCAGGGACTAAGAAGAAGTAGGGATGTGGAGCAAGGAAGAATCAATCTAATCATGGGGAACAGAAGATCGTCGCCTGTGACCAAGATTGGAGTGTATTCTTTAGTGCTTAGGAATAATTTATGTTTAGATTTGAAAAATTGTTGCTATTCGCCAGAAATGGCTAGAAACATCATTTCATTTCATGGTTTGTTTATACAAGGTTTTAGATTTTATTTTAATAATGAGAATGGTTCTATTTTAGCTTATCTAAATGGTGTCTTTTACTTTGAAGCTATACCATGTAATGGAATTTATGAAACTGTTATGATTGTTGATAACTTAGGAAATGATGTTTTGAACATAGATTCTGCCACTAGTATGGATAAAGCATCCTTGTGGCAATGTCGTCTTGGACATGTTAACAAGAAACGCATAGCCCAACTCCAAAAGGATGGAGTGTTGGAGTCATTTGACCTTAGGAAAGATGACACGTGCGAGTCTTGTTTGCTTGGAAAGATGACTAAGTCACCCTTCGCTGGTACGTGCGAAAGGGGTGAAGGTTTATTGGACCTAATACATACCGATGTATGTGGACCGTTTAGATCAACCACGAAGGATGGGAACCGCTTCTACATGACTTTTACCGATGACTATAGTAGATATGGGTATATCTATTTAATCAAGCAAAAGTCAGAAACTTTTGAAAAGTTCAAAGAGTTTAAGAATGAAGTGGAGAATCAATTGGGCAGGAAGATCAAGATGCTTCGATCCGATCGAGGAGGAGAGTACCTAAGTCTTGAATTCCACGAATATCTCAAGGATGTGGAATAGTTTCACAATTGACGCCACCTAGGACACCAAAATTGAATGGTGTGGCAGAAAGGCGTAATCGAACCTTATTGGATATGTTTCGCTCTATGATGAGTCGTGCTTCACTATCAATCTCTTTTTGGGGGTATGCCTTAGAGACTGCCGCCCATATCCTTAACCGAGTCCCTACTAAGAAGGTTGCCAAAACACCTCACGAGATGTGGACGGGGAAAGCTCCTTCATTGGCACATATCAAGGTTTGGGGTTGCGAGGCTTTCGTAAGACGAGACACTCACGACAAACTTGAACCTCGAAGTGAGCGATGTATTTTCATCGGCTACCCACAGAAATCCTTTGGATATCTCTTCTATAGACCGAAGGACAATGTTTTCTTTGTTGCGAGGAGAGGAGTTTTCCGAGAGCAAGAACTCATAGGCCAAGAGGACAGTGGGAGGCAAATCGAGCTTGAAGAGATTCAAGAGTCGATAGATGAAGGAACCTCTACTGTTGGCACTCAACCCGGGGAGGAAACTCCGGTTGAACCAATTGACGAGTCCTTACCTCTTAGACGTTCTGATAGAGTTAGAGTTCAACCCCAGTTTTATGGTTTTCATATTACTACCGAAGGGGACACGTATATTAGTGATGGTACACTAGTAAATCTTGATGAACCTAATAGCTATAAGGAAGCCATGGCAGGCCTAGAGTCTGCGAAATGGAAAGAGGCGATGGATAGCGAGATCCAATCCATGTATGATAACCAAGTTTGGAATTTGGTTGATCATGTGTCCGGATGTAAGACCGTTGGGTGTAAGTGGATCTTCAAGAAGAAGACCGATGTGGATGGAAACGTACACATATAAAGCACGATTGGTTGCAAAGGGCTTTACTCAAACTCCCGGAGTTGACTATGAAGAGACCTTCTCACCAGTTGCGAAGATAAAATCTATTAGAGTGATGCTAGCTATTGCCGCATTTCATGATTATGAGATTTGGCAAATGGATGTCAAGACCGCTTTCCTTAATGGAAAGTTGGCTGAGGATGTTTACATGGCTCAGCCAGAAGGGTTTGTGGATCCGAAGCATCCGAATAGAGTGTGTAAGCTTGAGAAGTCCATTTATGGACTTAAGCAAGCATCTCGCAGATGGAATCTCTGCTTCGATGAGAAAGTCAAAGAGTTTGGATTTGTACGAAGCGAAAATGAGTCGTGTGTATATGTCAAAGCCAGTGGGAGTATAGTAAGCTTTCTAGTTTTATATTTCGATGACATATTACTCATAGGAAACGACATCCCGACTTTGCAGGATGTTAAGTCCTGGCTCGGGAAGTGCTTCGCTATGAAGGACCTCGGAGAAGCTTCTTACATTTTAGGAATAAGGATAGTAAGAGAAAGAAGTAAGAGACTAATTGGACTTAGTCAGAACACTTACTTAGAGAAAGTACTAAAACGTTTTAGTATGGAAAACTCGAAGAAGGGAGAATTACCGATACAAAGCAATGCCAAATTGAGTAAGACTCAAAGTCCGAGTACCGAAGCTGAGATAGCTGAAATGAGTCGAGTTCCATACGCTTCCGCAGTTGGCTCAATCATGTACACTATGACTTGTACTCGCCCTGATGTAGCCTTTGCTTTGAGCATGGTTAGTAGATATCAAGGGAACCCTGGCAGAGCACATTGGATTGTTGTGAAGAATATCCTTAAGTACCTTCGGAGGACGAAGGAATGGTTTTTAGTCCTCGGAGGGAGTGATGACTTGAAGGTGCGAGGGTACAGTGACGCCAGCTTCCAAACCGATAGGGACAACTATCGTTCGCAATCGGGCTGGGTCTTTACCCTAAATGGAGGAGCAGTGACTTGGAAGAGTTCCAAACAGGAAACAGTAGCTAATTCAACGTGCGAATCAGAGTACATAGCAGCGAGCGAAGCGTCGAAGGAGGAAATATGGCTGAAGAACTTCATTGGTGACCTTGGAGTTGTACCCGCCATAAAGGAGCCCATGGAGATTTTCTGTGATAATGAAGGAGCAGTTGCCTTGACCAAGGAACCGAGGGATCATGGTAAATCTCGACATATCGACAGAAAATATCACTTCATCAGAAATCGTGTAGAAGAAGGACAACTCGTAGTGAAGAGGATATCATCAGAAGATAACCCAGCAGATCCGCTTACGAAGGGACTAAGTAGGGTTAAGCACTTGCAGCATGCTAGGAGTATTGGGCTGAAGGATGGTATTAGCATAGATTAGATAGTTTTAGAAACGTGTAATAGATAAATGTAATTGACATTTGATGATTAAATAAAGGAGTTTTATTTATAAGTAAAGCTACTGTCATATGTTAATTGTTTAACTATTGTTTCAATTTTTGCATGTTTTGACTTCCAGAATAATTGAGTTTATTAGGAATAATCGAATTATTCAAATTGTCCACAATCGTTCATGTGTTGGAAGTAGATATGAATGAAGATTGTCATGAATTGGTGCGTAGATTGTCTAAATGGTATTAGACATATAGCAAAGGGTTGTTGCGACGTTCATGAGTGCTTATGAACTGGTTTTGAGCATTGGAATAAACCCGCGCTTGCTGGAATCACCGTATGGAATATGATATATAAGAGGTGATCGCAAGACGATAATATCATATAGTCTTAAAACCTAGATACATGGTTTATTATTTGCTAATTGATTTTACATTGATAATGCGAAAATGCATTGGTAACTCAATGTTATAAAACGCATTGTTGTGTATAGTTGATTATTGAATAAGTAAATGCATATAAGTCGAAGTTTATCTGTAAATTTTATCCTAAGAGGGTAGAAGATATATCTCGGCCGCTCGATGATTTGATTTGACTTATGTGTCGGGCCCGGTCAGAACTAAATTGACGTGTTCGATTAAGTTCTATGTCAAGTAAATCGGAGATCGAGAAACCTAAATGCTTGACTAATCATTCCATAGAATTGTCAGCATGATATCTAACAGAGGACTGTACGATCCCTTATCTAGAGGACATGTTACTGATAAGATCAGAGTTTGGCAGCGTCTTTGAGAGCTACAATTGCTAATCGGGTTGCACGTTACATTTTTGGTTACTAGACTTATCCAAGTGGGAGACTGTTGGATTAGTGTCTAAGCCCGTAACCATATTTGGTAAGTACTTGACCCGGTTGTGCATGGTCCTTTTGGGTTGCCTTCACCAAAGCAACTTGACTGGAGAAATTAAATAGAGAGAGAGGTTATTGTGATTTATTAATATGTTATAAGAATAATATATTAAAGGAAAAATCATGTTTGTTTAATTAATATTGGTCAATAATTAATTAGGAATTAATTTTGTGATCAAGTGTAATTAATTAAACTAGAGGGGCTGAATTGTAATTATAAGATAGTTGCAAGATAGGGCAATATTGATCCTTGTTAAAGGATGGACGAATTCAAGGATAAGGATATCCTTAAAATCGTCCAAGGATAAGTAGATAAGGGTTTTTCAAGGCTTATCTTGTGGTTGCTTGGTGGGCAAGCAACTGGATAAGGATAAGGACTGAAACCCTAATCTAAACCCTATATAAAGACCCCTAGGCCTTTAGAATTCGTGTACATGCTCCTAAGAGGTCCCAAGGACGAATTCCATCTCCTCCCTCATCTATCTTAAGCCTCTCCAATTGCTTGTGGTGTTTGTGAGCCAATAGAGGCACTACACTTGTGGTGCTTGCTTTCAAGACTTGGGATTTGAAGATTTAAGTTGTTATTGCAATATAACAACAAGAGGTATGTAATCCAATCTTGTATGTTAATTTCGAAAATAGCAATGCACATTAGGGTTTTATTCTTGTGTTCATAATGTTGTGTATCTAATAATGAAAACATAGATCCAAACTAGGGTTGCATGCACACTTAGGATTGTTTGTATAAAACCCATCAATATTATCTAGTGATAACAGGCAATCTAAATATGCGTAACGTACCCGAAGTTGAAGGGTCTATGCTCTGGTTTGATGCGTCGGTAGGCACGAAAAAATTTAAATGGACTTGACTAGGCAGAGTTGAACTTAGGAAATTTATAGACTTGACAAATCTTGACCTAGTTAGATCCATTCAGCCTGACAATACGACGCTCGGATAGGTTGAGCAGGGAGATATATATGGGAATCCACTCGTCACATTAATTGAACCCGTACTTGGAACCATGGCTTAACTTTTCCTCGATGTGCGTATTCTGTCCCTAATTCCGGTTGGATGGGGCGACTGGTAAATTCCGATAAATTAGGTCTGTAGAATATCATTTTCTTTCTTTTCGTCTGTTAGCCATATGTAGTCTCCTTTGCGCGACTTCTAATCTGACCTGGTACACAACATATGCAATTCTATTTCTCTGCAGGCTATATATATATATATATATATATATATATATATATATATATGTGTGAAATACTTCTTACCTGTTAGCCATATGCTGTCTCCTTTGCGCGACTACTAATCCGACCTGGTACACAGCATATGCAATCTTCTTCTTCTCAACCCCTCTGAAGTAATAAGTAATAGAATTCTGAATCTATCCTCTCTCTGAATGGTTGTCTGATCACCCGGTGTAAGGAGTACTCTGGAAGCTCTTGATGGCTAGGGCATATCAGGAAGCAGGAAACACGTTCTAGTACATTTAAAATTGAACACATACAGATTGTCTATAGATCTCGCTGCTCAATTTAGGTGGACAACAATATCCCTGGTCGTCGTCAAATGAATGGTCCTTAAGGTATAATATCTAAGGAATTAGGATTAGATATGATTTTTAGGAACTTAAGTTCACCTGTCTTCTAACAAATATGTGACAACCCGAAATTTCCATTCTGTACAAACTATATCACTTCAATAGAAGTTATAGCAGTCACAACTAATTTTCAGACTTTTTCGTGTAAGTTTGACTAATTCAGGGTTTACACTTCAGGAGATATCAGGAGAGTGGATGCACTAGGGTTTAGTGCAACTCTATTATTCCATCACTCTATTATATTAGAGGTCATTTCAGGAATAAAAATATTTTCTTCCAAAAATATCTCAGGACTATAAATAGAATTCTGAACCAAATTCATTCATTATTCACATTTCCAACTAGAGAAAAGCCATTTTCTCTCTCATGGATCTTCGGGTTTTTATACCAAAACATGAGTAACTCTTTCTAGTAGTGTTAGAAAGCTTTATATGTAGTTATAACATGATTTAGAAGGCTAAATCACTAGATTTAGGAGTTTACTCCCCAAGGTGTTCTTGGGCGGTAAACTCCCGAAACGAAGCCTAGACTGTCCCCCATGATATACAACTGCCTTGGACTTGTATAGGAGTGTGTTAGGGACATGAAATCAAGCAAGAACCACCCAAGTTTGGGAGTTCACGGCCCAAGAGTTTCTTA
The DNA here is from genome assembly GCF_002870075.4 of Lactuca sativa. NCBI lineage: Eukaryota > Viridiplantae > Streptophyta > Magnoliopsida > Asterales > Asteraceae > Lactuca > Lactuca sativa. The sequence goes on along the minus strand of NC_056631.2, from coordinate 224,684,305 downwards.
GGCCGTAAACTCCAAAATCATACTCAAAGTGGTGCTTTCAAGGCACCTAAGGCCTTAGGCTTTTACCTAGACTTGTTCCCAATAAATCAAGTGCCTTAAACACATCAAAATCACCTTCCAAAGTGATTTTACGGCCAAGACATGGTTCTTGGGCCGTAAACATGAATGAAGGGCACCAAAGTGTGCCAAATGCCTTCATATGCTTTAGGTAAAAGTCTAGAACCTATCCTTTATATGCAAGAGACTTGAAAACAACAAAAACACCATTCCAAGGGAGTTTACGGCCATAAACTCTAAGTGTGATGGTATATGGGGAGTAAACTCATATATGGGGTCCTTTGGAACCCTAAACACAAGTGCCTTGTCCCACAATAGCTTAGATGCAATCCTTAGGACTTAAAACACTTATATAAAGTGTTTATTATGTCTAGGATGTCTTAACTTTATAAATTAGTAATTTGAGACTAATTGAGTGCATATATGTGTGATTATATGTTCATTAGGATCATAGTGTGTGTACAAGTCCTCACTTGACACCTAGCAATCCTACACCGTCCAGTTCATCCGAACCACCAACTACAGGTGAGTTCATACCCCTTAATCAATGTTTTAAATGATTTTAAACGTTTTAACGGGGAGGATACAAGTAGAAAACAATATGTTATTAAATCAATCTTATGTACTTTATAACTGTGTTTTCACTCAGTAGATTTCACATATTTCAAAAGGTGACACATGAAGTGGTTTTCTATCTTAAAATACCTTGATAACAAAAGTATTAGTTTTGAAATGTTTATTAAAATGACATCAAGTCATTCTTAATTATTGTTCAAAACTCCTAGATATCTTGCAAAACCATTATTTTACCTTCTTGAATCAAACTATACTTATGTGCATATGTTCATTTATATGTTAGAGATTATAGTTTTCACCCTTCATTTAGTTCCAAGACTCTTGGGTAGCAAGAGTGCATAAACCTACGCAAACAACCAATTACCTTCCAGTTAACTATCATAGGGATATTTAGAAGATATCAAACATTATTACTACTACAAGGAATCACACAAGAGTCAGTTCATTCATGAGTCTATACCAATACCTTACATGATACATGAGTACACGTACTTAGGAATACATGATACATGAATATGTTTACATATACTTACCTGTTACATGAACACACTTACATGAATACCATACAGGAACACTTCTACATAGGTGCATTATCCTGTATTTACTTACCTGGATATTTGTACTTAGAACTACAAGGATGATTTATTAGTACTTACTGTGTAAATTATCTTTCCTATCCCGGTTCAATGGGATATCTCGGCGGGGCTTACCATTCCGAACCCCACTGATTAGCACCAGTGGTCGATGAATGTCTACGGATGTCTAAGGTTGTTACTTATTTAGTAGTCAGTGGCGGGACTAACCATCCCTCTGTCCAACTGTTGCAACAGTGGATGAGATGTGAATCTTCGGAGGATCATTAGGTTAACGATCTGTATTAAGAGATCGATATCGGGACTAACCCTCCCTCCACCCTACTGCCACTACGGAGGATGAGGGGACACTCTTCGGATGTCCATAGGGTCTATCTTTCGCTTCGGCGATGTCGTGTTAATCCTGGTCACCCAGGGATAACACTTACATGATTATATTTTTCCTACTTTACTTCATTTTGTGATATATTCACATAAACGATGAGTTAGACTAAGCACTTTTAGTACTAGTCAATAGAAAGGAAAAACTATCATTTTACTTACAAAACATTCGGGTCTTGGTAGAAGACTACATAGTCATAACAAAACATTCGGGTCTTGGTAGAAGACTACATCTCCAACTGATAGAAAATAAGGGATTTTCTAGGGCTTTTCATACTTACATCAACATTTTCATTTAAAGGTTTACATGGCCTTCATAACAAATTTTCTTAGGCAAGACAATGACACTTAATTACTTATGAATTCACCAGCTTCAAAGCTGATACTCTCTTTCAAAATAACTTGTATTCTTAGGTCAACAGTAGACAAGTACGATGGCCAGGTTTTGAGAAGACGGAGCAGACAAGTCTTGTCTTTTATTTTGATTGTATATTTTTGGTGTCTTACTACAATGAAAGAACACACATGTATTAAAACTTTACTTATAATGCAATGGATGATGTGGTTGCTTGTTTATTATATTACAATGTTGTGATACTGTACATGACGTCCTCCACCCCTGATCGTTTCCGCCGTTCGTGGTTTTCGGGTGTGACAGATTGGTATCAGAGCATTGTTTATAGTGAATATAGTATATCAACCCATAAAAGATAAACTAACTATAAATACATGGGGATTAAAACACTCTGTCTAAGAGTTATACTTTTAAATAATAAAATATTTAAGTAAGTATATGTGTCTGCATTCATACTAAAATCAGTGTCACAACGACAAGAACAAAAGTATTACGATTGTTGAATATCACAAGTAAGCCTGGGGATATATGGTCAGTCTTGGGAATGGCATAGCCTGATCAACTATGTTGGTCCGAGGAGTGATTAGCATATGCCCAAGAATGGTTGTGGTATGACAACAAGTCTAAGAACTTACCAACACAACCATAAAGAAATACCATAGGGGTATTTAGCCTTACTGTAATTATCTTAGTTACTTTGTCTATTTTAGCTATTTCTTATATCCCTTTTCTCGCGTAGATTAAAGTGGTTGGATTTCACCACGGCGATCCGTACTTCCCGAACCAAGGCAATGCTGGTTGGCTAGAGGTAGAACCAGAAGATGATCACCCAATCCCTTTGGATGATCACCATGCTGAGGGTTTTTCCGATAGTTCTGACTCAGAGCCTGAAGTCAACAACCTCCCCCCAGGTGCTCAAAACCCAAACCTGAACCCCCATCCCACATTTCAAGGACCAACACCTCTGTGGGCCACTAACTTGAATACATGGAGTCATGAACAGGGTCAACCCATTCCCTACAATGGAGACCGAAGTTTCTACAACCTCACTGAAGGAGGTTCTGCTGATAGAGTCCTACCAATCATGGTGCGTAGGATTTCTTGGAACATGATAATGGCTCAGGAGACTATCAATCAAGTCTTGGAAGTTGACGCCAACTCTGGTGTTAACACTGTCCACATTCGCCAACTAGAGTCTGCTCATGAAAGGACTCTGGTCCGCAATGCAAATTTGCAGAGGGAACTTGCTGAAACCCGAGCTGAAGTTAGAGAACTTCGAGCTCAGCAAGCAAGGTCGGACATGCGTATAAGGGACATTAAACGCCTACTGTCTGGATCGAGGACTCACGCAAGCAGCTCTTGTCGCCGATAGAATATCGTCAACTCATCTTTTGGATATAACCTAGTTTATGTAAAACTTTGGTCTAATTTCCTATATTTATAAATCTTAGACATGTTAGGTCTGGATCTAGTCTTAATTCTGTCAAAATTTTCCATCTTGGTTGATGTAAGGCCTACTTCTAGGCCATTTTTCCCGAACTTGTTACATCTGTAATTCCAGTATTATTGACAGATATCTAATCTTATGGAAATTATTATCCAAATGCTATCTTCTTCATTTAGTCATACTGTTCCTTCTGTTGTTGGGCTATGGGGAGTTAGTCCATGAGACACATTCATTAATCATTTATTCTTATCCATGTCGTCATCTTTTAAACGTATAGTTAAAGATGTCGCCACACAGGAATCCAAGGCGTAACCCAAACAACGAAACACCGATACGACCAACTCCACCACCACCTGAACCTCTTCAACCACCAAATCCTTTCGATGCCAACATGTTCCAGGCAGCTTTCACAGCAGCAGTTGCAGCTTCTATGTCAGCAATCAACGCTCCTGCTCCTAGTGGATCAGGAACAGGTGCACCACCCTCGAACCACGGCGAAAGCCATGGAAACCCTCGGGAATGCACCTACAAGGACTTCACGAACGCCAAACCCCGCAGCTTCAATGGAACTGGGGGCGTTATGGTGTTGAGACAATGGATTGAAAAGATGGAATCCGTCTTTGAAATCTGTGCTTGCCAGGAGGGCAATAAGGTCAAGTTTGCAGCTTGTACCTTCTCCGACAGAGCACTAACATGGTGGAACAGCCATGTTAACTATCTGACTTTGGTGGTGGCGTATTCCATCAGCTGGGAAAAGTTAAAGGACATGCTGATGAAAGAGTACTGTCCTCGAGGCGAAGTACAAAAACTCGAGCAGGAATTATGGGGTCTACAAATGGTTGGATCCGACATCACGACCTACACAAATAGGTTCTGTGATCTGGCAAACTTATGCCCTGACATGGTTGCTCTCCAGAGCAAAAAGATAGAGAGATATATCTGGGGACTGTCGCCCCAGATCCAGTCAAGTGTGATAGCTTCCAGGCCTATTACTTTCGATAGCGCCAAAGAGCTAGCACAATCTCTCATAGACCACAGGAAACCTCAAAACCCATCAATCCATATACCCGTACCACAAAAGTCCAACCCCAACCACAACAGGAAAGGATGGAATAAGAGGAAAAGAGGGACTTCGCAAGGATCCTCCAAGAAACAACAACTTGTGGCGATCAATGCTGCCACTGTTACTCCCATTGTCCCTGCAAACCCCTTACCAGCAAAAACATATGTTGGAACTCTCCCGAAGTGCAACAAATGCAGCTTCCACCACCGCGGGCCTTGCAGGGAGATGCAATGCACCAACTGCAACAGGAAGGGGCACACAGCCCGTTTCTGCCAGGCTCCAACAACTCAGGCCGCCTAGGTTCCTAACGCCGGTATAGGCCAAGCTTGCTACGGTTGTGGCGAAGTAGGCCACTACAAGAGGAACTGCCCTAAAACAGGGATGGCTGGAGGAGTAGGGAGAGTTATAGCCCTAGGCCACGAGGTAGCGGTAGTTGATCCTACGATAGTTACTGGTACGTTTCTCCTCGATAACTCATATGCTTGCATACTTTTCGATAGTGGAGCAGAGAAAAGTTTTGTAAGTCACAAATTTGCACACCTGCTTAAACAAAAACCATGTGCATTAGATAGTTCATTCACGGTAGAAATGGCTAACGGGAAAACGGAGAGTACTAACTGCATATACGTAGGCTGTACCTTAACTTTAGATAGCCATACTTTCAAGATAGATCTCATGCCAGTCCCAATTAAATGTTTCGACGTTATCATCGGCATGGATTGGTTGAGTCTTCTTCGCGCCGACATTATGTGCTTCGAAAAAGCAGTTCGCCTTAGCCTTCCTAACAACGAAACTTTAATTATCTACGGCGACAAACCTAGTACGAGCCTTCGCATCATTTCGTGCATTCAAGCCCAGAAGTGTTTGCGAAAGGAGTACCATGCATTTCTCGCACACGTCGTCGATACCAGTCAAGAACTGAAAGACATCCAGAACATCCCAGAAGTACGCGACTTTCCCGACATATTCCTAGAAGAACTTCCCGGTTTACCACCGCAACGCCAAGTTGAGTTCAGAATCGACTTAGTGCCAGGAGCTACCCCAGTAGCCAAATCTCCTTATCGTCTGGCACCGGCTGAAATGCAGGAACTTTCCAGTCAACTTAACGAACTTCTTAAGAAAGGATTCATTCGACCAAGCTTCTCACCATGGGGAGCACCGGTCTTGTTCGTCAAGAAGAAAGATGGATCATTTCGCATGTGCATCGACTATAGAGAACTCAACAAACTTACCATTAAAAATCGTTATCCTTGCCCTGCATTGACGATTTATTCGATCAACTTCAAGGAGCCAACTACTTCTCAAAGATAGACCTACGATCCGGATATCACCAACTACGAGTGTTAGAGGAGGATGTTCCCAAGACAGCCTTCCGAACTCGTTATGGGCACTACGAGTTTGTAGTGATGTCGTTCAGATTAACTAACGCGCCCGCAGTATTCATGGATCTGATGAATAGGGTGTGTCGTCCTTAGTTGGATCAGTTCGTCATCGTCTTCATTGATGACATACTCATCTACTCTCGAAGTAAGGAGGAACATAGCCAACATCTCCGTAAAATCTTAGAAACATTGTGAGCGGAGAAGCTCTACGCGAAGTTCTCCAAATGTGAATTTTGGATTCGACGAGTCGAATTTTTGGGCCATGTTGTTAGCGAAGAGGGAATACACGTGGACCCTTCCAAAATTAAGGCCATCGAGAACTGGTCAGCACCAAAGACACCTACTGAGATTCATCGATTTCTAGGTCAAGCTGGCTACTATCGCAGGTTCATTCAGAACTTCTCCAGCATAGCGAAACCTCTTACAACCCTGACCCAGAAAGGCGTGGCCTTTGACTAGGAAGAGAAACAGGAAAGAGTGTTCCAAACGCTCAAACGAGCCTTGTGCACCGCCCCGATACTATCCCTCCCCGAAGGGATAGAAGACTTCATTGTCTATTGCGATGCATCCAATCAAGGACTCGGATGTGTTCTGATGCAGCGAGGTAAAGTCATCGCCTATGCCTCAAGATAGCTAAAGACACATGAGGTTAACTACACAACCCACGATCTTGAACTAGGAGCAGTTGTGTTTGCTCTGAAGATCTTGCGACATTACCTGTACGGTACAAAAAGCACGATCTTTACAGACCATAAGAGTCTACAACACATTTTCGACCAGAAAGATCTCAACATGAGACAACGACGGTGGGTCGAGCTACTCAGTGATTACGAGTGCAAAATTCGTTATCATCTGGGTAAAGGCAATGTAGTAGCCGACGCCCTAAGTCGGAAATAATATACTGGTCGTAGAGTCAAATCTTTGACTCTAACTATCCATTCACACATGTCCACGCAAATAAAGGAGGCTCAGCTCAACGCTTTGAAACCTGACAACGTGGCTGGTGAATCCCTTAGAGGGATGGATAAGAACTTGGAAGTCAAGGGTGGCGGAGCCTTGTACCTCATGGATCGGATCTGGACACCGAAACACGGTGGCTTCAGAGACCTGGTCATGACGGAAGCTCACAACACTCGTTATTCCGTCCACCCGGGTTCAGATAAGATGTATCTGGATCTTAAAAAGTTATACTGGTGGCCTAACATGAAAGAAGATATTGCTACCTTCGTGAGTAAATGCCTTACTTGCACAAAGGTCAAGGTCGAATACCAGAAACCCTCCGGCCTCCTACAGCAACCGGAGATACCAGAATGGAAGTGGGACAAGATCACTATGGATTTCATAGCCAAGTTGCCCAAGACGACGGGTGGACTTGATTCCATATGGGTCATCGTCGATAGATTGACCAAGTTTGCACACTTCTTGCCGATCAAGGAAACAGACAAGATGGAGAAACTTACCAGAACGTACATTAGGGAGATCGTAAGGCTGCATGGTGTTCCTTTATCTATCATCTCAGACAGATATAGTAGATTCACTTCGATGTTCTGGCAGTCATTACAAAGTTCCCTAGGAACTAGGCTGAACATGAGTACAGCCTACCATCCACAGACCGACGGGAAAAGCGAGAGAACTATCCAAACCTTAGAAGATATGTTGCATGCCTGTGTGATTGACTTTGGAAGAGCTTGGGATACCCATTTACCCCTTATTGAATATTCCTACAACAACAGTTATCATACGAGCATAAAGGCAGCTCCATTCGAGGCCCTCTATGGCCGAAAGTGCAGATCCCCTCTATGTTGGGATGAAGTGGGTGATACCCAGTTAACTAAGGGATGAGTTCCTGAAAGCACTCTCACGGGTCCGGAGATCATTCGGGAAACGACAGAGAATATCGTTCAAATTCATGAACGGTTGAAAGCCTCTAGAGACCGACAGAAAAGCTACGCTGACAAGCGAAGGAAACCATTGGAATTCCAGGTGGGCGACCGAGTCCTATTGAAGGTCTCACCCTGGAAGGGCTTGATACGCTTTGGAAAGCGTGGGAAGCTCAATCCAAGATACATAGGTCCTTTCGAGATTCTCACGAGAATCGGACCTGTAGCTTACAAACTCAATCTACCGCACGAGCTCAGTAATGTACATCCTACCTTCCACGTGTCAAACTTGAAAAAGTGTCTATCCAACAAGACTCTTGTTATTCCATTCGACGAGATCGAGATCAATGAGAGTCTCAACTTCGTGGAGGAACCAGTAGAGATCATGGACCGAGAGGTCAAGCAAACAAAGCAGAGCCGTATCCCGATAGTGAAGGTGCGCTGGAACGCAAAGCGTGGACCGGAATTCACTTGGGAACATGAGGATCAGATGAAACTGAAATACCCTAACCTTTTCGCTTAGTTATTTGTAACTTCTTAATTGCTTAAATTCTAATTTCGGGACGAAATTCCTTCTAACGGGGGGATGATGTGACAACCCGAAATTTCCATTCTGTACAAACTATATCACTTCGATAGAAGTTATAGCAGTCACAACTAATTTTCAGACTTTTTCGTGTAAGTTTGAGTAATTCAGGGTTTACACTTCAGGAGATACCAAGAGAGTGGATGCACTAGGGTTTAGTGCAACTCTATTATTCCATCACTCTATTATATTAGAGGTCATTTCAGGAATAAAAATATTTTCTTCCAAAAATATCTCAGGACTATAAATAGAATTCTGAACCAAATTCATTCATTATTCACATTTCCAACTAGAGAAAAGCCATTTTCTCTCTCATGGATCTTCGGGTTTTTATACCAAAACATGAGTAACTCTTTCTAGTAGTGTTAGAAAGCTTTATATGTAGTTATAACATGATTTAGAAGGCTAAATCACTAGATTTAGGAGTTTACTCCCCAAGGTGTTCTTGGGCGGTAAACTCCCGAAACGAAGCCTAGACTGTCCCCCGTGATATCCAACTGCCTTGGACTTGTATAGGAGTGTGTTAGGGACATGAAATCAAGCAAGAACCACCCAAGTTTGGGAGTTCACGGCCCAAGAGTTTCTTAGGCCGTAAACTCCAAAATCATACTCAAAGTGGTGCTTTCAAGGCACCTAAGGCCTTAGGCTTTTACCTAGACTTGTTCCCAAAATATCAAGGGCCTTAAACACATCAAAATCACCTTCCAAAGTGAGTTTACGGCCAAGACATGGTTCTTGGGCCGTAAACATGAATGAAGGGCACCAAAGTGTGCCAAATGCCTTCATATGCTTTAGGTAAAAGTCTAGAACCTATCCTTCATATGCAAGAGACTTGAAAACAACAAAAACACCATTCCAAGGGAGTTTACGGCCATAAACTCTAAGTGTGATGGTATATGGGGAGTAAACTCATATATGGGGTCCTTTGGAACCCTAAACACAAGTGCCTTGTCCCACAATAGCTTAGATGCAATCCTTAGGACTTAAAACACTTATATAAAGTGTTTATTATGTCTAGGATGTCTTAACTTTATAAATTAGTAATTTGAGACTAATTGAGTGCATATATGTGTGATTATATGTTCATTAGGATCATAGTGTGTGTACAAGTCCTCACTTGACACCTAGCAATCCTACACCGTCCAGTTCATCCGAACCACCAACTACAGGTGAGTTCATACCCCTTAATCAATGTTTTAAATGATTTTAAACGTTTTAACGGGGAGGATACAAGTAGAAAACAATATGTTATTAAATCAATCTTATGTACTTTATAACTGTGTTTTCACTCAGTAGATTTCACATATTTCAAAAGGTGACACATGAAGTGGTTTTCTATCTTAAAATACCTTGATAACAAAAGTATTAGTTTTGAAATGTTTATTAAAATGACATCAAGTCATTCTTAATTATTGTTCAAAACTCCTAGATATCTTGCAAAACCATTATTTTACCTTCTTGAATCAAACTATACTTATGCGCATATGTTCATTTATATGTTAGAGATTATAGTTTTCACCCTTCATTTAGTTCCAAGACTCTTGGGTAGCAAGAGTGCATAAACCTACGCAAACAACCAATTACCTTCCAGTTAACTATCATAGGGATATTTAGAAGATATCAAACATTATTACTACTACAAGGAATCACACAAGAGTCAGTTCATTCATGAGTCTATACCAATACCTTACATGATACATGAGTACACGTACTTAGGAATACATGATACATGAATATGTTTACATATACTTACCTGTTACATGAACACACTTACATGAATACCATACAGGAACACTTCTACATAGGTGCATTATCATGTATTTACTTACCTGGATATTTGTACTTAGAACTACAAGGATGATTTATTAGTACTTACTGTGTAAATTATCTTTCCTATCCCGGTTCAATGGGATATCTCGGCGGGGCTTACCATTCCGAACCCCACTGATTAGCACCAGTGGTCGATGAATGTCTACCGATGTCTAAGGTTGTTACTTATTTAGTAGTCAGTGGCGGGACTAACCATCCCTCTGTCCAACTGTTGCAACAGTGGATGAGATGTGAATCTTCGGAGGATCATTAGGTTAACGATCTGTATTAAGAGATCGATATCGGGACTAACCCTCCCTCCACCCTACTGCCACTACGGAGGATGAGGGGACACTCTTCGGATGTCCATAGGGTCTATCTTTCGCTTCGGCGATGTCGTGTTAATCCTGGTCACCCAGGGATAACACTTACATGATTATATTTTTCCTACTTTACTTTATTTTGTGATATATTCACATAAACGATGAGTTAGACTAAGCACTTTTAGTACTAGTCAATAGAAAGGAAAAACTATCATTTTACTTACAAAACATTCGGGTCTTGGTAGAAGACTACATAGTCATAACAAAACATTCAGGTCTTAGTAGAAGACTACATCTCCAACTGATAGAAAATAAGGGATTTTCTAGGGCTTTTCATACTTACATCAACATTTTCATTTAAAGGTTTACATGGCCTTCATAACAGATTTTCTTAGGCAAGACAATGACACTTAATTACTTATGAATTCACCAGCTTCAAAGCTGATACTCTCTTTCAAAATAACTTGTATTCTCAGGTCAACAGTAGACAGGTACGATGGCCAGGTTTTTAAGAAGACGGAGCACACAAGTGTCGTCTTTTATTTTGATTGTATATTTTTGGTGTCTTACTACAATGAAAGAACACACATGTATTAAAACTTTACTTATAATGCAATGGATGATGTTGTTGCTTGTTTATTATATTACACTGTTGTGATACTATACATGACGTCCTCCACCCCTGAACGTTTCCACCGTTCGTGGTTTTGGGGTGTGACAAAATAGTATGTCCTAAATTTGTCACAATTTTTCGTGTTTAAGTGGACAACAATACCGACGATCGACCAGACAAAGATGTGAATATGAAAGGTACCGACAAGTGGATAAAGGCTGTCTAAAAACTTTGATCCCAAATCACTCTTAAAGTTAGATATCATTGTTATTTTTGTTAAATTTGTCATACTTTCTTCTAATTTAAATATTAGGGGAGAATTAAAAATTAAAAATAATGAAAATAAAAAAAATCAAAAATCAAAGAAAAATCAGAAGAATTAATAATCCAAAAATAGTTTTATTTCTTTTTTATTTCTTGTTCAGAAAAATCAAAAATCCAAAAATATTTTTGTTTCTGTTTTAATTTGTGTGCTAAGTTTTCTTTTAGTTTTGTTTTTTCTTGAAAAGTGATTTCAGATATGGATACGACTCATGGAGTTTGTGTTGAAGATTTCTGAGCCAAAGCCTCGTCCGTGAGCATCGAAGAATTCGCATTCGAAGGAGCAAGAAATGAAGATTATTCTTTCAACATTCAATCCTTCAACCCTAGAAGCAAGGTGAAGCTGCAATTGAAGATTATGTGACGGATTGCATTGAAGCCTCCTCAATCAGTTTGTTGCTATCTTTGTACCTGCTGAAGTGATCCAGAAGATTTGTTCTCTCTGATGTTCTCTCTGAAGATTCTCAAGCTGAAAGCACTATCTTTCAAGAATCAGTACGTCAAGCCTCCTCACCCAACGTGCGTTCAATGCCAAATTCTGAAGAAATGCCCAACTGCTCAAGATGAAATCATTCATTGAAGATTCATCAAGTTCATCTTGAAGTCGTGAAGAATTTGAAGATTAATGCTAAAGCCAAGTCCCCAATGAAGATTATCAAGAAAGCCAGCTACTTTTTAGGGGGAGCTTGTTGGGTCATTTAAGAAAAGAAAAGAAATCTATAAACCAAGGGGGAGATTGTTGGGTCAATATTATGGTTTATACTTTGCTTTTCTAAGAAATTTTATTTTTCTGTAATATTTATGGAGTTTACGGTGATGTTTACGGTTGAGTTTACGGCCGTAAACACCTTACGGCCGTAAACCCATTTACGGCCCATGTCCACCAAGCCCATATTCTCCAAGTATAAATATAGGTGTTAGGGTGAGGAGTAGAGATGGATAAACCCTAGAGATTGTACGGCCAAGAGAGAGAGAGGAAGAGAGAGCATATTGTGTGAAAGAATCTATTGTAAGGAATTTCATTCATATCATCAATACAATCAAGATTCTTAATATTCTTCTTCTCCTTCTCTTCTTATTGTGATCTGGCATCATCCGTTTGATTGGGATTCCGCACCATCAAACGGATCTGATTGATACACAGGCAAATTAGGGACTTACATTTAGAAATGACAGGAGTTTTTGTTACAGTAGTTGCCCCCATATTAGATACGTTGACATTCACTGTGGGGTTAGGAATGGTAGGGGTTGTGGATTCTGTAAGGATTGGAGATGATAGAGGAGCTGTGGAAATAGGAATGGAAGTAATGGGAGGTGGTGGCGGTAAAGTTGTTTCTTGATCTGTGGCTGGTGGAGTAATAATAGGAACAGAGATAGGGATGGTCTGTTTCGGTGATTAAGGTGGTGTTGGAACTCTGTTGTGATTGGAAGATTCGGTTGGAGTAGGTGAACGGGGAGGAGTGTTCCCCCTTGGGGAGTCATGATGACTTTCCTCTTCTTCATTGTCATCGTCATGTTCTGAGCGTGGAGGAGTGGGAATCTAAGACCTTCGTGCCATCTTCTTTATCTTCTTTTTCTTTTGTTGAGAAGAATCCCCTTCACCAGTCTTGTGTTTCGTGGACTTGGAGGACATAGACTTTCCTTCCTCAGTGGGTTCTTTCTTGGAGATTCTCTTCCCTTGGTTGTTAGGCGTGTCCACTGCATCCAGAGCAGCCTGCTGTTCTAGAGAAAGAACTCTCGGTCCAATGGGAGGAAGTTTCTGATATTTAGCCATAACATTGCTTCGGTCTGTAACACCCCTATACATGGACTCAGGAATTGATCCATTGTGAGGAAAATTAAGTGGATCTGAAAGAATGATCTTCTTTATGTGGAAGGTAGCGATAGAGGCAAGTAGAGCGTCCTTCATAACTAGAATCTCCAAAGAATTGATCGCTTTCCTCGTAATAAGAGTCCAAAATCTTCCACAAGATACTTCAGAATGCCTCGTTGATGTGTTGAGGCTCTACACCACCTAAGACCAGATTATTGACCCATAATCAAGATTGATCCCGTTGTAAAGTCCATAAAGAAGGGTAAGGAAACCCTTGTTGGTGTCGTCTGAACCACCACTTTGTTCTGCTAGACCCTTAATGAGTAGAGTGAGCAATCCATTCCATTGAGACGGTAAACATGACTTCTTGACTTTGGTAATGGTGGTTAGCACATCGGTATACCCCATCTCATAAAGCATTGAGAACAGTTGAGTCGTCGTAATAAAATTTGACGAGATAACTGAGGAATCGACAGCAATATTCAAAATCGAACAAAACTTCACCTTCGAAACAGATGCCTTCTTATCGTGGATGACAAAGTAGATGCGTTCTTTGTTTTTGTCATATGTTGCAGTGGAATAAACTTGAGACAAGAGCGACATTGGGACGGCTTCAACCTGTGTTAGGGCTAACACCAGCGGTGAGTACTTCAAACATTCTACTACTTGCAACATATATGCATCATACAAAAACGGATTAAGTTCGATGATCATATTTTGATTGGCTTTGACTGAAAGAAATGTTGATGAAGCAGTCTGATCATGAACGAATGAAGAAGTCGCCATTGTTGATCGAAGAAGGAAGATGAACAGTGTATACTTGTCTTGTAAGTTTGAGAGAATTTGTTGCTGGTAAAAGACAAATAAAACGGGAAACCCTTTATATACCATTTCCAGGAGAGAGAAAAATCATGATGATAATGACGTGATCTCTGAAACGTCGCCTGAAAAAGCGCGATGTGACAGTGTGGTTACTCCCAGGTATACGTCAGCATGCATGGGTATAGAGACCGTTACGCGCCTAAAGCTTATCTTCAATCGTCGTTTGAAATTCCATGATAACCCCTTGTTTGTCTCCAATAGAGAAAACAAAATTCAAACCAATCAGTAACCAGGATGTGGGAAAATTGAAATTATCGTGCATTAGTGTGACAAAGATAAAGAAATAAAGCAAATGTGTATGGGATGTGAGTGATATCTCATCATAAGACAGAAAGCAAGGGATTCCGGGCAAGAATCACTTCCTTCAAAGTCAAGAGAGACTTGAAGTGCTTGGGTGGTTTCCCGAAAAATATGATCAACTGTTTGTTAATAAACATTGAAAGGCTTCTTTTAATTATAAGGCTTAGGGTAGCTTATCTTTAACCGAATTTCGAGTCTTAACATAAGACCGAACGTTGGAAGAAGTACTTGTGAGACCGATGTGGTCTGTTAAACAAGTAGGTGGGATATAAGTTTGAGTGACAAATAAAGTAATAGAAATCTCAAAAACAAAATAAACTGGGTCTTTTGGGGAAGAAAAGCCTTGGTGTTAGACAATTTCATAAAAGACCACGCAAAAATAAAAAGAGATTTCATTAGGTAACCAGTATGTTCTTGAATAATTAATTCACCGTCAATTCATTATTGGTGTTGGATAATGGGTTTCACTGTAACGCCTGTGTTTCCGAGCTTGCCATTTTTAGCGATGTAATAGTCTAAGTTAACCTTTGTAACCCGTTTTGAAATAATAGAAGTGTATTATTTGAGTATTATGTGTTTTGTGCTTAATTGCTTAATTATGTGGGTTGATTAATTAAGAATAAAAATAAGCGTCAAAATTTAAGTGTAAAATAAACTGGATATCTTTGGATAATGTTGTAGTAGTTGAAACGAGGTTTCCGAATATATATAGAACGCCCAAATCTGACTTCGTATGAGGAAGTTATGATTTATTGAAGTTTCGACTTAGCGACGTGTAGCCTGAAATACTCGATTTGAGATCGAGCGGTTTTTAGCCGAAGCAATCTAAACAAGGATCGAAGGTCTCGTTGTTGGTATCGAAGCGATAAAAAGTTAGGCGAGAACGGACGTCAAACGAAGAAGTTATGAATTTATAACGAAGTTTTTCTGTCTCGGCCTATTAAAAATAAATAATAAAAATAAAGTTAAAATTACCCGACGAAGTCTAAACGAAAGTTGTAGACCGTAGTCTCACCTTCGCGTGGATATAAAGAACGTCGAAAACGGAGTTCGTATGAAGAAGATATGAATTTCCGAAGTTTATTAAATAATTTGTATTTAAATTTAATCTTTGATTCGGATGATTATCCGAAGGAGTCACCGATCTGATCCGAAGTACGCCCCGCATACTCGTGTACGTCCCGCGTACACCGAGGAATGTCGACACTCGCACTCGAGCACTTCGGATACGTAAACAGTGACGATTTCGGACCTGTACGCCCCGCGTACTCCGAGGCTCCAGCCTCCTATAAATAGGATGCGAGGGAAGCCGAGTTCTTTTGCTATTTTCTCTCTTCTCTCTCCCGTTTTGCATCGATTTGCGTGCCAGAAATACCCCGAAGCCCCGGTATTATTCTCGAGCCCCGAGGCAAGTCCCGAGATCCCGAAGATCCCGAGAAGTGCGGTTCCCGAGCCGAAGCTCTGCCCGCGAGAAGTTCGATTTTTTGTGAAGATCTTCCAGATCTGCTGAGGATTACTACTTCTGCAAGTCGTAGTGCTGTCCGATCACCTTCTGATCAAGTGAGTGTATACTACCTTTCATAAACACGATAATAATACAAGTATGGTTTGAGTGTATTAAGTATATTGTTGTTTATATGTGTGAATGTGTATTCACTTTCTTCTATCTTATAGATCTGATTATTTCTCTATGAAATATGTGTTATGTGTGTGTGTGTCTCATCTGTTATGTGAAATATGTATTGATTAAAGCATGCTATACAGGTTTTTAAACTATGTATAAAAATGTATATTTTTATCTACTAATATGTTGGGTAGAACATGGGTAGATAGTTGGTGTGTAATAAACAGATGAGATGCCTCGTTGTTGTTTGATTTAGTCATCTAGCGGAGTTTAGATGACGACCACGGACTTTTCTAGACAGTCTTGTGGAAACATTAGCAGGTTCGCCACATGTAGGTGTTAATGAACTTGGGTGTTCATTCGCTGTACTCCATTCCCCTCATGGTTGCCTTATTTGACTTATATTGCTGAGGAACCCCCGAAGCATGTGTTGTCGCCCCGATGAAATATTCTTAGACTAGGTCCTTTATGTTAGTTGTTTTAGGGACATAAAGTGAGAATAACGGGAATGGGTAATTGGGTTATTGTTGGTTGGTGGAAATTAAATATAATTATTTATTGTGGGTTGAAAACCCTATATGCTCACCAGGCTCCCAAGCCTGACCCACTCAGTTTTAATTGTACTACAGGAAGTGGCGCGAGGGCATAAGATGGATGAACCATCAAGTTGTTTTGTTTACAAGTCTGTACATGTATATGTTTGTCGAATGACTTGTAATGTTATCGTTTATGCTCATTGGTCTGTATCGGAACATGACACCTCGAGTTTTGATTATATAATGAAAATACATTTCTTTTATGAAATGCTTTGGTAAACATTGTTTTATCATGTTTTGTTTTTGGGAACAAATTCCGCAACTCTTTCAAATCAAAAGGATTTACTCTGAAATTATTTTAAAAGCATAAATGAAAATCGGTCTTTTCTGGCCGAGATTTTTGGGGATGTCACATTCACTCAGCACATGGTATATGTATCTAAGATCACAAACACAGATGTTGTGTAACCATAAACCTCGGTGGTAAGGACCGAGAGTCTCAAGGGTTACAATGGTGAACCGAAAGTAGATGGAGAATATAAGGGTGCTGGCTATAGAACCGAAAGTACCTTTTGCTAGATAGACGTGACAAAGCAGAAAAACTCTTATCTCATATGAGAAGAGTAAGGTAGCTCTAGACCGAGTAGATGTGATCAGCCTGATTGGGAAGAAACGATAGGTATAGATCGAATCATTAAGGCTTGCTCAAAGTCGTAGAGACTTAGGTCAACATGCAGCAGCATGCTTCTAGGGACCCTTAACTAGTTCGTATTGAAATGAAATATACCTGCCTTAGATCCACATTCTGTTGTATTGGTACTTTTATCACCTAAGAAGAACAAAGAAACACACCACACAAACCAAACAAACAAACAAACGAAACAAACAAAACAAAAAAAAATATTTTTGAAGTTTTGGAATATTCTGAAAAAGAATAAAAACAGAAAGATAAAATATTTTTGGATTTTTGAAATTTTCTGAAAAAGAATAAAAATAGAAAGATAAAATATTTTTGGATTTTTGAAATTTTATGAAAAAGAATAAAAACAGAAAGATAAAATATTTTTGGATTTTTGGAATTTTCTGAAAAACAATAAAAACAAAAAGATAAAAAATAATTAAATTTGAATCGAATTAAGGAAGAAAGAAAAGAATGTACAGGATATACAACTAAAACCTGATCTTAGATGAGTGAAGCGAAATAGACCGAGCGTTCGGTTCATTTCGGTTCCTTAAAATCTTAGAGCCGAAATAGACCGAGCGTTCGGTTCATTTCGGTTCCCGAAAATTACGGAGCCGAGATAGACCGAGCGGTCAGTTCATTTCGGTTCCCTAAAATTCCAGAATCGAAATAGACCGAGCGTTCAGTTCATTTCAGTTCCCGAAAATTATGGAGCCGAAATAGATCGAGTGTTCGCTCCATTTCTCTTGTCTAATTTTTAGTGAGAGATTTGAGGATTTGGTAACGACTCTCCTTCCATTATGCCTAGGCCTTGTAAAATTTTGTTAAAGGTAGCTTCAGGTAAGGCTTTAGTAAAGATGTCAGCCAGTTGATCAGCAAATCGAACAAAGTGTACTTCCACATTCCCATCTTCTACATGATCATTGATGAAATGATATCTAAGTGCAATGTGCTTGGTTTTTGAATGTTGCACTGGATTGTGACAAATCCTAATTGCACTTTCGGAGTCGCAATAGAGAGGGATCTTCTTCATACTTAGCCCATAGTCTCTTAGTTGACTTTGAATCCATACCACTTGTGAAGTGCAAGATGCTGCAGCTATATACTCAGCTTCGGTTGTGGATAGTGAAACACAGGTTTGTTTCTTGGACTGTCAGCTAACAAGTTTCCCGTCAAGAAATTGGCATCCACCTATGGTGCTCTTTCTGTCCAGTCCACATCCTCCTAGATCAGCATCAGAAAAGGCTTGAATGAAGAATCTAGATCTTGCTGGATACCAGAGACCGAGAGATGAGGTTCGCTTCAGATAACGAAAAATATTATTTACTGCCACCATGTGAGGTTCTCTTGGATTGGCTTGAAACCTGGCACAATAACAAACAGAAAACATAATGTCTGGTCTACTAGTTGTTAGATACATAAGGGACCCTATCACTTGACGATACAGTGTTATGTCCACAGCTGGTTTTTCCAGAGATGGAGTTAACTTAGTGCCAAATGCCATAGGAACCTTCGCTTTTGAATCACCCTGCATTCCGAATTTCGTCAGTAAGTTCTTTGTATAGGCCTCCTGGTTGATGAATATACCTTCTGGTCCCTGTCTAATATTTAAACCAAGGAAAAAATTAATTGGACCCATTGCGCTCATTTCAAATTTAGTCTCCATCAACTTCCTGAATTCAGCTGTTAAGCTAGGATTCGTGGAGCCGAAGATGATATCATCAACATAAATCTGAACAATCACCAGATGTTCGCCTTCCTTCTTAGGAAAGAAGGTTGGGTCAACCAAACCTTGCTTAAATTTTGACATTTTCAAAAAGTGAGTTAGTGTTTCATACCAGGCCCTCGGTGCTTGCTTTAATCCATAGACAGCTTTATCTAGCACATAGTAATGATCAGGGTATTTTTCGTTCACAAAACCCGGCGGTTGCTCAACATAGACTGTTTCTTCTAATTCTCCATTCAAGAAAGTGCATTTGACATCTATTTGGAAAACTTCAAAGTTTTTATGAGCAGCATATGCCAAGAAGATTCTAACTGATTCCAACCTAGCTACTGGAGCGAAGGTTTCCTCATAATCTATCCCTTCCTCTTGGCAGTATCCTTTCACCACCAACCGAGCCTTGTTGCGAATGATGTTTCCTTCTTTGTCTAATTTATTTCTAAACACCCATTTCAAGCCAACTACAGAAGCATCTTTTGGTGTAGGAATCAACCTCCAAACTCGGTTGCGTTCGAACTCATGGAGCTCATCATGCATTGCCTAAACCCAATCAGAATGATCAAGTGCAGCATTTACAGTTTTCGGCTCAATTTTGGAAATAAACGAGGTAAACATACAAAATTCAACTTTAGAGAATAATGCAGTTTGTTTCACTTTCAGTTGAGAACGAGTAAGAACTTTTTCAGAAGATTCACCAATGATATGTGCCTTGGGATGGTCCTTTGTCCATTTTACTAACGGAGGATAGTTTGGATCATCTTCTGGATTCAATTCAGCTTCCACCTCTTCTTCAAATTTTGATTGATCATCTTCGCCTTCGTCAGTTGCATTCTCTTTCTCTTTCTCCCCCTCGACTGTCGAAGTGTAATCTTTGTCAGCATTAGAGTTTGCAGTTCCTGTGGAATTTGGTTTCTCCCCCTCTATTGAACTACTACTTGTTGGTTTTGGATCAGTACTTTCCCCTTCATCTAGACCTTTATGTGTTGGGGAGGGAATAGGATTCTCCCCCTCAACAGAGACTTCGGTTGTCTTTGGTGCTGTGGAGCTTTCCCCCTTGAACCTTAAATCTTTGTTTGGAGAGCCAGTTGATGACGTAGCACCTTTAGATTCACTTTCCATCTCTTTGGTAGCTTTGTCTATGACCTTTTTGAGATTATCGATTTTGTTATCTGTTGCTTTCGCCTATGAATGAATCGCTTTCTTTGGTTCATCAAACAGTCGAATGTATTCCTCGAACAAGTTGGATATTGGAACCGAGATTTGTCAAGATTCTGGGAATATGTCACCAAGGTCACCTTCAGTCCTCCGAACCTTTTTCATATAATTGTCATCAAATGTGACATAATAAGTCTCTTCAATTCTTTTGGAGCATTTATTCAACACTCTGTATGCTTTTGATGACAGAGAATAACCCAGAAATATTCCCTCATCGGCTCTAACATCAAACTTATTTCGGTTCTCTTTAGAGTTGAAAATAAATCACCTTAAACCGAATATGTGGAAAAATTTGACATTAGGCTTCCTAGTATTTAAGATCTCATACGGAGTGATTGAGAATCTTTTGTTGAGCAAGGATCGATTCTGAGTGTAGCAAGCAGTGGTAATTGCATCAGCCCAGAAGTATAATGGTAGTGAGGCGAAACTAAGCATTGTTTTGGTTGCTTCACATAGAGAACGGTTTCGTCTTTCAACAATCCCATTCTGTTGTGGTGTATGAGGGGCCAAAAAGTTGTGAGTTATCCCCTTATCAGTCAGAAAGTCCTCAAAATCCTTGTTTTTGAATTCCAGACCATTGTCACTTCTGATGTTCCTCACCGTCTTCCTCACTTGTACTTCCACTTTTTTGATAAATGTCTTCAACTGAGGGGTTGCATCTGATTTCTGTTTAAGAAAGAAAACCCAGGTGAAGCGTGAAAAATCATCTACAATGACAAGAATGTACTTACTACCACCGATACTCTCGATAGCCGAAGGTCCACACAAGTCAAGGTGCAATAGTTCAAGTGTTTCAACTATCTTCGTATTTATGCGTGTAGGGTGGCTCTTTCTGCTCTATTTGCCCATCTCACATGCAGCACATAGATTCTCCTTATCGAACTTGAGAAGAAGGAGACCTCGAACGTGGTCACCAAGCAACAATTTGTTGATATCTTTGAAGTTCAGATGCGATAGGCGTCGATACCATAACCAGCTTTCATCAGTATTCGCCTTTGACAGCAGACAAATAGATGGTGTACCTCGAATTGGATTTAGATTCAGAAGGTACATTGCTCCCTTACGTTCAGATTTCAGCAGAACCTTCTTGGATTGTTTTTCAATTATCTCAGACCCTTCATCATCAAATGATACCTTCAAACCTGTGCCCACAACTAATTGTGACACGTTGATGAGGTTGTGTTTCAATCCTTCTACATACGCCACTTTCCTAATTAAGAAGTCTCCATTGGTTATCATGTCATATCCCTTGATTGTTCCATAAGAATTGTTTCTATACTTTACATATCCACCATCTTTTAGGGACCAAAACTCCCTCAGCTCTTCCTTCCTTCCTGTCATGTGACGCGAGCAGCCACTATCTATGTACCATTCATCATCGAACTGCTCGTCACTGATTACCTACAAATTTAAGCAGATTTAGGAACCCAAAGTTTCTTGGGTCCTGGTGAGTCTTTCATAGAAAAAGGAATTACAGCAGAAATAACAACCAAATAAGTTTGTTTAATAAGAGTGGTTTGATCTTTTCTTTTAATTGTATATACCTTAATTTTGGTTTTATCTTGTTTAAATTTGAATTCGTTGGTTAGTTTTTTTGATGACATGTGGCACCTAGGATTAGCTGGTGATTACTTATTATGGATCCTAGAATCAAAAGTTAGCTTTCCTTTTCCCTTGATATTTATCTTGAAATTTGCTTTACTTTGAGGTTTGTTGTAACAGAAATTTGACTGAGGACAGAAACTATGTTTAGAACTAGTAGGAGGACCGAAACTTGACTTAGGACCGAAACCAGTCTGCGGACTGAAACATGACTTTCGGTTCTTAGACTTGGAATAGTAAGAACTTGGGCTGAAATTTTCTTTTACTATTTCCTTTCCCTTGTCCTTTGAGATTTTATTGGGAGGAACATAGTTGAAATTTTGCGAATTCCAGTAACTCTTTCGCTCATTTAGATTCTTTGCATATCTTTGATTTCTTAAGCATTTTTGCTCAACCAGTTCCTTCTGTGATTTGTGCATGTTGAAGCTTGCCTTTTGCTTGTCTCTTTGAGTTTCGGTTGTTTTGACTTGAGCTTTCGGTTCTTCTTTTGGTTCTATAGGAATATGTTTGGTTCCACTCATGCTTGGTTTGTCAGAACTTGAGGGTTTATTTAAGGGTTCAGCTGCGTATCTTCCTTTAACTCTCCAAGAGGTCTGCTCAGATAAGCCTACTGTTTCGTCTGCATTATCTATGGGAGCAGACCAGAAGAAATCTTCACACCCTTCTGCATTGTCTTTTTCCACCAAGACTCTTAGTTCTGCTGTTTGTCTAGGTGTAACTCCTTTAGCTGCATATACCTGATTCGGCACAGTTTGAACCTTTTGAAAAACCACAGCTTTTTCTTTGAGTTTCTTCTCCTTATCCTTTGCTAGACGAGCAAATTCCACCGAATTTTCTGAGATTAATGGTTTCTCATTCTCAGTTTCGCTCTTCATAAACTCAGAGCAATCAACTACATCATCGACAGATATCTCACTCATCTCACTTTCTTCATCAAATTCAGACGTATTTTCTAAGTTTATTTTATTTTCAGAAGCTAGTTTGGCATTTGATTGGTCAAATGAGTGAATTGTTTCCGACTTAATTTTCAACTTATCATTTTCATCTAAAATGTCTTTTAACATACATTTGTGTTCCTTTGAATCAATGAAGGTTTCTATTTTGTCCAGACCAATTTTGTATGACATGGACGTCTCTTCGGATGATACTTTTGATTCACATTCTGCTATTACCTCGTCTTCCTTAAATTCAAGAAATGGCAAAATCATCTTATGAATTTTCTTTCCTATCTCACAACTTAAATGCAATTGAGCTATATTAGTATATAAACGCTTAGCAATTAAACAGAAAACATTTCTTTGTTTTAAAAACTTTAAATTGTCTCTTTGCAAATAAATACTTTTGTCCCTAGCTCTAACTAACTCCGCTTCCTTCAGCTCAATCCACATTCTTCATTCTTCACTTTTTGAAGACACCCTACTGAGTTGGTCAGTTAGGTTAGAATTCGCTAAGCGAGTTTGCATGAGGCTACTACTTAGGTTAGAAAATTTAAAGTTTAATTCAGTTAATTCTTCTTCATAATCTGTTTTTGGAATTTTAAGAGATTCAAGAATAGATTGTACCTTTTTGATCAGCCGATCGCAGTTGTTGATCTTCTCACTCACTGGCTTGGCTGCAAAACACTTGTTCTCGGTCAGGTTCGGTTCCTTATCCGCACTTTCGGTTGATGGACCAGCAGTGACAATTAAACACTTTCCAGACGAACCTTCTTCCTTTGCCACATAAGCCTTTCCATGAGTGGGCCTTCTAACCTCTTCATCTTCAGAGTCAGTTGACCACACTTCTATGCCACCGAACTCATCTTCCCCAGTATTCTCCTGTACAATCAAGGCATTCATTGAGCTGTTAGTCGCCTTCTTCTTCTTGATTTCTTCTAACTTGCGCATATAGCACGCCTCATCATCTTCACCTTCTCTCTCTTCTTAGCCATTTTCCTTAACAAGCAATCTTTGGTAAAATGGTTCTTGTCGTGACAGTAATTGCAGTCGTATCCAGAGTCTCCTGCAAGCTTGCTCTCCTTCTTTTCATCATCCTTTTGAGAGGAGTTCTTTGCTTCATCTTTAACCTTCTCATATCTGTAATTTCCCCGCCAGTTTCGGTTCTTGTTGACAGGAAATTTTCTTCTTGCAAACTTCTTCGGATTGGATATCATCAAAGCTTATTCTTCGCTGGTCAGATCACACTCAGACATATCAGTCTCTTCCTCATCTTCTAGGATACTTTTTCCTTTTCAGACAAGAGCCAGATATCCCATACCAGAAACTACTTTCGCTTCTTTGGTTACCACGCTTTCATGGGACTTAAGTATTCCCACCAATTTCGCTAGAGAGTAGGATTTGAACTGTTCATGTGCTTTCACAGTTGATACAACGGCCATCCATTCTGGTCTCAGCCCATTCATAAAAGTTACTTTCTGCTCGATCAATTTCCTCTTTATTCCATGCTTGATCATCTTACTCAGGAGATGATTGAACCAATCGAAAGTCTGTATGAGTTTTTCCT
Source organism: Lactuca sativa (assembly GCF_002870075.4). Lineage (NCBI taxonomy): Eukaryota > Viridiplantae > Streptophyta > Magnoliopsida > Asterales > Asteraceae > Lactuca > Lactuca sativa. The sequence continues at coordinate 224,660,040 of NC_056631.2, read as the reverse complement.
CTGGTTTCTGTTCGAAACCTCCAAATTAAGACAGCAGCAAGGTTTGTATGGAGTGTTCCAAATCTTCATCGGTCGAATAGAGCTCTTTCAATCTATCCCAGATTTCCTTGGCTGTTGTGCATGAACCAACCAACCGAAAGGTGTCAGATTGCAAGGCGAATCTGATCATCCTCGTAGCCTTTACATTACAAAGCAATTTGTCTTTCTCGTCCTGCGGCATCTTGTCTATGTCCGCCACCAGCTTGTTGTACTCCTTTTGGGACTTGACAGTAGTGTTCGTTCCTGAGTGAACAAATGGCCCAAGCGTGATAGCTTCTGTTAGACCGTGAATTTCAAAATAATTTTTCGCATAATATAAAAACATATTCATTTAATTTTCATAAAAACATCAATGTTTGAAACTCCAATCCATGTCATACAAGAATCCCAAGATCACATAACATAAAAATCCCATGTGTGTGTACTGATCAAGCCGGCGCCTTCCCACGGTCATCACTAGTACCTGAAACAAATAACACCAACACTGTAAGCACAAAGCTTAGTGAGTTCTCCAAAATACCACGCATAACACATATTAGCCACTCGAGGCTATAACTTTGTGGGTCCGTAGACCCTACTCTGTGAACCCTCCGGTTCTAACTCTGGGAACCTTCCGGTTCCAACTCTATAAACATGCACAGCATAAATCACATAGAAAATAATGTAGTACAACACATAACATACATATAACATACAAATACTCTGTCACATAACTCTGATTACCTACTCAAGGTAAAGTATAGTGAGAAGACTCACCTCGCGTATCTCGATAACTTGCAAATCCCGGAAATCACTCGCGCTCGATTCCCCGAGCTATAATCCTCCTATAACACAATATATCTCTAATTAACACTTTCACAACTAAGGTTGACTCCCTATCAAGTCAACATTGGTCAACTCTGGTCAACGGTCAACGGTCAACTTTGACCGGACTCGGCGAGTGCACTAGAGCGACTCGGCGAGTCTATACGTGTTCACTGACTCCCTAGAATCCTCCCTTGACACGTCGAGTACTTCCCTGACTCGACGAGTTCCACCTGGCATGAATCGTGGGGCCACCACGACTCAACTCGCCGAGTCTCAAGAACAACTCGGCGAGTTCTAGCTTGACTCAGTCCACCTGTCAATCCTCTCTGACTCTCCCTGACTCACTGACTCAACCCCTTAACTCGGCAAGACCACTCGTTGAGTGGTTATGGACAATCTTCATGCTACTCGCCGAGTCTGTTCTTCGGACTCGGCGAGTCTAAGCCATGCATGAACTCAAACTCACTCCTGAGGTCAGATCCGTTCCAGTAACTCATAGATCCAGTCCTTCCAAGCACATTCATCACGTAAAGTTACAATCTTGGTGCTCATGAAAAGGTCCAAAGGCCTTATTTGATGATATGGTCTCTACGATGCTATTCTAAGCTCATGGCCTCCATTAACACTCATAAAGCTTGGGGGAAAAGAGTCTCTAGACCTCTTTGGGTCCAGATCCAAAGCATCAACACAAGAAGAGGCCAATTACTCCATGAATCATTCCACAAAGAAGCCATAACTCTAAGATTTACACCAAGGGCTGAGAAAGGAACGAATGGTTACCTCAAATGAAGTCTCTGGACTCAGGAATCACTGGATTAGCACCTCCTTTGGTCTCCTCTTTCCTTGATCCTCTTCTATATGCAAAATCACCCACAAATAATCAAGGATCTTCCTCTTCTCTCTCACAAAACGCTCAAGGACTCTTTTAGGGTTCTCTCTGGGGTTGGTGGCCGCAAATGACGGCCATAAGCCCCTTTAAATAGGTCTCATACCCTGAAATTTAGGGTTTCATTAAACAGCGTGGACTCGCCGAGTCCACCTTTTGGACTCGCCGAGTCCGGACGCGAACCCTTTCCCAAACCGCGATCATACTCGGCGAGTTTGAGCTCCAATTCGCCGAGTCTCCTCACAAAACACCAAAATTTAGAAGAATAAAATAATACCTGGGAATCCGAGCTGTTACAGCTTCCCAGATGAGATAGCCATTGTCTTCAGAACCAACTACGCAGTCTTCGAAGTGATGTGCCCATACTTTATAGTCATGAGTGTAGAGTATGGGTATTCTGGTTGTTGATCCAATGCTATTTGAGATGTTGATGGGGTTTGTTTGCGAATCTTCGTGAGACATGGTGAGCTACTAGAATCAAACCTGTAAACTTGAGATTACGGTTTTATCAGAAACAGAGTTACCATCGATATAAAGAAGACAGCTTCTATTTATACGATAGAAGCGGAAACCCTAAAGTATTCTGAATACAAAATGAATGTGTATTGATCACACAATCTCCTGCTCTGATACCAATTGTTAGAACAAAGTTCTATTAGGATCGTATGATTCTATGCAAGTTAATAAACAAGAACGTAATAAAGAGCACGAGAATGGTGTTGAATATGTCGAATGATTAATGCTTTAACACCTCAGAAGAGCTCGATAAAGAACTTCGACTGTAGAGGTGTTTAGGGTTACAATATTAAATGTAAAAAATCAACTACATATCATGCATACATGCATGCATATTTATAGTAAAACCCTATTAGCTAATCTAGATAAACACGAATGGACAGGCCCAATCCGGATACAAAACTTAAGGCCCAAGACGCAACACAAACGGACTCAACAGTTTTCATGCGTGGAGAGGGGATAAGTTAATAAAAGATGCAACTTTATGCTATTTGGGACCTAAGAAGGTACAGATATGGAACCATATCACTGTGATAGGTCCAGATCCAAGCTTGATTCCATTTTCCCCCAATAATGACCATAATCATCCAAATGGAGATCTAAGACTTCAAGGCTTAATATGACAAATTAATACCTCAGTAAAGTGCCGAAAACGAAGTAGATGTTGGATCTGATGTTTCTCCCTTGATCCTTCTTCCTTCAACTTGAAATCCTTCCCAAGATTCACCAATTTATCTCATCAAGGCTCTCACTTCTCTTACAAGAGGGTTTGCGGCTGTGAACAGTTTCTAGGGTGCAAATGGGAGGCTATGGAGGCTGTTAATGATGTTTATATAGGGGGGAAACCCTAAAATTAGGATTTTCCTTAAACAGCCCTGACTCGCCGAGTTGGGCTTTCCAACTCGCCGAGTCTCTTCCAACCCGCGTCCATGATACACGACCCTACTCGACGAGTTGGACTCCCAACTCGCCGAGTCCATGCATATAACCTCCCCAGTTGGCAAATTTCCAACCAATACCCGAAAAAGGCGTTACAAAACACAAAATGCTGTAACAGCCCGAATCTCAGGTATTATTAAAATTATGTTTTTGGGGTGATTTAAGGGGGGGACTCGGCGAGTTGGAGCCTAGACTCGCCGAGTAGGATCGCAGACTTGGTCGCGGGATCGCGACTGGACTCGACGAGTCCAGGTATGGACTCGGCGAGTCGACGCTGTTTAGCGGAAACCCTAACCGTTCAGGTTTGGGACGTATAAAAGGGACCCATTGGCCGTCATTGTTCGTTTTAACCTTCTGAGAAGAACCCTAAATCGATTTAGTGCAGCTGGAGCAAGGATCTTAGGCCATTGTTGGTTATAGAAGAGTAGTGGTGCAAGGAAGAGGAAGGATTGGCTAAAAGAGCAGCAAGGGGTCACATTCTGAGGATTGGGAATACAGGGAATACATCATCCAGGTAAGAATTCGTATATGCTCTGCTATATTGATGTATTTATGAAATTAGGGTTTATAGAACCCATTTAGTGATTTGATGAAGTAGTGCCTTGTTACCCCACGATTATAATCTTGTAGTAGGACCCTTAGAGGTCCAGAAGGTCCCATGCATGTGTATTTCGGGACGAGACCTATCTCAGGGAGCAGTTACTCGTCTGCATGGCATGGACTCGCCGAGTTGTTCTTCAGACTCGGCGAGTAGCTTGAAGGTTTACTGGGACTCGCCGAGTTGTTCATCAGACTCGGCGAGTGGAGTCGGGGTGGCCCCGCGATTTTCCCAGGAGTAACTCGTCGGGTCGAGGAGGATACTCGACGAGTAGATGAGGAATCCCAGAAGGATGGAGGACGTCTAGACTCGCCGAGTCGCCATGGTACTCGCCGAGTCCGGTCGAGTTGACCGTTGACCGTTGACCAGAGTTGACCTAAGTCTGACTTCTTAGGGATAGTCACACTTAGAAGAGATAAGTATTAATGAGTTATGTAATGTTATAGGGAGGTTGTAGCTCGTCGGTTGTGCACGAGTCATTTCAGGAGTTGCTAGCTTTCAGCTTATACGAGGTGAGTCTTCTCACTATACTGTACCCGGAAGGGTTTGACTGTGTGACCGGAAGGTCGGATATGTTATGTGATATGTATGCTATAGGTGGTAAGTTAATTGTTATATGTGCTATGTATGATATGTGGGCCGGAAGGCAATATGTTATGGGCCGGAAGGCGATTATGTTATGGGCCGGAAGGCGTTGTAATGAGGACCGGAAGGTCAGGGCCTGGAAAGGCGTATGTGCGTAAGTGTATATTGGGGGAACTCACTAAGCATTTATGCTTACAGTTGTTGTGTATGTATTTCAGGTACTAGCGAGGACCGTGGGAAGGCGCCGGCATGATCGATACACACTGGGGATTGTTTTTATGATCTTGGGATATTGAATAATTGTATTGACTGAATAATTAAACTATTTATGCCTTGATTTTAATGGAAACAATTATGTTTTAAAAATGAAAAATTTGCTTGAAAAATTTGAGTTGTTACAAATGCATACCTTGCTTATTATAGATTATTGAACTTCAATATTCTATTGACAACATAAGACTTTCATTTACACTAAAATAGAGAACAAAGGATCACTAATTAGACAAAAGAAGTATTTTGTTTTGGATTAGGATATTTGTTTCTATAGAAGTAAGTATTTATAGGCTAACTACACTTGTGTGAAGGGAATTTCAAAAGTCAAATTAAATCCTATAAGTTGAATAGTCTTGGAAGTTTCAAATGAATGAGATTCATTACATTGAAGGTGAAAGAGTGTGGGGGTTTCAAATGCATGAGGTGTTGGCAAATTTTTATGAGGGTTTCAAATGCATGAGATTCAAAGAAAAATACTAGTTTTATAAGTATGTATGATGTATGATATGATGATAATGATGATATGATATGATAAATATATTATACAGAAATATATAGAGTTAAGAGTTTCAAAATGATTTGATAAAAGAAAAAATGATTCCTAAATTATTTAAATTATCAACCACTGTTTGTAATGTAACATAATTTAATTTACAACTTTATGTTATTTTTAATTATTATTAAAAATTAATTTAAAAATAATTTAATTGAGTTGTAGTTATTATAAAAAATAGTTTTTGGACATCTTTTATTAATTCAACTTTTAGATTTAAGATTTTTATATTTATCGTATTTAATATTTTCCCTTTAACTATTTTAAAAAAATATACGTTGAATTTTTACAACTTTATTTGATATTTTAGTTTAGGTTTTAATTTTTACACTGTATTTTTAAATTTATTTAATAAATTAATTTAAGTTATGTATTTAACATTATATTGAAATCAACAAATTTAGTATATCATATTTGATAATTCAAAAAGTATTTTATTTATGATAATGTTTCTAACTAAAAACATATTTAAGTTAATATATTAAGTAAATTATATAGAAATATAAAGAACTGAGAGTTTCAAATTGACATGGTGAAAGGAAAAAATGTTTCATTTATAGTATAGTATGATATAGATAGACGAGGGTGTCACATGCATGTGTATTAGCACCACACCACATAGTCTAATTATAAACCCGACACAATCCACTAGGGTGAGTAAAATCATATACCAGGAGTAATTCATAAGAACGGGATTAGAATTACAAACAAATGTGAAGAACTAAGTTTAACATATGGGGATGGGTATGTTATTATATGTTATGAAGGTGTCACATCAATGTAAGGCATGGTACCTTAGCAGCACACCACATATAGCCTGATTATAAACCTGATTTAATCCACTTGTGTGAATAAAATAATATACCAAGAGTGATTCGTAATAACAGGATTAGAATTACAAACAAATGTGAAGATCTAAGTTCACAAATGCATAAAATAAAAGCTTACAAAAACTCTGGTACAACTAATCTAAATATTATGTGTACTACTGATATAAGGAAGTCATCATCAAATCTTTACAAAACTAATATGGGGCTATCATTTACACTTGATCGTCTAAATTAATCTTTTGAGATGTTTTCTTGATAAATGATAAATATACATCCATCAAAAAGTTGGTAAACTCATCCCACCGTTTTGACTCCAATATATAGGGTATAGCTTCCAGTTGAAAATCGATATCCTTCCGTTTTATTCGCTACCGATCATGACAAATATCAAAATTAGGAGAAGATTAAAAAGTATGTTTAATAGATTCCATATGCATTTTTTATGAGTAGGGAGAATTCAATTTTTCTTATAAAATAATAAAACGGATATTCTTTCACCTTCTGCGGTCTGACGTCATTTTAATTTAGTTGAGAAATGTTATGTAGTTTCAATTTTGGAAGCTATACCCGACACAATCCACACCACATGGTCTGATGTCATTTTAATTTGGTTGAGAAATGTTTTTCTACATAATACATTTTGTATTTGTATTTAATAAGATAGATTAATTAGTGAAATATCTTATACAGTTATATACCCGACAAAGACAAGTGATTGAATCAACATGGTTTATGTAAGCTATTGTAATAGTAAAATAAAAAATAATAATAATAAGTTATATGTATAAATGAGGATATTAAAGAGAGATGCTCCAACAAGAAAAAGTTGGAAAGAAAGACAGAGTATGGCCAAAATAAAGAAGGAAACTTTTCAGGGATTAATTGACATGAAAACCTGATGCCATGACAAGACAAGACGTATAATATCTTCGGAAGGAATCAACAACTCGTTACTAAATTCCAAATCTCAAAACAATTCCTATTCCTTTTTTTATAACCACCTTTGATTAAACGACAACGCTTCTTCATGTCAAATCATAATCATTTCATTCCTGATTCCCCTTCTTTTTAAACAAATTCTAATAAACTAGGGAACAAAAACGTAAATTCACCATTCATTTTTTGTTTAAGAGCATGTCTCGCAACTCTTGGTTTGATTTCGGCTTCTCGTCTCCACCTTCTGTGGTGGAGGTGGCAGCTGATGGTGGTTCGTTGCCGAAAGACCACCCTAGCGGTCTCACGTTTCTAGGAACAGCAAAAGTGTTTTTTCCCTTGAGCTCAACTTTCTTGTGCCCATGCTCACCGGAATTTGTATCATCACCGCCACGCCCTGCCATTAAAAATAATTATTTTAAATAAAAATGAGGAGGGCATTTAGGTATTTTTGTTTGTAAAAGAGAGTGACCTTGTTTTGTTGAATTCCTATCATCCCCAAAAGACACTTTTCTTTTGCCTTTAGGATCCGAACGCACAATGGTCAACTTCTTCCCAAGAAACGTCTGTTTATTCTTAGCCACAGCTGCCTCAAGGTGTGCATCATCACAGAAGTCCACATATGCTAATCCCTTTATTTTATTTATACAACAAAAAAATATATTCAAAAAATAAATACAACATAAATTTTAAAAAAAAAAAATCCAAACCCTTGATTTTTTAGTGAGCTTGTCCTTCAATATTCGAATCTCTCCAGCACCACCAACATCACTGAAGAAACCACGAAGCTCCTCTTCATTTGCCTGCAAAATGTCACAATTAGCCCTTTATAACAAACAACATTTCATTCATAGAGATTTTGTAAGCAGAAATTTTAAATTTGCCTTGGGGTTGAGATTTGAAACAAAGGCAGTGCATTTGTCAGTGTATAGCTTGGGTTTCTCAGGTGTTGGGTTTTTGATTTTAGGTTCATTTTCACCATGAGCCATGTCTTTGTCTTTTTGGGTAACAGATTTTTCCACTTTATTTGCTTTATCCTTTTGACGCTTAGCTGGCGGATGTTCATTGGATGCAGCAGCTGAAGCAGCCGCCTTTCTTTTTTCACGTCTATTTCTCGTAGGAGGATCCTCTACCTCATCTGTTTCTTGCTGTAACTTATACAGCTGTAGCTCCTGTAGTCTAGGAGTCACCTGATATAATTAATACCAAGGTCATATGTAGAATAATACAAGTACAAGTAAAGAAGAATATTGAAATTAGAATAAAAACAAAGTGTACCTTTTGTGAAGCATGATCAAAATCTTCCAAACTACCAAATTCCCTCTCAAACAGAATCCATGACTTGCATATGTCCTGAAAGGAATATCAATAAATAAAAAAACAAAAATGGAAGTAGGTTGCTATTTTTGGTAATTAATAAAAGTATGGTGATGATATTATGTGTAAAAGAGATTGTTATTGATATTATATGTTGGATTGGAGAAGTGTACCTCAGAGCCTGTCCCAGGAAATCTCATAGTATAGCATCGCTTATACAGAGATCTAGCTTCCTTTATGTGGGCCATCTCAGTTTCCATTGATATATACCCTTTCCATGCTTCTATCATAGATCCACTGTAGAATACAAGTTCCCAGAAACACCATTAACAACACAAAAACTTTCTACTTGGAAAATACAGAATAGCACAATGTACTTCTAAGCCCTAAATGTTCTTGTTCTGATTGAACTCTTTTACAAACAAAAGTTGATAACAGTATATATATATATATATATATATATATATATATATATATATATATATATATATATATATATATATATATATATCTTTGAACCTGTTTTTAAGCAAACTCTCCCATACTCCACGGGCTGCAGTTATATCTTTCCCAATACTAGACTCCAAACGGGCCCAGTAGCTATGTATTTGCAACAAACTGTATGTGTTGCTGTTCTTTAACTGTGGTGACAAATAATCAGATGCCCTCTGAAATAGAAATACAACATAAAACTATCATAAGCTTACAACCAATAACATAATTCATGTAAACAGTAAAACAAATAGTCGTATATGCAACTTGCTGAAGTAAAAAGAGTAAATAAAAAGGCAAAAGTCAGGTAGCTAAGTCATTTTGTATGTTTTTGGATCTCTTAAAAGCATCTCATCTTCTATTTGTTTGCAACAAAGTAATCAAAAATAAAGGTGATGTTTGTTTGTTTGTTTGGCTCTTAAGTCTTAAACCACTGACTAAATCAATAAGCCACCAAGGCATACTCGTCCCTATTCAGCCCAAATTGTTTTCCCAAAATGCCCTTTAAGGTGTTATTGTCTTTTTTTCTAATGCTTTTCGGGTGAATAAACCAAATTTAATCATTGCTTTTGTTGAAAACTTTTAATCAAATACTATTATCTTGTTGATTTATTATCAGTTGTTTCTTTTTCATCAGTTTTTGGATGATAAGACCCTTAACTAGTATACTTTTGAACTTGAGGTTTTTAATATAAGACAGATTAAATATTATATTATTTAATTATATGAATTATGTAATACTATTAAACGAGTTGTAAGTAGTTAAAAATCACATATTTTTCTGTTTAGTTGTTTACAAAATAATAACTCAATAGTTGCATACGAAAAATAATTTTCCAGTATTTGCTAAATACTTCAGTTGAATGTAATACAAACCACAAAAATCAGTCTTCAACTTTCATGCATCCCTAGTACTATTGCAGCATACACATATAGCAGCACCTCAACATAATATTTTTCTGTTCTACTAACAGTCAATCTGCTTCTATAATGACACCTGGCCTCTTAAAGTACATTTTATTCTAACATTCCCTTACCTCTCAAGTAGTGGTGTTCACATCAGATTTCTCCTACATAACAGCAAAACTATGTTCCTGAGTCATGTATTATGTATATATATACATCCTAAAGAAAGGCAATAAGATACATTTTCTTGATACAAAGATGATAGAGTAACTAACTATGAATCTGTAGACCTGAGTCATGTAAATGAAGCTGATTTTCACAGTATATAGCGACAAACCTGAAAAGTATCCCTTATCAAGACAAAATCCAAGCCATTATCCAGTTCCTTGGCAAACGTGATTCTCCTCCTCAATCCATCAACTCTTGTGAGAAATATGTCTACATACTGAAAATAAAATCCACTTGTTAATTGTAATTCACCACCATTCATGATCACATCTCAACTCTATTTTGACAAATACAATAAACACACAAACACGATCTACATAGCCATGTTTATGATAGTATACCCTTCATATTAAATGATTATACAAGGATTAAAAAAGCTGACAAGTATGTTGATACCTCATCTATGGTAGAAAACGTGCATTGCAAAGATCTTTCAAAAACCTGGATTGGGTGAAAAATCAAATTTAGTGATAATTCCACTGATTCGATTGAAGAAAAATCATAAACATCTTTCCAGTTAGCACTTCACTAAGAGAAAAGAACAAACAGAAACATACATCAGAAAGCTCTTTCTCAGAACCATGACATCTTTCAAGGTATAGCATGTATCGAACCCATAGCTCTCCAACCCATGGACAATTCCTTGTAGCCCTATCATAAATATCCCTCAAAGTTTTATCTGCCTGGTAATTAAAAAAATATATAGTATCATTATAGTTTAGAGTGTAAAAATTTTAAACCACAAAAACAAGAATATATTAACTAAAACCTTTAGGGTCTTATTAAGGTAGTTAGTGTAATCAATCCAGAGATCACTGGATATAGGAAATTCGGTTATTGCACGTTCATATAAGCTTTTAACTCGAGGTTCATATATGCTTTTAAATCGAATAGGATCTCCAGATGACTGTTCAAATTTCAGATAAGCCTGCAGTAACAAAAAAAATATCATTAGGGTTTAGGGTAACAATATCAGTGATAACTAAGTCAAAACTGTGCACCATAAAGCTTTGAAGGCGCTCAGTATCAGTCTCATCACTTTTTACTATCTTTTCTTCAAAGTCAGCACGTAAAGTCAACATCTCTAAAGCCTTCTGATATGTGGAAGCAACTTGAGGGGACAATCCATCTGTATTGCTGCTACTGACATCAAGATTATTCCCATGTTTAGACTCCCATGTCTTGTAGGTCAAAAGAGTTGACTTTAAGTCCGAATGAGTAATTGACAACTGGCGATGATATATACTTCGAATCCTTTGAACCTGCTTTTCCCTCAACTGTGAAACAAACAAAAGATCAAAAACTGTAAAGCATTCAATGTGCTAAAGAAGAGCAAGAACAGTTGAATGATGTTCATACCTCAGAGTCTGTCTTATCCATGCCATCTAGGATCATTTCCTCATAACTTCTGTATGCTTCCCATATTTTACAGCCTTCAGTAACATGCAATCCACATGCAGTAAGAGCTCGTTCAAATAGATCCCTTGCCTTTGAGATTCCACTGGGTGAACATTCACGGACAGAAGAATCATATTTTTGAATGAAACTCAGGTAGTCATACCACAGAGAAACGGACTGCAGAAAGCAATCAATCGTTTCAGTTTTGATGAATGACAATTCACCACTGAAGATGAAAATCAGCATAGTCAAAACTCAAAAGACAAATTTCATAGCCATGAATGTAACATTAAGAAGGGCACTGAAACAAAAATTTAAAAATGTGTGGAGCTTACCAAGTAATCAGATACTCCACGCTCATATAGCTTCTCAACAGTTGGAATTGCCCCCTCATTCCTGCATTATGTACAACAAATTATAACCAGTCACAAGTTCTATTTTCTGATGGTGTTCATAAGGTTTTGAATGTGCCTATGGTTCCTGCACACGACAACGAATCCTCATTCTAATCATCCGACATCCTCTTCTTCTTGAATGAAAATAAAAGTTGGTACAAAGAAGAGGAAACAATAGCCTACCCAGAAGTCAAGGTGAGTGAAATTTCGTCATTTGCCCATTGCTGCCACATTGCAGGAGTTAGCGGGAACAACTCACTCATGGCCTCCCTTGCTAGCCGCAGCTTATCAATATCGCCTTGTTTCCTCAAAGCCTTTATATACTACATATACACACCATACATTAGAACAATACGTAATAACTACACTCAGTTTCAACACATAACTCCAAACAAGTAAAAATAATCAGACATACTTGAACATGAGCATCGTAGTTGGCTGGGTTTGTCGAGAGCTCCGTTTCTAGGGTTTGTAATTCGAGAGCAGCTTGAGCTTCGTCGTCCGACTCCGAGTCGGAATCGGAACTTGAGGCAGACTGGTTATCATTAGGGTTATGAGGTTCGGTTACAACATCCATTGGATCCCCGTCAGATGGTGGTGGTTCGGATGATGTAACTAGGGTTTCGTCCATTTGGTGATGTTGTTGGTGTAGCGATACTGGGAGCGGCCGTATGTTGTAACGTCGATGCGTTTGATTTGCTAGCGACCGCCGTTCCACCGTTTTAATGCCGTTCCAATACGACCTCTAAATGCAATTACTAAAATTATATTAGTTTTACTCCGATCGATCTTCAAAAATTATATTAGTTTTGATTGGTTTTTTAACACCAAAAAACATCAGGTTGGTTGAAAATTGAAATGCAATTACTAAAATAGTATTAAATAATCACCATATGTTTTAACTAAAAGGGAAAAACTCAAAAAAACCTATGTATTATACCCTAATACTTAAAATAACCCCTATATAATGTTTTTTTTTTGTACAAAATAACCATTATTATTTCCAAAGCCGTTTAAAATACCTTCTTTATCCGGAAACCCTTCGTTACATGTTCTCAGCAATCAACATGGATTTCCCTTTAGTAAATCGGCCCCCTTTTTAACCTACAACAAAATTCATTGATGTAAATAAGACCCTCTTTAGCCCAACACTTCTTTAATTTTGATTTTGATTTATATTTCAATTATGTTTTTGATTTGGTTCTCGGGTTTCACATGTGATGTTTCAAGTAGGTGACGGTGGTTAACCGATTGTTGGTTTCGTGGTGATGGTTGAAGGTGATTATTGGAGATGTTTCTTGTAGTTGTGGTGTCGATGGTTCTGGAAATATAGTTGGGTTCTTGGTTTTTCGGATTTAAGCAGAAGCAAAAACAAGTAATGGTGTTTCTCGAGTTTAATAAAAAAAACGAGAACTTTTTGTCTTGTTGCACGTTCTCGATGGGGACAATGAACAGTGTTGATTCTTCTTCTTTCAATCTTGATGGTGGATGCTGGAAATTGAAAACGAAGCAGCAAGTGGCTTAAGGTCTTGATAGTGATGATGTTTTGAACAAAAAAAATGAAGAGCAGCAACAAGTCTCAATGGTTGTGATGTTTGGAACAAAAACGAAGAGCAGCAACAAGTCTTGATGGTGGTGGTGTTTGGAACAAAAAGGACGAAAACAACAAGTAAATGTTTCTTTCCTTTTTATGTTGTTGCAGGTTAAACAGGTAAACAGAAGGTGTAAGTTGTTGGTTCCTGGTTTGGTTTTTCTTTACTGTTCAGATTTATTTTCCTCTTCTTTTTTCTTTTTAATTCACAATGGCAGCAGAGAGGTGATGTGGTGGTTCAGAGAGGTAGCAACAAAAAAACTTATAACCTTTTTCTTTTCCTCTTGATTTGATTTAACAGAGGGATCTTCTTAGGTTCTTGAAAGGAGATGCAACCAATTTTGTTTTCGGAGGTGGTTGAGGTGGTCTTGGCTTGAAGTGAAACAGGGGTATTTGGGGTGGTCACGGTGTAGAGGAGGTGGTGTAAACGGAGAAAGGAGGGTGTTCGGTTATCTTTCTTTTGTTTTTCTTGTTGCAGCTACGGACGAAGAGGATGATGAATAAATAATGAAGAACACATATAACACCCAGTACTATTCATTATCTTCTTCATAAAACCTCATCACCACCACCTTACGGGAGAAGGTTTACAGGAATATAATCACAATTACACTTACACCTTATATTACTTCAAACCCACATAGACTTCACCTATTATCACCGTGAACATGTAAACCACTTCCATCAAACCATATTAAAACCTCCTGCATGAAGAACACGTAACACCCAGTGCTATTCATAATCTTCCTCATAAACCTCATCACCTTATACCTCTATTTTACCCACTATAAACACTTACTGTTATTGCCAAGAACAAGAACAAGAACAAAAAACCACATTGATCACTACCTCATTCACCACCGTACCTTCAAACCACCACAAACGTTGTGTCACCAGGATAACCGGTCACAAAGCATAAAAACAATCAAAGTTAGAAAGCATAATGGTTAACTCGCACCAAATAATTATATAAGGGTTTTTTTAAGCATTGGAATATAATACATAGGGTTTTTGTAGGTTTTTCCCTAACAAAAATAATGATAAAATTTGCCATTAATGTTTTAGCTCTGTCTTCGTATGTTCAATAAGACCATATTGTATATACCCTATAATTTGTCAGTAATGTTTTTATTTTTGTCACCTGTAACGACGTGAAAGTTTAAAGCAAATTTTTCATTTTTAAAATGAATACTTTTCATAACACTTGTAAAACAATCTCATTTGTTAAATTTTCAAAACATAACTCCATATTTGAATAATTAATAATCCAGGATCCTTAAAACATAACTCTTCCTCTGGTGTGTACAATCAAGCCAATGTCGTCCCGCTAATATGAAAACCTTAAACACATAACACATAACACTATAAGCACGAAGCTTAGTGAGTTCCCCAAAATACCACATAAAACACATATTAACCACTCGAGGCTCTAACTCTATGGAACCTCTGGTCCTAACTCTGTGGACCCTCTGGTCCTAACTATGTGGACCCTCTGGTCCTAACTTTGTGGACTTTTCGGTCATAACTTTGTATACTCTGAAACACACACACAGCATAAATCACATAGAAATAATGCAGTGCATCACATCACATAAAATAGCATACAAATACTCTGTCACATAACTCTAATTACCATTCTAGGTAAAGTATAGTGAGAAGACTCACCTGACAAGCAGCAAGTAAATACCCTCGCACTCGAAACTCGAACTTGCCTCCGCCTAGCACAAAAGATCAATATCTCAATCAATACTCTTAACACGACCCTAATAAATGAGGGCTATTCCTCTCTCTCTAACTCTTGAGTTGGGTAAAAGACCATTTTACCCCCCCATGGTCTCCCTTACTTATGTTGACCAACCCCCATAGTCAACAGAAATCAATCTCATGTCAACAATCCATGTTTGACCCGACTCGTCGAGTCCACTCACATCCTTAGAAGTCTCGTGAAGGTCCAGCTTAGCTCGTCGAGTTGACCCTCAACTCGTCGAGCTATCGCATGCTCAAGCTTATCGGGACAAACCCTGACTGACTCGTCGAGTCAACTCATGGACTCGACGAGTCCCCTCGGTCTGATTCCTCATTCAGACGTCCAAAGTCAGATCTCTCATCCCAAACCCTAGATCTAGCCTTTTAAGACAACAGAGACACATAAAGTCTCGACCTTTGCGTTCATGCATGGCATAAATGCCTCAAAATGCCAAAACAAGCCCTTCTTAAGGTGTTAAGCACAACAACCCTCATATGGATGAATAAAGTTGGGACCTTTGGACTCTTGGGACCTCATAAGGTCCAGATCTGAGAACTAGGCTTCTAGCTAATCCGTTTTACTCAAAGCCCCAAACCAAAGGTGGTAAAAGCCCTAAAACTCCAAACACATGAGATCTAACCAACAATAATGAGAAAGGTGCAGACTTTTACCTTCCTCAGAATCTCTGGACGATCTATCACTGGATCCAACTTTCCCCCTCTTGATCCTTGCTTGATCTCCTTCTCTTATTCTCAAATGATGCACTAAAAATCCCAAGATAGCTTCTTTCTCACTTTCTAGCTCAAATGACCTTTAGGGTTTGCTTCCAGGGAAAGGGTGGCCGCAAATGAGGCCATAAGTGCCTTTAAATAGGTCACAAACCCCGGAAATTAGGGTTTCTCTTATCAGCGCTTACTCGGCGAGTCCCTCCTCTGACTCATCGAGTCCACCCATTAAGTCCACGGGAAAAACCCGGCTCGACTCGGCGAGTTGGACCCTCAACTCGTCGAGTCTCTTCTTTAATCACAAGATCAAACTACACGATAATACCCCTAAAAATCTGGATGTTACATGACCTTTTGTTCACTAAGACCATCCCCATGCCAAAATGGTGAAGAGCTTCTTGGCCAACAACACCGCCGCCATAAAACTATATATGGTGCTAGTATATTATTATGGTGAAGAGGAAAGACGATAAGAGGGTTGCAATAGAGAAGAAAAAAAGTGATTGGTTGTGGTGAAATATGGTATGGAAGACGAAGGTGGCACTACAAGGCACACGAGGTGTATGCACGCTTGTGATGCATGTCCACATGGCTACCACGAAGCCTTCGTGATATGTATACAGCAAGGAATAAACATCAAGAATGTTAAATTAAGGGTTAATGTTATTGTTACTATTACCTATGGAACTATAAGTTTTTATCTTATTTAATCATTAATGTTTTTTTCTTGTATACTAGTGCACTCCTTATTCCCCGGTTTCACTAGTGTTATAAACGTGAGTATGTCCACATAGATATGTTGATTGGATATAACTTTTTGACAATTGAAAAAAATGAGCTCTAGATCAGTCACAGTTGCACATCTTATTCTCTAGGCTGCCACCTTTTCTTCTTCTTCATGTATCCCTCCTATTTTCCCATTTGTTGGTTTCATGATTGCACCAAAAGCCATAGTATCTGATAACGATTAATGCAAGTCAAACATCAGTGGTTGAATATGCAATTTAATACATCAATGAGCTCAACTGGACTATAGAGGGTCTGCGACCAGAGGTTTTATCTTGTTCAAAATCGCGATGATTCTGTTATTCTACTTATGTCATCGGAGTTTCCAATTGGGAAGTTGGACTCAATCTTGGAAATAAATCAAAGGGGTCAATCATTTGTCTCAAGGGTTTATCTCTTGCTTCTAGGTAAATCAAGGTTGGTACATAACATAGTGTGCCTCTGTCTAGAAGCATCACTTTCCCACATGTATAAATCATTTAATTATTAGGAATATGATGGAGACAATGGTATAAATAAATAGATGCAACTTTTTTCAGTGTAAAACAACATAATATGTTGTTTCCATAGTATGATGCCTCTGTGAAGTACTAAAACTAATAGTTTTTTAGCTCCTTGAACTCTTTTGAAAAAAAAATCCTAGATGATGTTTATTGGTTTATCATAAAGGATTTATGTTCTTGTATCTAATGGCGACAGATTATAATGTTCTTACTCATCATTTATCACGTTATTCGTCTTCTGCTCTTAGAGTATGGTTGTTTATTTCAATTAAATATGGATTTATTGGTTATTCACAATTGATGCTTAGATTAAATGAAGATGATGATGTTTTTGCTGAATGGATTGTTATTTTTTTAATCTGAAATGATTCGGTGGTGGTGATGAGAGTTCTATTTTGATTCGATGTAAGCATGGTAGTAACGAGAATTCTATTTATTCATCTCGTCTGCCGAGTGGTGGCGGGGCCCACCAGGTCCTTCGATTGGAGCCGAAGATAAAGAAGGATTCACGGATGTTATGTGTATGGGAACATGTGTTGCGATTTTTTTGTTTTGGTTTTGGAGATTTTTCTTCCATTGAATATAAACTCATGTATTTGGTTTGTTCTCCTTTTGTTTCTAGCATCTCCTTGGATTTTTCATCGGTGGTAACATAAACACTCTAAGCAACTTCATATGAATCCACTGGAACTTTTTTTTTCGTGTGTAATTATTATTGAACTTTTGATTTATGGGGTATCATATAGTTTAGATGTCGACAAAGGGAAGGATCTTAAAATTTGGAGTCTGGACGAGATGGGGATGAGCGTTAAGAGCTAGTTTTCGCCAGTAATAAGGGTTGGGTAGGATTGGGTGGTCTGAATGACAACGACCTTTAAGACGGAGTTAACGAACTTTTGATTGCAATGGTTGGTGTTGTTAGGGTGGTGGTTTGAGTTTCTTTTGTAGATCGATTTTCAACATGATCAATAATTTTAGCAATAAGATAATTGGGTACTGGTAACTTATCTTGAACATGTTGCGATGGTGATGTTGATAATGGGGACGGTAACGGTGACGATTGTAGGCTACAGAGCTATTGCAGGTTATAGTAAACAAGGTAGTCCGAAACAGAAGCCTGAAAGCTTATCTTGAGTCATGTTTTTTCGAGTTATGGAAGATTTTAATAAAAGATAGTATTTTCAAGTAAACTATAACAGAATTGGTTGAAAGTGGAAATTGTTTATGTAATTTCATTTTTCCTTTGTCGGTTTTTGTATTCATGTGTGTGTTTGTTTTTGTTTATGAGAGAGAGACTTGTTTAAGTTTTGTGTTTTATTTTTATTATTTAAGTATTAAAATAAATATGAAAAATAAAAAAAGAAATTAAATTGAGAAAATAGTCATTTCGATCAAAACCACATAAAATTTCTTAATTTTGGATTTTTTTTTCAAACTATATGGACCAATTTTATAATTTTATCTTTTTTTATTAATAAAAACAGTTATATAAATTCAAAATGAAACCGGAATTTTAACACGTCAAAGGATTGCAATTACGTTCACAGTCTTAATGTAATTCATAATTTTCATAATATTGGGATTTTGTAAACAATAAAATTCATTAATAATTAAAGTGAATATTTTTGATAGTTGGTTGTCAAATAAATATTAATATTGAAACATATAATCAAGAACTACTAAGTTGTTGCTAGAAAGTGTTGCAAGTATTTTGAGTATCTTGGAACCCATGATATGAAGGCAAAACGATATCGGTATGTAAGTTGAAATGTTTATAAAATTAAAAATACGTTCAAATCGACAAATATTTTCTTGCAATAATATTTTGAAGAAAAACATATTAAATAAGGTATTTTTAAAAATAAATCTTAAATAATTAAGAAAATCATAAACCAAAGGAAGGAACGGTTGCCCGGTGAATCATTTATAAGTCTTTAAAAATAATTAAAAAACTTTTGAATGTTCTTTGAAAAACAATTTTGAATATAATCTGTCATTTATAACCTACAGAGTTCAATTTCTCGTTGGATACCGAAATAAATGTTTTTTTTTTTAAATTATAAGTCCTTAAACACCATTAAAAAAAAAAAAAAAAAAAAAAAAAAAAAAAAAAAAAAACTTAGAACAGAAATTAACACAGTTACACTCTAATTTAGCAATTTGCTCAATTATATTCAATTGACCAACCGGAATTGAACTCCACATTCGTTATACTGTTATACTACACAGGGACTAATATTAAATAAATTATATCTCAGAGGAGTTAAGTGTATAATGCTGAGTTGCTGACGTCAAATATCATCATGTCATTTGCAACGGATTTTCCCGCTTTCTTATATCTGCTTGAAACCCTTCACAGAAACCTGCAAATCACTTCACGCAACACACAAATTTGATCGATCTTCCTCCCCTTCGTCTTCTTCGTTCTCTATCCTTCACAGGAGTCAAGAAAATGGAGCCAATTCAACCAAGAGACAAATATCCGAAGGCTAAAATTGAAGAACCAAATCTGCGCTTACCCAAAGCGTTGCTGAAACCTGATGGTGATCCGAATGATGATCTCTGCTATATGAAAATTTTCGGTAAGAAGTTGAACATATATCTACGAAACTGTATGATGTCACCGTCATTTCTTATGTATTTGCATTTCAACTTTCGTGTTCAAGAAGGTGGTGGAATGTCGATGTTTGTTCGCTTTTCCTTTTTTCTAATTTCTCGTGAGGTTTCTTGGTGAATCTAGTTTACTTTTCAAGCGATTTCTTCTGGGTTCGGTTTCTTGAAGTTAATCTTTGTATTTAAACAGTTCTTCTTGTTTTTGATATCAGTGATCTGATATATTTGATCTGTGCGTTTGATTTTGTCACCAAGAAAGCTGTACGTAACCAATGTTGTTCATATATAGTCTCCATTGAAATGATTTCCTACTTCCATAGTTCTTGATGATGCTTCTTTCCCTACAGATATTTCTCACAGAATTCTATCTATTTTCCAAATAAGCTTCTGTTGTTAAGTGTTAATAGGCTCGCTCGAAATTATCTCTGTTAATTAGAATCTGTCTGGATCTTGTATCAGTAATCAAATTGAAGTGAACCATTTCTTGAAATAAACCTCTATGATTAGATTCATATGATTCCATATATAACTTCCAATACCTACAGATCTTTCTCACAGAATTCTATCCATTTTCCAAATAACCTTCTGTTGTTAATGTTAACAGTCTCCCTTGAAATAATCTCTGTTTAGATTCTGTCTGGATCTTCTATCAATAATCAAGTTGAAATGAACTGTTTCTTGAAAATAATCTCTCCGAAGATTAGATTCATATGATTCCATATATAACTCCCAAACCCTAACATGCATATTTCAACTATTTTGTCTCAATTATCAGAAGATGATACAAAAAGAGCTCAGCACCTAGCTGAGTCAATTGCTGCAGGTGGAAAACTTGATAGGAAAGTATATCGGATTCGTAATAAAGAAGTAAGTTCCACACAATTAATAATGGAATTCAAGTTAATTTCATCTTCTTGTTGTTAATTTGTATATACCCTGTTCTCTCTTTCTCTATTCACAGCTTGCCAAATTCGCTGGGAAAGATTTTGAAGGGATGAGTGAGATTCACAAAGCCTCAAAAGCCACAATTGGGATATTAGCTGATGCTGAATCCAATCTTCATAGCCATTCGTATCTTGACTTAGTGGGTACTGTTGAAGAAGTCAATATAGCTGAAGGACTCATCCTGGATAACACCCTAAAGGTTTTCTTCTGTTCTGTGAAAAGATGTTCATTTCAACTATTTTCCCAAATTCAAAAAAGTTTTTTATTTTGCATATATATATATATATATATATATATATATATATATATATATATATATATATACTTACACTTGCCTCGTTTATTAATTCATTGTAGACATATAGTACCCTCGCTTATCCAGTAATTCTGATGCCACCAACCATTTATGGGGACTACATCATCATTCCTGTCAACAAGGTGATAAATTAATTTAAACTTTTGAAATGAATAAAATCTGTTAAAAAAATCCGAATACGAATCTAAAACAACTCCGACGGAATTGAATTCCATCCATTCGTCAACCAAACATCCCATGTAATGGAATCTTGAATTCCGATTCCATTGGATCCCACAAACCAAACTCGCCCTTAATCGGACTAAGAGTCTAAAACCCAGAATTGGGGCAGGTGTATTTTGGTCTTTTAGTATTCTGAATCATTGTTGCTTTTATATATATATATAGGTTAGTCGTGTCCTTGGCACCTACAGCATAAATATCTTGAGGATGGAAATGGAGTGTGGTGCATGGATAAAGGTTTGTTATGAATTATTTTATTTACACAATATATGAATAATTAAATAATAATTTATAACATAATGGAATGGAGTGCGTGCGTGTGCGTATGTTCAGATTGAAGCAGGTGCCCCTCCAGGTGGTTCGGAGCAGGAGAAATTAATCAACGTATTTGGTCCACGTGAGAATGTCATGAAAGCCATCAAATTAATTCGTGCAATAACCTATGAGGTGATCAATCCATCCTTCTTAATTTATAATTAATTAATATAATTATACAAATTAAGGTTTTAATATAATTATGCATGCAGCCCACGGAAGCTTCTGCAGCACAAGAAGAATTGTGGCGGGAGTTTAACGAGCCTTGTTGGCGTGAGTATTTTGAACGTAATGAATTAGCTGAAGAAGCCCAGCCCCAGGTTGAGGAATATTCCGGTGCACCGGAGAGGCAGGCTGAGGAAGGTGGTTCCGGTCATATATCAGAAAGAGCTACCCAAGAGAGTGAATATTCATCAGAAAAAAAGGAAAAGCGGCAAACTAGTACTTTTCTACGAATGAAACCAGAGGGATCTAAATCGAAAGAGACAGTAGAAGGAGAGTTTAAAATACCAAAATGGAGTCAAACTTTTGGACATATCAAACCTGTTCATGATGAATCGAAAATATTAGGGAAGGAGGAAGGTGGTTCCGGTGTAACAGAAAAAGAGCATGTCGATGAACCTGAATCTGAAAGTGAAAAAGGTAATGAATTTAATATTTATAAGAGGATAATCATTTTATGTTTTGTGAAATAAATTTCAAATATTATTTGTATATTTAAAATAAAGAATTTTAAAAGAATTCATCAAATAAGGACTAGCACTATTTATAATCAAAAGAAGGCAACATGATTAATTAAGAATCTAAGATAAAAAAAAATGATTGGGCCAAAAATGATTCAACACATTTGTTAATAAACCTGATCGAAATAAGTAACAAACTCATAAAAGGGTTACTTGAAAGGTTGAAGAGATTTCTAAAAAACGTATAATACTTTAGACGTCTTTAAAGAAACAATTTTGCATATGTACGTCATCATAATACATTTATAACCTGAAAATTCTAGTAATCTGGCATATGGTATACTAAAATTATATATATGGCTTTTAAAATTTTAGTAATTTGGCCAATCATATTCAATTAGAAAAAGAAACCTGATCTCCAAATCGCTATATTACAAGTGCAGGGACCGAACGTAAGTAAATTATATCTTAGAGGACTTAACTGTATAAATTGATAAAGCCAAATGAAGCCCTTCAGAAACCTGTAAAATCATTTCACCTAAACCAAGATTCTTAAAGTAAATTATTTTATTTTTTTTGAAAATGAAAATTTAAATTTGCAAAAATGGAAAAAAATATCAAATTACTTTTCTTGGTAAGAGGAAGAGATTGTATTGATACAACCGATAATTTCTTTTTGTCACGTTTTTTTATTAAATGCATTTTAAATTGAAACTTGGATATATGCAGGAGAAGCCAAGCTTAAGGAATATTCCGGTGAACTGGAAAAAGGGAAGCAGGCTGAGGAAGGTGGTATCATTGAGCCGAAAATAGAAAAGAATGAGCATGATGTTAAAGAAGCAGAAGCTGAATCATTAAAAAAGAAGTCAAAAAAACTTATTATACGACTTAAGAAATCTGGTGGTGGCGAGGGATCTAAACAAACACAAACAAAAGAAGGGAAGGATAAGGAATCCGGTGAAGGGAAGCAGGCTGAGGAAGGTGGGCCCATTGTAATAGAAAAAGAAAAGCAGCCGGAGCATGTGCGTGAAGAAGCTCATGATTCTGCAAAAACTGAAGATGACAAAGAAGGTGATTATAGATCAAAGGAGAAGAGACAGGTTGAGGATGTTGAGCAAGCAAAATCCGAAAAGGAAAAAGGTGAGCTAGGAATTTTAATTTTTATTTATTAGATGATATATTTATGTTATTTTTTTTAAATTAATTTGTAATTTATTTCAAATAAATATTTAAAGTTTAATAATTATCAAATGTAAGGCAACATAATCAATTTATATAAAAGGTTTGGGACAAAAACCAAAACAAAATTATTACCACAAATTACTTAGGTCCAAAAACCAAGTATAATTTACCCTAATAGTATAAATTATCTCTGAGTAATATATATGTAACGGGATTAGCTACTCATCATTAATTTTACAATATCGGATATTCTAAATAATAAATAAAGTATGACCGAATAATATTTATGGTTTTTAGGAAAAGAATTACTTCCTGAAACTGTTTTTAGAAGTAAAATATATAAAAATAAGTAGTTTTGAAGGAAAAAATGTTAGAAACTTGGCAAAACATGAAAAAAAAAAATCAAAAGTGGAAAAGAGGTTTGTTTGTCATTGATACAATCGATAGATTTCTTTTTGATACTTTTTTTTTTTGATAAAATGCATTTCCTTTGAAACCTGAATAATAACTAATATATAAATAATTCTGAAATAACTAAGAAACTCATATATATGTATATTTTTTATTATAATTATAGGTCCTCGTTACAACTTACAACATAAAAGGACACAAATTGCCCAATCATATTGCGACTATTACACATTGTTATATATGACATATATATACAGGGACTAATTATCGTAAATAAATTATATATATATATATATATATATATATATATATATATATATATATATATATATATATATATATATATATATATATATATATATATATATATGGATTAAGTGTACGTATAAAGTATGAATTAAAGTCAAATGTGAAGTCAATTGTAACAGATTTTCCCGCTTTTGTTGTTTCTACTTGAAACCCTACTTACTAATTAGTAATTACTATACGTAGTACAGAGACCTGTAAATTAAAAGAAACACAATATTGATTTTTTCATGTTTTGAATTAATTAAGGAGGCAAATTGAAAATGGAGCAAAAGGCAAAGGCAGCAGCAAGAGACAAATATCCGAAAGCCAAAATTGAAGAACCAAATCTGCGGTTACCCAAAGCGTTGCTGAAGCCTGATAGTGATTCCACAGCCGATGATCTCACCTATATGAAAATTTTTGGTAAGCAGTTGAATATATGTATGTATGATTATTCAATATCACCACCGATTCTCCTTTTCCTTTGGATTTTTGTCATTAGTTTGTTTTCTCGATTATATATATATATATATATATATATATATATATATATATATATATATATATATATATATATATATATATATATATATATATATATATATATATATATATATATATATTTCAAATTTAATTCCCTTGGTGCAAATCTTTTCTCTCTTTTCCCCCAAAATACCCTTTTTGTATGATGTGTACGTTTCTTTAAAATAATCTCTAGCTAGATTTATTTCATTTATTTGTTGGATCAAAGATCAAATGTAATCAATGCTTTTTTTTTGTGTGTCAATTATCAGAAGATGATGCACGGAGAGCTCAGCATCTTGCTGAGGCAATTGCTGGAGGGGCGAAACTTGATAGGAAAGTGTATCGCATTCGTAATAAAGAAGTAAATATGTGACACCACGCCACACAATTAATAATTAATAACATATATGCAACTCAATAAGTTTTAATTGTTCTCTTGCTGATAAACATAAATAATTAATTTGTATCCTGCTCTTAATTTTTCTATATATGTTACTTCTCAGCTAGTCAAATTCATTGGGAAAGATTTTGAAGGGATGAGTGAAGTTCATAAAGCCTCAAAAGCCACAATTGGGATCTTAGCTGATTCTGAATCCAATCTTCATAGTCATTCATATATTGATTTGGTGGGTACTGTTGAAGAAGTTAATTCTGCTGAAGGACTCATCTTAGATAACATACTAAAGGTGAGATCATAATTAATTGAATTATTAATTTCCATAATGAAAATCAGCTAGAATCCAATGGCATTATTAATTCATGCATGCATGCATGTATGTCTTCTGCTTCAATTCTGTACAGAGGATATGTTTGTTGGGTTGGTGTGTGGGACAAAAGTTTGCAATATTTAATTTGTCCCATTCAGATTCCGATATGTAAATTAATTTTAACTATTAATTGTTCCAACTTCAAATTTATATACGCATGGTTATCAGCTCTTGCCAAGGAGATTAATTTGAAGATTAATATATTAGTCTCATATATGATCGATATATACCACTTAACTTAACTTAACTTAACTTTTTGTAATTTTAGGTTTATATATAGTTGCATACTTACACTTGCCCACATATTAATTAATTTGTATGTGGTTCATTCTTTGTAGACATATAGTACATTGGCTTATCCAGTAATTCTGATGCCGCCAACCATTTATGGGGACCACATCATCATTCCTGTCAACAAGGTGATAATTAACTTACACTTTTTTTTTTTTTTAATTAATTGTAAAATGAATGTTTGTTTTGGAAGAATGGAATCAAGTTATCATTAGTTATTACTAGTCACTTCGACAGGAAATTGAAGGAATGAAGCTTAATGATAGTAGCAAACAGTTTTTAAAAGAAAAGAATTGAATTCATTGTAAGGATGAAAATTGGAAGGTTTCCAACAACATGGGATGGAATCTTGAATTTCAATTCACATCACATGCACTCTTAATCTGCTCTGCCCAAAAGCCTGAATTGGAGGGTATTTTGGTGTTTGATTACTTGTCTAAAGCTGTGTGTCTATATAGGTTATTGGTGTCCTTGGGAGCTTCGGCACTAATATCTTGAGGATGGAAATGGAGTCTGGTGCATGGATAAAGGTTTGTTACACGCATCTTGATCTTGACATATAATTAATTATTAATGGGTATTATATATTAAAATTAATTATGGAATGAATGTTCAGATTGAAGCTGGTGCCCCTCCTGGTGGTTCAGAACGGGAGAGATTGATCAATGTATTTGGTCCACGTGAGAATGTCAGCAAGGCCATCAAATTAATTCGGGCAGTAACCTACGAGGTGAGTTTGTTAATTTATAATTTATAGTATAAAGTAATGAAGGTTTTAATATAATTATGCATGCAGCCCACGGAAGGTTCTGCAGCACAAGAGGAATTGTGGCGGGAGTTTAATGAGCCTTGTTGGCGTGAGTTTTTTGAACGCAATGAATTAGCTGAAGAAGCCGCCATGCAACAGGTTGCCGGGGAATCAGAAAAGCAAAAGCAGCAGCAGCCGGTTTTGTCTGATCATCATAGTAAGAACAAATCTGGTGATGATGGGGAATCAGAAAAGACCAAGTCAAAAAAACCTCTTTCGGCGCAACATCAACATGGATTGAGTCAAACTTTTCTAAGAAGGAAATCTCTATCAGAGGGTTCTAAAAGAACTTCTCTATCAGCTGGTGAAGAACCTAGTTTGAGTCAAACTTTTGGACGCTTAAAAATTGGTGGTGGTAAATCCGGTGATCAATTGGAAAAAGGGAAGAAGCAGCAGGCTGAGGAAGGTGGTTCAAATTCAAATGTAAAAGAAAAAGAGCATCATGCTAAAGAAGAAGCTGAAGGTGATGAACCAAAAGAGAAAAGTGACAAGGATGTTTCTGCAAAGAATAAGGAATAGGAATCTCAAGGGTCAGCAGAGTGAACATTGTGTGCCCCACTCCCACGTATACAAATGGTATTAGATATTGTGCAAAAAAACATACTAGTATAACAAACTATCTTTAGGTAATCATGCATGCATCAAACATGAATGATTCGAATATAGATGATACAAAATGGTTATGAAATTTTCTTATGTCAAATTTGCAAATAACAATTTAGTAGCACACTAGCATAGTTGGTTCCAATATATATGGTATATTTGTTAAAATGGTGATATAACAAAATAGTAAGTACAAATTACCAAACATGAAAAAGAGTTGAACTAATGATATGCTAAGAATTCCAACAACACTCTAGTCCATGGAAATGGAACTCCGGTGCATGGATGTTTTGACCAAAGAGTGATTTCAGAAGAAAACTTGAATATACAACACAAGTTTATGACCTTTTACCAGCTAAAATCCAAATTTTGAAAACTTTAGCCAGTGTTTTTGTACTTTTATCAGTTTATGTATGAAAAAGTTGTAATGAGTCTTATTCATTACAACCATGTATTTTATCTTTTTCTTATTAAGGCATTGTACCTTGAATCAAACATGATTATAAATATTCACAAAAGATCACCATTGTTTACAAAATAAAATATGGTAATGACATTCATCTATTAAAAAAAACCATCATAATACGTTTCATCTAATTACCTCAATATTTAGTGAAGTTGAAGTGTGTTCTTCAAGTACCCTTTCACTTGTTCTTTTTGGTTGTGATTCAAATATATAACTTTGAAAAAGCTATTTGTAACCCCTATATGAAATTCCCAAATTGCCCTTAGGATTGTGAAAGGTTGGACTCTGGCCTTTTTAATTCTTCATGTTGAGCCCATCATTGTAATACCTTTGCATAGGTTTGATCCTAAAATTAGCTGCTGAATGCATCTTGTAGCTATGAAGAAACAAACTTAGCGTTGCCTCCATACAACACAGAACAGAACACATGTCATGTATTAATTTGCTAGCCAATGATTTATGAGTCCTCACCATATAGTATTAATTTGTTCCAAGCTCTGAAAAACTTCTTCACTTGAAGGCCTGTCTTTACGATCCATAGCTACACATCTTAATGCTAATGTTGCACATGCAAAAGCAGCTTCTAAGGGGTAATTTTGTCCAAGACGCACATCCATTATCTTGTTTAGCTTCATTCTATCTGTTAGGAATGGAGTTGCCCATTTTACCAAACTAAAATCATGAATGTGTCGCTTCATTTCCCATGCTTGTTGGCCTGTTAAGGTTTCCAACAACACCACTCCCAAACTATACACATCACTCTTCACACTCAAATGACCTGTTGTAACATTAAACTCTACTTTATTACTCTTTATACTATAGTAGTAATTACTAATTAGTACCCATAAATATACTAATACATGTTACATACCATTGCTTAGATACGCTGGATCTAAATAACCTAATGTGCCCATAATAATGCGTGTAGAAGCATCTATTTTTCGGATTTCAGGACCAAATCTTGCCAACCCAAAATCCCCGATTTTGGCATTAAAATCCTGGAAAAATAACAATTAAAATAAAACAAAACCTAAAATCTTAAGTAGCTTAAGAGTGAGTACCTGATCCAACAAAATGTTAGAGGTTTTAACATCACGGTGTATGACTTGATCTTTTGAGGAATGCATATAAGCAAGTCCACGGGCTACTCCTATCATTATCATAACTCGTGTTCTCCATGAAAGTGGTGTGGAGACATCTACAAATTCAACTTTTGAGTAAAAATATATAGCTTTTTTTTTTTTTGTGAAGGAGTCAAGAAAGCATATTATTATTATTATTATTATTATTATTATTATTATTATTATTATTATTATACCTCCAAATAAGAAGTGGCCAAGATTTCGGTTCTGCATGTACTCGTAAACAAGCAAGCATTTGTGTTCCTTATCATCGCAGTATCCCAAAAGATTAATAATATTTGGATGATCCAACCTTCCTAAAATGGCCACCACGCTCTGATGTCACAAAATTTTTTAAGTTACATTCATAAAAAAAAAATTCATTAGTATCGTTTCATTCACACTTATGTATGTATATCTATTACCTGCCATTCTGGAAGACCTTGACTGTACCTTTTAACAGCAACAGGAATTCCAACACCTTCTGTTGTTGATGGGGCCAATGTGTTCTTGTCAACCCAACCTAAGAACACCTCTCCGAAACCTCCCATACCCAACAGCAAATCTTGACTAAAATTTCTTGTAGCCTTTCCTAAATCACCAAACTTGAATACTTTCAAACTTGGAATAGGAATTCTGAAATCTTTGTTGAAAGCCCCTATAGTATCACCGAGGTTTCTATTGTTGTCCTTGCTATTACTTAATACCTTTGAATCATCATTGGCTGAAATAATTGAATACAAACAGATCATTATATATAGTCGCTATTAAAAGAATCTATATAATGCTTGTAAGTAGTATTACTAGTATAGCTTAAAATACCATTGGAGGGGAAAGGAAACAAAAACATATGTAGCATTCTTCCAAATATTGTTCTACTAGCAACCTTCAAGGAGCTATTGGTTTTCTCTTGTAAGGTCAATACAAAATCTAGACTTACCACAACCTCAGCCATGGTAGGACGCTGCTTTGGATTGATATGCAAATATCTCTCTGCAATTCTAACAAACCCCTTCAAACATTTTGGGGATATTTCACCCCTTATGTCGTAATCAATTACACGCTTCAAATTGCCTTCTTTGATAGATTCTTGAACCCATCTTGCTAAATTATGTTGCTCTTCATCAAGACTTTCATCCACTGCACGCTTCCTAGACAACACTTCCAACAATACCACGCCAAATGCGTACACGTCAGATTTCCTTGTGAGCCTTCCATTGAAGAAATAATCAGGATCGAGATACCCAAACGTGCCTTTAACAAGTGTGTTCACATAAGTCGATCGTTGATTCGTTGGACCAATTTTGGACAACCCAAAGTCTGAAATTTTAGCTGCCCAGTTTTCACTCAACAAGATATTTGACGTCTTGACATCACGATGTATAACACCAAAGTCAACCCCCATACCAGTGTGGAGGTAGTCTAACCCACGGGCAGCTCCTATGCAGATCTTGAGTCGTTGAAGCCATGAAAGATGGGTACCAAGTTTATGGAGGTGGTCTTCGAGTGTTCCATTGGGCATATATTCATAGATCAGCAGCATCTCTTTTTCATGATTACAGTAACCAAACAAAGATACAAGGTGACAGTGACGCAAGGTTGAAAGCATCTCAACTTCTGCCCAGAACTCTGTTGAACCTTGAGCGGACATGGAATCCAATCGTTTAACGGCGGCAACGGCAACGATTGTTCCGTTGATAACGTTTCCTTTGTAAACTTTTCCAAACCCCCCGTGCCCGATTACTAAAGATTCGTTGAAGTTGTCAGTTGCTAAGAGAATCTCAGGAAAATTGAAAAGACGGCATGGTTGTGACGAGTCTAAGGAGGAGGAGGTGGAGGGTTGCTTGCCATCGCCGGTGGCAGTGGACATAATTATCAATCAATAAGAAGTTGAAGGGGGTGTTTGTTTTATGGCTAAATAAACACCCCTAAATACTTTACTTTTTTTATTATGATTAGTCAAATGTATTTATTAGCTAATAAATAAATAGTAATTACTTTTTAACTTTTAATTAAAAAAACGTAATCTTCTAAAACATGATTAAGAAAAGAAATATCTAATCTTTTAGCCTATTATACAATCCAAGCTCATCTCTTTTTTTAACGCAAAACCCTAGAGCCTTGTCATAACATTAATCTCGATTTTTTGAGTTTTCTATGTTGTTCCCTATGTTGTTGTGGCCACCAAAGACCACCGTCACTATCAGACTAGACCTTCGCCGCCACCGGATAACTACCTTCACTCATCGCTGGCCTAACCAAACCAACTCATCTGATCTGTATTTCTTTCTTTCTCTCGATCTGGTAGGCAATAAGTAGCCGACGATTGGAATAGCGGCGCCATCAGAGAACTGTCGCCACCGGAGCATTGTTGCCACTGAACCAGTGTTGCTCGGTCTCTATCTCCATCTGTTTCTTCCTATAGATATTTCTTCCTCACAGTCACGAACTCTCTCTTTTATCTTTCTGTTTTTTCTACACCGTGGACCAACATTAATATAGGTGGTTGCCGGTAGGCTGCCGATGTTTTCTAAGCGGTGGTCGGCCGTTGTTGTAGGCGGCAAAGGTAGTGGTTGGTCGTTGATTGGGATGTTACGTTGCTAGAATAATTTAAATAAATAATTAATTGTATTTAAAATTCACAAATTACAATGCTCACATAAATGTTTCTGGCTTTTTACACATTTTCCCATATTTAGGGTGTGTTTTTAGTAGTAAATGTTTGACTTAAAAAATAGAGTGTTTATGGGTTGTGTGTTTAGTAGCTACCTTTGGAAAAGATAAAAGCCCAAAGATGTTTGGTAAAAACATAAAGATCTTATAAAAGGTACTTTTTGATATAAGGAAAATGAAATTTTTGGAAAAGTTAGGTACACCTAACTTTTTGCAACTTTTCCTAAAAAGACTTTTGCCCTCTCAAAAGCTAAATCAAACACCCCCGAAGTAGAAAAAGAAGTAGAAGCAGAGACAGAGTTCGCAATCGTTGTTAACCATGGATGATATTTGGGGCATTCTAAATACACCGTATTAAAATCACTGTCAACTCAAAACCACCAAAATAAAAGTCAAAGTAAAAAAATATTAATAATGCAATAATCGTGAAAGGTGAAACAGGAACGACAAATTTATGATTGCTTCGACAAATTTTAAAATCATTCACTTTGCTATATATATATATATATATATATATATATATATATATATATATATATATATATATATATATATATATATATATATATATATATTGGGCCGTGATAATCACGGCCCTAGTGAATTAATCAATAAGCTATTTTTATGTGATTTTAGGTAAATACGTTTTTACTGACAGTTTGATTTTTTAGTTCAATTTCTTTTGTTGCTCAGAATAATAGAATCGAAGATAACTACTTTATAAATGGAATGTTTCATATTACTTATGGAGTAAATAATTATAATTTTTAAAGCATATATTTATACTTTGAACATGTGCACTTATTGTTAAATATCCTTGCATAACATTAGTCTGCTGTTAAATACCTAGATTGTACAAATAGGAAGCAATGGTAAAATGGTCATGTATTCATTTGAAATATTACATAAGAAATAGTTTATTTCTTTTTAAAAGTATGTTTCAAGTCCATGAAATCAAGTTTATTAGTATAACCATATGCTAAAATTAACAAATAGCCTTCGATATACTAACCTGAGTAGCCAAATACTTCACCAATTCAAGCATCTCCAGGAAAACCTATCTTTCAAAGGACTTATCGATTTGCATCCCCGAGCGAGCCCCTATACTTGAACGATACGTTCCCCTGTAGATGAAGGATAAAGTTAGTCCCATTCAGTTTTATCCCAGATCCAAGAACATACTATATATGCATTGTGTCCTTATCCTTCTGATAGAAAGAAATAGTATAGAAGGTAAACAAATTTCAAATTTCAATAGTTTTTCAACATTTAGTTTCTCTTACCCATGGTAAATTCTTTTTGGTTATTGTATTTTCTTTTGTTGATGCTCTTTTAAATTGTTAATGAGATATGATAGTATCCCATTATCTAATAGGGATCTGATATAAGGTGCTCTTGCGTTGCTGTTGTTTTAGGTGGCTATATTCAACACTTCTTAATTGCTTGATTTTAGATGTTATGTAGCGATTCAAATTGAAGGTCTTCCTATGGCTGTTTAGCCATACATGTAATATTCAAGACTATAGAACTTGAGATAAAAGCTTATGGTAGATTTTTTGAATAATGGGATTCACATGAAGGTCTTCCTATATATGTAGATGCTTTTATTTATTCTCGGTCCTCCATATGATTTCTAATTGTCGTCTCCGAAATTGACATGAAGGCAAAACAACTATCACCTATAAGGAATGGGAACATGGACCAAAGGTTTGCTATTTCTGCATTTAAACTAATTACTGCAACCAAAATCCATGATAATTACTTAAAGATCTTTTGATGTTAGAAAATTTATATTATTTTCCTCTATATGACACGGGAAAATACACATTAAAATTTCAAAACAATCTTCACCAAATAATGTTATTTGTGAATATTTATGCATATGTTTGTAATAATACCATCCTTACACTTTTATTTTTGTTTTCTGAAGATTTCATTAACCAAATTAATTTTTATTGAATTATAGTCTTCCATATGTATACAGAACCACTGCAACTGAGCTCTTAAGACGATCTAAAAGGATCTCATTACTGCATTAAAAACAAGAATCATGGTAAACATATGACACATAATTATACAGGTAGAGATGTTTTTATTAAACTATTGAGAAAAAAATGAAGTGCTGAATGCAAGAAAAGCAATGTACTTTATAGATATGTTTTATGTTCCTCAGCACATTTAGTCTCTCTTGTTCTTGAATCTTAAAAACACTTTTCTTCTTTAATCTTTATTTGTTTTGTCATTTGGAATCTCTAGGGATAAATTTCCATCTTTTTTGTTGATCTCGTTTTCTATAATTTCAATTATGGTTTTAGTTGCTCATGCTTTGATCTCATTAACAAGTAGTCCTTTTGGTTAACCAAGTGTTGACGTCACCTGTATAAATTATTTTTTAAAATATATTAATAAAACTAATAAATAATTGAATATCCAAGAGAGTTGAGCTAGATAAAGTGTAAAGATACTTTGACCAACAGACTTTAAACTTGACCACATCCTTGTTCCTTTTGATTTTCACGGGGCGTGCATCCTTTCTTCTTGCAGTTAAAAGGAAATACGTGATTTCATGAATTTGCTTCGTCTTAAAAGATATAAAAGGAAATAAAAAGATAAGGAAAAAACAACATTCCTTCAGCACAAAAGACAAGTAACAAGATCTAAAGAACTAAAATATGAACCAAAAAACAATACACAAATTATTGCACATGATTATTTGAGAACAGAGTCACAGACCATAGATTCTATTATTCAAGAACACAAGTAAATAAAATATTTTTAAAACTTAAAATGTAACGACCCAATTTTCACGTCCAAAAATTTCATTATAAAACATTACATGAAAGCATTAATAGTTAAAACATTGTTTGATTAAACCATTTCACATCGAAAACCAAATTGAAAACGACAACATTCGATCAATCAAATATCAGAGTATCAATCCCAGGGTAAACTCATAAATGCGAAATCAAGGAGTGTGTGTGACGAGCCGCTACCGCGCCTGCTCCTTCCCCTTGGCTAAAGAGGTACCTGAAACAACAACTGAGAAACGTAAGCACAAAGCTTAATGAGTTCCCCCCCACTGTACCACATACCATATAATCTCATAGCATACATATATTGTCAGGCATATTGGGTGCCCGACCTACCCCTTCGGCCCTCTCGACCGGATATTGCCTAGCATATCTGGGTGCTGGCCTCCCCTTCGGTCCTCTCGACCGGATACTGCCTAGCATATATGGGTGTTGGCCTCCCCTACGGTCCTCTCGACCGGATACTGGGGAACTATTCTTCCCCTCTACTACTACCACATAACATGTATCACAATATCAGAATCTATCTAACATGGCTGGGTATGACTACCCCTTCGGCCCTACCGACCGGATACCTCGGGGACTATCTCCCCTACTGTCACTAGCACATAGCATCATATCATACTAGCACATAAACATAACACAGATAATAGTAATCACTAGATGAATATCACAGAGACAATCATCTACATACAACTCCTACTGGTGGGCCGGCATTGTGGCCGTAGACCCACCGCTACTAGAAGGTAACTCACCTCGAAGTAGCTGCTGATCTGATCGGGAACTGACTGTCTACTGCTGCTGCTGCTGCTCCGGAAATCCTCCGGCTGCAATTCCCACAACATACTCAATCAAACACTGCTAACTGTCCTTTGGGTAAAATGACCATTTTACCCCTGATCATGCCCTAAGTCAAAGTCAGAGTCAACTTTCAGTTGACCCGACTCGCCGAGTTAGCTTTCCAACTCGCCGAGTCCCTACCCAAACAATTGTCCTGAATCCCGTTTCTACTCGTCGAGTTAGGCGATGACTCGACGAGTTCTCCTTCTAAACTGTTATTTAAGTCTTTCATCCTACTCGCCGAGTTGTATGAACAACTCGTCGAGTTCATCTTCATCCGATGAACACTTATGCTAAGACTCGCCGAGTTGTATGAACAGCTCGCTGAGTTCATCTTCATCCGAAGAACACTTATGCTGCGACTCGCCGAGTTGTATGAACAGCTCGCCGAGTCTGTTCTTGATCTAAGGAGATTGCCTTGAACTCGCCAAGTCAGGGCATTGAATCGCCGAGTTCCTCCATAGATGAGTTCAACTTCCAACTCACTGAGTCACACCCCGTGACTCACTGCTCACTCGACACTACGAAAAGGGGACAAACTTGGAGACTCGCGAACCGACTCGCCGAGTCATTGCCATGCAACCATTAACTACACGAATTTGCTCGATTCCAGTCCATTCCATTCACAGATCTGGGTTCCTAGAGCATGAATCACACGTAAAGTTTCCAACTTTACGTGTAGATATTCACCAATAAGGGTTTTAGGGTTCAAAATGCACCCAAAAGGGTAGATCTAGGGTCTTCATGCAATGAGGGTCCATAAAGGCAACAGATCTGAGCTCCTGGAGCTCAACCATGCCTAGATCTAAGGGTCAATCAGCTTATTACGAAATAATTTGCACATACAAGCTTGGGGATTGGCTCAAGAATGACTTAAATGAAGTAATAAGCATAGAAACAGAGGGAAAACGGGTTATACCTCAAAGGAACTACTGAGAGAGCACAAAGATGCTTGGATTCCTTCCCTTACTCTTGATCTACTTCCCTTTTGCCTCAAAACCTTCAAGAACACACAACAATTGCTTCAAACTCTCTATGAATAGCTTAGAACGAGGGTTGGAAGCTCTGAGGGGTGAATAGGGGTTGGCTTGGGGCGGATATGTTGTTTAAATAGGGTGCAAACCCCTGAAACTTAGGGTTTCATCCAACAACGGTGACTCGCCGAGTCCGGAATATGGAATCGCCGAGTCACCAACTTAAACGTGTCCCGGGGTCCCATCTCTACTCAACGACTTGGACCTATGACTCGTCGAGTCCAAGGCTAAAAAATGGAAAACACTCAAATAAGATTTACGTACCAGGAACTAGGTGCTACAAATCTCCCCTACTTATTTTAGACTTCGTCCTCGAAGTCTGCTGCTCGATCCTGAAACAGCTCGGGGTAATGCTCCATCATCTCGTCCACCGGCTCCCAAGTCCATTCCGAACCCTTGCGGTGCTGCCATTGCACCTTCACTAGCTCCACCCTCTTGTTCCTCAAATCCTTCGACTTCCTGTCGAGGATTGCGACTGGGCGCTCAATGTAATTCAGGCTATCATCAACCTGAATATCCTCTAACGACACTACTGCTGAGTCGTCCACTAGGCACTTCCGTAGCTGAGAAACATGGAAAGTGTTGTGGATCTGGCTGAGCTCGACTGGCAGATCCAGTCTATACGCCACCTTGCCCACCCGGGCTACAACCCTGAACGACCCAATAAACCTCGGGCCCAACTTGCCCCGCTTCCTAAATCGAATGACGCCCTTCCAAGGCGACACCTTCAGGAGAACCATATCCCCAACCTGGAACTCCAAGTCGGATCGACGCTTGTCGGCGTAACTCTTCTGTCGACTCTAAGCAGTCTGAAGCCTGCTCCGAACCTGCTGGATCCTCTCGGTCGTCTTGAGCACCACCTCGGTGCTCCCCATGACTCTCTGGCCAACTTCACCCCAGCATATCGGGGTCCTGCACCTCCGACCGTACAACATCTCGAATGGGGGACGGTCAATACTCGCATGGTAGCTGTTGTCGTAGGAGAACTCAGCCAAGGGAAGATAGGTATCCCAACTACCACCGAAGTCTAGCACGCACGCCCGCAACATATCCTCCAGAGTCTGGATGGTCCGCTCGCTTTGACCATCCATCTGCGGGTGAAAGGCGGTGCTAAAATGCAAATGAGTGCCCAACTCGTCATGAAATCTCTTCTAAAATCTGGAAGTAAAACGCACATCCCTGTCCGAGATAACCGATACTGGCATCCCGTGCCACGCCACGATCTCCCTGATATAGATGTCGGCCAATTTCTCGGCCGATATACTCTCCTGAATCGGGATAAAGTGAGCACTCTTGGTCAATCGATCCACGATGACCCAAATCGAATCCACTCCACGCGCGGTCTTGGGAAGCTTCATGATAAAATCCATCGTGATATCTTCCCATTTCCACAGTGGAATATCCAATGGCTGTATCTTGCCATGCGGCCTCTAATGTTCGGCCTTGACCTTCCTGCAGGTCAAGCACCGCTCAACGTACCATGCCACATCCCGCTTCATGCAGGGTCACCAATAATCTAGACGAAGATCCCTATACATCTTCGTCGCCCCAGGATGAATAGAGAATCGGGACTTGTGCGCCTCCTCCATCAAAATCTGGCGCACGCCTCCGTGATACGGCACCCACACCCTACGGTGTAGTGTCAATAGTCCTCGGCTATCATAATCAAAGGAGGAAACCTGACCCACCACACGCTCACTCTTCCAATGTTCCTCCTTGATAGCCTCCTGTTGGGCCTCCCGAATCTGCTCTAACAAGGCAGTCACTACGGTCATCCTCATGCACATATCCCTGATCGGCGCCGCCTTGCGGCTAAGCGCATCGGCCACCACGTTGGCCTTCCCCGGGTGGTAAAGGATCTCACAATCATAATCCTTCACCACGTCCAACCACCGACGTTGCCTCATGTTCAGATTTGGCTGATCCATGAGGTACCTCAAACTCTTGTGGTCCGTGTAGATGGTACATCGAACCTCGTAGAGGTAATGCCGCCAAATCTTGAGGGCAAAAACCACTGCCCCCAACTCCAAATCATGCGTCGGGTAGTTCACCTCGTGAGGCTTGAGCTGCCTCGAAGCGTAGGCAATGACATGCCCCCTCTGCATCAGTACCGCGCCCATCCCTGAAATGGACGTGTCGCAATATACCACAAAATCCTCTACGCCCTTTGGCAGGGATAAGATCGGCGCCTCGCACAGTCTCTATCTCAATGTCTCAAATGCAGCCTGCTGCTCGGGTCCCCATCGAAAGACCACGACTTTCTTAGTCAGTCGCGTCAGGGGTACGACTATCTTGGAGAAATCCTGAATAAATCTCCGATAGTATCCTGCTAATCCCAGGAAACTCCGAATCTCAGATGGAGATTTCGAAACCTCCCAT
The DNA here is from genome assembly GCF_002870075.4 of Lactuca sativa. NCBI lineage: Eukaryota > Viridiplantae > Streptophyta > Magnoliopsida > Asterales > Asteraceae > Lactuca > Lactuca sativa. Next base: position 224,621,701 of record NC_056631.2, on the reverse strand, counting down.
CTCATCATGGCCTCGACCTTGGCCAGATCGACCAGAATCCCGTTCTGGTTGACAAGGTGTCCAAGAAATTGCACCTCGCGCAACCAAAACTCACACTTGGAGAACTTGGCATACAAGCTCTCCCTCCTCAGGGTCTCCAACACCTCTCTCAGATGCTCCTCATGCTCCTCCTGAGTTTTGGAATAAACCAAGATGTCATCAATAAAGACTATCACAGACCGATCCAACATCGGTCTGCATACGCGGTTCATGAGGTCCATGAACGCGCCAGGAGCATTGGTGAGCCCAAACGGCATCACCACAAACTCATAGTGGCCATAGCACGTCCGAAACGCAGTCTTCTGCGTATCCTCCTCCCTGACCCTCATCTGATGGTATCCCGAACGCAAATCGATCTTGGAAAACCAAGACTCTCCCTGAAGCTGGTCAAAGAGATCATCAATCCTCGAGAGTGGGTAACGGTTCTTCACCGTTACCTTATTAAGCTCCCGATAGTCTATGCACATCCGGTACGACCCATCCTTCTTCTTCACAAACAGGATCGGGGCTCCTTAGGGTGAACTACTCGGACGAATAAATCCCTTGTCTAGCAACTCCTGCAGCTGCGTAGACAACTCCTGCATCTCGGGAGGAGCCAACCGATACGGTGCCGCACCAGGAACGAGGTCAATCCTGAACTCCACCTGTCGCTCCGGAGGTATCCCAGGAAGCTCCTCTGGGAAAACATCTGCGAAATCTTGCACCACCGGAACCTTGCTCACTGTCGCCTTACCCGCCTCCAGGGTATCCACCACGTACGAGACATATCCTGCGCATCCCTGCTGAAGGTAGCGTCTCGCCCTCGCTGCTGAACATACTGCAGGTCCACACTGCGGCCTCTCGCCATAAATCACTAGCTCTCCCCCGCTTAGGGTCCAGACCCGCGCTAGCTGCTGCGCGCAATCTATCACCGCCCCATTAGGGCTCAACCAATCCATGCCTATAATCACCTTGTTCCCACGCAGCGGAATGGGAACCAGGTCTACTAAGTAGCGCTCCTCAAACAGACGCAATACGCAATCCCGAAACACCATCGATGCTCGCACCGATCGATCATCAGCAATCTCTACCTCCAAAGGGCAATCCAACATGCCCGAAGACTCAGGAAACTTCTTGCTAAGCGCAAGGGACACAAACGATTGGGATACACCCGAGTCGAATAACACCTGAACTGGGATACTGTTCACATGGAACGATCCTAAAACATATATATATATATATATATGTATATATATATATATATATATATATATATATATATATATATATATATATATACACCGAGCACATATCAATATCATAACATTATAAAATAAAAATAGAGGGAAAGAATCATACCCGTCACCACATCGGGTGCAACGCGTGCCTCCTCGGTAGTCAACTGAAATGCTCGGCTCCTCACCACCGGAGCCTCTGCCTTGCCCTGTCGGCCATCCGTGATCCGCAGGGTCTCTGGAGTTGGCGCCTTCACCGGCGCTGAAACTGTCAACTGGGGGCAATTGGCCTTCTTGTGGCCCCTCTGGTTGTAGTGGAAACACAGCAACTCCGATGTCTGAATAACTGCTGCCGGAGCAGTGCAATCCCTGCTAAAGTGCCCAGACTTTCCGCACTTGTAGCATCCTGATGATCCCAACCTGCATGTCCCCTCGTGCGTCTTGCCGCATTTCCTGCAGCGTCCCCGCCCCTGTTGGCCTTTCGGCCCCACATCTGATCCCTTGGGATTCTTCCCCGAAGCCCCTCCTGACTGACCCTCTTCTGCCTTCCGTTTCCGGATGTGCTCCAAATCTATCTCCCTCTCCCTTGCCCTGGCAATCATGGAGTCCAAGGTAGGGCAAGCTGAAAAGCTAACATGCTCCCGGATGTCAGCTCGTAGCATATCATGATAATGGGTCCTCCTCATATCCTCGTCACCAGCATACTGGGGCACCAACAAAGCCCTCTCCCGGAACTTGGCGGTGATCTCCGCCACAGTCTTAGTCGTCTGCCTCATGTCTAAAAACTCACGGGCCAGCTGCTGAAGCTCGACAGCCGGCGCAAACTCTACCCTGAATCTGGTCACAAAATCTGACCAAGTCATGGCCTCGATCGCTGAGGCTCCCAACGAGTCACCCACTGACTCCCACCAGTCCCGAGTTCGGTCTCGCAAACACCCTGCTGCATACCTCACCTTCGACCCCTCGGGGCAGAAGCTAGTCAACTGTGCAGACTCGATGTCTGCAATCCATCGTCTGGCGGCAATGGGGTCTTTCACCCCGTGGAAATCCGGCGCACCACTGCCCCTGAAGTCCTTAAAGGACAGTGTGCGAGATCCCGACTGGCCAGATGCCATGTCGCTCCTGAACGCCCTGAGGCGGTCCTCCATCAACTTGATGATCCCTTCCTTGATCGACCCAAAGATAATGGGAGTCGACTCAAGGATACCCCTGGTGATCTCTGACGCGATGAACTCGCGTAGTCCCTCATCTACCTGCTCGGAACCTGATCCCGAACCTGACCCCTCTCCTGAACCGCCATCTATCGGCCTCGATCGAAGTACCACCATACTGCAATACATCACAACAATCATTAGTGATACTGATACTTCCTAAGGGATCACAACTACTTACAAGTTCCCTGGTCTTATCTTGGCCTTCCTTGGTTCGGGTACGGATCCTCTGCTTTCAGTAGTACGGGCCCATACTACCTTCCACATCTATCCGTACCTTCTTCAAGGAATGCCTCGACTCCACCAGATCCCCTTTACTACCGTTGATCACTGTTATACTCATCCTAGGCTTGCCCTAGGGAAATCTCTGGTTCTACTCTATCCAGTCCTCAGCTGCTGCAGGCCTCCTTGTAATGCCAATTAGCCATTACCCGAATACCATTACATGTGACGAGGCTCAAATAATCCTTCGAGTACCCGACTCGTCCCTACAACGGTTGGACTCAAACAAGAGTTGCGCAGTAGGATCAAATCTGGCACTCTAAGATTATTCAACCCTGATCACATGTGACGTGACGTATTCGCCTAATGGCTAACTCCCATTATTCAGAATCCCACATAGCACGAAGCAAGCAACATTCAGACAAGGGTAACAATCTCAATCAACTCTATCTGCTTACAGGAACTGTACTAGCATAAGGTGCTAAGCTCATACTATCAGACATAACCTAATCAGGCTATCCTACTTGTTGTCTACTCAATAACTAGCATGCAATTCTCATACAACTGAAAAATATAAAGCAGGCACATAAGGCATCACTCCTAGATCCTTAGTCCTATTCTAGCATGCTGTTCTACAAAAGCTGATAAACATAACATAAACTTGTATGGGTACTTTGGGGAATACTTACTTGAGCTCGGCCGGTCGCGCACATCACACACTTCGTTCTTTCTCGAAACTCTTTTCTCAAATTTTAGAAAACATTTTCTTTTAGAAAATCTTTTAATCCCTCGATTTGAGTTCAGACACCCCCGAAGGTGTGTCCGAATCCCTCAAACCAGGGCTCTGATACCAACTTGTAACGACCCAATTTTCACGTCCAAAAATTTCGTTATAAAACATTACATGAAAGCATTAATAGTTAAAACATTGTTTGATTAAACCATATTACATCGAAAACCAAATTGAAAACCACAACATTCGATCAATCAAATATCAGAGTATCAATCCCAGGGTAAACTCATAAATGCGGAATCAAGGAGTGTGTGTGACGAGCCGCTACCGCGCTTGCTCCTTCCCCTTGGCTGAAGAGGTACCTGAAACAACAACTGAGAAACGTAAGCACAAAGCTTAATGAGTTCCCCCCACTGTACCACATACCATATAATCTCATAGCATACATATATTGTCAGGCATATCTGGGTGCCCGACCTACCCCTTCGGCCCTCTCGACCAGATATTGCCTAGCATATCTGGGTGCTGGCCTCCCCTTCGGTCCTCTCGACCGGATACTGCCTAGCATATATGGGTGTTGGCCTCCCCTACGGTCCTCTCGACCGGATACTGGGGAACTATTCTTCCCCTCTACTACTACCACATAACATGTATCACAATATCAGAATCTATCTAACATGGCTGGGTATGACTACCCCTTCGGCCCTACCGACCGGATACCTCGGGGACTATCTCCCCTACTGTCACTAGCACATAGCATCATATCATACTAGCACATAAACATAACACAGATAATAGTAATCACTAGATGAATATCACAGAGACAATCATCTACATACAACTCCTACTGGTGGGCCGGCATTGTGGCCGTAGACCCACCGCTACTAGAAGGTAACTCACCTCGAAGTAGCTGCTGATCTGATCGGGAACTGACTGTCTACTGCTGCTGCTGCTGCTCCGGAAATCCTCCGGCTGCAATTCCCACAACATACTCAATCAAACACTGCTAACTGTCCTTTGGGTAAAATGACCATTTTACCCCTGATCATGCCCTAAGTCAAAGTCAGAGTCAACTTTCAGTTGACCCGACTCGCCGAGTTAGCTTTCCAACTCGCCGAGTCCCTACCCAAACAATTGTCCTGAATCCCGTTTCTACTCGTCGAGTTCTCCTTCTAAACTGTTATTTAAGTCTTTCATCCTACTCGCCGAGTTGTATGAACAACTCGTCGAGTTCATCTTCATCCGATGAACACTTATGCTAAGACTCGCCGAGTTGTATGAATAGCTCGCCGAGTTCATCTTCATCCAAAGAACACTTATGCTGCGACTCTCCGAGTTGTATGAACAGCTCGCCGAGTCTGTTCTTGATCTAAGGAGATTGCCTTGAACTCGCCGAGTCAGGGCATTGACTCGCCGAGTTCCTCCATAGATGAGTTCAACTTCTAACTCACTGAGTCACACCCCGTGACTCACTGCTCACTCGACACTACGAAAAGGGGACAAACTCGGAGACTCGCGAACCGACTCGCCGAGTCAGATGAACGACTCGCCGAGTCGTTGCCATGCAACCATTAACTACACGGATTTGCTCGATTCCAGTCCATGCGATTCACAGATCTGGGTTCCTAGAGCATGAATCACACGTAAAGTTTCAACTTTACGTGTAGATATTCACCAACAAGGGTTTTAGGGTTCAAAATGCACCCAAAAGGGTAGATCTAGGGTCTTCATGCAATGAGGGTCCATAAAGGCAACAGATCTGAGCTCCTGGAGCTCAACCATGCCTAGATCTAAGGGTCAATCAACTTATTACGAAATAATTTGCACATACAAGCTTGGGGATTGGCTCAAGAATGACTTAAATGAAGTAATAAGCATAGAAACAGAGGGAAAATGGGTTATACCTCAAAGGAACTACTTAGAGAGCACAAAGATGCTTGGATTCCTTCCCTTCCTCTTGATCTACTTCCCTTTTGCCTCAAAACCTTCAAGAACACACAACAATTGCTTCAAACTCTCTATGAATAGCTTAGAACGAGGGTTGGAAGCTCTGAGGGGTGAATAGGGGCTGGCTTGGGGCGGATATGTTGTTTAAATAGGGTGCAAACCCTTGAAACTTAGGGTTTCATCCAACAGCGGTGACTCGCCGAGTCACCAACTTAAACGTGTCCCGGGGTCCCGTCTCTACTCGACGAGTCGGACCTATGACTCGTCGAGTCCAAGGCTAAAAAATGGAAAACACTCAAATAAGATTTACGTACCAGGAACCAGGTGCTACATAAAAATCGTTCGCAAACAAATTTTTTAAAAGGTTAATATAAAATAATCATAATTACATTTGCCTTAGATAGAGCTAGCGTGTGATCCTGTTCTGGAAGCTCTTTTATAGCTAAGCTATATATGCACAAAATTTTCAAAATATTTGAAATTTACTTTATTTTTTTTGTTAATATTCAATGAAAAAGAAAATTAATGAATTAAACTTGGACATATTTGGATGTGATAAAGTAGCATAGTGGAGATACATGCTTGAGCAAAAATATGGAAAAAATAATCTGCAAATTAAGTTCTTGCTATAGGTCGATTCTCATATTTAAATTTACATATGTAAACAACTATATGACATAAAAGGATTTGGTGTATTGAACATTTAGTAATTATTCATTGCTGTCGGACCAATACCAAAACCCAAAAATCTCATGTTGTAGATAACAACAAAACCCTTAAAAAATTGTGAATGGACCTGGTAATAGTATCCCTAATTTTTGTCTATGTTCGATTCAGAACCCCAGAAGAAATATAATTTACCCTATAAAAGTTTTAATTGTAGACATATATGCAAGGAAATAATGTGCATTGAGAGCCAAGACCCTATTTGCATTACTGAAAAAGGGTAAAATGATTAAAACAATAATTGATTTATATTTCAATTTCTTTTAAGTATAATTAATAATCACATAGTAACAATAACAAAGAATATAAAAAAGAGAGTACCTATATGGAATAGTAAGATTAACAGAGCCATATTTAATTAAGAAGATAACTTATGCAAGCCTGCCAAACCAGTTTTGTCATATATGAGACTATAAGGGATCACCCTACACCTTGAAATTGCCAGGTGATGCTATAGCCACCAAAAACTCAAGCATTCACGGCTTTTTCAGCAACATTAGAAAACCATCTTGTCCCCAAGAGCCCCCTGTATCCAAAAGAAAAAATAATGCACCCGGATGTCAAATTTTGTACTATGACTATTGTGAAATCACTCAAATCTAATTGTTGATCAAATCAAATTTGTAGAGATTAAGCCAAGTTAGTATCATTCAAATAAGTTATAGGTATAACAACCTAAATGGGTTTATCTTCTATTTTAGGATGTTAATATAATGGCATTCAATATTTTTAAACCACATTCAGTTTCATTTTATTCAAGTACAACCAACAACTAAGCGGTTTTTGGATGTTTGTTTAAACTGATTATTGGTAGGGTATGGCAGAAACTAATTTTTATTACTAAGGATTATAGAAATAAAATTTGGAGAAGCGAGTAAGCATGGAACTTGGTGTAAGATAAATAATTATTGAGATAAATAACTTACATATTTAGGTTTAGTGTGGTACTGTGGTAGATGCTGTAACCTAATAAATTAAGAGGTTTTTATAGTAGAAGTGCAAATGCTTTCATGATGAATAATTGTTGTTTAATACTCCTATTATTCAAAACCCCCTTTAATTCCTTCATAACCAACGAAGCCCACAAAAAGTGAAGACAAAATTATTGTCCTCTATTTTTTTTACATCATTACCCTTCTATTAAACCCTCTTTACATCATTGTCATTTATTTTTATGTAGCTGAGTGAGAGTTAAATCAGAAGTACCAGTAGAGAAACCAAAAACATACTTGCGATATGTAGGAGAGAAAGAACAGGGAAGACGTGATATGTATGAGACAAGGAGCGACAAAGAGGAGCAAAAACAAACCAAGAGAGATCTTCTATTGATCATTCACCATTAATTTGAAACCTATACAAAGAAAAACAAATTTCCAAAATCAATTTCATGAGTAAAAATTAGAGCTCGAACCCTAAATTTAAAACCGAGGAAACCAAAAACAAAAAATAAATGGTTATAGCGGTGTATTGAGTTAATATCAATTGATCGGTTCCGCCACAAATAAGAACTAAAAAATAGAACCGATTACCTGAACCAGGAGACGTCAGTGGCTGAATCAGGACGTCCACCAACAACATCAGTTATTACGGGGGAAATGTGAGGAGGCGGTGGGGAAATCTAAGGTTGTTCCTTCTCAAGAAGAAAGAAAAAGGAGGAGAAGAAAGAGTGGCAAAAAGAAAAACGTGAGAAAGAAAGAGCGATTAATCTTAAGAAGGTTACTTCAGGCGGCAAACAGCTTTGGGGGAAACACCGACATAGAAACAATTAAGTAAACCTACCTTTGAAGTCTGTTGTGTAAGCCTGATGCAAGGATGACCGTAAACAAGCAGGGAGATTGGTGATGCAGTCAGCCAAGTAGCTAGCGGAAGGATGATGCAGGGCACAACGGAAGAACATAGCATACGTTAAAATTAGCCGCCCATTAGTCTTCTTATTGGAGGAGGGAAAGCAGCTCATCGACGTGGACATATAGGTAATGATATATATATATATATATATATATATATATATATATATATATATATATATATATATATATATATATATATATATATAGAGAGAGAGAGAGAGAGCTAGGTTCAAATGTTTTTAACAACTATTGTGTGCCTAAATGCACCAATGAGAATTCAAGAAATAATAAATAATTAAATAAATCATTTAAGGGTATTTTGGACATTTTGTACTTTTAATTATGGAAATCATTTATTTGAAATCCTATAATTAAGGAAATAAGGTAAATATATTTGACTTACTTGTGTGTGGTAGAACACGTCTCTGACTTGCTCAACAGTTGTAGCCGCCTCCGACTTCATCCACTGCATCGGATTCGTCCACCATTCATCGGTGAAGTCGCAACCAGCCGATCACTGTCCACCAATACTTCCACCTCCCGCCTCCATCAATGTCGTGAGTTCTCCACCAACACCAATGAAACGATTTTCTTTTTTCTCAAAATTTTCTTTTTTTAGATTCTATCAGTTGTTGAAATCGATTTCTTTCTTGGCAAAAATCGATTTGTTGAAATCAATTTTATTGCTTCTCTTCTCATCTGTGAAATCCATTGATTATTTGAAATCAATTTTTTTAAGTAATACTTTCTAATTGATTTGGAATATGATTTTGTAGGATACAAAATTGTTCATCGTGGGTGTTTGTTCTTCAACAACCATCGTCCCTTCATTACTATTCCCACAGAAGTCGACATCGAACCCAAAAAAGTTTCAATCGCTGAAACACAAGCTCACCTGCCATCCCTCAATCTCGTATGTAGCCTCTATTTCGGCCATCTGGTAAGTCGATTCAATGGGTTGAAAAAAACATCATCTTTCTTTTACAATTTCTCTCCAGTTTAAAGCCTCTGTTTTTGCGATTTTTGGGTTCTAATCGGTTTTTTTGTTGAATTTAAATTATATATTTTAACTCTTCTAATAGATTTCAGTTAGACCATTTATTTGTTGATAATAATATAAGTTTCTCAGGAAGTGATTTTAGTTATCCAAGTCCTTTTTTTTCTGAACACCAAGTGTTCGACTAAATGCCTAAATGAAGATTTATTTTGTAATTTGTCACTTGTCCATTAAAAACTCTTTTCTATTGTCCTAAGTGAATTGTTATTGAGTTTAGATAGTTCTTATATTTTGAGTAATGGTTTTGTTTTTACTTTTTCAAATAGTTGTTTACCTTTCAATTATGTTTGGTTCAATTATCAATTTATGTTTGTGTAAAGTGCACTAATCTTGTTTGGTTCAATTCTCACATCATATGGATATATAATTTCAATAGACCTAATTAAAAGAATGATCATGAAATTAATTTATATTATCTCATCTCATGAAAATTGAGTAAGTAATTGTGTTGTTGATTTGTAACTTACAGCTAAACCATTGAAGGAGCACAAACAAAGAAAGTATGGGCAATATACTGCCAGAATGTATACTATGTAGTCTTCCATATGCTATGTATATACTGATGGGGTTGATTTCATATGCCAACACAGTGAATTAATTTTGTTTGATTTCATATATCAACATAGTAAAGGCTTAATATCATATGCCAATATAGATTGGTGAAAGCTACTCATCTTGTTCTAGAAAATTGTTTAAAAAGGTAAGTAATTTGTTTGTGTATTATTTTGGTTCATTTTGTGATTTTGAATTCCAACTTCTATTCTCCCTTGTTATTGTGTATTTGGAATCTAAAATTATATTAGCAGTAAATACGATACTTTTGAATGTATTCTAGGTATTCTGTCAGAATATACTCTGCCAGAATAAAATCTATGTATTCTGCCAGAATATATTCTATGTATTCTGCCAGAATATATAAAGTGATAGTTAATTGCAAGCAACATGTTTTTAACCATTATTAGTTTTTGTTGTATTTGTGATAGGAATGGCTGGAAGAATGTGTTGAAGACCTAATAGGAATAACTTGAAGAACGAATAAAGTTCGAACATACTCAGATTTTAATAATGTTGTTATTTTTTAAGAATTTTATTCATTTTTGTTAATATTCTTTTAGAATATGTATAATTATATTAAAATGTATAAACTAGCTTGTCTGTAAGAATATGTATGAATTTGTATTTAAGTTTGGATGTATAAGAATATATTAGAATGTTGTTATTTTCCAACCTCAGATTCAAGAACTTTGTTATTTTTCAATAATATTCTAATAGAATAAAATTCTGAAAGAGCATCATTCTAACTAAAAAAAATATTCTGACAGAATAAAATCGGTTATGTTTACAAATTATGTTAGAATTAAAATTGAATTAATTAAAAAAATTTATATTTTTAAAATTAGGAGAATTAATTATCCATAAATATCCGAAAATTTCCTTTTATAATTGTAGTTAATTGTCCAAAATACCCTTTTGCTAAAAAATTTATGATTATATGGTAAATGCTACCCCATTGTAATATCATACACTCTCAAATCATGTCCATTGATGAATTCTATCTGTTGGTCCAGATTTATGCATTCTGGCACACAATAGTTAGTAAAAACAAACTAACCTAACCCTATATATATATATATATATATATATATATATATATATATATATATATATATATAAAAGTTTAAATGAGAACCTTAAAAACACTAAGAACCCTTTTCATTAATGGTATTTATGTCAAAATATAAACATTACACACCTAATAATTAATTGTAGTAAAATATGACATTTGAACTAAGTCTAGGGTATACTATGTGAATATGACTATAATATAGGGACCATTAGTGTGAATAGGCATATCATCACTTTCAGAAAGAAAAAGAGATCGTACGGTATGTATTTTTGAGCTTTTCTTTTGTAGTTCTTTTACATTCGTTCTCATAACAAACTAATATCCAAAAACTTAGGGTGTGTTTAGTTGCGGAAAAATTGGTCGTTTTTCAGAAAAAAATTTCAAAAAAAATGAGAATTTTGAAAACACGTTTAGTTCGTCTATTTTTCTAAATTTTTCATGGAAAATGAAAATTTTCCGTTTTCTAAAATTACAAAGAAGTTGAAATTTTTTGGAAATGATAATCATTGTTTTCCATATTTTTCTAATTCCAAAATTTTTCTAAAATATAAACACACACCCATTCCACTCCCCACTGACACACACACATACATACCCACCCCCACACACACTCACCCACCCACACACACACACACACCTACATACACACCCACACACACACACACCAACTCACATACATACATACCCACCCACACACACATATACACATACACATACATACCCACCCACCCACACATACATACCCACCAACACACCCACATACACACAAACACACTCACACACATACCCACCCATACACACACAAACCCACACCTACCCCCACCCTCACAGACACACACACCCACACACACAAACCTACATCTACCCCCACAAACACACACAAACACACACTCGTACCCCCACCAACCCAACACCACCACGACAATCACCGACCTACCATCACCACCACCACCACTAACCTGTCACTAGCACCACCACCAGCGCTGTCGCCGCCTTCACCGCCACTGACACAATTGCCGCCGCCACCACCATCGCCTGTCATCACCACCACTGCCGCCAACCCACTACCGTCACCGCCCCCACCCACACCCTACCACCGCTACTGTTTTCTAAAAATAAAAACCGATAGAAAAATACACATCTAAACACGTTTTCTAATTTTCCAAAACTGAAAATGAAAAATGAATAAGTTTAAGTAAACGCGTTTTCTAAATTTTTCAATGAAAAATGAAAACGGAAAACGAAAATCGAAAAGGGAAAACAAAAAACGGAAAATGAAAATTGTTTTTCCGTAACTAAACGCAACCTTAATTTCTTGAAATCATTTTTTTGTTATTTCTTTATGATTTCTTCTACAATTTCTTTCAAAATTATTAGTTATACTTCCAAAAATGCACAACCTTAACAAACATTCATCAGATTTTTAAGAACTATCTTTTTTTTTTTTTCTTTTCTGGTGACCCCACCACCGACGGCGGATTTCCTCTTGAGAAAACCACTGTCAGCTAGCACTATCATCTGACCTACTACCGCCGCTACCAGGTTGCCGAATTTCAAGCCTCATAATGTATTCGAACCTCCGACATGTCGTGAACTACCAGATCGTATGATTTATTTAGATTAGATCTAGATCTGGTTGGATTTTCACCGGGATCATCCAGATCCGTCGTCAACGAGGATTGACGCCTTTATCGCACCATAACCACAATCTTCCGGTACCACTAACGACAATCGCCACCACCTGCAATCATTCGAGATCTACATAGGTCTGGTCAGATCTAACATTTAGATGCGATTTCGTTAAGCCTTTTGTTTTTCGGTGAGCTTCTTCGCCTTAGATCGTTGGGAGAGTCACTAACCGTTATCATCATCTCAGATCTAAAGCCAAATACATACCGATTTCTCAGATTTGGCGAGATCTGTTATGTCTGGTGTATTTTCAGACATAAATCTAGTGTTTACAGAGCATTTCATGGTGGCCAGCTGTGGTTCCACTACCGCATCATATCTATTCCACAATCTTAGACATGTAAAGCACCCCAAATTTGAAAACAATGTGCACACAAGGTGTTTAATGAAATGTGCACACAAGGTGTGTATGTGTGTGTGTGTGTGTGTGTGTATATATATATATATATATATATATATATATATATATAGAGAGAGAGAGAGAGAGAGAGAGGATCATTTGAGAACTCAAAGTTCCCGAGAACCCGAGAACTAAAAGTGGACCGTTAGATTGAAAAAATAAATGGCCAATTAGTGGTATGTTTGTAAATAAATAGAAAATTAAGGATGCGGGGATATCTTAATCATATTAGTAAAAGGGTATTTTAGGAATCAAAATTATAATTATAATTTCTTAAATTAATGATCTGATAAATGATATGTAAAAAAGTAAAAGCCCTCTATGTTTTCTCTCTCAATCAACGAAACCCATTAATGCTCTCTCTCACCTTCCTTCGTCATCATCGTTGCCCAAAATCTCAAGTGGTGTCTCCGTCGGCCGAGAAAAAAAATCAACGAAGAACTGATAGAGAAGGAAACTGGCTTACCTTCCCCACTCCGTTTACTGACTCGATTTCTCCCTTTCTTCCATCGGTCCCAATCGGAAAAGAAATCAACATCCAACTCTGCCTCTTCTCACCGTCACTGACAGTCGATCTATATCTGATCTCTCTCACATTCTCTCAATGTCACCGATGATTGTTCTATGCCTTATCTTCGTCGATCGATTTGTATTTCCACCTTTTCTCTAGTTCGATTTTTGTACAATGTTCAGATCTAGAATTGTATTTTATCACCCGGGCCAGATATATGAACATCAAAGGTATAACTTCTTTAGCTTTTTGATATTGATTTTCGTAGCAATCTTGAACAATCTACAATTGATTCGGAATCAACGCTTTTTTTCTTATATAAGTTTTCTAATAATGATGAAGGCAGAAAATACCGATCGCTCGATCTCAATCTCGATCGATCCCACAATATGCTCAAATCCATAACTCACATAGTGGAGATTGACGATCGGCCACAACGGATTTTGCAACCGATGTTTCATTCTCTGTTAATCATTTGCAGTGAAAAGATTTGTGATCCTAATTTGAAATCGAAGAAATGGAACACTGGCAATTGTTCATGTATGAGTTGAGCGTCGAAAGAGGTGCGTTGCTAATACATCAGTTTTGATGATTGATTAATCAGATTATGTTTTTTTTGTATCTATGAATATTTGATTTGGTGATCTTTGAATTTATGTTTTCTATGGCAAAAATCTACCTCAATGGTTAATAATTTGTTGAACGTCGATTCCACTTGTATTCTCGCAGATCAGCAGGTCGATCTGAAACAAAACTAGCGACTTTAATCGACCTTAGAAGGCCGATTTCCTTGGCTGATGGTGAATAGAGCTTCAAAAGTCAAATCTGTTATCTTCAGCTGCGAATCCCGCAGCTACTCCAGCCAGCGAATCTACTCCAGGCGACTCCACTCACAGGTTCGATTCCACTTCCGACAATTCCACTCATAGGTTCGATTCCAATGCCTCGGTCTAATTTAATGAGATTTATTCTTAAAAAAGTGTATGCTTGAATTGATAAGCCTGCTCAATGAAGTTTTCATTTTAACTTGGTTTACTAATATTATTATCAACATATTTATTTATTCATCTTATTTGTAATTCACATGTATAGATGTTTGTTGTTGTGGTACAACAAGTTTACACACTAAAACATGAGGCAAGGTTGAATGGTGGATTTTATGTCAACCTTGAAGCAAACTGTTGTTCATTATTATTTGTATTTGTCGGGTATGTTTTGTAGCCATTTTTAATTCTATGAGATACTGTGAAGAACTTAGATTTGTTAAAGTACTAACTCTTTTTAGATTGAATCTGAATAACTCGAAATAATTAGTGTTTTTATCTGATGTGTTTTCAAGGGCAATGTCGGAAGATTCACCTGGAATGAGTGTATTACCACAAACTGGATACATTGCAAATCATGAACCTAAAAATTTGATACACCAAATCAGGCTTGTAAAGTAAGCTTTTCCCTAGTTTCAATATAAATTCACAAAATTACCTAGTTTTAATCATGCGATTCACATATAAATTACATGTAATTCACATATGAATTATATGTAATTCACATATGAATTACATCTAATTCACATGTAAATCGCATGTCATTCACATATGAATTACATGTAAATCACATATGAATTACATGTAAATCATATATGAATTACATGTGATTCACATGTAATTCACATATAAATTACATGTAATTCACATGTAAATCACATATGAATTACATGTGATTCATATGTAATTCACATATGAATTACATGTGATTCACATGTAATTCACATATGAATTACATGTGATTCACATGTAAATCACATGTGATCCACATATAAATTACATGTAAATCACATGTAGTTCACATGTAAATCACATATAATTCACATGTAAATCACATATGAATTACATGTGATTCATATGTAATTCACATATGAATCACATATGAGTTACATGTGATTCACATATGAATTACATGTGATTCAAATGTAAATCACATGTAATTCACATATGACTTACATGAGATTCACATGTAATTCACATATGAATTACATGAGATTCACATGTAATTCACATATACATCATATGTAATTCATACGTGAATCGTCTGTGATTCATATATTAATCACATATGTATTTTTGTGAGTGTTTTTGCATCAATCAATTTTTGTTTTTATTTCTCTTGTAGATCTGGAAGAAATTGTGGTGAATATTGAAGAGGTGAAAATGATAAATTGAAGAAAAATATGGAAATATTGACACGAAGACATAAAAACGTTTTGAAATTTTGTACATTTTTTTTGTTTTTAATATTTTTTTGTATCGAATAAAATACTTATTATATTGTGTTTATAGATTGGCAAATAAAATGAGTTTTTTTATGATATACTTACGAATATTATAGTATAAAAAATATGAATATATATATTTGAAAAAATATGTATATATGCACCTAATTTTTATTTTTTTGTTAAATACAGTTTTTTTTTAAAACAAAATTGCAGCTTTTTTTGAAAAAAATTGTAGTTTTTTTTAAATGCAGTTTTCTTTTAAAAAAATTGCAGTTTTTTTATAAAAAAAATCATTTTTTTTCAAAAATATATGTTTTCTATAAAAAAAATTAAAAAATCTGCATTTAAAAAAAATGAAACAAAAATACTATTTTTTAAAAAATCTGAAAATTTGATTTATGATGTAAATTTTTAGATATTTATATTAATATGTTAAATAACACAAAAAAATTAAACATTAAATGAGATTGGTAAGATGACGAGCATGTCCTTAACGAATTACTTTTGATCCAACGCTCCACTTCTAATTTTCGGATTCTCGGGAAACTTTGGGTTCTTAACCAATCTCAACCCTATTTGAATATATATATATATATATATATATATATATATATATATATATATATATATATACACACACACACACAAATAAGGACCAAGTTAAGAACTCTAAGAACCATTATTTTTAACTTTATAATTAATAACATTTTTTTATCATTTTAACCTTCTAAGGTTACAACCCATTAATCTTTCCCATTCAATTTGAAAAAAATAGATGCATCTCGCTCGTTTATTAAAATCATGTTTTGTTGGGAAAAAAAAGGCATAAATGAGATTTTCAAGTCTAGTATATATATTTGTTAGTATATATATTTATTCATTTATAGTTTAATATTTTCATTATACTCTAATTCGTAGGTTTATACATTTATTATACTCTAATTGGTAGAGTAATTGAATAAACCCAAATTCTACCACCACCGTTAACTACCACACGAAGCCACCAACAACTAACCACCGCCATCACTACTGACATCATTCCTTCCTACCACCATCAAATCTACCATTTTTACCTAATACCGTCGCCGTTCTTCCTTCCTCCCACCACCATCAGATATTGGATATCTTATACTCTAGCAAGCTCCAAAAATCATATCTGAATAAAAAAGAATCATAATTCACAGTGTAATAAAACATATCAGACACACGTTCACAATATTCAGGTAGACTAGGGTGAGCATCAGGCGGTTAAACAAATAATACTATTTTTATTTTTGAAAAAACAAAAGACTTGTGAATTTTCTATTAATTAAAAGTCAGGGGTACGTTGTTTCTATAAATACAAAAATTATTGAGAAAAGTATTAGTTTTGGTTGATCTTTATATTGTATCACAGGGCAGTAATTACTTTTGTTTATACATTGAATAATCCAAACTATCAAATCCAATTCAGTTTGAACCTGCCACTAAGCTATTTGAATTTGAGTCCATATCCAAATAACGGTTTTATACCATTTTTGGTTCCATACTTGATACTTCTATTGCAAAAAAGGAGGAAAAAAGCAACAGGGAACGGGGAGCGAGAACTCATAAGAGAGCAGTTATATGAGCTAATCAATAAATATTTATCTAATATAGCATACATATACATATTTTTATTAATTAAAATAATTTTGAAATCTTATTCGGTTTTCGGGTGCATGCCGAATAACATTTGCTAAACCGCCAACCAGATTAAAGTCTCTTGTTAACCCGCAAACCGAACCACTAACCAATTATTCTGAAACTGAAAAACCAAATAAGGTTTGGTTCGGGTGGTTTCACAATTTCAAAAGAATAAGGCTCACTTCTAGTTCAAACACTCATTCAAAGCTTAAAAGACTAGTTTAGACATCCATTCACAACTTAATAGACTAGTTAGCCACTCATTCATAATATTTACACTTTTCAAGGCATTTCACCAAACATTTTCATGCAACTTGTTTCTAGATTTGAGAGTGTTCCTTGCTTCAGATCCATGAGCACCAATATGAGCACCAATAGTTCTCTTACACTCTAGCAATTCCAAAAAATCATAATTCACAATTTAATACGACATTTCAAACATTCATTCATAGTATTTACAGCTTAAAAATAGTTTAGACCCTCATTCACAACATAAAAGGTTAGGAGTTGTAGGAACAAACTTGGACCATAAATCAATTTTAAATGAAAGGCCTATTATTTTCACGCCTTTTTTATGAATTTGGTTCATTAAAGATAATTTTGTCCTTATAAATTCTAATTGAATAACTTAGATATTAATCTCTCCCGTGATGATCCCCCCAACTTCGGTTTTAATTAGACTATGCATATGAAAATTCACAAGAAAAAAATATGACATTCATTATATTGTGAATGTCAAATTAATACCATTATTGTTCTTATAAAAACATTGAATTTCAAAAAAGACGATATTTAGTATAATGACTAACTAGGTGTAAAACCCATGTATTTCATGGGTTAATTTAAAAGAAAATTTAAATATGAAATTCCAAACATTTAAAAGTTTGAATTTATAAAAAAAATTAAAAAAATGTTGAATTATTAAAATTAATGTGTTTTTTTTTTCTAAATTTAAACAAATAATTTAGATAAATAAAAAAGGAAACTAATGATATTTTAATTTAAAATTTTTTAAATTAAAAGGAAAGTCAATTAATGAAATTGATAAGTATTTATTATTACATTTATTATAATTATTATATTTAAATATTATATGGAATTTGATAAAATGAAAAAAACCACAAAATGACATGTGGTCAAATTAATGAAAGTGTAACATGTGGACAAAATGATTTTCATTTATTATAGTAGAAGTAGACGAGAATGTCAAATTAATAACATTATTAACTTTACAAAACAAGAAACGTCCATAATTCATAGTTGAATAAATTAAACAATATTATGAAATTTCATTTGATTCAACTGTGAAAATCATAAGTTTTTTTTATTCATAAACACAATTTACAATTTAATTTTACATTATATTATTAAATATTTTACAAATTCAACTAATTTAACTATGAGCATGAGGAGCATTCCTAAAATTATAGCTTCATGAAAACTATTCACAGTTTAAAAATTCATTTATACTATCAACTTTCTTCCAATGCAACTTATTCAAGTGTGAATATGATTTGACGAAACATCATTTACAGTTGAATAGTTTGTTAATTTACCAACTATTATGAAATTTCATCTCTCATTCAATCACAATTATCGATAGCGAATAGCGGTAAATAACGATGAGCTACCTATAAGCTATGTAGCGATAGTGATGGAATAGCGAACGCTATTTCGTATTTAGCGATAGGCATAAAAATATTAAAAATATTTATTATGTTCAAATACTATAGTTATTATAAATTTATAATCAATAAATAAGGAAACAAACCATTAAACTAGATAAAAACGTTCAAAACTTCAACCCTTATCTCTTTTATTCTCATTTATCCCTTAAAAAAGAGAGAAAAAAAACGAAAAAAAAAACCCCTAATGTCGCTATTTACCACGCTATTTGTCGCTAAGCACTCAATAGCGACCATATACCTATACGCTATGCTATGCTATTCGCTATAGCGACCGCTATGGTCGCTATTGACAACTATTCATTCAATTGTGAACATCATAAGTTTTGTTATTCATGAACACAATTCATAATTTAATTTTATATTATATTTACTAAATATCTTACAAATTCAACTAATTCAACTGTATTCAGGAGGATAATTTCAAAAATTATAGTTTCATGAAAACCATTCACAGTTTAAAACTTCATTTATACTATCAATTTTCTTCAAATGCAACTTATTCAACTATGAATATGAGTTGTTGAAACATCATTCAATTCAACTATGAATGTATGAATCATAGAACCAAATATATAACTAAATTCATTTCATCCTATCGTGTTCATCATAATGATTATAAATTGTTATGGATATGAGTTGATGAAAGATCATTCACAGTTGAATAGATTGTCAATTAACCGACTATTATGAAATTTCATCTAATTCAACTATGAATATCATAAAAATTTGTATTCATGAACATCATTTATAATTTAATTTTATATTATATTACTATATTACTATATATCTTACAAATTCAACTAATTCAACGGTAATCATGAGGACAATTCCTAAAATTATAGTTTCAAAAAAATCATTCACAATTCAAAAATTCATTTATACTATCGATTTTCTTCAAATGCAACTTATTCTATTGTGAAGATGATTTGCTGAAGCATCATTCAACTGTGAATGTATGAATTATATAACCAAATGTATAAATAAATTTATTTCATCCAATCATGATCATTATAATGATTATAAACAAGATAAACATTAAAAGCATCATAAAAACATATAACATAATTGATTATTTCGTAGCCAACCTTGATATCATTTGAGGCTTCATCTTCTTCATAGATTTATTCATTGTTGGAGATTTATTGAAGAAATTGATGTAGCTCAGAATCCTCGACGAACACCTGTGCAACACGTCCACCGGCGACATTGCAACACAATCGACGCAACACAACAATCGACAGAGAGGTAATCAGATTCCTCAACGGTATTTTTAATAGATCTGAAGTAGGAGATCGATACGATTACAACAAAGAGGTTTTCCGTTTATGTTGACGGTGAGCATGAACAGATGGAGGCGTTGTGGTTTAGCTAGAGAGAAGAATTAGGTTTACGTATTCAAATCACAAGATATTTCATCGAATCTGATTTGGGAAAAAAATAATGCCTTTAATTTGAAAATAATGCCTTTAAGTTTGAACAATATTACAAAAATTGCCATTGTTGTCAATTTATTTAATTTAAGGTATAAAATATTGAACTAATATTACAAATATTGCCACCGTGAGTTTCAAGACGTTAATTTTATATGGCCGTGTTCGTGTTCAGTATTAAGAAAAAACCAAATTATTCAATTGGACAATTTGATTTAGTATTCAGATTTTTTTATTGGTTTTCAAAAAAACCGAATTATTTTTTTAGATTTCGGATTGGTTTTGGTTTATAAAATACGAACCGAATAGTAAAAAAAAAAAACGAATAAACAATTATTATTTATCTATTTATAATATATATCTATAGTTATTTATTAATTTTGTAATTTATTTTTTTAAATAGTCTCAAAATATTTCAACCAATAAAAAACCATTGATATGTATTTTCTCTTAAAAGTTTTTTATCTATAAAATATTTAACTATAATATATGTTCTTAGTAGTTATTTATAAATTTCAAAACACAACCAAATAATTTGTTTTTGCTTATTGTGTAAAGTTGGTAATATTATAATTATATGTTATTTTAAAATGTTTCGGTTTTTGAAAACCGAATTATAAAAACCGATCCAACCGAATTGTAATTGGATCAGATCGGATTTGAATTTAAATTGGACTATTCGGATCCATCATTTAAAAACCGAAATCAATTTGGATTCACTTGATTGTATCAGATCAAACTGATCCATCCAAACGAACACCCCTAGATCTAAGCATAAAAATGGTTCTTAAATTGGTTCTTGGGTTCTCATTTGATCTTTTACCTATATATATATATATATATATATATATATATATATATATATATATATATATATATATATATAGAGAGAGAGAGAGAGAGAGAGAGAGAGAGAGGGGTTCAAATGTTTTTAGCAACTATTGTGAGTCTAAATGCACCAATAAGAATTCAAGAAATAACAAATAATTAAATAAATCATTTAAGGGTATTTTGGACCTTTTGTACTTTTAATTAAGGAAATCATTTAATTGAAATCCTGCAATTAAGGAAATAAAGTAAATATATTTGACCTACTCGTGTGTGGTAGAACACGTCTATCGCTGACGGCACCAATTTCTTCGCTTGGCAGAGGATCCCGACGACTTTTCATCCGTCTCCTACTGGTTGTTTCCTCTTCGCCGCCTGAACAATCTTTATCTGTGTCGTTATTCGTGTTGTTTGTGAGACCAATTTTAGACAATAACGGTTTCTGAATAATCTTAATTAATGGATTATTCGAGGAGGTACCAACCGCTTCGAGCATGTGTGCTAGACTTCGGTGGCAGTTGGGATACGTATCTTCAGTTAGCGGAGTTTTCGTATAACAACAACTACCACTCTAGTATAGACCGGCCTCCCTTCGAGATACTCTACGGGAGGAAGTATAGGACCCCAGTCTGCTGGGGTGAGGTCGGTCAGTGAGTCATGGGGTGTACAGAGGTGGTACTCAAGACCATAGAGCGAATTCAGCAAGTCCGGAGCAGGCTCCAGACTGCTCAGAGTCAGCAGAAGAGTTACGCCGACAAGCGGCGTTCGGACTTGGAGTTTCAGGTGGGCGATATGGTCCTCCTGAAACTGTCACCCTGGAAGGGTGTTATTAGATTTCGGAAGCGAGGCAAGCTGGGCCCCAGGTTCATTGGTCCGTTTAGGGTTTTGGCCCGGGTAGGACGGGTTGCTTATCGGTTAGATCTTTAAGCAGAGCTCAGCCAGATCCACAACACGTTCCATGTTTCCCAGTTGCGGAAGTGTTTTGTGGATGATTCAGCAGTGGTACCCCTAGAGTACATTCAGGTTGACGATAGCTAGAACTATATCGAGAGACCAGTGTCGATTCTAGATCGCAAGGTGAAAGAGCTGAGGAACAGAGAGTAGAGTTAGTGAAGGTGCAGTGGCAACACTGTAAGAGCTCGCAGTGGACATGGGAGCCCGAGGAGAAAATGAGAGAGCACTACCCGGAGTTGTGTCCGAATGCAACAGACTTCGAGGGCGAAGTCTAAGATACGTGGGGGAGAATTGTAACGCCTCGTTCTTGGTACGTATTTAATGTGTTTTATATCATTTTTATAAGAGTAACTCGACGAGTAGCAACCCTAACTCGTCAAGTAGATGCGAGGTTTGAACGCGGGTTTTAAGTAGTCTACTCGCCGAGTCCGCGCTTGACTCGACGAGTAGGCCAGTGTAACATCCCGAGTTCAGGAGTGCAAGTTCAGGGTTCAAAGTGTAACTGTGAAAGAGCAACTCGACGAGTCCATAGGTGGACTCGGCGAGTAGGGTCGTGATTCTGGTCGCGTGTTTAGTGGCCAACTCGGCGAGTCGGTGGCTGGACTCGGCGAGTTGGTGCTGAGTGGAGAAAACCCTAATTCGGGGGTTGAGCCCTATATAAAGAACATGATATTCTCTCCCCCAGCCTCTTTACCTTCCCCTTGAGTTCCAGAAGCCCTAGATTCGTGTGAGCCTTCCTTGTGAGAGATTGGAGCCTTTGTGGAGGGAATCTTGGGGAGAAATCGAAGAGCAAGAAGGTTAGAGCAAGGGGCTTTGCAGAGATTTAGCTTATTCTTCAGTTGGAGCTTTCATTTGAGGTAATAATCTTCTGTTTGAGCTTTTGTGCATCTAGATCTATCAATTGTGGGGTTTTGGGGGCATAAATGAGGTTCATCTCAAGTTTGGTGTAAGATATGAGGTTGCTACCTCAGATCTAGGTTGTTAATGATCCAGAAAGCCATAACGTCTATGTTCAAGAGTTGTTGGTGAAGTTCTTTTGCCCCAAACCCTAGCCCTAGAGTGTAAAATGCCTAGATCTCTTTGGATTCACGTAAAGTTTGCCACTTTACGTGATGGATGGGTTGTAGAAGGTTAGATCTATGGCTTGGGTCAGTTGCACGGCCTGGAAAGCTTCTGTATGGATTAAGATGTAGAGGTACTCGGCGAGTCACAAAGGTGTACTCGGCGAGTTGCTTGAAGATGGGCAGGAACTCGGCGAGTTGGTTGAAGATAGCCTTGGACTCGCTGAGTCTGTTCTTGGACTCGGCGAGTCTGGTCGTGAGGTCCAAACCTTTTTCTGGTAGAGCCGTGAATCGGTGAGTCAAGGGAGGACTCGGTGAGTTGAGTGCGAGGGGACTCAGAGTTGTTGGACTCGGTGGGTCTCGGGGTGACTCGGCGAGTTGAGTCGCAGTTTGGGGAAGTTCTGTGCATGGGGACTCGGCGAGTCATCATGATGACTCGGTGAGTAGAGTCAGTCAGGGGTTGACTTTGACTTTGACTTTGACCAAGGGTTGACCAGTTGATTTCCAGGGGCATTTTGGTAATTATTGGCTTTTGTTTTGAGTCCAGTGTTTTGGTGTTGGCTAGTGGTGGAGATCGTGTCAGTGGTCGGAGCAGCTTGGGCTTATCTTTTTAGTCGGCAGTTGCGAGGTGAGTTATCCTCACTATATCGACAGGGTCTACGGCACCAAGGCCGACCCTTTATCGGATTGTGATCCGGGTATCGTTGTTATGTTATTACCTTGCTATGTTTGCATCCTGGTAGTTAGGATGGTATATGTTAGAGACCTGATTAAGGTCGGAATCCTGGTATATAGGATGATGCTATGCTAGTGACCGGTTAGGTCGGTATCCTGGTTAGGATGACGTTATGCTATGTGATCTGCTAGATCGGTTTGATTGAATGTGAATTGTTATATGTTTGAATGTTTATGTGCACATGGTTGTTGGATTGGGGTTGGGTTGAGGCGGGTCCTGCTTTGTGCTGTAGGCCAACATACCCAGGGCGGACCGGTTATTCCGAAGGCCCAACGAGCGGTTCAGATAGGCTGTAGGCCCCAAGAGGGCGGACCAGATGTGCCGAGGCTCGGAGAGTGGACCAGGCCGACTGAAGGCCCAGTGCGGGCGGACCAATCATACTGTATTGAAAACCTTTTTGTAATAACTTAATGAAACCAGGTCGTTTTTGAAAAGTTTAAATTGGTTGGAATTTTATGGTCGTTACAGCCAGTCTGGGGAAAACCCTAATATTTGGGGTTTGCACCCTATTTAAGCATCATTATGGGCTTCAAGTCCAACCTCCATCACCCCAAATCATTAATCTTGAAACCCTAACTCCCCATAAGTGAGCTTGAGCTTTATTGGTGATTTTGAGAGTGATTGGTGCATTTTGTAGCTAGTGAAAGAATTAGAAGGAAGAAGGATTAAGGGAGAAGGAGTAGATCCAAGACCAGCATCAGTTTCTCTTCACTTTCTGGTAATCAAGCTCAACACTTGACTTGTAGTTCTATAGATCTTCTTGTTGTCATTTTTGGGTCCATCAAGCTTGATCCTTTAGACTTGGATGTCCCAAGTCGATTCACCTTAAGATCTAGGACCTTGAAGGGTCATCATGGCATGAAGGTGCCCTCTTTAGGTCCATGAGAACCCCATGCATGCTAAAACTCCAATTTTCGGCCTTTTAAGCACCAATGATACATGCATGTGCGTAAAGTTCATAACTTTACGTGTTAGATCGACCTTAGAAGCCCAGATCTACCTTTTGGACGAGAGTTGTATACCAGAAATCGAGTTATTGACTTGAAAAATAGGCGAATCGACGAGTCGTTCTTGGAACTCGGCGAGTCTGATGCTTGAGTCCCCAATTTGTTGTGGTTCAAAAGGAGCCCGGTTGAGTAATAGCAGAGATTTAGACAAGTCCATAGGAGTGATTCGACGTATTAAGATATAGCCATAATCTGGAAACCATGGGACTCAACGAGTGTAAGAACACACTCAGCGAGTCCAAGGCAATCTCCTTAGCCACAAGTCGTAGAATGGACGTGTTCATAGGACGAAGGTGGACTCGACGAGTTGTTCAAACGACTCGGCGAGTCGGATGAAGATTGACTCGATGTTATTATACAAGGAGAACTCGTCGAGTTTTTGCTAAACTCGGCAAGTAGAGTCGGGTAGGGAGCAAAAAAAAAGGATAGGGACTCGGCGAGTTGACGGCCCAACTCGGCGAGTCAGGTCAACTGGAAGTTGACTTTGACCAGGATATTGACTTTCGCCAGGGGTAAAATAGTCACTTTACCCTAAGATTAGTTGTTAGCTTCTGACTAAGTGCCTTTATGGAAATTATAGTCGGGGATTTGCCGGAGCAACAATCAGACATTTCTAGCTCAGTATTTCAGCAGTCAGCTTCACGAGGTGAGTTTCCTTCCAGTAGGAACGGGTCTACGGCCACAATCTCGATCTGTACAGATGATAGTAGTTCTGAACTGTGGTTCGATGTCGAGGTGGTCCCGAGAAGTAGTTATGTATGCTTGATGTCTTTGTGATTCATGCATTTCTATGTGTTATGTGTTATGTGTTCCAGATTGCGGTCCGACGTCGGGCAAGCCCGATGCAGTATATGTGTTTATGTTATATGTTTATGATTATGTTATGCTATGTTCAGTTGATTCCGGACACCGGTCTGATGCGGTGGGTAAGGCCCTAGTTATTCCGGACTTTGGTCCGATACAGTGGGCAAGGCCCTAGTTATTCCGGACTTCGGTCCGATGCAGTGGTCAAGGCCCTAGTTAGTCCGGACTTCGGTCCGATGCAGTGGTCAAGGCCCTAGTTAGTCCGAACTTCGGTCCGATGCAGTGGGCGAGCCCCTAGTTATTCCGGACTTCGGTCTGATGCAGTGGGCAAGGCCCAGTATTTGTTATATATGTTATTGTGTGGTATGTGGTAGTTTGGGGGAGCTCACTAAGCTTCGTGCTTACCGTTTTAGTTGTGGTTTCAGGTACTTCCGCCAGCAAAGGGAAGGGCTCGAGTTGATGGCATGGCACACACCACAATTTCCGCCTGGGATTTATCGACTCTGATATTTTATTATTCAGTTTTTTTAAACAGTGTTAGTATGAGATTTTGAGACACACGACACTTGTTTTCATTTTAATTAGGATGATTATGTTTTAGTAATGCTTTTCAAACAAAAAAATTTAGGGTGTATTGTTGGGATGTTTCATAATGTGATCGTGGGTTCCTTCGAGTACGATGGGCGTACATGCTAGGTACACATGGCGTACTCATGCAAGTCTCAAACCCTAATTTTTAGGGTTTGGACCTTATTTAAACACCTTAAGACCTCAAGGCCCCTTCACAACTAGCCTCCACTCTCATTCTTTCTGTTATTTCGAAATCGTAGCCACCTTGTGAGGTTCTTGAGCTCTTGGAGTGAAAATTTGTGTGTTTTGGTGCATATTGAAGAAGAATGAGTCGATTGGTGTGGTGTTGGGAGCTTGGAGCTTGTGGATCCAGACTTGTTTTTTCATCTAGCATTTTCTGGAGGTATAAAGCTTCAAAATGTATGGCTCTTTAGTGTAGATCTAGTTTTGGTTATGTTTTGGGCATGTTTAGGTCCCATGGCTTGGATGTTGTGAGTAGAAGTTACTCTAGAACCTTTGAGCATCATTTCTAGCCATTTATGAGTTTGAAAAGTCATAAAAATCGGATCTTGAGGGTTGTAATCCACCCATGCATGAGTTGTTGGTCTTATGAAGTTATGGATCTAGGGTTTAGTGTTGGGGTCCTTTTAAGCCATGAAAAGGCTTAAAGTTACCAACTTTGTTAGTTAAGACCTTACCAAGAGTTAGATATGTGAATTGGACGTTTGGACTTTAAGCATTAAGAGCTTAATGATAAGTTTTGATCATCAGTGGAGTACCATTTGGGCAATTTTCGGGCCATGAGTCATTATGGGTTTAGGCCATGGTTAGATGGGTCAAGTAAGGAAGGGTAAAATAGTCTTTTACCCTTAGTCAGATAGAATATATTTTTGGACCATTGATTAGAGTTTATTACCCTAATTATTAATTTAGGGGGGGGGGGGGGGGGGGTTGGAGGTGGCAAACGAGATTATAGATAATCAATGGTAGCATAATATTTTTACCGCATAATATATAATATGATTTTTTTCGGGTTCAAGTTAAACGTGTTCAATTGTTGGGCTCGGTTTAAACGGGTTCGGTTTTTTGAAATTTAAAGTGACTTTATATATTAAATAAACCATAAGTTTCTAATTAAGTAAACCTAGTTGCAAATTCTAAGTATTTCAACACGATGATAAATAATCAAAATTTGAAATAACCTAATAATTATTAACCATGACAACATACTTATTTCATTATGAAGGGGGTGGGGGGAGGGCATCCGTTGGACTAGACGTCGCCGACAGCAAGAGGTCGGCAAGAAGAAGAAGGCAACGAAGACAATAGGCATGGGAGCAAGTAGGGATGAGCAGTTTGTCCCAAATCCCGATCCTGTACCGGTACCGTACCGAATTTTAAAATACGGGACGGTACTTGGTACTCCAAATACATGAAATTCGGGAATCGATACCGCCGGTACCGGTACTAGTACCGAGTACCGATACCATTTCCGGTACCGGTACCGGTGATGTTAATTCGGTTCGGTACTTGGGATTAACTTTCGATCAAATTCAGTATTCGGGAAATCGGGAACGGGACGGTTCGGTACCGGTTCTGTCTCACGCTTACCCCTAGGAGTAAGAGCAAAAGCGTCTTGTGTTTCATGTATTTCCCATTCCGATTTTGAGCAACAACAAAATGGGCTTGGACTTTTAGCTTTTTTGTTTCATTAAAGTATTTATGCGTTGGGCTAAACAAATTTGTACTGCCTAATAGTATTTCACGTTACAAACTTTGAGCAATTTTGTGTTTTGGTTTATAAGTTAGGAACAACCCAAAATTTTAGGGGTAGCCCAATTTTTTTTTTTTCCAATGGAAGCACCGTAATATAAAAACAAAATTTATCCTACCGGACGAAATTTGAGGGGCAGCATCTGTTATCCCACCAAATAAAAACTAGATCTCTCATTGTGTTTTTACAATGAGAGTTAAAAGTATATAGTTTGATTTTTGCTAATTTGGTCATTTGCCGATGAAATGGGTAACCATTGATCCATATAGAACATAAGGTTGGAGGGAGTGGTGCCACATTTGTCATTGTCCACGTAGGCGCCATATCAGATTTGTCATACTACAACAAAAACTTGCCACTTACATGGCACGGGTTACTACACTCGTCATGTTATTTTTTTTTAAAAAAATATTTATTCTATATAAAGAAATCAATATAAATAAATTATATTAATAAAAACTTAATTTCATTAACTTCAAAGAAAATCGCACACTTACACTTAAAAAACATAACACACTTGAAATTAAGCTAATACACACGTAAATTTAGAAAACATAACACACTTGAGATAAAAACTTAAATTAAAAGACAACGAGTTTAAATTTGAGCAAATTTTGGGGACTGTCTCGCAATTTGCCAAAACTCAACAAGTCGAAAGTATTTGTTAGTTTCAACACGGTAAACGTCAAGAACATTCTCTAGCAAAGTATTTTCATTTTCACCATTTTCAGCTTCATGCATCACCCTACAATACACATTGTTAAACTGAATTGCAAGTTCATTTGCGTGCCTCCATTTGGAATATATTTTTTCTTTAACTCGCGGTACAAGTGCTTCACAATTGTATTTTTCGATGACTCTTATCCAAAAAGTTGTAGTAAGGAGGTTAATATGGATTGAGACTTCTGTTACATCAACCCATGAATGAGTTAGTAACATTTCTTCTTCTGAGACCAAACACGAACCACATGAACCATTAGCCATGAAGTTTTGAAAAAGATGGAAAATAAGAAAGTTAGGAAATTTGAATGGGACGAAGAATGAATAAGGATGATGATATTTATAATTGAAGATTAAGGGTTTAAAATTCAATTTTTTTTTAAAAAAATGGTTATATTTGTGAAATTGAGTATTTTTTTTTTGAAAAAATGATATGTTTTTAAATTATTTTTGAATAAATGGTAAAAACAATAGAAAAAGAAAAATGTGTATTTAATGATTCTCTTTAATCGGTAAAACCCCACCGAGTTGTCGAGCCAAACTCTGCAGGATGTTAGGTCGCCACTCCCACCACTACAACATTAACACCCTATGGCGACGACACCTATGCCGACGACGGATGTCGTCGCTACAAGTCTATCTATGTCGACAATAAGTCGCCGCCACACATTTTGGCAACATTGACCAAAATCCTTTGACCATGATACCTGTGCCGACGATATGTCGTCGCTACAAGTCTGGCGGGAACGACCAAAGTCTTCACGGAATACTGAAAACCTATGGCGACGACATGTCTTCGGTATAGGTATCGAGAAATCTAATTTCGAATTATTTATATTCCATTGTCCAGTAAACCAAAACGACATTGTTTTACGGAATTTATACCGACGACATGTCGTCGGTAAGACACGTGGCGATTCGCGAGAAAACCCTGTACCGACGACGACATGTCGTCGTCACAGGTTTTCCATTTTTTTTTATCATTTTTATCTTTACGCAAATAATCAAACGACACCGTTTATCGAAACCATATACCGAAGACATGTCGGTATAGGGGTTCACCCTAGCAGGCCGCAGTCTGTCTTTCATTTGCACACAACGACGCAGGAAGAAATTCTCTCTTCCCCACCGACGAAAATCAAATTAAACCTTACAAATTCCGGCGATTAGCACCATGTAACATCTTTTTGCTCCTATTTCTTCCTTTGTTGCTATGTAGTCATCTTTTTTACCCTAATTGGGAGTTTTTTTTGTTGTTCATGGGTTTTGGTTAACCACCGTCGCCCTTCCACCGTCTTTTCTGACAACCGTCAATTTCCGGTCAAGTCAAAGTCAACAAGTCAAACTGGTCGACTCAATTAACCCTTGTGTACTAGGGTTTACGTTAGGTAATTACTGTACAACTCGTTATTCTAATGAGAAATCATCAATTGAAAAGTTCGTATATCTAGATTTCTTTAACCTAAAACTATGGTAAGTAATGAGCCAAAGCGATAAAACACTATTGCATACTCAACGAGAGTATGTAAGATCCTTAAACATGGCTTAATGGGGTTTACGGACCTTGCGTTGCGAAGCCAAACACTCAAAAAGGTCACAAAAGAAGCCTCTCCCAATCTCTTTCACTCTATCTCTCTCTATTTAAAATCTCTCCCAAATTTCTCTTAAAAGTTCCTTTGACTTTTTGTAATCATTCGGGTCATCCCGACCCTTAATCGGGTCAAAAACCACTTAAAACGGAGTAAAAATGGGCAAAATAGCCTTAAGGAACCGAAACCCCTCTTTATGGGGCGAACCATCTTAGAACCGAAGGTCCCCTATAGGGACCGAACCTGCTAAGAACCGAAGCTGGAAGAGCCGAACCCGAACCTCGCATACGACCGAACCCGAAGGTCCTCTCGGACCGAACCCTCCTTTCGTCTTCGCGTCATCTCGCCTTCGGGCCATTTTGCTTCATGCACCTTCGGTCCTATCCTCACAACCGAGCTTCGGTCCCACCCTCTAAAGGAGCGAACCCTCGCACCTTCGGTCCCCCATGCAAGAAGCTTCGCAGACTTCGCTTTTCCTTCCCGATTTTCGAATAGTTTTGCGTTTTAAGCCCGTTTTTGATTATTTTAACACGGGATTTTCACCAAAAACATATTTCAACATATAAAACCCCTTATTTCATAATTAATCACGTTTTGTGGCATAATACTTATCCATGAAGAGTGGGTGGGATATTATTGGTGGAGTGTTGACTTTGCTTTAGTGTATGACACAAGCAACCACCCCATGCCCACTCAATGACCAACTCTTGTCCTTCCACCATACCTAGTCATTCCATAGTACCTTTCCCACCATTTTTCAGCCATACACTTCGTCAAGTGCTAGAAAACCCTCCTCTCTCCTCACATTTTTCTCATTTCTCTCCTTTTTCTTCCAAAAGACAAACACCTTTTCTCTCTCAATTCTCTCTCTAAATTTCGAGATTCAAGGCTATTATCCAAGATTTTCTTCTACTTTTGGTAAGTATTATTATCCTCCATATGATTATTTCACTCCTTTCTACTCAAATCATAGATTTCTTATACAAACTCCTTCATATTTGTGTTAGATCTTCGAATCTTCAAACAACCTTCCAAGTGTTCTTGAGTTGAACACTTCCCTTCTTCAACATCCATCCACTGAAATCACTCAAGGTGAGTTCATAACCCTATCTTTTCATGTTTTTCTTAAGTTTTAAGGGGGGGGGGGGGGGTGGAATACAAGTTAAAACACCAAGAACACAACTAAACTCATCCAACAGCTTTCATCAGAAAAGTTTAACTCCATTCACAGACTGTTTTGGTCAACTTAAACATTTTAGTTTTCAAAACTGTAATAGGTACAAATAGCTCAGGTTTATACCTTTAAAATGACTACTTGCACATCTCCATACGATTTTTATACAATTTATGGTGATTTTTACAAAAACTTCCTATCATTTCAGAAACGAATTCTGTAACACCCCCCTCTGGCACGTATCACAATATTGTCCGCTTTGGGCCACTCGGCACGAGGACTTCCCAGGGGGTCACCCATCCTGGTACTACTCCCGCCCGAGCACGCTTAACTGCAGAGTTCTTATGGGATCTGCTGCCCTCACGACTTTAAAACGCGTTGTGACAAGGAAGGTATCCACACTCCTTATAAGGAAATGTTTCGTTCTCCTTCCAAGCCGATGTGGGATCAGATCTAACCCACTTTCACCCCCCATTATAGGGTTCGACGTCCCCGTCGAACACATCGACCCGTGCCCTGGCTATGATACCATTTGTAACATCCCCCTCTGGCACGTATCACAATATTGTCCGCTTTGGGCCACTCGGCACGAGGACATCCCAGGGGGTCACCCATCCTGGTACTACTCCTGCCCGAGCACGCTTAACTGCAGAGTTCTTATGGGATCTGCTGCCCTCACGGCTTTAAAACGCGTTGTGTTAGGGAAGGTATCCACACTCCTTATAAGGAAATGTTTCGTTCTCCTTCCAAGCCGATGTGGGATCAGATCTAACCCACTTTCACCCCCCATTATAGGGTTCGACGTCCCCGTCGAACACATCGACCCGTGCCCTGGCTATGATACCATTTGTAACATCCCCCTCTGGCACGTATCACAATATTGTCCGCTTTGGGCCACTCGGCACGAGGACATCCCAGGGGGTCACCCATCCTGGTACTACTCCTGCCCGAGCACGCTTAACTGCAGAGTTCTTATGGGATCTGCTGCCCTCACGGCTTTAAAACGCGTTGTGTTAGGGAAGGTATCCACACCCCTTTATAAGGAAATGTTTCGTTCTCCTTCCAAGCCGATGTGGGATCAGATCTAACCCACTTTAAAACGAGATTGTCTGTCAGACAACCATGTAACCATGCCAGGACCATTAGATGGATTGGCAACGATCATATACTGAGCCATGGCCGAGACCATGAAGTTCTGTTAATCACGCTTTGGTTACATGGTCGTCGTTCATCAACCAGACATGGGTTTCTGTCTTCTTAGGAATCAAGAATACAGAGGTACGAGCCTATAGAACAGATCCTGTTCAAGGGGTGTGCTGCCCTCACGGCTTTAAAACGTGTGGGTTAGATCTGATCCTACATCGGCTTGGAAGGAGAACTAAACACTCCTTATAAGGAGTGTGGATACCTTCCTTATCACAACGTGTTTTAAAGTCGTGAGGGCAGCAGATCCGATTAGAATTCTGCAGTTAAGCGTGCTCGGGCAGGAGTAGTACCAGGATGGGTGACCCCCTGGGAAGTCCTCGTGCCGAGTGGCCCAAAGCGGACAATATTATGATACGTGCCAGAGGGGGGTGTTACAAATGGTATCAGAGCCAGGGCACGGGTCGATGTGTTCGACGGGGACGTCGAACCCTATAATGGGGGGTGAAAGTGGGTTAGATCTGATCCCACATCGGCTTGGAAGGAGAACGAAACATTTCCTTATAAAGGGGTGTGGATACCTTCCCTAACACAACGCGTTTTAAAGCCGTGAGGGCAGCAGATCCCATAAGAAATCTGCAGTTAAGCGTGCTCAGGCGGGAGTAGTACCAGGATGGGTGACCCCCTGGGAAGTCCTCGTGCCGAGTGGCGCAAAGCGGACAATATTGTGATACGTGCCAGAGGGGGATGTTACAAATTCGGACCAGTCTGTGAATATGAACATTTTAACACAAGTTAAAGACTTTAAAAAATCATAATAAAAATTATGAATAAACTAGACACATTTTATGAACTCTCAGAATTTACGGATTCAGTTTTCGACTTTGTAAGATTTTTGTATGATTTCTCTAAAACAGTACAGAACGGTTAAAAACTAGTTAACAACTTATAACTTTCATAACACTTTGTATTATGTTGAGCAAAGTTTATAATAATAAATTCTAAATATTGAATGTATTTTGTTGTTAGTTTATCATCATAAACTGAAATTTAGTCATTTATGATAAGGATTTTTCATTCATTTCGAACACATGTAATAAACTATAATAAGCATAGTTTATGGGTTTTTACTACATGAGAAAGGTTTTACTCTCAAAACAAATGGGTTTTTCATATACTACATAATAGTAATAGTTTATGGACTCATAGCACTAGTGTATTTTCATAAAAGGGGTTCTTTTACATTACAAACGTTTTGGATAAACTATAATAGGTATAGTTTATGTATCATCTACCTTTCAAACTCATTTACCAATGGTTTTCAGTTCAGTTCACGTAAATCTGTTAATGAATAAATTTGTGATACATTCGCTTCGCGTTACATCCTGTAACGTCCAAAAATACGACCCAAAAATTTTTGTTTTAATAATAATAAAAATCATATACTGATCGTCACATCATAAACCATGTGTCAAATATCTCAACCCATAATAAAATGGCATGGACATTTGTGCCAAATCAAACTATGAATCAAAACAAACTCCCAGGAATAAGACTGAAGTTGTGGTATGTGCAATGTCATCATCTCGAGCTCTTCCCTTTACTTGCGGAAATACCTGAAACCAAAACCGAAACTGTAAGCACAAAGCTTAGTGAGCTCCCCCAAACTACCACATACCATACAATAGCATATAACACATACTGGGCCTTGCCCACTGCATCGGACCAAAGCCCAGAAACTGCATCGGACCGAAGTCCGGAACTAACTGGGACCTTGTCCCCTGCATCGGACCGACGTCCGGAACTAACCAGGGCCTTGCCCTCTGCATTGGGCCGAAGCCCGGAAGCTGACTGATCATAACATAGCATAGCATAAACATATCAACTAGCATGAACACATAACTTCATACTGTATCGGGCCGTATCCCGGAACACATAACACATAAATCCTGTCTGAGCCACGAAGGCATCAAACATACTAACTACTACATCAGACCGAAATCCGGAAGCTACTGCTAGCTAAACGGGCCGGCATTGTGGCCTTAGACCCGTTCCTACTGGAAGGAAAACTCATCTCATAGCCTAGCTGCTAAAAGAACTACTCCGGAATCTGTCTGTTGCGGCTCCGGTTTCACCCCGGCTACAATTTCCATAAGTACCAACAATCAAATATTGATAATAATACTGAGGGTAAAATGACTATCCTACCCCTGGCCATAGTCAACCTATCGGTCAAAGTCAACATTCAGTTGACCTGACTCGTCGAGTTGGGTCACCAATTTGTCGAGTCCTTACTCTCACCTTCTTGCTTCTATACGCTACTACTCGTCGAGTTTGGCATAAACTCGGCGAGTTCCTCTTTGACACTAACACTCAGCCAATCTACATCCGACTCGCCGAGTTGTATGAACAACTCGTCGAGTTCTCCTTCATCAGATGAACACTCTGGCTGTGACTCGCCGAGTTGTATGAACAACTCGCCGAGTCTGTTCTTGAGGCATAAAGATTGCCTTGGACTCACCGAGTCCTTCCATGAATGAGTCTAACCTCCAGCTCACTGAGTCCACTCCCACTCACTAGATCCACTCGACATAACTCGAAAAGGGGAAAACAGAGGACTCACGACTCGACTCGTCGAGTCTGAAGAACGACTCGTCGAGTCGTGCGCATGCAGTCACTATATATTCGATTCTGCTTGAATCCAGTTCATTCCATTCGTAGATTTGGGTTCTTAGGGCTTATTTAACACGTAAAGTTTCCAACTTTACGTGTATATAAACGCCAATGAAGGTTCTAAGGCTCAAAACACACTATATGAGTAGATCTAGGGCTTTCATGCAATATAGCTCCATAAAGGTATTAGATCTAGGCTTCTAGAACTCAAACATAGCTAGATCCGAAGGCTATTCCTCTCAATGTGTCCTCTATGCTACTACCAAGCCAAGAAATGGTTCAAGCATAACTCTAGTGGTGTTCCAATGGGGATTAAAGCATAGAAACAAAAAATGGGTCGAGTTATACCTTACTATACTCTGAAATGCCACAAGGATCTTGGATCTCCTTCTTCTCCTCTTGATCTACCTTCCTTCTTCTCTCAAGATCTTCAAAGAATCACACCAAATCACACAAAAAGCTAAGAGGGTTCTAGGGTTTCGAGAATGATGCTCTGAGGGGTGATGGGGGCTGACTTGAGGCCCCAAAAGTTGATTAAATAGGGTGCAAACCCTTGAAATTAGGGTTTCATCCAAACCGGCGGACTCGCCGAGTCCGGAATATGGACTCGTCGAGTCGCCAACTTACACGTGCTCAAAATCCCGACTCAACTCGACGATTCTGGCTACTGACTCGTCGAGTTCCTCCTGAAAACTTGAAAAAAATAAATATATAAATATCATACTAGAATTGGGGTGTTACACATCCAAGTAACGAAATCAAAAGTCCTGTAAATTGTAACCAGAGTCTCTTGTAGGAAGAACGTGATAGTTGTGTATAGATCTATATGATGGGTTTTGGTCATAAGACATCCTATGTGCTCATACAAACCCTAAAGTTCGGATCTAGGTTTCTCTATTGTACATACTTTGAATCCAAGACTTTGAACCCTAATACTAGCATATGGAAATCAGAATTCACATGTAAATAGGTTTAAGAACATACCTTGATTGTTATATAGTAATAACAATCCAATTCCTCCTTGAATTGACCTTGGAAAGCAGAGAGTCACAAGTGTCACTCCTCTAATGGCTCACAAACACCATAAGCAAGTGGAGAAGGTATAAAGAGAGAAGAGGGAGGTTAGAATTCGTATCTAGGACTTCTTGGGAAGGTATTTTCGAATTCATGACATTGGGGTTGTTTATATAGGTGTAAAGATATGGTTTCAGTCATTATCCTTATCTAGTTGATTATCCATTAAGCAACCAATAAGATAATCCTTGAATCCTTATCATACTCGAATTCTAAGACTTTCCAACCTTAAATTCGTTCACCATACTTATAAGATAATCCTTACCTTATTTTGTAACTATCACATAATTACAAATCAGCCCCTCTAGTTTAATTAATTACACTTGATCACAAAATTAATTCTTAATTAATTATTGACCAATATTAATTAAACAAATATGATTTCTCCTTTAATATATTATTCTTATAACATATTAATAAATCATAATAACCTCTCTTTCTTTATTTATTTCTCCAATCAAGTTGCTTTGGTGAAGGCAACCCAAAAGGACCATGCACCATCGGGTCAAGTACATACCAAAATAGTGATGGACTTAGACACTAATCCAACAGTCTCCCACTTGGATAAGTCTAACAACTATTCTGCGTATGACTTCGGATCCCGATCTGCAATCGTAGCTTTCCAAAGCCGCTGTCAACTCTGATCATATCAAATACGCGTGTCCTTAGATAAGGGATCATATATTCCTCCATTCTAGATATCATATGAGATATGATTTCAAATCATTCTCTTTGTACTACTTCTCGATTTCTGATTTATGACGACTGACTAATTGAACAAATCAAATTAGCCCTAGCCCGGCCGAGCATTTACGTTTGTCATCACTAAACCATCGAGGGGCCCAAAGATATCGCTTTTATCCTACTTTGGATAAAAGGAACGGATAAACTTTGATACAATGCTCGCTTGTACTCACGCACCGAATTACACACAACAATACGTTTTATAACACCAAGTTACTGGTGCGTTTACATATTATCAATGTGCAACCGATTCGCAAGATACAACTCACACATCTCGGTTTCAAGAATATAAGATGTTATCGTTTCACCAATCACTCGTGATACAATTCATGGAGTGATCCAAGTGAGCGTGGGTTTAATCCAATGCTCAAATCACATTCATAAGCACTCATGAACGTTGCAGCAAGCATTTGCTTATGTCTAATACTCTTTTAGACAATCCACACACCAATTCACGACAGTCTTCATTCATATCTACTTCCAACATATGAACGACTGTGGCCCGTTTGAATAATTCGATTATTCTTAATAAACTCAATTATTCTGGAAGTCAAAACATGCAAATGTGAAACACAAGAATAATACTAATCCCATATGGCCTCAAACCTTTGAGTATAAATAAAACACCTTTTATTTATCACCATATTGATTACTCATTATTTGTCGTTTCGGGTAATCAACTTCTTACTTGAATTACAACACTTGTCCCATGCTCCTAGCATGCACACAATGTTTACCTATGGTTCTTACTTTGTGAAATAGATCACATTGAACACATTTCCAATCATTCTCATTTCACAACTCCAAATCCTTTTCATAAGTGAAAGAATATCAAATTCTTGCTACTTATAGAATATGCTAGATTCTAACATTCTATGCAACTTATCCTTTCGTAATGCCATTGCACCAAGGTCACAAAGACTATTGCCAATGATATTATAAAGTCTTCTATCGGAGATTGTTATAAGACAATTCCATAGATGTGATGTCTCTCACTCAAAGTACTTTCTTTGAACATCCTTTTGCATAGAAGTTTCTAATCTAGTCATAGATTTCTCAATATTCAATTCCCAATATGGACACACTTCCATATGTTCCATATGACAACTCATTCTTAATAGAATCTTATCTATTCGTAATGATGTCGATATGGTCCATCCAATATGGAAACATTTCCATATTTTCCAATACTATACTTCCAACTACTCACAAGCGACCAATCCTTGTCGAACTTGGATTGTCCTTTGATAGTTGTTTAATTATTTTAGTCTAAACCGATTCTAGTCCTTTTTCCCTCTAAATGTGCTCGAAATTTGGAAAATTTTAGAATGGTCAAACATTAAAGCATTTGCAATCGATCCTATACCCGAAGCGTATGGGACACGACGCATAATGTTTTATTTGCTATGTTCTCAAAATTCGAATTGTGAAGAGGGATGCCGTAATCATAATCGAAATTTTAAGAACACACTTTGTACCTTTGACTAAATTTTATTAACATTTCTCAACCTAATTCTTTAGATTTGAAATGAAGCATAATATTCTCTCCCTTAATTATAGCAAAACAACCTTTCAACTCTTACAACTTTGCAAAGTATGACTCTTGTTTTCTATAATTAATATTGCTAACCTTGCAATACTTTCCTTAATAATCATACAATCATAACTTTTATGCTCCCACTATCTTGATGATTATTATAAATCATAACACTTATGCTCCCACTAGCTTCGACATGTATTCATAAACATCTTAACTTCCAGAAAAAAATACTTATTGAATTTCTTAAGTTCATGTTTCTAATACTTAGTGCTTTGATAATCCTTTATCAATGCTTCTTGAACTTATACACCTTTGCCTTCGATAGTTCATATGTGTATCTAAACAATTAAGACTAATTGCCAAACCTCACAATTCAAATTATGGAAAGGGATGCCGTAACCATGATTGAATTTGAGAATGCAATTTTACAATCACTATCTTCTTAAAATCTCTCTTAATGAAAGCATTTCCTCACAATCATTTTCATGAAGGAGGAAATCTTATGACACTTAGATTTGAGCGGTGTATGTGTTCCTATCCATGTGAATTTGTCGAAACCAAGGTTTACGACAAATTCAAACTCTTATGGATCGAACTTTCTTGATCTCGATTTCTTGCCTTTATGGTAGCATAGCTGCCCACCATGTCTTCCAAGTAGTTAAGCAGCTCACCCTTTCCTATCAATGTACCTTTCATTGATTAAGGTGCTTTGCCTTTTATGCGTTCAAAATGAGAACTCATAGAACTCACATGCATAATTAACTCGATTGGATTGGCATAGAATCAAAATAATGTCAACACGATAGGTTGTAAACCTCAACTCGTGTGCTAGTGATGATCGATAAGGTTTATTTGATTTGTTCTTGAAACCTTTCAAGACCATTAAGACTCCCACTGACTCCTTGACATATATGATTCTCTTGTCAAAAACCATTTCTTGACAAACAAATATTCAAGAGTTAGTGTAGCTTTTATCAAAACTCTTCATAAATTGGTCCTAGTTGGTCTTTGTCTTATCCAAGACATCACAACTTTCCACATTTAATGAAAGTTACAAACCTTCTTAATACCTTTCACTCAATGTCACAATCTTAACTTTAAGACTTGTTATTGGAACAAAGTATGATTGACTTATTGATTTAACCATTTCTTCAATTCTTGATTCCTCTTCTTAGACATACCATTGTACTAAAACTCACTTAGAGGATCAATTGAGGTATGGTTCCTAATCATTAAGACCTATCATAAAGCATAAAAGGTACTCTCCCATCTTCTTAGAATGGAGAAACTTTTATCTTTCTGCCTATTCTTATTCGTTCTGCTATTGATCTAAACCCTTTAATCAATTCAGAATTACACTTAATCTTGTAAGTATAATCATATTTACTAAACCTTTAGTAAATCATGACGAATATCATTGTTACTCTTATGGTGGTCTTGATCAACACGCAACACTTTGTCAATGAATTTGTCTAATTTCCAAATATGAAATTTCTCATTCATCGTGCAACCAAGTTGCGTGATTCCAAATTTCTGTCCAATTGAAACTTTGGGCGATGAGAAACTCTCCCTATTTGGTAAATTCTCGATTTTTCCATAAACACCATAAATAAGAATCATATCCATTTGTTGTAGAAATATTCAAACACCAATTTTCATAACAATTTCATTGCAAGGAAATAAACAAATAAATAAATAAGTCAAACGAAAATTTATTTTATTTATAAAAGCAGCGGAAAACATTTGTCCTTACAATGCAAAATCCATTGAAAACTATGTATTTCAAAAGAAAATTTCTAACAACTCTACCATAACTATCTAAGCTCAAAATCTAATCTTCAAGTCCATGCGATCAAGATCCATTCCTTGTGATTAGATTCATCTTGTTCTTTCACCAAGCTTCCTTTCTTTTCACCGATCCTGTAAAACATTCAAATGCAATCTTATTACATTATGTATTAAGAATTAATGAATAGGAACTTAATGGAGTTAGATAGTGGATTTTACCTGAAGCGCAGCCATACTCTTTGACTCTCCCATCTTCTGGACTCTTCAGGCTCTTTGGGCAGACTTGTATCCAACGCCCTCTCTTTTGGCAGCAAACGCAGGTCGGTTCTCCTAGAACGTCCTCGGAAGCATGGTTGGTTGACTTTTCCAACAAATACGCTCCATTGCTTCGCCAAATCATTTCTGATTCAGCAGCAATGAGCATGTAAGTTAGGTCAATGAGGTTGTCGTCATGATTCATCATATAATACTTTCTTTTGAACTCATTATATGATTCAGGAAGTGACTGCAAAACCCAATTCACAGCCAACTCATCTGGGAATGACACACCCAACATTATCAACCTATCAATGTGTGATTTCATTCCTAGAACGTGGGCACACACGGATTTACCATCTTCATGTTTCATTTCCAATAGGGCTTTAGTGATATTGAACCTTTCAATTCTTCGATCTTGTGGGTTGGGGAGAACAATAGGAGGAGGAGGAGGAAGTGAAGCATGATTTCTTGTTCCTCGATTGAATCGTGGAATACCATCTTCATGTGGAAAGTTTGTTCCACGGGATTTGGGAAAACCATAGTTGTCGAACTTTGACATCTACAATACGGGAGAAAACGAATTCAAGTTAGTTGATAGATTGAGTCCTTAGTAAATCACCCAAATGAGATACTAAGGCTAGGACCCAACACAATATTCTACAACTCGGGAGAGGGATGCCGTAACCCTAATTGCAGAATATTTGAAGGTAAGTGAATGACGATTCACTAATTTCCACCACGAAAAACGAAAAAGAATTTAAGTTTTAAATCTATGAAAACTCCTAGATCCTTTGAGATTCATTGAACTTTCAATGGCATGTTTAAAGCTCGATATGCCCCTCTTGTTTGTGACTGGGATGCCGAGGATCACAAAGCGGGTGTGAATAACCATGCAAACTACATGGTGCACTCACATATTACAGTCACCTATTCGATGTGCCGGTAAACCACACACGCTCCACCGAACTATGACAAACATTGAGTCACCCTTTGTTACCTTTGCTTAGACCCATTTAGTGTGCCGGTAAACCACACACGCTCCACTAACGTCTTCGCAAGGGCACAAAGTGTAATTTCATGGAATTGCATCAATTCACTTTTGCCTAAGTAACTAAGATTGGGAATTTTATAAAACATTTAGTTACTTGATAATTCATTATACTTATAATGGAAGGTTTCGTCCTATCCTACCCGTTCGGCTAACGACTCTCCACTAGTCAAGAGTGCGGTGGGTAAGAGTGGATACCCATTCAATCGCCATTTTATAGGCAATTTCCTTAAACACCCCTTATAGACCAGCTTCGTGAATGAGGCCTACTAACGGTAAGACTGACTTTTAGTTATACATATATATATATATATATATATATATATATATATATATATATATATATATATATATATATATAATGTTAGACTTTTAATGTTATATATAGTATAAGGTGTATTTTAACACTTTTAAAATACTAGGTGGTTCAATTTAACAATTATACTTTTAATTCACTTAAATTGTAAACCTAAACTTTTATGGATTTATTAAATCTCTTTTAATTATACACCTTAATTAATTAATAAAACCATAATGGTGTGATTTGAACTTTTTCAAAACTTCTTAGAGTTTTAGAATTTAACATTCCTAATTAAACTTTTAATCAACTTTTAAATTCCAAAACTTGAGGGCAAGTTTTGAAACATTTCAACACATTAGGGTTTAGAATTTAAATATGCATCAAAATTAAACTATTTAATCAAAATTTAAATTCCAAAACTTGAGGGCAAGTTTTTGAAACCTTTTTCAAAACATTAGGGTTTCAACTATTTAAATTTCAAAACAACAAAACTTTTGGGGTTCAAATTTAAACTATAAAACCTAAAGGGCCAAATATGAAACTTTTCACAACAACAAGGATCAAATAACAAATAATTCAAATTAACATTTAATCACATAATTATCCATATTTGATGATTTCTTGCAAAATAATTTATCAATTTACTTAAAATAATTAATCAATTATCTTATAAGGAAACAATTATCCTATTAATTGATAAATATCTTCAATTAGATTAAAATTATAGTCAAATATATCATATAATCGGATTAATATTAATCTAACATGATAAGGTAATTATCCCAATGCAAAAACAGCAAGAAATCCCGAGATAAGCACTGTCTGACGCACCGACTCGCCGAGTCACCCTCTGGAACTCGCCGAGTAGGGCTGACTCGCCGAGTCCAAGAGTGACTCGCCGAGTCAGGTCGAACAGTGAGACCAAAATACGATTTTCAGTTACATCAAGCATCAATATAATAGAAACCAATCATGGCTCTGATACCACTGATGGGTTTTGGTCATAAGACATCCTATGTGCTCATACAAACCCTAAAGCTCGGATCTAGGTTTCTCTATTGTACATACTTTGAATCCAAGACTTTGAACCCTAATACTAGCATATGGAAATCAGAATTCACATGTAAATAGGTTTAAGAACATACCTTGATTGTTATATAGTAATAACAATCCAATTCCTCCTTGAATTGACCTTGGAAAGCAGAGAGTCACAAGTGTCACTCCTCTAATGGCTCACAAACACCATAAGCAAGTGGAGAAGGTATAAAGAGAGAGGAGGGAGGTTAGAATTCGTATCTAGGACTTCTTGGGAAGGGATTTTCGAATTCATGACCTTGGGGTTGTTTATATAGGTGTAAAGATATGGTTTCAGTCATTATCCTTATCTAGTTGATTATCCATTAAGCAACCAATAAGATAATCCTTGAATCCTTATCATACTCGAATTCTAAGACTTTCCAACCTTAAATTCGTTCACCATACTTATAAGATAATCCTTACCTTATTTTGTAACTATCACATAATTACAAATCAGCCCCTCTAGTTTAATTAATTACACTTGATCACAAAATTAATTCTTAATTAATTATTGACCAATATTAATTAAACAAATATGATTTCTCCTTTAATATATTATTCTTATAACATATTAATAAATCATAATAACCTCTCTTTCTTTATTTATTTCTCCAATCAAGTTGCTTTGGTGAAGGCAACCCAAAAGGACCATGCACCATC
Organism: Lactuca sativa; assembly: GCF_002870075.4. Lineage (NCBI taxonomy): Eukaryota > Viridiplantae > Streptophyta > Magnoliopsida > Asterales > Asteraceae > Lactuca > Lactuca sativa. The sequence goes on along the minus strand of NC_056631.2, from coordinate 224,577,897 downwards.
GGGTCAAGTACATACCAAAATAGTGATGGACTTAGACACTAATCCAACAGTCTCCCACTTGGATAAGTCTAACAACTATTCTGCGTATGACTTCGGATCTCGATCTGCAATCGTAGCTTTCCAAAGCCGCTGTCAACTCTGATCATATCAAATACGCGTGTCCTTAGATAAGGGATCATATATTCCTCCATTCTAGATATCATATGAGATATGATTTCAAATCATTCTCTTTGTACTACTTCTCGATTTCTGATTTATGACGACTGACTAATTGAACAAATCAAATTAGCCCTAGCCCGGCCGAGCATTTACGTTTGTCATCACTAAACCATCGAGGGGCCCAAAGATATCGCTTTTATCCTACTTTGGATAAAAGGAACGGATAAACTTTGATATAATGCTCGCTTGTACTCACGCACCGAATTACACACAACAATACGTTTTATAACACTAAGTTACTGGTGCGTTTACATATTATCAATGTGCAACCGATTCGCAAGATACAACTCACACATCTCGGTTTCAAGAATATAAGATGTTATCGTTTCACCAATCACTCGTGATACAATTCATGGAGTGATCCAAGTGAGCGTGGGTTTAATCCAATGCTCAAATCACATTCATAAGCACTCATGAACGTTGCAGCAAGCATTTGCTTATGTCTAATACTCTTTTAGACAATCCACACACCAATTCACGACAGTCTTCATTCATATCTACTTCCAACATATGAACGACTGTGGCCCGTTTGAATAATTCGATTATTCTTAATAAACTCAATTATTCTGGAAGTCAAAACATGCAAATGTGAAACACAAGAATAATACTAATCCCATATGGCCTCAAACCTTTGAGTATAAATAAAACACCTTTTATTTATCACCATATTGATTACTCATTATTTGTCGTTTCGGGTAATCAACTTCTTACTTGAATTACAACACTTGTCCCATGCTCCTAGCATGCACACAATGTTTACCTATGGTTCTTACTTTGTGAAATAGATCACATTGAACACATTTCCAATCATTCTCATTTCACAACTCCAAATCCTTTTCATAAGTGAAAGAATATCAAATTCTTGCTACTTATAGAATATGCTAGATTCTAACATTCTATGCAACTTATCCTTTCGTAATGTCATTGCACCAAGGTCACAAAGACTATTGCTCTACTTCCTGTTCCTTGTTTGGTTGTGGACTTAGAGTAGAGTCATTTATTCGAAGGTCTATTATATCTCAGATTATGTATAACTGGTATGCATTATGTGATCATAGAAGTGACTAATAAGGATCACCCCTATAAGTAATTATAGGATTAGACGTCTATTAATTATCTCTTCTACCCATATTCTCGCACCAGCAACGTGACGGGAGCTCAACTACCAAGATAATCTATTCTTCCTAACCAGGAAAATGGTGGTTGGATCAAAGAGAAATTCGAAGAGGATCCTGAAGAATTAATAGAGGAAGACCCCGAAGAAAATTTGGAAGAGGAGCGAGAGGAAGAGAAACCGAAGGAAAACAAAGGAAATGAAGAAATAAGAGAGGACCCCGACGAGGCTTCCATGGTCCGACGCCTCTATAAGCTGTAGATTTACAGAGACAGAGTTAGGAACAAGGTCAACACCCTCCGTATGGCATGGATGAGGCTTCTACAACCTCAACAGAGGGGGATTAGTAGATAGGGCTCTCGTTGTCATAATACGCTGTCACACCCCAAAACCAAGAACGACGGAAACGTTCTGGGGCGGAGGACGTCATGTATAATATCAACAACAATGTAAAGTAGTAAACAAGCAACAACATCATCCATTGCATTAATAAAATAATTATTATACAAATGTGTTCTGTCAAATTTTGATAAACACTAAAGCATAAATCAAAATGAAAGATAAGTCTTGAACAAGCTCCATCTTCCTTTCTCCTTGCATCGGTACCTGTCTATGATGACCTGAGGATACAAGTAATTTTGAAAGCGAGTATCAGCTTTGAAGCTGGTGAGATCATAAGTATTTAGTGTCTTAATTTGTATGTAAGAATTTGTAAGTCTATGTATTGTAAGTATTGAAAGTGTATATGAACTGTAAGTGTTTGAAAAACCCTAGAATCCCTATGATTCCTACTAGTATATGAAGGTGTCTTCTACCAAGACCTAACTGTTCTGAATATAATCTTCTACCAAGACCTAACTGCTCTGTATGTGTGTCTCTTGTAAGAGTATGTATTTTCCAAGGTATAACTATCATTATCCAAAAATATAGTTTCTACATTTCCGTGCGTCGTGTGAATGTTCACGAGGTGAATGTAATGGGAAAAAGAAATAGTACTATGGTGTAGTGCTATAAGAACTACTGCCGTACTAACTACCTTAAACCGGATTTATATTAAGGCATTATGTGATAAATTGTACCATACTATCGACTGGTAACAACGACATAAGAATGGTCGTAATAAGGAATGACGTTTGGCACCCGCAGACCTGCAGGTCCCACTGTAGCTAGCAGCAAGGTGTAGGATAGTCAATCCAGTATAGATCTATACACAAACTCATACTATAGACTGGTTACAACGACAACGTATAGTCGAAAATAAGGTATGATGTTTGGCACCCGCAGACCTGCAGGTCCCGCTGTAGCTAGCAGCAAGGTGTAGGATAGTCAATCCATTATAGATCTATATGCAAACTCACGCTCTCCCTTCAAGAGACTCTGGCTACAACTCGGGCCATGAAATTTAAGTCATGCTCCGATTTAAATCACAATAATTAACGTATTCTAGTATATGTAATGTAATGAACTGATCTAGCTGTAATGTACGTGCTCTCTACCTAGCAAGTATAGTAATGTAATCATTCTAGTATAGTTGTATATGTTCTCTCCCTAGTATAGTTGTATATGTAATGTACTGTACTGTTCTAGAAAGTATTGACTCATGAATGAACTAACTCATTGTATGATATTGCGTTCTAGTAATTGTTCTAGTATCTTCCTAAACTACCCATATGGTAGTTTACTAGTAATCTATCTGGTACGTATGGTCATGGATGTTACCCTTGCTACCCAAGGGCATGGGATGAACTGGAAGGACCTTTTATGACTATATATGTACACATGATATATAACTAATATTTAAACGACCTTCGGACGAGTACCCGATATCCCACCAGACCACATCTCAAGCGCGAAAAGGAAATAGGGTGGATAGCCTTCCTAAGTCTTTTAAACATTTCTTACATAACTATACATATAGAGGCATGCAATTTATAATATAAAAGCATAACTAAGTTTTGTAAGACATTTGAAACATAAATATTATTTTAAGAAAAGATCGACTTGATGTCAATCTATAAAACAATTTGAAGGCATAAGTTTGATAAAACAGTTTAAGTATAAGGAAACATTTGTTTGAAACACAGTTGTAAATAAGTTTGAAAGGTAATGTACAGAGTAAGATGTACAGTGTAATAAGTAGTTTAAAACATATAAAATGTTTATAAAAATCATTTGAAGGAAACTGTTTGGTAAAATGGCTAATGAGTAGCCAAATCTTTTGAATGTTGTATATTAATCACATGTGATTGATATAATAACTAGCGTAATTCTACTTATTAATCGCATGTGATTGATATAATAACTAGCATAATTCTACTTGTATCCCCCCATAAAACATTTAAAAATAGTTTAAAACATTATTTAAGGGGTATGAACTCACCTGCAGTAAGTGACTGGAGTTGAACGGACTGTTATCGTACGGAAGGATCGGACAAGTGCTTGGTGTCAAGTGAAGACTTAGACACACACAATGATTCTAATTTCATATGAAAGCATATGTATATAAATAATTAGTGATTAAAACACTAATTATACAAGTATAAACATTTAAACGCAAGGAAAACACTTTTGGTCAAGTGCTAGGAGGCTAATGGGTTGCAACAAAGGAGTGCAATGCCCCTAATGGGAGTTTAAGGTCTAGTGACCATATTCTTTGGAGTTTATGGCCCAGGGGAGTAAACTCCTGGCCGTAAACTCTCAACCAAGGCCCTAAATGGAGCTTAGAATTATTACAACTCATGTGGTGAATTGTTTCAAGGTTATAACAAGTATTTGGGTACCATATTAACTCCTTTGGGGAGTTTACGGCCCATAGACCATATTCCCTTGGAGTTTACGGCCGTAAACTCCCTTGGGAGGGTTTTTATGGTGTTTTCAAGTCTCTAAATTAACTAGGAACTAAACTAGGCTTTTGTACTTGGCTTTAGAAGAGTTTATGGCACCATTTGGCACCATTTTATGGAGTTTACGGCCCTAGAACATTTTGGGCCGTAAACTCCCTCACTCTTGGTGTTATAAGTGTTTTAACTAGTCCAAAAATCATTTAGGTACATGCCCAAATTGGTCTCTTGGCTTAAGGAAGGAGTTAGGGTGTCATTTGACCCCTTTATAGGTGTTTACGGCCCAAGAACTACTCTTGGCCGTAAACTCCTCAACACTTGTGCTTCCTTATGTTTTCTAGGTTCTAAACACTTTAGGGTACATGTCTATAATAAAGTCTAAGCCTTAGGTGCCTTAAAAGCACCATTTGAGCAAGTTACAAGGGAGTTTATGGCCTAAGCTATTCTTGGGCCGTGAACTCCTAAACTTGGGTGGTTCTTGGTTGATTTCATGTCCCTAATACACTCCTATACAAGTCCAAGGTAGTTACTAATCACGGGGGACAATCTAGGCTTGGTTTCGGGAGTTTACCGCCCAAGAACACCTTGGGGAGTAAACTCCTAAATCGGATGATTTAGCTATGAAATCTATGTTATGAACACATTTAAAGCTTTCTAACACTACTAGAAAGAGTTACTCACAATTTGGGATAAAAACCCGAAGATCCGTGAGAGAGAATTTGGCTTTTCTCTAACTGGAATTCAACTAATGAACCAATTTGGTTCAGAATTCTATTTATAGTCCTGAGATTTTTGGCAGAAAATATTTCTATTCTCGGAATGAACTCTAATATCCTAGAGTATTGGCATTACAGTGTTGCACAAACCCTAGTGCATCCACTCTCCTAATATCTCCTTAGGTGTAAAATCCTGCAAACTGCCAAACTTATACTCGAAATCTGAGTTTTCACTATAACCGTTCTAACTTCTATTGGATTGAAATGGTTTGTTCATAATGGAAATTTCGGGTTGTCACATCATCCCCCTGTTGAAGGGAATTTCATCCCGAAATTAGAATTTAGTCAAGGAAGTACGCACGAATGATCGAGTCGTGAGGAGGAAACTTCCTAATCGATTGGTTCTATCGCACTTAAGTGAAATCGGGTTCTCGGTTGGCATTCCAACGAACCTTCACTAACTGGCGATGGCGTTGCTTGTCCGCTTGACCTCTCGGTCGAGGGTCACTACGGTTCTAGTATGAAGGCGAGGATCTCGACGAGTGGACTTACTATAGTCCTAACGGAAAGGTATGGTTTCACGATCGAGACGCGAAGAGTAGAATATACGTTACTGAGTTCGCGGAGTAGGTCTAGTTTGTGCGAGGCACAGGACCGATTCTGATGAGAATCTCAGAGGTCCTAACTATATTGGATTTAGCTTTCCACGCGATACGAAGCATATTAAGCCATTCCCAGAGTGAGACTTCCTAAAGAACTTGGTCACTCACTTGGAATTCCGAAGGTTTCTTTTCCTGCTTAACTTCCCAGTCAAAGGCCACCCCTTGCTGGGTCAAAGTTGTACGGGTTTCTGTAATTTGCAAGGAGTTCTGAATGGACTAAGACGGTAGGTCGGTAAGACCTAGAATTTGGCGAAAGACTGTCGGTGTCTCTGGTGTCGATAAATGCTCAACGGTTTTGACAAATTGAAAGAGTGCTCACAATTTCTCACATTACTAACAGTGTGTCATAGAAATTTGACTCTTCCATTTCAAAACTTGTGCCTAGAGAACTTCGCTAAAGTTCCTCTGTAGGAATTGTTTCCATGGGTTTTCTTCTTACTACTAGGGTAGATAAGTAAGTCATTACATGGAGAAATGACGAATTGATCCAAGTAAGAAAGACGTACCCTACTCATTTAGCTCATGAAAGCTATAGGCGTATTGGTCCTATCCGAAGGGTATCACTACGGACTCGAAGTGTCCGCATCGAGTTCAGGAGATAGTCTTCCGGACATCCTTCCCTAACACTCGAACTGGTGATATTCGGATCTCAGGTCCATTCCTGAAAGTAATTCTTTCCTTGCATTTGCTCAACCATTTCATCTATGCGAGGCAGAGATAACGATTTCTACGAAAATCTTGATGGAGTCCTCGATATCCGAGGCACATACAATGGAATCCGTCGATCTCTGGGAGAATATGACTAGGGTTCTCTAGGGTGAGAACCTAGTCTTCTAATTCTATTTCTGTGTAGTTCGCTAAGTTGTTTGCACTGTTCTGGTATCTCTGTAGGTGTTTAGACTATAGGGTGATCTGTTTACAAGAGTCGTATTGGGTTCTAAGTTTGTTCACATGACGATGTGATTACTCGTAGAGTTAAGCAGTTCTCCGTCCTGAAGTTCATATTAGAATTCATTCATGGCTTCACAATCACAACTTCGGGTATACGAGTCGTATATAATTAAGGTTGAAAAGGTAGTCGAATAACTGATTCTTCTTTAAGCTCACATCCCATCGGGGAAAAAGAAGTTAAAGTGGAATCATCAATTCTAAACCTGTAGAAGCTTGATTATATATCACCCTTATGTATACCTTCCTCAGTGATAGATCAATCGCATGAATCTTTGGATTAAACTTGACGTACTGCACGAGTGGTACTTCGGGGGTTTCTTCGGAAAGAAGGGAACTATGAGGTACTCCATGCATGAGTACTTTAGTGTTCTGATATGACAACCTCGCTGGAAAAGCGATCTAGAAGAAAGAGATGTATGTATGAAGTTGTTTTCGTGAAGAACAAATTGAATCGAGTCGTATGATAATGTCGAAATCATACTGAAACTTAAAGACATTAGATTTGAACATAAGACGTTTACAGACAAAACACAACCGTGCAACCATGAACAGAGTTACAGTACTTTAGACTTACATCAAGACCATTGCTGCGAATAAGGTATACTACAAAAGACAAGTATACGCAGCACGAGCATCCTTATACAGACAGGATCTCGCAAAAAGGTAAGACTCTAGTTGCACTAGTTCTGGATAGTTTATAAGTCTGTTACAACGAACCGCCTAAATTACATTTAACGTGGTTCCGGAGCAGGCTCTCCTGCAGCTGTGATCCTGATAATCTTCCCATCAGCACCCGAATTCTTTGCTATCGGGCAATCTTTCTTGAAGTGTCCAATTTCACCGCATTGGTGACATATCTGGACAGCACCAACTTTGGTGGTAGAAGTGAAGTGTCGAGTGGGATTTATGGGGACACGAGTTCTTTCCTTGATTTCCTTCTTCGGGCAATCCCTTTTATAGTGCCCAAACTCACCACAATTATAGCAAACTAGGTTTGCCCTAGTGGTGGAGGTAGTTCTACAAAAACGAGCAATGTGCCCCATCTTGTTGCAATTAACGCATTGCAAGGCTCGGCATATTCCCTCGTGGTGGTAGTTGCACCGGTCACACTTCGGGAGTGTTCCTTCATATGGTCTGCTCGGTACGGGGATGGCAGGGGTTTCCACATGCTGCTGTTGCTTGGCCAGCCTTTGGGATCTCTTGCGTTCTTTCCAGGCTTGACGCTTTCGTTTCTTGTTTTCTGTTTTTCGGCTTTGCGAGCCTGTGACTGTTACTGTTTGGCGACCTCCTGGATGGATACCACGATTGGAAACTTCATTCCCATCAGCAGCATTGACTGTGCTGATAGCGCTACGGTGCGCAAGGACCGCGGTTACGGCAGCCACCACGGCAGCTGTAACTGTTGTTTGAAAGGTTGCGGCGTCCATAGAAAAAGCGGAGGTTTCCCTGTTCGACTAATTGCTTCCGGATGATGACATGATTCTGTAACACGAAAGATAAGGATTTTGTGAGTGATTCTGGTTGACCCTGATGTACTTAGATTGTTCTTGAAAAGAGTAAGAGTATGATCTCGAAAGTTTGACCTACATCCCTATGATGCAGTCCTAGTACGGAATGGAAGTATGTTCGCGAAGGTTTGACCTACATCCCTATGATGCAGTCCTAGTACAGAATGGAAGTATGTTCGTAGAATGGTCTCAAGACGTTTGTTGTTCAAGCCGAGGTATCGTGGGTTGGGGAATAACAAGATCCAACCACTCTAAGAGACTTGGAAATGTCTCCGGAGCTAAATTACTATAGTCCAATGACTTGACTAAAGCATGTTTCAGTTAGACCCTAATGAAGGTATGATAAGAGTACTTGAATGAAGAATGACACAAAAGTTAGTCGGCTGTCAATATCTTTGATATTCACGATGTAAAGATTCTGGAAAATGACCTTGTAAAGGTCTTACATCGTATCCACAGAAGATAGTTCCTGACAGCATAAGGACCTAACTAAAATACTTACGGTACAAGATAATTTCATAGAAAATGCCACATCGGGCATAGACAGAAAACATGATTCTTTTTTTTTTTTTTATAAAGAAATAAAGTAAAGCGTCTACTACTGGCGATGGTCATCCCTCTGGTGAACTCTTAGTTCAGCCAATTGACGTTCTACATCAAGTAGGTGTCTTTCGTACACCCTCTGGTGTACTCGGAGCTCTATGACTTCGGCTCAAGATTCAGCAAGTGCTTGCAGCAGGGTTTCATGGTTTCTCTCTGATCTCCCGTGAGCATCTTCTTAGACAAATGGTGTGGAGGGTATGCATTCTCGCATTGGCGACAACTTCGGTAGTCTGATGTAGGGCTGTCCTGCCTTGAATCTCATTTTGGCCACTCTGCGGACCAAGATTGGCAAGACCCTATCTGCTGAGCCCCCCATTGTTCAAGTCGTAAAAGCTTCAGTCGCCATTAAATGGCATGGGTTGATCTTGTCCTTGTCTCCATGTTTCCAAGCATTCCACTCACTCAGGGGGTCGGGCCATGAAAAGTCGGACGAGGGTTAGGAATTGGAAAGGGAGCTGCTCGGGGTAGGTTCTCAACCTCTGGTTCGGAGTTAGCATCATACGAAGAGTCTTCATCATGTTGATCATTCAAGGGGATAGGATGATCATTCTCTGGTTCTTCTCCAAACCAACCAGCTATGACTTCGTTAGGAAGATACTGGTTGCCGAGGGGATGGAGTCCAGCTATGTTTTCTATGCGAGAATTTAGGGTAAGAGAATAATTATTAGACAAACTATCTAGATAATTATTTAGAAAACCTTCATTAGTTACATCGCTATTTGTGAAGTGCATACCAGCTATGTGTAATCTAAACAGGATAGACCTTCGAATAAGTGATCTTAACTCCAAATTCACACAGAATAGGGGTAAAGTAAAATTTTCACAGATTCTAAGTCTATAACATCCTAATTACATATAGCCTTAGTGTATCCACTTAGCAACTATCAACTTAGTAATGAAGATCTCGTTTTAGTTCTCAAGTATAATGTACTTATAGTAACACCAAATACACATATAGTATTTTAAATTTTTATGTTATGTTCTATTGTTCTCATTGTGGCAGGGTTGGTAAGATTTTAGCATTGTTGCAACCGCACAATTAAACTTAGGCACATGCTAGTCAACCCTCGGATAATATAGGTGATCAGGCTATATTTTCCCAGTTCTGACCATATGTCTCTAAGCCCACTTGTGTTGCCCAACAATCGTAATTCTTTTGTACTGTCCTAGTGACACTGATTTTAGTATGAATGCAGGCACGTATACTTTATTAAATATTTTATTGTTTAAAGTATAAACTCTTGGTCAGAGTATTTTTAATCCCTTATGTATTTATAGTTAGTATATCTTTTATGGGTTGATATACTTAATTCACTATAAACAATGCTCTGATACCAATCTGTGTGACATCCCCAAAATCTCGGCCAGAAAAGACCGATTTCATTTATGCCTTTTAAATAATTTCAGAGTAAATCCTTTTGATTTTAAAGAGTTGCGGAATTTGTTCCCAAAACAAAACATGATAAAATAATGTTTATCAAAGCATTTCATCAAGAGATGCATTTTCATTATATAGTCAAAACTCGGGATGTCATGTTCTGATACAGACCATAAAGCATAAACGATAACATTACAAGTCATTCAACAAATATATACATATACAGACTTGTAAACAAAACAACTCGATGATTCATCCATCTTACGCCCTTGCGCCACTTCCTGTAATATAAATAAAACTGAGTGGGTCAGGCTTGGGAGCCTGGTGAGCATATAGGGTTTTCAACCCACAATAAATATATTATATTTAATTTCACCAACCAATCACTATCCCGATTACCCATTCCCGTTATCCTCACTTTACGTACCTAAAATAACATCTATCTCAAGGGACCTAATCTAGGATTTTCATCGGGACGGACATTACTGCTAAGGGGTTTCCTCAACAATAGATATCCTAAAGGCAACCATGAGGGGGATAGAGTACACCGGTGAACACATCGTTCACAACACCTACAGGTTATGAACCTGCTAGCGTTCCACAGGACTGTCTAGAAAGAGTCCGTGGTCGTTATCCATACTCCGCTGAATAACTAGATCAACAACAACAACAACATCGAGGCCTCTCATCTGTTTATTACACACCAACTATCTACCCATGTTCTACCCAACATATTAGTAGATATATATATATATATATATATATATATATATATATATATATATATATATATATATATATATATTCATACATAGTTTAAAACCTGTATATCATTTTCATTCAATACATATTACACATAACAGATGAGGCATACCCACATAACACGTATTTCATAGAAAGTAATTCAGATCTATGAGATAGAAAAGAATGAATATACATTCACACTTATAACAAAAAAATTATACACATAAACAACAATATACTTAATACACTCAAACCATACTTGTATTATTATCGTGTTTATGAAAGGTAGTATACACTCACTTGATCAGAAGACGATCAAACAGCACTACGGCTTGCAGAAGTAGTATTCTTCAGCAGATCTGGAAGATCTTCACAAAAATCGAACTTCTCGCGGGCAAAGCTTCGGCTCGGGAACCGCACTTCTCGGGATCTTCGGGATCTCGGGACTTGCTTCGGGGCTCGGGAATATTACCGGGGCTTCGGGGTATTTTTGGCACACAAATCGATGCAAAACGGGAGAGAGAAGAGAGAAAATAACAAAAGAACTCGGCTGCCCTCACATCCTATTTATAGGAGGCTGGAGCCTCGGAGTACGCGGGGCGTACTGCTCCTAAACGTCATGGCGTTCGTCATCCGAATAACTCGAGTGCGAGGTGCGTCATGCTTCGCTGTACGCGGGGCGTACACGAGAATCAGATCGGTGACTCCTTCGGATAATCATCCGAATTAAAGATTAAATTTAAATACAAAATATTTAATAAACTTCGGAAATTCATATCTTCTTCATACGAACCCCGTTTTCGACGTTCTTTATATCCACGCGTAGGTGAGACTACGCTCTACAACTTTCGTTTAGACTCCGTCGGCTAATTTTAACTTTATTTTTATTATTTATTTTTAATAGGCCGGGACAGAAAAAACTTCGTTATAAATTCATAACTTCTTCGTTTGACGTCCGTTCTCGCCTAGCTTTTTATCGCTTCGATACCAACAACGAGATCTTCAATCCACGTTTAGATTGCTTCGGCTAAAAACCACCCGATCTCAAATCGAGTATTTCAGGCTGCACACCGTTAAGCCGAAACTTCGATAAATCATAACTTCCTCATACGAAGTCAGATTTGGGCGTTCTATATATATTTGGAAACCTCGTTTCAACTACTACAACATTAATCAAAGATATCAAGTTTATTTTACACTTAAATTTTGACGTTTATTTTTATTCTTAATTAATCAAACCACATAATTAAGCAATTAAGCACAAAACACATAATACTCAAATAATACACTTCTATTATTTCAAAACGGGTTACAAAGGTTAACCTAGACTATTATATCAACATTAATGACAGGCCTAGAAACACAGGCGTTACAATTCTCTCCACCTTAGAATGATTCTGTCCCTGGAATCACACATCAACAAACAAATGCGGATAGCGACCCATCATGTCACTCTCCGTCTCCCAGGTGAGATTCGGCCCATTCGTGTGTTTCCATCGGACAAGCACTAACTCGACCATCTTGCGTCGCAACTTCTTAGTCTTTCGGTCAACAATTGCCTCTGGTTCTTCAATCAACCTTTTGTTCTCATCGATTCTCAACTCCGAAAGTGGAATCATGTCTGGAACTTCTCCCGTGAAATTCCTCAAATAACACACATGAAAAGTGTTATGAATTCCATTCAGTTCTTCTGGTAGTTCGAGCTTGTAAGCTTGGTTCCCAATCCTCTGAAGAACTTTAAACGGTCCAATAAACCTTGGACTCAACTTTCCCCTTTTACCAAATCTTATAAGTCCCTTCCACGGCGAGACTTTAAGCAAAACCGAATCCCCAACCTCAAAAGTCATCGGTCTTTGCTTCTTGTCAGCATAGCTCTTTTGACGATCCTGAGCTGCTAACATTCTTTCCCTAATTATTTTCAACTTTTCAGCAGTTTGATGAACCATCTCCGGTCCCATAAACTGCTTTTCCCCAACCTCAAGCCAACAAGACGGCGTACGACACTTCTGTCCATACAAAGCTTGGTAAGGTGCCATCTTAATGCTCGAGTGGAAATTATTATTGTAGGAAAATTCTACCAAAGGTAAGTGTTCATCCCAATTACCTAGGAATTCCAAGGTACATGATCTCAGCATATCTTCAAGTGTTTGTATCGTTCTTTCACTCTGACCATCAGTCTGCGGATGGTAAGCTGTACTTAAACACAACTTGGTACCCAATTCCTCTTGTAGACTTTTCCAAAACCTTGAGTTGAAACGGTATCACGATCCGACACAATCGTTAACGGAACACCGTGAAGCCTCACAATCTCCTTCACGTAAGAATTTGCAAGCTTTTCCGTAGACCATTTCTCCGTGGCTGCTATGAAATGCGCACTCTTAGTGAATCGATCAACGACCACCCAAATCATGTCGTGACCACTCTTTGTTCTGGGCAGTTTAGTGACAAAATCCATAGCAATGTCTTCCCACTTACCCATAGGCACAGGCAAAGGTTCTAAACTCCCGTACGGTTTCTGATGTTGCGTCTTTACTCTCGCACAAGTCACACACTCAGCCACATACTTTGCAACGTCAAGCTTCATCGTCGGCCACCGGTAGTACGGTTTCAGGTCCCTATACATTTTAGTGCTACCAGGATGAATCGAGTACATGGTTTTGTGAGCTTCATCCATCAGAAGATCTCTTATCCCTCCGGACTTAGGTACCCAAATCCGATCTTGGAACACCTTCAGTCCATGACTGTTTACACCGAACACCAACGTTTTGCCCAAACGTTCCTCCTTTCGGTCATTCTTCTCAGAAGCTTCGCTTTGAGCTTTCTTTATACTTTCCAAAATAGTCGAGACAACTTCAATTCTCAACGCTCTGGGCCTTTTCCTTTCAAGATTGACTTTCCGACTGAGAGCATCAGCAACAACATTAGCTTTACCAGGGTGGTAAAGTATCTCACAGTCGTAGTCTTTAAGTAATTCTAGCCAGCATCGTTGCCTCATATTCAATTCCTTCTGATTAAAGAGATATTGGAAACTCTTATGATCAGTGAAAAGTTTGCACTTCGTGCCATAGAGGTAATGTCTCCATATTTTCAGAGCGAAAACTACCGCTGCCAACTCCAAATCACGAGTCGGGTAATTCTTTTCATGCTGTTTCAACTGTCAAGACACATATGCTATCACCTTTTCTCTTTGGGTCAAAACACAACCCAATCCAACCCCAGACGCATCGCTATAAACAGCAAAGTCTTCAACTCCATCGGGTGGAGAAAGTATCGGTGCCTCGCATAACTTCTTCTTTAGCTTCTCGAATGCTTCTTTATGCTTCTCACTCCAAGCATAAGTAGCTCCTTTGTGGGTCAAAGCTGTTAATGAAGTAGCGATCGAAGAAAAGCATTGGATATACCTTCGGTAATATCTGGCTAATCCCAAAAAGCTTCGGATCTCCGTGGGACTTTTCGGTTGTTCTCATTTCATCACAGCTTCGATCTTCGCTGGATCAACCATTATCCCTTCTTGGTTGACCACGTGACCCAAGAATTGGACTTCACGAATCCAAAAATCACATTTGGAGAACTTTGCATACAGCTTCTCCTTCTTCAAGACTTCTAACACTTCTCGCAAGTGTCTGCCATGCTCCTCTTGGCTTTTCGAAGAGTTTATGGCACCATTTGGCACCATTTTATGGAGTTTACGGCCCTAGAACATTTTGGGCCGTAAAGTCCCTCACTCTTGGTGTTCTAAGTGTTTTAACTAGTCCAAAAATCATTTAGGTACATGCCCAAATTGGTCTCTTGGCTTAAGGAAGGAGTTAGGGTGTCATTTGACCCTTTTATAGGTGTTTACGGCCCAAGAACTACTCTTGGCCGTAAACTCCTCAACACTTGTGCTTCCTTATGTTTTCTAGGTTCTAAACACTTTAGGGTACATGTTTATAATAAAGTCTAAGCCTTAGGTGCCTTAAAAGCACCATTTGAGCAAGTTACAAGGGAGTTTACGGCCTAAGCTATTCTTGGTCCGTGAACTCCTAAACTTGGGTGGTTCTTGGTTGATTTCATGTCCTTAATACACTCCTATACAAGTCCAAGGTAGTTACTAATCACGGGGGACAATCTAGGCTTGGTTTCGGGAGTTTACCGCCCAAGAACACCTTGGGGAGTAAACTCCTAAATCGGATGATTTAGCTATGAAATCTATGTTATGAACACATTTAAAGCTTTCTAACACTACTAGAAAGAGTTACTCACAATTTGGGATAAAAACCCGAAGATCCGTGAGAGAGAATTTGGCTTTTCTCTAACTGGAATTCAACTAATGAACCAATTTGGTTCAGAATTCTATTTATAGTCCTGAGATTTTTGGCAGAAAATATTTCTATTCTCGGAATGAACTCTAATATCCTGGAGTATTGGAATTACAGTGTTGCACAAACCCTAGTGCATCCACTCTCCTAATATCTCCTTAGGTGTAAAATCCTGCAAACTGCCAAACTTATACTCGAAATCTGAGTTTTCACTATAACCGTTCTAACTTCTATTGGATTGAAATGGTTTGTTCAGAATGGAAATTTCGGGTTGTCACATACGCCGCATCACTCACTTGAGCATACAAACATGATCAAGGGTCAGCCGAAATCATGGAGGTTGGTGCTAACACCAAGATCGCCGCAATTCTCCTTCATCACCTGAATGGAGGCCACAAACAGATCAAAGAACACATCAGAGCCCTCAGAGGGAAGTGACCGCAACTCGAGCCGACATAAGGGAGTATCGGGAACGTCAAACATCTTTAGAGAAAATGCGTGGTAAAAGCAGGACATCAAATAACAGAAGCCAGGGCAGAGGATAGGGCAATGCAGACTTTCATATCTTCCTCGTATGGTCCAGGAAACACCACCCGCCACGAGTAGAGTGTACACTACTGACATACCATTACAGACTCAAACTCCTGGCCTGCGTTTGAACGCTTCCCCGTCATATACATAAATTCGAACTTTCAAATTCAGAGACTATGATGTTCAAGGGGTCGCGTTACTGTCGAATTTTTTTTCCGTACCATAATGTAATGTGGACCTTCTATAAGGTCAAACTTTCCAGAACTTTATGTACTAGACTATATCAATGAAATCAGCATACATTTTATTTTATTGGGAGTTTACCAAATATTTCATAACCTGGTATTACAAACGATTCGCTTATGGTGACTCTAAGATTGCTTAATGTATACCTCCAGGATAGGCGTAATTAAGAGACGATCAACTTAGAAATGGTGAGTCCGATCTGGGTCCTGTTCCTTGTTTGGTTGTGGGCCTAATGCGGACTCATTAAGTTCAACGGCCTATTGGACCTTAATTATACACAACTGGTATATGCAAGTGATCTTGGGAGTGGATCAGGCGTGGAACAAAGATTACAAGATTTCATTCGAGTCATTACTACCAAATTTATAAGTTTATTTATATAGACCTCTACTATGAATTGATTGCCACATTCGAACAATAGGGAAATACTATACTTGAAAACTAATAACTTAGTTTTCCGACGCTCGACTAATTACCATTACTAAAAGACTTATACCCAATTCGTCTTTGAAATTCTATAACAGAAAGATGCCGCCTCGTAGGTCTGCTAGACGCACTGGCGGAACGAAAACAAATCCACCACTGCCGCCTCCCCAATATGATCCTATCATGTTCCAAGCTGCGTTCACAGCCGCGGTGGCAGCTGCTATGTCCCAAATCAGCACTGACGGTACAAGAAGGACAAGGAGTGGTACTAATAACTCCACTCAAGGAGAAAGCCGAGGGTGCACGAGAGAGTGTTCCTTTAAGGACTTCACCAATGGCAGACCCGATTCTTTCAATGGAAGTGGGGGAGTCATCACACTGATGCAATGGTTCGAAAAGATCGAATCGGTCTTCGAAATTTGTGCATGCCCCGAAGCAAGCAAGGTCAAATTTTCATCTTGTACTTTCTCCGTCCGGGCCCTTACTTGGTGGAACGGCCACATTAAGTCACTAACGCTTACAGTGGCTAACTCGATGAGCTGGGAGGATTTCAGAGTAAATCCTTTTGATTTAAAAGAGTTGCGGAATTTGTTCCCAAAACAAAACATGATAAAATAATGTTTATCAAAGCATTTCATCAAGAGATGCATTTTCATTATATAGTCAAAACTTGGGATGTCATGTTCCGATACAGACCATAAAGCATAAACGATAACATTACGAGTCATTCAACAAATATATACATATACAAACTTGTAAACAAAACAACTCGATGATTCATCCATCTTACGCCCTTGCGCCACTTCCTGTAATATAAATAAAACTGAGTGGGTCAGTGTGAGCATATAGGGTTTTCAACCCACAATAAATATATTATATTTAATTTCACCAACCAATCACTATCCCGATTACCCATTCCCGTTATCCTCACTTTACGTCCCTAAAATAACATCTATCTCAAGGGACCTAATCTAGGATTTTCATCGGGACGGACATTACTGCTAAGGGGTTTCCTCAACAATAGATATCCTAAAGGCAACCATGAGGGGGATAGAGTACACCGGTGAACACATCGTTCACAACACCTACAGGTTATAAACCTGCTAGCGTTCCACAAGACTGTCTAGAAAGAGTCCGTGGTCGTTATCCATACTTCGCTGAATAACTAGATCAACAACAACAACAACATCGAGGCCTCTCATCTGTTTATTACACACCAACTATCTACCCATGTTCTACCCAACATATTAGTAGATATATATATATATATATATATATATATATATATATATATATATATATATATATTCATACATAGTTTAAAACCTGTATATCATTTTCATTCAATACATATTCCACATAATAGATGAGGCATACCCACATAACACGTATTTCATAGAAAGTAATTCAGATCTATGAGATAGAAAAGAATGAATATACATTCACACTTATAACAAAAAAATTATACACATAAACAACAATATACTTAATACACTCAAACCATACTTGTATTATTATCGTGTTTATGAAAGGTAGTATACACTCACTTGATTAGAAGACGATCAAACAGCACTACGGCTTGCAGAAGTAGTATTCTTCAGCAGATCTGGAAGATCTTCACAAAAATCGAACTTCTCGCGGGCAATGCTCCGGCTCGGGAACTGCACTTCTCGGGATCTTCGGGATCTCGGGACTTGCTTCGGGGCTCGAGAATATTACCGGGGCTTCGGGGTATTTCTGGCACACAAATCGATGTAAAACGGGAGAGAGAAGAGAGAAAATAACAAAAGAACTCGGTTGCCCTCGCATCCTATTTATAGGAGGCTGGAGCCTCGGAGTACGCGGGGCGTACTGCTCCGAAACTTCATGGCGTTCGTCATCCGAAGAACTCGAGTGCGAGGTGCGTCATGCTTCGCTGTACGCGGGGCGTACTTCGGATCAGATCGGTGACTCCTTCAGATAATCATCCGAATTAAAGATTAAATTTAAATACAAAATATTTAATAAACTTCGGAAATTCATATCTTCTTCATACGAACTCCGTTTTCGACGTTCTTTATATCCACGCATAGGTGAGACTACGCTCTACAACTTTCGTTTAGACTACGTCGGCTAATTTTAACTTAATTTTTATTATTTATTTTTAATAGGCCGGGACAAAAAAAACTTCGTTATAAATTCATAACTTCTTCGTTTGACGTCCGTTCTTGCCTAGCTTTTTATCACTTCGATACCAACAACGAGATCTTCAATCCTCGTTTAGATTGCTTCGGCTAAAAACCGCCCGATCTCAAATCGAGTATTTCAGGCTGCACACCGCTAAGCCGAAACTTCGATAAATCATAACTTCCTCATACGAAGTCAGATTTGGGCGTTCTATATATATTCGGAAACCTCGTTTCAACTACTACAACATTATCCAAAGATATCCAGTTTATTTTACACTTAAATTTTGACGCTTATTTTTATTCTTAATTAATCAAACCACATAATTAAGCAATTAAGCACAAAACACATAATACTCAAATAATACACTTCTATTATTTCAAAACGGGTTACAAAGGTTAACCTAAACAATTATATCAACATTAATGACAGGCCCAGAAACACAGGCGTTACAATCTGTCACACCCCAAAACCAAGAACGGCGGAAACGTTCTGGGGCGGAGGACGTCATGTATAATATCAACAACAATGTAAAGTAGTAAACAAGCAACAACATCATCCATTGCATTAATAAAATAATTATTATACAAATGTGTTCTGTCAAATTTTGATAAACACTAAAGCATAAATCAAAATGAAAGATAAGTTTTGAACAAGCACCATCTTCCTTTCTCCTTACATCGGTACCTGTCTATGATGACCTGAGGATACAAGTAATTTTGAAAGCGAGTATCAGCTTTGAAGCTGGTGAGATCATAAGTATTTAGTGTCTTAATTTGTATGTAAGTATTTGTATGTAAGAATTTGTAAGTCTATGTATTGTAAGTATTGAAAGTGTATATGAACTGTAAGTGTTTGAAAAACCCTAGAATATCTATGATTCCTACTAGTATATGAAGGTGTCTTCTACCAAGACCTAACTGTTCTGAATATAATCTTCTACCAAGACCTAACTGCTATGTATGTGTGTCTCTTGTAAGAGTATGTATTTTCCAAGGTATAACTATCATTATCCAAAAATATAGTTTCTACATTTCCGTGCGTCATGTGAATGTTCACGAGGTGAATGTAATGGGAAAAAGAAATAGTACTATGGTGTAGTGCTATAAGAACTATTGCCGTACTAACTACCTTAAACCGGATTTATATTAAGGCATTATGTGATAAGTTGTACCATACTATCGACTGGTAACAACGACATAAGAATGGTCGTAATAAGGAATGACGTTTGGCACCCGCAGACCTGCAGGTCCCACTGTAGCTAGCAGCAAGGTGTAGGATAGTCAATCCAGTATAGATCTATACACAAACTCATACTATATACTGGTTACAACGACAATGTATAGTCGAAAATAAGGTATGACGTTTGGCACCCGCAGACCTGCTGGTCCCGCTGTAGCTAGCAGCAAGGTGTAGGATAGTCAATCCATTATAGATCTATACGCAAACTAACGCTCTCCCTTCAAGAGACTCTGGCTACAACTCGGGCCATGACATTTAAGTCATGCTCCGATTTAAATCACAATAATTAACGTAGTCTAGTATATGTAATGTAATGAACTGATCTAGCTGTAATGTACGTGCTCTCTACCTAGCAAGTATAGTAATGTAATCATTCTAGTATAGTTGTATATGTTCTCTCCCTAGTATAGTTGTATATGTAATGTACTGTACCGTTCTAGAAAGTATTGACTCATGAATGAACTAACTCATTGTATGATATTGTGTTCTAGTAATTGTTCTAGTATCTTCCTAAACTACCCATATGGTAGTTTACTAGTAATCTATCTGGTACGTATGGTCATGGATGTATACCCTTGCTACCCAAGGGCATGGGATGAACTGGAAGGACCTTTTATGACTATATATGTACACATGATATATATATATATATATATATATATATATATATATATATATATATATATATATATATATAACTAATATTTAAACGACCTTCGGACGAGTACCCGATATCCCACCAGACAACATCTCAAGCGCGAAAAGGAAATAGGGTGGATAGCCTTCCTAAGTCTTTTAAACATTTCTTACATAACTATACATATAGAGGCATGCAATTTATAATATAAAAGCATAACTAAGTTTTGTAAGACATTTGAAACATAAATATTATTTTAAGAAAAGATCGACTTGATGTCAATCTATAAAACAATTTGAAGGCATAAGTTTGATAAAACATTTTAAGTATAAGGAAACATTTGTTTGAAACACAGTTGTAAATAAGTTTGAAAGGTAATGTACAGAGTAAGATGTATGGTGTAATAAGTAGTTTAAAACATATAAAATGTTTATAAAAATCATTTGAAGGAAACTGTTTGGTAAAATGGCTAATGAGTAGCCAAATCTTTTGAATGTTGTATATTAATCACATGTGATTGATATAATAACTAGCGTAATTCTACTTATTAATCGCATGTGATTGATATAATAACTAGCATAATTCTACTTGTATTGTCACACCCCCAAACCAGAATGGCGGAAACATTCGGGGGTGGATGACTTCACGTAGTATCACAACCATTGAATATTGTAAAGAAAGTAAGACAACCATCACATATACATAAAAAAAACGTATGTTGTTGCGTTATACATATTAGCAAAAGAATATTACAATAAGATGATAAATGTTCAATAATAAAACATCCTTAGTGTTCCCTTCTCCAAAAGCCGGTGGTTACCTGTATTACTGATTCCCTGAGAAATACAAGTGGTTTCGAAAAAGTGTCAACAATTAAGTTGGTGAGTTCATAAGTGTTTTGCATTGAAAAGTATGTCCTTTTTGATAGTAAATCGATGAACGAGGTTTTTAGAAAATCCAATATTTTCTATAAATGATTTGAAAAGTTTCCCGTGTTGGAGTGTGTTAGTGTTTTCCATACTTGAATAATAGTGATAAAATTTGTGTTAACAATAAAATGGAAAACTGAAATGCATATATGAATCTCGTAAATCAAACTTGTTTTTATACTTTTATGTGAGTTTTATAACCATACTATTGACACTGACGGCCTGTAACAACATTCTTCAGGTGTTGTAGTGTTATGACATTTGTCACCCCAGACCTGCCGGTCTAACTATAGCTAATAGTTTAGGTGCGGGGTTGTCAATCCCGTATAGATCTATACACAAGTATCACGTTCTCTCTCCAAGAGATTATGGTATATAATACAGGACTTGAAATGCATACATACGAGTACGTTGAAGTTTAAATGTCTCACATTACTTAGTATAAACAGATTTACGATAATAAAGACTTTACTTCTTTTGAAAGCATTTCATTTGTCGAGATGTATATGTAAAATGTATGAATCACTTGAATACTACACTCATTATAGTTTCTCAAAAGTATGTTTCCATTTAGTAAGAACAACTTGGTGATATAATAGCCCTTTAAACATAACGTTATTTTTGTATCAAAACCCTATAAGAACGATATTATAATTATGTTTATGAAATGATATTTTGACTTGTAATGTACTTGTATTCCCCCCCCCCCCTAAAGCGTGAAAAGAATTGAAAAGTAGGGGTATGAACTCACCCGTTAAGTTTGAAGAGAGAGGCTAGAGTTGAGCAGAGTTTCGACTGCGGAAAGTTGCGTCTTCGGGTTCTCAGGAATCTCTGCAGCGTAGATCCTTCGTCGGGGGCTCGAGTGCGGAAACCAAGGTAAAGAAATGGTCTTTGGAGCTGGGAGAATGGCTAAGGAATTGTGAAGGTGTGCCAAAACTCGAAGCTCATGCCATCTATTTATAGTGCTGGAAGAGTGAGTACGCGGGGCGTAATTTTGGAGTACGCGGCGCGTACCTCGTTACGCTGGGCGTAATATGGCGTCATGGCTTACGACTCCTGGCTAGCTAAGCGTAGAGGGGGTGGGCCGATGGGACTCGACTCTGGGTCTAGTACGCGGGGCGTACTCCCAGAGAACGCGGGGCGTAATCCGGCCTGTCCTCTTCTAAATTCCATAACTTTCGCGTACGAGCTCCGTTTTTCATGTTCTTTATATCCACGCGTAGGTGAGATTATCCTTAGTGTTCCCTTCTCCAAAAGCTGGTGGTTACCTGTATTACTGATTCCCTGAGAAATACAAGTGGTTTCGAAAAAGTGTCAACAATTAAGTTGGTGAGTTCATAAGTGTTTTGCATTGAAAAGTATGTCCTTTTTGATAGTAAATCGATGAACGAGGTTTTCAGAAAATCCAATATTTTCTATAAATGATTTGAAAAGTTTCCCGTGTTGGAGTGTGTTAGTGTTTTCCATACTTGAATAATAGTGATAAAATTTGTGTTAACAATAAAATGGAAAACTGAAATGCATATATGAATCTCGTAAATCAAACTTGTTTTTATACTTTTATGTGAGTTTTATAACCATACTATTGACACTGACGGCCTGTAACAACATTCTTCAGGTGTTGTAGTGTTATGACATTTGTCACCCCAGACTTGCCGGTCTAACTATAGCTAATAGTTTAGGTGCGGGGCTGTCAATCCCATATAGATCTATACACAAGTATCACGTTCTCTCTCCAAGAGATTATGGTATATAATACAGGACTTGAAATGCATACATACGAGTACGTTAAAGTTTAAATGTCTCACATTACTTGGTATAAACAGATTTACGATAATAAAGACTTTACTTCTTTTGAAAGCATTTCATTTGTCGAGATGTATATGTAAAATGTATGAATCACTTGAATACTACACTCATTATAGTTTCTCAAAAGTATGTTTCCATTTAGTAAGAACAACTTGGTGATATAATAGCCCTTTAAACATAACGTTATTTTTGTATCAAAACCCTATAAGAATGATATTATAATTATGTTTATGAAATGATATTTTGACTTGTAATGTACTTGTATTCCCCCCCCCCCTAAAGCGTGAAAAGAATTGAAAAGTAGGGGTATGAACTCACCCGTTAAGTTTGAAGAGAGAGGCTAGAGTTGAGCAGAGTTTCGACTACGGAAAGTTGCGTCTTCGGGTTCTCGGGAATCTCTACAGCGTAGATCCTTCGTCGGGGGCTCGAGTGCGGAAACCAAGGTAAAGAAATGGTCTCTGGAGCTGGGAGAATGGCTGAGGAATTGTGAAGGTGTGCCAAAACTCAAAGCTCATGCCATCTATTTATAGTGCTGGAAGAGTGAGTACGCGGGGCGTAATTTTGGAGTACGCGGCGCGTACCTCGTTACGCTGGGCGTAATATGGCGTCATGGCTTACGACTCCTGGCTAGCTAAGCGTAGAGGGGGCGGGCCGATGGGACTCGACTCTGGGTCTAGTACGCGGGGCGTACTCCCAGAGAACGCGGGGCGTAATCCGGCCTTTCCTCTTCTAAATTCCGTAACTTTCGCGTACGAGCTCCGTTTTTCATGTTCTTTATATCCACGCGTAGGTGAGATTATGCTCTACAACTTTCATTTAGACTCCGTCGGCTAGTTTTGACTTTATTTTTAATGATATATTTTTAATAGGCCGGGCCTCCTAAAGTTCGTTAAAATTCATAGGTTCTTTATTCGACGTCGGTTTTCGTTTGTCTTTTTATCATTTTATTACTACTGTGGAGATCTTCAACTTCCGTTTAGGTGGCGATAGCTAAATAACACTCAATCTTCAATTTGAGTTTTTAGCCCTCTACTACTGTTACGAAACTTAGGAAATTCGTAACTTCTTCATACGAAGTCCAATTTGGGCGATCTTTTTATGCACGCTCACCTTTCAACGAGATCTACGACTTTTTTTTAGATACTTAAGGCTAAAATGCATTTTATTGAGATTTTACTTTTTACGTCAAATAATGTTTTAACGTCGTGTTGTAAATATACGAGTGGTTATACTTTCTTCAATATAACCCGGTTTTAAGCGTTCTTTATGTCTTTGGAAACCTTGGCATGATATCAAATATTTGAGGCATCCCAACTTAGATACTTGAACACTTTATTTTCGAGGTTAATTCCGTTGTATTTGGCTTTTGAGTGTTACAATGCTTTTGGAAAATATAGGGTTGTCACATGTATCCCCCCCCCCCCCCCCATAAAACATTTAAAAATAGTTTAAAACATTATTTAAGGGGTATGAACTCACCTGCAGTAAGTGACTGGAGTTGAACGGACTGTTATCGTACGGAAGGATCGGACAAGTGCTTGGTGTCAAGTGAAGACTTAGACACACACAATGATCCTAATTTCATATGAAAGCATATGTATATAAATAATTAGTGATTAAAACACTAATTACACAAGTATAAACATTTAAACGCGAGGAAAACACTTTTGGTCAAGTGCTAGGAGGCTAATGGGTTGCAACAAAGGAGTGCAATGCCCCTAATGGGAGTTTAAGGTCTAGTGACCATATTCTTTGGAGTTTATGGCCCAGGGGAGTAAACTCCTGGCCGTAAACTCTCAACCAAGGCCCTAAATGGAGCTTAGAATTATTACAACTCATGTGGTGAATTGTTTCAAGGCTATAACAAGTGTTTGGGTACCATATTAACTCCTTTGGGGAGTTTACGGCCCATAGACCATATTCCCTTGGAGTTTACGGCCGTAAACTCCCTTGGGAGGGTTTTTATGGTGTTTTCAAGTCTCTAAATTAACTAGGAACTAAACTAGGCTTTTGTACTTGGCTTTAGAAGAGTTTATGGCACCATTTGGCACCATTTTATGGAGTTTACGGCCCTAGAACCTTTTGGGCCGTAAACTCCCTCACTCTTGGTGTTCTAAGTGTTTTAACTAGTCCAAAAATCATTTAGGTACATGCCCAAATTGGTCTCTTGGCTTAAGGAAGGAGTTAGGGTGTCATTTGACCCCTTTATAGGTGTTTACGGCCCAAGAACTACTCTTGGCCGTAAACTCCTCAACACTTGTGCTTCCTTATGTTTTCTAGGTTCTAAACACTTTAGGGTACATGTCTATAATAAAGTCTAAGCCTTAGGTGCCTTAAAAGCACCATTTGAGCAAGTTACAAGGGAGTTTATGGCCTAAGCTATTCTTGGGCCGTGAACTCCTAAACTTGGGTGGTTCTTGGTTGATTTCATGTCCCTAATACACTCCTATACAAGTCCAAGGTAGTTACTAATCACGGGGGACAATCTAGGCTTGGTTTCGGGAGTTTACCGCCCAAGAACACCTTGGGGAGTAAACTCCTAAATCGGATGATTTAGCTATGAAATCTATGTTATGAACACATTTAAAGCTTTCTAACACTACTAGAAAGAGTTACTCACAATTTGGGATAAAAACCCGAAGATCCGTGAGAGAGAATTTGGCTTTTCTCTAACTGGAATTCAACTAATGAACCAATTTGGTTCAGAATTCTATTTATAGTCCTGAGATTTTTGGCAGAAAATATTTCTATTCTCGGAATGAACTCTAATATCCTGGAGTATTGGAATTACAGTGTTGCACAAACCCTAGTGCATCCACTCTCCTAATATCTCCTTAGGTGTAAAATCCTGCAAACTGCCAAACTTATACTCGAAATCTGAGTTTTCACTATAACCGTTCTAACTTCTATTGGATTGAAATGGTTTGTTCAGAATGGAAATTTCGGGTTGTCACATACGCCGCATCACTCACTTGAGCATACAAACATGATCAAGGGTCAGCCGAAATCATGGAGGTTGGTGCTAACACCAAGATCGCCGCAATTCTCCTTCATCACCTGAATGGAGGCCACAGACAGATCAAAGAACACATCAGAGCCCTCAGAGGGAAGTGACCGCAACTCGAGCCGACATAAGGGTGTATCGGGAACGTCAAACATCTTTAGAGAAAATGCGTGGTAAAAGCAGGACATCAAATAACAGAAGCCAGGGCAGAGGATAGGGCAATGCAGACTTTCATATCTTCCTCGTATGGTCCAGGAAACACCACCCGCCACGAGTAGAGTGTACACTACTGACATACCATTACAGACTCAAACTCCTGGCCTGCGTTTGAACGCTTCCCCGTCATATACATAAATTCGAACTTTCAAATTCAGAGACTATGATGTTCAAGGGGTCGCGTTACTGTCGAATTTTTTTTCCGTACCATAATGTAATGTGGACCTTCTATAAGGTCAAACTTTCCAGAACTTTATGTACTAGACTATATCAATGAAATCAGCATACATTTTATTTTATTGGGAGTTTACCAAATATTTCATAACCTGGTATTACAAACGATTCGCTTATGGTGACTCTAAGATTGCTTAGTGTATACCTCCAGGATAGGCGTAATTAAGAGACGATCAACTTAGAAATGGTGAGTCCGATCTGGGTCCTGTTCCTTGTTTGGTTGTGGGCCTAATGCGGACTCATTAAGTTCAACGGCCTATTGGACCTTAATTATACACAACTGGTATATGCAAGTGATCTTGGGAGTGGATCAGGCGTGGAACAAAGATTACAAGATTTCATTCGAGTCATTACTACCAAATTTATAAGTTTATTTATATAGACCTCTACTATGAATTGATTGCCACATTCGAACAATAGGGAAATACTATACTTGAAAACTAATAACTTAGTTTTACGACGCTCGACTAATTACCATTACTAAAAGACTTATACCCAATTCGTCTTTGAAATTCTATAACAGAAAGATGCCGCCTCGTAGGTCTGCTAGACGCACTGGCGGAACGAAAACAAATCCACCACTGCCGCCTCCCTAATATGATCCTATCGTGTTCCAAGCTGCGTTCACAGCCGCGGTGGCAGCTGCTATGTCCCAAATCAGCACTGACGGTACCAGAAGGACAAGGAGTGGTACTAATAACTCCACTCAAGGAGAAAGCCGAGGGTGCACGAGAGAGTGTTCCTTTAAGGACTTCACCAATGGCAGACCCGATTCTTTCAATGGAAGCGGGGGAGTCATCACACTGATGCAATGGTTTGAAAAGATCGAATCGGTCTTCGAAATTTGTGCAAGCCCCGAAGCAAGCAAGGTCAAATTTGCAGCTTGTACTTTCTCTGTACGGGCCCTTACTTGGTGGAACGGCCACATTAAGTCACTAACGCTTACAGTGGCTAACTCGATGAGTTGGGAGGATTTGAAGGCAATGATGTTGAAAGAGTATTGCCCAAGGGGCGAAGTGCAAAAACTGGAGCAAGAACTGTGGAACCTCAAGATGACAGACTCTGACCTTGCAACGTATACCTCCCGATTCTGTGATCTAGCACTACCGTGTCCCGCTATGGTCACCCCGGAAGACAAAAAGGTGGAACGATACCTTTGGGGATTGTCTTCCCGAATTCAGAATAGCGTGTTAGCCTCAAGACCAACTACCTTCGACAGTGCCAAGGAGTTGGCACAACAACTCATTGACCATATGGTCAGCCATGACACTATAACAATCACCCCTGAGCAAGATGGAGGGAGAAGCAACAAAAGGAAGTTCTGGAACAACATGAAGGACCAACCAGCCCAGGACTCCACCAAGAAGCAACATAATGTTGCTATTCATGCTGCCACAACTCTTGTCACTCCAGCACCCATAAATTGATACATTGGAACCCTTCCGAAATGTAACAAGTGTAACTTCCATCATACTGGGGTTTGACGGGAGATGCATTGCAAGAATTGCAACAGGAAGGGGTACACTATCCGTTTCTGTAGAGCACCGACACAACCCATCAACCAGGTCCCCGACATTGGATCCAGCCCAACTTGTTACGAGTGTGGTGAAGCATGACACTTTAAGAGAGACTGTCCAAGGGCAAGGAATGTTGGTGACATTGGAAGGGTGCTTATGATCACCGCAGGAGAAACTCCCCCGGAACCACCCGTGAATAGCGGTACGTGCTTCTAACCGCCACATGTAGGTTTTAAATCCTTGCTAAGACTAGTGTCAACTTATGGTTTATCAACCAAAGATCTAGAGAACATGACAAATCCAAGTAAGTCTTATCACGTATATAAAACCACAGGGTTTTTAGTAGCGAATCTATGATGGCTAGTGTAAAAATTATGGTCATATATGATTAAGATTCTAAGGGCTTAGAATGTATAATTCTGCCTTATTTCCTGTTCCTTGTTTGGTTGTGGGCTTAAGGCGGAGTCACTCATTCGACTGCCCTTGCAACCTTAATGATATACGACCAGTTTACACCAAGCGATTATAAAAGAACTGGTAGGGCTTATACTACCAACTTTGTCATTAATTGTCGAAGCCCTTATAGTGCTAATACTCACTAACTACAACCTGAAATATTTGTAGTGTAATCTTCAACGGACTCGTCGAGTTTGTTCATCAACTCGGCGAGTTCATGACCATCGCCATATGACTCGCCGAGTTGATTATGCAACTCGCCGAGTCCTTGTAGATCTTCATCCATGCAGACACATTTGTAAGCCATGCCAAGGTTCCAGATTACAGATCCAAGCTTCTAAGGCATGTTTATCACGTAAAGTTGCAAACTTTACGCACACGCAAGTCCCTAAAGGCTCTAAATGACCAATCTAAGCTTCTAATGGATCTTTACACCATTGGAGAGTCTCATCCTTGCAAGAGCTGGAAACTTTATGGACTTAGGACTCAAAAGAGGTTCAGATCTGAAGTTTCAACTTCAGATCTAGCTCCCATACCAAAAATCCCTTCATAAATAACTAAAGAAAGCCCTAGATTACACATATGAAAGATTCTAGAAGAAAAGAGGCTAAGGTAACAGCTGGTTACCTCCAAAATGTGTCCACACTGAAGTAGAATCTGGATCCACACATAAGTCTTGATGCTAGCCTCTTGATCTATAAATTTCCTTCCCAGAAGTCACTTCTCAAAGCCCCAAGACACTCTCCAAGCTCTCACTCACGGAAATTAGGGGGTGTGACATCTTCAGCCGTCTCATATATATATATATATATATATATATATATATATATATATATATATATATATATATATATATATATATATATATATAATTTTATATGAAATTGGATTGTATTGCTTGTTTGGTATGTGTTTGGTATGATTATGGGATTGTATTGTTGGTTTGGTATGTATTTGATTATGTTGTTTGTTTGGTATGATTGTATTGTTTGTTTAGTATATATATATATATATATATATATATATATATATATATATATATATATATATATATATATATATATATATATATATATATATATGTTTGTTTGTTTAGGTTTATGTGAAATTGAAGTTGTATATATGTATAAAATGTTAATTTAGTTGGTTAATGCTGTATGAAATTAAGATTGTGTTTTAAATATTATATGAAATTGAAATTTGTTTAGGTACATATGAACTTGAAATTGTACATATAGAATTATAAGAAATCAAATATTTTGTATGATTGTGAAATATGTATAATTGTGATCTTTGTTTAGGTTGGTATGAAATTTTATGTATAAAATGCAAAATATGTATGGTTGTGTTATTTGTTTATTTTATTAGCTTAAGTGAATGAAGCGATCAAGTGTTTAATTTTTAAGTTAAAATGTTTGTCATTAAGAACAAACGTTACTAATAGCAACAAAAAAACAAAATATAAAAATATTTAAACTAATAAAAGTATGTTTATTGAGAATAAAGTTTATTAAGTAAAAATAGAATGCTTTAAACAAACTAATAAAAGTTTATTAAGTAAAAAATATGTAAACTACAAAGGTTATTAATAGCAACATACTTTTTTATTAAAAGTATGGTGCTATAAAAAAAACAAAATAATATGAAAGAGAAGTGAAAAATAGAATGCTTTAAACAAACTAATAAAAGTACATTGCTATAAAGTGTGTTTAAAAGTCTACCCTTGTAAATACTCTATCAATTCCGTCCGATTTCTACTTCCAAGGTATATATTTCTTTATATACTTGTGAATATCCATTTCGTCCGTTTTTTTCTCCAACAAAAAGTCATACAATTTAACTATGTATACAATGTAACTTTTAATAATGAAACAGTAATGATGGTCGATAAGAGTTGGATTCGTGAAAACCGAACGTCCCCAAAATTCTTGGAAGGTCTTAAAAACTTTATGGAGATTGCTAGGAAACATGTCGACTCTGAAGACAAAGTGCGTTGTCCGTGCGTAAAGTGTGTGAATATGTATCGACAGTTGTTGACTACGGTTTACGTAACGCCTGTGTTTCTGGGCTTGTCATTAATATTGATGTAATAGTCTAGGTTAACCTTTGTAACCCGTTTTGAAATAATAGAAGTGTATTATTTGAGTATTATGTGTTTTGTGCTTAACTGTGTGACTTAATTGAATTAAGTATGAAAATAAGCGTCAAAATGAAATGTTAGATAAAGCCGATATCTATGGATAATGTTGTAGTAGTTGAAACGAGGTTTCCGAATATATAAAGAATGTCGAAATCCGAGTTATAACGAAGAAGTTATGATCGGTCGAAGTTTCGCGACAGAACCGACACGACGTTGAATGACGTAAAAAGTGAATTTGCGTTAGAGCGATATTTATTCCTAGTGATCTAAACGAATGTTGTAGAGTTCGTTAAACCGAGAGCGTGCATAAAAAGAATGCCCAAATCTGACTTCGTATGATGAAGTTATGCTTTTTCTAAGTTTCAGCTTAGCAGTATGCAACCCAAAACTCGAATTCGAGATCGAGTGATTCTTGGTCAAAATAATCTAAACGAGAATCGAAGATCTCGTTGATAGTAATGCATTAGTGAAAAGACAGACGAAAACAGACGTCAGATGAAGAAGTTATGAATTTATAACGGAGTTTTCCTGTCTCGGCCTACTAAAAATAAATTCAAAATTAGCCGATGAAGTCTAAACGAAAGTTGTAGAGCGTAGTCTCACCTACGTGTGGATATAAAGAACTTCGAAAACGGAGTGCGTATGAGGAAGATGTGAATTTTTGAAGTTTATTAAATAATTAAAATATTAATTTAAATATAAATTCAGATATTATCCAAATGGGGGGGGGGGGGGGAGTCACCGGGCTTATCCGGGTTACGCCCAGCGTACCTGGATTTACACCCAACGTAAATCGAGGATCCAACCCCCTATAAAAGGAAGTCGAGGCTGCCGAGTTCTTTGCTCATTTTCTCTTCTTTCTCTCTCGTTTTTACCTCGTTTTTCGTGCAAGAAATATCCCGAAGCCCCGGTATTAATCCCGAGCCCCGAAGCAAGTCCCGAAGCCCCGAAGATCCCAAGAAGTGCAATTCCCGAGCCGAAGCTTTGCTCGCGAGAAGCCAATTTTTGTGAAGATCTTCCAGATCTACCTCTACAAGCCGTAGTGCTATCCGATCATCTTCTGATCAAGCGCGTGTAGTTACTTTCTTCTAACGCATAATTCTGAAGTATTTTATATGAAATACGTGTTCTGTGTATATTTTGTTGTTATATGTGTAAATGTATATTCACTTTCTTCTATCTCATAGTTATGATTTATTCTCTATGAAATACATGTCATGTGTATGTGTCTCATCTGGTGTTTGGAATATGTATTGAATGAGAATGCTATACAAGTTTTAAACTATGTATAAAAATATATATTTTTATCTACTAATATGTTGGGTAGAACATTGGTAGATAGTTGATGTGTGATAAATAGATGAGAGGCCTCGATGTTATTGTTGTTGATCTAGTTATCCAGCGGAGTATGGATAATGACCACAGACTCTTTCTAGACAGTCATGTGGAACGCTAGCAGCTTCATAACCTGTAGGTGTTGTGAACGATGAGTTCATCAGTGTACTTTATCCCCCTCATGGTTGCCTTAGGACTTTTATTGCTAAGGAAACCCCTCGCAGTAAAGTCCATCCCGGTGAAGTTCCTAGATTAGGTCCCTTATAATAGATGTTGTTTTAGGGACGTAAAGTGAGGATAACAGGAATGGGTAATCGGGTTATTGTTGGTTGGAGAAATTAAATATAATTATTTATTGTGGGTTGAAAACCCTATATGCTCACCAGGCTCCCAAGTCTGACCCACACAGTTTTGTTGTATTACAGGTAGTGGAACGAGAGCATAAGTTGGATGACTTATCAAGATCTTTTGATATTAGACCAGTCGTTATCTGTAACTGTTGTATGGTCTATCTTTTGTTGTTTACGCTTTTGGTCTGTTTATCGGAACATGACATCCTGAATATTGTTATATAATGAAAATGCATCTCTTGTCTCTTGATGAAATGCTTTGATAAACTTTATTTTATCATATTTTGTTTTGGGAACAAATTCCGCAACTCTTTTAAATCAATGGATTTACTCTGAAACTATTTTAAAAGCATAAATGAAACCGATCTTTTCTGACCGTGATTTTGGGGATGTCACAGTTTATGCCCACATACATGACCGTGGCTTTCTAAAATCGTATACTGTATGGATTTATCACGGTGAGAAGCATCATATTTCGGATTTGGGCTACAATTCGACTCCAATAAACATTCCAACAACTAATGAGATGTTTGATGTAAGTGATGATGTTATGACGGAACAAAATACAAATGAAGAAAATACAGATAATGAAGGACAAGGCATGGACCCAGAATTTGATGCTTTGTTTGAGGAGCTTAATATCGAGTTATACCCTGATTGTGAGATGTCTTCTTTAAACTTTTTGGCGAAGTTGTTGCATATTAAAGTGATCAATAAATGGACAAATAGTTTATTTGACCAACTTGTAGAGTTACTAAGAGTTGCTTTCCCGAAGAGCAAGATTCCAACTTCACACTATGAAGCTAAGAAAAAGTTGAGAAAGATAGGGTTATGATATGAGTCCATCCATGCTTGCAAATATGACTGTGCTTTGTTTTGGAAGGAGAATGATTCCATGCAGAATTGCCCGATTTGTAACGAGAGTAGATGGGTGGACACAACCACAAATGGGAAGCGAGTACCACAAAAAGTGTTTTGCTACTTTCCTTTGACTCCAAGACTTCGATGGATGTATAGTTCCAAATTCACAGCTAAAGATATGATTTGGCATAATACTGGAAGATCAATGGATGGTATGATGTATCACCCGGTAGATGTGAAGTCATGGCAAGAATTTGATAAGAGATACCCAGAGTTTGCCAAAGAACCTAGAAATGTTCGTCTAGGTTTAGCTGTTGATGGCTTTAATCCATTCGGAAACTTTAATAACAATTATAGTATTTGGCCGGTTATATTGACTACCTATAATACACCACCATGGATATGTATGAAAGAGTTTTCTTTCATGGTAATTTTGCCGATTCCTGGCCCTAGATCACCCGCAAAGGACATTGATGTTTACTTGAGGCCTTTGGTGGATGAGTTGAAAATGTTGTGGGCCGAAGGAGTCCAAACGAGAGATGCATCAACCAACATTGTATTCAATATGCGTGCGATGTTGTTATGTACTATTAATGATTTCCCAGCACGTACCAGTCTGTCTGGATGGAGTGATCAAGGTTATTTAGCATGCCCTACTTGTAAAGAAGACACATCTTCCATTTATGTGACCAACAAGATGTCTTATGTTGGTCACAAACGACTCTTGAATACAAACCATAGTTGGAGGGAGAGTCTATTGTTTGATGGTCAACCTGATACAAGATCGCGTCTTAGACGATTCAGTAATGCAACTATATTAAAGCAAGTAAATTGTCTCTCTGATCGAATTCCAGGGAAACATCCTGATTATGGGGGCAAAAAAAGAAAGCACGACGATGAAAGAAAAAAAAAGAGTTAAATTGGACGAAACGAAGTATCTTCTTTGAGCTTGAGTATTGGTCTTCCCTCAACCTAAAACACAATTTCGATGTTATGCATGTTTCAAAGAATGTGAATGAGAGTGTCTTAAATACTGCACTGATGAACAATAAAAGCAAACACAAAAAAGAAGCAAGAATTGACTTGAAAAATATAGGCATTAGACCAGATCAATAGCCAAAGGAGAAAGTCAAGAAGATGAAGAAACACAACAAGGAAGAAGACAAGAAGAAAGAAATACTACCACATGCTTCTTACTCTTTCAAACCAATTGATCGACAACGTTTCTATTAATTCATTAAAGGAATGTGACTACCTGATGGTTTTAAATCGAACTTTAAGAAGAAGGTTAATGATATTGAATCAAATTTGGTTGGGTTGAAGTCTCACGATCATCACGTCCTCATGCAACGATTGCTACCTATAGGGGTTCGAGGATGTCTCCCACCAAATGTTTCAAGAACAATCATTGACCTGTGTACATTCTTTAAAAAAATTTATGCACGGTCATTGGATGTTAACGACATGAGAAATTCCAAAATAGAAGTGGTGAAGATCTTCTGCAATCTTGAGTTGATATATCCTCCAGCATATTTCGACATAATGATTCATCTTATTCTTCATTTACCCGATGAAGCCATTCTTGGAGGGCCTATACACATGATATGGATGTATCCTTTTGAAAGATATATGAAAAAACTTAAAAATTATGTCAGAAACAAAGCCAAACCAGAAGGTTCAATAGCAGAGGGTTATGTTGCAGACGAAGCTTTGACATCCTGCTCTATGTATCTTGAGGGTATGCAAACTAAATTCAACCGTGTTGATAGAAATGATGATCCGGGCCTTCCAAAAAGGCAATTTTATGTGTTCTCATCACCATGTTGAACAATGTCGGCTAAGAAAATCGTTGAACTTTGTAAAGAGGCCAAAAAAATCATTGCATTGGTTTGTGCTAAACAATTGCGATGAGGATGAGATGAGAAGCTACAAATCGTAAGCTTCTGCTCTATTATCTACATTTTCCATAGTGGTATAATATATTTTAACTATTCTAATTATTTTGTCCCATATGTAGTGAATTCAAATCAGAATTGCCTGAAAGTGATTTCAAAATGGAATTACCTTCATGGTTCAAAGAAAATGTAAGTATGTTATATATTTATAATGTAAAACTAATTTATTACTTAAACATACAATCTTATATTTCCTTACAAATTTATCGTCTCCAAAAAGATATGCCTTCGAACTGTATTGATGAATTAAAGGCGTTGGCATATGGTCCGTTGCGTGCATATTCTTACACTACGTGCATAGTAAATGATGTTCGATTTGTCGTGAATAGCCGTGATCTCCAACGCACTACTTAAAATAGTGGTGTTGTTACATTCGGAGAAGACGGTACACCATTCTATGGTCAATTAGAGGAGATTATAGAGTTGCATTATTTATATGATAAATCACTTGTACTCTTTCATGGTAAATGGTTCAATGCGTCATTACGTAATGGACGTTTACAAACTATAAATAATATGATTCTTATCGATACCAGTCATGAATGGTATGTCGGTAAAACATGGTATGATGATCAACAATACAACTTAGCCACTCAAGCAAAATAAGTATTTTATCTCCAAGATCCTACTAAAAACGATAATTGCAGAGTTGTGGAAGAGGTTCATCATCGGAAACTTTGGAATCATCCAAGTATCGGTGTTGTGAATGAGATAGATGTCGTGAATGACACTCAATCAACTGATTTTACCTTGGTTGTCGACTTAGGCACCTTGCCTATGTAGACGACTTTAGGTGAAGTTGGTGAATCAAGTGTGGTTGCTAGGAGTAATGTTGATCCTACTATAAACGATGACGATTTCATTAACGATGACAATGACGATGGCGATATGTACTCTTCAAATGAAGAAATAAATAATGAAAAATATGACAGTGATGATGATGTTGTACATGTATTTTGTTCTAGTGACGAATCTGATTGACGGTATGTCGTAGTTATTATATATCCTGATTGCTTATAATATTTGTTAAATTTTCAAATGTTGCTTATTTATAATTAGCTTTATTATATATTTTGAATGTTTATAATATTTGTTAAACAGATGGCAGAAGTCGCGAGGGAACATGGAGGAGACAGTGGGGATAGACCATCACACGGGGTCGCATGCGGTGTACCATCGTGTTGCCATCTTGTAAGTTACATGAAATTTTTAAGTATTAGATATATTAAAGTTTTAAATTTCTAAATTTTCAATTATATATGTAAATGTAGCACAAGCGAAGAATGTGAATGTGAATAAGCGTGGCAAAGGGAGAAACTTAAATTTATATGATGAGTATGAAAACAACAAGCGTAAGCCTTTGGATTTGCGAATTGATATCTCCGGGTGGAGGTACCGATTTGTGGGGGACAACGGGAAAATGTTTGTTAGACTGATCTCAAATCTGGTGGGATCACAGGTACCGTTGCATTATCATACTTGGCGTCGTGTTCCTATCAAGTACAAAGATGATTTATATCCCGGGCTAGAAGTAAGTATACAATATATTTTATATGTATTGAATTTTACACTTATTAAATATTTTTTTACTAATCAAATATGTTTTTCCTTTTGCAGACTTATTTTGATCTAAATAGGTACCGGGGCACAGACTTGTGGGAACCCCTTCGAGCGGGTATCCAAGCAGACATGCAAAGAGCTTATCGAGACCGCAAGCATGACATGAAAAAACATTTTGATAGAGTTGGTGGATATCATAATGTGGAAAGGGCAAGAAGATGTCCACCGACTGATTGGTTCGCCGAAGCTTGGAACAAAATAATTGATTTGTTATTTTTGACCGATAAATACAGACGCACGTCAGCCAAAAATAAAATTTGTAGGTCGAAACTTCCGCACACAAGTGCTCACTGATGTAGATCCTATGCTCAATGACGTTATTTAGAGGTAATAAAATATATTAGTATTAGTTAAAAGTGTTATTAACATTTATATAAATATATTTATTGATTTTTCACTTATTATAGGATAAAATGGGACTCAAGCCGCAACATATTGAGGGTTGGAGACAAATGCGCTACAAAGAAGGTTCAGGTTGGTGTACAAGTCGAGCATAAGAAGATTGGGTAAGTGATAAACGAAATGAATGTGTTATTTAAATATATTATTATATTAATTATAGTTTTTTTGTTTAAGGAATATTATTATTATTTTAATGTTTAAGTTTAGTTGTTTGTTTTAATTAACGTATGTTTATTGTTTTCTTTATTTTAAGAGAAAATTCAAGAAGAATATGAGAAAATGCAAAGCGAGGTTGGGGAAGACGGAATAGTAGACGAGGAAGAATGTTTAGAACGTGCCCTTGGGACGAGGCGCGGGCATGCTCGCGGGGTGGGTAGGAGACCAACCGCCAACTTCGGTTTAATTCCAAATGAACGACCTTCCACTTCAAAATCGTCTCAATCTCAACCCAATATCAATCCCAATTTGATGCACAATAAATGCAAGAATACTTGCAACAATATAATGCATCATTGGCGGCATGTATTTCGGGCTTCCAAGGACCACCATTTCCTAACTTTCTATTCAACTATAACACACAAGCAAGTACATCTCAACAAGTTGCCGAAAGGATGGAAGAAGAAGGAGAAGAAGAAGGAGAAGAAGGAGAAGAAGAAGGATATGATTATGATAATGATGGTTGATGTTTTTTTAGTGTTTTGAACAATGTTAGCTAACTACTTGAATTTGATGTTTTGAATTTGAACAATGGTACCTAGTTAATGTATTTCAATTGATATATGTTGCAATGTGTTTTGGATTTGTTAAAAATACAGGAATGATAATGTATTAAATCTGTAAAACAGGGAAAAAAAAAACAACCAGTAGCTATCCCGACGACATGTCGTCGCTATAGGTATGTCATTGACTCCTGTGAAAAACCTATACCGGCAACTAGTCGTCGTAATTAATTACACATGTTGCGACGACAAGTCGTCGCTATACATTTGCCGACAACAAGTCGTCGCGATAGGTAATTAATAAAATTTTATTTTTTTCCCCCGAAAATATGATTGACGAAATCTGTCCCGACGACCTGTCGTCGGCATAGGCGAAGCTATCGCAATGACATCTATACTGACGACACGACTATCCCGACGACTCTATACCGACGACAAGTGGTCAGCATACCATATACCGACGACATGTCGTCAATATAGAGTCCGAATTTTTCGTCGTCATTGTGTGTTAATGTTGTAGTGCACTGCCTAAAAAGGTAGTCAAGTTTATGTACTTTTGTGGCACAAAAGTACAAAAACATCCAAAGCATATCATATATACAACATACGTGGCTACAAGCTACTGGTCAATGATTAAAAAACTGTACATGCATAGGCATCGATCCCACCAAATTCCACACCCATAAGTGTCCTCATATGTCCAAATTATGTCGTCATTGCACACATTAAAATAACACCTGACGAGTCATCTGTCTATCCCATTAATCTGCACACATGGAAGTTTTACCGGAAGACTGCATAGCACACATCCTCTCCTGTGTGACACCTCAGGATGTGTGTCGATTTACAGTGGTGGCTTCCGCTATTAGAGATGCTGCAGAGTCAGAGGTGTTGTGGGATAAGTTCTTGCCACCTGATTATCACCAAATCATATCGAGAAGTGTGTGTCCATTGACTTTCGAATCCAAAAAGGAACTCTTCTTTAAGCTTTCGGCTCCTATTCTCATTGACGGTGGCCTCAAGGTAATCACTCATTTATTATACTGTATTGCTCGGGCATTTTTTACAAGCCATATTTTGTGGACATATGCAATATTTTAATGATTAATTTACAAATTTTATCAAAGTTGTCATAAAAAACGTATGTAATCTTTCACAAAAATGGCTTGACGAATATTTATTACTAAAAATATTTTTTGGAAGTTCGTCCTTAAAATAACAAAAATTAAAATCTTTTTATTCCTATAAAATAATGAAAGGTGTAATCTATTAATTAATTCTTTCTTTTAATCTATTTTCTTGATTTTGACATTTGTCTTAATCTACTTGTTAGACCGGAGGGTATGGGAAGGATATTTCCCTCATTTTTTGTGGGTCACATCACTCTTTCCCTCACTTTCTTTTCCCTCACTTAAAACCCAAGGAATTGGTGGGAAGCTCCCCTAACTATTTTTTTTATTTTTTTTAAAATATATTTCATACATATATTATATTCATTTTGTAGGGAATTAAAAACCATGAATTTT
Source organism: Lactuca sativa (assembly GCF_002870075.4). Classification (NCBI taxonomy): domain Eukaryota; kingdom Viridiplantae; phylum Streptophyta; class Magnoliopsida; order Asterales; family Asteraceae; genus Lactuca; species Lactuca sativa. The sequence continues at coordinate 224,538,543 of NC_056631.2, read as the reverse complement.
GATATATTATTTATATTTTTTTAGTAGCTATATAATTTTATAAATATTAAAAAAGATATAAAAAAATTTAAAAAAAAAATTGTCCAATAGCATGACGAGAGAGAGTGCGACACCCCCTCCCCCCACCTCTTTCCTGCGGGTTGCTCCCCTCACCCAAGGGATGGTGTTCCAGTGAGAGGGAAGTTTCTCTCTTCCCTTTTCCGTGTCCGTTCCGTCCGACCTTAGAAAGATTAGAAACAAAAGATAGGAGAATATTTGATTTCTCGATATTTTGTCGGAATCTGTCACTTAAATATCCCGTTGAAAATGTCACAAAATATTATATCGGTAAATTACCAATGGATAAATTTATTTGTATGTGTCACTGAATGTCGAATTTATAATATATATATATATATATATATATATAAAGAGAGAGAGAGAGTGAGTGAGTGATCTCATAAGAAGGAAATGTTCGGTAGAAAGGGTAAGAAGTCCATTATTAACATGTTTTTCGGTAAATCCGAAATAAATCGTTAAATGATGCAAAAATAATGTGATTTTTAAAAAAACTCGAAATAATACCAAAGATTCATTTTTACGATTACTAATTAAAGTTGTCTGAAAAATAAATTAAAATTTGATAAAGTAAAAAACTTAAATCATAGATGCATTTTTTTTTCGGGAATTTATTTTGTTAAACAAGTTATTTTGTATCATCTGATAATTCATTTTTGTTTGTTCGCCAAAACACATGCAAATTATGACCATCTTAGTTCTCACCCTTTCTAGAAAATATTTTCTTGATATTTGACATGGACTCTCTCATTGATTTTTCAATCAAACGCTCCAAAATTGTTTTTTATATTTCATATGATGCTGACACATACACAAGACACACACACACTCCCCTTCTCTCTTTTGAGATATATATATATATATATATATATATATATATATATATATATATGTGTGTGTGTGTGTGTGTATGTGTGTGTGCGTGCGCACGTGTATGCATGTATTCATGTATATATGTATGTATGTATGTGTCTTCGTTGGTCTCACAATCTTGAGTTTGAATTGTAGACATTCTCGATAGAGAAAGCAACGGGAAAGAAGTGTTACACTTTAAGTGCAAGAGATCTTTATATCGCTTGGTCATCCAATTCTCTCTTTTGGTGTTGGAAACCTTGTACTAAATCGAGGTAATGAACTTACACACATACATACATACATACATACATACATACATACATAGATTCATGCATAGATACATAAATATATACATATTCTAAAATAGATTGTTAATGTCTATCAGATTCTCCGAAGTTGTTGAGCTTAGAATGACGAGTTGGCTTGAAATTGAAGGGAAGATCAACACACGGAATTTGTCACCTGATACCTATTATAGAGCATATCTCATTACAGAAGTGGCTCATTATCGTGCCTTCGGGTTAGATGTTTTACCATGTGAGGTTTCAGTTGAAGTTGGTGAAAGCCATTCACAGGGGAAGATAAACTTCTCTCATAACAAATGCATCAAGCCATGCTTTGAGCGCACATGTCGCCCAAACGAGGTTAAAGAAGGGTTGAGATCAAAATTTGGAGAATATATTTCAAGGTTTTGTCTTGAGCGAAAGGATGGATGGTTGGAGATTGAATTGGGTGAGTTTTACAATGATGGAAGTTATGAGAAAGAGGTTAAAATGAATTTAAGAGAGGTCAATGGTGTGCACTTGAAAGGGGGGCTTATTGTTGAAGGAATTGAAATTAGACCTATCTAGTAAGATAATTATGCACAAAAATTGAAAACATCATACTTGAATTGTATTAGGGTTGAACATGTATCATGCATTTGGTTTTTGGTTTGCATCTTTTACAAAACTGGCTTGTGATAGGTTAACTTTAGTAAAAAAAATTAACTAGCTATTACAAAGAGAAAATATTATCTGTATGCGTCTTCTCGATGTCAAGATCTATAAGATGAGATTCTCGAGTCTCTGCCTAAACAAGTAGATGATCAATTGCATCTCTAACCACAGTTTTAACTAGGAGATGGGTTCCTTTAGTTAAAGATCTCCATATTTCTTTACGTTTTTCTTTTAAGTTTAAAAAGTGTCACATTCTGATCTTCAGGGGATCATATTCCTCAACCACCATTAATGGGACTCGAGTAGGGCAACCCACAATGTTGGCTATATGCATCGAATACAGTTGTTGATTAGTATTAGTCATTGTTAAGTTGTTATAAAAATAAGAGCTACAACAGTGTATATGAAGAAATTTTGTCCTGTAGAACCAGAAATGCAAGAGAAAAATAATGAAATCTCAAACAATGATAATATGGTCAAATAGATTCAAAGAAAAACCACTTAGGCTTGGATACCAATTGATAAAGTAAGATAAACTAATAATGATAAGGTTTTAGTCAAAAGTTTGAAGGATTCTGGGCTCAATACATGAAGATAATCAACAATTATTTAATGCAAGTACTAAATGATAGGAATAAATCACCGAAAGAAGTAAATGAAGAACAATAAGGATTTCTGAAGGAGAACTCTAATTGATTTAGTATATTCTATAAGTTTATAAAAGGTACATGATAAATGAAGTTTGACATGCCTTGTTATAGGCAATACAGAAACATGTTAAGGACGAACAAAACAAAGTGTACAACTCAAAAGGCTGATCAACAGGTGTCATAAAACTAACAAAAGATCTCATGTTGATCATTTTCCCTATCTTAACATTAAAGACAATTGTTATCTAATCTCAGGTGGCCAACTTTGTCGGATACACTTCTCTTCGGATAGCTTTAACTTCCATGACTTTTGTAACGTCCGAAAAATTACAAAGAGATTTTTGATATATTAAATAGATTATATGATTAAAACCATTATTTCAATAGTCAATTAGAAACATCCTTTTAATTTAAACCATACAGTATTAGAGTTTAATTTACAAAACTACAAAAACGAACATCTTCGATGCGTGTGTACGGTCCCGCCGAGCTCTTCTCACGAACAACCTGAAAAATGTTAAATACACAACTTTAAGCATAAAGCTTAGTGAGTTCCCCAAAATACCACATATTCCATCATACATATAATGCATCCTGTAACATCCCAAAAATTTCAGATAGAAATTTTGTTTTTAAATCATTCTCAAACATCTAATAATCATGTCAAATCTGCCAAAAATGTATCCTAGTGAAAATGTCACCAGAGTACAAAATCACAAAATCACATAATGCAGATGTTGGATTAGTGTCTAAGTCCATAACTATTTTGGTATGTACTTGACCCGATGGTTCATGGTCCTTTTGGGTTGCCTTCACCAAAGCAACTTGATTGGAGAAATAAATAGAGAGAGAGGTTCTTATGATTTATTAATATGTTATAAGAATAATATATTAAAGGAGAAATCATATTTGTTTAATTAATATTGGTCAATAATTAATTAAGAATTAGTTTTGTGATCAAATGTAATTAATTAAACTACTGTGGCTGAATTGTAATTATGTGATAGTTACAAAATAAGGTAAGTATTATCCTAAGGATAGGTTGGACAAATTTGAGGTGATAAGGCCTTAGAATTCGACCATGATAAGGATTCAAGGCTTATCTTATGGGTTGCTTGGTGAGCAAGCAACTAGATCAGGATAAGGACTGAAACCCTATCTCTACACCTATATAAACACCCCTTTGGCTCTTGATTTCGTCCAGACCTTCCCAAGGCTTCTTAGGGACGAATTCTTATACCTCTCCTCTCTCTATATATCTTCTCCATTTGCTCTTGGTGTTTGTAAGCCATTAGAGGAGTGACACTTGTGACTCTCAGCTTTCTATAGCCAATCCAAGGAGGAATTGGGATTGTTATTACTACATAACAATCAAGGTAATATCTTAAACCTAATTATATGTTAATATTGATTCCCATATGCTAGAATTAGGGTTTATAGCCTTGGATAACTTGCATGTACAATAGAGAAACCTAGATCCAAGCATTAGGGTTTGTATGTGCACATAGGATGTCTTATGACCAAAACACATCAGTGGTATCAGAGCCTAGACTGGTTTCTATTGTATTGATGCTTGATAAGTTTGAAAAATTCAAATTTTTGGTTTCTCGAGGCTGGACTCGCCGAGTCCATGCAGACTCGACGAGTCCATGCTTGACTCGACGAGTCAACTCGTCAGATGGGGATATCTTCGCGATTTATTGTTGTTTTTGCTTATGGAAAGTTGCCTTATCACATTAGATCAATATAAATCCGTTTTTGTGATATATATATATATATATATATATATATATATATATGAGTATATTCTTGATCTAATTGAAGATATTTATCAATTAATAAGATAATTGTTTCCTTATGTGATAATTGATTAATTATTTTGATTAAATTGGTAAATTGTTTTGCAAGAAATCATAAAATAAATCAAATATGGATAATTATGTGATTAAATGTTAATTAGATTATTTGTTATTTGATCCTTGTTGTTATGAAAAGTTTCATATTTTCCCCTTTAGGTTTTATAGTTTAAATTTGAACCCAAAGGTTTTGTTGTTTTGAAATTTAAATAGTTAAAACCCTAATGTTTTGAAAAAGGTTTCAAAACTTGCCCTCAAGTTTTGAATTTAAATTTTGATTAATAGTTTAATTTTGATGTATATTTAAATTCTAAACCCTAATGTTTGAAATGTTTCAAAACTTGCCCTCAAGTTTTGGAATTTAAAAGTTGATTAAAAGTTTAATTAGGAATGTTAAATTCTAAAACTCTAGTATTGTTTTGAAAAAGTTCAAATCACACCCTTATGGTTTTATTAATTAATTAAGGTGTATAATTAAAAGAAGTTTAATAAATCCATAAAGTTTTGGTTTAAAATTTTATTGAATTAAAAGTATAATTGTTAAATTTGACCACCTAATATTTTAAAAGTGTAAAATACACCCTATACTATATTTATAACATTAAAAGTCTAACATTATATATGAGTAAAAGTCAGTCTTACCGTTAGTAGGCCTCATTCACAAAGCTGGTCTATAAGGGGTGTTTAAGGAAATTGCCTATAAAATGGCGATTGAATGGGTATCCACTCTTACCCACCGCACTCTTGACTAGTGGAGGGTCGTTAGCCGAACGGGTAGGATAGGACGAAACCTTCCATTATGAGTATAATGAATTACTAAAGTAACTAAATGTTTTTCAAATTCCAATCTTAGTTACTTAGGCAAAGTGAATTGATGCAATTCCATGAAATTACACTTTGTGCCCTTGCAAAGACGTTAGTGGAGCGTGTGTGGTTTACCGGCACACTAAATGGGTCTAAGCAAAGGTAGCAAAGGGTGACTCAATGTTTGTCATAGTTTGGTGGAGCGTGTGTGGTTTACCGGCACATCGAATAGGTGACTGTAACATGCGAGGGCACCATGTAATTTTGCATGGTTATTCACACCCGCTTTGTGATCCTCGGCATCCCAGTCACAAACAAGAGGGGCATATCGAGATTTAAACATGCCATTGAAATGTTCAATGAATCTCAAAGGATCTAGGAGTTTTCATAGATTTAAAACTTAAATTTCTTTTTCGTTTTTCATGGTGGAAATTAGTGAATCGTCATTCACTTACCTTCAAATGTTCTGTAATTTGGGTTACGGCATCCCTCTCCCGAGTTGTAGAATATTGTGTTGGGTCCTAGCCTTAGTATCTCATTTGGGTGATTTACTAAGGACTCAATCAATCAACTAACTTGAATTTATTTTCTCCCGTTTTGTAGATGTCAAAGTTCGACAACTATGGTCTTCCCAAATCCCGTGGAACAAGCATTCCACATGAAGATGGTATTCCACGATTCAATCGAGGAACGAGAAAGCATGCTTCACTTCCTCCTCCTCCTCCGATTGTTCTCCCCAACCCACAAGATCGAAGAATTGAAAGGTTCAATATCAGTAAAGCCCTATTGTAAATGAAACATGAAGATGGTAAACCCGTGTGTGCCCACGTTCTAGGAATGAAATCACACATTGATAGGTTGATAATGTTGGGTGTGTCATTCCCAGATGAGTTGGCTGTGAATTGGGTTTTGCAGTCACTTCCTGAATCATATAATGAGTTCAAAAGAAAGTATTATATGATGGATCATGACGACAACCTCATTGACCTAACTTACATGCTCATTGCTACTGAATCAGAAATGATTTGGCGAAGCAATGGAGCGTATTTGTTGGGAAAGTCAACCGACCATGCTTCTGAGGACGTTCTAGGAGAACCGACCTGCGTTTACTGCCAAAAGAAAGGGCGATGGATACAAGTCTGTCCAAAGAGCCTGAAGAGTCCAGAAGATGGGAGAGTCAAGGAGTATGGCTACGCTTCAGGTAAAATCCACTATCTAACTCCGTTAAGTTCCTATTCATTGATTCTTAATACATGATGTGATAAGATTGCATTTGAATGTTTTGCAGGATCGGTGAAAAGAAAGGAAGCTTGGTGAAAGAGCAAGATGAATCTAATCACAAGGAATGGATCTTGGTCGTATGGACTTGAAGATTAGATTTTGAGCTTAGATAGAGTTGTTAGAAATTTTCCTTTTGAAATACATAGTTTTCAATGGATTTTGCATTGTAAGGACGAATGTTTTCCGCTGCTTTTATAAGTAAAATAAATTTTCGTTTGACTTATTTATTTATTTGTTTATTTCCTTGAAATGAAATCGTTATGAAAATTGGTGTTTGCATATTTCTACAACAAATGGATATGATTCTTATTTATGTTATTTATGGAAAGTCGAGAGTTTACCAAATAGGGAGAGTTTCTCATCGCCCAAGTTTCAATTGGACAGAAACTTGGAATCATGCAACTTGGTTGGACGATGAATGAGAAATTTCATATTTGGACTAATTCATTGATAAAGTGTCAAGTAAAGGACTTGGAGATCGAGCACACAAAGTTGCGTGTTGATCAAGTCCACCATAAGAGTAACAATGGTATTCATCATGATTTACTAAAAGTTTAGTAAATATGATTATAATTACAAGATTAAGTGTAATTATGAAATGATTGAAAGAGTTTTAAATCAATAGCAGAACGAATAAGAAGAATCAAGTAGGCAGAAAGATAAAAGTTTCTCCATTCTAAGAAGAAGGGAGAGTAGCTTTTATGCTTTATGATAGGTCTTAATGATTAAGAACCATATCTCAATTGATCCTCTAAGTGAGTCTTAGTACAATTGTATGTCTAAGAAGAGGAATCAAGAATTGAAGAAATGGTTAAATCAAGAAGTCAATCATACTTCGTTCCAAAACGAGTCTTAGAGTTAAGATTGCGACATTGAGTGATAAGAATTAGAAAGATTTATAACGTTCATCAAATGTGGAAAGTTGTGATAATACAAAGACCAACTAGGACCAATTTATGAAGTGTTTTGATAAAAGCTACACTAACTCTTGAATATTTGTTTGTCAAGAAATGTTTTGACAAGAGAATCTTATATGTCAAGGAGTCAGTGGGAGTCTTAATGGTCTTGAAAGGTTTCAAGAACAAATCAAATAAACCTTATCGATCATCACTAGCACACGAGTTGAGGTTTACAACCTATCATGTTGACATTATTTTGTTTCTGTGCTGTTCCAATTGAGTTAATTATGCATGTGAGTCCTATGAGTTCTCATTTGAATGCATAAAAAGCGAGGACCTTGATCAACGGAAAGTACATTGATATGAAAAGGTGAGCTGCTTAACTACTTGGAAGACATGATGGGCAGCTGTGCTACCATAAAGACAAGAAATCGAGATCAAGAAAGTTCGATCCATATGAGTTTGAATTTGTCGTAAAATTTGGTTTTGACAAATTCACATGGATAGGAACAAATACACCATTTAAATCTAAGTGTCATAAGATTTCCTCCTTCATGAAAATGATTGTGAGGAAATGCTTTCACTAAGAAAGATTTTAAAAAGATAGTGATTGTAAAATTGCATTCTCGAATTCAATTATGGTTACGGTATCCCTTTCCATGATTCGAATTGTGAGGTTTGGCAATTGTTTACACACACATATGAACTATCTAAGGCAAAGGTGTATAAGTTCAAGAAGCCTTGATAAAAGACTATCAAAGCACTAAGTATTAGAAACATGAACTTAAGAAATTCAATAAGCATTGTTTTTCTGAAAGTTAAGCTGTTTCTGAATACATGTCAAAGCTAGTGGGAGCACAAGTGTTATGTTTTATAGTAATCATCATGATAGTGGGAGCATAAAAGTTATGATTGTATGATTATTATGGAAAGTATTGCAAGTTGGCAATATTAATTATAGAAAACAAGAGTTATACCTTGCAAAGTCGTAAGGGTTGTAAAGTTGTTTTGCTATAATTAAGGGAGAGAATATTATGCTTCATTTGAAATCTAAAGGATTAGGTTGAGAAATGTTAATAAATTTAGTCAAAGGGTACATAGTGTGTTCTTAAAATTTCGATTATGATTACGGCATTCCTCTTCACAATTCGAATTTTGAGAACATAGCAAATAAAACATTATGCGTCGTGTCCCATACACTTCGGGTATAGGATCGATTGCAAATGCTTTAATGTTTGACCATTCTAAAATTTTCCAAATGTCTAGCGCATTTAGAGGGAAAAGGGACTAGAATCGGTTTTGACTAAAATAATTAAACAACTATCAAAGGACAATCCAAAGTTCGACGAGGATTGGTTGCTTGTGAGTAGTTGGAAGCATGGTATTGAATGGACCATATGGACATTATTATGAATAGAAAATATTCTATTAAGAATGAGTTGTCATATGGAAAATATGGAAGCGTGTCCATATTGGGAATTGAATATTAAAAATCTATGTCTAGATTAGAAACTTTTATGCAAAAGGATGTTCAAAGAATGTACTTTGAGTGAGAGACATCACGTCTATGGAATTGTCTTATAACAATCTCCGATAGAGGACTTTGTAATATCATTGGCAATAGTCTTTGTGACTTTGGTGCAGTGACATTACGAAAGGATCGTTGCATAGAATGTTAGAATCTAGCATATTCTATAAGTAGCAAGAATTTGATATGCTTTCGCTTATGGAAAAGGATTTGGAGTTGTGAAATGAGAATGATTGGAAATGTGTTCAATTTAATCTATTTCACAAAGTAAGAACCATAGGTAAACATTGTGTGCATGCTAGGAGCATGGGACAAGTGTAATAATTCAAGTAAGAAGTTGATTACCCGAAACGACAAATAATGAGTAATCGATATGGTGATAAATAAAAGGAGTTTTATTTATACTCAAAGGTTTGAGGCCATATGGGATTAGTATTATTCTTGTGTTTCACATTTGCATGTTTTGACTTCCAGAATAATTGAATTTATTAAGAATAATCGAATTATTCGAACGGGCCACAGTCGTTCATATGTTGGAAGTAGATATGAATGAAGACTGTCGTGAATTGGTGTGTGGATTGTCTAAAGAGCATTAGACATAAGCAAATGTTTGCTGCAACGTTCATGAATGCTTATGAATATGATTTGAGCATTGGATTAAACCCACGCTCACTTGGATCGCTCCATGAATTGTATCACGAGTGATTCGTGAGACGATAACATCTTATATTCTTGAAACCGAGATGTGTGAGTTGTATCTTGCAAATCGGTTGCACATTGATAATATGTAAACGCACTAGTAACTTGGTGTCATAAAACATATTGTTGTGTGTGATTCGGTGAGTGAGTGCAAGCAAGCATTGTATCAAAGTTTATCCGTTCCTTTTATCCAAAGAAGGATAAAAGCGATATCTTTGGGCCCCTCAATGATTTTGTGATGACAAACGTAAATGCTCGGCCGGGCTAGGGCTAATTTGATTTGTTCAATTAGTCAGTCGTCATAAATGGGGAATCGAGATATAGTACAAAGAGAATGATCTGAAATCATATCTCATATGATATCTAGAATGGAGGAATATATGATCCCTTATCTAAGGACACGCGTATCTGATCTGATCAGAGTTGACAGCGGCTTTGGAAAGCTACGATTACAGATCAGGATCTGAAGTCGTACACAGAATAGTTATTAGACTTATCCAAGTGGGAGACTGTTGGATTAGTGTCTAAGTCCATAACTATTTTGGTATGTACTTGACCCGATGGTGCATGGTCCTTTTGGGTTGCCTTCACCAAAGCAACTTGATTGGAGAAATAAATAGAGAGAGAGGTTATTATGATTTATTAATATGTTATAAGAATAATATATTAAAGGAGAAATCATATTTGTTTAATTAATATTGGTCAATAATTAATTAAGAATTAATTTTGTGATCAAATGTAATTAATTAAACTACTGGGGCTGAATTGTAATTATGTGATAGTTACAAAATAAGGTAAGGATTATCCTAAGGATAGGTTGGACAAATTTGAGGTGATAAGGCCTTAGAATTCGACCATGATAAGGATTCAAGGCTTATCTTATGGGTTGCTTGGTGAGCAAGCAACTAGATCAGGATAAGGACTGAAACCCTATCTCTACACCTATATAAACACCCCTTTGGCTCTTGATTTCGTCCAGACCTTCCCAAGGCTTCTTAGGGACGAATTCTTATACCTCTCCTCTCTCTATATATATCTTCTCCATTTGCTCTTGGTGTTTGTAAGCCACTAGAGGAGTGACACTTGTGACTCTCAGCTTTCTATAGCCAGTACAAGGAGGAATTGGGATTGTTATTACTACATAACAATCAAGGTAATATCTTAAACCTAATTATATGTTAATATTGATTCCCATATGCTAGAATTAGGGTTTATAGCCTTGGATAACTTGCATGTACAATAGAGAAACCTAGATCCAAGCATTAGGGTTTGTATGTGCACATAGGATGTCTTATGACCAAAACCCATCAGCAGGAACACATGGGCAGATGCGGTGCGATCATGTTGAGTCCTTCCCTTTCGAGCTAGAAGTACCTGATACATAAACTGAAAACCCTAAGCACAAAGCTTGGTGAGCTCCCCAAAATACCTCATTCCCTACATACATAACAATCAATACATAATTGAGTCTATTTCACCCACTTTGGTCTCTTTCAACTGGTATGGGGTCTATTTCACCCCATTTGGTCTTTTTCAACTGGTACTAGCTATTACAAAAGTCAAACTTGTCAAAAAGTCAACGGTCAACCTTTCGTTGACTTACGCGTGGAGCACGTCTTACTCTATGCAGGGCATAGAACTTTATCCAGAAAACGGGCAAGAATCAGGCTGTAACACCCATAATCAGAAAGACCAAGAAAGGAAAGAAAACCCTGGGTCAAAGGGGTCAACTCGTCGAGTCCAGGGTGGAACTCGACAAGTCCGAGCGGGATCTGGGTCGAAGAGTAAGTGACCAACTCGACGAGTCGGCAAGTGGACTCGGCAAGTCCGGTCTGGGTTGGGAAACCCTAAGTTCGGGACTTGGTGCCCTATTTAAACATCTCATTCTCTTCCCTAGGGTTCATATGCAGTCTCTCTCACCCATAATACCGAACCCTAGCCACCATATCCATTTTAAGCAAGATCTAGCCTTGGTGAAGTGATTTGAAGCTTAGAAGGGAAGGAGGTTCATAGTGGTGCAAAAGGAAGCATAGTTGGTGTGACTTTTCAGATCCTTCGAGCTAGTGGAGCTAGTGGAGCAGGGGCTCAGAGAGTTGTCGGTCAGCAGCTAGAGGATCATCAGCAAAGTTCAGCAGTGCGAGGTGAGTCTCCTCAATGTTTGTATGGGTCTAAGGCACCACTGCCGGCCCATTTAGTTTATGTATGATAAGAAGTCTCGGCGGATAGCCCTAGGCATTATGCATGAAAGACCAGGAGGCGGCTCCTGGCACACAGGATGTTATTATGTATGGTAGGAAGACCCGGGGCTAGCCCTAGGCAATATGTATGAAAGACCAGGAGGTGGCTCCTAGCGCACTGTATGCTGTTATATATGAAAGACCAGGAGGTTGCTTCTGGCACACTATATGCTGATTAGCTAAGTAGAGTAATATGTATGGTTGTCTTGTGATACTTGCATAAAAGACCAGGGGGTGGCTCTTGGCACTTGTCTGTGAGACCGAGGGGGTGGCCCCCGACTTGGCAAGAAAGACCACGTGACGGCCCGTGGCATAATGGCAAGACTATGTTTGGCACATAGCGCCTTATCAATACTATGTTTGTCACATAGCACCTTACTTGATTACAAATATGTTGGTTATTTATGGTTCTTCTCTATGTATGGCATGTATGGATCAGTTGGTTTGTATGGTATGTGGTATCTACGGAACTCACTAAGCTTCGTGTTTACGGTTTTCAGTTTTGGTTTCAGGTATTTTGTTTTCAAGGAAAGGAGTCGGCTCGATCGCAGCGCATCACGCTATGTTTTCCGCACATGAGATCTTGGGGATTACACTCTGATATGGTTTTATGATAATATGTGTTGATTACTGACACCTTGGTTGTCATGAAATATTATAATGAATGTTTTTGTACTGATGGTTTTACGGAATATCTTATTTAAAAATGAAATTTTTAGCCTTGAATTTTAGGATGTTACAAGTTGGTATTAGGGCCTTAGTTTAAGGTATTCGGACATACCCTAGGGTGTGTCTGAACTCAAACTAAGGGCTTGGTATGAAAGTTTTCAAAAGGAAAAACAGTTTTATAAAAATAAGTTTGAAAAGAATTTGAAAAAAGAACAAAATTTTGAAAAGAACAAGGTGTGTGATGCGTGCAATCAGCCGAGCTCAATTAAGTTTTCCCAAGATACCCATACATGTTGTGATATGTTATGATATGATATGATTATGAGAATTGCATGCTAGATTAGGGCTAAGGATCTAGGAGGATGCCTTATATGCCTATTATATGTGCTTGTAGACTTGCATGCTAGAACTGATCAGTCAGTGATAGGATAGCCTGTTTAGGTTATGCCTGATTTTATGAGCTTTTGAATTGCATGTACAGATTCCTGATTAGAGGATAGAAAGGCTTGATTGTTAAGTATGTTGTGGTTAGATTTTTTCCCTTGTTCGAATGTTGCTTGCTTTGTGCATTATGGGATTTTGAGTGATGGGAGTTAGCCATTAGGTGAATACGTCATGTCACATGTGATCAGGGTTGAATAATCTCAGAGTGCTGGATTTGGCCCTATTGTGCAGCTCTTGTCTGAGTCCAACCGTTGTAGGGACGAGTCTTCTACTCGAAGGATTATCTGAGCCTCGTCACATGTCATGGTATTCAGGTGATGGCTAATTGGCATCACAAGGAAGCCTTCAGCAGCTGAGGACTGGTTTGAGTTGAGTCACATGTTTCCCTAGGGTAAGCCTAGGATGAGATAGTACTGGGAGCAGTGTTAGTAGTAGTGAAAGGGACTTGGTGAAGTTGAAGCAACCCTTGAGGAAAGTACGGATAGATGTGGAAGGTAGTATGGGCCCGTACTACTGGAAGCAGAGGATTCGTACTCGAGTCAAGGAGGGCCGAGATGGAACCAGGAATCTTGGAAAGTATTTGGGACCCTGACAACTATATGTTCATTTGCAGAATGGTGGTCACGCGACATGGAGTGGGGGGTTCAGGATCTGGGTCAGGATCGGGCTCGGGTGCAGGGTCCGAGCATGTGGATGATGGGTTATGCGAGTTCATCACGTCCGAGATCACGAGAGGTATCCTTGATGTGACGTCGGTTATCTTCGGGTCGATCAAGGAAGGGATCATTGAGCTGATGGAGGATCGCCTCCGAGCTTTCAGGAGCGATTTAGCATCTGGCCAGACGAGTACGCACATACTGTCCTTCAAGGACTTCAGAGGGAGTGGTGCGCCAGATTTTCACGGGGTGAAGAACCCCATTGCTGCTAGGAGATGGATCGCAGACATCGAGTCTGCGCAGCTGACGAGCTTCTGCCCAGAGGGGTCGAAGGTCCGCTTTCCGGCGGGATGTTTGAGATACAGAGCCAGAGACTGGTGGGAGTCAGTTGGTGATTCCTTGGGAGCCTCATCCATTGAGGCTATTGATGGGTTTTGGTCCTAAGAACATCCTATGTGCTCATACAAACCCTAATGCTTGGATCTAGGTTTCTCTATTGTACATGCAAGTTATCCAAGACTATAAACCCAAATTCTAGCATATAAGTAATCATATTAACATAAGAATGGGTTTAAGATGTTACCTTGATTGTTATGTAGCAATAACAATCCCAAATCTCCTTGTATTGACTTTAGAAAGCTTAGAGTCACAATTGTCACTCCTCTAATGGTTCACAAACACCATAAGCAAGAGGATGAAGAGGAGAGAGGATGGAGGCTGCCCAAAACCATGTACAAACCCTAGAGGATTCTTCACCACGTTTTTGGATCATAAGGGTCTTATATATAGTGAGGCTATTAGGGTTATCTAACAAGGAAACCCTAATTTGGATGCTTAAGCCCTAAGCAACCCATGGACTCCTTTAATTAGGGCCTTGGACGATTTCCTTATGGGTTTCCCCATAGAATTCGTCCACTCCTTATTATAAGGCAATCCATGGCCCAAATTACAATTATCTTATAATTACAATTCCAATCCCTTAAGTTTAATTAATCTCTTTTAGTCACAAAACTAATTACCAATTAATTCTTGACTAATATTAATTAAACAATATGATTTCTCCTTTAATATATTATTCTCATAATATATTAATAAATCATATTTAATCCTTTCTCTCCATAATTCATCCTATCAAGTTGCTTTGGTGAAGGCAACCCAAAAGGACCATGCACCATCGGGTCAAGTACATATCAAAATAGTTATGGACTTAGACACTAATCCAACAGCTATGACCTGACCCGACTTTGTGACCAGGTTTAGGGCGGAGTTTGCACCGAAAGTGAAGCTTCAGCAGTTGGCCAGAGAGTTCCTAGACATGAGACAGACGACAGAGTCGGTGGCGAAGATTATCGCCATGTTTCGGGAGAGGGCCTTATTGGTGCCTCAGTATGCAGGGGATGATGAGATGCAGAGGACCCGCTATCATGACATGTTAAGAGCTGATATTCAGGAGCATGTCAGCTTCTCGGCATGACCGACCCTGGACTCTATGATTTCCAGGGCGCGGGAAAGGGAGATTGATTTGGAGCACATTGCGAAGAAGAGGTCGGATCATATGTATAATCTGGAGGGTCCCGGGAAGAGACCCAAGACTTCAGATCAGCGATTAGTAGGTCGGCAGGTCCGAAGTCAATGCAGCACGTGCGGGAAACCACACGAGGGAGTTTGTCGTTCCAGGGGTTCAGGCTGCTACAAGTATGGTAGTGATGGTCACGTCAGTAGGGACTGCCCACGAGGGGCAAGCCCATTATGTTTTCAGTGCAATCAGGTGGGTCACAAGAAAGCCAACTGCCCGACGGGGAGGGGAGGAGCAGGGAGTGCGTCTGCCCCGACGACTTCGAGGATTACGGATGGGTGAGAGGGTAGGGCTTTGCAGCGACAGATGAGGGAGATCTGGATTACAGCAGCGAATGTTGCAGGTATGTATCTATGGCTATTTTGATTCCATGTGTATTAGGGTTGTTCTTACCCCAGACTCTGGTGATAGTATGTATGAGTTGTCTCTCTGCTTGTATTCGGATTGTACTTTCAGAATTGTATTATGCCAATTGCATACCAGGAACCATTAGTAGCTAGTGTAGGGTCATCTCTCACTCGGGTTCGAAGTGTCCAGTATTATCTCAATTATGACCAAAAACGGTTCAAGAGCGTTGCGTGGAGGTCGGTGGGCAGGGTCCAGGGAGTAGCCCTCCACCATTATCAGGGTTTGGTGACTCTGGCTTGGTACTTGGGATAGCTTTTGGAAGCATCAAGGGAAGTGGTCTATCACTGGTGGGGTTGCTCTGAGCATTAGTTATCCGGACCTTAAGGGCATTAGTTGGAGCCCAAGGGATTATCAGTATTGGGATGCAGGAGGTGTTCATCTAGTATTCAGTAATCGTATGGTATTTGGAATGGGCTGGTGATGGATCGCTAGCGGCATCAAGGCGATGGTAGTTATCATGCCGATTGTGCAAGGGAGGAAGGAATGGAAATCCTCGGGTTTTTCACGTGCAGTAAAGACTTGGCCGAAGCTAAGTGGGGGAGAAACAATCATGTCATAGGAACAACAACGGTTTTGGAACTAGGATAAGTTTTGCTCTCTTGTCAGGAAGAAAGACGGCCCAGGTGGCTGTATGAATTGAGGAAAGTGTGAACCAAAAATTCGGAAAACTTTCCAATCGTGATATCGCATTCTCGGGTTGCCCGATAACAGATTGCAGAAGAATCGATTAGGAGTTTCAGATAGGACGTGCGTACAGCTCGGTGGTACTAGATTGTGCTTGTATGCTCGACTATGGGTTAGTCGTAGCCTCTACTAGCAGCCAGGCGGTGTGGAAAGGTGTTGTCAGACTACCGGATGGCCGTAGCGTTCACCAGGGGTCATATAGTAAGAGGAGTGTGGTAAGACTGCGGTGCGGCCCGTAGCACTAGTTTAGTAAGACTGCGGTATGCCTGTAGCACTAGTTTAGTAAGACTGCGGGGTGGCCCGTAGCATTAGTTTAGCAAGACTGCAGTGTGGCCCGTAGCATTAGTTTAGCAAGACTGCGGTGTGGCACGTGGCATTAGTTTAGTAAGACTGTGGTGTGGCCTGTAGCACTGGTATAGCAAGACTGCGAGGGTGACCCATAGCTTTAGATGGCTGACAGCGCTGAAGTGTTGTGAGACTATGTGGATGGCCCGTAGCATTCACTAGTTGGTAGAGCGAGTATAGTCAGACTGTGGGGTGGCCCGTAGCATTTTTCGGTCCCTATTCGCTAGTGCGAATGTATCAGGTGTGTGAGTCACTAGCAGGGTTTTTCAGATAGTCAAGTTTAGAATGGGGCAGCCGCTCAGATGTGAGTGGGCCACATTATGATTGGGACCAGAATACGGTAGGTCATTGGAGGCCAGGAGTGGCGTAAGACTACAGGTAAGCTGTGGCATTCATTAGTAGCTTGGTTTGCGGAGTGTGGGTGGAGGGGCCCGTACCACCGAGGTAGCATGGGGGAAACCGGTATTCTGGGAAATGGTAGATCAGTTGGGACCAGGACGGTCTTGGTTCACCCGGTAGGTGAATGGGAGTCATCAGGATTTCAGGCAGGGATGATGGTAAGGGATTCGCAGCGAAAAGCCATGAACTGATTAGATGATGCTAAGCTGCTCATCGCGGGATCAAATGGTCTCAGAGTAAAGGATTTGGCTCGGTGGCGCCATTCTCGTTTGAGCCTTAAACGTAATAGAGAGGGATCTGCTACCCGAAGGATTGTCGGAATTCTCATGATTGGTGGAGCCTTCAGTATTGGAGCATTGCATGGGGATTATTCGGTGAGTATTGGTATGATGGTCGACACTGGGAGTGGTCGGGATTGCGGTTGCAGCAGAGGATCGGTCCTCGGAGGAAATTGGGAAGGTTGTTACTTGTGGAAAGTACCTTAGGAAGGCCAGTGACAATGAAGGGTAAAAGGGTAAACCCCTTGCGAATCAAGGGTAAGTGTAACAGGAGTATCGATATCATTACCGGTCGGATAAAAGTATTGTACTTAAAGGTAGTAAGGAAACGGGTTATTCTTAAGATGACATCTTCAAGGTTTGGATCGGATGGGCGGAGTGTGTACCTAGTGGTAAAGTGGTGCCCAGATGGTAAGGTAGTTGGCCGTGGCAAACTTCGAGGACGAAGTTTAGTGTAAGTGGGGAAGAGTTGTAACACCCATAATCAGAAAGACCAAGAAAGGAAAGGAAACCCTGGGTCAAAGGGGTCAACTCGTCGAGTCTAGGGTGGAACTCGACGAGTCCGAGCAAGATCCGGGTCGAAGAGTAAGTGACCGACTCGACGAGTCGGCAAATGGACTCGGTGAGTCCGGTATGGGTTGGGAAACCCTAAGTTCGGGACTTGGTGCCCTATTTAAACGTCTCATTCTCTTCCCTAGGGTTCATATGCAGTCTCTCTCACCCATAATACCGAACCCTAGCCACCATATCCATTTTGAGCAAGATCTAGCCTTGGTGAAGTGATTTGAAGCTTGGAAGGGAAGGAGGTTCATAGTGGTGCAAAAGGAAGCATAGTTGGTGTGACTTTTCAGATCCTTCGAGCTAGTGGAGCTAGTGGAGCAGGGGCTCAGAGAGTTGTCAGTCAGCAGCTAGAGGATCATCAGCAAAGTTCAGCAGTGCGAGGTGAGTCTCCTCACTGTTTGTATGGGTCTAAGGCACCAATGCCGGCCCATTTAGTTTATGTATGATAAGAAGACCCGAGGTTAGCCCTAGGCATTATGCATGAAAGACCAGGAGGCGGCTCCTGGCACACAGTATGTTATTATGTATGGTAGGAAGACCCGGGGGTTAGCCTTGGGCAATATGTATGAAAGACCAGGAGGTGGCTCCTGGCGCACTGTATGCTATTATATATGAAAGACCAGGAGGTGGCTTCTGGCACACTATATGCTGATTAGCTAAGTAAAGTAGTATGTACAGTTGTCTTGTGATAATTGCATAAAAGACCAGGGTGTCCCTTGGCACTTGTCTGTGAGACCGAGGGGGTGGCCCCCAGCTTGGCAAGAAAGACCACGTGGCGGCCCGTGGCATAATGGCAAGACTATGTTTGGCACATAGCGCCTTAGCAAGACTATGTTTGGCACATAGCGCGTTAGCAAGACTATGTTTGGCACATAGCACCTTACTTGATTACGGATATGTTGGATATTTATGGTTCTTGGCTATGTATGGCATGTATGGATCAATTGGTTTGTATGGTATGTGGTATCTGGGGAACTCACTAAGCTTCGTGCTTACGGTTTTCAGTTTTGGTTTCAGGTATTTTGTTTTCAAGGAAAGAAGTCGGCTCGATCGCAGCGCATCACACTATGTTTTTCGCACATGAGATCTTGGGGATTACACTCTGATATGGTTTTATGATAATATGTGTTGATTACTGACACCTTGGTTGTCATGAAATATTATAATGAATGTTTTTGTACTGATGGTTTTATGTAATATCTTATTTAAAAATGAAATTTTTAGCCTTGAATTTTGGGATGTTACACAGGCTACGGTGGGCGTAGCCCAGATTACACCCCGTGTATGGCGTCCCTTGCCAAACTTTATTTTAAGCACTTACTACATTAAGACCTTTCACTCAAAGCTCAGATCTGGTTCCTAATAGCTCCATAATGGATAAAGTTTCCAGCTTTATCCATTAGGATGGTCCAAACAACCAATATCTAGTCTTTAAGTCTCAAAGGGACCAAAAATGCATCTTTCTCAAGCTAATCCATTAAGTCCACGTCTCCAACCTTTAGATCTAAACCAATATGATGTTTAAATGTATAAAGTTTCCAACTTTATCCATAACAAGGTCACAAACTTGCAAAATCCAAACTTTATGCTCTAAAATGACCAAAAATGCTAACACAAATTGCATAGCTTAATGAACAAGCACCAAAGAACAACTTTCCAAGTCCAATAAGTCCCAAGAGTGTTCCATATAGACCAAAAGGTGATAGAGTTGCCTCAGCTCCCAAAACACAAGCTCAAGGGAGCAAAAAGTGACAACTATGACAATTAACAAGATCTATGGAACCAATGAGCAAGTTTGAAGCTTTTTACATCCTGCGTAACTTGCCTACACACCTCAGATTTATCAGATCAAAGCAATAGAACCGTAATCCAACAACAAACCACAAGTGATGCCTTCATCGGACCTTATGCAAAATCGTGTGGGTTTGATACCATAAATGAACAAAAACTTATCACAACATCAACAACTCTATTATTAAATCAAGAACCGATTGGTTTTAATGAACAGACGAGAAAACCTCACTACATAAAACTCTCTAATTTTTTACATTCAAACTTACTACAACTCTAAATCTAATCTACTCTCAAATCTGAGTGTAAGAGCTAAGAACCCTAATCTAGAAAAGATAACATGTAGGTAACGCTCAAGAGGAGAACTAAAGAGAGAAATATGAAAGAAACCCTGATTTCATGTCACCAAATGAGTCTCATCTCAACATTAAATACTCCTAGCTGAACTTCGGGTCCAGATCAGAGCGACAAACCCGCGAGAATTCGATTGAAGTTTCATAACCTATACACTTTACACCCTTTGACAACAATTCTTTACCAAATATAGTTTAAATTAATAAACAAAAATAATTTATTTATCTCACAATAACAAATTAATTCAACTCTTATACCAACCATTTAACAAATAATCTCATGTTTAGTTTGCCGACAACACTAATTTCAACATAATAGTTTTTATATAACTTTTTTTCTTTTTTATTTCATCTCTCATCATATGTTTTATTTATACATGAATAAAATGTTTATAAAATTTATATAAAACTCATTCTCTATTAACATGTGGATATAATAAACCACAAATATACACGGTTTATTTACATGTAAATAAAGCGTATGATGAGTGCTAATTTTAAAAAATAAAAATAAATTGACATATATCAATATGAATATGGATTAATAGAGAATAAAACATTATAAATTTTGATATATTTGAAAGTTTTTTTTTTTTCTATAAACATAGCATTCTAAGATGGGTAGCCAATATTTATTCTTACATTCCCAACATTTTTATTATTCTCCACTGAACCTAATTCCCAAAAAAAAAATTGATTTGTCCCCAACGCCCCTTAATTTAAAGGAATTATAAACTTAAAAAGTTTTTTAGCATCCCATGCTTTTCATTAATTCTCGTTTCTCAAATTGTGTTAGTAGGTATGGCCGCAACTTGTTAGTATTATTATAGGTAGTTAGGTATCGATTTTCTTAATTGAATACCTAATTGAGACGTGAGAATTGATATGTCACCCGCCTTGACTACAGTCCAAATCTTATATGTTTCGCCTTTATATTCTTCTTTGGAGAGCTCTGGTGCCCATGTGAATGAGATCCATTAGTATAAAATTTGCTTTAAACGTGGGTTTCTTCATTAAATCGATCATATAAAACTAGTTTACCAAACTTAACTACTCCCACGTGTATTGTCCCGGCGGGATCGTAGCCATTGATCTATAAAAACAACAGAAAAGGAAAAAAGCCGCCAAGATTAATGCAAAGCAGATTGGTCAAGGTAAGTATGCACTCATATGAAACACGCATATGCAGATATACATAAATATGTATTCATATATCATATATATGTTGTTGTTCACTTAGAAAGAACATGAAGGATTTGCCCCATGATTGCGTAGTACACATCCTCTCTCGTGGGTCCCCTCGGGATGCTTGTCGGTTTGCAGTTGTCTCTTCGGTGATTAGGGACGCTGCAGAATCGGATGTTTTGTGGGATGAATTTTTGCCATCTGATTACCAAGAAATCATATCGAGATGTGTGTGTCCTGTGAAGTATAAATCCAAGAGGGATCTATTCTTCAGGCTTTCAAGTCCCCTTTTGATTGATGGTGGCATGAAGGTAATTAGCTTATAATCATTTTATTAAATGTTTTCTCTCTATATATTTTGTTGGTCGGATAGTAATCGTTTTTTTGTTTTATGGGTGTAAAGTTAACATTCATTGTGATGGCTCAACTATTCTTTATACCAAGTTACTCAAAAGAAAGCAAATTTTGTAGAATGCAATTGATATAATGATTAATATTAGAGTGTGACGTGGAATTTGGGGGTCCAAATGAATTTATGATCCGACCCAAAACAAAGTGGACAAACCCGAATTGTGAAATCAAATTGATAAGTGGGACACGTTCAGTTCTTTCAGATTTACTTGTATATGGGTTCGGCCCAATAATTACAAAGATTTTTAGTTAACAGTTGAATAATATAAGATATCTGTGGTTCATGTTCTTGGACGTAATTCAAAACTCTTTAGCCGAACCACATAGATTATGGTGTCATGTATTCTTGCTTATCTTTGATTGTATTGCTTAACAATTAAAAATCTTATTTGCCACAAATATTTCTCTTTATCCATTGATTGTTGATCTAACACTCGTGGTTTTGGATTGTAGACATTCTCGATAGACAAAGCGACAGGTAAAAGATGTTACATGTTAAGCGCAAGAGATCTCAACATCGCTTGGTCAGACAATCCACTCTTTTGGTGTTGGAAACCCATTCTACAATCAAGGTGATGTATAATGTACATCTAATAATCACCATAAATGCTCATTTTTATACATTTGATATAAAATAATCATATCTATCTCTACAACTTTTTGATAAATTGCTTTATAGATGGTCCTTACAACAAAATCCTTAAAATTTTGAAAATTTACTGTCAAAAGTCAGGAGAGCCCTTTTATGAGAAATTGGTGGTTATTTAGTGATATAATATGTAGTCATTACTCATTAGACACCTATTTTGATCATTTTTCCGTTATTACATATTATATAAGATTATATGATGATGCTAATTGTATTTATGGATTAAATATGAAACTTTTAATAGATTTGCTGAAGCCGTGGAGCTTAGAATGACAAGTTGGCTTGAAATTGAAGGAAAAATAAACACCAAACTTTTATCACCAAATACCCAATATCGAGCCTACGTCATTGTCAATATGGCATCTCATCGTGCATATGGTTTAGACATTTTACCATCCGAGGTTTCATTGGAAGTGGGCAAATTCCATTCGCAAGGGACAATAATCTTGTCTCCCAAACAAGGATCAAGCTCAAAATTTGGAGAAAATATTTCTAGGGTTTATCATGAACGAAATGACGGATGGTTGGAGATAGAATTGGGAGAATTTTACAACTATGGAATACATGAAAAAGATGTTATAATGAGGTTGAAAGAGATTGAAGGTGTCCATTTAAAAGGAGGGCTTCTTGTTGAGGGAATGGAAATTAGACCTATCTAGTATTATTATCAAAATTGGAAGTGTTTTGTACCGAAGTTGTAAATGTGACATATAACATGAAACTTGTAAAAACATTCAAACGATTTGTGACATGTTCACTTAACTTGGTGATGCAATCTAAATCTTGCTTAAAATATGTCTTGGAGTGCTAACGAGAACCATAAATAGCCCACGATTTCGGTTCATGATGGTCTAATAGCAAACCGTGTAAAAAAACATTAACCAGCAATAGCCGATTAAAATTGTAGGTGTTAATAGCAAAACCTATAAAATAATAATAATACTTCAATACCCTTTACTAGTTTACTTTTAACTTTTTTCAATTATCTATTTTTGTAATATTTTGAATTCCAAGCTTGTTCCGTAGAACTTATCATATGCCGACCTTGACTAGAATCCAAATCTTATCTGTTTTGCGGATATATTTGTCTTTGGATAGGTATGGTGCCTAATATGTGAACGAGATCCATCTTTAGTACCACATAGTCAATATATATACATTTAAATTAAAAAAAGATTATATTTAGAGAAAATTAATCGTAATCCATGACAAGTGGATAATATTATAAAATGAATTTCCAGTTTCCGTCCAAAATACACAGATTATTTTTCCAACTTGACTTGTAAAACCACACCCCTAGTCACGTTTGTGTTCCCACATAATGGCTGCCGCCGCCATTGATCTATAAAAGTTAAAAACTAAAACAAATAAACGAATAAGATCCCCAATGGTGATAAAACTTGTAAAAAAAAAAAAACAACAAAATATTACAAGTGATTTGTTAGCAAAGTAGAATATATATATAACATAAAAGTAGTAAAAAAAAAAAAAACACTTTGAAACGATTTCTTGACTTACTTGACAAGTTCATTGAACTTGATGATGCATTCTAAAGCCCGGTTAAAATCTGTGTCTTGTAGTGCTAACGTGAACCGAAAATAGCCCGGGATTCCAGTCCATGAAGGACCATTGATGCAAAGACCAGTGGCTCTAACCATTGCTTCTCTGATATTCGAGTCATTCAAAACGGCTTTCCAAGAGCAAGAAGAATTTTGTTGATTCAGCTCCAATTTTTTTCCTATGTAAGCAGATGGCTTTGCAACTATGGAAACACCACCACAAGCTTCAACTACCTCCCAACCACACCCCTCCAGTGTCTAATAGTCATACATAAAAAAGAAGACAGAGTGAGAGCTAACAAATTTGAAGCATAACTTTTCAAAGTAAAATGTTACCTCTTTCAGCTGTTTAAATCTTCCAGACAGCAACTTCCACTGTCCTTGAGTAGCATCCAAAAGATCCCCCGCTTTCTGCTCTCTAAGATCCAGCAACTTTTTTGCAGTATATCTAATAGTACTATGCGGTTTACTCAACCCTGAAAAATTATAAATCCCATCACCCCAAAACCTCCGATCTACAACCAAAAACCCAAACGTAATCCCTCCACTAACCATCTTAAAAAACAACCCTCCAAGCAAACACACATTAAAACTCGGTTTTCCCGAAATCAATTTCACCAAACTCCCATCCAAATCCCACTCTTTCAACCCATAATTCTGTTCAAACTCCACCCCAGAAAACGAAGTATCAATTATAACCCGGGCCCCGTATTTCGCACAAACAGTCAGCAAATTTCCGATTTCCTCATTGCTGTAGATCAAACCGGTCGGGTTTACCGTGGGCCCCGCAATATAAACCCATGGTTTACTCACGTTTTCCAATACATCACTGAGTTGATCTTGGGTCATTTTGAAATGGTTTTCGGGCTTGGTGACAACTGGCATGATTTTTGCATTTAGAAATTTGGCAACGGAAATGTAGTTCCCGTTTGATCCTGTTGGCAAACAGAGAGTGGCATTTTCTTGAATGCATGTATGGACTAATTTGGTGAAAATGGCTTGTGGGCAGTCTGCGTATATGAATTCTGAATTGTGATTGGTGGAAAAACCGTATGCGGTTTTGATGAATGTTTTGAGGCTGGGTGTTGTGTCGCATTCGGATTCTGTTACGTTTTGTCTTGCGAAGCTTTCGAAAATGGCGGATTTTACGGGAGTTGGAGTGGGGAGAAAGATTTGGTCCACATCCATGTGGATCAGGGGAGAGTTTTCGGTTTCTGTTATTGAGAATTCCGAGTTGGTAAGAACCGAGATTGCTGATGTTGAAAAGCCGATCATTTCACTGGATTTTGCATCATTGGATTCCCTCTAAAAAAAATAATCATCATAATAGGAGTCAAATCTAGATATATGTAGAGACGTCTAAAAGAGCTTTTAGCTTTACATACAAGACATAATTAAGTGAAAGAAGTAACCTCTGCAGGTGGATGTCGATCAGGAAGCTGGAATGAGAGAAGTTCGTTGAAAAGACAACCATAATAGTATTGGCTAATTAGTGCGATATTTCCCTGTAGTAGCTCCACACTCTTAGACAATGCCTTACAAATGGTTGGCTCTTCTGATATCACAAAAGCTACTTCAAGATCTTTATAAACCTGGAAAAAGAATTTCAGTACATTACAACAGAATAAGCCAAAAACAGAGACTGCAGATTACCTGATTTTTCAATAATCCACAGATAATAGCTGCATGAGGAGGCAATGGAGTTCTAGCAAGATATTTGAGGACCCCATTAGAACTGGGGAGGCTAGAAAGCTCAAACTGATCAGATATATCTATAAAAAGACGAGCTCCAATTTCCATTGTAGTCATTAAAATATGCTCAAAAGCAGAACTAGTAACAGCCTCAAACTCAGCCATCCCAGTAACCACAACTTGTGGCCGTAACTTCTTTATCAGCTCTATCATTAAATCTGATTGGCGTGGTGCTTCTATAACTGTAATTCCACTTGCACACGAATTATCATTCTCGTTATGCTGAAATTTTTAATCCCAAATTGTTATTATATATTGAAGTAAATGTTTAAAAGTTATTATTATATTTATTATACCTCCATCTGAAGTGAAGTTAACCATTGCCTGGGTAGGTGTCTGCTAAGATGATCATCAACAATGGCAAGACGGGGAGTAAACAATTGCAGAGCATTCTCAATTGCTGTAGCTCGTGAAGGAAACACAACAACATTCTTGCAACAAGGTTAACAATGAACAAGTCAGGAATGCAAGTTATTTCTCACAAAAAGATGTAAAAAAAAAAAGGAAAATAGCATTTTATTTTACTCTTTTTTAAAAAGGGAAGGAAGACTTCTTACATCAGCGGTGATTGGTACATGGTGGTATGTTTTCATGAAGCCTGCAATAAGATTCCGGAACCTTTTACTTCCAGATGGAGGCTCATATGGGAAGTGTGAATCGTCTTTCAAAACACTAGCAAGATATGCTAGGAAAGGTATCTTCTCATCAGCAACAGAGTCGTCTTCAAATGATAAATCCAAGGAATTGCTGATATCTTGAAACCCGTTTTTCAGAAACTCGAATATTTTTTTAACCTGTCAGTTTAGTTGGTTTAGTATTCAATCAATTTTCAGTAAGTAGTATCCCCATCAGCTATTTCTTGCATTTAGCTCTATAAATTAAAGAGGACCTGATTCGGTTGTCGAAGCTGACAGCTGTAAACTGACAAAGCATGAGAAATACGTCCACCAGCCTTCCCAAAAGCCCATGCAGTTCTAGCACAAATTGGTTGATCCCCAACAAGTCCCATGAAAAACTCAAAACGATGTGGATTTTTCTTCTCAATTTCAACTAAAGCCGAAATGTCAGTGTCAGAAGCCTGAAGAATTTTAGTCTGCCATAGCTGTGTCACAATGAGACCACGCCTTTGAAATAACCTTTTACAAACAGCTTGCCCTGGTCGACCTCCGATATTGAAAATCATGATTCCCATTGGTTTCATCACTTCAATTCCTTCTTCAACTGCCCTAGCAATTAGACCTAACCCAAATTGATCCTCAACAAAACCCTGTAGTGCACAGTAGTTGCTTAATGAATATAGAAACTCTTCACTTGCGTTTTCCGTGATAAGCTTGGACATTGCATCGGGATTTGGATTGAGAATCTACAAGACAATGAAGATAATTGAAAACATAATCTTGTATTTATCCCTAATTGTAAGCACAAGATGAAAAACAAGAGTAGCTGATTTCATAAGCAGACCTGTGGTATACATCCAACAATTCGTTCAAGCTCTATGTGATTATCTCTGCAATAAGATAGCAGATCAGATTCATAAAACTCCACTCTGTCGAGCAAAGTTTTCTTCTCGTGGTCATAAATAGGCTCTCCATTCTCATCGAAAGCATTTAAATACAAGTTTATCCAGGAAATCTTCACTGCTCTTGGATTTATATCAAGGCCATAAACCTGTAGGAGAAATTTTCATTACCATATTTCAATCAGCATTTCATTAGTATGGATGGACTCATTACCTTCGATGGCAACCATCTCTCGGCAATTGCTATTGATATCCATCCATTTCCACAACCAAGTTCAGCAACTATTTTGTCTTTGAAGATAGTGTCAGGATGTCTATTCAGCCCTTCGTAGAAAGTAAAGGACCAGTCCTCTGGCATAAAGATGCTGGGGATCACCATCATAGTCAGCTTGTTTCTCTTTTGATAACCTAAATCAGGCAGAAAAAGGTAAGAAGGCAAAGCAACATTTCGTCCAGACATACATTCTTCTGCGAAAAATGATGTATAAACACAAATTTCAACAAATATGGCAAAAAAGGAAGAAAAAAAAAAGTGAGTAAAGCTACGCAAATAACCAGTGCTGCTCTTTGCAAACCTCAATTGCAGATTTTAGTCAAAAAAGGGGAAAGGGAAAAAACATAGACGGTGACAAACATCGACAACTTCGATTGGGTACATATGTAGTAGACAGAGAGGACCTTCATTTTGTCCGAGATATACGTCTTGTATTTGGAAATGGTAAGTATCCAGACACTGATCGGACGCTCCATCGCTTTCGAGCTTTTTCTTGAGATGTGCAAAGAAGATCCTGGCTTCGGTTCGGGTCTTCGGATCCTCGAGGCGCTCTAGAAGTGATCTGAATGCACTGTAGGCAGAGTCACCTGACTGTGAACAGTCCTTCAAGAACTCATCTATCGACCCGTACAATCCCTTCACTGCAGCCATTGATGGAGAAAAAGCTTCCGAGTAATCGAATCGCGTAGAACGGTACTGCGAACAGTGTTGTAGAAGCTGCTAGAGTATATGTATATCCGTAGTATGGGTTTTCGCGCTATTTTAAAGATATTTACACAAATAGCCCGCAAATTATGCATGTGGTTTCACAAAATCTGCTAACTCCATCAAGTTTTGTCTGTTAAGTGAAGGGTATTTTCGTCATTTATTTTAGAAAAAAATAAAAAATAATTGTTTTAATATATAATCTCTCTCTCTCTCTCAATAACCCAACCACACACTCTCTCTCACTAAACTTTGAAGGGATGTTCACAAGAAAATCTGATAAGGAACCATGAAGATTCATATTGCTTGATAGATCCAGACTCTGTAAATCCTGCAATTCCAGGACCTTTGAGGGAAATGTTCCATGCAAATTACAAGCACCAAAATATGGTCCAAAAATTTCTTTAAATTATAAATAAAACATAGTAATCCAAATCATCTCATGAGAGTATAAGTAAAATATTTCAAAAGAACATATCAATCACTGTATCAAAATCATATAACAAAATATCATAGTAAATCATCCTAGACTAAAAGTTGTGGTGTCTGCCATACAGTCATTCCAAACTCTTCCTTGCTACTGGAAGTACCTGAAACCAAAACTGAAAACTATAAGCACGAAGCTTAGTGAGTCTCCCCCAACTACCACATACCATACACATAAACGCATACTACAAACATTGGGCCTAGCCCGCTACATCGGTCCCCGCCCGGCATCGGACGAATCCGGCATTAGAGCTCGCCTGACATTGAGCCCCGCTCGGTATACAGATATGTTTCTACTAGGCCCCGCCCGCTATACACATACAGACATATAATCATAATCAAGCTAGTACATAACAATCAACACAACACTATAATTGTTAGTCTCAAGGCCCCGCCTATCTTGGCCCCCGCCCATACTATGCTAATGATAAGATATTGAACCCCGTCCACACTCAGCTAGCGATGAGATACAAGTCCCCGTCCACACCTACCTCCCTACCAGGCACATACAAATATCACAAAGATAACAAGTATAACTAAACATGAATTCCTTCATTGGGCCCCGCCCGACATCGGACTTGTAACATCCCAAAATTCAAGGCCAAAAATTTCATTTTTAAATAAGTTATTATAAAACCAACAGTATAAGAAAACATATATAATAACATATCATGTCAAAACCAATACGTTAATAATCAAAGCAGGTCATCATAAAACAATATCAGAGTAAAATCCCAAAGATATAATAATATCAGAGTGTAATCTCAAAGATCTCAAGTGCGGAAAACATAGTGTGATGCGTTGCGATCGAGCCGACTCATTTCCTTTGAAAAGGAAGTACCTGAAACCAAACTGAAAACCATAAGCACGAAGCTTAGTAAGTTCCCTCATCATACCACATACCATACACTAACATACATAGCCAAGCATATCTGGGTGTCAGCCTCCCCTTCGGTCTATTTCAACCGGATAGCTACTGGGTGCTAGCCTCCCCTTTGGTCTCCTCCAACTGGATAACTGCCTAGCATATTTAGGTGATGGTCTCCCATGCGGTCTGTTTCAACCGGATAACATGCTAGCATATTTGGGTGCTGGTCTCCCCTGCGGTCTGTTTCAACCGGATAACTACCTAGCATATTTGGGTGCTGGCCTCCCCTTCAGTCTGTTTCAACCGGATAACGGGGACTATTTCACCCCTACCACTACCACATAATATCATAGCACATATATCATAATATGTCTATCATAACTGGGTACTAACTACCCCTTCGGTCCTTTCGACCGATACTGGGGTCTATCCTACCCCTCCTATCACATATCACATAACATCATAGCATACTAGCACATAATCATAACAAAGAGCAACATAGCAGATAATTATCACAGAGACAATCATCTTTACTATAACTCTTACTAGTGGGCCGACTATAGCACCTGGTTCTTGGTACATATTTCTTTTTATTTTTATCTAAGTGTTTTGCATTTTTGGCATGGGACTCGGCGAGTTGAAGGACCAACTTGCTAAGTAGAAGCGAGACGGGATGCGGGATTTAAGTGATGGACTCTGCGAGTCGGGTCCTGGACTCAACGAGTAGGCCCTGGCTGGACAAAAACCCTAATTTGAGGGTTTGCACCCTATTTAAACATCTCATTCAGTCACCCATCTTCCTATTTGCTCCCAGAAGACCCCCATAGCGAACCCCAATCGTGTGAGTGAAGATCTAAGGCCTTTTGAGTGATTTTGGTGCTTTTGTGATCTAAGAAAGGAAGGAAAAGCTTGAAGAAACAAGAAGAGGCTAGAGGGATCCGAGTTTGAGCATCTTCCACAGTGCATTTGAGGTATAAAGCTTATACCTTACTCATTATTATTATAGATCTATTCTTGAAGGAAGTTAGGGCTTCTAAGAGCCATTTTGGCTACCAACCATGATTGCAAGCATGGTTGAGGGCTAGGGTTTCGGATCCAGGGTTCTTGAGGGACCCTAAGGTAGAAAGCAATTGTTTTAGAACCCATGGAAAGCCTCATGTATGTTAGGAGTTCCTTTTTGAGCCATTTGGGCTCATTCTTCCATGCATGCACGTAAAGTTAGTAACTTTACGTGCTAGATTGAGCCTAAGGGCTTGGATCTATCTTTTGGTCAAAGTTTGTACATCAAAAATCGAGAATTTAGGGTGTGAACGTTACCGACTCGGCGAGTCCAAGGCATAAAGTCGCATATCTGTTGAGGGTCTAAAGAACTCAGTTGGGTGTTAGAAGGACTATAGAAGGTCAGAAGGAGCGACCCAACGTTTTGGACTTAGCCTTAGACTTGGAATTCATGGGACTCGACGAGTGCTAGAACAGACTCGGTGAGTCCAAGACAATCTCCTTAAGATTGAAGATGAACTCGACGAGTTGTTCATACAACTCAGCGAGTCGAGGTCAGGACTTGTTCATCAGATGAAGGTGAAATAGACGAGTTGTTCATACAACTCGGCGAGTCGGATGAAGGATCATTCGATGTTCTTATAGAAGAGGAACTCGTCGAGTCATCGCCAAACTCAACGAGTCGAGTCATGGATGAGGTCGTGTAAAGGGATAAGGACTCGATGAGTTGACGGCCGAAATCGGCGAGTCGGGTCAACTTGAAGTTGACTTTGACTTGGACTTGATTGGGGGTAAAATAGTCATTTTACCCTAAGAGTAGATGTCAGTTTCTGACTAAGTGTTTTGTGGGGATTGTAGCCGGAGGATTTCCGAAGCAGCAGTAGACAGAGACTTCCCACACGGATTATCAGCAGCTACTTGTTCGATGTGAGTTACCTTCCAGTAGCGGTGGGTCTACGGCCACAATGCCGACCCTCCAGTAGGAGTTGTATGTTAGATGATTGTCTTTGTGATATCATCTAGGTTTGCTACTACCTGATATGTTATATGCTGGCATGATATGTTATATGCGATAGTAGTAGAGTTCAGTTGTTAGGACCGAAGGGTAGGTCAGGCACCCCAAATATGTTTGACAGTATGTGATGATATGTTTATATGTTGGCATGATATGTTATACGTGATAGTGGTAGTAGGGGGGAATAGTCCCCAAGTTCAGTTGTTAGGACCGAAGGGCAGTTCGGACACCCCAGATATGTCTGATAGTATGTTATGTTATGATATATGTGATAGTAGCAGTAGAGGGGTGGAATAGTCCCCGAGGGTCGGTTGTTAGGACCGACGGGTAGGTCAGCACCCCAGAATGGCTTGACACGGGAAGGACGGCACCCCAGAATGACCGCATGGGTAGGTCGGCACCCCATAATGGTCATACCGGGTAGGTCGGGCACCCCATAATTGCCCGACAGTATATATGCTATGTGATTTTATGGTATGTGGTACGATGGGAGAGCTCACTAAGCTTCATGCTTACAGTTTATAGTTTTTGTTTCAGGTACCTCTTCAGCGTGAGGGAAGGAGCTGGCGCGGTAGCGGCACATCACACACACATGTTGGTTTTGGGAACTAGAGTTTCTTGGGATTGTACTCTGACATTATTCTTACTTTTGTGAATGGTTTCAGACATGAGTTGTGGATTTTATGAAAAGTTATGTTTAGATGGTGTTTTCTTATAAATAATTTTACAAGTCGATTAATTAAAAATGAAATTTTTGGACTTGAAATTTGGTTTGTTACACCGACCTTGGTGCCTTAGACCCACTTCTACTGGAAGGTAACTTACCTCACACTGCTGAAGTCCCATAGACAAAACTCTAGCAGCTGGATGACAGGTCCTCGAACTGTCAATCATCAAAATAACACCCAATCAGTAATTGGGTTCCAACATATACCCATAAGTTCATGCTTGGGGTAAAAGACTGCTTTACCCCTATCTTAGCTTGATTCAAGCCCAAGGCCTGGTTTGAGGGATTCGAACACACCTTCGGGGGTGTCTGGACTCAAACCAAGGGATTAAAAGATTTTTACGAAGAAAATGATTTTCTAAAAGCTAAGTTAAAGAATTTTAAGAAAGATCAAGATGTGTGATGTGCGTGACCGACCGAGCTCAAGTAAATTTTCCCCAAAGTACCCATACAATGTTTATATTATGTTTAACAATTTTAGTAGAACAACATGCTAGAATAGGACTAAGGATCTAGGAATGATGCCTTATGTGTCTGCTTTATGTGCTTCGGCTTATGAGGATTGCATGCTAGTATTGAGTAGACAGTAATATGATAGCCTGTTCAGGTTATGCCTAGTAGCATGAGCTCGGCATTGTATGCTAATACAGTTTCTCGCTATGAGAACATATTTGCTTAAGTAGTTTTCCTGCGTATGAATGTTGCTTTCTTTGTGCTTTGTGGGACTCTGAATGATGGGAGTTAGCTATTAGGTGAATACGTCACGCCACATGTGATTAGGATTGAATAATCTCAGAGTGCTAGATTTGGCCCTATTGCGCAGCTCTTGTTTGAGTCTAACCGTTGTGGGGACGAGTCTTTTACTCAAAGGATTATCCGAGCCTCATTACATGTGATGGTATTCAGGTAATGGCTAATTGGCATTACTAGGAGGCCTTCAGCAGCTGAGGACCGGTTTGGGTGGAGTCAGAGATTTTCCCTAGGTTAAGCCTAGGATGAGAATAGAAGATATCAGCAGGGGAAAAGGGACTTGGTGGAGTCAAGGCAGTCCTTGAGGAAGGTACGGATAGATGTGGAAGGTAGTATGGGCCCGTACTACTGAAAGCATAGGATCCGTACCCGAATTGAGGAAGGTTGAGGCAAGATCGGGGAACTTGTAGTAGATGTGACCCCTCTTGATGTATCAGTATCACTAACGGTTTTCTCTATTTATTGCAGAATGGTGGTACTACGACAGAGGCCAGTAGTTGGTCGCTCAAGAGAGGGATCGGGTTCGGGTTCAGGCTCCGAACCGGTGGATGAGAGGCTACGCGAGTTCATCACGTCTGAGATCACCAGAGGTATCCTTGATGCGAGCCCGGTCATATTTGGGTCGATCAAGGAAGGGATTGTCGAGCTGATGGAGGATCGCCTTAGGGCGTTCAAGAGTGACATGGCGACCAGTCAGTCGGGGTCCCACACACTGTCCTTTCAGGACTTCAAGGGCAGTGGTGCACCAGATTTCCATGGGGCGAAGGACCTCATCGCTGCCAGACGATGGATTGCGGACATCGAGTCTGCGTAGCTGACCGCCTTCTGGCCTGATGGGTCAAAGGTGAGATATGCAGCAGGGTGATTGAGAGACAGAGCTAGAGACTGGTGGGAGTCTGTTGGTGACTCATTGGGAGCCTCAGCTGTTGAGGCTATGACCTGGTCAGACTTTGTGACCAGATTCAGGGCGGAGTTTGCGCCAGCTGTAGAGCTTCAGCAGCTGGCCAGGGAGTTTCTGGACATGAGGCAGACTACGGAGACTGTGGTGGAGATCACCGTCAAGTTCCGTGAGAGTGCATTGCTGGTGCCCCAGTATGCAGGAGATGAGGATATAAGGAGGACCCGCTACCATGACATGTTGTGAGCCGACATTCGGGAGCATGTTAGTTTTTCAGCTTGCCCTACCCTGGATTCCATGATTGCTAGGGCAAAGGAGAGGGAGATCGATCTGGAGCATGTCCGGGAGAGGGAGATCGCCTGACATTGAGCCCCGCTCGGTATACATATATGTTTCTACTAGGCCTCGCCCGCTATACACATACAGACATATAATCATAATCAAGCTAGTACATAACAATCAACACAACACTATAACTGTTAGTCTCAAGGCCCCGCCTATCTTGGCCCCCGCCCATACTATGCTAATGATAAGATATTGAACCCCGTCCACACTCAGCTAGCGATGAGATACAAGTCCCCGTCCACACCTACCTCCCTACCCGGCACATACAAATATCACAAAGATAACAAGTATAACTAAACATGAATTCCTTCATTGGGCCCCGCCCGACATCGGACTTGTAACATCCCAAAATTCAAGGCCAAAAATTTCATTTTTAAATAAGTTATTATAAAACCAACAGTATAAGAAAACATATATAATAACATATCATGTCAAAACCAATACGTTAATAATCAAAGCAGGTCATCATAAAACAATATCAGAGTAAAATCCCAAAGATATAATAATATCAGAGTGTAATCTCAAAGATCTCAAGTGCGGAAAACATAGTGTGATGTGCTGCGATCGAGCCGACTCCTTTCCTTTGAAAAGGAAGTACCTGAAACCAAACGGAAAACCATAAGCACGAAGCTTAGTAAGTTCCCTCATCATACCACATACCATACACTAACATACATAGCCAAGCATATCTGGGTGTCGGCCTCCCCTCCGGTCTATTTCAACCGGATAGCTACTGGGTGCTAGCCTCCCCTTCGGTCTCCTCCAACCGGATAACTGCCTAGCATATTTAGGTGATGGTCTCCCTTGCGGTCTGTTTCAACTGGATAACATGCTAGCATATTTGGGTTTTGGTCAACATGTGGACTTTTGAGCCAGGGAGGGGTAAAATGGTCTTTTACCCTTCTGTGGGATTGTGGAAAGGGGTGTAGCATAGCCTTGAAAACCGTTAATGATTGGAATGATTATTTGTTGTGATTAGGCGAGGCTAGGTCGTCGTTTCGAGATTCAGAGATATCGAGCACATGAGATTCTAGACATCATACGAGGTGAGTCTTCTCACTATACTGTACCTGGAAGGGTACCTATGTGTGAGCGGAAGGTCTGGTATGTTATGAGATATATGCGTTGTATGCTATGAGTTGTCTGTTTCGTATGCGCTATGTATGTGATATGTATGCTATGTTTGATATGGGCCGGAAGGCATTATGATATGGGCCGGTAGGCATTATGATGTGGACCGGAAGGTCAGGGAGTTATGGACCGGAAGGTCAACACGGGTAGGACCGGAAGGTTTACCGGGTTGGGACGGAAGTCCCCTGAGACACATGGACCGGAAGGTCGTGTGGAGTATGGCCTGGAAAGGCGTATGTTTGTAAGTGGTATATTGGGGAACTCACTAAACTTCTTGCTTACAGTGTTTATGTGTAATGTGTTTCAGGTACCAGTGAGGACCGTGGGAAGGCGCCGACATAACTCGTACACACACAAGTGGATTTGGATATGATTGATCTTGGGGTTGATATGTTTTGTATTATGACTATGTTACAGTAGATTTTATGGTTTTTCTTAAATGAAATTATGTTTTAAATAAATGAAAAATTGTTTCGAAAATTTACGTTGTTACAACCAAATTGAAACAAAAACAATCACATCTATGATATTTTTAACAAATAAGAGTTTTTTTTTTTTTTTTTTTTTTTTTTTTTTGCAGATTTGTTTTTAATCACTCGATCATGTGTGCATGGATAATTTGATGCAAGTGACATTTTTTAATCTTAATTGAAGTTGTATATTAAGATTCTAAGAAACTTGCAAATTACACCAAGTGGGTTATTTCAACTAACCTAAACCATTAACCATCTGGGGGGGGGGGGGGTTACATAGCAAGCAGTTATATCATCAAACACATAATCTTCATTTTGACCGATTATTGAGAAATCCAGACCAAAAATTGTTATGAGCATATAATCAAACAATTGGTGTGCAGGGATAATTTGATGCAGGTGACATTTTTTTAATCTGAATTGAAGTCGTTTATTAAGATTCTCGGAAACTTGCAAATTACACCAAGTGGGTTATTTCAACTAACCTAAACCATTAACCATCTGGGGGTTACATAGCAAACAATTATATTGTCAAACACATAAGCTTCATTTGACCAATTATCGAGAAATCCAGATGAAAAACTGTTATGAGCGAAAGGTCTGGTATGTTATGAGATATATGCGTTGTATGCTATGAGTTGTCTGTTTCGTATGCGCTATGTATGTGATATGTATGCTATGTTTGATATGGGCCGGAAGGCATTATGATATGGGCCGGTAGGCATTATGATGTGGACCGGAAGGTCAGGGAGTTATGGACCGGAAGGTCAACACGGGTAGGACCGAAAGGTTTACCGGGTTGGGACGGAAGTCCCCTGAGACACATGGATCGGAAGGTCGTGTGGAGTATGGCCTGGAAAGGCGTATGTTTGTAAGTGGTATATTGGGGAACTCACTAAACTTCTTGCTTACAGTGTTTATGTGTAATGTGTTTCAGGTACCAGTGAGGACCGTGGGAAGGCGCCGACATAACTCGTACACACACAGATGGATTTGGATATGATTGATCTTGGGGTTGATATGTTTTGTATTATGACTATGTTACATTAGATTTTATGGTTTTTCTTAAATGAAATTATGTTTTAAAGAAATGAAAAATTGTTTCGAAAATTTACGTTGTTACAACCAAATTGAAACAAAAACAATCACATCTATGATATTTTTAACAAATAAGAGTTTTTTTTGTTTTTTTTTGCAGATTTGTTTTTAATCACTCGATCATGTGTGCAGGGATAATTTGATGCAAGTGACATTTTTTAATCTTAATTGAAGTTGTATATTAAGATTCTAAGAAACTTGCAAATTACACCAAATGGGTTATTTCAACTAACCTAAACCATTAACCATCTGGGGGGGGGGGGGGGGGGTTACATAGCAAGCCGTTATATCATCAAACACATAATCTTCATTTTGACCAATTATCAAGAAATCCAGACCAAAAACTGTTATGAGCATATAATCAAACAATTGGTGTGCATGGATAATTTGATGCAGGTGACATTTTTTTAATCTTAATTGAAGTCGTTTATTAAGATTCTCAGAAACTTGCAAATTACACCAAGTGGGTTATTTTAACTAACCTAAACCATTAACCATCTGGGGGTTACATAGCAAACAATTATATCGTCAAACACATAAGCTTCATTTGACCAATTATCGAGAAATCCAGATGAAAAACTGTTATGAGCATATAATCAAACAGTTGGTGTGCAAGGATAGTAGAATCGTACCTGTAATAACGCCAACAATTAAAATGAGAACTTGGAAGATCGATAATTGCAAGGGTTACCGCCTGAAGATGGATGTAGATCCTAAAGATCGATGTTGGTAGATCAAGAAATTGGAAGATCGATGAAGGAGTTTTGGGCTGGATTGCTGATTGAAGATGGGAATCCTGATGATGGATTGAGAGAATAATTGGAGGCGTTGTAGAGATGGATGCGTAAATGAGGAGATGTAGAATGAGGGTATCAAAAAGAAATCAATTGTATTAATTATGGTCTTTATTTCTAGCAAATTTGTAACCGAAATAAGCTATGTATGTAAACCAATCAGAAAATTACATTTGGAAATAATAAAATTCTAAAAATCTATTAAAATGCCATGTGTCCAAATCATTGAGGACATGACACGTGACAGAAAAATGGTTTTATTTATTAGTGTGGATATGGAGATGGAGATATTGTCATTGCTAGCAAAATGTTATTTATTTAAATTTTCCTTCTAATATACTGTAACTTTATAACATTATATTAATTATAACATTATATAAATCTTGATGCATCTATGCTAATAAATTCAAGTTTTTATGTTGTTTTCTTTACCAATTCTAATCCAGCAACGCAAAGATTCTTCTCTAGCTTAAGTTTTAAATTTAAGTTATATAATGTTTTTTTAAGTAATGTAAAATATTTATTTATGTTTAATAATTATGTTTTTTATTTAATATAATATAAAAAAAATATGAAATAGTAACCATTTTGAAAGTCAGTGGTTTAGCTGCCAAGACGATGAGTTATTGACTATACCCTTACCTAAGATGGAAATGGGGAATTTTATTTACACTCAAAAATTGCATAATGACACTCACGTCGACTATTTTAAATTGTTTTAAATCCATTTTACCATAAGAGTCTATTATGTTATATATTTACATTTTTTTCCCTTTGGTTTACTGTATTTGTAATGAGATCCTTCTTTCATTTTCTATTAAAATAAATGAATTCAACAAATTTAAACGTACCATTTTATATTTTTTATTAGCATATTAATTTGTATAAATGTTTCAAATTATACCCTACTTACATAAATAGTTTTAAATTATATATTTTTAGCTTTTTTTTCTTATTATATAAACATTCATGCATTACAATAATTTCCATATATTCACCAATAAAAATATAAATGGGATTTATTAAATTATCGTGCAAAATTTTTATTTTGTTTTGATGTTTCGTTTGACCGATGCAACTGAATCTAATTTTAATTTTACTATAATTGGCAACATGCCAAAAAAATTCGTAACCAAAAGAACCATCTGATCATGTTTCTAGCTGTGATGGTTTGGGATGTAGGGAGAGAAAGAAGACAATGCAGTTTTCTAAGAATCCAACAAAAAATTTAGAATCGTTCAAACTCGGATCCAAATCGGAGAAATTGGTCAACTCGGTCCATCTTCTTCCTTCTAGCGTCGTCACTTTTCCTCCGGCTACTACCACTATATATATATATATATATATATATATATATATATATATATATATATATATATATATATATATATATAACTTTCTTGGCATTTTCTACAAGAAATTCCTTCAATCAAAAAATCTACTTTATCATAATATATTTTTGACATTTTCATAGAATATCATTCTATCAGAATTGCATTTTAAAAGAATAAAATTGAGTAAAATAACAAATTATGTTAGAATTAAAAATGAATTAAGTAAAAAAATCAGAATTGAAAATTAAAAGAATCAATATCCCTTAAAATATGAAATTTTCATTAATTAAACATGTGTTTCCTAATTTAAACACATGTCTCCTAATTTAAAGATAGGTAAATCATTTACTTAAAGTAACTAAAACCATTAGTCTCTCTCTCTATAATATATATATATATATATATATATATATATATATATATATATATATATATATATATATATATATATAGAGAGAGAGAGAGAGAGAGAGAGAGAAACTAAATATCCTTTTACGTTTTGTTCATACCAATTTAAGATGATGGCATGCATATAAATTTAACATCTCAATCAAATTTAAATTAAATTGAATGACAATTATCACCATTTAAAATAAGTAGGAAGATAATAGATACAAAAAAGTAATTGAATACTTAAATTTTCATATATAATAATAATAATACTAATAACTTTTTTTTAAATTAAAAGGATGCAATATATATATATATATATATATATATATATATATATATATATATATATATATATATATATATATTTATCAACTTATTTATCAATTTGAATTTTATTAAATTGAAAGGGAGTAAAACAAAAATGATATATATATATATATATATATATATATATATATATATATATATATATATATATATATATATATATATATATATATATATATATATAAAATGTTAATGGGATGTGATGGTTTATCAACTTATTTATCAATTTGAATTTTATTAAATTGAAAGGGAGTAAAACAAAAATGACCACATAAGTGAAGGACTAATAATGTATTTTATAGTTTTAATGTTTCTTTGTAGGTAATAATTATGTAATTGACTATAAAACTTTATAGGGTGTCTAGAAAATTGGTGTGTTTTTTAGCCAATCCATAGAGAAATCAATGATTTTTTTCCCCTCAATGTTAAATTCGATAGTAAAGGTATTTTTCATATGAGAAATTAAATATCCTTTTATTTTTATTTTTAATTATCTTTCTACCCATTTAAAAATATGACAAGTGTCCTAAAATATCATTAATTTTATCTAAACATGACACTTGTCACAATTTCATGTGGGTAGGAAGAAAAGATAGGAAGATATCTAATTTCTCTTTTTGTATTCCTTAATTTTAAAGGGATTTTCTAATATATGTCCTAAGAACACATATAAGAAGTATTAATTAAATACAATTATTATCATAATTAAATGTTAAACACATTAATTATAAGAAATATTACCATAATTAAATATAAAATTCATTAATAACCTCCATAATTAATGTATTTCACATTTAATTATGATAATAATTATGATTAATTAATACTTTTTATAATAGTTAAAAAATCCCAATTTTAAACTCTGATGAAGGCCATCCTTTCATTCCGTTTCTCTAGATTTTATTTTCGACACAAAGGCAAATATCACTTGTAGTTTTACGGAAATACCCCAAAACTTTGACACGTTGGTAGGCAGAGGATGTCATTATTACCTCCAGTTGATTTTTTTTTCCTTTTTTTTTCTTTTTATCACACTATGTCACTATCTGTTCTTAGTTAGAAGTCGCGTTGACTCGGATCTCCTGTCAAGCTCAAGCTCTGTTTTGTTTCCAACATCTTCGTACATCCATCTCCTCTTCCTGTCCATTTTTATATCGATTTCAGATTAAGCCACAAGAATATGCCGATTTCAGATTAAGCCACAAGAAATGGCTTTTTTGAAAGATCCCAATATTTCCCAATCCATCTCCACACTAGCTAATCTGGCAATATCTGTAGCACAAACCACGACCAATTTCAAGCCAGAACTGAAACTACTCGTTCTCACCTTAGAGCGAATCGCACCAATCATTCAGGATACAGTTAATATGAATCAGAAACTAGATCGTCCAGAGGCAGAGTGGAAGATGTTAAGAGATGAAATGCAAAGAGCGATAAAACTTGTTAAGAAATGTTCCAAAGTAAAGTGGAATATCATCAAGAAGTCATCCTACCGACAGAAGTTAAAAGATATCAACGGTAACTTCCTACGATTCTTTGAATTTGAAGTTCAAGCTTTGCAGAGTCGGAACATTAGGGAGACGCTTTTAGAGGTAAACAATGTAAAGCTGAAAATGGACAGTTTACCTTCGGATTTAACGAAAGATACCCGACTGAGAACAGGTGGGGTCCGTAATCGCAGTGGTTCTCTGTCGTCTTCATTCAGAATAGAACAATCGAGATGTGAAAACATGGAAAGAGAAAAGTATGGTTGGCGGGTTCCAGCACTTCCGAGTGGAATTGTACCATTTGACGAGTTGTTGGAGAAGCTGAAGGCGGAGGTTGTTGCAGGTATCGATGGTGGTGGTGATGGTAGTTCAATGGATTATGATTATCGGTCGGTACTGGTTGTTGCCGCTGCTGGCGGATGTGGAAAGACGACTTTGGTGAAAATGCTATGCCACGATCCTGGAATTGAAGGTAATCCATCACATTTGTGACTCATCTTTTAGGGTTTTTAACTATCGTCTCTTACATTCAACAGAAAAATTTGGGGAGAATATTTTCTTTGTGACAGTTTCAGAAACACCCAATTTGATGGTAATCGTGAATGATCTCTTTAATCCAAATTCCTCCGGCCTGCAAGTGCTGTTTGAAAGCAATGAAGATGCAAAAAACAAACTGGAGAGCTTTTTGGATGAGAAAGTATCAGGTCCTATGCTTCTAGTATTAGATGATGTGTGGTCTGATTCTTTCATTGAAAACTTTCAATCTACAAAGAGAGGATGCAAGATTCTGGTCACATCTAGGATTGCCTTTCCGAACTATGATGTATTCCAATTGGACCCTTTAAACCAGAAAGATGCTAAAACTCTCTTTTGCCACTCAGCATTTAATGAATGCGAATTGAGACCCAGTGGAATTATTAATGATAAGCTAGTGAGTCAGGTAAGTTTTCTTCTCTTTCTCTTTCTCTTGTTTTTTTTTTTTTTTTTTTCTTTTGCTACTTGGTTTTGGGACTAACTTGTTTGTGCATGTATTCCTTCCATGTAGATGGTAACATGTTGTAAGAAACATCCACTCACCCTTTCTGTGATTGGCAGAGCCTTAAATGGGAAGGACGAGTCAGTATGGGAATCCATGCTAAGACAGTTATCTCAAGATAGTCCGGTTCTAGATTTACACAAGGATGTACTCATAGGCTTAGAAAGAAGCTTTGATGCTTTGGATGATGAATTTAAAGAATGTTTCTTGGATTTGGGGCTATTCCCAGAAGATCAAAGGATCCCGACTAGCGCCCTATTGAACATGTGGGTGCATTTGTACAAGCATGATGATGATGGTGTGGACACCCTCGCCAAGGTTTTTGAACTTAACCACAGAGATCTTGTCAATCTTATGACAACAGGGTATGTGAGTTAACATCCGAAATCTTTTGAATTTCATTGTTGTAGACTAATCCCTGAATTGTTTAGTTTTGGGAATGAGTCAGGGGCATTAGCTAACTATTGCAACCAACACTTCGTGACACAGCATGATCTGCTGAGGGAACTTGCTATTCACTTGAATGCCAAACTACCTTTACCACAAAGGAGTAGATTGATTATAAATGCACAAGGAGAAGATCTACCCACATCAATTGAAAAAGTCCAAGAACCTATGCAAGCACGCATATTGTCTATTTCCACAGGTTTTTATTCCTTCATAAAGTTTTAAAATGGAAGATGAGGAAGTGTGAGAGTTTGAATCTCAACTTTTTTTTTTTTTTTTTTTTGTATCAACTGATTGCAGGAGAGTCATTTTCCTCACAATGGTGGAACATGAAAGTCCCACATGTTGAAGTTCTGGTCTTGAACTTCATGTCAAATACATACACTTTACCCCATTTCTTGGCTGGAATGCAAAAGTTAAAGATTCTAAATCTCACAAACCATTGTTTATACCCTACAGAAATTGATAATTTTCACCTTCTCGGCTGTTCATACAATTTAACAAGGATTAGGCTTGAACGTGTTGCAATAAGTAGCTCCATTTTACCACTCCTAAACTTGCAGAAAGCTTCATTTATAATGTGTAAAATCGGCAATGCTTTTGAGAAAGTCGGCCCGAATACCCTGCCAGGGTTACTGGAGCTAGAGATCGATTCTTGCCAAGATCTGGACGAATTCCCGGGGATATTATGTACAAGTGTGCGCCTCAAGAAGCTGAGCATCACAAACTGCATCCAGATGAGTGGACTTCCAGAAGAATTTGGCAACTTGACGAGTTTGGAAACACTGAGTCTTGGTTCTTGCATGAAACTGGAAAAGTTGCCAGAATCGATCTCGGGACTTCAGAAGCTAAGCATTCTTGACATTTCAGATTGTTTAAGGTTGAGCAAGTTGCCAGATGAAATAGGAAAGCTAGGTGGTCTACGAGTGATTTACATGACAGGTTGTAAGGGACTCCCTCCTGATCATCTGCCACCATCTGTGAAGGACCTATCTCATACACATGTGGTATGCAATGAACAAATCTCTTATCAATGGCGGGAGTTTCGTAACGTGGAGATACATCTGGTGGAAGAAGATTAATTAGGATAATCTTGATTCTTGAAACCCTGAAAATCATATGGTAATCATCATTGGTCTTCATCTCAAGTTCCCCTCGTTGCTGCTGCTGTTTAGTTGACTGTATCTATATATCCTTCAAAACTGACCTAATAACACTTGCAACTTATGCCATCTCTAATCTTCATAGTTTTCTTGATTTTCTTTTTCATCGTGTTTATGAGTAGTTGTCTTGTAAACCAACCAAAACAAACCATTTGGTTTCTCCAACATGTCAAAGTTGAGGTTAAGTTGAAAGCATTGTATTGGCAATTAAAGTTCTAGAGTCCTTGTACTCCAAGATAAAACATACATATAAAGAAATAGTTTTCTTTGACGATGTTTGTTAGATTTTTTTTTACAAATAATACTGGTTACAATGATACAAAACTATAATAATTGCGATTGCGTGGGAGATTCCACTAGATTTCTGACGAGAAACCGCTGGAGCAATAGTACTTGTTACTAAGGGAGTCGGTGAGGACGGCGACAGCGACGGTGACGGCGGTGGTGTACAACGCCGTCGTGCTTCACTAATCGAATTTTAATGGAACCAACCCGGTACAAATTGATTTTTGGGTGAAGAAGACGAACAGGGATTAGAGGAAGAAAGCTAGAAGGAGACGGAGAATTGGTCCGAAGAACAAAGATCAAAAGACGAGTTAGAACGACAGTCTGAGCGGAGGAAGAGAGATGAGGCGGTGGGATCCGGAAGAGGAAGAAAGAATAAAGAAGAAAGAAAGAAAGAAATAAGCAAAAGCTAAAGAAATTCTACTGGACAAGGAGGGCGGCATAGAAGAATCATGATTGTGGTTTGTGGCAAATGTTTAAAACCGAGAGAAATATGTGGCAGAAATCTAAATTCCAAAAGTTTACTGTTCATCACCCTTTTAAGGATTAATAGTATATATAATACCAAAACAATGACAATACAAGCATAAATAGTAATTATATATTACAACAAAATATCATATTTATATAAATTTTTTCAAAAACTCTTTAGATTCTCTATCAACTAACTGTATTTTAAATAGTATTACAAAATATATAAAACAGTATTATTATAAAAACATCATTAAAGCGACACTAACTGAAATAATAAGTATAAATAGACAATAAAATATTAAAAAGAATTGGATATTATACAGATGTATTGATATCATATGAGCCGTGAAGGGCCGGCCCAAGCCATTCGAGGGCTACAAAATCTAATAGGTATCGACTTTTGTCACTTTTGACCAAACCTTCATTTCATAAAGTA
The DNA here is from genome assembly GCF_002870075.4 of Lactuca sativa. Taxonomy (NCBI): domain Eukaryota; kingdom Viridiplantae; phylum Streptophyta; class Magnoliopsida; order Asterales; family Asteraceae; genus Lactuca; species Lactuca sativa. Next base: position 224,493,555 of record NC_056631.2, on the reverse strand, counting down.
AAAAAATGGGTAAAAGAGAAAATGAAAATCTAAAAGAAATTGAAGGCAAAGCCGATTTTGAGAAGATGAGGAGACCGAATTCATCCTTTGGTAACATCAAACATGACCTCGCCAGTCAACACTCTCACTCCATCTCCCTCAGACCCTATGACTTTGACTTTGATTCTCTTCTTCTCTGATCTGATTCATAGCTGATGCCTCCTCCTCCTGCTCTCTCAAATACTTAATTTATACTTGTCATCATATATATCTCGTCGTTGCTCTGGTTCCACTCATCTCCGACCACAACTACAAGGTTTCTTCTTCTCACTTTCATTCTCTTCTTCTCTGATCTGATTCATAGCTTTCTCAAAAGTTTTTTTTTTTTGAAAAAGTTTATTGGTTTCTTTTTCATCGTTTTCTTTGTATTTTGTTGCTTTTAGTATATTACACTCATCAAATAATACCTTGTTAACGGCGCCCAACGAAAAAGCCTAGTGAAATAGCTTTACTGTAGTGGACATATTGGTGGCATGAAAAAGCTTTAATATTGTAGATGCTTAAAGGCTTTTTGCTTTTATTTCATATATGTGAAAGTTGTCTGTATAACTTGATTGCTTTTCAACTCATTTTTGCTCTATAGGAAATAGTACACTGTAGTGTGTGTTGGTATTTGTCCTTTGTGCTTTTTGTCTTTGTTGACTAGACTAGGTCGTTATTTTTTTTGTGTTTGTTGTTTCTTTGTATTTCATAGTTCGCATAAACAAAATGTTTTTCTGTTTTTGACTTTTAGTTTACTGACAAATTATTTTGCTTTGTTTAGATGATTAGTTCTATTGCTACTCATCCACTTCAGCTTAGTATGTTTGTTAGGGGTAGAAATGGAAAAACAGTTAATTAAATTGAGCTAAATATAGCTGGGGAATCTTTGGTAGTGGAAGGGCATTTTGGGTAATTTACGTTTTATATTTGTTAGAGGTTTAGCCTATATATGCTGGGAATAATGAGGGGGGGATATAATCTTTTTCTGAAATCTGCTCTTGTACCTTGGGAGAGAACTAGACTCTCAAATTTCTAGCAATCATCAGAGTTTCATTTTGTATTCACCAAAATCATTGAGTATTGAGTAATATTTCCCAAAGTATTATTACACTGCTTTTCTTTGTATTCAGTACTATTTAGTGAGTTCTTGTTGATCTTATTTGAGAGGGTGATTTCATAGCAAAATTGTTAAGAGTTTAGGATTATTCAACATATTTTAAAAGAGTTGGGATTTTTAATTTTGCTTTACTTTTATGTTACTTGTTAACACTTACCAATTTTTACATTTTTCATATTATTGATGTCATCTTGAAAAAGAAGGTGCTAAGTGTTATTGGTATTTGGTATGATTAGCAAACAAAAAAGAAACAAAAGCATATTCCAGATTTCATCATTCTATGCTTAAGTATTGTTTATTAACATTACAGTTTGAAATATTTGGAGCTCAAAATAGAAAAAAAATAAATGGCAACAGGACATTGTTAATTTCTAACAAGGATCTATAAATAAATGTTAGATTCTAGGAGCTAATAAGTTTTTGTTTGTATGAATGAGCTTGCTAATAGAAAATAACTGTCTTATATCTGTTTGTTTTAGTTCTATCATCTATGGTATAAAAATGGGCATATCTTTTCGTCCCGGGCATTAAATTCCTTAGGACCATCCTGACATCAAGATAGCTTATTGGTGATCACTTGGTAATAAAACACTCCAAAATAGAGTTGACCCGATCTCACATACTTCAATCTCAGGTAGCCTGTAATATTACGCTCTAAAACTGTAAAACCAACAACAAATGTTAGGTTAAGCTTGGTATGTCATTTGTTGATCTCTTGGTGCACCTAAACAAAAAGACTTGTCAAAACTTGATGTAGCTTTTTTTTTTTTTAAAGGTACGTTCAAGCTATTGCATACAACTTTTTCAATCGGTCATGGAACATTTTGATCACCTCAAAATTCGAATGGAAGACATAATATCTGCCACCGGAAACTTTAGTCACGACAGACTAATCGGACGTGGTGGGTTCGGTCCGGTGTACAAAGGAGAACTCTCACTTTCAACACCAACCATGGTAGCTTTCAAGCGCTTAGACCGTAGACTCGGACAAGGGAACACTGAGTTTTGGAAGGAGATCACAATGCTTTCCGAATTAAAACATACAAATTTAGTTTCTCTCATGCACTTTTGCATTCAGGGCGACGAGAGAGTCCTTGTGTACGAATATGCCTCTCGTGGAAGCCTTGATCGCTATATAAGTGATGTTAGTCTTACATGGACTCAACGCCTTGATATATGCCTTCAGGCTGCACGTGCGCTAAAGTACCTTCATGATCCTAAGAAACCTCAAGGAAGAGTCCTCCATCGTGATATTAAAAGCTCCAACATCCTTTTGGATGACAAGTGGACTCCTAAAGTTTCTGATTTTGGATTGTCAAAGATTGGCGTATCAAACCAACCACACACAGTTGTTGTCTCCAATCCTGTTGGCACAGTTGGATATTGTGATCCGTTGTATTGGGAAATGGGCTTTCTATCAAAAGAGTCTGACGTGTATTCCTTTGGAGTTGTACTCTTTGAAGTAATGTGCGGAAGATTATGCACTGAGTATCATAATGATAAACATACAAGTTTAGTAAGTTGGTGGAAAAAATGTTGTGATGAAAAGAAATTAGATGGTATTATCTTTCAACATATAAAGGAAGAAATAGAATGGGATTCTTTGATAACCTTTTCAACCATCGCCAATCGATGTACAAGTAGAGAGCGTAAAGAACGACCAACAATGGATGAGATTGTGGAAGAACTTCAGATTGCACATGAACAACAGGTAACTAAGCATTTCTTTTGTCATTAAAATCATGTATATCATATTCTGTTTTTCAGAGAATACAAATCCTAAAACAAAATATTTCTACAGAATATCAATAGCAACGTCCCTCTAATCGAGATGTTAGAACGTGCTGTACCTCCACTATCCTACACATCCCAAAAGGAACTCATATCACTTCTTTCCAAAGGGATCCTTGTTGATGAGGGCAAAAGGGTAATTAACAATATATATATTTGTATCATGTGATATGTTCTTTCCAAGAAAAACATAGTTTATTGGAAGCTTTGTCACAGTTTCATTTGAACAAATAACGTTTAAGATGCTTGTAATTAAAAAAATATGTGTTTAAGCAAACATATTAATGTGCTTTAAACTAGAAGTCTCTCTCTTTTTTTTAATAAATTGCATGCTAATGGGTGTCAAATCAAAAATTTCATTTCTCAAAATACCTCGACCATGAAAGAAGATATACTCAATCATTCATGTAATTTTTTTTTTCAATAACCTTTGTCAAAGAAAGTCATCTATCCGAGTCATCACTAAATTTACGGGTGTTTTACTACTACATATATATTATTGATTACTAAAAGTAGAAAACTAAAGGCTGATTAGGTTGATGCCTATTTGTTTAAGTTGCTTACCTTTTATGCAGTTAACTTTTGGATTTCATTAAACGAGACTTCACTTTCATACTAAACTGAATGTGTTTATTTGGCAGTGGGTTAAAATAAATAAAAACAAACAATTTCATGAAATGATATCTGCAGCAGAATGTATACATGGAGGGAGGTTTATTCGTTGCAGTGATGATTATTCACGGTTGGTGACTTCTCTTAGTGAATCAGTATGTTTATGCTGATTGGATATTTGGATTTAATAAGATGTTTAAGAGTTTCATGTTCTATCATATGAATACATTATATGTTAAATCCCTTCCTTTTACTCTGTTTTTTTATTAATAATAACTACTATTATTATTATTATTATTATTATTATTATTATTATTATCATTATTATTTTGTTATTATATAATTAATGTTTATATTAATATCATTCTTCTGTTTTATTATATTATTCTATTTATGTTAATATCATTTCATGTTCTATCATGTAATCTATGAACACATCATATGTTAAATCCACTAAGGAATGAATGAAGGATTTCTCATGGATTGCGATTCTTTCTCCCGGATGGTTTTCGTTCCATTGAGGAGGTGTGTTTTTTTTATTCCTTTGGGAATGGGATGATATATACTGTAGTTATAAATTATGCTTATTCATATAATCTACAGTTTTTCATTGATCTTTATGAAGTTTTTAAAACTTCAATTAAGTATTTAAAAAAAATATTTTTAGTGATAATATTATTTAAAGATTTCATGGTATTGACTTATTTTTATTTTATAATTTTTTTTTGGTTCATAGATAATTCTTTTTTTAACTTTTTGTGAAACATAAATATGTGTTTTGAACAAAATGAAATATGCTTATGTGTACTTTATTTGATGATTTATCTGTATTAAATTAACTTTTTATTTATTTATAAAATAACATTATTTTTCTGTATTTAGCAGTTCTCTTTTATTTAGTTTTCTTTTTATTAATAACAAACAACATATTTGAATAACTCATTGTGTCATTCCGTTCCATGGAAAACAGCTCTCCCTCATGGAATGAAAATCAGTTAGGAGAGGGAATCACATTGCTTAAGGAATGCTTTATTCCACACCTTTGTGGCAAACAAGCAAGATTTTGTTTCATTCTACCATAATGCTCTATTCTATTCCTTCTTTAACTACTGCATACCAAAAACTACCATAATGCTCCATTCTCTTCCCTCTTTAATTATTTAAGTACATGTGATTGCGATATGTGCAGGTTCTCAAATATTTTCATTTCATTTTCCTCTGATTTCAAAGTAGAAGTGAGGACTCGATTCTTGTCACCACATGTCACGTACACCATAAACCTTGTCTTCAAACATGAAATTAACAAATATGGGATATATGTACCCTTCATATACAAATTGAAAGAGGAGACCCACTATTCAAAGTCACACATTGTGCAACTGAGAAAAGATGGGTGGCTAATGGCTGAATTATATCGGTTTACTAGTTACAAAGAGGAACATGAATTCAAAATTGACTTCTTACAATTTGCTATTACAAGTCGTTGGCGTCATTTAGAAGGCATTGAATTTCGACCCATGGAGCATGTAAGTTGTTGACAAAATGCATTAGGTTTTTTCCATTGTTACCCAAGTTTATTATAGTTTCAAGTTTTAGCTTTTTTTTCAAAATTGTACACTGAATATCTATACATTTCGGAGTGGAATAAAGGTCATCAGATAATTAATGTAAATACACAAATCAAGATAATGAAATTTACGTCAATATAAGGCTTTATATGTGTAATTAATAGGAACTATTTTCTTGATCTTATGAAATAATTGTAAATTTAACACAACAAGTATCTACTTTTAGGAAGCACGTGGAGATCGAAAGGGAAAACATACGAGGTCAAGATCAGGTTTGGACACCGAGTTGGAACAAAAGATGATACTAGATTATATGGATTTAATCAGGTTGTCAAAAGATAATTTACAGTGGACAACTAAGAAGGATTTTTACTTTCTTCTTCGCAAAGGCTTTCTCATCCACGAGGGTGAAAAGGTATGTTCTATGTTCCTATTCTATAAGTGCTTGAAAAATTGTTTCTTTAATGATCATAATTAAATTAAGAAACAAACTAACTAACGAGAAACTAGAGAAACAAAGAGTTACAACACAAATTAATCCACCTCACCTAAGTTTCTATTCTTTAGTCTATTAATCAACAATAACAACACCACTTGAACCTCATCTACCAAGAGCGGAGGAAAGATTAAGAGACATCGTTGGAATGAACTCTTGTGTTCCTAGAATTGGATTTGACCATTTAAAGAAAATATCACAACCCCTTTTAAGTTTTAAGATGTCGGTGAAACCTGTGTGAGATGAGAGATGGAGAACAAATCCTTAATATAAAGCATTGGAGGAAACAACACACCAAACCAAACCATACCAAACCATCTGAATAAAGAAATCCAAAAATCTTTAATTAATAGGGCAACGTATCTTGTCATGGACATTACATAAGGGGTAACCAACAAAAGAAATAAAACCACACGTTTTTCAAGATTGACCCTTATATGGAACGCTCCAGCCAGACTCTATAAATAGTTGTTGACTTTTCCCATAATCGGTTTATTCCATCTAAACTCCCTCCTGCTTTGCTTTAACAAGAAACCGTTGATTGTAATATTTAAGAGATAAAATTGAAAAAGAGCCAGAAGTTTGTTATTTAAAGATACATATCATCACTATTCATGAAGTATATCTTAATAATTAATACTACTATAATTTACAAAAGTTTTGTCCCTTTACTATCTAACTAAAGTTTTGATAATTGTTTATATATATATATATTGATCAGTGGATTTCTATTAGCAAAAATATGAAGAAACGTCTAATGATATCCGCTAGATCCATTCTGATAGAGCGTGACTGGATATGGAAGTCTCTACCAGAATCAAGGTTGTCACTCTTTTTTCTCAACAAATTTGTTTAGTTTAGTAATACTTGATCATACGAGGTAATGGTGCAGGTTGTACAAATTGATGATGATCCTTATTATTTAAATTGAATAATGTGCATGCCATATCAATTTCTTATTTACAGGAACTCCAAAATGTTCACAAAGAAAGTTTGTTATTCATTTTAAACTCGGGTATAGTTAGTATACATTATGTTTTGCCATATAATAAAAGCATGCATGGTTGTCTCAAACAACCGAAATTACCATTTTGTTGTGTAAGAAAGTTACAAATTAAGAGAATGTGAAATTGTTTACGCATACTACTTACAATCCCATGTATGATATGCTTCATCATGCTATACTAGAATTTATAATCATTCATATGTTTTTTACTATTCTACAGATTCCAAGTGGTGGCTGAGTCTATTGACAGTCACAAGTTGACCATTGATTTTCAAATCAAATCAGAATTGTTGTCCCTTGAGACAAGTTATTCATGTCATCTCATATACAGACTACCAGACCAATATTCTTTGCTTGAGGATTTCATAACAATTCGGAGTACGGGATCAAGTAATTATGTTCAATCTTACTATCTAGTCCCTGCTCCTCCTACCCCTATTTTCCGATCCATGGCTGATGAAAAGTACGACAAGTCATCACACTCCCACAAAATAAAAGGTTATCCAAAAATGAGGAAGGATGGTTGGATGGACCTTACATTGTGTGAAGTTTCAACCAAAGACACACAAGTTATTAAAATGTGTCTTGAATGTCGTGGATCTAAAGTTACACAGTTTGTTGGCCTTGTTATTCAAGGGATAGAGTTTAAGCCGTTGTAAATGTCATTTTCTTTTCGTTATTCATCTTGTATTAACAATATTACCAATGGAAAGAAATTAAATAAGGTTCCCTATGCTATTATTTAATAAGGAGTTTATTATTGATTTTTATGTGAACAGTAGGTATATTTAACCATCACTACTAGGAAAACCGTAAATTTTGACAATCTTTTTATCAACTAACTAAAGTCTGTTGCTAAATTATCAACATATCAATGTCTTTAGCTACAAAGGTAGACGAGTTAAATTTCAATTCAACAATGAATAATCCAATGGTAAAATGGTATCTATTTATTGAAATTTTGGTGGGAAAAGTATTCAAGGTGTGAAAATTACAAGAGATTTAAATGTCGTTTAAATGTAAAACCAGGTGTTAATATGAAAACGAGTACGTCAATTCAATATGGGTAACACTTGAATTATAGCAACTTTTGCGGTGAAGATGTGAAAATAGAAAGTTGAGACATGATAATCATGTTAGGAGGTTTGAAGTGATACATTAGAGAAATTCAAAGGTGAAATCAGATTTGTGGTAAAGAGAAGCATTGAATCCATAAATTTAATCTCTCAAGGAAAAACACATCCCTATTTTACTTACTGACGTTTGATTTTTGCATCGAACAATTATGAAATCGCGATTTGATTTCAAAATTATATTTTGATTGGTGTTAGAAAGACGATTCTAATGCTTGAGTCCCTCCCTAGCATGTACCACTCAAATTAGTTCTTAGGCTCGAAGGTGTGGTGCGGGAAAGGGTGAGGGGAATCGGAACCGCACCCTACTACACTACCCTGGGGTGTGGTTTAGGCAATGCGGGGAAAGGGTGAGGGGAGGGTACACAACCCTCTCTCTCCTCATGTGATTGGTTGGCTCTATTTTATGTATTTTCTTTATTGTTTTTAGTTTTTAATATAAAAATTGATTTAGGTGAAATGGGTAGCCAAAAGGGAGTTTTCCCATTTTTCGTCGATGTTTGGTGTTCGGGACCTCTTATGGATGTATGAGTTTCTATCTCGCAAATGTTGAATTTTTTGTGCTAAGATTTTAGAAGGCCTTCATGGCATGTTAGGTCTTGCAAACCCTTTGAAAGGGTACATACGTGATGGTTCAAGCATTGCATCCTATCACCACCTTTTACTTTTTCCTTACTCATTGTCACATCATCCCTCATCCCCTCTCCATCTCACCACTATGAGATGGTCATCTCTCATTTCCCGTTACTTTTTTTTTTGAATTAAATATATAAAATTATAAGTTCATAATTATGTAAATATTTAATAATAAATATGAATATTTCATTAAATCAATATTATAAAACATTACATAATTAACAATTACAATTAAATAAATAAATAAATAAATAAGAAATTTATAGATGAGGGTTGGCTTTGGGTTAGGTGATTTTGGTTGTGTTTACTGAACAAACTTGATTTTTGGCTTGGATGGGGTTGGCTATCCAGAACATATTCGGAAGAGCGGAAAAAATTGAGAAATTAGGTTGGGCTTACAGTTGAAATAAAGTAATATTATGGTACATTTGGATAATGAAATTGTTGGAGATGTGATGAGGGTGAAAAAACCAAAGCATCTAGTTTTAGTCGGTAAATTGGTGGATCGAAATGAGAAACAATTTGAATTGGTCTTGTTGAACCCCTTCATGTGATTTGTTTCGGTCGGATCTTGGGGTGAGATTGGTGGAAGGGTTGTTTGAATTCATTTTGGTAAATGAAAGTTAAAATAATGCTAGAAGTTGAGGAAAGTTGTGTGAAAAGTAGAGTAAAAGACGTAATATTTATAGTTGTAAAAAATAAAAAATTTAAATTTAAATTTAGACAAAACTACAAAAATGGTCCCTATGGTATGTATTTTTTCTGAGGTTTAGTCCAAACCTTGGTTTTGTTGGCTTCATGGTCCTTTTGGTCATGTTTCTATATGATTTTAGTCCCTCTAAAACTGAAATTACTGTAATACCTTTACATATTTATTTTTTATTTTTCTTTCATTCAATCCGAAATACTGAAAACTGAAATTACTAATCAGTGATCAAATGTAGTAATCTCTTTTCCTGTTTCTCATGTTAGTTATTTTAGCATGTTTCTCATGTGGTTTTTCATGTTAGTGGGTATGTTTGTATCTTGTGATTTTTAGTATATGTTTTTATGTTTTGTTGCAGGTTGAGAGAGAGAGAGAGAGTAACACCCCGTTTCCAAGACAAACCTTAAAATATGAAGATACGTTTTAAATAGGGATGAGCAACGGGCCAAACCCGGACTGGACCAGCCCAAAGACCGAAAACCCGAAGACCGAAGACCGAAAATCGTGAATTGTCTTACCCGAAAACCGGACCGTTTTTTGGTGTATTGGGTCCGGCTTTGGTCCTGTCCGGTTCCGAGTACTAAACCGGGTTTCGGGTTTTGGACCGAATTAGACTTTAGTAGTGTTGTTTACGGTTTCGGTCCAATCCTATACCAAACTAGGTTTCGTATGTTTGTTGTTTACGGTTCATATTTTGTTTGTCATGTCACTCTCTAGCATAGTATTTCAAATTATAATCTTATTAGGTAACATCCATCATTCGTATCTTTGTTGTTTGCACAATTCAACTAAAAAATACATAAAAGATGATGAATATAATGGTACGATGCGAGACTATAATTAGAATATGTGCAAATGAGGTGTATGCAAACACATAAAAACGTTAGTAAAAAGTCACACTATTTTATTAAAAAAAACCTACACTATTTATATATAAAAAATTTGCACTTAACATCCTTATTTTTATATAAAAAAGTTGCACTATTTTTATAAAAAAATTACACTTAACAACATTGTTTTTATTAAAAAATACTGCATTATTTAAAAAAAAACTGCACTATTTTTATTAAAAAAATGTAGTAGGAAATAACTTTTGATTTTTCGAGAAAAAAAATCGACACCATAATATGATCAAGTGAGGCCGAAACCAAAAAAATCTGACATGTGATCCACAAGAAATGCCGAATCAATTCAATCGGACAACATTTTCTTTATTTTGGTAATTCTCGCTTAATGTTTGTCGATAAAAAAAAAAAGAAAATAATTTTTGGTTTTCCGGTCCGATCTGGGTTAAATCCTTTAATTCGGGTACGGTCCGGTCCAAACCCGAAACCCGATTATTGATAAAAATTAAACCCGAAAACCGGCTCATTAATATGATAATCCGGTTCGGTCCGGGTCCGGTCCCGGTTTTTTTCTGGTCCGGTCCGGTCCGGTCCGGTCCCACGGGTCGTTTGCTCATCTCCAGTTTTAAATATCATTTTATTCCGGCATATGAATATATTTAAATAAATAATTTAGTGAAAAAGTGTGTAATTGGCATTATAATTTGTTTTGGAGGTCTAAAGAATGCTTTCGGGATTCGTACTGGAAAGAATATTTGATAATATGTCTAAAAGATATTCAATTGGGCTTGTTTTGTAGTTTTTGGACTTATATTGAAATTATTTCATAGAGGAGGGACTATTTGAGTAAATTTGGATGTCATTTGAAAGGAAAAGAGGAGGAAGGTCTAAATATGTCATAATTGAGATTTTGGGGTTAAAAAGGTAATTTTTGGATTTGTTTTGCAAAAGCTTTTCTAAGTGGAGGGCTAAAAGGTAAGTTTGAGGATTAATTTGAAAGGATCCTATGGGGAGGAACCGGAATTGTAAATATGCCAAAGTTTTAGAATGGTCGGGGTTTAAAGACCCACCACCCTCACCGTACTAACCCTAACCCTAAAATTATGAGCATTCGCCACTCTCCTTTCCTCCATTATCGGCCGCCACCCTTTTTGGCTTCTTCGGCTACCAAGTCGCCGTTGTGCCATCCCATTGAAGGCGGAAACCTCCCTTAGACGTCGTAGCAGCGAGGGATCGGAAGGAACTCATCTGTTGCGTCGCTATTATCATTCTCGGTGGAGGCCGCCACCCTCTCGCGTCTTCTTTTGTTCGGCCACCATTCTCCGTCGCCTGCTGCGAACGTCGTGACCGTCGCCACTGTAGCAAGTTCCGACGTCGCCGCCTTCCCCTCCATGATTCAGTGTAGTGTTGACGTGTTCCGCCTTCCCCTCCATGATTCACGATGGTGGCTGTGATCGCAAAAGCCGCCGCCTATTCGGGGATTCTGCCGCCGCCAAACGCCACAGGTGGGTGGCTGTGTTATTATTCCCGACAAAGGGTGTAATGTGTGTTTATTGTAGTGTGTGTGGCTGTATTTCTTTTGTTAGATTGGTTTTGACTAGTCGGAAAATCAAAATCAACCACTACCACCACCGTGAGCCACCGCCGGCCACCACAAGGTGGTTGTGTGAGTGTGTGTGTTTTATTAGATTAGTGTGTGCGTGTGCCATTCGAATTGGGTTGTAAATTGTACACGGTATATAAATAATAATAGAAAATCCATAACCACTACCGTGAGGTGATGGCTGCCGCCTCCTGCCGCCACCGGCCGCCGTGTCGGGTGGCAGTGTGCTTAGTTGTGTTGGGATTCCTTGTTGGGTGTTTGGAAAAAGGACTAAACCCTAATGGGCCTAATGAAGCCCTAATGGACCCAAAAGCCCAAACATGTGACTAATGGGTGTAATAAACCCTAATTGACCTAAGGAAAACCCTAATGGGCTTAAGGACTTGGTTTTGGGCCTATTGGGCTAAGATGGGATTAGAAACCCTAATTAGTGTTTAGAAAACCCTAATATTGGATTTATGGGCTTGGACTTATCGGGACCCACATTTGGGCCATTAGAATGGAAGTGTGTATTAAGCCCAATCACATCATATGATTTATTTAGAAGAGTGATGGACTTAATGGATTAAGTTCTTAATGGGTTAAGTGAGAAACACTTAACCTTAATCGTCATTTTATGTGAAACCCTAATTTCACTTGGGTTTATTGTTGGGCCTTCCTTATGGGCCTTGATGATTGGGTTATTAATGGGCCATCCAAGATCAAGCAAATAGACTAGAATAATTAATGGGCTTTGAGGTAAGGCCCATATGAGGAGTTGGGCCCAATTTGGAAAATTGGGCCATAGTTTGGTCCTTTAGGATTATATGATATTGGGCCATTAGAATGTTGAATATTGGACTGGACCAAATGGTGGCCTTATGGTAAGACCTTATAAAGGTTTGGGCCTAATTTGGAAAATTGGGCCATGTGTTGGGCTTTGACCCATAGTTGACTTTTGGGCCTTTGGATTGGGCCTTGGGCTTGAATCAAGCCAAGATAGGGGTAAAGCAGTCTTTTACCCCCAACATGGACTTATGGACATGTGTTGGAACCCAATTTATTAATTGGGTGATGTTTGATATTGACAGTTCGGGAACCTGCCATCCAGCAGCTGGGGTTAGGTCTACGGGACTTCAACAGTGTAAGGTGAATTACCTTCTAGTAGAAGTGGGTCTAAGGCACCAATGGCGACCCACTAGTAGTTGATTACAGTTGAGATGATTGTCTTTGTGATAATTGTCTGGTTTACTATTACTTGATGTGTTCTATGTGCCGGTATATCATGTTCTATGTGATAGTGGTAGTAGGAGGGGAATAGTCCCTCGATCGGTTGTTAGGACCGAAGGGTACGTCGGACACCCCAGATATGTCTGACATCATGTTTATGATATGTTATTATGTGATAGTAGTAGGGGGTGAAATAGTCCCCGTGACCGGGTGGGATAGACTGGAGGGTAGGCAGGCACCCCATAATGGCCTGACATGGGTAGTTAGCACCCTAGAATGGCTTGACACGGGTAGTTAGCACCTCAGAATGGCTTGACATGGGTAGGTTGGGCACCCTAGAATTGCTCGACAGTATGTATGCTATGTGATTATATGATATGTGATATGATGGGGGAACTCACTAAGCTTCGTGCTTATAGTTTTCAATTTTGGTTTTAGGTACTTCCTTTTCAAAGGAAAGGAGCCGACTCGATCGCAACGCATCACACTATGGTTTTTCCGCACATGAGATCTTTGGGATTACACTCTGATATTGGTTATGATAACATGTTTTGATTATTTCTACTTTGGTCTTGACATGACATGATATTATTGATGTTTCTTATACTGTTAGTTTTATAATAACTTATTTAAAAATGAAATTTTTGGTCTTAAATTTTGGGATGTTACAGAGAGAGAGAGAGAGAGAGAGAGAGAGAGATGGAGGGAGGGAGGGAGGGAGAGAGAGAGATTTATTATTTTTTAATTATTTAAATGGATAAAGAATGAAAGAAAAATAAAAAATAAATACATAAGGGTATTACAGTCATTTCAGTTTTCAGAGGGACTAAAACTACATAGAAACATTGCCAAAAGGACCATGAAGCCAAAAAAGTCGAAGTTTGGACTAAACATCGGAAAAAATGGATACCACAGGGACCATTTTTGCAATTTTGTCTTAAATTTAAAACAATAATCGTTCGTTGGAGGAAGTGAAAAGAGAAAGGACGTGTTTGGCAAAAGTAGCTGTTAGCTGGAAGCGGGTAGCGGTTAGTGTTAGATTAGTGTCTAAGTCCATAACTATTTTGGTATGTACTTGACCCGATGGTGCATGGTCCTTTTGGGTTGCCTTCACCAAAGCAACTTGATAGGATGAATTATGGAGAGAAAGGATTAAATATGATTTATTAATATATTATGAGAATAATATATTAAAGGAGAAATCATATTGTTTAATTAATATTAGTCAATAATTAATTGGTAATTAGTTTTGTGACTAAAAGAGATTAATTAAACTTAGGGGACTGGAATTGTAATTATAAGATAATTGTAATTTGGGTCATGGATTGTCTTGAATCAAGAGGTGGACGAATTCTTATGGGAAGCCCATAAGGAAATCGTCCAAGGGCTTGATTAAAGGAGTCTATGGGTTGCTTAGGGCTTAAGCAACCAAATTAGGGTTTCCTTGTTAGATAACCCTAATAGCCTCACTATATATAGAACCCTTAAGGCTCAAAAACATGGGGAACATCTCTTCTAGGGTTAGAACACGTTTTGGGCAGCCTCCATCCTCTCTCCTCTTCATCCTCTTGCTTATGGTGTTTGTGAGCCATTAGAGGAGTGACACTTGTGACTCTAAGCCTTCCAAAGTCAATTGAAGGAGGAATTTGGATTGTTATTGCTACATAACAATCAAGGTAATATTATAAACCTATTCTAATATCTAATATGATTACTTGTATGCTAGAATTAGGGTTTATAGTCTTGGATTCAAAGCATGTACAATAGAGAAACCTAGATCCAAGCATTAGGGTTTGTATGAGCCTAAGCCTTTAGACTTGAAGTGAATTGGTGTGTGGATTGTCTAAAGAGCATTAGACATAAGCAAATGTTTGCTGCAACGTTCATGAGTGCTTATGAATATGAATTTGAGCATTGGATTAAACCCATGCTCACTTGGATCACTCCATGAATTGTATCACGAGTGATTGGTGAGACGATAACATCTTATATTCTTGAAACCGAGATGTGTGAGTTGTATCTTGCAAATCGGTTGCACATTGATAATATGTAAACGCACTAGTAACTTGGTGTTATAAAACATATTGTTGTGTGTGATTCGGTGAGTGAGTGCAAGCAAGCATTGTATCAAAGTTTATCCGTTCCTTTTATCCAAAGTAGGATAAAAGCGAGATTTTTGGGCCCCTCGATGATTTAGTAATGACAAACGTAAATGCTCGGCCGGGCTTGGGCTAATTTTATTTGTTCAATTAGTCAGTCGTCATAAATCAGAAATCGAGAAGTAGTATAAAGAGAATGATTAGAAATCATATCTCATACGATATCTAGAATGGAGGAATATATGATCCCTTATCTATGGACACGCGTATCTGATAGGATCAGAGTTGACAGTGGCTTTGGAAAGCTACGATTGCAGATCAGGATCTGAAGTCATATGCAGAATAGTTGTTAGACTTATCCAAGTGGGAGACAAATTTAGAATGGTCAAACATTAAAGCATTTGCAATCGATCCTATACCCGAAGCGTATGGGACCCGACGCATAATGTTTTATTTGCTATGTTCTCAAAAATTCGAATTGTGAAGAGGAATGCCGTAATCATAATCGAAATTTTAAGAACACACTATGTTTCTTTGACTAAGTTATTAACATTCCACAACCTAAGCCTTTAGACTTGAAATGAAGCATAATATTCTCTCCCTTAATTATAGCAAAACAACCTTTCAACTCTTACAACTTTGTAAAGTATGACTCTTGTTTTCTATAATTAATATTGCTAACTTGGAATACGTGCCTTAATAATCATACAATCATAACTTTTATGCTCCCACTATCATGATGATTATTATAAAACATAACACTTATGCTCCCACTAGCTTCGACATGTATTCATAAACATCTTAACTTTCAGAAAAACAATGCTTATTGAATTTCTTAAGTTCATGTTTCTAATACATAATGCTTTGATAATCTTTTATCAATGCTTCTTGAACTTATACACCTTTGCCTTAGATAGTTTATATGTGTGTCTAAACAATTAAGACTAATTGTCAAACCTCACAATTCAAATCATGGAAAGGGATACCGTAACCATAATCGAAATCGAGAATGCAATTTTACAATCACTATCTTCTTAAAATCTCTCTTAGTGAAAGCATTTCCTCACAATCATTTTCATGAAAGAGGAAATCTTATGACACTTAGATTTAAACGGTGTATGTGTTCCTATCCATGTGAATTTGTTAAAACTAAAGTTTATGACAAATTCAAACTCATATGGACCGAACTTTCTTAATCTTGATTTCTTGCCTTATGGTAGCACAGCTGCCCACCATGTCTTCCAAGTAGTTAAGCAACTCACCCTTTCCTATCAATGTACCTTTCATTGATTAAGGTGCTTTGCCTTTTATGCGTTCAAAATGAGAACTCATAGAACTCACATGCATAATTAACTCGATTGGATTGGCACAGAAACAAAATGATGTCAACACGATAGGTTGTAAACCTCAACTCGTGTTGTAGTGATGATCGATAAGGTTTATTTGATTTGTTCTTGAAACCTTTCAAGACCATTAAGACTCCCACTGACTCCTTGACATATAAGATTCTCTTGTCAAAACATTTCTTGAAAAATAAATATTCAAGAGTTAGTGTAGCTTTTATCAAGACAAAACACTTCATAACTTTGGTCCTAGTTGGTCTTTGTCTTATCCAAGACATCACAACTTTCCACAATTGATGAATGTTATAAACCTTCTTAATACTTGTCACTCATTGTCACAATCTTAACTCTAAGACTTGTTTTTGGAACGAAGTATGATTGAGTTTTTGATTTAACCATTTCTTCAATTCTTGATTCCTTTTCTTAAACATACAATTGTACTAAGACTCATTTAAAGGATCAATTGAGATATGGTTCTTAATCATTAAGACCTATCATAAAGCATAAAAGGTATTCTCCCTTCTTCTTAGAATGGAGAAACTTTTATCTTTCTGCCTACTTGATTCTTCTTATTCGTTCTGTTATTGATCTAAACCCTTTAATCAATTCAGAATTACACTTAATCTTGTAAGTATAATCATATTTACTAAGCCTTTAGTAAATCATGACGAATATCTTTGTTACTCTTATGGTGGACTTGATCAATACGCAACTTTATGTACTCGATCTCCTAGTCCTTCACTTGACACTTTGTCAACAAATTGGTCTAATTTCCAAATACGAAATTTCTCATTCATCGTGCAATCAAGTTGCATGATTCCAAGTTTCTGTCCAATTGAAACTTGGGCGATGATAAACTCTCCCTATTTGGTAAATTCTCGACTTTCCATAAATAACATAATAAGAACCAAATTCATTATTGCTAATAATAGAAACATTTTAACATCAATTTTTCATACACGCCATTGTAAGGATAAATAAATAAAATTTAAAATCAAAATTTATTTTATTACGGAAAAAATTTGTCCTTACAATGCAACTCATTGAAAAACTTATGCTAATACATCTTTCTTAGCAATCTAATTCTAACTTTAAGTAGTAGCTCAAGAATCTAATCTTTGAGAAATGCGATCGAAATCCATTCCTTCACGGTTAGATTTTGCTCACTTCTTCCCTTAAGCTTCCTTTCTTTTCTTTGATCCTACAAAACATCAATTGTAATCTTATCACATTATGTATTAAGAATCTAGAATAGAAGCTTAAAAGAGTTAGTCAATGGATTTTACCTAAAGCAAAGCCATACGTTTTGAATCTCCCATCTCTTAGATCTCTTAGGTAAATAGGGTAGCTTCGTCTCCAATTCCCCTTCTCTTGGCAATAAAAGCAAATTGACTCTTTTGGAATAGAACATGGAACTACTTCAGGCATTGCCTTTCTCTTATGATCAAACTTTTCGATCATAGCATGTCTTTCGTTGCCATTGTCTATATCCATAAAGGTCTTGAAGGCAGATTCACCAATCAACTTTGCTTTCCTATTGCGCCAAACCATTGCTGATTCAGCAGCAATAAGCATATGGGTGTGATCTATAAGGGTCACGTCGCAGTTTATCGTATAGTACTCTCTTACGAACTCACTATACTGTAACATCCCGAAATATCAAGAGTAGAGTTGAAGGGCTAAAAGAGTAAGTTGTGAAAGAGTGACTCGGCGAGTCCATGGATGGACTCGGCGAGTAGAGTCGCGACTGGGTCGCGTGCTAAGTAGCCGACTCGGCGAGTCAGTGAGGAGGACTCGACGAGTAGGCGCTGATTGGAGAAAACCCTAATTCTCGGGGTTGAGCCCTATATAAAGAACATTATGTTTTCCTCCCAGCCTCCTTATCACCCCTTGAGCCCCATAAAACCCTAAATCGCGGAGAAGCACCATTGTTGAGTGGATTGGAGCTTGGAGAAGTAATTGTTGAAGGAATTTTGGGAGATTGAAGGCTTGGAGCAAGGGGCTTTGCTTGGATTCGAATTACATTGCAGTTGGGGCATCTCTTGGAGGTAATATCTCGTTCTTGGGTTGTTATTATGTGTTTCTTCATTTTGGGGTTTGTGGGAACTTGTCTATGGATGTAATGGGAAGTCTAGAGGTTAGATCTGAGGTTGCTACCTCAGATCTAGAAGGGAGAAGAATCAGAGAGCATGAAAGTCCCTGTGTTGGAGTGTTTAGTGAAGCTTTCATGTCCCAAACCCTAGCCCAATGTGCAAATGGCCTAGATCTCTTTGGATTCACGTAAAGTTTGCCACTTTACGTGATGGATGAGTGGTAGGAGGCTAGATCTATGTTTTGGAGCAATTGCATGGCCTGGAATGCTTCCGAATGGATTCAGACCGGTGGTACTCGGCGAGTCACATGGGTATACTCGACGAGTTGGTTGAAGATGGCCTGGAACTCGGCGAGTTGTATGAACAACTCGACGAGTAGGTTGATGATAGTCTTGGACTCGGCGAGTCTGTTCTTGGACTCGATGAGTCTTGTCGAAGAGTCCCGATATTCCCTGGTTGAGTCGAGAATCGGTGAATCTAGGGATGACTCGGTGAGTTGTGTGCGAGTGGACTCAGAGTTGTTGGACTCGGCGAGTCTCGGAGTGACTCGGCGAGTTAGGTCGCAGATTGAGTGAAGATCTGATTGTAGAAACTCGGCGAGTCATAGAGTTGACTCGGCGAGTAGGGTCAGTCAGGGGTTGACCTTGACTGAGGACTTTGATTTTGACCAAGGGTTGACCGTTGACTTTTAGGGTTTGGTCAGCGATGTGGCCTTTGGGCCAAGAGAGGGGTAAAATAGTCTTTTACCCTTAAGAGGGTGCATTGAGAGGATTGATTCTAGTCTCGAGAGTTATAGTCATGAGAGTTTTGCCTTACGTGTTAGGCGGTGGCGAGTTCGAGATCCGAGTATGGAGATATCTGCTTTTTGCTTGCCAGGTGAGTCTTCTCACTATACTTTACCTTGAGTAGGTAACCAGAGTTATGTGACAGAGTATTTGTATGCTATGTATGTTATGTGTTGTACTGCATTATTCCTATGTGATTTATGCTGTGCATGGTTGCAGAGTTGGAACCGAAGGGTTCCTAGAGTTAGAACCGGAAGGTTCACAGAGTTAGAACCTGAGGGTTCACAGAGTTTGGGGGCACGGACCCATAGAGTTATAGCCTCGAGTGGCTTATATGTGTTATGTGTGTGGTATTTTGGGGAACTCACTAAGCTTCGTGCTTACAGTGTTTTGTGTTATGATGTTTTCAGGTTTCTTTCAATATCACGGTACGGCACCGGCTTGATTGTACACACCAGAGCAAGAGTCATATTTTGGAGGATCCTGGTTTTCTATGCAAGTGAAAATGGAGCTATGTTTTGTAATTTGATTATGAATGAGATTTTTTTACAAGTGTTCTAAGAATAAAATGATTATTTAAAATGAAAATTTTGTCTTGAAATTTACGGTGTTACAAGTTGGTATCAGAGCCTTGGTTTGAGGGATTCGGATGCGCCTTCGGGTAATTCTGGACTCAAACTGAGGAAGTAAGAAAAGTTTTCAAAGAAATAATTTTCTAAAGCGAATAAGAGTTCAAAGAGAAAACGAGAAAGAACAGTGTGTACAATCAGCCAGAGCCCGAACGGTGATTTCCCAAAATACCCTTACTTTTGTGTTATGAGATATTTATGATGCACTTTATGAGATATTATTGCATGCTAGAGACAGGCTAGGTATTCCATATATTAGGAGTAGAGTGGCCTGATTTGTGATGCCTTAGCCTAGGAATTGCTGTGATATGCGTTGTGCTTTTGAGTATGTGATGAGTGAGAATATTTGATTGGAATCCTTTAGGGGATTTGAGTAGTGGAGTAATCTAGGGAAGATACCTAGATGAGTACTGTAGTACTTGGAGAAAGAATAGTTAGAGCCCGCGAGGGGAAGAGTTGCAGAGTTCGGTGGTACTTCCGAGGATGAGCAGAGCAAGCGGAGTTATCACCCAGAGTGAGTCATATATATTCTTCGATGCTCGAATGCTGCTTGCTTCGTGCTTTGTGGAACTCTCGATGATGGGAGTCAGCTACCAAGCGAATATGACGATATTCAGGAGGTAGATGGCTGGCATCATTAGGAGCTCTTCAGCAGCTGATGGCAGAGAAGTGTGGGAATCTAAGAAGAGCCTAGGGAGTAACCTTAGCCAGATGAGTGCACTGGCAGGGTAGAGAATTTCGCTGGGGAGCGAGCGCGCGATGGAATTGGTGAACGAGAAGGTCGAGCAGCTACTTAGGAGCTCCGGGATAGTCCGTGTGGAAAGTATGGGTAGATGTGGAAGGTAGTATGGGCCCGTACTACTGAAAGCAGAGGACCCATACTTGATACAGGGAGTATTCTGAAGATTCTAATGAGCGCATTAAGGAGTGATGTATGGTTCGAGTACCATACATCAGAGCAGATTGAAGAGTGATGTTATGGTTGAGTACCATACATCGGAGCAGATTGAGGAGTGATGATATGGTTGAGTACGTCTGGTCCGCCCTTTTGGGGCCTACAGCCTATCCGGACCGCTCGCTGGGCCTTCGGGACAACCGGTCCGCCCTGGGTATCTTGGCCTACAGCACGCAGTAGGACCCGTCTCAACCCAACTCCAGTGCGAACAACCATGTGCACATATACATACAATCATATAGCAATTCACAGTCAACAAGCAGATAAAACATATCACATAGCATATCATCATCCTAATCAGGATACCGACCTAACAGGTCACTAGCATACCATCTCCCTATCTCTCAGGGTACCGATCTCAAACAGGTCTCTAACATATACCATCCTAACTCTCAGGATGCAACATATCATAGCAACAACATAACAACAACTACCCGGATCTCAATCCGATAAGGGCCGACCTTGGTGCCTTAGACCCTGTTGATATAGTGAGGATAACTCACCTCGAAACTGCCTAATTGAACAGATAACCCGAACTGCTCCGATCACTGATACGATCTCTACCACTGGACAACCGCCAATGCACTGAACTCAAAACAACAATCAACAATTACCAAAATGCCCCTGGAAACCACTGGTCAACCCTTGGTCAAGGACAAGGTCAAAGTCAACTCCTGACTGACCCTACTCGCCGAGTCAACCCTATGACTCGCCGAGTTCCCATAATCAAAACTTCACTCAATCCGCGACCTAACTCACCGAGTCACCCCGAGACTCGTCGAGTTCAACAACTCTGAGTCCACTTGCATACAACTCACCGAGTCATCCCTTGACTCGCCGATTCTCGACTCGACCAGAAAATATTGGGACTCTTCGACAAGACTCGCCGAGCCCAAGAATAGACTCGCCGAGTCTAAGGCTATCTTCAACCTACTCGCCGAGTTGTTCATACAACTCTCCGAGTGCCAGGCCATCTTCATCCAACTCGCCGAGTTGTTCTTCCAACTCGTCGAGTTCCAGCTCATATTCAAGCAACTCGTCGAGTACACCCATGTGACTCGCCGAGTACCACCGGTCTGAATCCAATCAGAAGCATTCCAGGCCATGCAATTGCTCCAAAACATAGATCTAGCCTCCTACAACTCATCCATCACGTAAAGTGGCAAACTTTACGTGAATCCAAAGAGATCTATGCATATTACACATTAGGGCTAAGGTTTGGGATAAGATAGCTTCATCAAACACTCAACACAGGAACTTTTATGCATTCTAACTCTTCTCCATCCCAGATCTGAGGTAGCAACCTCAGATCTAGCCTCTAAACTTCCAATACATCCAAAGGATATGATCTCAACACCCCCAAAATGAAGAATCTAGACAATAGCAGCTCAAACAATGGAAAGATACCTCAAAAGGAAGCTCCAGGAGAAGATTTTCCCGAATCCTTGCAAAGCCCTTTGATCCAAGCCTCTTCTTCTTTGGGATCTCTTTAACAACCACCTCTTCAAGCTCCAATTTGCTCAACAATGGTGCTTCTCCACGATTTTAGGGTTTCTGGAACTTAAGGGGGAACAAAGAGGCTAGGAGGAAAACATAATGATCTTTATATAGGGCTCAACCCCGAGAATTAGGGTTTTCTCCACTCAGCGCCTACTCGCCGAGTCCATCATGCTGACTCGCCGAGTCGGCTACATAACATGCGACCAAGTCGCGACTCTACTCGCCGAGTCCATCCATGGACCCGCCGAGTCACTCTTTCCAAAATTACACTTTTAGCCCTTCAACTCTACTCTTGCTATTTTGGGATGTTACAATTCACCCCCACCTAAATTAGGCTTCGTCCTCGAAGCCTACAACAATTCAATCCCAAAGATACTTCCACAGTGCGCCACCTGGTCTTAACCGGGCTAAGTCCCTCAAGGCATACTCATCGAAACTCAAACACACTTTCTCTTTCCTTACGGTGTCCTGACCACCATCTCGAGTCGGGCACCGGCTGTACCCCTGATCCTCACTCTCAATAACCGAGAATTACCCAAGATGCAACTCTGGTCGAAATCTTAACAATCACCTGACCCATAAAGGTTAGAAAACCATGAACCATTGAATCCCCGATCCGAATCCCACTCCATCCATTCTGTGACGACGGAAAGACCCATTCTCGCTCTCAGAGCAACTCTCACGAGTTCCCCTCTTGCAACCGCATACATATGCTGAACTAGCTCTAACACCCTCAGGTTGGGAAAACCTGACACACTGATAATATCCTCCAACATCCCCCAGGATGAACCACTAATACATATCCAATACCCTGATCAGAATCACACAGAGAGCCCAAGACTCTCTCCCTGCATCCCCTCCGAGTCTCTTGGCTCTACATCTGCGGAATTCCTCCGCAACCTCAGCAGACATCCCAAACCGGATGAGCTTCTAATCCACTGCCGCAAACACGCTGCTCAAAACCATACTCGAATTACTCTAATCATAACTCTGCTCTGCCTCTTTCACTTCCGTGAACTTGCACTCCCTCTCGGAGTTACACACCTCTCTCGCTTCCTTTTCCAAGGAATCCACTTGGCCATAATGCCACTCCAACAAGTGTCGCGGTGCTCGCCCGACGCTATACCACCCTTAGCGTGTCCGCTATCCATCCAACACACTTACTCTGACTCTATTCGCAGGGACTCTCAAGCCCATGCACTACCTCAACTAAACAAGATCACTACCCGGGGCCAGACCTTCCAATGCAATCACACTGCAACATACACCATCAGCAATCTCAAATTGATCCAACAATACCTGTAGAGCCTTTAGCATGACTGGACCACCTCACCAGGCCTTCAGCCCATCTGGACCACTCTCTCAGAACCTTCAGCCAATCTGGACCGCTCTCAGTGCCTTCAGTTTGGCTGGACCATTCTCCGAGCCTTCGGTCTGACTGGTACGCCTTCCGGCCTTTAGTCTATCCGGACCGCTCAACTATCAATCAACATTTCGAGCTATCCCCCCTCGGAATTCCTCCCATGCATACCGTTCTAGCCCTCTAGGGGTTCCGAACTCTAACTCCATCATACATACTTGATCCCGGCCTGCTCCCAGGCCCTCCACAATACTATGCCCTAGGTCTGTATCCCGCCCCGCATGCCCGACACTCGCTCCAATTAGCCTATACTCTGGGCTGACAGAACACTGCTGAATCCCAACAGCTAAGCACCCTCAAATACTCATCGATCTCCCGGAGAATTCTCCGATTCTCCCCCACTTAAAGCACTGACCAACAACCACCGGTCGCCATTAACGACCTTCCAGAAAAATCCACACAAAGAGTACACGTACACACTGACTGCTTCCCACAATCATAAACAACCCTCAGCAAAACACATCTCCTCACTGATCAATCCGCTAAAAAAGAATCCGATCTCCAATTATCCTCTCCACGACTGCAGATGCTACCCGACATTCAACCCAATGCCGCATCTCCACTAATAGCCCTCACGAAAGATAACCAATAACAGCACAAACACCAAACTAGAACCATACCAAACCCTCAGGGAACAACGGATACCAAAACGAAAACCCAAAACCCAAACCATAACCAAAAACTCCAACCTGCAAAACGACGAATATCACAACGAAAACCAAACAAAATACCGGCTCATAAACATTACACCACAATAATCACAAGATATCAAGATATCAAGAAGGAAACATACCCGCAGCTGCATCCGGTAATGCTCTGACCTCCTCTACCGCAAGCTGATAAGCACGACCCTGAGCCCTCGGGGGCTCTGCTCCACCCTGACCTCCACCCGTGATCCTCAAAGTGGCCGGTGCTGGAGCCTGCACCGATCCTGCAGCAAACTGTGGACAGTTGGCCCTCAAATGTCCAACCTGATGACAATGATAGCAAATCCTCAAATCCCGAACTGGCGCTGACTGCCGACAATCCCCCGCATAGTGCCCATCCCTTCCGCACTTGCAGCATGCACCACCGGTCCTACAAACCCCGGTGTGACCCTTCCCACACTTCCCACATGTGTGGCTGCTCAAATCCCCCACTCTAACATCAACGGTCTTGGACTGTTTTGGCGCCGGCTGCGACTGCACCGGAGCCTGCCTCAACTCACGCATCTGCAACTCAATCTCTAACTCACGCCGCCTAGCGGCCTCCTGCAACTCCAACAAGGTCTCGCACCTCTGCGCAGACACAAACTGTCTGATGTCCCTCTTGAGCATGCTCAGGTATCGGGACATCTGGGCCTGCTCCGAAGCGAACTCTGGGCAAAACATCGCCCTCTCAGTGAACATCCTGGTGATCTCAGTCACCGACTCCGAATCCTGCTTCAACTCAAGGAACTCCTGAGCCAATCTTTCCCTCTCAACTTGCGGAACATAACGGGTGCTGAACATTTCTCTGAACTGATCCCACGAAACCGCATCCCTCTGCGCATCCGAATATGACCCCGTGGTCAATCTCCACCAATGCTTCGCCCCGAGCCTCAACAGGTTCAGAGCACACCTCACCCTATGATCAGCAGGGCATGAACACGTGAAGAAACACCCCTCCACGTCTGACAACCACCTCATAGCAACAATCGGGTCCTGAACTCCGTCGAATGTGGGAGGCTTCGTCTTATCAAAGTCCCGATACTGAAAACCCCGACTAGCTCCTCCCCCTGCCGCTGCTACAGCTGATGTAGCCGCCGCGGCAGCCGTCTCAATGAGAGCCGCATAGCGCTCATCAAAATACTCAACCATGGCGGTCTTAATCGACCCAAACAGCTCTGGCAACTCAGCCCGGAACAACTCAGCAATCTCATCACGCAGGATCTCACGAATCCTCGCATCCAACTCGCTCGTGCTCATCTGACCAATAACCTCGGGCGGCACCGATTCGCCCGGAACTCTCTCTCCAGCTCCCGATCCTTACCCGGATCCACTCTCATCATGCCTCGGAATCTCCATACTGAAAAGAAACACCACACAAAATCTCAGACTCTTCCCACACCCTGGGATCCAACTCTCTCTCAACCCACCCTAGAGATCATGGTTTCCCTGATACGCGTATGGGTCCTGTGCTTTCAGTAGTACGGGCCCATACTACCTTCCACACCTACCCACATTTGTATGAAGTACTACCACAATACCCTAGAGAACATGCATAACAACGATCAACCCTCACCACTAGAGAAACACTGAGAATCTCCCATAAGGGACCCTAGGCTACAGGCATCACAAATCAGGCAACATATCATGAAATCCTGAAGATCCCTAGCCTAACACTAGCATGCTGTTCTATCAAAGCTCAAAAACAAATAACATGCATGGTATTTTGGGGTTACTTATTGGCTCTGGCTGATCGTACCTCCACGTCCTCCTTTACTCATTTTGAAAACCATTTTTAAATACTCTTTTGAAAACTCTCCTCGATTTGAGACTGGAGTCACACGAGTGTTTCTCCAATTCACTCAAACCAAGGCTCTGATACCAACTTGTAACGACCGAAAAATACAACCAATTTTAAATTTTTCAAAAACATCTCGATTCCATTAATTCTTTACAAAAAGGGTTTTCAATACAAAACATTTAACGCGTTCCCAGAATCACACACTACAAAATCATGAGGAGCGGTACGATCACGCCTTTGCCTTGCCACGATCTCCTAAAGAACCTGAAAAACATGAAACCACAACTGTAAGCCCGAAAGCTTAGTGAGATATCCCCAAAATACCAACGACAAATACCATACACGCATAACATGCCATAACATATCCGATCACAGAACAGCCATGCACTTCGGGTCTACTGTGAGATTGGTCCGTGATATTGCCATATTTACACTTATTTTTAGGCAGTATTTAAGTACATTTTTATTAATAAATTGATAATATGTTTAGAATAATGATACTTATGAGTTTAAATTGTTATTTTCAGTCAATACAAAGGATTTTCGAAGAAAGGGACCAAAGGTGACAAAATGGGGAACATGGGAGGCTTGGAAGACAAGAAAATAATAAATTCACGATAAGAGCTAAATTCACGACGTGGCGATGAAGCCCACGACGTGGCACGGGTGTTCCAGAAGATAAGCATCGCGACGCGGAGGATTTCCTTGAAGGATACAGATTGCTTGAAGCCCACGACGTGGCGAAACCTGGCCACGACGTGGCGCGAGTTTTTAAGTATTATATAAGTTCTTCTGATTATTACGAAAAGGAAGACTTTTGGCAGAAGAAAAAGAGTTCCAGGAGACGAATAAGAACGAAAGAAAGGTTCTGGAAGAAGGTTTTCAACACCAAAAGAAGTAAAGGTTTATTTTTAGAACATGTCTTTCATTAGTTTTAGATGTGTTAGTTTAATTACTATGATGAGCAGCTGAATCTAGCTACTCTTGTTTAGCTAGATGAAGCTTTGAACTTATGAATAGTTATATGATTATGGATTAAGCTTAGTTGGTGAAAATTTGCTTGTGTTTGATTTGTATGACCTAGCATGTTAATATTTGTTTATCTAATTGCTTAATTACATGTTCTGTGTAGCTTAGTGACCATTAAACTGCATGAATCTGTTTACCTAATAATTTAGTGAATATTGAATTGTTAGAGCTAGGATTGACTAATCTTAGTTAGTAATTAGAATAAATAAAGTTTAGCTGTGCTAGAGAACGTAAATTGTGATCATAATTGCGTTTATACAACAAATCTTACATAGCATATTTATATCTATAATTAGTTCTGTGTTTAATTATGTGTGAACATATATGGTTTGACATGAACTAGTTAAGTATTGGTAAGATAGAACTAAATTACAAATATAACTGAAAACCAACTTAGTAATCCGTAATTGTTAGCTAGCTATAAGGGAGAAGTGGATTCAAACTAAACAAGAGTGTGTTTTTATTTATTGAATTTGATTTAAGTTCATCTGATCTTGTAAAATCAGATAAAACCCTTTATTAAATTTGTTAATAAATTAGGTTAATTTAATAGTAAGTAAATTAATTAGAACACCGTTCCCTGTGATCGACACCCGACTTACCCAAGCTATACTGTAATCTGACTAGGTACACTGCCTATAAGTGCATAGATAGTTAAGTTTGTTAGGTTATAAATATTAAAATTAGTGGGTACTTTTGTGCACATCAAGTTTTTGGCGCCGTTGCCGGGGAACGGCTTAGTTTTTAGTTTATTTATTTGCATTAAATTAATCGATCCTTCTTGTGGAGTCACAGCCACAAAAAGTTAATTTTTCAGCAAAATAAATTTTTTTTTGTTAATCACAGAGTCCACGACGTGGCCACATACTTGCCACGACGTGGACAGGCAAAATTTTTAAATTTTTTTTTAGTTGGTAGTTAGTTTTTCTTATTTTAGTTCAGTTTTACGTTTTAGTTTAGCAAGTTGCAGGAGTTCATGACCAGAAGCTCAAACACACACTTGGTGCCACCACTGGAAGACCCCGAATCTGCACTTCACAAGAAAAAGACGCCCTTGCAAGAATTGAAGTCAGCCTTTTCTAGGAAGTCGGGAAAGAAGACAGGAGAGTCCAGTTCATTAGCGAAGCACAAGAGCAATCTTGAGCATTTGGATCACACACCCGTGCAAACCGAGTCCGAAAGCGATACCGAGCCAAAATTTGAAGAACACACAAGTGAACCCGAGAACGAGCCAAGGAACGAGATGGAAGCGATTGAAGAAATGTCCATGGGAGCATACAAAAAGCGGATACGAGATGATATGGGTCTTGGGTTAGTCCAACCCGCAATTCCTGCCACTGCCACATTCGAGCTGAAGGGACACATATTGATAGCACTGAAGGACATCCCATTTTTCGGGAAGGATCATGAGGATGCTTTTAAGCATCTAGACGAAGTCAACGACATTGCGGATTACTTCAATGTCCCAAATGTCACCAGAAATACAGTCTTGCTTAGGATGCTTCCCATCACTTTCAAAGGAGCTGCTAAGGAGTGGTTAAAAGCACTCCCACCAGGTACAATCACCACTTGGGCTCAAATGCGTGAGCAATTCCTGGACCAGTTCTGCCCGCCATCCAAGATAGCCAAACTCAAGAAGGCGATAGCCAACTTTGAGCAACAACCGGGGGAGTCACTATACAAAGCATGGGAGCGGTACAAGGGCTTACTCAGAAATTGCCCTCAACATGACCTAAATGTGCAGCAAGAGATGTCAATCTTTTATGATGGGGTCAATGTAATGACAAGACAACTCCTTGATTCTCAAGGACCGTTGACAAAGAAAAATCCAAGGGAAGTCAAGGAGCTCATCGAAGAATTCGCGAAACACTCCCGCGAATACCATAACCCGAGGCAAGACGGAAGTAAAGGCGGTGGAGGGGCCCAAACTGAAGACATTGCAGCTGTCATGGCCATGCTAAATAACATGGATCGCTGGATAACACAAATGGACCAGTCGATACATGCTATAAGAGTGGGGTGCGAGCGATGCAGTGGTCCACACTTGACCAAGGACTGCAATATGGATGAGTTTGGGAACAGAATAGCTCAAGTGTGCTACTCTAGTGGGGATAAGTTTGATGACGACTGGAGGAAACCAAAGAAGGAGTGGCTGCCATATGAAGAGTATAAAAAGCAAAAAGAAGAGAAGTATAGGCAGACAGGTCGAGGCTTTTACCAAAAGGAGCAGCCACCAATCGAGAAGAAACCCGACCTAGAGACCATTTTGATGAAGTTTATGGAGGCTTCGGAAAAGAGACATGATGCCACGGATTCCGCTATCATGGAACAACAAACATTGATAAAGAACCAGCAAGCCTCCATCCATAACCTTGAAGTACAATTTGGTCAACTAGCCACTTTAGTCCATGAAAAAATGTCCCCGAAGAATCCCGAAGTAAAAGCCCAATCTCACGTAATGGCCATCGATACTGAAGAAGATACAATATCCGAGTTCCTGGAGGCGTTGGAAGAACAACCGCAGCAGCCCAAGAAATCAAGGATCGAAAATGGAGAGAATGCTGAACCAGGCTCGCCACGATGTGGCACGCCTCTGGCCACGACGTGGCGCAAGTCTGAGCAAAAATCTTTTGAGCCTATTCCAGATTATCATCCACCTATGCCATTTCCCACCCGTGCAACACTTAGTCAACTGGAGAAGGAACATTTAGAGTTTGTGAAGCATGTGAAAGGGATTCCAATTAATACTCCCTTTGTTGAGTCCTTATCCAAAGCTTCCGAGAACCAGAAATTACTGCAAGACTTGATAGATACGCGAAGGCAATTAAAGAAACAGTCTACAGTGATTCTAAGTGAGCAAATTTCAAAAGTTGTGTTGGGAGAAACACCAGAAAAGATGGGGGATCCTGGACGCCTCACTCTTCCATGCGAGTTTGGGAATAAAATGAAGGTTAATGCTTTAGCCGATTCCGGGGCTAGCATTAATCTAATGCCTTTTTCATTTTATCAAAAATTGGAGATTCAGAAGATGAAGGATACAAAGATGAAGATTCACATGGCGAACCGTTCGGTGACACAACCCCGAGGCATAGTGGAGGATATTTTGGTGAAAATCGGAAAATTTGTTTTTCCAATAGATTTTGTAGTCTTGGACATGAAAGAAGACACGGATGTTCCGATAATCCTTGGTCGGCCATTGCTTAACACTGCTGGTGCCCTGGTTGATATCCGCGAGTCCAAGCTCACTTTGAGGGTTGGAGATGAACAAGAAGTCTTCGGGATAAGAAATGACTTTCAAGAAGATAAAGAAGAGGTGTTCACGATTAATGAGGAGAATGAACTAGAAGAGTTGGAAAAGCTTATGGAAGAAGAGATAAAGGTAGTTCATCAAGACAAGAGGACAAAACCAAGAGCATCTGTTCCGTATTTGATTGAAGTCATAGCTTACAAGAACCCGCCTTCTTGGGTGAGCAAAGAGGACGAGGAAATGACAAGTGATGAAGAGGAAGTCACTTCAAAAGTAACAAGGCTGGTGGTGAAAGAAGAGGGGAACGCTATAGAGAGCAAGGAACACACAAAGGGCACAAAACGCAAGCATGAAGAAGATGGAAAAGCTAAAAAAGAAAATTCAAAGAAGGCGTATAAAAGGAGAGTTCAAGCTTATAAACGGCGGTTCAAGGAACAAAAGATCCTGGTGGTAGACTCTTCCGAAGAGTCCACGTAGAAGGCACGGAGTCCAGCTCAAGACTCCAAGAAAAAAAGAAGCGCTTCTCGGGAGGCAACCCGAGTTTGGTTTGCAATTTTTTTCTTCTTTTTTATTTTCTTTTTAATTAGGAAAGACATCAATTCATCATCTAAAAACTGGTAATAAGTAGAGAAATAGCTGTAGGGGACGTTAAATAATGAATGATTTGCAAAGAAATTAGTTAATAAGATGAATATTATTAAAATTTGGCATCTGACAGCTCCCACGACGTGGGCATAGCCAGCCACGTCGTGGGTTAAACTATAATACGCGATCTTAGGAAATTTAAGGTCCACGACGTGGGCAGAGCCTGCCACGTCGTGGCCTTTAAAAATCAGGGGGGGACCAATCGCTTAAAACCCTTTGACCGAGAAACCCCTTATCCCCCACTTGGAAGACTGTCGCACTCACGGGAACATCACAACCCTACTGCCAATTTCTTATTATACTTCCAAATTCCTTGCAAGATCTTGCTAATTACTCCATTTGGTATGTGTTTTACTCATTATTTTGCAATTACTTCTTCCAATTTCAAGTTTTCATGATTAGGGTTTGAATGATTCACGAAATTGGTTGAATCTAGTGTCCGATTTTAGTTTGCATGTTATTTAAAAGTCCATAGGAACAAACCCCAAGAACTATTTTTATGGAAATCGCACGTGAACATGACCGATTCAGAATCTGGGTTCGACGTGACCCACGGCGTGGCGCATCCTGGCCACGTCGTGACTTCTGGCAGACCATTTATATATGTTTTAATGTGTTATTTGTTTGCTGCTTTGCTTTGCTTTTGTTTGCAGAATGGGACCACGACGAGCTGTCCAGCAGGAAGAGGACCCGATAGATGTAGCATGCATACATCCTCTATACCAGTTTCCTCAAAACATTCCCCGACCGTTGCTAACAACCTACGAGAATCGACTTGGATGGTTATACAATAGGGAGTTTGCAATAGCCCCAATTATTGATTGGGGATGGCTTGGTAGAGTGGGAATGGTAGTGGAGCTGGAACGTTATTGGTCGAAGACTTATGTTGGAGATCAATTTTCATTCACTTGTCACGGGTGGAGGAATTTATTCGCCATTCAAGAACCCGTGTTCCGGGAATTGTCGGTAGAATTCTTTTCTACCGTTTGTTTTGAAGAGCGCACCCTTGATGTCACCTACAATATGGCACTTGTGTTTCGTCTTGGGGGTGTATATCGTGAGTGTAGTCTTCGGGAGTTTGCTTGGCGTATGGGGCTCTATACGGAAGTGGAGACGCAATCTCCATTTTTTATTCCTTTCTTGCTTGGATGTGTGCGGGATTTTACTCCGGGTACTTTGGATGTGCAGTTTTGGCGGGGCATTTCTAACCATGAGTACAACACTCGTGACTCGAGTGAGTCACAAATACGGAATCCTGTTTTTCGATGTTTGCACCGCCTTATCACGTTTTCAATCAATCACAAGCATCATGGTGATAAGGTCCCATCCAGAATCTATTTTATTTATGGACACTTATTACCCCGGGGGTTTGTTATGATTTGCCTTATATGTTGGCAAGGTTTATGGGGAAGAAAGCGTCCAATTCTAGGCCTGGGAGCCCGATTACTGGGGGGCATTTGGTTACTCGCCTGGCTAGGTCATATCAAATTTTGACCCATGACTTTGTGAGGAATCTCACTCAATTCCCAGACACAGACTTGACCATTCAAGTCTTGGGTGTGATGCGCGCGGTGGTGAATATCGGGGGTCGCTTTGTTATACCACCGATCGATGACGAACAGGAGGAAGTGCAGTCGGGACAGCAGCAACCAGCCAAGCCGAGGCGTCGGAATGTGCGGGCTAGAGGAGAGGTCGAACGAGAGTGTGCTGCTTCGCAGTATGTGCAGGGAGTGCCCACCGACCATTTTCAGAGTCGGGTGGGAACGTATTTGGATAATCTACGAGGTCATGCTATTTACCATACCCATCTTACTGAGGGTATCTATTCACATTTGGGTGTGACCCGACCACCTTCTATGCCACCACAGTATCCCTATTTTCCGACATGGGAGGAGCTATGGCGTCCGCAAGATGATGGAGCCGGGCCGAGTGGAGCACAAGATCAAGATGATGATTGATTTTATTTCTTTTGTTTTGTTTTTGAGTAGTTTTTTTTGTTAACTTTGGTGTGTGATGTAAAACTTTATTAAGACTATTATGTTACTTTATTTTTCTTTTGGGTTGATCTAATTTTTCAGATTAGCGTTGGAATTCTAAGGAGCATAGAAGGTTAACTTTCGAGTCGTGTTTGTCTAGTCAAAGAAGCTTAGAGTCGTGAGTCGGAACCACAATTTAAGATAAGTGTGGGGTCTATTAGGAGAGAGGTTATAGTTGGGAAATATATTTGCATAGAAGCGTCGGAAACCAGTTAGCCATTGGTCAAAGCTGCTAGAGTAAATAAAGCAAACAAGTCATTTTCTGCTGAGGTTCAGTTTCCACGACGTGGACTCCTTGTGCCACGTCGTGGCGCTCTTGCAATTTATAGTAGTTTAGCTTTTTGGTGTTCGCGGTTTCAACCCATATCACGACGTGATCCAGTTTATCATTGCCACATTTTTCCTTACAAATACACACTTTGACGAATTGACATTTCGAGTTCGGTTCGTGGTTTATTTACGTATTCAACCAGTTTTACACCGAGTTTCGATTTTTGGAAGTCCAATTGTACATTGTCCACGCTTTTGGAGATGCTCACGCCACTATCCCAGGGGAGTCTGTTCCTTTTTCTCCCTTTTCTTTAATTTTGATTTGTTTTTATACATACAATGAGGGCATTGTATGAAATAAGTGTGGGGTAGGGGTAGAAAAAGTAAATTGCTAGAAAATTTTGGAAAATTAAAATTAATTGAATCTAGTACTAATAATTTGAGCTATAATTGCTAGTATTATGTGGGATGATCCGATGAAAGTTTAAATTTGTTAATAAATTAGGTTAATTTAATAGTAAGTAAATTAATTAGAACACCGTTCCCTGTGATCGACACCCGACTTACCCAAGCTATACTGTAATCTGACTAGGTACACTGCCTATAAGTGCATAGATAGTTAAGTTTGTTAGGTTATAAATATTAAAATTAGTGGGTACTTTTGTGCACATCAGTCCGCCCGCTACCGGGCCTTCAATCCACCTGGTCCACTCTCTGAGTCTACAGTATGACTGGTCCGCCCGCACCGGGCCTTCAGTCTATCTGGTCCACTCTCCAAGCCTTCGGTACGTCTGGTCCGCCCTTTTGGGGCCTACAGCCTATCCGGACCGCTCGCTGGGCCTTCGGGACAACCGGTCCGCCCTGGGTATCTTGGCCTACAGCACGCAGTAGGACCCGTCTCAACCCAACTCCAGTGCGAACAACCATGTGCACATATACATACAATCATATAGCAATTCACAGTCAACAAGCAGATAAAACATATCACATAGCATATCATCATCCTAATCAGGATACCGACCTAACAGGTCACTAGCATACCATCTCCCTATCTCTCAGGGTACCGATCTCAAACAGGTCTCTAACATATACCATCCTAACTCTCAGGATGCAACATATCATAGCAACAACATAACAACAACTACCCGGATCTCAATCCGATAAGGGCCGACCTTGGTGCCTTAGACCCTGTTGATATAGTGAGGATAACTCACCTCGAAACTGCCTAATTGAACAGATAACCCGAACTGCTCCGATCACTGATACGATCTCTACCACTGGACAACCGCCAATGCACTGAACTCAAAACAACAATCAACAATTACCAAAATGCCCCTGGAAACCACTGGTCAACCCTTGGTCAAGGACAAGGTCAAAGTCAACTCCTGACTGACCCTACTCGCCGAGTCAACCCTATGACTCGCCGAGTTCCCATAATCAAAACTTCACTCAATCTGCGACCTAACTCACCGAGTCACCCCGAGACTCGTCGAGTTCAACAACTCTGAGTCCACTTGCATACAACTCACCGAGTCATCCCTTGACTCGCCGATTCTCGACTCGACCAGAAAATATTGGGACTCTTCGACAAGACTCGCCGAGCCCAAGAACAGACTCGCCGAGTCTAAGGCTATCTTCAACCTACTCGCCGAGTTGTTCATACAACTCTCCGAGTGCCAGGCCATCTTCATCCAACTCGCCGAGTTGTTCTTCCAACTCGTCGAGTTCCAGCTCATATTCAAGCAACTCGTCGAGTACACCCATGTGACTCGCCGAGTACCACCGATCTGAATCCAATCAGAAGCATTCCAGGCCATGCAATTGCTCCAAAACATAGATCTAGCCTCCTACAACTCATCCATCACGTAAAGTGGCGAACTTTACCTGAATCCAAAGAGATCTATGCATATTACACATTAGGGCTAAGGTTTGGGATAAGATAGCTTCATCAAACACTCAACACAGGAACTTTTATGCATTCTAACTCTTCTCCATCCCAGATCTGAGGTAGCAACCTCATATCTAGCCTCTAAACTTCCAATACATCCAAAGGATATGATCTCAACACCCCCAAAATGAAGAATCTAGACAATAGCAGCTCAAACAATGGAAAGATACCTCAAAAGGAAGCTCCAGGAGAAGATTTTCCCGAATCCTTGCAAAGCCCTTTGATCCAAGCCTCTTCTTCTTTGGGATCTCTTCAACAACCACCTCTTCAAGCTCCAATTTGCTCAACAATGGTGATTCTCCACGATTTTAGGGTTTCTGGAACTTAAGGGGGAACAAAGAGGCTAGGAGGAAAACATAATGATCTTTATATAGGGCTCAACCCCGAGAATTAGGGTTTTCTCCACTCAGCGCCTACTCGCCGAGTCCATCATGCTGACTCGCCGAGTCGGCTACATAACATGCGACCAAGTCGCGACTCTACTCGCCGAGTCCATCCATGGACCCGCCGAGTCACTCTTTCCCAAATTACACTTTTAGCCCTTCAACTCTACTCTTGCTATTTTGGGATGTTACAATTCACCCCCACCTAAATTAGGCTTCGTCCTCGAAGCCTACAACAATTCAATCCCAAAGATACTTCCACAGTGCGCCACCTGGTCTTAACCGGGCTAAGTCCCTCAAGGCATACTCATCGAAACTCAAACACACTTTCTCTTTCCTTACGGTGTCCTGACCACCATCTCGAGCCGGGCACCGGCTGTACCCCTGATCATCACTCTCAATAATCGAGAATTACCCAAGATGCAACTCTGCTCGAAATCTTAACAATCACCTGACCCATAGGGGTTAGAAAACCATGAACCATTGAATCCCCGATCCGAATCCCACTCCATCCATTCCGTGACGACGGAACGACCCATTCTCGCTCTCAGAGCAACTCTCACGAGTTCCCCTCTTGCAACCGCATACATATGTTGAACTAGCTCTAACACCCTCAGGTTGGGAAAACCTGACACACTGATAATATCCTCCAACATCCCCCAGGATGAACCACTAATACATATCCAATACCCTGATCAGAATCACACAGAGAGCCCAAGACTCTCTCCCTGCATCCCCTCCGAGTCTCTTGGCTCTACATCTGCGGAATTCCTCCGCAACCTCAGCAGACATCCCAAACCGGATGAGCTTCTAATCCACTGCCGCAAACACGCTGCTCAAAACCATACTCGAATTACTCTAATCATAACTCTGCTCTGCCGCTTTCACTTCCGTGAACTTGCACTCCCTCTCGGAGTTACACACCTCTCTCGCTTCTTTTTCCAAGGAATCCACTTGGCCATAATGCCACTCCAACAAGTGCCGCGGTGCTCGCCCGGCGCTATACCACCCTTAGCGTGTCCGCTATCCATCCAACACACTTACTCTGACTCTCCTCGCAGGGACTCTCAAGCCCATGCACTATCTTCAATTAGATCAATAATATAGTCAAATATATGATATAATCGGATTAATATTGATCTAACATGATAAGGTAACTATCCATAATCAAAAACAACAAGAAATCGCGAAGATATCCCCATCTGACGAGTTGACTCGTCGAGTTTGCATGGACTCGGCGAGTCCAGCCTCCAGATCACAAAAAATCGAATTTTCCAGTTATATAATGCATCAATACAATTGAAACCAAGCTAGGCTCTGATACCACTGATGGGTTTTGGTCATAAGACATCCTATGTGCTCATACAAACCCTAATCCTTGGATCTAGGTTTCTCTATTGTACATGCTTTGAATCCAAGACTATAAACCCTAATTCTAGCATACAAGTTTGTATGAGCACATAAGATGTCTTATGACCAAAACCCATCAGTTAGCTGGTAGCGGGTAGCTGGTAGCTGGTAGCGGGAAGCTGTAGCTTTTATTTGTTATATGAATGTTTGACAAAAGTAGCTGGAAGCTTTTGAAATATATAAAATTACATAAAAGGAAAATTGATTAAAAATAAATAAATATATAAATATATTTTTAAGGGTAATTATGGAAATTGATTTCAAAAGCTCAGGAGCGTTTTGTTAAACGCTACATGAAGTAGCTTTTAGAATCGGAGCGTTTTGTTAAAACTAAAAGCTAAACGCTCGTACTGCCAAACGAAGCTTTTTGTTTAAACTAGAGCGTTTTATCAAAAGCTAAAAGCTAGAAGCTCCCAAACGCTTCCAAAAGCTTCATGCAAAACACGCCCAAAGAAGGCGCGTGTGAATTGGGTCATGTGAGAGGCATCATTGCATCAACGCATATCAGACAATGTGGTGTTCATTGCACCACTGCAGTGTCACCTCATCTCACCGTGGTATGCGATGGTGATATACCAATAGGACTATAGGTGTGCCTTGGGCTTGGTTCCTATTTGGGCATAAAACTTTTAAAAGGGCCCGAATATGTAGGTGTCATATCGTTATTTTGAGTGTCCAAATTTGGTCCAAGAAAGTCTGCTCGACTACAGTTTAAAACCAACTTTAAGACTTAACTGGATTTTTAGCTTTTATTTTACCTTTTAATGTTATTTTTAAGGAATATTATTAATTTTAATAGACTTTTGACACATTTTCACATCTTTTTCCTTCTTGGATGTGTACACGTAAGGGTGGGATTGTTTGGTTGGCATGGAAATAGTCAACTTTTACGTGTCATAATAAATCATTGAAACAAATTTAAACAAATTTCAAGGTTGGTTCCTAACTTATTTAATAAATAAGAATATAAGGCCATGCAGAGTTGGGTGAAGGTGCCAAAAGTGCCAAAAGGGGTGGCCACATCATCAAAACACCATTCCATACCATCCTTACCAACTTGATGAAATGGTGTGTATACACAGAGAAGAAGAGAGAAAGGAATAATATATATATATATATATATATATATATATATATATCGCAGGGAGAGAGAGAGAGAGAGAGAGAGAGAGACAGAGAGAGAAAGAGTTCCCCTCATTTTTCCATGGCAGGCCGTCAAGAGCCATGCCACAACACACCTACTCTTCTTTGTAAATGATGTTCACGAGTGGTAAGGGTGACAAATCACCCTTACAGAGCCTCTTATGGGAGTATACCCACAAGCCTAAACACATCTACTCGTGGTAACATTAGTGATCTTTTATCACTCCAAGAAGGGGACATTAGCGGTCTGTTTATTTCTCAGTTCCTTTGATTTCGATTAGGTTGTTTGATAGGACTTGAAATCTTTTTTCTGAACACATGACGAATCGAATCACTCTCTTAAAAACATAACTTGACGTTTATTAAACACAACTAATACTTACATACAGAAATCTCACTACATTTGTCTACACTACCCTCAACACTAAAAATATACAAAAAGAACATAATCTACTAAAGAGAAAGAATATATGAAAAGAAACACAAAAATTATTTCAACTACTTTTTATTGTCGCTATAGGACCAACTTATATAGAGTATACTTATTTCACATACTCTATTAAGTACCTGATGTGGGACTCAATGACACAAACTAATATATACAACACCTTTGTATTACTAGTATATTAGTATCAAGGAATGAATACAATCCACAACTGCAATAGTACAACCAACAAAACAACATCCATAGTTTTAGCGTATTCATTTTTGCCAGTGTACTTTATTTAATCTGCACAACTAGCTGTAAAGAAACGTAATCAACACAAGATCTTCCCAACATCATCATTTCATTCACTATGAAACAGATGGTTTACATCAACAGATTACAACTCAAACCTCACTACAAAATCACTCATACTCTCATATTACAGATCTTGTAAAATAACGATGAACAAACCCTAACTTGAGATGAAAGAGAAAACTGAGAGATAAGATGAGAAAAAATATCTTCGTCTATGTCTATCAAGATCACCTAACACCTCATATATCATAACCCACTAAACATCGGGTATAACCCGTATATCACTTGACCCGCGTGTCCTTTACCTGCAGTATAATAACACGTATACAAAATACATACAAATATATTGTTTATCATTTTTAATTAATTAACCTATTAACACATTTAACAAATTAATGTTTAAGTTTGAAACTTTATTAATTCTTTTCAACATGCCCCCTCAAACTAAACATTAATTTTGAAAAAAAATTTAATTCTTCTTAAAATTATCAATCATATTAAGTCGATTTATAATATATTCATGTTGAACACTACCAAGCGATTTTGTTAAAATATCTACATTTTGGTTTGAAGACATTATTTTATTAACTTTTAAAATTCCATTTTCAATTTTCTCCCTAACAAAATGAAGATCAATCTCAAAATGTTTTGTCTTCTCATGAAATACAGGATTTAAAGCCAACTTAATTGCAGATTCATTATCACAAAAAATATCAACAGGTAAATTAGTTTTTATACCTAAATTATGAAGTAATTTTAAAATCCATATTACCTCACAAGTTATACTTCCTAATGCCCTATATTCTGATTCTGTGGATGAACGAGAAACAATATTCTGTTTCTTGCTCTTCCAAGAAACAAGAGATCCTCCTAGATATACAAGATATCCTGTTACAGATTTTCGACTAAACAAGCATTTTGCCCAATCTGCATCCACAAACCCAATCAAATCTAAACTACCAGAGTTAATTATATGAATTCCCATACCAGGACTGTTTTTCAAGTATCTCAACAGTCTGAAAGCAATATCAACATGACACTTATATGGCTTATGCATGTACTGACTTAATATTTGCACAACATAAGATATATCGGGTCTAGTCACAGTTAAATAAATCAATTTACCAATAAGTTTTTGATATTCAGTTATATTAACTAAATAATCAGATGTTTCCAAATCATATTCTCTTTTGACAACCAAATTTGGTTCAAGTGGAGTTTTAACTGGTTTACATGCTAACATACCAAACTCATGAAGCAATTCCATACAATATTTCCTTTGATTTAAACATATACCTTTTTCAGTTCTCAATACTTCAATACCTAAAAATATTTCAATTCACCTAAATCTTTAATTAAGAACTGAGATTTAAGAAACATTTTAACTTTATTTAATTCAGACTCATCATTACCTGTTAGAATAATATCAGTTACATAAACCAGTAGAACTATAAAAGTATTTTGAAATTGTCTAACAAATAATGAATAATCATTAACACTTTGCTTAAAACCAAAACTTAAGAGAGAAGAAGACAACCTTTCATTCCACTTCCTTGGGGCTTGTTTAAGCCCATAAAGAGACTTTAACAACCTGCAAACCCTTATATCATCCTTAGAATGATACCCCTCAGGTTGACACATATATACATTTTCAGATAAATTTCCATATAAAAAAGCATTATTAATATCTAACTGATAAAGTGGCCAAGAACTGTTTACTGCCATTGTTATTACCACATGAACAGTTACAATTTTTGCAACAGGAGAAAAAGTCTCCTCATAGTCTATTCCTTCCCTCTGATTATATCCTTTAGCCACAAGCCTAGCTTTATATCTTTCTATATCACCATTAGATTTATATTTAATTTTATATATCCAACGACATCCAATTGCTTTTCTTCCTTTAGGAAGATTAGTAATTTCCCAAGTATTATTCCTATAAAGAGCTTCCATTTCCTCATTCATAGCTTTGATCCAATTTGGATCTAAAGCTGCTTCACTATAAGTTTTAGGTTCAACTGTTTTATTAAGATTAGAAATAAAACAGAATGACTCAGTATTAAGAGCTGAATAGTTTACTGTTCTTTCAATACCATATTTATGTTTACCCTTTATAACATAATCACTAAATCTAACTGGCATGTGAACATTCCTTCCAGACCTAGTGATCCTAGTAGACAAGCTTTCAGAAGGATTAGAATTAATTGAATCAGTTTCCTCAGTCAATACAGAAGAGTTTGGAAACAACTCATCAGATAGAGGCACATCTACCTCACCAGTCCGGTTGCTGACATTAGAGGGAAAGGTCTCATCCTGGTCCTGGTCTGCATTAGCACCATCCATCTGATGGCTACTTCTCAAGTTATCTGTTCTAGTATTATCTAGAATAAAACTAGAATTTGTAGATTCATCATAGGAAAATAGGTCATTTGAATTTACATTGACAACTGAACTATCAGTTAAGGATGAAGTTCTAAGCTTGAAAGGAAACACTGACTCATAAAATTTTACATCCCTGGAAACAAAGATAAGATTAGAATCAAGACTGAGAACTTTGTAACCCTTTTTATCAGAAGAATAACCAAGAAAAACACACTTATCAACCCTTTCAGAAAATTTATCATTATTATTCAGCTTAGATGCAAAACACAAACATCCAAATACCCTAAGTTTATCAAAAATAGGTGCAGAATTATAAACCATTTCATAGGGAGAAGAACCATGTAAAACTGAAGTAGGTGTTCTATTAATCAAAAAAACTGAAGTTAATATAGCATCTCCCCAATGTTTAATTGGCAAACCAGACTGAAACATTAAAGACCTAGCAACATTTAAAATGTGCCTGTGTTTTCTCTCCACAACACCATTTTGTTGTGGAGTATGAACACATGATGTTTGATGCAAAATTCTTTTTGATTCAGTTAATTGTCTCATTCTGTTGTTCAAAAACTCTATACCATTGTCAGATCTAACAGTTTTAATTTTAACACTAAACTGATTAATCAAAATATTAAAGAAAACAAGAACAGAATCATAAACTTCATCCTTAGACTTTAAAAGATAAACCCAAGTTGCCCTAGTAAAATCATCCACAATAGTCAAAAAATACCTAAATCCTTCTGAAGTTGTCACTTTATAAGGACCCCAAACATCCAAATGAACTAACTCACCAAGTTTAGAAGTAGTATGCTGACTAATAGGAAAGGATTCTCTAGTTTGTTTAGCCTTATGACAATTGTCACAAGGTGGAAGTACTTCACTTCCAATCTTAAGTTTATGTCTCAAAGAACTTAAAACTTGATCAGAAGGATGACCAATTCTATTGTGCCAAGTTAACTTAGACACACAACAATCAGAAGAAGAGATAGTAGAATTAGATATACTACCTGAAGGTGCACTATTAATGTAATAGAGACCTCCAGACTCTCTACCACTCCCCACCATCACCTTTGATTGTAAATCATGAATTTTGCAATTATGCTCATTAAAAACAACCTCACAATTACTATCTTTACAAACCTTATGAACAGACAGCAAATTAACATTGAAATCAGGAACAACAAAAACATCAAATAGTGTTAAAGAATTGGATAAATTCATGTTACCAATTTTTTTAATTTTAGCTGATGTACCATTGGGATGACACACCAGCAGATCCAAATTTGACACATCCACAGTGTCATGGAGCAGTGACTCAGAGGCAGTCATATGTTGATTAGCCCCTGAATCAACTATCCATCTTTGACTACAGACAGAAGAATTAAAAGCTTAAAAATAACAAGTACCTGTCATATTAGCACTAACAGAAGCTTCTTCATTCACTTGCTTATCACCAATAAGTTGTAAAAGTTTGAAATACTGATCCTTAGTAAGGTAATGAAACTCAGAATCACCAGAAAAATTATTAGTACTAGCACTTCCAGAAGAAGTGGTAGTAGAATTAGCAGAAAAGTTTTTAACAAAGTTATTCTGATTATTAGTTTCACTTCTTGACCTAAAATCCTTAGGGTACCCAATTATTTTATAGCACTTCTCAATGGTATGACCCTTAATACCACAATTCTTACATTGAACAGTTTGACCCTTATTTTTATTCACATTAGTCTTGTTATTAAACTTGCTATTAAAAGCAGACGTCTGAGACTTATTTATAGACTGAGAGGCTTGAAGAGAAGTCAAAGAACCATTTCTTTGAAGTGACTCTTCTCTAGACACAATAGAGAAAGCAGTTTTCACATTAGGTAAGGGATCCATTAACAAAATGTGACTTTTGACTTGACTATATGAATCATCAAGTCCAGATAAAAATTGCATAAGTTTCATGAGATTTGAATGATCCTTTAGTTTAATAGAAGCATCACAGGTACACTCTGTTAAACTAGTAAGACCATCAAATTCTTTCCATAAAGAATCAAGCTTATTGAAGTAATCAGACAGAGAAGTACCATTTTGTTTAAGGGAATTAACTTGTTGATGTATATTAAAAACAACAGATCCATCAGATTTATTGTATGTTTTAAAAAGATTTTCCCAAATATCCTCTGATACTTCATAATAGGCTTGACTCTGATAGATTGAGTCAAATATAGAAGACAACAACCAAGAACAAACAACAACATTAGCTCTATCCCATTTAGTTTTCTTTGACTCATCGACACTGCTTTTTTTACAAGTACCATCAACAAAGCCTAACTTATTCCTAGCTGTAAGAGCTCTAGAAATTGAACTTCTCCATAACCTAAAATTTTCATCACCAGTCAACTTGATTGTAATTATAGAAGTAACAACATTATCAGAAGGGTGAATATAGAGAGGATCATCAAAATTAATCAGATCATCCTTCCCACTTCCACTGGGTGGATCAGTTGTCTCACCCGCCATAGACGCAAATGAGAATAAAACTCAAGAAATATTGAAAACTCAAGAAAACTTCCCCTGAACTGATCTTATGTCCAGATGGTCACCACGTATATCGGGGCCCAAGACAATCAGAACAGATGAAGAAACAAGCAGATATACAAAAATAAAATCAATCAACACAACACAGATCGCCAGGATCTTTACAAACAAACATGTAAGACAAAGAACAAGAATAAGAAATTGCTCACAAATCTTTTTACGACGAGTCAAGTGCAGAGATCGACTTTCTTTGTCCGTTCTCAACTAGGGTTTATCAGTGATGAACTCTGACCCCTTGTGAGTTATTTCAGACTCAGAGATTAATCGATTTGGCTTAATCTTTGTTCACAATGAGTCTTGTAGACAAACTTGATTTGATCGTCACAGAAGAAACCTACAAGATCACAACAATCTCGCAGTACCAGATACAAACAAAAAAAAACAGATGTTCGATTGGATTTTCTAACGAAAACCCTAAATCAACTGAACATCAGAAAGAGTGACACAATTGATAAAATCGA
This sequence comes from Lactuca sativa, assembly GCF_002870075.4. Lineage (NCBI taxonomy): Eukaryota > Viridiplantae > Streptophyta > Magnoliopsida > Asterales > Asteraceae > Lactuca > Lactuca sativa. The sequence continues at coordinate 224,449,228 of NC_056631.2, read as the reverse complement.
AGATCAGAGTTCACACAAACTCATGATACACAACAACTGTGTCAGTCTAGGAAGAGATTGTAAACAAAATAATGAACGGGTTTAAGAAATTACCAGGACGATCAATCGCAAATCAACGAACATCACAAGAACACCGAAGGAGCCATAGCTCTGATACCATGTAAAGAAATGTAATCAACACAAGATCTTCCCAACATCATCATTTCATTCACTATGAAACAGATGGTTTACATCAACAGATTACAACTCAAACCTCACTACAAAATCACTCATACTCTCATATTACAGATCTTGTAAAATAACGATGAACAAACCCTAACTTGAGATGAAAGAGAAAACTGAGAGATAAGATGAGAAAAAATATCTTCGTCTATGTCTATCAAGATCACCTAACACCTCATATATCATAACCCACTAAACATCGGGTATAACTCGTATATCACTTGACCCGCGTGTCCTTTACCTGCAGTATAATAACACGTATACAAAATACATACAAATATATTGTTTATCATTTTTAATTAATTAACCTATTAACACATTTAACAAATTAATGTTTAAGTTTGAAACTTTATTAATTCTTTTCAACACTAGCCTTCAATTTTACTATATATTGTTGAATGTGGTAACTAAAAGCCCTCTTGATTAGGGTATTGTATTGCAAGGATATATACATATATTAGTTTTCGGTTTTCATGTTGCCATATGCAATCATTAATAATATTGAGAAGTTGTCAGTTGGGATTTGTGGGGTCAAGGGCCGATGAAACTATAAGGCCAAGGTCTCTTGAAAAATAATTGGTTGAAGGGTAAAATATAAAGAGTTATATCTTAAATGGATTAAATCACATATTTTGGCTTTAACCAGTTAAGCCTTCTTTATATGGATTAAATCACACATTTTGGCTTTAACCCGTTAAGCCTTCTTAATCAACTAAGCTAAAAGAAAACGGCTAAATATAGTTGATCGGATTAAATACTGTGCTCATTAAAGTTATTAAAGACAAAGAGAACGACACTTTAATACAGTTGAAGGTATTATGGTGCTCATCAGTGCAGTTGGTGCTTGTTATGGGAGTGGACTACCTTTGGTGGGTACTGGGTAGCGGATTAGGCCCTTTAACTTTAGGCCAAGTTATAGTGGGCTGGATGATGGACTTTAAGTTTCTAGGCCTGACTAGTTGATTGGTGGGAATGGGCCGCTACCATAAGCGTTGGGTTAAGTGGTGAACTGGATAATATATTTTTTCTAGAAACTTTTAAGCCCGTAGAAGTTTGGGTGATCCATTACTCTAGAATCTAGATGTGTGTTCGGTAGTTTAGGAGTGTTTTGTTTTTTATATGGTTAGGGACTTGGGGTTTTCAGTTTTCACTTATCACTCTCCCCTCTCTATTTTTACAGTTTTCGTTCATAATTATTACGGCGGACTATATACATCTGACTAAAACATACAACCTGTTGAAAACTAAAAAGTTTTATAGAGATACAAACATTTTATATGAAAATTTGAAATTTTCTAATTGATTGAGAGTAGAGATATAAAAACGTGCAAATTCCAAAATTTTTTACGCGGATGGTCCGCGTTCGTCCACTAGGACAGTAGCACTTCCCACTGAAATTTTGGTAAACGGCGGCTGCCATTATTTCATTTCTCTTTTTCTTTTTGTAATATTATTTGTTCATTGAGATTTGAGGGAAGGCGTTGACCAGGAGTTCCAGTTGTGAAGCTCTGTTTTCTTTCCAACATCTTCCAATCATCAAGTCTATCCATCTCATCTTCCTGCTCATTTTTATGCTGATTTCAGTTTAAAAATCTCACACAAGCATGGCTTTTCTCGTAGATCCCCTTATTTCCGAATCCATCGCCAAACTTACTGACCTGGTAATATATGTAGTAAAAACCACGGCCAATTTCAAGCCAGAACTGAAGCAACTCACTCTCACCTTACAGAGAATAACACCAATTATTGAGGATGTAGTCAATATGAATCGGAAACTAGATCGCACAGAGGAAGAGCGGAAGATGTTCAAAGAGGAACTCGAAGAAGCGGAAAAACTCGTCAAGAAATGTGCGAAAGTGAAGAGAAATATCTTCAAGAAGTTCAAGTACTCACTGAAGCTAAAAGACTTCAACGGTAAATTGTTACGATTCTTTCAAATCGAAGTTCAAGTATTCCAGACTCGGGGCATTGTGGAGACGCTTTCAGGGGTGCACGATATCAAAATAAAAATGGATAGTATAGCTTCGGATGTGAAAGATATTCAACTGAGTAAAAGTTGGAACGGTAATTATTGTAGTTCGATGTCGACGTCTTCGAGAACAGACAGATCTGGAAGTGAAAACATGGAACGAGAAAAGTATGGCTGGCGAGCTCCAGCACTTCCGAAGGGAATTGTAGCGTTTGAGGAGCCATTAGCGAAGCTGAAGGCGGAGGTTGTTGCAGGTATCGGTAGTGACGATTATGGTGATCCAATGGATTGTGATGATCGATCGGTGTTGGTTGTTGCTGCTGCTGGCGGATGTGGAAAGACGACTTTGGTGAAAATGCTATGCAATGACACTGAGATTCGAGGTAATCCTAAATCCTAATCCATCACATTCATGAATCCAAATTTTAGGGTTTTTTATATGGAAACAGGAGTAATTAGTTTAACTGGCCTGATGCTATCGCTATCGTCTCATACATTTGAACAGAAAAATTCGGGGAGAACATCTTCTTTGTGACAGTTTCAGAATCACCCAATTTCATGGTAATCGTCAACGATCTCTTTAATCCAAATTTCTCGGGTCCCCAAGTTTTTTTTCAAAGTAATGAAGATGCAAAGAACAAGCTGGAGAACTTTTTGAATGAGAAAGTAGTTGGTCCCATGCTTCTGGTATTAGATGACGTGTGGTCTGATACGTTCATTGACAACTTTCCATCAAAGAACAGAGAATGCAAGATTCTTGTCACGTCTAGGACTGCATTTACAAACTACGATGTCTTCAAATTTGACCCTTTGAACGAGAAAGATGCTAAAACACTCTTTCGCCAATCTGCATTTACTAAAGGAGGGAAGAGGCCTAGTCCAGTTATTAGTGAGAATCTTGTGAATCAGGTAACTATATGCTCTATTCCTAAAATGAATATAGGACTTCTTTTTTCTACTTTACTTTTTTAGAACATATTGTACGCAATAACAACTTACTTGCATTGTTTATCAATACCTTTTACAAATAATAGCAATGTTACTTACTTTATTATATTTACTAATAATAGCAACATCTTACATTTTTCTATCTATATGTGTTATGTAGTTGGTTTATTAGTTATTAAATTAAATGTTGCTATCATTGGTAAAGAGTTGTAAGTAGTTTGCTATTATTGGCATGAAATTGTAATACACTGCTATTTTTGTGTAAAGAAATGTAAGCATGCTACTACTAAAAAATATGGTAAACTGCACCATCTGGACAAGTGAGTGGGGGTAACTCGATATGTTGTTATCATTACAAAATGTAAGCACGTATGTTGCTATTATGGATTTATGGGTAATAAATAAAGTACACTGCCCATACTCCATATTGGTAAATAGAGTAAATTACGTTGCTATTTCCCACAACTTTGCCCATTTACAAATCACATTGAGCAGTGTGGGGCAGCTTAGATTACGCGAAGTATAAACAGAAAAATATCATCAATTTCATTTAGTATGATTAATATATTTGATCTTCCTAAAGAAAGAAGTAATTTTTGTATGTAGATGGTAACATGTTGTAAAAGACATCCGCTTACTCTTTCTGTGGTTGGTCGATCTTTAAATGGGAAGGATAAGTCAGTCTGGGAATCCATGCTAAAATCTTTGTCTCAAGGAAGGTTGGTTCTAGATTTACACAAGGATGTACTCATCGGCCTCGAAAGAAGCTTTGATGCCCTAGATGATGACTTCAAAGAATGTTTCTTGGATTTGGGGACTTTTCCTGAAGATCAAAGGATCCCGGTTAGCGCTCTATTGAACATGTGGGTGCATTTGTACAACCATGATGATGGTGGTGTTGATACCCTCGCCAAGATCTTTGAACTTTCCTACAGAAATCTTGTCGATCTTATGATCTCTGGGTATTTCACTTATGCTCACTCTTTTTACCATTAAGTGTTGTTTAGATAGATGATGTTTAAAAAGTATTTAAGAAAATAATAGCACACTTGGGCAAATTCGTAAAAGGTCGGGACTTAAAGGGGACACCCTCGTTTTCTTCACTTTGGTTTCTCCATTAAGTCCTTCTTTCTTCTTTAAGTTAAAAAAATTTCATATATCAAGACATCAATTTAATTTAGTCTCCAAATTGTTTAGGTTTAAAAATGATTTGGGTGAAAGAGTTAACCATTGCGACCAACAATTTGTGACACAACATGATTTGCTGAGGGAGCTTGCTATTCACCTCAATAGCAAATTACCCTTAGAAAAAAGGACAAGATTGATTATAAATATACGAGGAGATGAATTTCCTACATCAATCAAACAAGTTCAAGAACCTATGCAAGCCCGCATATTGTCTATTTCCACAGGTTTTTATTCTTTCATAAATCTAAATGGAAACTATGGAAGCCCACTTATGCTGCTTTTATATTTGTTGCCAGTTGGTTCTTTTTTCTCACTTGTGACTTGTCAAAGAAATATAAACGGATACCTTATATCAAATACAAAAGATAGAAAATATGTTGGTTTTATACTAGTTCCCAGAAGGGCTAAATGCAAGAAATAGCAACGTAATTTTCATTTGTTTGTTTATTCTAGCATCCTACTTTTATTTCTTTATGTTGCATCATTTTTATTTCCAATTTATTTAAGGCATTGTACTTTGAAAATCTACCCAATTACAATATTTGTACTTTCATTTTTTTTTTAGGATATTATATTGAAAACCCACCCAGTTATAACAGCTAAGATTGGTTTGTATTTTGATATCACTATTTTTGAATATTTTTCAAAGTACAATACCGTAATAGGAATAGATGAAAATAAAATTAGGGTTCTATAATAAACAAATAGTAATGCACTTCCATTTATTTGTTTAACTTTCGTTTCTTTCTATTACATCATTGTACTTTTAATTTTTTTTTTCTTATCATGACTCTTTACGTAGAAAATATACATAGTTATAGCATTGTGCTTCCATTTTTTTTTCTTATTAACACATTATACTTTAAAAATATCTACCAATTATAGAAGTAAAATTTGCTTTGTATTTAGATGGCATTACTATAATATATATATATATATATATATATATATATATATATATATATATATATATTTGTTTATTTATTTATTTATTTCAATGTACATGTTGTAATAGAAGATTTGAAAGAAAGATGAATTATACAAATTAATAAAAGTATGTTGCTATTTCTTAAAAAAAAATATGACAAGTGAAGAGTCTTTTTTGGTTTGGGAGAAAAGGGTTTTAATAAGTTTATTGGCACATTACGTTTTTATTTATTAATCGATTACAATCTTATATTGCAGGAGAATCCTTCTCCTCAAAATGGTGCTACATGGAAGTACCCGACCTTGAAGTTCTAATCTTGAACTTAATGTCAAAGACCTACTCTTTACCCAATTTCTTAGCAGGAAATCCAAAACTAAAGATTCTAAACATCACAAACCACGGCTTATACCCTACAGAATTCACCAATTTCAATTTTCTTACCTCTTCACACAACCTAACAAGAATCAGACTCGAACGTGTCGACATAAGTCCGTCAATTTTATCACTAATAAACCTGCAAAAAGTATCCCTCATTATGTGCAAAATTGGTAACGGTTTCAAGAAACTTAGTACCACCCACCAAAATATTTGGCCACAATTAGTTGAAATCGAAATCGATTACTGCCAAGATTTAGTCGAATTCCCGGGGAAATTATGTAAAAGCATCCATCTCAAGAAGATCAGCATCACTAATTGTAACGAGATGTATGGATTTAATGAAGAAATTGGGGATTTGATTAATTTGGAAACACTTAGTCTTCGTTCTTGTACGAAATTGGAGAAGTTGCCTGAATCGATATGCAGCCTTGAAAAGTTGAATGTTCTTGACATTTCAGATTGTTTAAGCTTGAGTGGGTTGCCTGAAAAAATGGGGAAACTGGGTAGTTTAAGGACAATTTATATGAAGGGTTGTACCGGTGTACACGAGCTGCCGGAATCTGTGGAGGACTTGTCTCATGTACATGTGGTATGTAATGAAGAAACAGCTTATCAGTGGCGGGAGTATGGTAATGTGGAGATTGATTTGGTGGAAGAAGATCGATTAGAAACCCTTCTGAAAATCATCCCGTTTGGTTAAACAGAACAATTTGTATCAATGAGACAGAATTATAATATTTTGTTCCCCTCGATGCTGCATATATAATCTGATTAGTTGAGTGTATATTTTCTTAGTATATTGTTCTTCAAACAGATGAGATGACATTTTGATTGTTTTTATAAATGATTTTTGTAATTTGTATGAGAGTGGTTTTTGTAATTTGTGATTGGTTCCTGAATCAAGCATAGAATAACCCGAGTCACAGATTATTGTTATTTTATGATTATAAAAATGTGAACAACAAAAACAAATCATATTGACATTAAGGAAATATCATATAAAAGAATGAAATCTTAAGTAGTACGAGCCGACAAATGCATAGGTGTAGTCGTTGACAATGGCCTCTATTTCATTTCAGTCCACTCATTCATGTTTATCATCATCTCACTTTGGATTAAGTGTCTAAAGTTTAAAGTGTTAACTAAATTGATAGAATCTTGATGAATAAAAAATCAAATCTTTTTTGGTTTGCCCTTATAACTAGGAAATAGTTGATATATATATCATACATATTTATAAAGCTAGCATTTTTTCTTGAATCTCATGCATTTGAAACCCCCTTGTTTAATTTTCTTTCACCACATTCATTTGAAACTCTCATGACTTTTCAATTTCCTTACAATAATATTATAAATAAGTTAAATAATATTCTATAAACAAGAAATGGTGTTTTATTACAATATCTTCATCCCACATCGATGGTGAGAGTAAACAAAAGAATGTTTCCTCTTCTATAAATAAGAAAGGTTGTTAAATGTTTCAAAGAGACCAAACCATGAGAACTTCCTCATGCCTACCTTTGTAGGATTTTGAAGGTATTATTTGGTGAGATTGTCTATATTGGCAAGTGTCCAGTTAACTTTTAGAATTCTAAAAATGGTTTTGAACCGAATTTTTTTAGGTTTAAAACGTATTTCAGTTAGAAAAAAAACTATGTAGTTGGGTATATTAAAGTTGAACCGGAGCTGGATCAATTTGGACCGATAAAAGAATCATTTTCCTTTCACAACAAACATTTGAAACTCTCATGATTTTTCAAATTATTTCTAATAATATTATAAATAAGTTACATAATTTTATATAAATATAAAAAAGCATCTACCGAAACTTAAAATTATAACTATTTGAAAAATCACTTTGATTCAAAAGAACGAAATATATACAAACCGGGTTTCACTAGAAAAAGAAATATGTAGTTTGGTATATTTAGTTGAATCGGTCCGAGTTTGATTTATTTGGACCATAAAAGAAACATTTTCCTTTCACTACATACATTTGAAACTCCCATGATTTTTTAAATTGTTTCCAATAATATTTTTTAAAAGTTATATAATGTTATATAAATATAAAAAAACATCTACCTAAACATAAAATTATAATTGTTTGAAAATTCGATTTAATCAAAAACACGAAATATATACGCAGATTATATTTTATAAATGAATTCTTTTTATAATGAACTTTTGAATTTTGAAAATACATATAAACAAACTTTCTATATTAAGTAGCTAACTGAATTTATGATTTTAGAATTGAACAAAAATTTAATAAAAACTTACTTTTTTGGATAGCAACTTACGAGATTATAGAAAAATGGAACTATTGAACAATAAAGAAAGGATAAACAAGAGAAAGGGTGTTTTACTAAATAAGCTGAATAATGTTTTATTAACAAGAAAGCGTGTTTTATTACAATGTCTCCATCCCACATTGATGGTGAAAGTAAACATGAGAACGTTTCCTCTTCTATAAATAGGAATGGTTGTGAAATGTTTCAAAGGGACCAAACCATGAGAACTTCCTTATGCCTACCTTTTTAGAATGTTGAGGATATTCTTTGGTGAGATTGTCTTTATTAGCAACTGTCCATTTAAATTTTAGAATCCCGAAAATGGTTTTGAACAAGATTTTTTTAGGGTCAAACATAGTTTTAGTTGAAAAACCGTTATGTAGTTTGATATATTGAGTTGAATCGGTCTAAGTTTGATCAATTTGGACCGATAAATGAAGCATTTTCCTTTTAGCACATACATTTGAAACTCCCATGATTTTCCAAATTGTTTCTAATAATATTATAAATAAGTTACCTAAACATAAAATTATAATTGTTTGAAAAATAAATTTGATTCAAAAACACAAAATATATACAAACCGGGTTTCAATAGAAAAAACGTTATTTAGTTTGGTATATTAAGTTGAATCAGTCCGAGTTTGATTAATTTGGACCAATAAATGAAACATTTTTCTTTCACCATATACATTTGAAACTCCCATGATTATTCAAATTGTTTATAATAATATTATAAGTTACATAATGTTATATAAATATAAAAAAATCTACCTAAACATAAAATTATAATTGTTTGAAAAATCACTTTGATTCAAAAGCACGAAATATATACTCGATTATATTTTATAAATGAATTCATTTTATAATGACATTTTGAATCATGAAAATACATATAAACAAACTTTCTATATTAAGTACCTAACTGAATTTATGATTTTAGGATTTAACAAAATTTTATTCAATAAAAACTTAATTTTTATAGCAACTTACGAGATTACTGAAAAATGGAACTATTGAACAATAAATTTTTTGGATAACGTTTTATTTTTATTATTTAAAATTTTATTTAACAAAATGAAATTATTGGCAAATAAAGAAATGAGTTTAATTAAAATGTCTTCATCCCACATTGATCGTGAGGGTAAACAAGAGAATGTATTTTCCTGTATAAATAGCAAAGGTTATGAAATATTTTAAAGGGACTAAGCCATGAGATCTTCCTTGCGTCTAACTTTGTAGGACGTTGAATGTATTCTTTGGTGAGATTGTCTTTGTCGACAAGTGACCAATTAAATTTCAGAATTTTGAAAATGATTTTGGACCGTATCTTTTAGATTTGGATCGAGTTTAATAAGGACCTGAGTGTCTGCTGGCTGAGTTAGGCAAACTCGCTTCCATTGGAGGCCGAGTTTAAGTAACATGCCGAGTATTTGGTTGTGTTAGCCAAGTTTTACAACCCTGTATGTAATACAATTTAAAGTTTCAACCTTATAAAAGACGTCACTATTATCATATGTTCTACATAATTATGGTAATATATATAAATATATATATATATATATATATATATATATATATATATATATATATATATATATATATGATACAAAACATTTTTTTACTATTTAAAATAAAAAGTTGTCTCTATTATCATATGTTGTACAGAATGATAATATTTAAGATAGATAAAAAGATGTCTCTATTATCGTATTTTCTACATAATGATAATATTTAATATAAATATTTTAATTTAATATGAAATTATTATTTAATAGATAACAATAACGATTTATTTATTTTTAAAAATTAATTTTTTTTCTATTTTAATCATATAACTTTGTATATGCAAAACAACTTCAAGTTCCAACTTTATCTCTTATAATATAGTTCAACATAATACCAATACTAAAAATCATTTTTTATATTTTTTATGAAATTATTATTTAATTGTTAATAACAATGATTTATTTATTTTCTTATATCCCACGCAACGCGCGAGCATTCTCCTAGTGTATATATATATATATATATATATATATATATATATATATATATATATATATATATATATATATATATATATATATATATATATATATATATATATATATAGTCAAGATCAAATAAGAAGGAAATTTTTGGTAGGAAGGTAAGAAATTTTTTTTCTACATATTTTTTTCGTGAACAAACAAAATGAATCATTAGATGATTCATTTGTAAGATGATTCACAAGAAAAAATTCTCAAAAAAAACATCTCGATGATTCATTTATACAATGATTTTGTTGTTATTCATTAAAATTGTCACAAAAGTGAATTTTTTCTTAATTTACTTAAAAATGAATCATAAAGATGTTTTTTTGAAAATTTTTTCTTGTGAATCATCTTACAAATGAATCATCTAGTGATTCATTTCTTTTGTTCGTCAAAAAAATATGTAGAAAAAAAACTTCTTACCTTCCTACCAAAAAAAATTTCTTACCGGATCTATATCCTATATATATATATATATATATATATATATATATATATATATATATATATATATATAGAGAGAGAGAGAGAGAGAGAGAGAGAGAGAGAGGTTCGAATGTTTTTATCAAGTATTGTGTGCCTAAATACACCAATGAGAATTCAAGAAATAATAAATAATTAAATAAATCATTTAAGGGTATTTTGGACATTTTGTACTTTTTAATTAAGGAATCATTTAATTGAAATCCTGCAATTAAGGAAATAAAATCAAATTTTTTGACCTAGTCTCTCTCTTGCATCGTGTCTTATATTCAAGGAATTACCAAAACGAATGACTGATTCAACAAGTTTGCAACAAAGAATCGGAGCCACAACTATGGTGATCGACACCCAGCAACACAACCGATCAAGACCTCGATTTCTTCTTTTTTCTTCCAGTCGACGCACACATAGATAGAAGGAGTCGATCGCTTCTCTTTTTTTTTTTTTTTTTTTTTTTTTTTTTTTTTTTTTCTTTTGATGCGCACACACGGGATGGAGAAGAGAAACGCAGGCACCCCTTTTTCTTCCCTCCTGACGGTCGATACTTAATAACCCAAGTCAGTTGAGACTTCTCCTGGTTGAATGTATAAGTCCATCAACATACGTATGAAGCCTAATCGATCCTCATAATCCAATCGTACATAACCCCAGGAAGATTTAATGAGATCTATGATCGATAAAATTGATTTGGTAAGTCTCTTTCGACATCTATGATCGACAAAATCAAATTGATTTTATCAAGTCGTCCAGACTTTATATTGATTTTTATTCAAGATTGAGATTGTGTTCATCATCTTATTAAATTCGATTTCTTCAATGTTCTATTTCTGTTCGATTGAAGAAATATTTTGATACAACTTGCACTTCACAGTCATAAGTTGGAGTTTGTTTCGAAAAATTCAAAATTGATGTTAATATTTCTAAATTGATATTGCAAATTTGTGTTTGTTTCTTGAATTCATGAATGAGAATGGATGCAGATGTGTGTTGATGATTCAATCACAGGTCTTGAATTATGTATTCAATCACAACTCTTGAATTTTGTATTCAATCACAGCTTTGAATTCTGTAATGTATTCTATTAGAACCACTTTTTATAGCTTATTATGAATGATATTTTTATGGATTTTAAATCTTTAATTTTTGTAAGATTTAATAAATGGGCAAAAAAACAACAGGATACGATGGTTATTTTAAAAACTTTAACATCAAAACAATAACATCTTTAAGAAAAATAAGATCTGATGTTTTTTTCACTCAACCTCTCTTACAAACTTCTAAGAACTCAAATCCAAACAAACATCATCACCACTACGCCAACTACCACCATTGTTTGCATTGCCGCCGTCGTCTCCTCCCTCCGTCACCACCTTACCACCGTCGTTGTCACCACTTACCGCCACCACTTTTCCGTCTCCTACCGCCGACCAAACTCACCATCATCGACTTCCAGCCTACGAAATCCAAACCTTCGACGAATCTAAACTCTAGCATGAGAATCTTAGACCTGGAAGTTTTCTGACTTTAAACTTGAGCAGGATAAATTTAGATCTGGAGCCTACAATAGATCTGGAAAGTTTTTCCATCAGTTCTTCAGTAGTACTGTGTTGATCTTAATTAGATATGGTAGGATGAGAAGTTTTATCTTCGATGGAACTTCAGTTCAAGTGTTTTGACTAGTTTTGTACACAGAATAAAAAAACCATGATCATGTGGCTTTCATGTTCATGTTGTCCTTTGTTGATTTTTTTGATGATAACTTTTCATCTTGACTCTTACCGCACATTCAACGTGAAGATAGAGGAAGTCCTATATTCATATCCTTTTGTTAATATAATAACCATTAAGACCATCTTCGGTAACCCTCGGGCCAAATTTTGTTAGCCAACATCTCTCGTTCTTCTTTTGCCAATGAATATTTGTTCAAAATCTCTTTGGAAAAGTTTCTTTTGAATACTCACTAAACTGGAACTTACATTGATGGTTTAGAGGTCAAATATACCCAAGAAAATGAAGTATTTTAGGTATGCATATAAGATGTTTGATGAATTTCCTCAATGAAATAGGTAAGGGGTTTAAACTGTGAATCATGTATATAAGGTTGTGTTCTATAAATTAAATTGTGAATCTTATCAATTAGCCATGTTTTTTTTGCATTTATATTTTTTTTATATTTATAATCATTGCATGTTGTATAAATATTTTTAAATGTTCTATTAACTTTGTTAATGTTTTTTTTATTAAACTGTGAATCTTTTGTATAAATTGTGAATGTGTTTATTAAAGTTTGATTTTTGTTATATTAAACCGTGAATATGTACATTAAAATTGCCCACCACCTCCTCCATCCCCATGTCGTTGGCTCCCATCATTGGTAGAAAAAACCACAAACTCTCAATACCTTTTATATGTTATTTGATAAATTACCTATGTGATATTACTATTTAATGCAATATTTTGCATTAGAAAGTATGTTCGTTGTTTCTTGAAAACCTTAGTATGTTCTTCCAGAAAATCCTATATTTTCTTAGTAAATGAATTTTAAGTATTGCGACCCATACCAGTTCCTACTATGATCACTTAGTGCATACATGTTATATACAATCAATATCGGACGGACAGTCGATTGTGTGATTCTACCCTAAGCCCACATCCAAACAAGGAAAAGGAGTTAAAGTGAAAATCACACATTCCACTATCTATCAGATCTTCACCGTATATAACTCTAATGTATTCACTAGGTAATCATAGAGTTAACAATAATGGCTCTTTTAGAAATGTAATTTACACTGTACTAGAAAGTAGTGTACTATAGTTGTATATGTGTGCAACTCCTTAGTGTGTATGTGCCTAGGTAAACGTTCTTCCAGAATATAAGTTTTGAGTTAGAAAATAGTATATTGAACCTGCATGAAATGATACGACCCATATCTGTTCCTCCTATGATTTCTTAGTGTATACAAGTTATACATAATCAAGATCAAATAGGCCTTCGAATAAGTGATACTGTAACAGCCCGGAATTCCAAATATTGATATAATTATGATTTTGGGTGTTTTAAGAGGGGACTCGGCGAGTTGGAGCTCAGACTCGCCGAGTAGGATCGCAGACCTGGTCGCGGGTTCGCGACTGGACTCGACGAGTCTGGATATGGACTCGGCGAGTCTGCGCTGTTTAGCGAAAACCCTAGCCGTTCAGGTTTGGGACGTATAAGAGGGACTTATTGGCCGTCATTGTTCATTTTAGCCTTCTGAGAGAAACCCTAAATCGATTGTGTGCATCTGGAGCAAGGTTAAAGGCCATTGTTGATTTTGGAGGAGTTGTTGTGCAAGGAAGAGGAAGGCTTGGCTAAGGGAACAACAAGGGAGCCACGTTCTGAGGATTGGGGACACAGAGAGTACATCATCCAGGTAAGAATTCGAGTATACTCTGCTATGTTGATGTGTTTTATGGATTTAGGGTTTATGGAACCCTTTTGTGACTAGATTGAAGGTTACCCTAGTCCCCCAAACGATTGTAACCCTGTATTGGGACCTTTGGAGGTCCAGAATGTCCCATGCCTGTGCATTCCGGGAATTGATGAAGGTTTTGGATTGGAATCCTTATGCCTTAGGTCAATATGTAAATTATAAGTCTTGGGGTGTATCATGAGCACCGAAATGAGGACCTTACGTGGTGGATCAGTCTAGGAAGGCCAGACTTATGAATGGTCGGAGCAGTTCTGACCTTAGAAGGCAGTTTGAGCGGTTGCATGGCATGGACTCGCCGAGTCCGATGAACAGACTCGGCGAGTAGCTTGAAGAATAACTGGGACTCGTCGAGTTGTTCTTCAGACTCGGCGAGTTGAGTCAGGGTGGCCCCGCGATTCTTCCAGGAGAAACTCGTCGAGTAAAAAGGGGATACTCGACGTGTAGGAAGGGAATCTTAAGGGATCGGTGAGTTAAGGGAGAGTGGACTCAGAGTGGTTGAACTCGACGAGTCTTGGGGTGACTCGGCGAGTTAGGTCGCGGGTTGAGTGAAGTTCTGAGCATGGGGACTCGGCGAGTCTTAGGGTTGACTCGGCGAGTAGGGTCAGTCAGGGGTTGACTTTGACCTTGTCTTTGACCAAGGATTGACCAGTGGTTCCAGGGGTATTTTGGTAATTGTTGTTTGTTGTTTGAGTTCAGTGCATTGGTGGCTGTCCAGAGGTGGAGATCGTATCAGTGATCGGAGCAGCTTGAGCTATCTGTTCAGTCGGCAGTCTCGAGGTGAGTTATCCTCACTATATCGTTAGGGTTTATGGCACCAAGGCCGACCCTTTTTACCGGATGGAAATCCGGGTAGTTGTCATTATATGTTACAGGCCGGAAGGCATTACTATGTGGACCGGAAGGTCATGGCCTGGAAAGGCGTATGTATGCATTTAGTATGTTGACTGATTCATAAGGTAATGTTATGATAGTGACCGGCTAGACCGGTATCTTGTTAGAGTAATGATATGATATGTGATCTGTTGATCGATTGTTGTCTATGAACTGCTATATGATTGCTTGTTATGTTATATGTGCATTTTATGCTTATGGGCCGGAAGGCGATTATGTTGTGTGATGGACCGGAAGGTCGGCGTGGGTAGGACCGGAAGGTTTACCCAGCAGGGACGGAAGTCCCCTGAGACACATGGACCGGAAGGTCAGGGCCTGGAAAGGCGTATATGTGGTTGGTATTCTGGGGGTATCTCACTAAGCTTTCGGGCTTACAGTTGTGGGTTTATGTTTCAGGTTCTCAAGAGTCTGTGGCAAGGCAAAGGCGTGATCGTACCGTTCCTCGCGTTGGTGTTTTATGATATGAACCTGGGAAATTACTCTGTTAAATATTGTATTGAAAACCTGTTTGTAACAATGTTAATAAAATGGGTGATTTTGAAAAGTTTTAATTGTTTCGAAATTTTGGACGTTACAAGTTGGTATCAGAGCCTTGGTTTGAGTGAATTGGGGAAACATTCGTGTGACTCCAGTCTCAAATCGAGGAGGATTTTAAAATGAGAAATTAAAATGGTTTTCAAATTTGGTAAAAGGAGGACGCGGAGGTACGATCAGCCGGAGCCAGTAAGTAACCCCAAGATACCATACATGATATTTGTTTATTTGAGCTTGATAGAACAACATGCTAGAGTTAGGCTAGGGATCTTCAGGAATTCATGATAATGTTGCCTGATATGTGATGCCTGTAGCCTAGGGTCCCCTATGGGATGTTCTCAGTGTTCCTCTAGTGGTGAGGGTTGATAGTTGTTATGCATGTTCCCTAGGGTATTGTGGTAGTACTTCATACAACTATGGGTAGGTGTGGAAGGTAGTATGGGCCCGTACTACTGAAAGCACAGGACCCATACGCGTATCAGGGAAACCATGGTCTCTAGGGTAGGGTTGCGAGAGTTGGATCCCAGGATTTTGGGAAGTGTCTGAGATTGGTAGGGTGTCTTCAGTATGGAGATTTCGAGGCATGATGATAGTGGATCCGGATCAGGATCGGGAGCTGGAGAGCGAGTTCCGGGTGGATCGGTGCCGTCAGAGGTTATCGATCGGACGAGCACGAGCGAGCGGGATGCGAGGATTCGTGAGATCCTGCGTGATGGGGTTGATGCATTGTTCCGGGCTGAGTTGCCGGAGTTGTTTGGGTCGATCAAGACCGCCATGATTGAGTATTTCGATGAGCGATATGCGGCTCTCGCAGAGACGGTTGCCGCGGCGGCTACAGCGGCTGTAGCAGCGGCAAGGGGAGGAGCTAGTCGGGGTTTTCAGTATCGGGACTTCTATTATACGAAGCCTCCCACATTCGATAGGGTTCAGGACCCGATTGTTGCTATGAGATGGTTATCAGACGTGGAGGGGTATTTCTCCACGAGTTTATGCCCTGCTGATCAGAGGGTGAGGTGTGCTCTGAACCTGTTGAGGCTAGGAGCGAAGGATTGGTGGAGATTGACTACGAGGTCATTTTCCGATGCGCAGAGGGCTGCGGTTTCGTGGGATCAATTCAGAGAGACGTTCAGTACTCGATATGTTCCGCGGGATGAAAAGGAGAGATCGGCTCGGGAGTTCCTTGAGCTGAAGCAGGATTTGGAGTCGGCGACTGAGATCACCAGGATGTTTTTTGAGAGGGCGATGTTTTCCCCTGAGTTCGCTTCGGAGCAGGCTCAGATGTCTCGATATCTGAGTATGCTCAAGGGGGATATCAGACAGTTCGTGTCTGCGCAGAGGTGCGAGACCTTGTTGGTGTTGCAGGAGGCCGCCATGCGGCGTGAGTTAGAGGTTGAGTTGCAGTTGCGTGAGCTGAGGCAGGCTCCGATGCAGTCGCAGCCAGCGCCGAAACGGTCCAGTACCGTTGATGTTAGAGTGGGGGATCGGAGCGGCCACACTTGTGGGAAGTGTGGGAGGGGTCACACCGGAGTTGCTGGTCCGGTGGTGCATGCCGCAAGTGCGGAAAAGAGGGGCACTATGCGCGGGACTGTCGGCAGTCAGTGCCGATTCGGGATTCGAGGATTTGTTATCATTGTCAGCAGGTTGGACATTTGAGGGTCAACTGTCCACAGCTTCCTGCAGGACCGGTGCAGGCTCTAGCACCGGCCACCTTGAGGAGATCAGGAGGAGGACAGGATGGAGCGGAGCCCCAAGGGCTCAGGGTCGTGCTTATTAGCTTGTGGCAGAGGGAGACGGAGCAGTGCCGGAGGCAGCTGCGGGTATGATGCTTTCTTGATGTCTTGATTAGCTTGCGTTGATTGTGGCGTATTGTTTGTGCTGGTATCTGGTGTGGATTTCGATGCGGTATTCGTTGTTTCGCGGGTTTGGCATGGTTATGGATTGGTGTTTCAGGTTTTCTCTTTGGCATTCATTGTTCCCTGATGGTTTGGTATGGTTATAGTTTGGTGTTTTGGTGCCGGTAGCCTTGTGCGGTTCTCGATGCGGTATTCATCCCTTGCAGGTTGTGGGTTTTGGTTACGGGTTATTGTTTGGGAATTCCGTTGGTTATCATTCGTGAGGGTTGATAGTGGAGATGCGACACTGAGTTGAATGTCGGGTAGCATTTGCAGTCGTGGAGTGGATAATTGAAAGACCGGATTCTTTTGAGCGGATTGATCAGGGAAGAGATGTGTTTTGCTGAGGGTTGCTTATGCTTGTGGGAAGCAGTCAGTGTGTAAATGTTCTCTTTGTGCAGGATTGTTCTGAATGGTCGTTAATGGCGATCGGTGGCTGTTAGTCAGTGCTTTAAGTGGGGGAGTATTGGAGAATTCTCCGGGAGATCGATGAGTATGTGAGGGTGCTTAGCTGTTGGGATTCAGCAGTGTTCTGTCAGCTCAGAGTATAGGCTGACAAGAGCGAGTGTCGGGTATACGGGGCAGGATACAGACCTAGGGCATTTGATTGTGGAGGCCTGGGAGCAGGCCGGGATCAAGTTTGAGTAAGTAACCGGGGTTATGCGATCAGAGTATTTGTATGCTTGATGTACGTGATGGGTTGTACTGCATTAATCCCACGAGATTTATGTTGTGCATGTTTCTAGAGTTGGAACCGGAAGGTTCCCAGAGTTAGAACCTGAGGGTTCGCAGAGTTTGGGTGTACGGACCCACAGAGATATATAGCCTCGAGTGGCTAGTATGTGTTATGAGAGTCGGTCCAGTCATACTGGAGACTCTGTTGGCATTGCTGGATCAGTTTGAGATTGCGGATGGTGTATGTTGCAGTGTGATTACATTGGAAGGTCTGGCCCCGGGTTAGTGATCTTGTTTAGCTGAGGCAGTGATTTTGATGAGTGGAGAGAGTGCATGAGATTGAGAGCCCCTGCAATGAGAGCCAGATTATGTGAATAGCGGTTGCGCAAAAAGGGTGGTGTCGCTTGGGGCGAGCACCATGACACTGGTTGGAGTGGCATTATGGCCAAGAGGGTTCCTTGGAAAAAGGAAAAGAGAAAGGTGTGTAACTCCGAAGGGGAGTGCAAGTTCACGAAAGTGAAAGCTGCGGAGCAGAAGTTATGGTTAGAGTATTTCGAGTATGGCTTTGAGCATCGTGTTCGCGGCAGCGAAGTAGGAAATCATCCGGTTTGGGATGTCTGTCGAGGCAGAAGGGATGCAGGGAGAGAGAGAATCTTGAATTCTCAGTGTGATTCCGATCAGGGTATAGGGTGGATATTAGTGGTTCATCCTGGGAGATGTTCGAGGATATCAGCAGTGTATCGGGTCTTCAAACCTCCGGGTGTTGGGGGCTAGTTCAGCAGGTGTATGTGATTGCAAGAGGAGAACTCGTGGGAGTTGCTCTGAGAGTGAGAATGGGTCTCTCAGTCGGT
Source organism: Lactuca sativa (assembly GCF_002870075.4). NCBI lineage: Eukaryota > Viridiplantae > Streptophyta > Magnoliopsida > Asterales > Asteraceae > Lactuca > Lactuca sativa. The sequence continues at coordinate 224,430,475 of NC_056631.2, read as the reverse complement.
CCGGTATGGACAAAGTGGGCTTTGGATCGGGGATCCGGTGGTTCATGGTTTCCTAACCCTTATGGGTCGAGTGATTGTTGAGATTTAGAGCAGAGTTGCATCTTGGGTAATTCTCGGTTACAGAGAGCGATGGATAGTACAGAGATCGGGCTTCAGTCGACAGAGCAGATTCAGCAGATGAGACAGAGGTTATTGACCGCCCAGAGCCGACAGGAAAGTTATGCAGGCAGACGTCGGTCCGAGCTTGAGTTTCAGGTCGGTGACTTCGTACTCCTGAAGGCCTCTCCTTGGAGAGGAGTGATTCGATTCAAGAAGAGGGGAAAGTTGGGGCCCCAGTATATTGGACCTTTTCATGTGATTGCGGGGGTAGGCCGGGTGGTCTACCGTTTGGAGTTACCCACGGATTTGAGACAAATCCACGACATTTTTCATGTGTCGCAATTGAGAAAGTATATAGCCAATGAGTCGGCAGTGGTTCCATTAGAAGACATTCAGGTGGATGCGAGCCTGAATTATGCCAAGAGACCAATGGTCATCAGAAATCAGAAGATCGAGGTTCTGAGGTATAAGGAGATACCTCTGGTGTTAATTCGGTGGCAGCACCGGAGGGGATCGGAAATGACCTGTGAGCTGGAACGTGAGATGTGGGAGCAGCATCCGGAGCTATTTCAGAGTGAGACTTCGAGGGCGAAGTCTAGTTCTAGTGGGGGAGAGTTGTAACAGCCCGGAATTCCAAATATTGATATAATTATGATTTTGGGTGTTTTAAGAGGGGACTCGGCGAGTTGGAGCTCAGACTCGCCGAGTAGGATCGCAGACCTGGTCGCGGGTTCGCGACTGGACTCGACGAGTCTGGATATGGACTCGGCGAGTCTGCGCTGTTTAGCGAAAACCCTAGCCGTTCAGGTTTGGGACGTATAAGAGGGACTTATTGGCCGTCATTGTTCATTTTAGCCTTCTGAGAGAAACCCTAAATCGATTGTGTGCATCTGGAGCAAGGTTAAAGGCCATTGTTGATTTTGGAGGAGTTGTTGTGCAAGGAAGAGGAAGGCTTGGCTAAGGGAACAACAAGGGAGCCACGTTCTGAGGATTGGGGACACAGAGAGTACATCATCCAGGTAAGAATTCGAGTATACTCTGCTATGTTGATGTGTTTTATGGATTTAGGGTTTATGGAACCCTTTTGTGACTAGATTGAAGGTTACCCTAGTCCCCCAAACGATTGTAACCCTGTATTGGGACCTTTGGAGGTCCAGAATGTCCCATGCCTGTGCATTCCGGGAATTGATGAAGGTTTTGGATTGGAATCCTTATGCCTTAGGTCAATATGTAAATTATAAGTCTTGGGGTGTATCATGAGCACCGAAATGAGGACCTTACGTGGTGGATCAGTCTAGGAAGGCCAGACTTATGAATGGTCGGAGCAGTTCTGACCTTAGAAGGCAGTTTGAGCGGTTGCATGGCATGGACTCGCCGAGTCCGATGAACAGACTCGGCGAGTAGCTTGAAGAATAACTGGGACTCGTCGAGTTGTTCTTCAGACTCGGCGAGTTGAGTCAGGGTGGCCCCGCGATTCTTCCAGGAGAAACTCGTCGAGTAAAAAGGGGATACTCGACGTGTAGGAAGGGAATCTTAAGGGATCGGTGAGTTAAGGGAGAGTGGACTCAGAGTGGTTGAACTCGACGAGTCTTGGGGTGACTCGGCGAGTTAGGTCGCGGGTTGAGTGAAGTTCTGAGCATGGGGACTCGGCGAGTCTTAGGGTTGACTCGGCGAGTAGGGTCAGTCAGGGGTTGACTTTGACCTTGTCTTTGACCAAGGATTGACCAGTGGTTCCAGGGGTATTTTGGTAATTGTTGTTTGTTGTTTGAGTTCAGTGCATTGGTGGCTGTCCAGAGGTGGAGATCGTATCAGTGATCGGAGCAGCTTGAGCTATCTGTTCAGTCGGCAGTCTCGAGGTGAGTTATCCTCACTATATCGTTAGGGTTTATGGCACCAAGGCCGACCCTTTTTACCGGATGGAAATCCGGGTAGTTGTCATTATATGTTACAGGCCGGAAGGCATTACTATGTGGACCGGAAGGTCATGGCCTGGAAAGGCGTATGTATGCATTTAGTATGTTGACTGATTCATAAGGTAATGTTATGATAGTGACCGGCTAGACCGGTATCTTGTTAGAGTAATGATATGATATGTGATCTGTTGATCGATTGTTGTCTATGAACTGCTATATGATTGCTTGTTATGTTATATGTGCATTTTATGCTTATGGGCCGGAAGGCGATTATGTTGTGTGATGGACCGGAAGGTCGGCGTGGGTAGGACCGGAAGGTTTACCCAGCAGGGACGGAAGTCCCCTGAGACACATGGACCGGAAGGTCAGGGCCTGGAAAGGCGTATATGTGGTTGGTATTCTGGGGGTATCTCACTAAGCTTTCGGGCTTACAGTTGTGGGTTTATGTTTCAGGTTCTCAAGAGTCTGTGGCAAGGCAAAGGCGTGATCGTACCGTTCCTCGCGTTGGTGTTTTATGATATGAACCTGGGAAATTACTCTGTTAAATATTGTATTGAAAACCTGTTTGTAACAATGTTAATAAAATGGGTGATTTTGAAAAGTTTTAATTGTTTCGAAATTTTGGACGTTACAAGTTGGTATCAGAGCCTTGGTTTGAGTGAATTGGGGAAACATTCGTGTGACTCCAGTCTCAAATCGAGGAGGATTTTAAAATGAGAAATTAAAATGGTTTTCAAATTTGGTAAAAGGAGGACGCGGAGGTACGATCAGCCGGAGCCAGTAAGTAACCCCAAGATACCATACATGATATTTGTTTATTTGAGCTTGATAGAACAACATGCTAGAGTTAGGCTAGGGATCTTCAGGAATTCATGATAATGTTGCCTGATATGTGATGCCTGTAGCCTAGGGTCCCCTATGGGATGTTCTCAGTGTTCCTCTAGTGGTGAGGGTTGATAGTTGTTATGCATGTTCCCTAGGGTATTGTGGTAGTACTTCATACAACTATGGGTAGGTGTGGAAGGTAGTATGGGCCCGTACTACTGAAAGCACAGGACCCATACGCGTATCAGGGAAACCATGGTCTCTAGGGTAGGGTTGCGAGAGTTGGATCCCAGGATTTTGGGAAGTGTCTGAGATTGGTAGGGTGTCTTCAGTATGGAGATTTCGAGGCATGATGATAGTGGATCCGGATCAGGATCGGGAGCTGGAGAGCGAGTTCCGGGTGGATCGGTGCCGTCAGAGGTTATCGATCGGACGAGCACGAGCGAGCGGGATGCGAGGATTCGTGAGATCCTGCGTGATGGGGTTGATGCATTGTTCCGGGCTGAGTTGCCGGAGTTGTTTGGGTCGATCAAGACCGCCATGATTGAGTATTTCGATGAGCGATATGCGGCTCTCGCAGAGACGGTTGCCGCGGCGGCTACAGCGGCTGTAGCAGCGGCAAGGGGAGGAGCTAGTCGGGGTTTTCAGTATCGGGACTTCTATTATACGAAGCCTCCCACATTCGATAGGGTTCAGGACCCGATTGTTGCTATGAGATGGTTATCAGACGTGGAGGGGTATTTCTCCACGAGTTTATGCCCTGCTGATCAGAGGGTGAGGTGTGCTCTGAACCTGTTGAGGCTAGGAGCGAAGGATTGGTGGAGATTGACTACGAGGTCATTTTCCGATGCGCAGAGGGCTGCGGTTTCGTGGGATCAATTCAGAGAGACGTTCAGTACTCGATATGTTCCGCGGGATGAAAAGGAGAGATCGGCTCGGGAGTTCCTTGAGCTGAAGCAGGATTTGGAGTCGGCGACTGAGATCACCAGGATGTTTTTTGAGAGGGCGATGTTTTCCCCTGAGTTCGCTTCGGAGCAGGCTCAGATGTCTCGATATCTGAGTATGCTCAAGGGGGATATCAGACAGTTCGTGTCTGCGCAGAGGTGCGAGACCTTGTTGGTGTTGCAGGAGGCCGCCATGCGGCGTGAGTTAGAGGTTGAGTTGCAGTTGCGTGAGCTGAGGCAGGCTCCGATGCAGTCGCAGCCAGCGCCGAAACGGTCCAGTACCGTTGATGTTAGAGTGGGGGATCGGAGCGGCCACACTTGTGGGAAGTGTGGGAGGGGTCACACCGGAGTTGCTGGTCCGGTGGTGCATGCCGCAAGTGCGGAAAAGAGGGGCACTATGCGCGGGACTGTCGGCAGTCAGTGCCGATTCGGGATTCGAGGATTTGTTATCATTGTCAGCAGGTTGGACATTTGAGGGTCAACTGTCCACAGCTTCCTGCAGGACCGGTGCAGGCTCTAGCACCGGCCACCTTGAGGAGATCAGGAGGAGGACAGGATGGAGCGGAGCCCCAAGGGCTCAGGGTCGTGCTTATTAGCTTGTGGCAGAGGGAGACGGAGCAGTGCCGGAGGCAGCTGCGGGTATGATGCTTTCTTGATGTCTTGATTAGCTTGCGTTGATTGTGGCGTATTGTTTGTGCTGGTATCTGGTGTGGATTTCGATGCGGTATTCGTTGTTTCGCGGGTTTGGCATGGTTATGGATTGGTGTTTCAGGTTTTCTCTTTGGCATTCATTGTTCCCTGATGGTTTGGTATGGTTATAGTTTGGTGTTTTGGTGCCGGTAGCCTTGTGCGGTTCTCGATGCGGTATTCATCCCTTGCAGGTTGTGGGTTTTGGTTACGGGTTATTGTTTGGGAATTCCGTTGGTTATCATTCGTGAGGGTTGATAGTGGAGATGCGACACTGAGTTGAATGTCGGGTAGCATTTGCAGTCGTGGAGTGGATAATTGAAAGACCGGATTCTTTTGAGCGGATTGATCAGGGAAGAGATGTGTTTTGCTGAGGGTTGCTTATGCTTGTGGGAAGCAGTCAGTGTGTAAATGTTCTCTTTGTGCAGGATTGTTCTGAATGGTCGTTAATGGCGATCGGTGGCTGTTAGTCAGTGCTTTAAGTGGGGGAGTATTGGAGAATTCTCCGGGAGATCGATGAGTATGTGAGGGTGCTTAGCTGTTGGGATTCAGCAGTGTTCTGTCAGCTCAGAGTATAGGCTGACAAGAGCGAGTGTCGGGTATACGGGGCAGGATACAGACCTAGGGCATTTGATTGTGGAGGCCTGGGAGCAGGCCGGGATCAAGTTTGAGTAAGTAACCGGGGTTATGCGATCAGAGTATTTGTATGCTTGATGTACGTGATGGGTTGTACTGCATTAATCCCACGAGATTTATGTTGTGCATGTTTCTAGAGTTGGAACCGGAAGGTTCCCAGAGTTAGAACCTGAGGGTTCGCAGAGTTTGGGTGTACGGACCCACAGAGATATATAGCCTCGAGTGGCTAGTATGTGTTATGAGAGTCGGTCCAGTCATACTGGAGACTCTGTTGGCATTGCTGGATCAGTTTGAGATTGCGGATGGTGTATGTTGCAGTGTGATTACATTGGAAGGTCTGGCCCCGGGTTAGTGATCTTGTTTAGCTGAGGCAGTGATTTTGATGAGTGGAGAGAGTGCATGAGATTGAGAGCCCCTGCAATGAGAGCCAGATTATGTGAATAGCGGTTGCGCAAAAAGGGTGGTGTCGCTTGGGGCGAGCACCATGACACTGGTTGGAGTGGCATTATGGCCAAGAGGGTTCCTTGGAAAAAGGAAAAGAGAAAGGTGTGTAACTCCGAAGGGGAGTGCAAGTTCACGAAAGTGAAAGCTGCGGAGCAGAAGTTATGGTTAGAGTATTTCGAGTATGGCTTTGAGCATCGTGTTCGCGGCAGCGAAGTAGGAAATCATCCGGTTTGGGATGTCTGTCGAGGCAGAAGGGATGCAGGGAGAGAGAGAATCTTGAATTCTCAGTGTGATTCCGATCAGGGTATAGGGTGGATATTAGTGGTTCATCATGGGAGATGTTCGAGGATATCAGCAGTGTATCGGGTCTTCAAACCTCCGGGTGTTGGGGGCTAGTTCAGCAGGTGTATGTGATTGCAAGAGGAGAACTCGTGGGAGTTGCTCTGAGAGTGAGAATGGGTCTCTCAGTCGGTCCGGTATGGACAAAGTGGGCTTTGGATCGGGGATCCGGTGGTTCATGGTTTCCTAACCCTTATGGGTCGAGTGATTGTTGAGATTTAGAGCAGAGTTGCATCTTGGGTAATTCTCGGTTACAGAGAGCGATGGATAGTACAGAGATCGGGCTTCAGTCGACAGAGCAGATTCAACAGATGAGACAGAGGTTATTGACCGCCCAGAGCCGACAGGAAAGTTATGCAGGCAGACGTCGGTCCGAGCTTGAGTTTCAGGTCGGTGACTTCGTACTCCTGAAGGCCTCTCCTTGGAGAGGAGTGATTCGATTCAAGAAGAGGGGAAAGTTGGGGCCCCAGTATATTGGACCTTTTCATGTGATTGCGGGGGTAGGCCGGGTGGTCTACCGTTTGGAGTTACCCACGGATTTGAGACAAATCCACGACATTTTTCATGTGTCGCAATTGAGAAAGTATATAGCCAATGAGTCGGCAGTGGTTCCATTAGAAGACATTCAGGTGGATGCGAGCCTGAATTATGCCAAGAGACCAATGGTCATCAGAAATCAGAAGATCGAGGTTCTGAGGTATAAGGAGATACCTCTGGTGTTAATTCGGTGGCAGCACCGGAGGGGATCGGAAATGACCTGTGAGCTGGAACGTGAGATGTGGGAGCAGCATCCGGAGCTATTTCAGAGTGAGACTTCGAGGGCGAAGTCTAGTTCTAGTGGGGGAGAGTTGTAACAGCCCGGAATTCCAAATATTGATATAATTATGATTTTGGGTGTTTTAAGAGGGGACTCGGCGAGTTGGAGCTCAGACTCGCCGAGTAGGATCGCAGACCTGGTCGCGGGTTCGCGACTGGACTCGACGAGTCTGGATATGGACTCGGCGAGTCTGCGCTGTTTAGCGAAAACCCTAGCCGTTCAGGTTTGGGACGTATAAGAGGGACTTATTGGCCGTCATTGTTCATTTTAGCCTTCTGAGAGAAACCCTAAATCGATTGTGTGCATCTGGAGCAAGGTTAAAGGCCATTGTTGATTTTGGAGGAGTTGTTGTGCAAGGAAGAGGAAGGCTTGGCTAAGGGAACAACAAGGGAGCCACGTTCTGAGGATTGGGGACACAGAGAGTACATCATCCAGGTAAGAATTCGAGTATACTCTGCTATGTTGATGTGTTTTATGGATTTAGGGTTTATGGAACCCTTTTGTGACTAGATTGAAGGTTACCCTAGTCCCCCAAACGATTGTAACCCTGTATTGGGACCTTTGGAGGTCCAGAATGTCCCATGCCTGTGCATTCCGGGAATTGATGAAGGTTTTGGATTGGAATCCTTATGCCTTAGGTCAATATGTAAATTATAAGTCTTGGGGTGTATCATGAGCACCGAAATGAGGACCTTACGTGGTGGATCAGTCTAGGAAGGCCAGACTTATGAATGGTCGGAGCAGTTCTGACCTTAGAAGGCAGTTTGAGCGGTTGCATGGCATGGACTCGCCGAGTCCGATGAACAGACTCGGCGAGTAGCTTGAAGAATAACTGGGACTCGTCGAGTTGTTCTTCAGACTCGGCGAGTTGATTCGGGGTGGCCCCGCGATTCTTCCAGGAGAAACTCGTCGAGTAAAAAGGGGATACTCGACGTGTAGGAAGGGAATCTTAAGGGATCGGTGAGTTAAGGGCGAGTGGACTCAGAGTGGTTGAACTCAGCGAGTCTTGGGGTGACTCGGCGAGTTAGGTCGCGGGTTGAGTGAAGTTCTGAGCATGGGGACTCGGCGAGTCTTAGGGTTGACTCGGCGAGTAGGGTCAGTCAGGGGTTGACTTTGACCTTGTCTTTGACCAAGGATTGACCAGTGGTTCCAGGGGTATTTTGGTAATTGTTGTTTGTTGTTTGAGTTCAGTGCATTGGTGGCTGTCCAGAGGTGGAGATCGTATCAGTGATCGGAGCAGCTTGAGCTATCTGTTCAGTCGGCAGTCTCGAGGTGAGTTATCCTCACTATATCGTTAGGGTTTATGGCACCAAGGCCGACCCTTTTTACCGGATGGAAATCCGGGTAGTTGTCATTATATGTTACAGGCCGGAAGGCATTACTATGTGGACCGGAAGGTCATGGCTTGGAAAGGCGTATGTATGCATTTAGTATGTTGACTGATTCATAAGGTAATGTTATGATAGTGACCGGCTAGACCGGTATCTTGTTAGAGTAATGATATGATATGTGATCTGTTGATCGATTGTTGTCTATGAACTGCTATATGATTGCTTGTTATGTTATATGTGCATTTTATGCTTATGGGCCGGAAGGCAATATGTTATGGGCCGGAAGGCGATTATGTTGTGTGATGGACCGGAAGGTCGGCGTGGGTAGGACCGGAAGGTTTACCCAGCAGGGACGGAAGTCCCCTGAGACACATGGACCGGAAGGTCAGGGCCTGGAAAGGCGTATATGTGGTTGGTATTCTGGGGGTATCTCACTAAGCTTTCGGGCTTACAGTTGTGGTTTTATGTTTCAGGTTCTCAAGAGTCTGTGGCAAGGCAAAGGCGTGATCGTACCGTTCCTCGCGTTGGTGTTTTATGATATGAACCTGGGAAATTACTCTGTTAAATATTGTATTGAAAACCTGTTTGTAACAATGTTAATAAAATGGGTGATTTTGAAAAGTTTTAATTGTTTTGAAATTTTGGACGTTACAGATACTACTCTATATCCACATCCAAACAAGGAAAAGGAAGTAAAGTGAAACCACAAATTCTAATTCTATAAGATCTTCATTACATATAACCCTAACATATACCCTAAATAATCATAGAATTAACAATAAGGGTCCTTTATGTCTTACTGATTTGTAAAGTCTTCTAATGTAGTTTTATTATTTAAACAAAACTATGTGAAGTTATATATGTGTTCATACACTAATCGTATTGTTAATACCAAATTGTGATTTATTATAGCCATGCTAAAATGACGGATGGCCCGATACGACATTCGTCAGGCATCGGAACCGTTTATGACATTTGTCACCCCAAAACTTCCATTCCAACTGTAGCCAAACAGTCAGGGCACGAGATTGTTAGTCCCGTATAGATCTATACACAAACTCACGCTCTCCCCCAAGGGGACTCCAGTTATAAAATCAGGGCTTTCGTTGGTACTTAGATAAGTACGTGAAGGTATGTCTCACAAGGCTATATTGATGGTTACGTGTAGAATAATGAAAAGTCATTTTGTAATGAATAAACTGTAAGTATGTTCCTTTTCTTAGTGTACTCGTAGTGTAAAGCAATTTGTACCTAAATGTTTAGTTTAGTATTGTATCCTCGACTTAGTAACATAGTGTAAGTGTTCCATAAACTATACCAATTATAGTTTAATATGTAAGTTCTTTGTAGGTATGCTCTATAAGCTATACCTATTATAGTTTATATGTATGTTCTGTTTGTAATAAAAATATTTATAAGAATACCCCTTTGCTCGTCATGTTACAAAAGGGTATTAGTTTGATTGAAATAAATGGTTTATATATATATATATATATATATATATATATATATATATATATATATATATATGACAATATATATATATATATATATATATATATATATATATATATATATATATATATATATATATATGACATATATAATTAAGATTGAAACGGCAGTTGGACAAGTAGTTCTACCCTAAGCCCACATCCAAACAAGGAAAAGGAAGTAAAATGGAATTATTAGCCTTAAGCCCTTTAAATCTTATATATATATATATATATATATATATATATATATAGGGCTAGGTTATAATGTGGATGAACAATTATTGTGTGGACGTGTGGACAACGTTATTCTATGAGAATTACTAAGAGAATAAGTTGTTTAGTAATGCGAATACGTTAAAACTTACAAAAATATCGTCATTTTCATTCATTCTCACTAATTCTTATTCATTTTTGTTCTCAAACATCGTTTTTCACTCATTTTCATTCTGACAGAATTCGACTCAATAAACATTCTGACAACATTATGACAGAATGAGAATAATAATAAAAAGTCTATAATAACCTTATAGACGATTTAATTAGTGAGAATATGTGTTAATGACGATAGTTATGTAAGATTGAACGTATTCATATTATCAAACAACTTATTTTCTTTGTCATTCTCACAGAATATCATTGTCCACACGACCACACAATAGATGTCAATCCACATTTGAACCTAGCTCTCTCTCTCTCTCTCTCTCTCTCTATATATATATATATATATATGATTTTGTAACAATAATAATTTTAAAAGGAGTTTTAAAACAGTTTGAATATTTTGACAACAGTTGAAATAGTTTAAAAATAGTTTAATATTGTTTAAATGTTAACACAATATTTCATTGTGTTATACTTGTATTCCTCCCCTAAAACATTGAAAAATAGTAAAAACATAGGGGTATGAACTCACATTAAATGTGATTGCGGTTAGAATCTGGCTAAAAACGGTCAACGGTTCGTCGTTGTCAGGCTCGGGAAGCGAAACGGACTTCATAAAAAGAGAGAGAATGAATGGGAATGATGTAACGATTGTATGAGCCTCGATGGCTATTTAAAGGTTGTTTTGGGCCATTCCACGTTCTGGCATACATATGTCCACGTCATGGACTTCCATGAGTCACCCCGTAGCTTTAACACGTGTTTTCTAGCCCTGATTAGTGTCCGAGACACGTTCCACATCGTGGAATTATTGTCCACGTCGTGTAGCTAGGGTTTATGCCACGTGTCATGCCCTCAGATGACTGCATCTTCGGAAGGTCATAACTTTTGCATACGAGCTCCGTTTTTGACGTTCTTTATATCCACGCGTAGGTATTTCCAAGTACTAAAACTTTATTTTAGACTCCAATAGCTCATTCTAAGTCTATTTTAATTTCCTCTTGTTACAAAGGCTATAGTGATAGAATTTATCATAACTTCTTCATGCGAAGTTAGTTTTAGACGTTCTATATACTTTTGGAATCGTGTAAACTTGTAGTGTTGAATGAAAATATTATTAAATATTGATTATAATGTTTGTTTGTTATATTTGCGGGAATTATCTTTGACTGGAAATAACGAGTTGTTACAGACCACGACACCTTACACACCCCAACAGAATGGTATTGTTGAACATAAAAATCGAGTTTTAAAGGAAATGGTAAACTCGATGTTGTCATACTCGGGATTAAGTGAAGGATTCTGGAGAGAGGCCATGTTAACGACCTGCTATTTATTAAATAGGTTTCCAAATAAAAGGAACAAAACAGTCCCATATGAACTTTGGTTCAAGAAAAAGCCGAATCTAAGTTATTTTCGGGTTTGGGGATGTCGGACAGTTGTAAAACTCACCGAGCCCAAAAAGAAAAATTTGGGAGAACGTGGAATTGATTGCATATTAATTGGATATGCTAAAAATTCCAAGGCATATAGGTTTTATGTAATAGAACCTAATGATTCGGTTTCGATTAACTCCGTTATCGAATCACGGGATGCAATTTTTGATGAGATGCGTTTTTCATCAATTCAAAGGCCTAAGGATATGAATTTTGTTACTAATAAAGTGCAAAATTCAGAAATTCAAGATGGTGGTAATGTACAAGAACCACAAGTGCTTCGTAGAAGCAAAAGAGGCCAAATTGCGAAAAACTTCGGATCCGACTTCCAACTGTATTTGGTGGAAGGTAGTAACTTTACGTGCTAGATAGATTATAGAAGCATAGATCTATCTTTTGATCAAGGGTTGTACATCAGAAATCGAAGATTTAGTGAGAGGATGTGACCGACTCGATGAGTCCATTCTTGGACTCGCGCGAGTCCAAGGTTTCTGTCCCATATCAGTTGAGGGTCAAAAGGACCCAGTTGAGTGTGGAAAGGTTTTAGGGAGTCCTGGGGAGTGACCCAACGTTCTGGACTAAGCCATTGTTCTGGAAATTCATGGGACTCGGCGAGTTCATGAACAAACTCAGCGAGTCCAAGGCAATCTTCTTAAGGATGAAGATGAACTCGACGAGTTGTTCATACAACTCGGCGAGTCAAGGACAAGACCTGTTTATCAGTTGAAGATGAACTCGACGAGTTGTTCAACAACTCGGCGAGTCGGATGAAGATTCAGTCGATGTTCAGTTAGAAGGAAAACTCGTCAAGTCATCGCCTAACTGAACAAGTAGAGACGTGTATAAGGACCAATGGAAAGATAGGGACTCAGCGAGTTGGCAAACCAACTCGGCGAGTCAGGTCAACTGGAAGTTGACTTTGACTTGGTCTCAAGGGTAAAATGGTCATTTTACCCCCAAGAGTAGTCAGCAGTGTATGACTAAGTGTTTTGTGGGAATTATAGCCGGAGGATTTCCGGAGCAGCAGCAGCAGCAGTTAGAGGATTCCCGCACAGATCAGCAGCTACTACGAGGTGAGTTACCTTCCAGTAGCGGTGGGTCTAAGGCCACAATGCCGACCCACCAGTAGGAGTCGTATGATAGATGATTGTCTTTGTGATATCATCTAGGTTTGCTACTACCTGATATGTTATATGCTAGCATGATATGTTATATGCGAGAGTAGTAGAGTTTGGTTGTTAGGACCAAAGGGTAGTCAGACACCCCAGATACGTCTAACAGTATGTGATGATATGTTTATATGCTGGCTTGATTGTTATATGTGTTAGTGGTAGTAGGAGGGGAACAGTCCCCGAGTTCGGTTGTTAGGACCGAATGGTAGTTCAGAAACCCCAAATATGTCTGATAATCTGTTATGTTGTGATATGTGATAGTAGTAGTAGTAGGGGTGGAATAGTCCCCAAGGTTTGGTTGTTAGGACCGAAGGGTAGTCAGCACCCAAAATGGCTTGACATGGGTAGGTCAGCACCCCAGAATGGCTTGACACGGGTAGGAAGGCACCCCAGAATGGTCGCATGGGTAGGTCGGCACCCCAGAATGGCCGTACCGGGTAGGTCGGGCACCCCAGAATTGCCTGGCAGTATGTATGTATGTGATTGTATGGTATGTGGTACGATGAGGGAACTCACTAAGCTTCGTGCTTACAGTTTACAGTTTTGGTTTCAGGTACCTCTTCATCGAAGGGGAAGGAGCTGGCGCGGTAGCGGCACATCATACACACACCTTGTTTTCCGCACCATGAGTTATACTGGGATTTGTACTCTGATATTATGGTTGTTCTTATGAATTGGTTTTCAGACACGTGATATGTTTTATGAAATGATATGATCAACGATGTTTATTTACAAATGTTTTTCAAAGTAATTATTTAAAAAATGAAATTTTTGGACGTGAAAACTGGGTCATTACAGAGAGGCCATGGAGTCTCGCGATAGTTCCTTTTGGAAGGAAGCAATTGATGATGAAGTGTCATCAGTTCTTGAGAACAACACATAGATGGTGTCTGATTTGACTCCAGGTTCTAAACCACTTGGTTGCAAATGGATCTTCAAAAAGAAAATGAATGTTAATGGGACTATTGACAAGTTCAAATCATGGTTAGTCATTCAAGGTTTTAGACAAAAACCCGGTGTTGACTATTTTGATACGTATGCTCCGGTTGCACGTATTTCTACTATTAAATTGTTGATTGCCTTGACAAGTATCCACAATCTGGTTATTCACCAAATGGATGTGAAAACAGCCTTTTTAAATGATGATCTTGACAAGGAATTTTACATGAAACAACCAGAAGGTTTCATTATGCCCGCTAAAGAGCATATGGTTTGTAAACTTGTCAAATCTTTGTATGGGCTGAAACAAGCGCTTAAACAATGGCATCAAAAATTTGAGGAGGTTATTTTGTCTTCTTATTTGAAGACAAACTAATGTGATAAATGTGTTTATAGTTCATTTGATGATGCTACTAGAGCTGGAGTGATCATTTGCTTATATGTAAATGACATGTTGATCTTTGGTATCGACCTAAATCAAGTAGATGAAACAAAGAATTAAATTGTTATCATCTAAGTTTTCCATGAAAGATTTAGGAGAGGTGGATGTAATTATTGGAATAAGAATTAAAAGGATGAACAAAGGTTTGGTGATGACTCAAAGTCATTATATTGAGAAAATTCTTAAGCGGTTTAATTTTACCGATTGTTCTCCTGTGAGTACTCCTATGGATCCAAGTTTGAAATTAATGCCAAATAATGACATTCACATTTCACATTTGGAATACTCTAAGGCTATGGGTAGCTTGATGTATTGTTGGATTAGTGTCTAAGTCCATAACTATTTTGGTATGTACTTGACCCGATTGCGAGCATGGTCCTTTTAGGTTGCCTTCACCAAAGCAACTTGATAGGATGATTTATGGAGAAAGAGAATAATTATGATTTATTTAATATATTATTTTAATAATATATTAAAGGAGAAATCATATTTTTTAATTAATAATAGTCAAGAATTAACTAGGAAATTAATCTTGTGACTAAAAGAGATTAATTAAACTTAGGGACTAGAATTGTAATTATGAGATAGTTGCAATTGGGCTATGGATCACCTTGGAACATAGGTTGGATGAATTCTATGGAAAGCCCATAAGGAATTCGTCCAAGGGTGTTCTAAAGGGAGTCCATGGGCTGCTTAGGGCCTAAGCAGTCAGATTAGGGTTTCCTAGTTCAAAACCCTAATAGCCTAACTATAAATAAGGACCCCTTAGCCCCAAAAACGTGGCTAACTGATTCCTTAGGGTTTCTCGACATTTTTGGTGTCTCCTCTCTTCTCCTTCTTCATCCTTACTGCTTATGGTGTTTATGACTCCATTAGAGTTATGACATTTGTGACACTAAGCTTTCAAAAGTCAATTACAAGGAGGAATTGAGATTGTTATTGCTACATAACAATCAAGGTAATATCTAAACCCTAATTCATATGTTAATTCCATTATTGTATGCTAGATCTAGGGTTTATGGCTTTATATGATTATTGCATGTTCATTAGACAAACTAGATCCAAAGCTTTAGGGTTTTCATGTACACCATAGGAATGATGCAGTGCTCAAAACCCATTACTGGTATCAGAGCCTAGGGCTGTTTGTTGATGAATTTGATGCATATTTGATCGTTTATTGCCTGAAAATCGAATTTTTGGCCTTCTGCATGACTGATTCGGCGAGTCAGTGGATGAACTCGGCGAGTCAGGCCGACTCGGCGAGTCCAGTCCCTGACTCGGCAAGTCCACGGGTCAGACAGAGGGAAAATCAGGATTTTATGCCTATTTTGTTGTGGGATAATTACCAAAACGATTTTTATTGATAAAAGTCGGATTTTTATAATAAGTGATTATCCTTGCCAAAATAAAGGATAATTTCATATTAATTGAATAATTATTTCCTTATATGATAAAATTTGATTATTTGAATTATTTGATGAATTATCTTGCATGGAATCGGATTAGGTCAAAATTGGATAACCACCAATTAATTGTTAGTTGCCTTATTTGAATTTTGATCTAAAATATTCTTGATAGATAGGTTTGAAAAGTTTCAATTTGCACCCCTTAGGTTTTATAGTTTAAATTTGAACTTTAAATGTTTTCGTTTTGAAATTTAAATAGCTAAACCTAATGTTTTGAAATGTTTCAAAAGTTGCCCTCATGTTTTGGAATTTAAATTTTGATTAAAAGTTTAATTTTTTGAAATTTTAAATTCTAAAACCCTAGTTTTGAAAATTTCAAATTACCCCCTTATGGTTTTATTAAGTTAATTAGAGGTATAATTAAAGAGAGTTAATAAATCAATAATCATATGGTTTATATTTAATTAAATTAAAAATGTAATTTATAAAATTAAACCACCTAGTATTTGTCACACCCCCGAACCAGACGGCGGAAACGTCCGGGGGCTGTCGTGACTCAATTGAATACCATAACATTGAATATATATGAAACAAACAACATTCGTCACCATTCATCAACATAATACAACCAGTAGTGTTTACATGTCATACATTGTTTGAGATATTACATTTCCAAAAATTAATATTGTTTGGTTCATTCAAAAATAAACTGCAACCGTCACTGAGCATGATTTCCCTTGACTCACTGGTTTCCTGAGAATACAAGTATTTTGAAAAACGTCAACATATGAAATGTTGGTGAGTTCATAAGTAGTGTTTGAAATCGAATGTTTATATTGTTTGAAAAACCACCAGAAAATCCGATATTTTCTGAAAAGAAAAGCTTTCAAAAACGTTTGTGAAGATCCATAGGTATGCTTGTTTGTTTCTATACTTGCAAAAATTGTTCATTTAAGATGTATGCGTTTAAAATCTGTATGTGATAAAAACCCTAGGGAAACCCGATGTCCCCCTAGTTCTTTTGAAATCCGTTGAGTTGCGTTGAAACCATTACAAAAATAGTAGTATCGGTCCCGAGCGACGTTGGAAGGTTCTCGAGCATTGATTATTTACTACAAACCCGCATTACACAAATGCCCGGTTTATAGATATACCAACGATTCCCGAAGGCGTCGTCAGTACTAATCACGTTATCCAATCGCCCGGACTATGAGTGGTCCCACATCCGAAGAGAAAGAGGTCACGAAGACCCCGGTAACTCTATTAACCGGCTGGGGAAAAATGTGTGCGAGGGGTCCCCGACCCGCCTCGTAAAATGTGTAGACTTTTCTAGCAATACCATGGCCCTTGGGGTCCAATGATACAAGCCATTGAAAGTCACCCTACGTTGTGCCAAGTCGGTAAAACTCAACACTCCGTAGTAAAAAAAAATGTCTTCGGGCCTTAAGATCAGGTCATTGGGCTAGCTAGGCCCAACAAACAAGATTTTACACTTTTGGGGCCCGAAGATGGTGCGTAGACGTCTGTGCACACTCGCATGTATGTGTATTACCAATCGTTATTTGTATGTATCAAAGAGTTAGTAGTTGTAGTTTTCCATTGGCTCGAGACCGAGCCAATTCGTTTAGCAACGACTTTTGGTATTGTAATGAGTTGTATTTCGTTGGTAGTCGAGGTATCATTATTTGATCAAATTGTACATAATGAATCAGCCTTGAGATGTTTCTGTTTTCAGCCCCTCATTATTTGTAAAATTTACATTTTCAACCCTTTTATTTCAATATTTCCCGGTTTGGTCCTTCAACTATTTTTCTTGACATTTTAACACCAAAAAGTATTGAAATTAACATTTTCCAGCATATTTTTCATAGGAAACAGTTTAAGTCCCTGAAAATGCAGTTTTTCTCGGTTTTAGCCCATCTTTTCGCAATTTTGACAAGTTTGGCCCAAATTGGAAAATTTTTGCAACTTTGGTCCCTTTTAAATTTAAAAAGCATTTTAAACCTTTGAAAAGGGTTTGGGACACTTATAGTCCACTGTTTTACAGAAAGTTACAGTTTTGGCCCTCCAAAACAGAAAATTTTGCATAATGGGCCTTATTGGGCCGAAATTTGCATTTTTAGCCCAATAGGCTTGAAATTTATGTTTTTAATCCACCAATTGAATAAAATTCCAGAAATAGCTTTATTGAAACTGTTTTGACACATTTCAACCATCAGAATCTGTAAAATGTCATTTTGGGCCCTTAATTTTGTATTTTTCACATTTTTGGCCCAGAATATGTGTTTTTAGCTTAAAGAAAATTGTTGCTAACCACTTGGCTATTTATCTAGTACCACTTATTATGTAGGAACATATTTGAAGCTAATATCATAAAACATGAGTTATATCTCGGTTTTGAGGGGTTTAATGGCTAGATCCAACATTAAAACACATATAAGCATACATATAAGCATGGAAATCATACAAGGCATACAAATACATATAGATCTACACTTTGACTTGTATTCCCCCCCACAAAAACTCTTAAAAACAGAAAATAGGGGTATGAATCTCACCTTGAGTGGGTAGTTTCGGTTCTTGAAGAAAATTTGGAAGAAATGAAGTGATTTTTGGCCCTTGCACTCCTTGATGAACCTTTTCGAGATTAGGGGGGTTTCTAGAGTGCAAGATCACGGTTTTTACATGGATTAGGAAGAGATTTTGATAACAAAAGAATTTAAACCATAGATCTATGAATAATCTTACCTTAGATGATGATTTGCTTGCAAAAATCCTCTTGGAAAGTCCCTAAATTTCGAGATCTTTGGAGAGGGAAGAAGAGAGTTTCCTTGAGTGAACTAGAGAGAATTTGTGAGAGATGTTTGGTGTGTGGGTGTGTATGGCCGAGAGTGAGAGAGAGGAGAGAAGTGAGGTGATTGTGAAGTGATGCTTGCATGGGAAAAAGGAAGTATCTTGCATGGAGATCCTATGGACAATAGTGAGGTGGCACACTTAAGTCAACTATCTTCAAATCCTCTTGGGCTTGGGTATTGGGCCGAGAATGGTGGGGGAAAAAAAAAGATTTTTGGGCTCTTTGCTCCTAAGCCCAATATTAGAGGTAGTTTAGGGTATTTATTGGACTTATAAAATAAAATTGTGATTTTTGTGCTTTATTAAGCTAGGTTAGGTTTAATTATGGATCAAAACTTGTGTTTTATTTCCTTCTAGGTTCTACCTAGCCCAAAATATTGAAATAAACGAATGTGGGTCCAATTAGAGCCCAATTAGGGTTCTAAGCCCATGATAGTCTAATTGGAAGCTTATTGGTTCATTTGGATCCAATAAGGAAGTCTTAGTCCAAAGTGGACTTAACCAAAACTTCTAGGGTCTCCAATTGTTTGATGACTATCTATAGTACTTGTATCTTGTATTTGATTAAAGTTTCTGATTCACATTAACTTGAATGTATAGATTACATAGCTTAAAATTTACAGTTGTGACATCATCCCCCCGTTAGAGGGAATTTCGTCCCGAAATTCTGTTTGAAAGCTAGATCTGAGAATTGCTAGAATAGGTGAGGGTACTTCTGCTTCATTTGATCTTCGCGTTCCCATGTGAATTCTGGCCCACGCTTTGCGTTCCATCGAACCTTCACGATCGGGATGCGACTTTGTTTAGTACGCTTCACCTCCCTGTCCGTGATTTCGATTGGTTCTTCGACGAACAGGAGATTCTCGTTGATTTCGATTTCGTCAAGAGGAATGATAAGAGTTTCATCTGATAGGCACTTTTTCAGGTTAGAAACATGAAACACGGGGTGCACACCGTTTAGCTCCGTGGGTAGTTGTAGTCTGTAGGCTACTGGACCTATTCGGGCGACGATTTCGAAGGGTCCAATGTACCGCGGGTTTAGCTTTCCTCGTTTTCCGAAACGTATAACCCCTTTCCAGGGTGAGACCTTCAACAATACTCGATCACCGACCTGGAACTCTAAGGGCTTTCGCCGTTTATCAGCGTAGCTCTTTTGCCGGTCGCGCGATGCCTGTAATCGAGCTTTGATCTGGACAATCTTTTCTGTGGTCTCGCGAATGATTTCCGGTCCTGTCATTGCCCTATCCGACGTATGTGCTCTTGCTAGCTGGGTGTCACCTACTTCAGCCCAACATAACGGTGATCTACATTTACGCCCGTACAGTGCTTCGAAAGGGGCCACCTTAATGCTCGAATGATAACTATTGTTATATGAAAACTCGATCAACGGTAGGTGGGTATCCCAAGACTTTCCGAAGTCTATCACACATGCACGAAGCATGTCTTCAAGCGTCTGAATGGTTCGTTCGCTTTGACCGTCCGTTTGTGGGTGATACGCGGTGCTCATATCAAGATGAGTTCCCATGGCCTTGTGGAGCGACTGCCAAAAGCGTGACGTGAATCTACTGTCCCTATCCGAGATGATGGATTTTGGCACTCCATGAAGTCTTACAACCTCTCGTAGGTACAACCGCGTCAGCCTCTCCATCTTGTAGGACTCTTTGATGGGCAGGAAATGGGCAGATTTCGTCAGTCGGTCGATTATTACCCATATGGTGTCCAATCCGTCCGATGTCTTGGGCAGCTTGGTCACGAAGTCCATAGAAATCCCCTCCCATTTCCACTCAGGGATTGCCGGTTGCTGTAGCAATCCGGAAGGTTTCTGGTATTCTACTTTCACTTTGGCACACGTAAGGCACTTACTAACATAAGTTGCGATTTCCGCCTTCATGTTAGGCCACCAATAGTGCCGCTTAATGTCCAAATACATCTTGTCCGAACCAGGATGAATGGAGTATCGTGTCTTGTGGGCTTCCTTCATAACGATCTCCCTGAATCCTCCGATTCTTGGAACCCAAATACGGTTCATGAAGTAGTATACCCCATTCTCTTTGACTTCCAGGTTCTTCTCCATTCCGCGTAATGCCTCACTAGTTCTGTTTTCCGTTTTCATAGCCTCTGCCTGGGCTGATGCAATTTGAGTGGTCAAATGAGACTGAATGGTTATCGAGTGCGTTTTCGTACGTCGATTTGTGTATTCCTTTCGACTTAATGCGTCAGCTACCACGTTGGCCTTGCCTGGATGGTACTCGATCTCGCATTCGTAGTCGTTTAACAATTCCACCCATCTTCGTTGTCTCATGTTCAGCTCCTTCTGATTCAAGATGTGCTGGAGGCTCTTGTGGTCCGTAAAGATGGTGCACTTTGTACCGTACAGGTAGTGCCTCCAAATTTTTAGAGCGAAGACCACAGCTCCCAGTTCTAGGTCATGGGTTGTGTAATTTACTTCGTGCGTCTTCAGTTGACGGGACGCATACGCTATCACTCTTCCACGTTGCATGAGAACGCAACCTAAGCCCTGATTTGACGCGTCACAGTAAACTACAAAATCTTCCGTTCCTTCAGGTAGAGATAGTACAGGAGCGCTGCAAAGAGCTTGCTTCAAGGTTCGAAACGCAATCTCTTGTTGGTCTGTCCACTTGAATGGCACACTCTTTTGCGTGAGCAAGGTAAGTGGCTTGGCGATTTTTGAGAAGTTTTGGATGAATCTTCTATAGTAGCCTGCTAGGCCTAAGAACTGACGAATTTCTGTGGGCGTAGTCGGAGTTGCCCATCCTTCCACAGCTTTGACCTTAGAGGGATCCACGTGAATTCCATCTTGGCTAACTACGTGGCCTAAGAAATTCACACTCCGAAGCCAGAACTCGCACTTGGAGAGTTTGGCGTAAAGCTTCTCCGATCGCAGCGTTTCTAGGACTTGTCGAAGATGTTGGCCATGCTCCTCTTTGCTTCGCGAATAGACGAGGATGTCGTCGATAAACAC
Organism: Lactuca sativa; assembly: GCF_002870075.4. NCBI lineage: Eukaryota > Viridiplantae > Streptophyta > Magnoliopsida > Asterales > Asteraceae > Lactuca > Lactuca sativa. Next base: position 224,409,332 of record NC_056631.2, on the reverse strand, counting down.
AATGACGAAGTTGTCCAAGAACGGTCGACAGATTCGATTCATTAGGTCCATAAATGCGGCAGGTGCATTTGTTAGACCGAAGGGCATTACGACGAATTCATAATGTCCATAGCGGGTTCGAAAAGCGGTTTTTGGAATATCCTCTTCTCGGACTTTGAGTTGATGGTATCCGGACCGTAGATCTATTTTAGAAAAATAGCTAGCTCCTTGGAGCTGGTCGAATAAATCATCGATTCGCGGGAGTGGGTAGCGGTTTTTGACAGTGAGTTTATTCAACTCTCTGTAATCGATGCACATTCTGAAAGATCCGTCCTTCTTTTTGACAAAGAGCACCGGAGCTCCCCATGGCGAGTAGCTAGGTCGGATAAATCCCTTGTCCAGAAGCTCACTGAGTTGGCTGGATAATTCCTGCATTTCAGCAGGAGCCAGTCGATATGGTGATTTAGCGAGAGGAGTTGCTCCTGGGACGAGGTCGATTCGGAACTCAACCTGTCTCTCTGGGGGTACTCCTGGAAGATCCTCGGGAAACACGTCCGGAAATTCACACGCTACCGGAATGTCTTGGATGTTAGTTTCTTCTTTTGTCTTGTCCACTATGTGGGCCAAGAACGCTAAGTTGTTCTTTCGCAGATGTTTTTGTGCCTTGATGCACGAGATAAGACGAAGATTCGTGCTAGGTTTGTCTCCGTAAATTACTAGGGTTTCGTGATTCGGGAGACGAAGGCGAACGGCCTTCTCGTGGCACATAATCTCAGCATGGTGGGGGCTTAACCAATCCATGCCGATAATCACATCAAAACTCCTAATTGATACTGGCATTAGATCTATTCGAAAGACGTGCTGGTTAAGGGTTAAGGTACATCCGATGTAGATCTCCCTAGTGGATTCGGTTTTCCCATTGGCCATTTCCACCGTATAGGTTTCATTTAGCTTCTGGGGTTGTTGTTTTAGTAAATGTTTAAACTCCTCGCTTACGAAACTTCGCTCCGCTCCGGTATCAAATAAGATGCATGCATAAGTGTGGTTTAGGAGAAACGTACCGGTCACAACTGCGGGATCTTGAACTGCATCATTCTGACCCATAGTCAGCATTCTTCCTGTTCCTCTGTTTCCTGAGTTGTTGTTGTTGTTAGGGCAATCTCGACGGAAATGTCCCGTCCTTCCACACCCGAAACAGGTGTGGCTAGGCCCTGCGTTGTTGCCGCCGGCATTGGTGTTGTTGGTGTTGCGGTGATTGTTGTTGTTGTTCTGGTTGTTTCCCTGACTCTGGTTCTGCGAAGGGTAAGTCCTGCAGAACTTTGCAGTGTGTCCCCTTCGGTTGCAACTGGTGCAATGGGACTCCCTACATTCTCCTTGGTGATGGAAACCGCACTTGTTGCATTTGGGATGAGTGCCGGAATAGGGTCTTGAAGTATTTGAAGTAGCTGAGGCTGGAGCATGTGATGTGACTGGTACCGGCGCAGTGACAGCGTGAACTGCCACCGTTTGCTGCTTTTTAGAGGTCTCGGGACCTTGACGCCCCTTCCTCTTGTTGTTCCATCCCTTCTTACCATCGCTCTCCTTCTTCTTCTCAGTCTCTACCGGTTTCTCGCCCTTTTTGTGGTTATGATCATAGAGCCTCTTTGCCAATCTCTTCGCGCTATCAAACGTTTCAGGGTTGGCAGCTATCACGTTCCCTTGAATGGGGGATGTCAATCCCCAAATGAATCGTTCAATCTTCTTCCCCTCTGATGTGATCATACCCGGGCACAACAGAGATAGTTCGCTGAATCTCGATATGTAAGCATCGATGTTCCCATTCTGTACCGTGAGATTCCATAGTTCTTGCTCCATCTTCTGTATTTCGCCCCGGGGGCAGTACTCAGCCGTCAACATCTCTTTCATCTCTGCCCAGGGAATAGAGTTGGCAACAGGGAGTGTCATAGCTTCTATGTGGCCATTCCACCAAGTGAGTGCTTGGTCCACGAAAGTGCAGGCCGCGAACTTCACCTTCATCTGCTCGGGGCACTCGCATATCTCGAACACCGACTCTACCTTCTCGATCCATCGCTTTAGGGCGATCACTCCCCCAGTGCCGTTGAAAGTTCGGGGTTTAGCGTTCGCAAAATCCTTGTAGGTGCACGTTTTAGTGAGTCCTTGGTTCGTCCCGTTGTTCGAACTTCCGGAGCCTTGACCATTGCCTCCTCCATTGTTTCCCCGGTGAAGTTGTGCCATAGCTGCCGTGACCGCAGCAGACACGGCTGCCTGGAAAGCAGTGGAGTCAACTTCCGGCGGGGTTGGTTCGGGATTTCCGCGAGTAGCTGGGCGAGGCATCTTTCTGTCATGAAACGGAAAGATGTTGAGTGTGCGTGGTTTCCGTGAGGTTGTGGTCCTACTGACTAGGGGTATGGTACGGACTTAAGAACTTCTATCATTTAGCACACAATCCTAGATTCGCAACACATAGCAAACACGTAAAAGTTCACTAATATTATCCTATGTCTCTTTCACTATTGCAGACTAAACATACGTTCTCTTTTTGGTACTAGAAGGGTATAGTTTTAGGTTCCCTAGCTATCCCGATCTCATCAAGACGTGTGTTAGTTTTACTTTGGAGGGAATGTAGTTGATCATGCTACATTCGCCCCTTGGCATCACTAAGGACAGTCCCGAGTTAACCGAGATACCAGCATTATGGTGTTTGATTCAGCGTTAGGTCCTTACTCCTAATGCAGGCAAGTGTATTTTATTTATTTGTTTTGTTCAGAGTTATGTTAGTCCTTCTTTTTGGTTTATAGTTGCATATCAATGTATGGCTCGACATGCTAGTTCACTATAAACAAAGCTCTGATACCAACCTGTCACACCCCCGAACCAGACGGCGGAAACGTCCGGGGGCTGTCGTGACTCAATTGAATACCATAACATTGAATATATATGAAACAAACAACATTCGTCACCATTCATCAACATAATACAACCAGTAGTGTTTACATGTCATACATTGTTTGAGATATTACATTTCCAAAAATTAATATTGTTTGGTTCATTCAAAAATAAACTGCAACCGTCACTGAGCATGATTTCCCTTGACTCACTGGTTTCCTGAGAATACAAGTATTTTGAAAAACGTCAACATATGAAATGTTGGTGAGTTCATAAGTAGTGTTTGAAATCGAATGTTTATATTGTTTGAAAAACCACCAGAAAATCCGATATTTTCTGAAAAGAAAAGCTTTCAAAAACGTTTGTGAAGATCCATAGGTATGCTTGTTTGTTTCTATACTTGCAAAAATTGTTCATTTAAGATGTATGCGTTTAAAATCTGTATGTGATAAAAACCCTAGGGAAACCCGATGTCCCCCTAGTTCTTTTGAAATCCGTTGAGTTGCGTTGAAACCATTACAAAAATAGTAGTATCGGTCCCGAGCGACGTTGGAAGGTTCTCGAGCATTGATTATTTACTACAAACCCGCATTACACAAATGCCCGGTTTATAGATATACCAACGATTCCCGAAGGCGTCGTCAGTACTAATCACGTTATCCAATCGCCCGGACTATGAGTGGTCCCACATCCGAAGAGAAAGAGGTCACGAAGACCCCGGTAACTCTATTAACCGGCTGGGGAAAAATGTGTGCGAGGGGTCCCCGACCCGCCTCGTAAAATGTGTAGACTTTTCTAGCAATACCATGGCCCTTGGGGTCCAATGATACAAGCCATTGAAAGTCACCCTACGTTGTGCCAAGTCGGTAAAACTCAACACTCCGTAGTAAAAAAAAATGTCTTCGGGCCTTAAGATCAGGTCATTGGGCTAGCTAGGCCCAACAAACAAGATTTTACACTTTTGGGGCCCGAAGATGGTGCGTAGACGTCTGTGCACACTCGCATGTATGTGTATTACCAATCGTTATTTGTATGTATCAAAGAGTTAGTAGTTGTAGTTTTCCATTGGCTCGAGACCGAGCCAATTCGTTTAGCAACGACTTTTGGTATTGTAATGAGTTGTATTTCGTTGGTAGTCGAGGTATCATTATTTGATCAAATTGTACATAATGAATCAGCCTTGAGATGTTTCTGTTTTCAGCCCCTCATTATTTGTAAAATTTACATTTTCAACCCTTTTATTTCAATATTTCCCGGTTTGGTCCTTAAACTATTTTTCTTGACATTTTAACACCAAAAAGTATTGAAATTAACATTTTCCAGCATATTTTTCATAGGAAACAGTTTAAGTCCCTGAAAATGCAGTTTTTCTCGGTTTTAGCCCATCTTTTCGCAATTTTGACAAGTTTGGCCCAAATTGGAAAATTTTTGCAACTTTGGTCCCTTTTAAATTTAAAAAGCATTTTAAACCTTTGAAAAGGGTTTGGGACACTTATAGTCCACTGTTTTACAGAAAGTTACAGTTTTGGCCCTCCAAAACAGAAAATTTTGCATAATGGGCCTTATTGGGCCGAAATTTGCATTTTTAGCCCAATAGGCTTGAAATTTATGTTTTTAATCCACCAATTGAATAAAATTCCAGAAATAGCTTTATTGAAACTGTTTTGACACATTTCAACCATCAGAATCTGTAAAATGTCATTTTGGGCCCTTAATTTTGTATTTTTCACATTTTTGGCCCAGAATATGTGTTTTTAGCTTAAAGAAAATTGTTGCTAACCACTTGGCTATTTATCTAGTACCACTTATTATGTAGGAACATATTTGAAGCTAATATCATAAAACATGAGTTATATCTCGGTTTTGAGGGGTTTAATGGCTAGATCCAACATTAAAACACATATAAGCATACATATAAGCATGGAAATCATACAAGGCATACAAATACATATAGATCTACACTTTGACTTGTATTCCCCCCCACAAAAACTCTTAAAAACAGAAAATAGGGGTATGAATCTCACCTTGAGTGGGTAGTTTCGGTTCTTGAAGAAAATTTGGAAGAAATGAAGTGATTTTTGGCCCTTGCACTCCTTGATGAACCTTTTCGAGATTAGGGGGGTTTCTAGAGTGCAAGATCACGGTTTTTACATGGATTAGGAAGAGATTTTGATAACAAAAGAATTTAAACCATAGATCTATGAATAATCTTACCTTAGATGATGATTTGCTTGCAAAAATCCTCTTGGAAAGTCCCTAAATTTCGAGATCTTTGGAGAGGGAAGAAGAGAGTTTCCTTGAGTGAACTAGAGAGAATTTGTGAGAGATGTTTGGTGTGTGGGTGTGTATGGCCGAGAGTGAGAGAGAGGAGAGAAGTGAGGTGATTGTGAAGTGATGCTTGCATGGGAAAAAGGAAGTATCTTGCATGGAGATCCTATGGACAATAATGAGGTGGCACACTTAAGTCAACTATCTTCAAATCCTCTTGGGCTTGGGTATTGGGCCGAGAATGGTGGGGGAAAAAAAAAGATTTTTGGGCTCTTTGCTCCTAAGCCCAATATTAGAGGTAGTTTAGGGTATTTATTGGACTTATAAAATAAAATTGTGATTTTTGTGCTTTATTAAGCTAGGTTAGGTTTAATTATGGATCAAAACTTGTGTTTTATTTCCTTCTAGGTTCTACCTAGCCCAAAATATTGAAATAAACGAATGTGGGTCCAATTAGAGCCCAATTAGGGTTCTAAGCCCATGATAGTCTAATTGGAAGCTTATTGGTTCATTTGGATCCAATAAGGAAGTCTTAGTCCAAAGTGGACTTAACCAAAACTTCTAGGGTCTCCAATTGTTTGATGACTATCTATAGTACTTGTATCTTGTATTTGATTAAAGTTTCTGATTCACATTAACTTGAATGTATAGATTACATAGCTTAAAATTTACAGTTGTGACAGTATTTTAAGTGTAAAATGCACCCTTATAATATGTATAACATTAAAAGTTTAATATTATATATGTATAACTTAAACTTCTTGTCTTACCGTTAGTAGGTCTCATTCACGAAGCCAATCTATAAGGGGGGTATAAGGTTATGGCCTATAAAATGGCCGTTTAATGGGTGTCCACTCTCACCCACCACTTCCTTGATTGGTGGAGGGTTGTTAGCCGAACGGGTAAGATAGGGCAAACCCTCTCCTCATTATAAGTATAATAAAGTAACTAAATGTTTTACAAAATTCTCAATCTTGATTACTTTAGGCAAAAGTAAATTGATGCAATTCCGTGAAATTACACTTTGTACCCTTGCTAAGACGTTAGTGGAGCGTGTGTGGTTAACCAACACACTAATTGAGTTCTAAGCAAAGGTGGCAAAGGGTGACTGGATGTTTGTCATAGTTTGATGGAGCGTGTGTGGTTAACCGGCACCTCGAATACGTGACTGTAACATTGGGGGCACCATGTATATTTGCATGGTTATTCACACCCTGTTTTGTGATCCTCGGCATCCCAGTCACAAATCGAGGGGCATATCGAGATTTAAACATGCCATTGAAAAGTTCAATGAATCTTAAAAGATCTAGGAGTTTCCAATACATTTAAAACTTAACCTTTTTTTTTCGTTTTTTTCATGGTGGAAATTGGTAAATCGTCATTTACCTACCTTCAAATGTTCTGCAAGTTAGATTATGGCATCCCTCTTCCAGTTTGTAGAATATTGTGTTGGGTCCTAGCCTTAATATCTCATTTGGGTGTTTTATTAAGGACTCAATCAACTAAACTTGAATTTTCTCCTGTTTCATAGATGTCAAAGTTTGACAACTATGATCTTCCTAAATCCGTTGGAAAAAGTTTTCTAGGTGAAGATGATATTCCACGATTGGATTGTGGAAATGGAAATCATGCTTCATTTCCTCCACCTTCTCCAATAATTCTCCTTGACCCACATGTTCGATGACTTGAAAGGTTCAAGGCCACTCAAGCTCTATTGGCAATAAGACACAAAGATGGAAAGTCTGTGTGTGCACACGTCTTAAAATGAAGTCACACATAAAGGATGTTGGGTGTCGATGTCAAGGAAGTTGGCTGTTGGCTTGGTTCTTCAGTCACTTCCTGAATCATATGGTAAGTTCGTTAGAGAGTACTATATGACGGACCACGGCATGACCCTTATTGATTTGACTTATTTGCTTATTGCTGCTGAATTAGAAATGATTTGGCGCACTGGTCGAGCAACTTTGTCTGATAAATCAATATCTCAACCTTCTACGGGCAATGGCAACATTGCAAGTCCAGAAAACGTTTTCTCTACGCAAGAGAAAGGCTGAGTTTGAGATAGTCCCATGTACCATTCCAGAAGAATCCATATATTTCTACTGCCAAAAGAAGGGACATTGGTTACGAAGCTGCCCTGTCTACCTGAGAGATCTAAGAGATGGGAGAGTCAATACGTATGGCTCTACTTTAGGTAAAATCCATTAACTAACTCTATAAGTTCCTATTTTTTGATTCTAAATAACATGATGTGATAAGATTACATTTTGTGTTTTGAAGGATCAAAGAAAAGAAAGGAAGCTTAAAGGAAGGAGCAAGGTGAGTCTAATCGTGAAGAAATGGATTACGATCGCATGAATTCGATGATTGGATTTTTGAGCTGCTACTTAGAGTTATGATAGAATGCTTAGGAATATGTAATAGCATAGTTTTCATTTGCATTGTAAGGATATATTTTTTCCGCAATAAAATAAATTTTGATTTTGTCTTATTTATATTTCCTTGCAATGGCAATTGTGAAAATTGATGTATGTGTGTTTCTATTAGAAGCAATATTAAGTGGATGTGATTCTTGGTTATGTTATTTATGGTAGTGTCATGATTTTCTAAGTAAGGAAAGATTCCCATCGCCCAAGTTTCAATTGGACAGAAGCTTGGAATCATATGATTTGAATCATGTGATGTATGGAAATCTTGATACTTAGAAATTTTAAGGCTAATTCCTTGACAAAAAGTAAAGTGAAGGACTAGGAGATCGAGTTCACAATGTTGTGCATTGGTCAAGTCCACCATAAATAACAATAAGATTATTCATCATAATTTACTAAAAGTCTAGTAGACGTGATTATGCTTACAAGATTAATTGTAATTCTGAATCATTGAAAGTTTCAATTAATAGCAGAACGAATAAGAAGAATCAATTAGGCAGAAAGATAAAAAGTTTCTCCAATCTAAGAAGAAGGGAGAGTACTTTTTTATCGTGTTTTATGATCGTCTTAAGAACCATATTACAATTCATCCCCTAAAGGACACCTTAGTGCAGTAGTTTGGCTAAGAAGAGGAATTGAGAATTGTATTAATGGTTAAGTCAATAAGGTGAATCGTACTTCGTTCAAAATCAAGTCTTAGAGTCAAACACCAAGATTGTGACTTGAGTGATATAATCTTAAGTAGGAATGTTCTTATTTTTTTGCACATTTTGGTAAGTTGTGATGTCTTGAATAAGACAAAGACCAACTAGTACCAAATTATGTGTAGGTTTCGTCTTGATAAAGACACACACTAACTCTTGAGTATTTCTTTGTCAAGAAATGTTTCTTGACAAGAGAATCTTATATGTCAAGAGGTCAGTGGGAGTCTAAATGATCTTGAAAAAGGTTCAAGAACTAATCAAGATTAAACCTATTATTAAACACTAGCGCACGACTTGAGGTTTGTAACCTATCCTGTTGACATATTTTTGTTTCTGTGCCATTCCAGTATGGTCAACTAAGCATGCAAGTTCTATGAGTTCTCAATGGGTTGCATAGGGGCAAGGCACCTTGATTAATGGAAAGTACATTGAAAGATAGGGGTGAGTTGATCAATAACATGGAAGCAATGGTGGGACCCTTAATGGCAAGAAATTAAGAATGGACAAGTTCGATCCATAAGAGTTTAGATTTGCCACAATTATTGTCTTATGATTATGGTTATGACAAATTCAAATGGATAGGAACACATACGCCACAAAATCTAAGTGTCATAAAGTTTCTCTTCTTCATGAAAATGATTGTGAGGAAACGCTTTCACTATGAAAGATTTTGAAGATAGCATTATGCAATTTGGATTTCTCAAATTCGACTATGATTACAACATCCCTCTTCATAGTTCGAATTGTGGGAAAGGAAAAATGGGTCCGAACATTTTCGATTTATTGCTATAAGTTCTAGAATCGTTTAGACACACACATATGCGCTATCTAAGCATATGTGTATGAGTTTGAGAAGCTTAGATAAATTTTTATCGAAGCATCTGGTATTAGAAATATGAATTTATGAAATTCAATAAGCATTGTTTTCTAGAAGTTCAACTGTTTTCTGAATATATGTCAAAGCTAGTGGGAGCATAAGTATTATGCTGATAAAGATATAATCATCATGTTAGTAGGAGCATGATTATTATTTTAAATGTTGCGAGTCAGCAATATTAATTATAGAAAACAAGAGTTTTACTTTGCAAAGCTGCAAGAGTTAACAAGTTATTTTGCTATAATTAAGGGAGAGAATATTATACTTTGTTTCGAAATCTAAGAGCTTAGATCGAGAGATTTTAATTAAATCTATTCAAATATATGAATTGTGTGCTCAAAATTCGATTATGATTACGGCATCCCTTTTCATAAATCGAATTGTGTGAACATGACAAATAGAAATACTATGGCAAAAGACTGCTAAAGTATCACGTCTTTAAGTAAGACATTATGCTTCATGTTCCATACGCTTCGGGTCGCATATGCTATAATATTTGACCGTTCTAAAATTTTCCAAATGCCTAAGGAATTAAGAGGGAAAAAGAACTAGAACCGAACATGACTAAAATTATTAAACAACTGCCAAAGGACAATCTAAGGTTCGCCAAAGATTGGTTACTTGTGGGCAGTTGGAAGTGTAGTAGTGGATGAACCATACTGACATTATTATTATTTAATATTATTCTATTAATGATGAGTTGTCATATGACAAATATGGAAATGTTTCCATATGTGGAAGTTGGATATTAAGAATCTATGTCTAGATTAGAAAACTTTTATGCGAGAAGGAGGTTCAAAGGAATGTACTTTGAATGTGAGACTAAATATCTATGGAATTGTCGTGCAACAATCTCCAATAGAGAACTTTGAAATTTTATTGGCAATAGTTTTTGTGACTTAGGTGCCGTGACATTACGAAAGGATCATTGCATAAAATGTTAGAATCTAACATATTTTATAAGTGGCAAGAATTTGGTATTCTTACACTTGTGGTAAGGATTGGGGATTGTGAAATGAGTGTGATTGAAAATGTTATTCAATTGTACTATTTCACAAAGTAAGGACCATAGGTAAACATAGTGTGCATGTTAAGAGCATGAGATAATTGTTTTTATAATTCAAGTAATAAGTTGATTACCCGAAACATTATACAATGAATAATGTGTAAGATCCCTTATCTAAAGGATGCGTATTTGATAAGATCAGAGCTGACAACGAATTTTGAAAGCTACGATTGCTAATTAGGATTAAAATTCATACGTAGAATAGTTATTAGACTTATCCAAGTGTGAGACTGTTGGATTAGTGTCTAAGTCCATAACTATTTTGGTATGTACTTGAGCCGATTGTGAGCATGGTCCTTTTGGATTGCTTTCACCAAAGCAACTTGATACGATGATTTATGGAGAAAGAGAATAATTATGATTTATTAATATATTATATGAATAATATATTAAAGGAGAAATCATATTGTTTAATTAATATTAGTCAAGAATTAATTAGGAAATTAATCTTGTGACTAAAAGAGATTAATTAAACATAGGGGACTAGAATTGTAATTATGAGATAATTTCAATTGGGCTATGGATCACCTTGGAACATAGGTTGGACGAATTCTATGGAAAGCCCATAAGGAATTCGTCCAAGGGTGTTCTAAAGGGAGTCCATGGGCTGCTTAGGGCCTAAGCAGTCAGATTAGGGTTTCCTAGTTCAAAACCCTAATAGCCTAACTATAAATAAGGACCCATTAGCCCCAAAAACGTGGCTAACTGATTCTTAGGGTTTCTAGACGTTTTTGGTGTCTCCTCTCTTCTCCTTCTTCATCCTTATTTCTTGTTGTGTTAGTGACTCCATTAGAGGTGTGACATTTGTGACACTAAGCTTTCAGAAGTCAACTACAAGAAGAGATTGAGATTGTTATTGCTACATAACAATCAAGGTAAGATCTAAAACCTAATTCATATGTTAACTCCATTATTGTATGCTAGATGTAGGGTTTATGGCTTTGTATGATTATTGCATGTTCATTAGACAAACTAGATCCAAAGCTTAAGGGTTTGCATGTACACCATAGGAATGATGTAGTGCTCAAACCCATCATGTATGCCATGACTTGATATTGCTTTTTCTGTGGGTAAATTGAACAGGTACACGAGTAATCCTAGTGCTCAACACAGGCAAGTAGTGAATAGAGTGTTTAAGTATCTAAAAGGAACCATGGATTATGATTTTTGTTACTTGGGGAGTCCTTCGGTTTTAGAAGGCCATACGGATGCAAGTTGGATAACCAACATGGAGGATCATTCCTCAACTTCTGGTTGGGTATTCTTGCTTGGGGGAGTTGCCATTTCTTAGGATACCAAGAAGCAATCTTGCATTACAAACTCAATAATGGAGTCTGAGTTTGTTGTGTTAGCAGCTGTTGGTAAAGAAGCAGAGTGGCTAAGGAATTTAGTCTATGATATTCCTTTATGGTCTAAACCAATAACACCTATTTCTATTCTTTGTGATAGTGAAACCGCTTTGGCAAAGGAATATAGCCAGGTTTATAATGGCAAGTGAAACATCCCAAAAATACGGTCCAAAAATTTCGTTTTTACACCATTAATAAAACCATAAATGTCTTCATCATATAAAAACAATAACCACGTGTCTCAAAAATATCGTAATATCTGTCAACATATCAAAATCTCATATCAAATATCAGAGTAAATATCCCAGGCTAGAAAAATATGGTGTGTGCCATGCGATCAGCCGGAGCCCTTCCCTTTGCTAGCTGAAGTACCTGAAACCAAACTGAAAACTGTAAGCATGAAGCTTAGAGAGCTCCCCCAAACTATCACATACCATACACATAACATATAACATATCTTGGGCCCCGCCCATGCTACATCGAGTCTAGCTCGGCATCGGGCCCCTCCTGGCATCGAACCCCATTCAACATTGAGCCCTGCCTGAAATCAAGTAGATCTCGGTATACATATAAACATATCAACTAACATATAATAGAAGCACATAATACTAACATGCAACATTCCTCGGGCCCCGCCCGACATCGGTCCAAGATCTGGAAGCATACTAACATTCCTCGGGAACCTCCCCGACATTAAACCGAGATCCGGAAGCATACTAACATACCCGGGAACCACCCGACATCGAATCGGAGTCCAGAAACATACTATCATAACATACTAGCTAGACATTCCTCGGGCTTGCCCCGAAATCGGACCTAAGTCCGGAACACCTAACACATAACAAACACATACAAGAATCACAAAGACATCACGCATACAAGCATTCCTCGGGACCGCCCCGACATCGGATCGAGATCTGGAAAAGCATATAAATCTACACCGGGCCCCGCCCGGCATCGGACCGAAGTCCGGAACTACTACTAAATATACGGGCCGACCTTGGTGCCATTGACCCATTCCTACAAAAGAAAACTCATCTCACACTGCTGAAGTCCCGCTGACAAAACCCTAGCTGTTGGATGACAGTTTCCCGAATCTGTCAACATCAAAATAACACCCAATTAATAATTGGGTTCCAACTCATATTCATAAGTCCAAACTTGGGGTAAAAGACTAATTTACCCCTATCTTAGCTTGATTCGAGCCCAAAGCCCAATCCAAAGGCCCAAAAGTCTAATAATGAACCAAGGCCCAACTATGGCCGAATTTTCCTAATTGGGCCCAAGCCTGTCCAATTGGCATTATCCTAAAGCCCAATCCAAATATTCTCGTCCATTTACTTGTTAATAGTTGGCCTATCAAGAGTCCAAACATCTAGGCCCAACAGAAAGGCCCAACTCTAAACCAACACAATTAGGGTTTTCACATGAAATGACGATTAGGGTTAAGTGTTTCCCACATAACTCATTAAGGACTTAATCCATTAAGTCCATCAATCTATCGGGTCAATCATGTAATGTGGTCGGCTTAATCCATAATCCCAATCCGGTCATCTAAAATTGTGGGTCCCGACACTCCAAAACTCATATATCCAAAATTAGGGTTTTCTAAACCCTAATTAGGGTTTCCACCCCAATCCTAACCCAATTAGGCCCACTAGGGTTTCACAAGTTAGGCACCACCCGCTACCACCTCGAGTAGTGGTGGTCAACGATGGATCATGGCGGCAACCACTACCTCATGGTTATGGTTCTAGTCCCATTATGTCCAAGCATTACAAATGAAGTCAAAACGCAAACAAAGCACACCGCCACCCAACATGGCGGCTGGTGGCGGCAGGAGGCGGTAGTCACCACCTCACAATGGTGGTTATGAGTTTTTCTTTATTCTACTATTCACCAATAGCATTTTACAATGATTTAACCCAAAGTAACACATCCAAATAAAATACACACATATCCACCTTGTGGTGGCCGACGGTGGCGCATGGCGGTAGCCACCACCTCACGGTGGTGGTGGTGGCTGTTTTTAGTTTTCTGGCCAATTGAAACCACACCCAACATACTATATGTTCACAAAACGACCCCAGCCACCCACCTAGTGGCATATGGCGACGGTAGCAGCGGCATCACCGGAAACAGCCACCATGGCTGGCCGCCATTGTGGTTCTTCTTGGTCACCGACCAACAAACAAACGCCAACCACTGAAACACGGACACATACACGAGCAAGAAGACGCACCACAACTGGTCTTCAAGCTTGGTGGATGGTAGCGGCGGAACGGGAGCTCTAATGTTGCGCTGGAGGCTTCCATATTTGGTGGCGGGTGAAAAAGGAGAAGAAGAATGGAGGAAGTCCGGTGGTACTGTCGTCGACTGGGAATGGCAGCTGCAATGGCTCACAGCGACAATCGATGCACTGATTTGTGGTGGTGGCTTCGGTGGCAACGAGAAAGCTGGAAGCGGTGGCTGGAAAGTCATAAATGGTGGTTTCCACGACGGCTTGACTGATCGGAATGAGTGAAACCGCGACGGCTTCGGTGGTTGGCGACCTCAACGGAGGTGGTGGTGCGGTGTCGGAGATTAAAAGAGTGAGAGTGGCGGCTGTGGCTCCCTCTTAGGGTTAGGGTTCCAGAAGGGTAACGGGTTTATATACCCGGTCACCTTAAGCTAGTTTCTATAATGGCAAATATACTCCCCCCCTTTCCCCTTTTCTTTAAAATTCAGAAGGGTGACGGGTTATATACCCGGTCACCTGAAGCTAGTTTCCATAATGGCAAATATAGTCCCCCTTTCCCCTTTTCTTTAAAATTCAGTTCATATTTTACCTTTTTAACCCCCGCTATCCAAAAACCCTTCAACTTAAGTCCCAATAATTACCATGCAACCCTTCCCTCTACAAAACCCTTTTAACTTAGGTCCAGAATTTACTCTTTAGCCCCTGCTTCCATAAATCCTTTCGTATTAGGTCCAAATGATACCAAACACCCCCTATCTTCTAAAAATCTTTACGAAACCAATCCGAAACTTACACTTTGCTATATAATTATTTTTTTAGGGCCACTATACATTCATTAATTTATTTATTTATTTATTAAATAAACGGAGTGTTACAGCAAGTCTAGACACATAGGTGCTGGACATAGTATGATTAGAGAATTAGTAATGAATGGTGTGATTTCGGTTGAGTTTGTGAAATCACAACAAAATTTGGCAGATCACTTGAATAAAGGTATGACAAGATACTTAGTGCACAAGTCTGTAATTGGGATGGGAATATGGGATTAAAGTCCATTTAATTCTATAATGATAAGACACCCAATTCCTCATAATATAATGTTAGGAGTTGAATTCAATGTGGAAAGCTCATACTTATAGATTGGAACACATGAAGTATTCATCCCAGGTATGTGTTTAGTTATGCAAGTTAGCCAGGTTGATGTTTAACTTCTTAATAATCCCTTTGATAAATGTATGTGCAGATACATGGAAAGAAGTTACCTACATGATTGTGATGTGTAGCCGGAATTCAAGAGGTTGTGGACTTGACCTTGATACGATCATGAGAGGATTGGGACACACAGCTTGATAATAGTGTCAAGTTGTATTTTGCTAGAAATTCAATAAACTAGTATGTATTTTACTTTCTGGTATTCAAATGGATTGATGGGTTTAATTATTAGAACAACCTGATTCTCGAGTATTTGTAAGTGTATGATACTAAGTGGAAATTCAATCGTTTTGATATTTTCATTATGTAATAGATTTGTTTGTTTTAATAAGGTTATGTTTGTTCAAGGGTTACACTAACATAGGGGAGGATTCTTGGTGATTTTAGTGTCACCATGTCATTTTATGTAACTGGAACTAACATGTGAGTTAATGGGCTTCATAATTTATACTCTAATATATGTACGGGTTTATGCGGAGTACACGTATGTATAAGATCGAATTAGAAGTCGGTTCGACGACAAGTCGGGGGTCCGGGGACAGCGCCCCTGGGTCCATGGTTTCCAAAGGGGAGATGCCCCTTTGGCGGGGTCTAAAGGCAGAACCCCTAGCAGGGTCCAAGGGGCAGAGCCCCTGGCTGGAGGAACCCATGACGACCATCCCTAATAGAATCCCTAATCCCGTTTATTATATAAATGGGTCTTCTCTTTGAGAAGAGACACACAAAATTCTTAAGCTCTTGTTTTCATCAAACAAACATAGAATCCTTCTAGTAATTTGGATTACAACTACGGTGCCTAGAATCGTAAGTGTCCTCTTGGATTAACCTATGCTGAATTTCTTACAACCCAGGCATATGGTAGAAATATTAGTTCGGAAAGTGTTCTCACGATCCAAGTGGTATCCATATATTTCGGACCATAATTTCAGAACAATAATTATCACAGATTTCTGACATATGTGTAGTCATTTCCTAACATTAAGATTCATAGATTCCTGATAGTATGTGTAGTCATTCGGAATAGTAAATGTCATAGATTCCTGACAGTATTTCAGACCCTTATTCTAGAACCCCATTCCAGATCCGGAGCAACTTTCCGGAATGGCTATTTTGGAAACTTGCTTTTCGACCATAAAATGCACTTAGCATGAATCCTCAATGTTGAAATAAAATTGGAATGAGTTCATCTCACGATGGTGTTCAGCATTGTGAAGAAGAAGATTGTTATGTTTGTTTAAATATTAACCCGTTTCCGGAAACCCCAAATTTCCCACTCCCGGATAAAATGTATGATGACGTTTTCCAAGCTATGAAGGTTGCTGAAGAAGCAAACAAAAGGGAAGTGACGAAAGAAGTGGAACAAGCTAAGAAGTGGACTGAAAATGAAAATAAGGAGATCAATAAGCTTCGTGCAGAACGAGACCGTCTAACAAATGTTGTTAGAATTAGAGGAGATTTTATTGACCGTGAACAAAATATGTATCCCTTACAATTTCCTGATTTGTGGAAACCAATCTAGTTATGTATTAGGTTAAATAACGATCTTTGTAATAATGTTAATGAAAAAGGATAATTGTCACTTTAGTTGAGATAATCATACCGTTCGTTTTACAAAATTCAATTTGAAAAAACATTACAATATCTATATTTAAAATTAGATTACATTTGTAGTCGATAAATGGGAACTTGCATCTGATTCAAACTATCCTTGTCTACATGATTTTCAAACAATTCCATGTAGGTCTTAATTATTTCGAAATCATTATCAGTCAATTTGACTCGATCTTCTATTGTTGGAGTTTTCATACATGTTTCTTCGATGATGCCCATTGTGTTCACAAATTGCCGTATATCTTCAGACATGGTAATAAGGAGCATTTGCATGTTATACAATGCTACTTTTCGTCGGTCCTCAGTTGGTGAAGGTGGTAATGGGATTTCAAGTATTACCATTTGTTGTTTGGCACGTAGCTAGTCACGAATCATTTCTATTGCAGTCGAGACGTTGTTGCTTGTCTTCAAGACGTGGTATAACATATTCTATAGGCGACTCATCATGATCGTTCGAGAGTCACTGGATGTTGGAGACTGAAAATAGAACATACCTAAATTGTATTAATATACTATTTAAAAACCAATGTGCATAAAAGTACTTAATAATAATAAAAAACAATTCCTAAAACATATCCATAACAAAAAAATATATAATTGTAACTAGTTTGTCATAATAGGTTTGTCTGCACTTGCTTCAGTACCATCTTTCAGAGTCATATCTGCTTCAATTTAAGTTTTAACACACTTTCTAGTTTTTTTTTTCTTAATTTAATGGGTGCCTTTGTTGGTTTATTTTTTTTTATCTTATTTTGAAACTCAACATCGCCATTTTTTATCTGCAAAAAGAAAAAAATTCCAAGAACATTTTAATACATTACCGTAAAAATTAATTAGAATTATAAAATTATTGTTTTTCGATTTTACGTTTATCAGACGCAATTCGGAAAGCTCCTATAAATGGAATATAACTTCGTCGTCCGTAAAACCAACTTTTTTAACAACATCCACGCTAACTCGTATTTGGACTAACATGAGTTATTAAACAATACTTAGAAAAAAGTGTATATTATAAGTATTAATGATCAACATTCCAAAATAGATCATCAGGTCCTGGACAACGTTCATCGTGTTCCGGGCCTACAATGCCATTCTGGAACCCCTACAATACCTAATTCCGGACTAAAACAACCGATCATAAACACATTACAAAGTACTTACATAACATTCATACACGTACAACGAGAAAAAGATGAAAAAAGGATAATCCGGATATTCCGGAGTTGTCCCTCGTGTTCCGAACCCTTACGGAATACGTACATCATTTCAGAAAATCAAATGCAAAGTAACTTAAAGTGTAGAGCTTAATTGGTTTGAAAAATCCATGCTGAAAATTTGGTCCGAAATGCGGGTAGATCGTGCTTCGGATCTGCTAATTTCGGAATGCGTCTTCCAGATTTGTTATGTGTGGGACCTATATATATATATATATATATATATATATATATATATATATATATATATATATATATATATATATATATATATAGACACACATACACACACACACACACACCAGTGGGCCTCAATTTTGAGCTTGGGGCTGGTTTTTAGGTTCGGAATGACCCATTCCGGACCAAAATGTTATTTTTCAAAAAAGAAAGAAAAAAGAAACCTTGGTTATATTTAAAAAACCCAAAAAAGTGGTTAGATCACTCAAGTTCCCATAATATAAAGTCAGATAAATCAAGAGTAGACCTCATTAATGAAGCCACACTAAAAGAGAGGTATAAAAAACGACATATAAAATGATCGTTGAATGTATGTAATTTTCACCCTCCGTTTCTTTGTGCGGTGGAGGGTCGTTAGCTGAAGAGTTTGATAGGACATGATCACATTAAAAGTATAATGTAAAAGTACTAGAACCTTTTATAAAAACGCACATCATTTCATTATGAGTCATTAGTGGAGCGTGCGTAGCGTGCATGGTTAACCGACATACTAATGTGGGACTACAAAGATGAAATGGTGGCACATACTCAATATTTATGGTTGTTGGTAAATCAGGTGTGGTTAACCGACACGTCAATGTGAGATCATAAACGACCTCGATGATGCCACACGGGTTTGCATGGTTATTCACATCTTGTATGTGATTCTTGGCATCCCAGTCACAAATTAAAGAGCATAATCTGAGATTAAACATGTTATCGAATAGTTCAATGAATCTCAAAAGATCTTGGAATTTCATAATAGGAGTATGTGTTATGAGTAAAAAATCTGTTTGGAATCTTATGTATGATTCAAAGTAAAATGCTTGATAGGATCTTGACCAACATCTTAGGAAAATTTGTTGGATTGGTGTTTAAGCCCGTAACCATATTTGGAAAGTACTTGACCCAGTTGTGCATGGTCCTTTTGGGTTGCCTTCACCAAAACAACTCGACTGGAGAAATAATAGAGAAAGAGGTTATTATGGTTTATTAATATATTATAAGAATACTATATTAAAAGAGAAATCATATTTGTTTAATTAATATTGGTCAATAATTAATTAAGAATTAATTATGTGATCAAAAGTAATTAATTAAACTAGAGGGGCTTAACTGTAATTATGTGATAGTTGTAAAGTAGAACAATGGATGCCCTATGGATAGGGTGGATGAATTCAAGGGGATAAGGCCCTAGAATTTGTCCAATATAAGGATTCCAGACTTATCTTATGGGCTGCTTAGTGGGCAAGCTACCATATAAGGATAAAGACTGAAACCCTAATCTCTACCCTATAAAAGGACCTTTTGGCTAAGGAAAATCGGCCACTTGATCCCTAGAGTTCCTAGAGCCGATTTTATACCTCTCCCCCCTCTCTCTCTTGCCTTTCCATTTGATCCTGGTGTTTGTGAGCCATTAGAGGTACTACACTTGTGGTACTTGCTTTCAAAGACAAAAAGATTGAAGATTTAGTTGTTATTACTACATAGCAACAGGAGGTATGTAATCCCTTATCCTTCATGAATTTCGAAAATACTAGGAGCATGCTAGGGTTCTTCATGTGTTCATAATGTTGTGTAACTAATAGTGAAAACAGAGATCCGTATATAGGGTTGCATGTACACATAGGATTGTTTGTATAAATCCTATCAGTGGTATCAGAGCATTTGGTTATTTGTTTTCAATTAGCATTATATAATTGTATGAATTTGACACTTTAGGGTTTATGGCCAATAAACCCTAGGAGGCAAGATTTTCGAATTTAGGGTTCTAGCACCCTTAATTTCGAAATTGACAAGGGTTTTTCAAACACTTTCCTTTGTCCCCAAGATTTCGAATTCTAGGGTTATCCAACCCTTGAATTTCGAAATTAGCCTCCTCCCCAAGATAAGATCCTAAATTTTAGGGATTTGGATAATCCCATATCTTGTAATTATCTTTTGATTGTTTAAACATGGTAATTAAAGATTTTGAATTATCCCATCCCATATTTTCGAATTTTAGGGGATTCAAGGGATTAGGATAAATTAATTGTTTAATTTAAGATAATCCTAAATGATGTAATAATTCAAATTAATTGTTTAATATGAGATAATTATTAAATCAAGAGTTTTAATATTTAAAATTTTAATTTAAAAGTCTTAAATTTCGAAAATTTTAAAATTGAAATTAAAACCCTAGTATTTTGAAATGTTTAAAATACACCATATTCTATTATATTATTACAAGATTATATATATATATATATATATATATATATATATATATATATATATATATATATATATATATATATATATATATATATAAGGGGGGTATAAGGTTATGGCCTATAAAATGGTCATTTAATGGGTATCCACTCTTACCCACCGCTTCCTTGATTGGTGGAGGGTCGTTAGCCGAACGGGTTGGATAGGGAAATCTTCTCCTCATCAAATGTAGAATGAATTTATAAAAGTAACTAAATGTTTTTCAAAATTCCTAATCTTAGTTACTTTAGGTAAAAGTGAAATTGATGCAATTCCATGAAATTACACTTTGCACCCTTGTTAAGACGTTAGTGGAGCATGTGTGGCTAACCGACACACTAATTGGTTTCCAAGAAAATGTGGCAAAGGGTAACTCGTTGTTTGTCATAGTTCAATGGAGCGTGTGTGGTTAACCGCCACATCGAATAGGTGATTGTAACAATGAGGGCACCATGTACATTTGCATGGTTATTCACACCCACTTTTTGATCCTCGGCATCCCAGTCACAAACTAGAGGGGCATATCGAGATTTAAACATGCCATTGAAAAGTTCAATGAATCTCAAAAGATCTAGGAATTTTCAATACATTTAAAACTTAATCTCATTTTCGTTTTTCATGGTGGAGAATTAGTGAATCGTCATTCACTTACCTTAAAATTATTTGCATGTTAGATTACGACATCCTTTTTCTAATTTGTAAATAATGTTGTTGGATCGTAGCCCTAATTTCTCATTTTGGGTGATTAATTGGGGATTCATTTATAATCTAACTTTTTCCTTTTCTATTTCAGATGTCGAACAAAAACAACAACGCTTCAAGCTCCAACACCTCTGGCTCGTTCTCACTCATGAACTTGTGTGGGAGGGTGATATTTGATGGGTCCAATTTCAATGATTGGATCCGCAACATCCGAATGGTCACTCACTACGAGGACAAAGAGTATGTCCTCGGCAAAGAGCTCATGGAAATAAACGTCAACACTGCTACTCCTCAAGAGATCGCTGCCTTTGAGGCCCATGAGCGTGATGCCACGAAAGTCCATTGCATCATGCTAGCGACAATGACTGCTGAACTTCAAAATTCCTACGAGGACCACTATCCCTACGAAATGCACCAAGACTTGCCGGACAGGTACCACCAAAGCGGAAGGTAAGAGAGGTAAGAGATTATCACTTCGATGATCACTGCCAAAATGGGCAGTGTAGAGTCCCTTACTGCTCATCTGCAAAAGATGCAGAGATATGTTGATCGCCTGCTGAAGTTGAATATTAACTTCAATGAAGAGCTGGCAATCGACATCATCCCTCACTCCTTGCCCCCGTGCTACAACTAGTTCCGCATGACCTACCATAAGAATTGTTGAGAGAAAAACTTGGAAACACACTTGAACAAAAGTTAGAACAAGTATATAGCGGAATAGTTAATCTCAAGGATCTAAAAGCTCAACAATAATATAGTTAGATAGTTAGAGATTCAGTTGCGGAAAGTAAAGAAATAGAAATGACAACAATTGTTATATCAAAAATACACTTAAGCAGAATCGTAACAAGGAATGCATTCACTCCGAGTTAATAAGGTAGATCTAGCTTAGTGATTAAGTCTTAAAGACTTGCTCCGAAGAGAGGTTATAATCAGATATGTTTCAGTGATAGTTGAGAGTGAGAAGAGCATAGAGAAATGAAGAAGATAACTCGGAGAAATATATTCAGAATATCTCACTAGTTATCAGTGATAAGGAGTGATGAAATATATGAGTAGTTTAACACTGAAGAAAAAGTCTCTATTTATAGAGACGCTGAACTACATTAGATTACAACTCTATAAGAAGCCATGTAAGGCATACTGGATAATAGAGCGTTTTACATAAAAGACAAGTAAACTAATCTAGTTAAGCTGACTGCGTTAGCAAAAGCTGATTGCGGTTGCAGATGAGGAACAGACTCCGGGTGCTGGAACGACTACGGTTGCTGATCCGTTGCGGTAGGGAGATGGTTATGGTAGAAGAGTTCAAGAGGGTCACTTTCATGATTCAACATTTTCCCCCTAAGTGACCTCTTTAACTCCGATTCAGCTATCAATTTTAAGGAACTTGATCAAAATCCACCAGAACTTCCTGACATTTTCAAGCCATGTGATTCTCCTTAAAATTTCAAATTTAACTTCTGCCATAGTATGCTTTGATCTTTCAATTGCGGTCTGGCAGATGTCAATTTGTTTCTTGGTCAGGCGGTGCATGGCTTTCATCGGAATGAAGTATTTGACGTTGTCAGTCTTCCGTTTGAATATGATACCAAGTTCAGGGAAGTCTGTTGCGCCTAGTGCTCTTTCTTCAAAGCCTTCGGTAGGCATTGGCACAGGTTTAAGTGGGGGGAGATCAAACTTCTTGATGATGGCAGAGTAGATATCCGCATCTATTTTGGCAAATTCACAGACTGTATCCCGCAGAAAAGATTTGGCTTTTTCAAGCGCTATTTGCATTTTAGGGTACTTTTCTGCTTCGTTCTGGAATACTCTGGAAATAAGAAAGATTTCTTCAGGATTCATGCTTGGGAAGTCTGCCTGGGTGCGGATGTAGTTATGCTCCCTTCTGGTGAGGGTGTATTGGGTGAAGTCGATTTTCATGAACTTCCGCACCTTGTAGTTCTTGACTGCGGATGGTTTATCGTTAGACCATATGTTTTCAATGGAGGACCCATGCTTAGCATAAAAGCGATTCAGTCTTTCAAACTCCATTGGCAGTCGTTTATGAGCAGGAAGGCTGCAATCAAAGGACTCGAATACCGCAAAATATTTGGCGTTGGGGGAGATTGGAATATCCCAGTATCCATCCTCAGGTGGTTCGGCATATGTGGGGTGCAGAGTGTAGTCTTCATCCAACAGTCTACGATGCGGATTGACCCATGAGTTAATCAAGGATTCGTCAATCATAGTGTCGAATCCGCATTCCCTCCAGATGAGTTCAACAAGCTTGGCTGACTTCCAATCATGTTTTCTTTGAGCAGTGGCAGGGGAGTCTGTGGAGCTTTCCGAAGACATATGCTTCTCCAGATTTTTGAAGTGTGGAGGAGTCTCAGGCTTATTGGGGGTGTCTTTTGGAGGTGAAGAGGGGGGAGATGGATTATGATAAGATGGTTGCGGTGATGGTTGTGGGGTGGGGATTTTACTAGAGACAATGTGGGAACTCTGATGAAAGGACTTATCAGATTGATGGACTTCATAATCTTTACTTCCCCCTCTTGAGGAATGCAACTGAGGTGCTTCCTCAAGCCATTGTTTAAGGCCATCCTCCTTAGCACAGACTTCCGCAAAGTGTGCTTTCATGGTCTCAGCCAACTGGGAGTTGTTTGGGATAGAGGAGTTGAAGTGCAGCTTGTGTATATCTTTGGTAAGCTGGAGGATCTCAGGGCCATGGAAGTTAGAAGTGAGGGATTTCTACATTCGGTTGATAGTGGCATGAAGAACAGAGATAGTGGACTCATAGGCAGTATGAGTCTCATCTATCACTTTCTGAGACAGTGAAGCTTGATCCGCAATGGCTGCTTGAAGATCCTTTTTGATTGCGGTCACCTCAGCAATGAGGTGTTCTGCTGCAGACATGAAGTCCTTATGGTCAGCCTTGCGGTTGTTATCAAGGGACCGGATCCCCATCTCTACTTTGAGAGAGATACGATCAGCAGCCATTTGTTCCCTTGTCTCCAGCCGTTCGATCCTTTCAATTAATGACTGCGACCCTGGAATGTTTTCAGGATGGGGTTGAGTAGGTTTGACTGCAACCAAAATTTGATCCACTTTAGCTTGAAGGCTCATGAACTCCTTCCGGGTCACAACATTCTTTTTCTTCTTCTTCGTCTTTTCCTTAGGCTTGGAAGTTGAATGCTGAGAACCACTGGACTCCTCTTCCTCTTCAAACATCATCAGGTCATCGTCTGAAGGGGTTGGTTTGTTGACTTCCTGGATATCTTCATCATCAAAGCCAAATGTTGGAGCGGAGCTGAGTTCAACTGCAGGCTCTTCGTCTTGTGATGGATTGACTGCTGAGGGAATAGGAGTTGTAGTAGGAGGAGCTTTGGAAGTACCTGCAGCTGCGGCTGAAGCTTGAGCTTTTAAAAATTTTTCTGCCATCTGATCCATCCAGTTCTGAACCTTTTGAATTGTGGCTACGGTATTGGCATTGCTGATGGAATTTGCCCAATACCTAGCCACGGTCTGGATCTCCTGTTCCTTTTGTTGTTGCTGTTTGACCTGTTGCTCCTTGCGGGCTTGAAACGACCTTTTGAATGCATCGTATTTCTTTTTATCAGACTCGGTTACTGGATTGTATTGTAACCAGGAGTCATCAGAGTTATCACTGTCAAATCCTTGAAATCGCATCGAAGCTTCCTTCGGGTCCATGGATCCTTGCACATTTGTGCTCACCGTGCCTAAACCACCTGTTAAGGATGAAAGCAGAGTAGGATTTCCTAGGCTTCCTCGGTCTCCTAGACCCGTGGTCAAGTCTGGCCTCGGCCCAGTTCTGGCATGGGCGGAAGAAGTACCCTGCGGGTGGGAAGGTGTTTGAAGTGTTTGGGTAACAGATTGGAGGATGGAGTGCAACTCCTTTGGGGAGAAAACATACAGTCGGGAGGCCCTGGAGACTTTAGGGCATGAGCCAGTGTCATCCTCTTGGGAGTGCACTGGGGGGGAGTCTCCACGTAAATGAGAATCAGACTCATTTTCTGAGTCTGACTCGAAAATGATACAGGTGTCGAATGGGTGTGCGACCACCCCAAGGACTACCGGAGCCTTTTGAGAGGCTTCAGCATCTGTCCGGTTATGCATATGGCTAGAGGTTTCGGTTGTTTTTCTTTTCTTGAGGATAGAGATAGGTTGCCTATCCTCATCAGAACTGGATACGGTTGGGGAAGGTTGAGTTTTGCATTTCTTTGAGGGTGCGGTTCGTTTTGGGGCATCCTTCTTAAGTGTGCCATGTTTCTTTTTGGATGCCACCGTCTTTCTCCTTTGAGAAATGTTGGATAGTGTGGCGGCAGAGGGGGACTGCGGTACCCTCAGCGATAATGGATGCGGATGGAGGAGGCGGGGTAGGAGGGTATAGGTCAATACCCTACGTAGCCTCTATGTGGTCAGAGACATCAGCAGTCTCAAGACCAAGAATGGTAAGAATATGTGTGGGGAGCCTGCGGATTGGTCCAAAAACATTTTGGTCATGAGAAGGATTGTACCTTTTTAGATCCTTTGCGATAAAGAAGTTGATGTCGTCGCCCATGCTTATGCCAGCATCCGCATGTGGGTCTGAAATGCAGAGAGACCAGAAGCGAGCAAATGTGAGCTCGGATGGATTCTCCCTTGGGTGCTCCTTGGGGATATATTGGAGGAAATCGTCCCAAAGAATCTGGCCGTAGTTTACATCGTGACCTGTGAAGATGCTCCACACCAGTTCGGGCAGCTTCAGTCCCATGTTGTCTATGCCTCCGGATCTGCCAGACAGGCATCGTATGACGAAGTGGCACACAAACTGCCAAACAACCAGCAATTGATTCTTCTTAAACTTACCAATCCCTCGGATTGGTTTCTGATACCCCATCTAGTAAAGAGCGGTTGTGATGTCAGTCATTGACGATGAGAAGATCTTGATGGAGGGATGAATCAGAAGATTAATGGTGGTCAAAAAATTTTCCTTAGTCAAGATGACTAGAGAATCATTGATGAGATTGAGGTGTACTTCTTGGGGGTTCTCTAATGGGCGATATGCAGAAAAGGCACACTTGAATAGGGTTAAAACTGGGACTATGTCTGTAAAGGCATCGAATGGACCGAACAAAATGTGGTTTTTTGAGAAACTTGATCATAAGCTTGGTTGAGGCATTGTAGGATTGGTGATCTTCAAAGATTGCTCGGAAATTGCTTGAAGCAATCGTTGGAGAATCGGAACCAGTTGGATTTGCGGAACCTGAAGCCTTAGATTGCTTTTTAGAAACACCTGATTTCACCATTGTAAGAGAAATAAACTGAAGTTCTTGAGAGTTATGAGGTTTTGAAGGTTGAGAGAAAACAATCGATAATCAGAGAGCGTAAACGTTTTTAAGGAAGAAGACGGGTTTATATAGGGGGTGAAAAGGTTTTAACCCTAGGTAAAAAGGTAGAAGGAGAATAAACCGTCGATTAAATTTTTGGGGGGAATCATTTTGTGATTAACTCTCAGCCACACAAAAGTTACAACGGGTTTGAAAAACGATTGAGAGATTTAAAAAAAAAGAGTTTGCATTTAATGGAGGATTAGACACATGAAAATACGTCAGGTAAACGTGGGGTGATGAGAGAGAAAGTTGTAACTGATGGGACGTGGTTGGGAGAGGAAAGGACAGGTTGAGGATGGATTTATTTGGGAATCAATCTTTTTGTCATCATCCCTAAAGTAGGTCTGATACTGGGTTTATTCAGAAAGGGAATGTGACAGTTTCTAAAGAGAATGTTTGTATTTTATTTAATGAAAGATCATTTAATAGCACGCAAAGATTCGAGAATTAATGAAACTATTGGAGTTTATTTAAGATGATTGCGGATGCAATCATCACAGCGGTTGAGAAACTTCATCGTGGATGAACAAAGAAAGATTTCAGAGAGAATCTGTGAGAAAAACACTTGTACAAGAGTTAGAAATAAAAGATCATTAGAACCCATGAGATATACGTATGACATATGGTTGCGGTACCTAGACTGCGGTACCAAAACCATCTATCATATGTAATTCTCAGTTAGAACCGCAATGGAGACCAATGATGGTCTGTGGTAGCTAACACTTCAGAAAGAACTGCGGGTCTGGATTCATCATTCCCAACATTTGTAAGAATGCAATGAGTTTTGTAGATTCAAGTGCTTCTGTAAAAACATCAGCAATCTCTTCATGAGTAGGAACAAAGATGAGTTGAATATTACCTTTCAGAATATGATCTTTGATGAAATGATACCGTAACTCAATATGTTTTGTCTTGGAGTGCTGAATAGGATTATGAGAGATTGCTATAGCACTTTCAGAGTCATAGTAAATTGGTATCCGCAACATTCTATACCCGTAGTTTAGCAATTGAGTCTTCATCCATAGAACTTGGGAACAACAACTGGCTGCGGCCACGTATTCAGCTTTGGCAGTTGATATAGAGACACAACTTTGTTTCCTAGAAGACCAGCTGACGAGATGTTCACCCGGGAATTGACATCCACCTGAAGTACTCTTTCGATCAAGCTTGCATCCAGCATGATCCGCATCTGTGAATGCTTGCAGGATGAAGTCATTGCCTGCGAGGTACCATAGACCAAGGTATTTGCTTCCTTTTAAGTACCGAAGAATCTGTTTGACTGCGGTCATGTGAGAGGCCTTTGGATCAGTTTGGTATCTTGCACATACACCAGTTGCAAAGACAATGTCTGGTCTGCTTGCAGTGAGGTACATTAGTGAACCAATGATACCTCTATAAGTCTTGTGATCTACAGATTTACCGGAGGGATCAGCAGAGATCTTATAACAGAAGGCCATAGGGACCTTAGCAGAAGAGCAGTTGTCCATTGAGTGTTTCTTTAATATCTCATTTGTGTACTTCTCTTGATGAATAAAGATGCCTTGCGGTACCTGTTTCACTTGAAGAACTAGAAAGAAGTTAATCTCCCTATTCATGCTCATCTTGAAGTTGTTGGTCATGAGTTTAGCAAACTCATCTACCATGTCTTGATCAGTTGAGCCACAGATAATATCATCCACATAAATTTGTACCATCATAAGGTGGTCACCATTTGCTTTTCTGAATAATGTGGGATCAATGACTCCTCTTTTGTACCCGGCTGAAACAAGAAAATCAGAATGTGTCTCATACCAAGCTCTTGGGGCTTGTGTTAGGGTATAAATGTTGTAATAAGTCGAAGTGTTAGTTTTGTTGTTACGAAGGATCTCTAATCTTCGTAAGTAGAGTCTTCGGATGTAATGTTATATTTACTAAGGCATTTTAATAGATAGTCTGAATGTCTAGTCCTTAGTATTTTGTTATGCTTTTGTACTTCTATAAATAGGAGACTGTACTGAGTGAGTACTTAACTTTTCACATATTCTTTACAGAGAATTCCTTTGTACTCTGTAAAATCAAAAGCATAATATGAGCTGATCAAAGATTATATTTACTCTCGTGTTCATCGTATTTCTTCTTTCTTAATTCTTATGTGAATTGATCTTTAAACTCGATTTCAAATCTCATCAATTGGTATCAGAGCAGGAATCCTTTCTGTGATCTGATTTTCATTCGATCAAAAAGGTTTTTGAATCTACTATTTGATTCAAAAAGTTTCCGTCCTTTTTGAATTTGAAAATTTCATCTAGATCTCAATCTAGGATTTGATTCTGCAAAAAAAAAATTTGTTAATCGAGTGCTCGGTGTGTAATTCTGAATTGAATTATACAATTTGATTTTCAAAATTCTCAAAAGTTTAGTATCATCTTGAAGCTTTTGTCCGTACATCAATGGCGTCATTCAATCTTAATTCGATGACATCATTTTCTCATTTGCTTGGATCATCCACTAAAATTCCAATGCTTATTCCAGAATATTATGATCAGTGGGCAGATCGTATGGAAGATTACTTGAATGGACTGGATGAAGAATTATGGAAATGCATCTCAGGAGAAATCAATCAACCTGCACAAGTTCAGCCAATCGGCATGTCTTCAAGCAGTTCAGAAGTTGATAATCAAACCGATCGTTTAAAACGTCTGGAGAAGAAATGCATGAGGGAATTAAGAGGTGCGTTGCCTCCTATTGTGTACAACTATGTCAGAACATGCAAAACAGCTAAAGAAATCTGGAACAATCTCAAAGACAAATTTCAAGGGAGTGAAAAGACGAAGATCACATCCGTGAAACAATGCCTGGTAGAACTCAAAGACTTCAGACAGAAAGAAAATGAGTCTATTGAAGCGTACTATGATAGGTTCAACGAGTTAATCTATCGTTGTAATCGTTATAGTATAATAAGGTCACCAATGGAGTACAATTTGATATTTGTTATGGGACTTCGAAAGGAGTGGAGAAGTGTGAGCATGATGGTGAAAAATCAACAAAGTTTTGATACTTCGACTTTGAATGACTTGTACAATCAATTAAAATCTCATGAAAATGAAGTTAATGAAATAGCTGAAGAAGCTGTAGCAAGTCTTGGTGGTCCTTTGGCTCTAGTTTCGAAGATTACAGAAAGAGAAAGTGAAAAATTGAAGTCTGATGAAGAAGAAGGTTTTTTGATGAATTCTGATGATGAGGCTATTGCTTTTTACTCAAACAATAGAGTAAAGAATTTTTTTAAGAAACCTTTTAATCCAAAGAAGTCATCAGATTCGAAGGGTAGCTTTGAGAACAAAAACAAATTGGATGAAAAGAAAATAGAAATGAAGACAAATTCAAAGAGTGAGATGGAGCAAATGAAGATGCTATTGAAAGGTGATACAAGGATTAATTGTCATTATTGCTATGGAGCAAATCATTTGGCTGTAGATTGCTTGTTGAGGAAGAAGGAAGAAAAGAAGAGTAAGACAAAGGATGAAGCTTACTACACTGAGAAACTGGAGGAAGTAAAGAAGAAAGAGAAGAATCTGTCATTGGTAGCTCATGGAGAAACTGAATTGGATGGCACATATCAAATATGGTCTTCGGGTTCAGATGATGAAGAGATGAAAAATCCAACTCATGGAGCTATGTATGCAAAAATGGAAGAGGATTCTGATGATGAACAGACTGACGAAGTGTGTGGGCGATGCTTCGTTTCGAAGTCTACTGACAAGTCGCCTATGTCTACCAAGGTACGTAACATTCTTGAATCTTTTAACATTCCAGTTTCTGCATATAATTCTGAGTTAGTATCTTTTGATGAAACTGTTACTTACTTTGATTCAATCATTGTGTCTGCTAGCAATGATGCGAAAAAGTTAAGTGATCAATTACTAGAGACTAGAAAAATGTTGGATTCAAAAGTCACTAGGATTGATTACTTAGAGTTGCAAGTTTCAAATATCATGGAGGATAGAGAAAAATTAGGAAAAGAAGTAAACTTGTTGTTAGCTCAGAGAAATGTTTTTTGTAATTCAGCAAAACGATTGTATGGAAAATTAACCGAGTTACATCATTCGTGTGAAATAAGTAAGGAACAACATAGAAAATTACTACCATTTTTAGCTTATGATAGAGCTAAGGTTGATAGTATTTCATATGATTGTGAAAAAGAAATTTCTGATTTCAACAGAGTTCCAGATGATAGGTTTAGATATGGAATTGCAAAAGTCGAAGATTATCTTGATGCTAATGATTTAGTAAAAATTGTAAATGAAACCTTAACTAAATCAGAACAACTTCGAATTTTGAAAAAGACTGATAATTCTACATCTAATAGTGAAACTAATAATGCTGATATTGAAGAAAATTCTGATAATATTAGTGAAATTAGTGATTTAGAAGATGTAGATTGTTCACAGTTGTCTGTCATAAATGTTGCAAATTCATTCAAAGGGAAAGAAAAATGTGAAGATTTATTAATGAAAATTGAAACTAATAAACCCTCAACTTCGAAAGTTTGTGATATGGAATATGTGGAAATACATGAGAGTCAAGCGGATGATAGTGACAATGAAGAAGAAAATACAAATTCAAAGAAAAGTCAAAGATTGGAAGAACTTGAAATTCCTCGAGTGGTTGTTGATCAAGTCTATTTGGATACACAAGAATTTGAGAAAATTCTTAGTGAAAAAGGTGCTCATTATCTTGAATCGAATACTGTTGTTTATCCAATCTTCAAATGCACTGATGATATTGTGTTCCCAAATCAAGTCTTCGTAACAACAGGTAATGTTGAAAATATAAAACCTGAATTCAAAAAGATGGTTGTGGAAGAAAATATGAAAACATCAAATGAAGGATTCTTTTCAAATCAAAGTATAGTTGAAAATACTCTTACAAAGAATTCATATAAATTTCAACATCATAAACCAAAAAGAGTATGGATTGAAAAGTCAAAAGTTGAAAAGAAGGAAGTTGTCACAACTGCAAATATGTTTTCAAAGCACGAAGATGTTAAAACTGATGTTAAAACAATTAACAAAGTGATAAAATTAAACTAAAAAGAATTTAAAGCTCAAGTTGAAAATTTTTCAAAGGAAAATAATATTTCGAAACGTCAAGCAAGGAAAACAATTTTTTGGCAAACTGTTGAATCATCAAAAATGAGATCAACAAATTTTTCAAAAAGAAGAGAAGTTTTTAAAGAAAAATCAAAATCTCAAATTTTTTAAGAGAAAAGTGTTTTGTTTTCAAATAAAAATTCAAAAGTTTCAAATGAAATAAAATCTACAATACCAAGAATTTTTTTTCAGAAAAAGGTTGGAAATCAAACTTCAAAGTTTCAAAACAAGACATCTTATCATGAATCATATCTTTCAAAACCAAAAGTTGTTTATGTTCCAAATACAGCAAAATGTTATAATCCTTTGAAGAAACAAGCTGACAAAGTCTCATATGCAAAGGGAATAACAACAAAGAGAAATATTGATCATTGGTTGGAAGGAAAAGGAAAGATATACCAATCAAGTAAGTTTTCGAAAGAACAGATACATGAGGCGTATGACAAATATGCTAATCCTTCAACAAATGGTAGTTTGTCATCGAAAGAGTCAAATATATCAGTTAAAGTTTGGCAGCCGGTCACAAGAGCAAAAAGGGAAAAATCACAAACTCAAGATGCGAAGGGTGAAATTAGTGAAAATTTGAATAAAATAAAAACTCATATATCTGACCCTTCGAATGAAAATGTTAGATTTATAGACAGTCTCAAAACCAAAGTATATGATTGGGTTAATGGTTGTACTTTACAATTGAATCACAAATCTAATTTGAATGGACCCAACAAAGCTTGGGTACCTAAATTTTTCCAATGATTGCAGGTACTTTGTGACGAGCAATATGATAACAAGTGGTATATTGATAGCGGTTGCTCACGTCACATGACTGGGAAGAAGGAAAACTTGCGTGATTTTCGAAGCCTAGAAAATGGAGGAGTGGTTAAGTTCGGTAATAATCACAAATGCAAAGTCAAGGGTTATGGGAAGATAACGAATGGAAATTTCACTATCAACAGAGTTGAATTTGTTGAAGGTTTGCAACACAACTTGATAAGTGTTTCACAACTTGTTGTGGGCACTAGCAATCAAGTTCTTTTTAATGAAGAAGGAAGTGTCATTTCGAATGTCAAGACTAAGGAAGTTTTACTTAAATCAAAAAGAAAAGGTGATATGTTTACATTGGATATTGTTCCTATTGTAGGCAAACCTGATGTGTGTCTACTTTCGAAGGCTGCTGCTGATGTTAGCTGGTTATGGCACAGGAGATTATCACATCTCAATTTTCGAAACATCAATAAACTTGTCATACAAGATCTGGTAAGAGGTTTACCCATTCTTAAATATGATAATGACAGTTTGTGTGCAGCTTGCGAAGTAGGGAAACAACATAAACAAGGTCATCCAATCACAATAGATTCGAAGATTGTTGAACCCCTTGAACTCCTGCATATAGATTTATGTGGTCCTTCAACAGTTGCTACTCTTAATAAGAAAAGGTACATTTTGGTAATAGTAGATGATTTTTCAAGATTCACGTGGGTTTATTTTCTCAGGTTAAAATCCGAAGTTCCACAAATGATGATTGATTTTATCAAAAAGATGGAAGTTTCATTGAAGAAGACAGTTCGAAAAATTAAAAGTGATCATGGAACTGAATTCAAAAATCATGTCTTCGATACATTTCTAGTGGAAAAAGGAATTTCGCATAATTTTTCATCTCCTTATACACCACAACAAAATGGTGTAGTTGAGAGAAGAAATCGATCATTATGTGAAGCTGCAAGAACAATGTTGGCATTTTCGAACTTACCTCAATATCTTTGGGCTGAAGCTGTTTCAACTACGTGTTTTACTCAAAATCGATCATTTATTCATAGACGGTTTAATGTTACTCCTTATGAAATCATCAATAATCGAAAACCTAATGTCAAATTTTTCCATGTTTTTGGATGCAGGTGTTTCATAATGAATCTCAAGGATAATCTTTCGAAGTTTCAAACAAAAGCAGATGAAGGAATTTTCTTGGGATATTCACACAATTCAGTTGCTTATAGAGTGTTAAATAAGCGAACTCGCAAAGTGGAAGAAACTTTTAACTTGACATTTGATGATCATTACATTAAAAAGTCTAATCATAAATTTGTGAATTATCCAATTTTGCAAAATTCTTCAAATATAGATGATTCATTTGAAATGAATGATGTTGATTATGATTCGATTTTCGGTATTTCAGATCAAGCAATTGATGCAGAAAGAAATGCAACTGATAATCAAACATCAGAAAATTCGAAGTATAACAATGATTCAACTTCGAATTTGAATTTAAATCCAAATGAACAAGCTGATGATCCAATGGAGGGGGAGCACTTGGATTCAAATACTTTTGTTGAGGGGGAGCATTACAGTGAATGAGATAACATGTCAACAAATGTTAGTGTCGAAGAGGAGCAAATTCTTGAAGAAGAAGTGATCAGTGAACCAGAGCAAAATATCGAAACGGAGTCAATCATCGAGGGGGAGGATATACTAGAGAATGATCCAATTCTTGAAGAAGAACATTTTGATGATGCTGATGATTCTATTTCTATAAATGGATCAGAAACAGATGTAATGTTCGAAGATGCACCTTTGGAATTTGATCCTAATTATCCACCATTGGATAAATGGACAAGAAATCATCCAAAAGATCAAATCCTTGGTGATCCACAAGCAGGAATCATGACAAGAGCACAACTTCATGCACGAAATGAGCTACTGAACAATCATCAAGAGTTCTGCATGTTTAATGTTTTTATTTCCAAAATTGAACCAAAGACAGTTAAGATTGCAATGGAACACTCTGATTGGGTTGTTTCTATGCAAGCTGAATTGTCTGAATTCGAAAGAAACAAGGTTTGGAGATTAATTCCAAAACCTGATGATGTGTCAGTTGTTGGACTTAAATGGGTTTATAAAAACAAAACTGACAAAGATGGAAACATTATTCGAAATAAGGCCAGACTTGTTGTTAAAGGATATTCTCAACAAGAAGGAATTGATTACGAAGAAACATTTGCTCCTGTCGCAAGACTCGAGGCTGTTCGTATTTTTCTGGCTTTCGCAGCTCATAAAGATTTTGATGTTTATCAAATGGATGTCAAATGTGCATTCTTAAATGGAGAACTCGAAGAAACGGTATATGTTGAACAACCTCCAGGTTTTATAAACTCAGATCATCCTGATCATGTTTATATTTTAGATAAATCTGTATATGGGTTAAAACAAGCACCAAGAGCATGGTATGCAACTCTAACCTCATTTTTGAAACTATCTAAATTTAAACAAGGTTCAGTTGATCCCACTTTATTTCGAAAGAAAATTGGAAATCATCTAATGCTTGTTCAAATTTATGTTGATGATATAATTTTTGGCTCAACTGACCCTGCTTTATCTAAAGAATTCAAAAATTTGATGAAAAGCAAATTTGAAATGAGTATGATGGGCAAAATTAATAACTTTTTGGGTTTGAATATTAGACAAAACAGGGAAGGCATATTCATTAATCAAGAGAAATATACGAAGAATTTGTTGGAAAAGTTTGGAATGACAAATAGCACAAGGTTACGAATACCAATGGCAACGGGCATAAAGCTAACTCCTTCGTTAGATAAATCAGCTGTTGATATTACTTTATATCGAAGCATGATTGGGTCTTTATTGTATTTAACTGCAAGTAGACCTGATATTATGTATTCTGTTTGTAGTTGTGCAAGGTATCAATCAAATCCACGTGAACCACATCTCACAGCAGTAAAGAATATTTTCCGATATTTGAAAGGTACTACTTCGTTAGGATTGTGGTATCCTTCGAAAACAGGGTTCTTTGTACAAGCTTATTCGGATGCGGATCTTGGAGGATGCAGTCTTGATCGTAAAAGCACAACTGGTGGGTGTCAATTGCTAGATGGAAAGCTGGTCAGCTGGCAATCGAAGAAGCAAACATGTGTTTCAATATCAACCGCTGAAGCTGAATATGTTGCTGCAGCTACGTGTACATCACAAATAATTTGGATTCAAAGTCAATTAAGAGATTATGCAATTAATATGAAAAAGATTCCTTTATATTGTGATTCACAAAGTGCAATAAGAATTTGTCATAATCCTGTGCAGCATTCGAAGACCAAGCACATTGCTCTTCGATATCATTTCATCAAAGATCATGTTGAAGAAGGAAATATTGAAGTTCATTTTGTAAAAACAACGGACCAATTGGCAGATATTTTTACAAAGGCTTTGGATGAAAAATCGTTTCTTCGGATCTTAAATGGATTGGGAATGATTGATGGAAATTCTCTTCAATCTGATAAAAGCGAAGAGTGATGGGTCTGAATCATTTGGTGAATGGACGGAAAGAATGATTCAGTGTTCAGAGGTTACTGTTCAAGGTCAACGCTTCGAATGCTTCGCATTCGGAAGTTTTTAACAAAATCAAAGATTACTGTTCAAGTCAACGGTTCGAATGCTTCGTATTTGTACACATTTCAACTAAGGTTAGATTTTTAGTTTGTTTAATTTTTTTTTGAAAAACCTGAAAAATCAAAAATATTTTCTTTTATTGAAAAATCAAAAATCCAAAAAGATTTTGTTTCAGTTTGTCTTTAATTTTTCTAAAAAAATTTTCAAAAATACCAAAAATATTTTTTATTTTTTTCGGTTTTAACATGTGTGTTGTGAGTTTTGTCTAGTTTCAAATACGAAGGATTCATGCGTTTGGATTTGAAGGAAAGGTATGATCTCTATACATTTTGGATTAGTTAGGATGTCCCTAGAAGCATGCTGCTGCATGTTGTCTCAAGCCTCGTATGATTCTATGTATGGGAAATGAAAGCCTTGATGAAATTATCTCATGAAAATTTCTTCCCAACAAGGCTTGTATTTACATAAATCAACAAGAGCTACCTTACTCTTCTCAAATGAGTTAAGAGTTTTCTGTTTTGTCCATTATAACAGAGGTACCCTTCGATTCTTATCCAATCTTTTTAAACCAAACAATTCTTACATTCCAAATATTCGAAGAAATTTGTCCTTGAGGTTTTTGATCAAACCAATCAAAACCTAGACAAATCACAACTTTATGATCTAATATCATGAGTCCGTGATAGCAGTGAAACCCAAAATCTTATAAACATTAAGGAATTGACGGGGAACCATGTTCCAGATCTTACGAAGCTTTTGCTTCAGTACCTTTTATACTCCAAATCTTATTCATTTCTTTTGAGTGATCTTAATAAAACATTCGAAAACTACGATGTTTGTTCCCAAAAAGATCCAGCATAAATGTTTTTTATGAATACGATTTCCGTGTGAGTATATTTCAAAATCCTAGTTACTTTGAATATCATTCGCAACCAAGTTGTCACTGACTACATTGGTCATACAACTAATTTTGTTTACAATTTCTCACCTTATTTTAAGGTTGATATGTAACGAAATTTTCGAAGCCATCCCATGTGTCCTATAAAAGAAACCCTTCGAAACTTCTTTACAAGTTATCGATTGTAATTCACGGGAAACCACACAAGCTGTTAATTATCTCTCTTGATAATTTTCGAAGATATCTTTGCCTAGGATAATATTGTTTTTGTGTCAAAAGAAATTGTTGACATCACAAGTTTTCCAAAATTTTTTTTTTTATTTTGTTTCTCATCTAATTTCTTTTGGAACACAGCACACATGAAATCCTTGAGGTTTGAGTAATACCAACTTAAACTGACGATTTCGAAATTCTGGCAAATGACTTCGCTTTTTAAACCTCAAAGTGAAAGAGCCTAACCTCTATTCTGAAGGCATCTGACGGTTCCAATTCTTTTGGGGAATACCAAACAGTCCTATCTCTTGATGACGCATGGTGTATGATAAGCGTGTAAGGCGTGTTGACAGTTACGCTTTTTACTTTTTGATGAGTACATTCCGATTTTCAAGGTGCCATGTCAGCAAGCATTTAATGCATCCCGCTTCAAATTCAAAATTCTAGGGTTACATATAAAAGGGCAAATCATAACTCCATAACACTTTACGCGATCAAACTTTCTGAAACACAAAAACTCTTTGTGCAATTCTTCTTCTTCATCAGTTCTTTACTCAAAATCATTTGCAATGGCGACTACTTCATCACCAACAACAGACGAGATCATCAGTGTTCCGATTCTGAAGATCCAGGGTTCCAACTACCAAGTCGAATCGGATTTGTCAAAGTATCCGGAGGAACTTCATATGCTGGTGGTTGCTTTACAAAATTCAGTTCTGTCTAAAGCAATGTTTGAATCCTTTGCTGCTCCAATGTCCTGGTTGTCCAAGGCAGGTTCTACGGCATCATACAACAAGGAGACTGGGTGTGTTGAATTCACAATGGTCACAGATACAAGAATTAGGGTCTCAAAGCGGTTGTTCTGCAAGATTTTGGGAATTCCGAATTCTGGTCCGTATGATGAACTTACTTCTTCGCAAGTGGTGTTTATGTTCAATGAGATGGGTCACCAACCTCCATTGACACGTATTAGTGATTTCAAGAAGTCAGGGTTACCAACAATCTGGAATTTTTTGTTTGGCATCTTTCTTAGATGTCTTACTGGAAGAACTGTGGGGTTGGATAAAGGAAGGATGGAGGTCTACGCAATGGTAGCTGGGATATACTGCGATTTGCAGGTGGATTATTCTGAGCAGTTATGGACAGAGTTTATCACAAGTATTTCGAAGACCAGTGCCAAGCAGGGAATTTCTTGTGCAAGATATTGGAGTCTGATAGTTCAATATGTCTATCAGAAGGAGAAGATCGAAGTTCCTGATTATGAAGAGAAAGCTGTTTTCCACATGTACGGGAGTCCGAAGGAGGTACATGATGATCCGACTACTTTTACCACAGTTGCTCGTATTCTGGATGCTATGCTCAAGAAGGTGGATCCCACTAATAACGTGTTGGTGTCATACTTACAATCTATTGACACAACCGTTGTGACTGGAATATTACAACAAGAAGCGAAGAAAAAGTCGAAGAAGTCAAAGAAGACAGAGGTTGACTCTTCGGAAAAAGGGGTGAAAGAAGAACAAAAGAATCAGGCGCTAATCGTTACATCTCAAAATGTCGAAGAGGTGTCTCCGGTTTTAACCTCCGTGGCTGATACACCGGTTATCGAAGCCTCTCCATCCAAAGAAACGATTCCTTCGAAGACAGGGGTTTTTCGAAGATTAAAAATCAAGCGAAAATCTCAGTTGGTGAAGAAAGCTCAGGTTACTCATCAAGGGGTTACTGTTCGCGAAATTCCAGCACCAGTGTCTCCATCTTCTAAGAAGCGAAGGGCTGAAGACATGGCGAAATTTTTGAAGAAAAGCCAACGTATCGAAGAAGTGGATCAAGTGCCTGAGACTCCTGAAGAAGACATTCCAAAAGAAGTAGAAATCCTTCAGTCTACTGAGATTTCGAAGCCTGCTGACATAAAGATTCTTGAACCAACGTCTTTACCACAGGTTACTTCGACAACTGATTCTCCTACATTCCAATCCATTATGGATCAAACTTTCACTACAATCTTCTCAACACAATCAACCGATCCACCAAATCCATCATCACCTGTTGCTGAAACAATGGCGATTGATGAGGAAACTTACAACGAAGGGTTTGGAGGAACATTCGAAGCTCTTTCCTTTGATAAAGCTGAAGAAGAGTTTCCTGACCATATGCTGATGACGATGAAGCAGTTCAAGATATTGAATTCAAAATTGAATTCTATCTTGCAATCTCAAGCGGATGCAGGAAGTGCTGGAGTCAATATCATGGAAGTTGATTCCTTAATGCAGGAAATGGAAAGTAGAGTGATTTCGAAGGCGTCAGGATTAATACGTGATTCTGAAAGCCGTATTCTTGAGAAGACTGATCAGACGGTTACGAAGGAGGTGAAAGATTTAAAGATGGTTACGAAGGAGCGTCATGTGCTCTTCGTACAGGAAGTGAAGAAGGTTCGAGAAGATGTTAATATGCAGATTCGTGAACTTCATGAAGAAATGACGAAGGAAGTTCAGCATATTCAACAGGGGTATGAATCAGCACATCAGAAGATCGATATCATTTGTGATGCGGTCGTTCAATGTGTCAAGATGTTCGAACCAGTAAATCCTCAGATGATCTCTCTTTCAGCCACAGAAGAACAACATTTTGGAGAGTTGGTGAAGCTGCTGAAAGATCTCAAAGAAATATCTTCGAAATCATCTTCTCCGATTATCTCTCAAGAATTTCTTTCCCAGAAATTCATTCATTTCGAAGCCATTCTTCAAAAACACCTTACTCCATTACTTCGAATTTCAAGCCTTTTGTCGAATGTATCAGATGCCCCACTTGCTGTCACAGGGGTGCAAGGGGGAGAAAAGGTTATTCAAGCAAAGGCCGGGGAACATGAGAAGAAAGCTAAAGATTCGAAGGTGGTAGCAAAGGTTTATCCTTCGAAAGTTGTGATTAAACCAACAGTAGTCTCAGCTGCTCTAGTCATTTCGACTGTGACTAGAACTGTTCCAATTTCAAGACCTATTACAAAAGGTATTGTAATTGGGAATGTAGTTACTTCGAATGTTTCTTCGTCAAAGAATGCAACCCCTTCGAATGTGAAAGACAAAGGAAAAGGAGTCTTGGTTGAGAAGACTAACAAAGAGATAAAAGCTGAGGTGGCAGCGGAAGTTGAAAGGATGAGGCATGTTGAAAGTATTATGCGTCAGAGAGCTCTTGAAGGTTCGAATGTTGATAAGGGGGATCCTTCGAAATTGTTCAACTACGAAACTATTGAATCAAGGGTGATGTTCGACCACATGTAATCGTTTGAAAAGATTCCAAAGAAGAGTTTTGTGGTGACGAATACTAATTATGGTCAGCTTGACTTTCCGATCAACGAGATGATGTTCGTCATGCCACAGTTCAAAGCAGAAACAAAGTCTATGGATGTCAAAGAGGGAAAGAAGATGAAAATTCGATTTCATGCAGTGTTGGCAAAGGCTCAAGAAGAAGTTTGGTACTTGGAGAAGATTAAGAAGGTGATATCCATCAAAAGGGATGTTATTTTCGAAGGAAAGTTGCAGAATTTGAAATATATTGTGACAAGAGCAAGTGGAAAGGTACAAGAGTTCACTGTGGCGGACTTTCCATTGATGAACACTTACGATCTCATCAATATTGCTTTGATTCTTAAAGACAAGTCCTTCTCTTTTCTTCAAGAAACAGAACCAGATGTCTTCAGTCTTGGGTGTAGGCACATAAAAATTTTCTTGGAGAATTATTTCGAATGCCTAGCTCAAACTGATGTCGAGCTTGCTACTGTTAAAGGCATCAACATTACAACACCAATGGCTCCTACGAAGAAGCAGGTTGAGTTGAGAAAGTACGAAGACGGAGAAATTTGTTTACAGCCATTGGGGATAGTCTTCGCAGGAAAGGATAAAGCTGGAAGAGCCAAGAGATTCTTGTTTCAAACCGCTGAAGTGGAAAGATATACAAATTCGCAATATACGAACTTAATTGTTCGTATGAATCATTGCAAGAAGAATTCAGAAGGAGACAAGAAGGAGATAAAGAAAGTTATCTCTTGGTACATGGAAATCCGAAGAGTATTGATGTATGCTGTTCAACTACTAACTTCATGAAGACTTCGACTTTTATTGCAAAGGGGGAGATTGTTAGGGTATAAATGTTGTAATAAGTCGAAGTGTTACTTTTGTTGTTACGAAGGATCTCTAATCTTCGTAAGTAGAGTCTTCGGATGTAATGTTATATTTACTAAGACATTTTAATAGATAGTCTGAATGTCTAGTCCTTAGTATTTTGTTATGCTTTTGTACTTCTATAAATAGGAGACTGTACTGAGTGAGTACTTAACTTTTCACATATTCTTTACAGAGAATTCCTTTGTACTTTGTAAAATCAAAAGCATAATATGAGCTGATCAAAGATTATATTTACTCTCGTGTTCATCGTATTTCTTCTTTCTTAATTCTTATGTGAATTGATCTTTAAACTCGATTTCAAATCTCATCAGCTTGCTTCAGACCGTAGACAGCCTTTTCAAGCTTGTAGCAGTGGTCTGGAAATTCATCATTCTCAAATCCTGGAGGTTGCTGAAGATAAACCTCTTCTTTTAGTTCCCCACTGAGAAAGGCACTTTTAACATCCATCTGATGTACCTTGACGTTTTTGTGAGCTGCGTATGCTAGAAAGATCCGGATGGCTTCCATGCGAGCTACCGGAGCATATGTTTCATCATAGTCAATGCCTTCCAGTTGGCTATAACCTTTGGCAACTAGCCTTGCCTTATTTCTGATGATTGCACCAGATTCATCTAGCTTGTTCTTGAAAACCCATCTTGTACCAATAATAGTATGGCCTTGTGGAATGGGAACAAGTTGCCATACTTTGTTTCTTTCCAATTCTTCAAGCTCTTCTTGCAGCGCGACTATCCAGTCTGGTTCAAGCAATGCTTCCTTGATCATTCTGGGCTCTACCGAGGACATAAATGCTGCATAGTGGCAGTGATCAGATAAATCCCTGGAAGATCGAGTCTGGATGCCTGTGGATGGGTTGCCAATGATTTGGCCTGGTGCATGGTATTTTGTCCATACGTGAAGGCGTGGCAGCAGATGATCAGCAGCTGCAATATAGGGGATATCTTGAATGTTAGAGGAATCTGCGGTTGGAGATGGCAAATCCCCCTGGACTTGAGAACATCCTACTAAGTCATCTTGAGTAGTTGGGAGAGGTTCCCCGTGGGATGCAGATGGAGGTTCCTCCTGAACCTGAGAAGGTTCCCCCTGGACTGCAGATGGGAGAGTGACAATCCTTGGATCGATTCTAGTGTCAATATTCTCTATGAGTTCATCATCCGAATCCGAAGATGCGTTTGATGGTAATGCTTCTCTGTGGGCAGGAATTTGAGCAACCTCAAGTACTGGAACCTCAACGGTTTCGGATCGATCCGGAGTGGAGCTGCCCCCCTCAACCGGACAGGTGGAAGTATTGAGAGATACCACTTCCGATGGAGATGGTCCAGAAACATCGGCATGTTGTGGTAGAGCTACGGCTGACACCAAAACTTCAGATACTTTCGCCGTTTCAATGGGATAAAAAAGATAATCATAGTTGACTTCAACTAGATTCAGAGGACCGGAAGAGGCTGGAATGTCACTTTCCATGATTGCGGTGGTTTCTGTGGATGAAGGGGCGTTGCGGATGTGAGAACGACAGCGGCTTTCTCAGGAGTTTTTGACTTTGAGGCAGGATGGGGATTCTGTGATGGAGATTACCCGGATGTTCACCAAGAGGGCTATGTTTTGCCCAAAGTTTGTGTCAGAGCAGTCTCAGATGACTCGTTATATGAGTATGCTCAAGACGGATATACGACAGTTTGTGTCTACACAACGATGTGATGCCCTCCTGGACCTTCAGGAAGCCACGAGGCGGCGTGAGTTGGAGATAGAGCTGCAGCTGAAGGAGCAACGTCAGACACTGGCACAGTCTGAGCCGACGCCTAAGCGGTTTAAGACCGCTGATACACAGTCTGGGGGTCAGCAGAGCTGCACTTGTGTAAAGTGTGGCCGGGTTCACTCGGGGGTTTGTCGAGCAGGAGGTGGGCGCCACATATGTGGCAAGGAGGGGCATTATGCTAGCAACTGTCGCCAGTCCGCCCCTCCGGCAGATACGGGGATTTGTTTTCATTGTCAATAGGTTGGTCACGTGAAGACCAACTGTTCGTAGCTTGCCGCCAAGCCGGCGCAGGGTTCAGCACCAGCTACTATGAGGGTTGGGGATGGGAGACCGGTCAAGGTGGAGCCTCCAAAGGCTCAGGGACGCGTCTTCCAGCTTACGGCCGAGGAGGCCAAGGCAGCACCAGATGTGGTCGCTGGTATGTTTCTATTCCTTCTGTTTCACTTATTATTTATGTGTTATGCTTATTGGTTGTACCTGTGCTTAGGTACGTTTTTAGTAAATTCATTGCCTGTTTTGGTATTATTTGACTCGGAGGTGAATCGGTCGTTTGTATCTCATACCTTCTATTGCGGGTTCAGTGTGTCGATAGATAATCTTGAATGTCCATTGCGAGTTTCGATCGCCAACGAGCACGGGTTTATGCTTCTTCGGTCTATCGGGGGTGCGATTTTGAGATTTTCGGGGTGTCCTTCCCGATAGATTTGATTCCTATCCCCATGGTGGAAGTATGCGTGATTGTAGGGATGGACTGGCTTAGCCATTTTGGTGCCATGATCGACTGTGAGGGACAACGAGTGGTGGTTCGAACCCCAAGTGGGGGAGAACTGATCAGGGTTTTGTTCGGTAGCTAGAGCTCGACAGTATATTCAGCACATATGTGCCGGTTATTTAGCATATGTGGTGGATATACGGGTTAGGGAGTAGCTCTCAGTTTCAGAGGTCTCGGTGGTTAGAGAGTTTACTAATGTATTTCCGGACGAGTTACCCGGAGTGCCTCCGGAGAGGCAGGTGGAGTTCAGGATTGACTTAGTGCCGGGTGCGGCCACTATCGCCAAGGCGCCGTATCGTCTGGCACCGCCTGGGATGCAGGAGCTATCGTCTCAGTTGCAGGAGCTTCTGTGTAAGCAATTCATTCTTCCGGGTAGTTCACCCTGGGGAGCACCGATCCTTTTCATCAGGAAAAAGGACGACTCGCACAGGATGTGCATTGACTATAGGGAGTTCAACAAGTTAACGGTGAAGAACCGTTATCCACTCCAGAGGATAGATGATCTCTTCGATCAGTTACAGGGTGCATCTTGGTTTCCAAGATCGATTTGAGGTCTGGGTATCACCAGGTCAGGATGAGGGAGGAGGACGTAGAGAAGACCGCATTTCGAACTCGCTATGGTCATTACAAGTTCGTGGTGATGCCGTTTGGACTCACCAACGCGCCGAAAATGTTCATTGATTTGAAGAACCGGGTCTGCAGACCGATGCTTGATCGCTCGGTTATTGTGTTCATAGAT
This sequence comes from Lactuca sativa, assembly GCF_002870075.4. Lineage (NCBI taxonomy): Eukaryota > Viridiplantae > Streptophyta > Magnoliopsida > Asterales > Asteraceae > Lactuca > Lactuca sativa. Next base: position 224,364,884 of record NC_056631.2, on the reverse strand, counting down.
GATATCTTGGTGTATTCCAAGACCCAAGAGCAGCATGAGGAACATCTCAGGGAGATGCTGGAGGTTCTGAGGCGAGAACGGCTGTATGCCAAGTTCTCGAAATGCGAGTTTTGGTTACGAGAGTTCTAGTTCCTCGGACATCTCGTTAACCACGAGAAGATTGTGGTCGATTCGGCCAAGGTAGAGGCAGTTATGCGGTGGGAGGTTCCGAAATCTCCCTCAGACATCAGGAGTTTCTTGGGTTTAGCAGGGTATTATCGGAGATTCATTCGTGATTTCTCCAAGGTTACGGTACTCCTCACTCGTCTTACGAGGAAATAGGTGGATTTATGGTTGGGCCCGGAGCAGCAGAGGGCGTTCGAGACCCTTCGGCAATGTTTATGCGAGGCACCGGTGTTAACACTCCCTGGGGGAGTTGAAGATTTTGTGGTATTTTGTGATGCATCCATCACAGGCTTGGGGGCAGTCCTCATGCAGAGGGGACGAGTGGTAGCCTATGCATCTTTGCAGCTGAAGCCGCATGAGACTAGATACTCGACGCACGATCTTGAGTTGGGAGCTATGGTTTTCGCTCTCAAGATTTGGAGGCACTATTTGTACGGGGTCCGTTGTACTATATACACGGATCACAAGAGTTTGAGACACATCATGGATTGGCCGAACCTGAACATGAGGCAGCGCAGGTGGCTGGATGTGGTCAAGGACTATGATTGTGAGATCCTTTACCATCCAGGTAAAGAGAATATGGTTGCGGACGCCTTGAGTCGCAAGTCTGTTAGGTCTTCTACCCCAGAAAGGTGTATGAGGATAGCGGTGGATTCCCCGTTCGTGATTTTGATTAGGGACGCTCAGGTCGAGGGTAGGAGACCGGAGGTCTGGAAGTTAGAGAGAATTAAGGGCGAGAGCACCCAGTTTGTTCAGGATAGCCGCGGGTTATTGACCGGATACGGTCGGGTTTGGGTTCCGATGACCGAAGGGGTCCGACAGACAGTGATGGAGGAGGCTCATAAGTCTCACTTTTCTATTCACCCGGGAGCCACCAAGATGTATCGTGATTTGAGTATGAGCTATTGGTGGCCTGGTATGAAGCGAGATATCGCTTGGTATGTTGAGAGGTGCTTGACCTGTAGGATGGTCAAGGCCGAGCATCAGAGGCCGCATGGTAAGCTGCAGCCTCTGGAGATTCCCATGTGGAAATGGGAACATATTACAATGGATTTCATCACGAAATTGCCGAAGACGGAAAAGGGGTTTGATGCTATATGGGTCATCGTGGATCGATTGACCAAGAGTGCCCATTTCTTGGCCATACGAGAGAGCTCGTCGACAGAAAATTTGGCCGACATGTACGTCCGTGAGATTGTCTCTCACCATGGGGTACCAGTTTCCATTGTTTCTGATCAGGATGTCAGGTTTACTTCCCGCTTCCGGCAGAAGTTCCATGAGGATCTGGGTACGAGACTGCATTTTAGTACAACACTCCATCCGCAGTCTGACGGGCAGAGTGAACGGACCATTCTGACCCTTGAGGATATGTTGAGGGCGTTCGTCATTGATTTCGGTGGGAGTTAGGATTCCCACCTACGACTTGCAGAGTTTGCCTACAAAAACAACTATCATTCCAGTATAGGTGCCCCGCCTTTCGAGTTGTTGTATGGGTGGAAATGTAGGACCCCAATCTGCTGGGGTGAGGTTGGGCACAGGGTGATGGGTCAGACAGAGGTAGTTCTGCAAACTACCAAGATGATACAGCAGATTCGGCAATGACTGCAGACCGCTCAGAGTCGGTAGAAAAGTTATGCCGACCGACTCCAATCCGAGTTGGAATTTCAGGTGGGTGACATGGTTCTCCTAAAGGTCTCACCCTGGAAGGGTGTGATCCGCTTCAGGAAGAGGGGAAAGTTGGGTCCTCGTTATATTGGGCCGTTCAGGATTGTTGCCAGAATTGGCAAGGTGGCTTATAGGTTAGAGCTTCCGGAGGAGCTCAGCCGGATCCACATCACATTTCATGTTTCGCAATTGCAAAACTGCATTATGGACCCAGAGGCAGTTGTATCATTGGATGACGTTCAGGTCGATGAGCACCTGAATTATGTGGAGAGGCCTGTGGCTATTTTGGAAAGAAAGAAGAAGATTCCGCGGAATAAGGAAATACCTTTAGTAAATGTACAGTGGGAACATCGGAGGGGATCCGAGTGGACATGGGAGCTGGAGGCGGAGATGCGCGAGCATTACCTGAAATTCTTTATTCCGACGGACTTCAAGGGCGAAGTCTAGTTCAAGTGGGGGAGAATTGTAATGCCCCGATTCTCAGGTATGGTTTTAAATAAGATTTCTTGGTTTAAGTACTACTAGACGAGTCGGTTGCCCTACTTGTCGAGTAGCAACGAGATGGGATCGCGTCTTAAGTGTCCTACTCGATGAGTCCTTAGTGGGGACTCGACGAGTAGGAGCTGGCAGATGAAACCCTAAATCCTAGGGTTCTGCACCCTATTTAAAGAAACACAAGCCTCTTTCAGCCTCTTTACAGTCTCTTGAGATCTTAGAAAAACCCTAATACGTGCGTGTGTGCCCATTGTGTGTTTAAAGCTTTGAAAGAAGATTTTTAGTGTGAAGAGCTTGGGAAAACAAGTGGTTTGGAGCAAGGAACTCGGGGGGAAATCCAGATCTGCTCCAACTGACATCTCTTGGGAAGGTATCAAGCTGTTATCCTCATTTTATTTCGTTCTAGATCTCCTTGGATGGAGTTTAGGGTTCTTGGTTGGGTTATAAAGCCATTTTCTGGAGTATGAGCCCAGATATGAAGTTGTAACTTCAGATCTGAAATCTCTAGGGATTGTAGGACCATAAAGTTCCTAGCCTTGGCAAGTTTGAGCCCCTACCTAAGTGTAAAACACCATTTCAAGCATAGTTTTGGCTTTTTGAGTCAATGGGGCCTTGCATGCACATAAAGTTGCAGGCCTAAGGAGGTTGGATCTGCAATTTGGGGCCTTGCCATGGCTTAAAAGTGTCTGCATGGTAAACTGACTGAACTCAGTGAGTCGCAAAGCCGACTCGGCAAGTCATATGAAGACGTGCATTGAAATCGATGAGTTGGATGAACAACTCAGCGAGTCCGATGAAGATTGCCTTAAGCTCGACGAGTTAGATGAACCACTCGACGAGTCGGATGAGATTTCCCATGGTATGAATGCACATGAATCCGTCAAGTTTCATAAGGGAAACCCGACGAGCAGTCTGAGAGTCGGATCGTTAACTGAGGGAACTCGACGAGTCACTCGATGACTCGGAGAGTGGGCATGTATTCCAAGGAACTCGACGAGTAGCCAAGGGAACTCGGCGAGTTAGTTCAACATGGAATGTTGACCTTGACTAAGGACTTTGACTTTGACCAGGGGAGGATCAGTTGACTTATGGGTTATCTTGGAAGGTTTGGGAACTTATGGTGTGGTTATGTTATGGTTATAGGTGGTGGAGTTTTTGGCAGTGATCCGAAGCTTTCTGGTTATCTACCAAGTCGACATCTGCAAGGTGAGTTATCCTCACTATATCAATAGGGTCTAAGGCACAAAGGTCGGACCTTTAGTTGTTATCTTGGCTATGTTATGCTAAATGCGGATATGATCTGTTAGATCGGTATCAGGATAGACAGTATGTTATTATGATCCGTAGGGATTGGTATGTTAGCGACCTGCTAGGTCGGTGCAATAGCTATGATAGATTGTTACGATTGATGATCAGTGAGATAGTTATGTTTGATGCTTGTGTATGTCAGTATATGCTAGTTATGCACACATTATTATTTTTTGATGGTTGGGTTGAGGGGGTACTGCTTTGTGCTGAAGGCCAACATACCCTACGAGCGGTCCGGAGAGACTGTTGGCCTGTACGGCGGACCAGTCATACCGAAGGCTCGTGATAGATCCAGATAGACTGTAGGCCCTGTAGGGCGGTCCAGTTGGGCCAATGGCCCAGTATGCATGTTGCTGATTGATCTCTTGTTGATATGGTATCTCAATGTGGTATTGGTAGTTTGGGGTAGCTCACTAAGCCCTCGGGCTTATAGTTTTCAGTTTATTGTTTTAGGTACTTCAGGAGATCGTGGGAAGGCGAAGGGGTGACCGTACCGCTCCTCATCCTTATGATCTGTTTTGGGGCACTCTGAAGGATATTGATTTGAAAATGTTTTGTAAACAATTATACTTTGGTTTCTTTTGTTGATATAAAAAGTTTAAATTTTGCGTAAAATTTATGGGTGTTACAAGTTGGTATCAGAGCCTTGGTTTGAGTGAATTGGAGGATCACTCGTGTGAATCCAATCTCAAATCAAGGAGATTTTGGGAAGTAAAATGTTTTAAAATGGTTTTCAAAATAAAGGATGGAGGATGCAGAGGGTACGATCAGACGAAGCCTATAACTAAACCCCAAAATACCATACAATTATTTGATATTATGATATGTTAGAACAGCATGCTAGTGCTAGGCTAGGGATCTTCAGGAAATCGCATGATAGACTTGCCTGATTGTATGATGCCTATTAGCCTTGGGTTTCTTGTTTTTCTTGAAATTGACATCATTACTGTAGTTGCTGGTGCATGCATCGCGACCATGCATAATCAAGATCTTATAGCCTGAGAATGTTTGACCCAGTCTCCGGATAGAATCAGATATTCGAAGGTCTATGAGGTCCAATGTTATGTACGACTGGCATGCACTAGCACTGCAAGGGTTGATGGAAGTTTCATGGATGTATGAGTTGTGTGGAGTTGTATGATCAGTTGCGAATTAGGCAATGTCCCCTAGTAGTGAGGGTGAATGCATATTATGTAGATTATAGTGTTAGGGCGTTGTAGTGATACTTGAGACTAATGTGGGTAGGTGTGGAAGGTAGTATGGGCCTGTACTACTAAAATCACAGGACCCATACACGTAGCAAGGAAGTCACAACCCTTAGGGTTTTGAGGGTATTGGTCTCCCGATATTATGTTGTTTATCTGAAGTCTTGGGTACATTTCTTTAGTATGGCCGTGACGAGACGCTTTGCTACTGGGTCTGGATTTGGATCGGGATCTGGATCAGGGTCGGGATTGGGAGATGGAGGGTCAGAGGTGCCGATAGCACCTGAGCCCGTGGTTCAGATAGGGACTGATGAGTTGGATGTCAAGATCCAGGGAGATTCTGCACAATGAGGTCGCTGCGGCTTTCCGCACGCAGCTGCCGGAGATGTTTGGGTTCTGAGCATTCTAACACTCCTAAGTGTACATGCAACCCTAAATACCTTGGATCTATGTTTTCTCTATTATACATGCAAATATGAATATTCCAAGGTATTACCCTAACTAGCATACAATCTTTTGATACTTGAATAATAAACTAGATAGAAATGCATACCTTGTTGATGTAGCTTAACTCCATGAAGCTCGAGAGCCTAGTGCCCCAAGTGTGACACCTCAAATGTTTCACACAACATCATCAACACTTGGAATAACCATGAAAAGAAGACAATTCATGCTCAAATTGGCTAGCCCTCATATAAGTATCACTAGTGCCAATTTCTTGAGCTAAAGGGGTCTTTATATAGTGTGGCTATTAGGGTTACACCATGTAACTCATGACTTTACCCATTCCTTATGCTCCGTGGGTTTTAACCTCCATGGAGTATCCATGGGTCACTACATGGGTTAAACCCAACATAAGGAATCTTGGATCATAAGCCCACATATATAAGAATTAACGATTTTCACAATCAATCCCCATATATTTAATTAGTCTCTTTTGATCACTATATTAAGTCCAAATTAATTCTTGATCAATACTAATTAAATAACATGATTTCATATTAATATATTAGAACTTATAACATATTAATATGTTACAAATGTCATCTTCTCACAAACAGTCTATCCAAATGTTCCGATGCCATGCAACCCAAATGGACCATGCCGAGTTGGGTAAAGTACATACCAGTTATAGTTATGGACTTAGACACTAATCCAACAGTCTCCCACTTGGATAAGTCTAAAACTATTATTGAGTATGACTTCAAAACCTAACTGGCAATCGTAGCTCTCAAAAGCCGTTGTCGAACTCTGACCTTTGTCTATGACTTGTCCATTAGATAAGAGATCATATATTCCTCCATTCTAGATATCATATGGACTGAGACATGGATTAAAATCATTCTCTCTGTCCATTTGTTGTTTCCCGATTTCCGATTTATGATGACTGACTAATTGAACAAATCAAATCAGTCCTGGCTTGGCCAAGCACTCACATGTATCATCATTAAATTATCGAGGGCCCCATAGATATCGCTTTTATCCCGAAGGTAAAAGGAATGGATAAACTTCGACTCATATGGCTTGTTCTACTACTTGCTGAAGCATACACAAAGGCATGTTTGATAACATCGAGTTACCGAATGTGTTTTCGTGCAATCAATGTAAAACTAACTCATAGTAACAACTCATATCTCTAGGTTTGAAGAATATAAGATATTATTGTCTCATGATCACTCGTGATAAAATCCATGAAGTAATTCCAATGAGCGCGGGTTGAATCCAATACTCAGAACTTATGAGCACTCATGAGTGTTGTAGCAGAACTTTGTCCACTAACTTGGACCTCTACAAGCCAACCCATGACAGTCTTGATTCATATCTACTTCCAACATATGACTGACTGTGGATGTTTTGAATAACTTAGTCATTCCGGAAGAATAACCTAGTTTATTCTGGAAGTCAAAACATGCAAAATGAAACACAAGAATAATTGAATCTAATATGGTATCAAAACCTATGAGCATAAATAAAACACCTTTTATTTATCATCATATGATTACACATTATTCATTGCATACTGTTTCAACTATCAACTTTATTCTTGAATAAAAACAATAGTTGTCCCATGCTCCGAGCATGTACACTATGTTTTTCTAAACAATAACTTTGCCATACACCAAGTATGCACTCTATGTTTGTCTATGATCCTTGCTTTGTGAAATAAACCAATTGACCAAACTTTCAATGATTCTAATTTCACACTCCCGAATTCTTATGGCAAATGCAGGAATTCCAAATTCATGCCATTTTACCAAAATCTATTAGATTCTAAACTTATATGCAATGATTCTCTTATAATGATTATGCACAAACTCACAAAGACTTGACAACAAACATTGCAGAGCATTCCAAAGAAGATCAACTCCTTGGAAACATCCTTCTTGCATTAAGTTTCCTAATCTTACACATATTTATTGAACAACTTCCACCAATGGGATCATTTCCACATTCCCCTTTTGACTATCACTTTTGAACAAGAGTTGCCTCTTTTCAGAATATGTCAATATGATCCTTCCAACAATTAACACTATACTTCCAACTGTCCCTGAGCAACCAATCTTTGGTAAACCTTAGATTGTCCTCGACAATTGCTTAATCGTTTTAGTCATATCCATTTCTAGACAATTTCCCTTCTTAATGCCCCAGGCATTTGGAAAATTTTAGAAAGGATGAATATAGCACATGTAATCGATCCTATATCCGAAGCATATGGGACACGATTCATGATGTCTCACATAAAGACTAAACCGGTCTTTTGCTATATTATTTCCATTTCTATTTGCTAAGTTCTCATAATTCAGATTATGAAAAGGGATGCCGTAATCATAATCGAATTTTAGAACGCAAATAATTAACCCATATATAGAATTTCCTTATGTTGAGCCATTCTAACATGAAATACATATATATATATATATATATATATATATATATATATATATATATATATATATATATATATATATATATATCCTTGACTAAATTTGATTAAAATCTCAATCTAAGCTTTTAGAATTGAAATGAAGTATAATTTCCTCTCCCTTAATTATAGCAAAACAACTTTTTCAACCCCTGCAGCCTCACGGATTGAAACTTTTGTTTTCTATAATTAACATTGCTAACTTGCAATACTTATCATAATTATCATGCTCCCACTAACATGATGATTATTAGCATAACACTTATGCTCCCACTAGCTTTGACATGTACTCAGAAAGCAGTTGGACTTCTAGAAATCAATACTTTATTGACTTTCTTACCAAAGTTCAGTTTTCTGATACTAGATTGCTTTGATAAGACTTTATCAAAATCATACACGTTTCATTAGATAGCTCACATGTGTGTCTAAACAATTTAAGAACTATGAAAAGGGGTGCCGTAATCATGGTCTCAATTGTTTAGACCTTTGTCACTTCTCACAAGTCCAGGTTAGTGTGCCGGTTAACCACACACGCTCCACTAACAACTTTGAGAATGCAAATATCACAACTTCTATCTAGTTAAAATCTACTTAGTGAAAGTGTTTCCCACATCATTTTCATGAATCGGAGAGAAACCTTATAACACTTAGATTTAATGGTGTATGTGTTCTTATCCATGTGAATTGTCAAAACCATAGTCACAAGACAAGGATAATGACAAATCCAAACTCATATGGACTGAACTCAATCTTAATTTCTTGCCATCTGGCAGCTCAAGGGCCTGCAACTGCATCCAAGTTGTCATGCAACCAATTGAGAACTCTAAGAACTCATATGCAAAGCCAACTTTAACTGGAATGAGCACAGAATATGTCAACATGATAGGTTATAAACCTCAAGTCGTGTGCTAGTGATAAACTTACAGGTTTTTATTCTTGATTATCCTTTCAGGATCTTTAAGACTCCCACTATCCTCTTGACACATAAGGCTCACTTGCCAAATATTCAAGAGATAGTTTGGATTCTTTATCAAGATAAACACTTTACACAATTGGCTTTAGTTGGTCTTTGTTTTGTCCAAAACATCACAACTTACAACTTTCAAATGTACAAGAGTAGAAAACTTTTACTCTTACATTTGACTAGTGTTTTAAACCTTTCTTTAAGATATTTCACTCAGCTTACAGTCTTGAAGTATAACCCTAAGACTAGTTTTGGAACGAAGTATGACTCATCTTCTTGATTTGACCACTTCAACAATTCATAGCTCCTCTTCTTAGCTATCAGAATGCACTTAGGGAATGAATTGCGATAAGGTCTCTAAATCATTAAGATGATCATATGACATGATACTAAAGTACTCTCCCATCTTTTCAGATTTGAGAAACTTTTATCCTTCTGCCTAATTTGATTCTTCTTATTCGCTCTGCCATACATTGGAACCTTTTCCAATGTCTTAGAATTACACTTAAGCTTGTAAGTGTAACCATATTTACTGAGCTTTAGTAAATGATGTTGAATAATCTTATCGATCTTTTATGGTGGACTTGACCAGTGCACAAGAATGTGTACTCAATCCCTTAGTCCATCACTTGACTTCACATATACGTGTGATCAAGGAACTAATCTTAATTTTCCGAAAATGAAAAATTCTCATTCATGATGCTGTACAACTTGCATGATTACAAGTTTCGGTCCAATTGAAACTTGGGTGATGAGGATCTTTCTTTATTTGGTAAATTTAGACATTACCACAAATGAAAGAATCAATTTCATATTTCCACTCTTGCTATTAATGGAATCATATAAGATCATTAAGGGTCTTGTCATAGTCTGTTTCATAGGGGTCCCAAAGGAAGTCACTATGTGACTTAGAAAGTGATTGAACATCCAACTTTCTCAAGACTTTGACACCCAACTCTCCCACCTTGTCAATATGTGACTTCATCTCCAAGATGTGATCACACCTAGACCTTGCCTTACCAATAAGGCTTGAGTGACCTTGAACTTGTGGGTTAGGGAGAATAATTGGAGGAGGTGGAGAAAGTGAAGTTCCAAGAGATTTGGGAAGATCATAGATGTCTGAACTAGACATCTTTTGGGAGATATTCAAGATAGTTGATCTAAAGTCCTTAATTTAACACCCAATATGAAATATTAAGGCTAGGACCCAACACAATATTTTATAACTCAGAAGAGGGATGTCGTAATCCAAGCTATAAAATATTTGAAGGTAGGTGAATGACGATTCACTAATTTCCACCATGAAAAACAAAATAATTATTAGGTTTTTAACTGGATTTGAAACTCCTAGATCTTTTGAGATTCATTGAACTGTTCAATGGCATGTTTCAATCTCAAGTGTGCCCTTCAGGTTTTGTGACTGGGATGCCGAGGATCACAAAACAAGGTGTGAATAACCATGCAAATATACTTGGTACCCTTAATATTTACCCCTCAATCGATGTGCCGTTTAACCACACACACTCCATCGATACTATGATAAATATTAAGTTACCCTTTTCCTACCTTGTTAAATACGAGTTAGTGTGCCGGTTAACCACACACACTCCACTAACCGACTTAAACAAAGTGCAAAGTGTAATTTCATGGATTAGCACCTTATTCACATTTTCCTAAAGTAACTAAGATTGGGAAAACATTTAGTTACTTTATATTTAACATTAATACTTTTAATGAAGGGAGAATTATAGTCCTTGTCCTACCCGTTCGGCTAACGACCCTCCACCGGTCAAGACCTTTTAATACTGTTAATACTTTTAATAAAACAGGACCTTCTCTCTCGAGTTAAGAAAATAGATTTTAAAATAAAGAAAGAAAACATTTTCAAAAATGTTCCTTCTAAACTTAGTATTCTAAATCCTCTTAAAATGGAAAATGAAATCTTTTACTTTGTTAGTACTAAAGAAATGTCCGTAGACATAAAAGATACAATAGGAGCTGTTTTTCTACCCCTTTTAACTAAGGAGAAAATAAACAATAACTTAAAAAGTATTCCAGTTGAGATTAGATCAAAAATTAGAATGGTCCATATCGGAGCTGTAAAATTTTTGATAAAATCCTAATTCCAAGCAGGAATAAATTCCCCCATAAAAATGGCCTTAATTGACAACAGAATTACTGACAGACAGGACTGCATCTTAGGTGCTGCAAAGAGAAACCTTGCTTACCAAAAGTTTATGTTTTCAGTCTATCCAAAGTTTGCTCTGGATTTAAAATCTGCAAATATAGATAAAACTTTATCTTTTATACATCACTTTGAAAGAAGTGACCTTATGAGTCCAGGTGATAAACCATTCACCATAACATATCTCATAGGATATGCCCTGACCAACAGTCACCATAGCATAGACTATAAGAAAGACGAGTACATCGAACTTGATGATGTCTTTTCAGAAATAGGCCATGTCAAAGATAAACAATTCTGCGACATAAATCCTCAAGAAAACTCTTGGGTTTTAAATATAGCTAGAAATAAAAAAGCTCTAGGAGAAACTCTTAGACCAAGAATTTCTATGGATTCACTCCACATAGGAGAAAGCTCGCAGAGAAAAGATAATAACTTAATAAGACACATGTCTTTAAAAATTGATAGTCTACGCCAGAATATCAAACAAATCACTGACATTATAAATGAGTAATAAAATTGATTTTCCTCATTTCTATAAAAAAAAGGTAAAACAGTCAAAATTAAAACTCTTGACGATAATACTGAAAAGAAAGAATACGTTTTCTCTACTTCTGGAAAAGCTGGTATTCAAACAATTGTAAATCATTGCAATAATCTCAACCAGATCATTGCAAGATGTCTCTTAAAAACTTCGAAAATAAGCCAATATCTTGGTATTTCAAAAGATATTTCTATAGATATTTCAAAAAATAAAATACCTTTTAACCAATTTAAAAACGATTTAGCCTTTATGGTTAAAATAAAATCTTGATAAAAATGATTTTGAAAATTTCTTCGAAGTTATTGAAAGACAAAATAAATTAACTATCAGGTTAACCCAATCTATTGACAGACATTCCATTCTTTTAGAAAACTCTTTAAAAAACAACCAATTTGTTGAAGAAGTCGCCAAAAAGACAAATATTGGGGGCACTCTTAAGGAAACCAACCTTAAGATCACTAATATACATGATCAGTTAAAACAGCTAATAGGATGACCTCGATACCCGAGCTCAATAGATCAACCACCTCGATACCTGAGCTCAATAGATCAATCAACCTCCTTAATGAAAAAATAGATGGGCTGATTATAAACTTAGACTTAACAGTCAATAAATACATAACCATTACCCAGTTGGAAGTAGCATCTGCAAAAATTATTGCAGACATTACTAACGAGTTATCTGAAAAGATTAACTCTTGCCCATGTAATAAAGACATTCTTGAGCACATCAAGAATATCTCCATCATAGAACAAAAAACCAAGCCTTGAAAAAATTCAGGGCTTAAGAAATACTCACCTCCCAATCCTAGTGTTGGAAACCCTGACTTAGGAAACTCAAAAGATTCCCAGAAAATTGACATTTTCAGGAAAGAATAAAAATGAAAGAAACAATCTCTGAGCAACTCGAGAAATATTTCTTTAACCTTCAATATGAAGATTATGATAAAGCTGACCAAAAGCTTATTCGGCTTTTATCTTTAGAAACTGAAGAATGTGAAGAATTGTATAAAAAAGAACCCAAACTATTTGATCAATATTTTAGAATGACTAAAATAAATGAACCTGACATTGAATCAGAACAAGAAGATAATTTTAAAACAAATACAAAGACTGTTAAGTTCGAATATTCGGATATGGAAGATGATGAAGCAGAATCTTCTTATACAGCCACAAGAAGAGGCAATAAAAAGAAATGTGAGTTCCAAATTCCTGTCCACAATGGTATTCCAAATAGTGGTCGAGGACCCAATACGATCAATGTACTCAATATTGATTGTATCCAAGATCTAAAACTCAGAGAAAGAGTTGTAGAAAAATGGGTTACTGAGATTTCACTAATCTTACAGACAAACCCAGATGAATTTGAAAAAGCAAAAAGTATTCTACTACTCTTAGAACACAAAACTGATGGAATTGTGCAAAAATTCCGAAGAAAAAATAATTGGAATGAAGAATTGCATGGTTAAGATCTTTTTGATAATCTCAAAAATGTAATATACACTACTTTCTTAGGTCTTGATTATATTTTTAATAAAGACTTCACCATTAATAATAAAGTTGACATAGCAAGAGTTTCAATGACAAAACTCCAATTACATGATATTAGTCTTCTCGACAAATACACATGTATGTATGAATCATATCTGTATGATATTCCACAGAGAAGTGAATATGCTCAATGGATATCTGCTTATCTCATGAAAATTCCAATTATTGGAGAAACCTGTACCGACAGATGGAAAATAGAAGCTACTGGAGAAATCCAGCAAACCAGTCTTTCTTATGCAACAAAAATTGCAAAAGAAGAAATTGATAGAATCTGCAAGACAGATATAAACAAAAAAAGCTTAAAACAATAAGCAAAGATTGTTGTAGCATTCTCTCTGATTTCAAAAAATTTGATATTGGAACGAAAAATTATACTAAGAAAAAGTATAAAAACAAAAAGAAATACAAATCTTTTTGGAAAAAGAAAAGAAGAAAAATTTCACCAGGAAAATACTTCAAAAAACCTTCAAAAGAAACACCTAAGAAGACTACTTCCTGTCCGCAAGAAGAAAAAAATGTAGGTGTTGGATCTGCAATGAACAAGGACACTACGCCGATGAATGTCCAAATCGAAAAAAATACCCTGACAAAGTCAAGGTTTTACAAACCGCTAACAATGGAGGCTATGAAGCTCTTGAAGAAGAGTATGATGGTATACAACATGTTTTTATATATCATGTTAAGACAAAATCTTCATCAGACACTGAAGAATACGAATCAACAACGGATGACTCAGACTAGTCCCATACAGACCCCACTTTCCAGGGAGGAGGAGATTAACCATTTTTGCGCAAACCTCCAGAAAATTGATGATTCCCTTATCATGAATCTTACTAATCCAAACTTTATTTATGTTTCTGCCTTCCTTAACTTTAAAGGATATAAAAAATTTAGAGTACATTGTTTTGTAGACACAGGTGCATCTTTATGTCTTGCAAGCAAATTCATCATTCCGGATGAACTCTGGGAAAACGCTCCCAAAGAAATTAGTGCCACTATTGCAAATGGTGAAACCATAAAAAATTATAAAGTTTGTAGAAATATTAATCTCGAAATTTCAGGAGAACATTTCAACGTTCCACTATTTACCAACAAATTCAGGAATTGATATCATAATTGGTAAAAACTTATGTCAAGTCTATGGACCATTCATACAATGGATAGATAGAATTGCCTTTCATCTTAATAATGATATGGTAATTATAAAAAAGGTTACAGAGGCCTATAGCAAAGGAAAACCAGGTTTTCTTGAAACTCAAGAAAAAGGTTCTAAAGAAAAACAAATTCCAGGTACTAATATAACCCATGACGGGATTAATAAAGAAAGGATTATTTCTATTCAAACTACCAGGTTCAAACAGATCGAGGATCTTCTTGAAAAAGTTTGTTCTGAAAATCCTATTGATCCAAATAAAACCAAAGGATGGATGCAAGCTTCAATTAAGCTTATTGATCCCAAAACGGTTATTAGAGAAAAACCTATGGTTTACTCTCTACAAGATAGGGAAGAATTTTCCAAACAAATCAAGGAATTACTTGATATGAGACTAATTATAGAATCAAAATTCCCTCATGTGTCTCCTGCCTTTCTTGTCAATAAAGAAGCAGAGAAAAGAAGAGGAAAGAAGCGTATGGTTGTCAACTACAAAGCAATCAATGATGCAACTATTGGAGACTCACATAATCTTCCCAATATGCACGAACTCTTGACTCTTCTACGAGGAAAAAACATTTATTCAAGTTTCGACTACAAGTCAGGTTTCTGGCAAGTTCTACTTGATGAAGAATCGCAGCTTCTCACTGCCTTCACATGTCCTGATGGACTCTTTCAATGGAAAGTACTACCCTTTGGGCTTAAACAAGCTCCTAGTATTTTTCAAAGACACATGCAGAACGCTCTTCGAGGCCTTGAAGGTTTTTGCACTGTATACGTTGATGACATCATGATCTTCAGCAAAAATGAACAAGAACACTATGTTCTTTTCGCATAGGTTCTCAGAACTATTTTAAAATATGGAATAATACTTTCAAAAAAGAAAGCTCATCTGTTCAAAACAAAAATCAATTTTTTGGGTTTAGAAATAAATGAGGGTACTCATTGTCCTCAAAAGCATATTCTTGAACATTTACATGACTTTCCAAATGTTTTAGAAGACAAAAAGCAACTACAAAGATTTCTTGGTGTTTTAAATTATGTTGAAACATATATTGAAAAACTTGTAGCCATGAGAAAACCTTTACAGGCAAAATTAAAAAAAGATGTCATTTGGAATTGGTCAAGTGCTGATACAGACTACATCAAAAATATAAAGAAAGTTTTAATCAATTTTCCAAAACTTTATCTTCGAAACATTGAAGACAGTTTAATTATTGAAACTGATGCTTCTGATGAATTTTGGGGAGGTGTTTTAAAAGCTAAAAACCCCAAAAACGAAGAACAAATTTGCAGGTACACCTCTGGCAGTTTCAAAGCAGCTGAGAAAAACTACCATAGCAATGAAAAAGAATTACTCGCTGTAAAAAGAGTTATTACATTCTCTGTATATTTAACACCAGTAAAATTCCTGGTTCGTACAGATAATAAAAATTTTACTTATTTCCTCCGAACTAAGATTGCAGGAGATAACAAATTAGGCCGGCTAATACGTTGGCAAGAGTGGTTTTCACGATATACTTTCACTGTTGAACATCTCGCAGGAAACAAAAACGTACTGGCAGACTGCCTCACCCGTGACTTCAGGTATACCTTACATCATCCATGATCTCAATCGCTCCTCTCGAGCCCTATAAAAGGATATGATCATCATGACATATTTCCTCACAAAAACTTCACCTACAAAAAAGAGAGGGGGAGATTAGAGAGAAAAGTAAACAAAAATTGAGTTTACAAAAATGGAAGACCTCAACATTTTGAGGATAAAGAAGCAAATGCTCCTCATAGAGCTATTTGAAATTGAGCAGAAAATCAACTTGTATGAACAAGTAACAACGGTCACCAATGTACCGGAAAGCGAAAGCTCAAAAACAAAGGCTATTCTAGTGCAAACGGCACCTGGTAAAGAATCAACAAATCCCTTGAAAGCTTATGCTTTGCTAAAAAGCATAATAAAGGAGACAACTACTCCTCTTCCTAATGGAAAAACTAGCTTATTGGTTGATCCCAATCCTTGTACTGAAGGAATCAGTAAAATGACAACTTTGTCACCCACTAACAAATCTGTGCAGGAGTTTACACCAGATTACAAAAAAGCTCTTAACAAAGAAGCTGAAAGATTTTATGTAATCTACAAAGGACCCCATGCCAGTGTTCATACCAACTGGGGAATTACAGAAACCTTTTGTAAAGTTGATAAAGTTACTTGCAAAAAATTCAGAAATGAAGCATCTGCAAGATTAAGCCTTGCCACTTATCAAGACGATACAAGCAAGACTAACCAACCACTTCTTCGACCAAAAATTCAAAAAGTCAAAGAAGCCCACAGAGACCAAAGGTTTGACGTTCCAAATGACGTTCAACAAATGGTTAACTATCCTGAAATCTCTTTTGAAGATTTCAGAACAATCTGGAAGAAAGCAAGAGCTGCATGCCCAGAAGACCTTGTTCATGAAAAGTTTTTCACTACGGACAAGAAAACAAAAAGTCTGTTCAACTTCCTCGAAGGAGCAGATGCAAAATTAGTCTACCAAGCCTTACAAGATGGACTAATCGACAATATCTACCCAAGTTGCAACCTTCAAGAACTCAAATTCTTCCCAAACAGCATGGTAGAATCCATTAAGAACTTTCGAAAGAAAGTAATTAAAGCAAAAGATAATCCGATCTACATCAGATGCATCTCTTCACTCCCAGAATGGATTCAAGAATCAACTCTTTCTCCATACCACTTTTTGGAAATTGGTCTTTCTAAAGCCAATAGAGAAATTGAACAATCTTAACCAATGGAAGATAAAGATCTACATTTCGCAGAAATTCTTCATCCCAATCGCATCAATGGTTTATGAAGAATATCAGATAAAATCATTGAGATTATCTATGGTTCAAAAAAGAAGATTAATTATATCGACTTCCATTGTATAATTACAAGCTGGAGTTACAACAACACCAGCCAAGAAGATCTTCGTCAAGCCTCCAAGTTTGGCAAAAAATTCATGAACAATAGCATGGAAGTATCCAATGCTACACGCCAACACTTCTGCCGACATGCAGAACAACGTTTCGAAGAACATCTTTGTCACTTTTGCGAAAGAAAAGATTCGGAGACAAAGGAGGGACCCCCCCCTCTGAAGATGACAAATCGTCATCATCTTAAAGAAAGATGCTTCACGTGTCAAATGGCCCCCGCCACTCAAAATAATAATGTCTTTCTTCATTATTAGAAGCTTTCCAGCTGTCCACAATAATGTAATCTTTAGTGGATAAAAACGTCACGCCTGACATAATAGGCAAAGATCAGACCCTTTCAATGTATCTATAAATTGAGAGTTATGTTTTGTTTTAGAGACATCGCAATAACGAGTGCAAGAAAAAACACTCTCTATCTAAAAGATAAAGATCTAACTTTCATAGAAATTTTTCATCCCGATCACACCAATGGTTTAAGAAGAATATCAGATAAAATCATTGAGATTATCTCTAGTTCAAAAAAGAAGATTAATTATACCGACTCGCATTGTATAATTACAAGTTGGAGTTACAACAACACCAGCCAAGAAGATCTTCGTCAAGCCTCCAAGTTTGGCGAAAAATTCATGAACAATAGCATGGAAGTATCCAATGCTACACGCCAACACTTCTGCCGACATGCATAACAACTTTTCAAAGAACATCTTTGTCACTTTTGCGAAAGCAAAGATTCGGAGACAAAGGAGGGACCCCCCTCTGAAGATGAAAAATCGTCATCATCTTGAAGAAAGATGCTTCACGTGTCAAATGGCCCCCGCCACTCAAAATAATAATGCCTTTCTTCATTATTAGAAGCTTTCCAGCTGTCCACAATAATGTAATCTTTAGTGGATAAAAACGTCATGCCTGACATAATAGGCAAAGATCAGACCCTCTCAATGTATCTATAAATTGAGAGTTAGTTTTTGTTTTAGAGACATCGCAATAATGAGTGCAAGAAAAAACACTCTATATCTAGTAAATATTTTCAGTTCAATGTCTAGTGAGTAATTCCTCCCTTAGAAGGGAGAAAATGTAAAATATTGTAAGAGTTTTCCCTTTTTGGGAACTCTTTTATCAATAAATCTTTGTTTTGTTATTTTTGAGTGTTCATACAAATTAGAGTAATGAAACTCTTAAGTGACAGAGTGCCAGGTCGACGATGATTAACAGTTCCATAGGCACGATGCCAACAGGGAAAGCAACCACACAGACCAAAGAACGACACAGGCTGGCTTGAATAGTTTCTATCTATGTAAGTATAACACTCACTACATTACAATCACACATTTATTGATACAAGAGTCTTCTTTTCACAATTTTTATATTTATTCCCTTCTTTGTTAAATAAAAAAAATTCCGTACACATCCACACACCCAAACTGGTATCAGAACCTTGATAATATGCCATTACATTATAATAAAACACTTTATAGTGTAATATGGCATTACATTATAATAAAACACTTTACAGTGTAATTTTTGAAAGAACTCATAATAAAGAGATTGAAATTTCTCAACATAAAGAAATACTTTTCAGTAATAAAAAAGACTTAGTGCATATAAATTTCAGAATTCTACAAGCACAAAATAAACATACTCACGAATATATACCAAACATGGTTAGTATACGTAAGTATCTCCTGCATAAGCAAAAAGTACATCATGAACAGCTTGATAGAAATAAAAACTTAGTTTCAGAACTCAGAAAAAGGATTTTAACTTGTTAATAATTCTTAAAATGAATAAAGAAATTTTCAACAACTCTAAAGAAAATAATTCAGAAGAAAAACAAATCTTAACTTATGCTGAAGATGAAGACGACTTTCATGCAAATCTTTTAATAAAACAAGACCTTCTCTCACGAGTTAAGAAAATAGATTTAAAAATAAAGAAAGAAAACGTTTTCAAAAATGTTCCTTCTAAACTTAGTATTCTAAATCCTCTTAAAAGGATAAATGAAATCTTTTACTTTGTTAGTACTAAATAAATGTCCGTAGACATAAAAGATACAATTGGAGCTGTCTTTCTACCCCTTTTAACTTAGGAACAAATAAACAATAACTTAAAAAGTATTCCAGTTGAGATTAGATCAAAAATTAGAATGGTCCATATCGGAGCTGTAAAAATTTTGATAAAATCCCAATTCCAAGTAGGAATAAATTCCCCCATAAAAATGGCCTTATTTGACAATAGAATTACTGACAGACAGGACTGCATCTTAGGTGCTGCAAAGGGAAACCTTGCTTACCAAAAGTTTATGTTTTCAGTCTATCCAAAGTTTGCTCTGGATTTAAAATCTGCAAATATAGATAAAACCTTATCTTTTATACATCACTTTGAAAGAAGTGACCTTATGAGTCCAGGTGATAAACCATTCACCATAACATATCTCATAGGATATGCCCTGACCAACAGTCACCATCGCATAGACTATAAGAAAGACGAATACATCGAACTTGATGATGTCTTTTCAAAAATAGGCCATGTCAAAGATAAACAATTCTGCGACATAAATCCTCAAGAAAACTCTTGGATTTTAAATATAGCTAGAAATAAAAAAGCTCTAGGAGAAACTCTTATACCAAGAATTTCTATGGATTCACTCCACATAGGAGAAAGCTCGCAGAGAAAAGATAATAACTTAATAAGACACATGTCTTTAAAAATTGATAGTCTACGCCAGAATATCAAACAAATCACTGACATTATAAATGAGTAATAAAATTGATTTTCCTCATTTCTATAAAAAAAAAAGGTAAAACAGTCAAAATTAAAACTCTTGACGATAATACTGAAAAGAAAGAATACGTTTTCTCTACTTCTGGAAAAGCTGGTATTCAAACAATTGTAAATCATTGCAATAATCTCAACCAGATCATTGCAAGATGTCTCTTAAAAACTTCGAAAATAAGCCAATATCTTGGTATTTCAAAAGATATTTCTATAGATATTTCAAAAAATAAAATACCTTTTAACCAATTTAAAAACGATTTAGCCTTTATGGTTAAAATAAAATCTTGATAAAAATGATTTTGAAAAATTCTTCGAAGTTATTGAAAGACAAAATAAATTAACTATCAGGTTAACCCAATCTATTGACAGACATTCCATCCTTTTAGAAAACTCTTTAAAAAACAACCAATTTGTTGAAGAAGTCGCCAAAAACACAAATATTGGGGGCACTCTTAAGGAAACCAACCTTAAGATCACTAATATACATGATCAGTTAAAACAGCTAATAGGATGACCTCGATACCCGAGCTCAATAGATCAACCACCTCGATACCTGAGCTCAATAGATCAATCAACCTCCTTAATGAAAAAATAGATGGGCTGATTATAAACATGGACTTAACAGTCAATAAATACGTAACCATTACCCAGTTGGAAGTAGCATCTGCAAAAATTATTGCAGACATTACTAAGGAGTTATCTGAAAAGATTAACTCTTGCCCATGTAATAAAGACATTCTTGAGCACATCAAGAATATCTCCATCATAGAACAAAAAACCAAGCCTGGAAAATATTCAGGTCTTAAGAAATACTCACCTCCCAATCCTAGTGTTGGAAACCCTGACTTAGGAAGCTCAAAAGATTCCTAGAAAATTGACATTTTCAGGAAAGAATAAAAATGAAAGAAACAATCTCTGAGCAACTCGAGAAATATTTCTTTAACCTTCAATATGAAGATTATGATAAAGCTGACCAAAAGCTTATTCGGCTTTTATCTTTAGAAACTGAAGAATGTGAAGAATTGTATAAAAAAGAACCCAAACTATTTGATCAATATTTTAGAATGACTAAAATAAATGAACCTGACATTGAATCAGAACAAGAAGATAATTTTAAAACAAATACAAAGACTGTTAAGTTCGAATATTCGGATATGGAAGATGATGAAGCAGAATCTTCTTATACAGCCACAAGAAGAGGCAATAAAAAGAAATGTGAGTTCCAAATTCCTGTCCACAATGGTATTCCAAATAGTGGTCAAGGACCCAATACGATCAATGTACTCAATATTGATTGTATCCAAGATCTAAAACTCAGAGAAAGAGTTGTAGAAAAATGGGTTACTGAGATTTCACTAATCTTACAGACAAACCCAGATGAATTTGAAAAAGCAAAAAATATTCTACTACTCTTAGAACACAAAACTGATGGAATTGTGCAAAAATTCCTAAGAAAAAATAATTGGAATGAAGAATTGCATGGTTAAGATCTTTTTGATAATCTCAAAAATGTAATATACACTACTTTCTTAGGTCTTGATTATATTTTTAATAAAGACTTCACCATTAATAAGAAAGTTGACATAATAAGAGTTTCAATGACAAAACTCCAATTACATGATATTAGTCTTCTCGACAAATGCACATGTATGTATGAATCATATCTGTATGATATTCCACAGAGAAGTGAATATGCTCAATGGATATCTGCTTATCTCATGAAAATTCCAATTATTGGAGAAACCTGTACCGATAGATGGAAAAAAGAAGCTACTGGAGAAATCCAGCAAACCAGTCTTTCTTATGCAACAAAAATTGCAAAAGAAGAAATTGATAGAATCTGCAAGATAGATATAAACAAAAAAAGCTTAAAACAATAAGCAAAGATTGTTGTAGCATTCTCTCTGATTTCAAAAATTTTGATATTGGAAAGAAAAATTATACTAAGAAAAAGTATAAAAACAAAAAGAAATATAAATCTTTTTGGAAAAAGAAAAGAAGAAAATTTTCACCAGGAAAATACTTCAAAAAACCTTCAAAAGAAACACCTAAGAAGACTACTTCCTGTCCGCAAAGAAAGAAAAAATGTAGGTGTTGGATCTGCAATGAACAAGGACACTACGCCAATGAATGTCCAAATAGAAAAAAATACCCTGACAAAGTCAAGGTTTTACAAACCGCTAACAATGGAGGCTATGAAGCTCTTGAAGAAGAGTATGATGGTATACAAAATGTTTTTATATATCATGTTGAGACAAAATCTTCATCAGACACTGAAGAATACGAATCAATAACGGATGACTCAGACTAGTCCCATACAGACCCCACTTTCCAGGGAGGAGGAGATTAACCATTTTTGCGCAAACCTCCAGAAAATTGATGATTCCCTTATCATGAATCTTACTAATCCAAACTCTATTTATGTTTCTGCCTTCCTTAACTTTAAAGGATATAAAAAATTTAGAGTACATTGTTTTGTAGACATAGGTGCATCTTTATGTCTTGCAAGCAAATTCATCATTCCGGAAGAACTCTAGTAAAACGCTCCCAAAGAAATTAGTGCCACTATTGCAAATGGTGAAACCATAAAAATTAATAAAGTTTGTAGAAATATTAATCTCGAAATTTTAGGAGAACATTTCAACGTTCCACTATTTACCAACAAATTCAGGAGTTGATATCATAATTGGTAACAACTTCTGTCAAGTCTATGGACCATTCATACAATGGATAGATAGAATTGCCTTTCATCTTAATAATGATATGGTAATTATAAAAAAGGTTAAAGAGGCCTATAGCAAAGGAAAACCAGGTTTTCTTGAAACTCAAGAAAAAGGTTCTAAAGAAAAACAAATTCCAGGTACTAATATAACCCATGACGGGATTAATAAAGAAAGGATTATTTCTATTCAAACTACCAGGTTCAAACAGATCAAGGATCTTCTTGAAAAAGTTTGTTCTGAAAATCCTATTGATCCAAATAAAACCAAAGGATGGATGCAAGCTTCAATTAAGCTTATTGATCCCAAAACGGTTATTAGAGAAAAACCTACGGTTTACTCTCTACAAGATAGGGAAGAATTTTCCAAACAAATCAAGGAATTACTTGATATGAGACTAATTATAGAATCAAAATTCCCTCATATGTCTCCTGCCTTTCTTGTCAATAAAGAAGCAGAGAAAAGAAGAGGAAAGAAGCGCATGGTTGTCAACTACAAAGCAATCAATGATGCAACTATTGGAGACTCACATAATCTTCCCAATATGCACGAACTCTTGACTCTTCTACGAGGAAAAAACATTTATTCAAGTTTCGACTGCAAGTCAGGTTTCTGGCAAGTTCTACTTGATGAAGAATCGTAGCTTCTCACTGCCTTCACATGTCCTGATGGACTCTTTCAATGGAAAGTACTACCCTTTAGGCTTAAACAAGCTCCTAGTATTTTTCAAACACACATGCAGAACGCTCTTCGAGGCCTTGAAGGTTTCTGCACTGTATACGTTGATGACATCATGATCTTCATCAAAAATGAACAAGAACACTATGTTCATGTCGCACAGGTTCTCAGAACTATTTTAAAATATGGAATAATACTTTCAAAAAAGAAAGCTCATCTTTTCAAAACAAAAATCAATTTTTTGGGTTTTGAAATAAATGAGGGTACTCATTGTCCTCAAAAGCATATTCTTGAACATTTACATGACTTTCAAAATGTTTTAGAAGAGAAAAAGCAACTACAAAGATTTCTTGGTGTTTTAACTTATGCTGAAACATATATTGAAAAACTTGCAGCAATGAGAAAACCTTTATAGGCAAAATTAAAAAAAGATGTCATTTAGAATTGGTCAAGTGTTGATACAGACTACATCAAAAATATAAAGAAAGTTTTAATCAATTTTCCAAAACTTTATCTTCCAAACATTGAAGACAGTTTAATTATTGAAACTGATGCTTCTGATGAATTTTGGGGAGGTGTTTTAAAAGCTAAAAACCCCAAAAACGAAGAACAAATTTGCAGGTACACCTATGGCAGTTTCAAAGCAGCTGAGAAAAACTACCATAGCAATGAAAAAGAATTACTCGCTGTAAAAAGATTTATTACAAAATTCTCTGTATATTTAACACCAGTAAAATTCCTGGTTCGTACAGATAATAAAAAGTTTACTTCTTTCCTCCGAACTAAGATTGCAGGAGATAACAAATTAGGTCGGCTAAAACGTTGGCAAGAGTGGTTTTCACGATATACTTTCACTGTTGAACATCTCGCAGGAAACAAAAACGTACTGGCAGACTGCCTCACCCGTGACTTCAGGTATGCCTTACATCATCCATGATCTCACTCGCTTCTCTCGAGCCCTATAAAAGGATATGATCCTCATGACATATTTCCTCACAAAAACTTCACCTACAAAAAAGAGATGGGGAGATTAGAGAGAAAAGTAAACAAAAATTGAGTTTACAAAAATGGAAGACCTCAACATTTTGAGGATAAAGAAACCAATGCTCCTCATAGAGCTATCTGCAATTGAGCAGAAAATCAACTTGTATGAACAAGTAACAACGGTCACCAATGTACCGGAAAGCGAAATAAAGGAGACAGCTACTCCTTTTCCTAATGGAAAAAACTAGCTTATTGGTTGATCCCAATCCTTGTACTGAAGGAATCAGTAAAATGACAACTTTGTCGCCCGCTAACAAATATGTGCAGGAGTTTACACCAGATTACAAAAGAGCTCTTAACAAAGAAGCTGAAAGATTTTATCTAATCTACAAAGGACCCCATGCCGGTGTTCATACTGACTGGGGAATTACAGAAACCTTCTGTAAAGTTGATAAAGTTACTTGCAAAAAATTCAGAAATGAAGCATCTGCAAGATTAAGCCTTGCCACTTATCAAGACGATACAAGCAAGACTAACCAACCACTTCTTCGACCAAAAATTCAAAAAGTCAAAGAAGCCCACAGAGACCAAAGGTTTGACATTCAACAAATGGTTAACTATCCTGAAATCTCTTTTGAAGATTTCAGAACAATCTGGAAGAAAGCAAGAGCTGCATGCCCAGAAGACCTTGTTCATGAAAAGTTTTTCACTACAGACAAGAAAACAAAAAGTCTGTTCAACTTCCTCGAAGGAGCAGATGCAAAATTAGTCTACCAAGCCTTTCAAGCTGGACTAATCGACAATATCTACCCAAGTTGCAACCTTCAAGAACACAAATTCTTCCCAAGCAGCATGGTAGAATCCATTAAGAACTTTCGAAAGAAAGTACTTAAAGCAAAAGATAATCCGATCTACATCAGATGCATCTCTTCACTCCCAGAATGGATTCAAGAATCAACTCTTTCTCCATACCACTTTCAGGAAATTGGTCTTTCTAAAGCCAATAGAGAAATTGAACAATCTCAACCAATGGAAGATAAAGATCTACCTTTCACCGAAATTCTTCATCCCCATCGCATCAATGGTTTAAGAAGAATATCAGATAAAATCATTGAGATTATCTCTGGTTCAAAAAAGAAGATTAATTATACTGACTCGCATTGTATAATTACAAGCAGGAGTTACAACAACACCAGCCAAGAAGATCTTCGTCAAGCCTCCAAGTTTGGCGAAAAATTCATGAAAAATAGCATGGAAGTATCCAATGCTACACGCCAACACTTCTGCCGAACTTGGAGGCCATGAATTTTTCGCCAAACTTGGAGGCTTGACGAAGATCTTCTTGGCTGGTGTTGTTGTAACTCCAGCTTGTAATTATACAATGGGAGTCGATATAATTAATCTTCTTTTTTGAACCAGAGATAATCTCAATGATTTTATCTGATATTCTTCTTAAACCATTGATGCGATTGGGATGAAGAATTTCTGCGAAATGTAGATCTTTATCTTCCATTGGTTAAGATTGTTCAATTTCTCTATTGGCTTTAGAAAGACCAATTTCCAAAAAGTGGTATGGAGAAAGAGTTGATTCTTGAATCCATTCTGGGAGTGAAGAGATGCATCTGATGTAGATCGGATTATCTTTTGCTTTAATTACTTTCTTTCGAAAGTTCTTAATGGATTCTACCATGCTGTTTGGGAAGAATTTGAGTTCTTGAAGGTTGCAACTTGGGTAGATATTGTCGATTAGTCCAGCTTGTAAGGCTTGGTAGACTAATTTTACATCTGCTCCTTCGAGGAAGTTGAACAGACTTTTTGTTTTCTTGTCCGTAGTGAAAAACTTTTCATGAACAAGGTCTTCTGGGCATGCAGCTCTTGCTTTCTTCCAGATTGTTCTGAAATCCTCAAAAGAGATTTCAGGATAGTTAACCATTTGTTGAACGTCATTTGGAACGTCAAACCTTTGGTCTCTGTGGGCTTCTTTGACTTTTTGAATTTTTGGTCGAAGAAGTGGTTGGTTAGTCTTGCTTGTATCGTCTTGATAAGTGGCAAGGCTTAATCTTGCAGATGCTTCATTTCTGAATTTTTTGCAAGTAACTTTATCAACTTTACAGAAGGTTTCTGTAATTCCCCAGTCAGTATGAACACTGGCATGGGGTCCTTTGTAGATTACATAAAATCTTTCAGCTTCTTTATTAAGAGCTTTTTTGTAATCTGGTGTAAACTCCTGCACATATTTGTTAGTGGGCGACAAAGTTGTCATTTTACTGATTCCTTCAGTACAAGGATTGGAATCAACCGATAAGCTAGTTTTTCCATTAGGAAGAGGAGTAGCTGTCTCCTTTATTATGCTTTTTAGCAAAGCATCAACTTTCAACGGATTTGTTGTTTCTTTACCAGGTGCCGTTTGCACTGGAATAGCCTTTGTTTTTGAGCTTTCGCTTTCCGGTACATTGGTGACCGTTGTTACTTGTTCATACAAGTTGATTTTCTGATCAATTGCAGATAGCTCTATGAGGAGCATTTGTTTCTTTATCCTCAAAATGTTGAGGTCTTCCATTTTTGTAAACTCAATTTTTGTTTAATTTTCTCTCTAATCTCCCCATCTCTTTTTTGTAGGTGAATTTTTTGTAAGGAAATAAGTCATGAGGAGCATATCCTTTTATAGGGCTCGAGAGGAGCGAGTGAGATCATGGATGATGTAAGGTATACCTGAAGTCACGGGTGAGGCAGTCTTCCAGTACGTTTTTGTTTCTTACGAGATGTTCAACAGTGAAAGTATATCGTGAAAACCACTCTTGCCAACGTATTAGCCGACCTAATTTGTTATCTCATGCAATCTTAGTTCGGAGGAAATAAGTAAAAATTTTATTATCTGTACGAACCAGGAATTTTACTGGTGTTAAATATACAGTGAATTTTGTAATAACTCTTTTTACAGCGAGTAATTCTTTTTCATTGCTATGGTAGTTTTTCTCAGCTGCTTTGAAACTGCCAGAGGTGTACCTGCAAATTTGTTCTTCGTTTTTGAGGTTTTTAGCTTTTAAAACACCTCCCCAAAATTCATCAGAAGCATCAGTTTCAATAATTAAACTGTCTTCAATGTTTGGAAGATAAAGTTTTGGAAAATTGATTAAAACTTTCTTTATCTTTTTGATGTAGTCTGTATCAGCACTTGACCAATTCCAAATGACATCTTTTTTTAATTTTGCCTGTAAAGGTTTTCTCATGGCTGCAAGTTTTTCAATATATGTTTCAGCATAAGTTAAAACACCAAGAAATCTTTGTAGTTGCTTTTTGTCTTCTAAAACATTTGGAAAGTCATGTAAATGTTCAAGAATATGCTTTTGAGGACAATGAGTACCCTCATTTATTTCTAAACCCAAAAAATTGATTTTTCTTTTGATAAAATAAGCTTTCTTTTTTGAACGTATTATTCCATATTTTAAAATAGTTCTGAGAACCTGTGCAACATGAACATAGTGTTCTTGTTCATTTTTGCTGAAGATCATGATGTCATCAACGTATACAGTGCAAAAACCTTCAAGGCCTCAAAGAGCGTTCTGCATGTGTCTTTGAAAAATACTAGGAGCTTGTTTAAGCCCAAAGGGTAGTACTTTCCATTGAAAGAGTCCATCATGACATGTGAAGGCAGTGAGAAGCTGCGATTCTTCATAAAGTACTACATGCCAGAAACCTGACTTGCAGTCAAAACTTGAATAAATGTTTTTTCCTCGTAGAAGAGTCAAGAGTTCGTGCATATTGGGAAGATTATGTGAGTCTCCAATATTTGCATCATTGATTGCTTTGTGGTTGACAACCATGCGCTTCTTTCCTCTTCTTTTCTCTGCTTCTTTATTGACAAGAAAGGCAGGAGACATATGAGGGAATTTTGATTCTATAATTAGTCTCATATCAAGTAATTCCTTGATTTGTTTGGAAAATTCTTCCCTATCTTGTAGAGAGTAAACCGTAGGTTTTTCTCTAATAACCGTTTTGGGATCAATAAGCTTAATTGAAGCTTGCATCCATCCTTTGGTTTTATTTGGATCAATAGGATTTTCAGAACAAACTTTTTCAAGAAGATCCTCGATCTGTTTGAACCTGGTAGTTTGAATAGAAATAATCCTTTCTTTATTAATCCCGTCATGGGTTATATCAGTACCTGGAATTTGTTTTTCTTTAGAACCTTTTTCTTGAGTTTCAAGAAAACCTGGTTTTCCTTTGCTATAGGCCTCTGTAACCTTTTTTATAATTACCATATCATTATTAAGATGAAAGGCAATTCTATCTATCCATTGTATGAATGGTCCATAGACTTGACAGAAGTTGTTACCAATTATGATATCAATTCCTGAATTTGTTGGTAAATGGTGGGAACATTGAAATGTTCTCCTGAAATTTCGAGATTAATATTTCTACAAACTTTATTAATTTTTATGGTTTCACCATTTGCAATAGTGGCACTAATTTCTTTGGGAGCGTTTTCCCAGAGTTCATCCGGAATGATGAATTTGCTTGCAAGACATAAAGATGCACCTGTGTCTACAAAACAATGTACTCTAAATTTTTTATATCCTTTAAAGTTAAGGAAGGCAGAAACATAAATAGAGTTTGGATTAGTAAGATTCATGATAAGGGAATCATCAATTTTCTGGAGGTTTGCGCAAAAATGGTTAATCTCCTCCTCCCTGGAAAGTGGGGTCTGTATGGGACTAGTCTGAGTCATCCGTTGTTGATTCGTATTCTTCAGTGTCTGATGAAGATTCTGTCTCAACATGATATATAAAAACATGTTGTATACCATCATACTCTTCTTCAAGAGCTTCATAGCCTCCATTGTTAGCGGTTTGTAAAACCTTGACTTTGTCAGGGTATTTTTTCTATTTGGACATTCATTGGCGTAGTGTCCTTCTTCACTGCAGATCCAACACCTACATTTTTTCTTTCCTTGCGGACAGGAAGTAGTCTTCTTAGGTGTTTCTTTTGAAGGTTTTTTGAAGTATTTTCCTGGTGAAAATTTTCTTCTTTTCTTTTTCCAAAAAGATTTTTATTTCTTTTTGCTTTTATACTTTTTCTTAGTATAATTTTTCTTTCCAATATCAAAGTTTTTGAAATCAGAGAGAATGCTACAACAATCTTTGCTTATTGTTTTAAGATTTTGTTGTTTATATCTGTCTTGACATATTCTATCAATTTCTTCTTTTGCAATTTTTGTTGCATAAGAAAGACTGGTTTGCTGGATTTCTCTAGTAGCTTCTTTTTTCCATCTGTCGGTACATGTTTCTCCAATAATTGGAATTTTCATGAGATAAGCAGATATCCATTGCGCATATTCACTTCTCTGTGGAATATCATATAGATATGATTCAAACATACATGTGTATTTGTCGAGAAGAGTAATACCATGTAATTGGAGTTTTGTCATTGAAACTCTTGCTATGTCAACTTTCTTATTAATGGTGAAGTCTTTATTAGAAATATAATCAAGACCTAAGAAAGTAGTGTATATTACATTTATGAGATTATCAAAAAGATCTGAACCATGCAATTCTTCATTCCAATTATTGTTTCTTAGGAATTTTTGCACAATTCCATCAGTTTTGTGTTCTAAAAGTAGTAGAACATTTTTTGCTTTTTCAAATTCATCTGGGTTTGTCTGTAAGATTAGTGAAATCTCAGTAACCCATTTTTCTACAACTCTTTCTCTGAGTTTTAGATCTTGGATATAATCAATATTGAGTATATTGATCGTATTGGGTCCTTGACCACTATTTGGAATACCATTGTGGACAGGCATTTGGAACTCACATTTCTTTTTATTGCCTCTTCTTGTGGCTGTATAAGAAGATTCTGCTTCATCATCTTCCATATCCGAATATTCGAACTTAACAGTCTTTGTATTTGTTTTAAAATTATCTTCTTGTTATGATTCAATGTCAGGTTCATTTATTTTAGTCATTCTAAAATATTGATCAAAAAGTTTGGGTTCTTTTTTATACAATTCTTCACATTCTTCAGTTTCTAAAGATAAAAGCCGAATAAGCTTTTGGTCAGCTTTATCATAATCTTCATATTGAAGGTTAAAGAAATATTTCTCGAGTTGCTCAGAGATTGTTTCTTTCATTTTTATTCTTTCCTGAAAATGTCAATTTTCTGGGAATCTTTTGAGCTTCCTAAGTCAGGGTTTCCAACACTAGGATTGGGAGGTGAGTATTTCTTAAGACCTGAATATTTTCCAGGCTTGGTTTTTTGTTCTATGATGGAGATATTCTTGATGTGCTCAAGAATGTCTTTATTACATGGGCAAGAGTTAATCTTTTCAGCTAACTCCTTAGTAATGTCTGCAATAATTTTTGCAGATGCTACTTCCAACTGGGTAATGGTTATGTATTTATTGACTGTTAAGTCCAAGTTTATAATCAGCCCATTTATTTTTTCATTAAGGAGGTTGATTGATCTATTGAGCTCAGGTATCGAAGTGGTTGATCTATTGAGCTCGGGTATCGAGGTCATCCTATTAGCTGTTTTAACTGATCATGTATATTAGTGATCTTAAGGTTGGTTTCCTTAAGAGTGCCCCCAATATTTGCCTTTTTGGCGACTTCTTCAACAAATTGGTTGTTTTTTAAAGAGTTTTCTAAAAGAATGGAATGTCTGTCAATAGACTGGGTTAACTTGATAGTTAATTTATTTTGTCTTTCAATAACTTCGAAGAATTTTTCAAAATCATTTTTATCAAGATTTTATTTTAACCATAAAGGCTAAATCGTTTTTAAATTGGTTAAAAGGTATTTTATTTTTTGAAATATCTATAGAAATATCTTTTGAAATACCAAGATATTGGGTTATTTTCGAAGTTTTTAAGAGACATCTTGCAATGATCTGGTTGAGATTATTGCAATGATTTACAATTGTTTGAATACCAGCTTTTCCAGAAGTAGAGAAAACGTATTCTTTCTTTTCAGTATTATCGTCAAGAGTTTTAATTTTGACTGTTTTACCTTTTTTTATAGAAATGAGGAAAATCAATTTTATTACTCATTTATAATTTCAGTGATTTGTTTGATATTCTGGCGTAGACTATCAATTTTTAAAGACATGTGTCTTATTAAGTTATTATCGTTTCTCTCCGAGCTTTCTCCTATGTGGAGTGAATCCATAGAAATTCTTGGTCTAAGAGTTTCTCCTAGAGCTTTTTTATTTCTAGCTATATTTAAAACCCAAGAGTTTTCTTGAGGATTTATGTCGCATAATTTTTTATCTTTGACATGGCCTATTTCTGAAAAGACATCATCAAGTTCGATGTACTCGTCTTTCTTATAGTCTATGCTATGGTGACTATTGGTCAGGGCATATCCTATGAGATATGTTATGGTGAATGGTTTATCACCTGGACTCATAAGGTCACTTCTTTCAAAGTGATGTATAAAAGATAAGGTTTTATCTATATTTGCAGATTTTAAATCCAGAGCAAACTTTGGAGAGACTGAAAACATAAACTTTTGGTAAGCAAGGTTTCCCTTTGCAGCACCTAAGATGCAGTCCTGTCTGTCAGTAATTCTGTTGTCAAACAAGGCCATTTTTATGGGGGAATTTATTCGTGCTTGGAATTGGGATTTTATCAAAAATTTTACAGCTCCGATATGGACCATTCTAATTTTTGATCTAATCTCAACTGGAATACTTTTTAAGTTATTGTTTATTTGTTCCTTAGTTAAAAGGGGTAGAAAGACAGCTCCAATTGTATCTTTTATGTCTACGGACATTTATTTAGTACTAACAAAGTAAAAGATTTCATTTATCCTTTTAAGAGGATTTAGAATACTAAGTTTAGAAGGAACATTTTTGAAAACGTTTTCTTTCTTTATTTTTAAATCTATTTTCTTAACTCGTGAGAGAAGGTCTTGTTTTATTAAAAGATTTGCATGAAAGTCGTCTTCATCTTCAGCATAAGTTAAGATTTGTTTTTCTTCTGAATTATTTTCTTTAGAGTTGTTGAAAATTTCTTTATTCATTTTAAGAATTGTTAACAAGTTAAAATCCTTTTTCTGAGTTCTGAAACTAAGTTTTTATTTCTATCAAGCTGTTCATGATGTACTTTTTGCTTATGCAGGAGATACTTACGTATACTAACCATGTTTGGTATATATTCGTGAGTATGTTTATTTTGTGCTTGTAGAATTCTGAAATTTATATGCACTAAGTCTTTTTTATTACTGAAAAGTATTTCTTTATGTTGAGAAATCTCAATCACTTTATTATGAATTCTTTCAAAAATTACACTGTAAAGTGTTTTATTATAATGTAATGCCATATTACACTATAAAGTGTTTTATTATTATGTAATGCCATATTATCAAGGCTCTGATACCAGTTTGGGTGTGTGGATGTGTATGGAATTTTTTTTATTTAACAAAGAAGGGAATAAATATAAAAATTGTGAAAAGAAGACTCTTGTATCAATAAATGTGTGATTGTAATGTAGTGAGTGTTATACTTACATAGATAGAAACTATTCAAGCCAGCCTGTGTCGTTCTTTGGTCTGTGTGGTTGCTTTCCCTGTTGGCATCATGCCTGTGGAACTGTTAATCATCGTCGACCTGGCACTCTGTCACTTAAGAGTTTCATGACTCTAATTTGTATGAACACTCAAAAATAACAAAACAAAGATTTATTGATAAAAGAGTTCCCAAAAAGGGAAAACTCTTACAATATTTTACATTTTCTCCCTTCTAAGGGAGGAATTACTCACTAGACATTGAACTGAAAATTTACTAGATAGAGAGTGTTTTTTCTTGCACTCGTTATTGCGATGTCTCTAAAACAAAACATAACTCTCAATTTATAGATACATTGAGAGGGTCTGATCTTTGCCTATTATGTCAGGCATGACGTTTTTATCCACTAAAGATTACATTATTGTGGACAGCTGGAAAGCTTCTAATAATGAAGAAAGGCATTATTATTTTGAGTGGCGGGGGCCATTTGACACGTGAAGCATCTTTCTTCAAGATGATGACGATTTGTCATCTTCAGAGGGGGGTCCCTCCTTTGTCTCCGAATCTTTGCTTTCGCAAAAGTGACAAAGATGTTCTTCGAAAAGTTGTTATGCATGTCGGCAGAAGTGTTGGTGTGTAGCATTGGATACTTCCATGCTATTGTTCATGAATTTTTCGCCAAACTTGGAGGCTTGACGAAGATCTTCTTGGCTGGTGTTGTTGTAACTCCAGCTTGTAATTATACAATGCGAGTCGGTATAATTAATCTTCTTTTTTGAACTAGAGATAATCTCAATGATTTTATCTGATATTCTTCTTAAACCATTGGTGCGATTGGGATGAAAAAATTCTATGAAAAGTAGATCTTTATCTTTTAGATAGAGAGTGTTTTTTCTTGCACTCGTTATTGCGATGTCTCTAAAACAAAACATAACTCTCAATTTATAGATACATTGAGAGGGTCTGATCTTTGCCTATTATGTCAGGCATGATGTTTTTATCCACTAAAGATTACATTATTGTGGACAGCTAGAAAGCTTCTAATAATGAAGAAAGGAATTATTATTTTGAGTGGCGGGGGCCATTTGACACGTGAAGCATCTTTCTTTAAGATGATGACGATTTGTCATCTTCAGAGGGGGGTCCCTCCTTTGTCTCCGAATCTTTGCTTTCGCAAAAGTGACAAAGATGTTCTTCGAAAAGTTGTTCTGCATGTCGGCAGAAGTGTTGGCGTGTAGGATTGGATACTTCCATGCTATTGTTCATGAATTTTTCGCCAAACTTGGAGGCTTGACGAAGATCTTCTTGGCTGGTGTTGCTGTAACTCCAGCTTGTAATTATACAATGCGAGTCGGTATAATTAATCTTCTTTTTTGAACCAGAGATAATCTCAATGATTTAATCTGCTATTCTTCTTAAACCATTGATGCGATTGGGATGAAGAATTTCTGTGAAATGTAGATCTTTATCCTCCATTGGTTGAGATTGTTCAATTTCTCTATTGGCTTTAGAAAGACCAATTTCCAGAAAGTGGTATGGAGAAAGAGTTGATTCTTGAATCCATTCTGGGAGTGAAGAGATGCATCTAATGTAGATCGGATTATCTTTTTCTTTAAGTACTTTCTTTCGAAAGTTCTTAATGGATTCTACCATGCTGCTTGGGAAGAATTTGAGTTCTTGAAGGTTGCAACTTGGGTAGATATTGTCGATTAGTCCAGCTTGAAAGGCTTGGTTGACTAATTTTGCATCTGCTCCTTCGAGGAAGTTGAACAGACTTTTTGTTTTCTTGTCCATAGTGAAAAACTTTTCATGAACATGGTCTTCTGGGCATCCAACTCTTGCTTTCTTCCAGATTGTTGTGAAATCTTCAAAAGAGATTTTAGGATAGTTAACCATTTGTTGAACGTCATTTGGAACGTCAAACCTTTGGTCTCTGTGGGCTTCTTTGACTTTTTGAATTTTTGGTCGAAGAAGTGGTTGGTTAGTCTTGCTTGTATCGTCTTGATAAGTGGCATATACTAAAGAGATTTATTCTAAAGAGATTTATTCTTGAAGCTTGGGTTTATTCTAAAGAGATTTATTTCATCAAATCTGACGGGTTTTGAAGATTGTTGGTGATTCTTCTTAACTTTTTGGATTCTCTCCATGGTATTTGTTGAAGATTCAAGGGGGAGTGATGATTATTCAAGGGGGAGTTCGTATTTGGAAGATTATTTCTAATTCTCTCGCTTTGAATACCCCATGTACTGATGATTCTCACAATTTAGGGGGAGAAATGCCAAGAAGATCGGAAATCGTGATCTTCATCAGTTTCAACATCTAGGGGGAGATTGTTGAGTATTTGAGATATTGAAACTGATATGGCATATTTGGTTATTTAGGGAAGCCTTTTTAGGGTTAATCATTTTATGATTCCCTGCAGTGCCTTTACAGTAGAAGTTCTTAATCGAGCTCTGCTAAGGCATTGGTTTTATATTAGGCTTTTATTTTCTATTTATGGTAGATATTTATTGTTCCCTATAAATAATCATTAGGTTTACTTTTGGTGTAAGTTTTTTTCTAGATTAGGGTTTTTCTCTGTACGTTCATGAGATAATCAATATACAAAAACCCTTTATCAGATTACTTGCATATTATGGTGATTGATTCTTGATTGTTCATGATATTCCGCATTCGTCATCTCGGATTTATAACCAACACTTAATCTTGCAGATGCTTCATTTCTGAATTTTTTGCAAGTAACTTTATCAACTTTACAGAAGGTTTCTGTAATTCCCCAATCGGTATGAACACTGGCATGGGGTCCTTTGTAGATTACATAAAATCTTTCAGCTTCTTTGTTAAGAGCTTTTTTGTAATCTGGTGTAAACTCCTGCACAGATTTGTTAGCGGGCGATTCTTTGGAACGTATGACTGGTCTCATGAGTAGTAAATGCTCAATTGAACTCAAAATGCCAAATTCAAAAATTCATAAAAAGACTACAAAATTCAATGTCCCGAGCCTTCAAGTGCTCTAAAAAGTCCTTTTTACTCATCCCCTTTTATATACCCTGCTTGGGAACACAATTTCCGATTATACTTACGGGTCTTTGCATGTTAACTTTAGTCCCCCGAAAAATGTCTAGAAGCCCCTCATGGTAATAAACTGTGAGATGTCCCACCATAGAAAAAGTCAAGGACGAAAATATAAAGAAATAGACCAAATAAATAAATTAACTAGAATGTTAATTACTTTGACTGGAGTAAGTGGTTTGAAACTTGTAACCAATTTGGGTAAATATTAGGGAATTTTTAGAAAAGATTTTTCAGAAAAAGATTGTTGTTGATCAACAAATAGTTGGAGTCGATCATTGTTATAATTTGTGAAACAAAGATGATTGAGCATGTTTTGTCACATACAATTTCACGAGAGTAAGACCATAATTTGTTCTATTAATTGAATTGTTGATATTGAGAGGGAACAAATGTGGTGATCTTTGATTCTGTTGAGTTGTATTAGGGAGTGGCTAAGGTCTTATTTTTATTGTTATATAATATTTTGAGACTAAAGCCAATTTGACTCAAGGCACGACATGTACATTCTCAACTATGGTACAAAACAGGGTTAATTGGGTTGGATATATTTTTTCATGTTTGTTTTGATTTCTTGCATCAAGTTTCAAAAACAAGTTTATCTGTAACACCCAAAGTTTTGAGGGCTAAGAAAGGAAGAAAACCCTAATTCTTAGGGGCGACTCGGTGAGTCCAAGGAGGAACTCAGCGAGTCCGAGCGGGATCCGGGTCGAGGTGTAAGTGACCAACTCGGCGAGTCGGCCAAGTGGACTCGGCGAGTCTAGTCTGTGCGAGGAAAACCCTAAATTCGGGACTTGGAGCCTATTTAAGCGCCTCATTCTCTCCCCTAGGGTTCCTTTGCTACCTCTTTCACCCAGAACATTAAACCCTAGCCGCCATATCCTCTATTTGAGCCATTTGTTGCCTTGGAAGGTGCATTAAAGCTTGGAGAAGGAAGAAGGAACTTGGAGGAGCAAGAAGGGACTATAGATCTGGGATTGTGAATTCATTCTGAGCATTTGGAGGTAATAAACTAGTTCTTGGACCCTTTTTGCACCTAGATCTATGTGTGGTTGTTGGGGCTTTTAGCCATAATGTTATTATTTTGAGTTAGAAGCCAGATCTGAAGTTGCTACTTCAGATCTAAGCATATTATGGTCTTGAGAAGCATAAAGTAGCAGCCCTTGAGTTGATTATGGAGCCTCCTTGCCTTAAACCCTAGTTTGTGGTGTATTTTGCCTAGATCTCCTTCTCTATACGTAAAGTTTGCAACTTTACGTGAGGAATAGGCGTGGGAAGGGTAGATCTACAGTTTGGAGTCCATGCATGACTCAAAAGTCCTCTGCATGTATGGAGATCTGAATGGACTCGGCGAGTCCTTTGAGTGGACTCGGTGAGGAGCATGAAGATTTGGAGGAACTCGACGAGTGGGATGAACAGCTCGTCGAGTCAGATGGAGTTGGGCAGGAACTCGGCGAGTTGGAAGAACAACTCGGCGAGTTTGTTGAAGGATGTCTTGGACTCGTCGAGTCAGGTCGCGAAACCCCAAACCCTTCGAGTTTAGACTCGAATCAGTGAGTCGATTAGAGACTCGGTGAGTTGGACAGGTCAGGACTCGGAAATCGGTAGACTCGGCGAGTCATGGACTGACTCGGCGAGTAGAGTCGCGAGTGGAAGGACTCTGAACTTATGAACTCGGCGAGTCAGTAGGGTGACTCGGCGAGTAGGGTTGACCTGGAAGGTTGGCTTTGACCAGAGTTGACTTGGTAGTCTTTCGGGGGTCAGTTTGACTCAGTGTTGCATTGTTATTGGTAGCTCAGGGAGCGGGTGGAGCAGGAGTTCAGAGAGTTGTCGGGCAGCGGCTAGTGGGATCATCAGCAAATTCAGCCAGTGCAGGTGAGTTTCCCTTTGTATGAATGGGTCTACGGCCACAATGGCGGCCCATGTAGTTATGAGTAGAAGACCCGGGGGTTAGCCCTAGGCACAGTATGCTAGTATGATATTCAGGACAAGGTCCAATGATAGCGGGAGGGTGCCCAAGGAATGGTTTATGTGATAGTTTATACTTGTTGTCTGTGTGATACTTGTATGTGCCTGATAGGGTGGTGAGTGTGGGTGAGGTCCCGTACCTCACCAATGGCAGAGTGTGGATGGCGTTCCACATCTCATTAGCAGCAGATCAGGGGCGAGGCCCAAGATAAGGAAAGAGTGAGGGAGGGCTGGGCCTGTATCTCACTATCAGTAGGAGCATGGATGGGGCTCCCTGGCTCATCAGTAGAGTTCGGTTGTTAGGACCGTAGGGTAGTCAGACACCCCAGATACGTCTGACAGTATATGATGTTATGTTTATGTGCTAGCATGATATGATGTTATGTGATAGTGGTAGTAGGGGGTGAAATAGTCCCCACTTACCGGTCGACAGGACCAAAGGGGTAGGCCAACACCCAGATATGCTAGGCAGTATATGGCTTATGTGTTTATGCTATGCTTTTATGTGGTAGTGTTAGGGGGTGAAATAGTCCCCGGTTACCGGTTGAAAGATACCGAAGGGGAGGCCAGCACCCAGATATGCTAGACAGTATCCGGTCGAGAGGATCGAAGGGGATCCAGCACCTAGATATGCTAGGCAGTATCCGGTCGAGAGGACCGAAGGGGGGGGGGCTAGCACCCAGATATGCTAGGCAGTATCCGGTCGAGAGGACCGAAGGGGTAGGTCGGGCACCCAGATATGCCTGACAGTATATGTATCCGGTCGAGAGGACCGAAGGGGTAGGTCGGGCACCCAGATATGCCTGACAGTATATGCATGTTATATGATTGTATGGTATGATGGGGGAACTCACTAAGCTTCGTGCTTACGGTTTTCAGTTTTGGTTTCAGGTACTTCTGGTAGCGGATGATGGAGCTCGGGATGATCGCATGGCACACACCATAGATTTGCCAGCCTGGGAATGTTTACTCTGATAATGAACATGTGTTTTGAAAACTT
This sequence comes from Lactuca sativa, assembly GCF_002870075.4. Taxonomy (NCBI): domain Eukaryota; kingdom Viridiplantae; phylum Streptophyta; class Magnoliopsida; order Asterales; family Asteraceae; genus Lactuca; species Lactuca sativa. The sequence goes on along the minus strand of NC_056631.2, from coordinate 224,326,057 downwards.
ATACTCAGATTATGTTTTGGAATGATGTCTTTGCTTAAAGTAATGTTGTATTAAAAGAAATTTTTGGTCTTAAATTTTAGGTCGTTACAAGTTGGTATCAGAGCCTTGGTTTAAGGGATTCGGGCATACTCTCGGGTGTGCCTGAACTCAAACTGAGGGATCGGATAAAAAGTTTTCAAAAATGAAAAGACAGCTTTGTAAAAAGAAAGTTTTTAGAATAAAACAGTTTTAGAAAAGCAAAAGGATTCAGAAAGAAAAGAGCTTTGAAAAGAGAAAAAGGGTGTGGTGCATGCAATCAGCCGAGCTCAAGTAAGTACCCCAAAATACCCATACAAGTTTAGGTTATGATTATCAGTTAATAGAACAGCATGCTAGAATAGGACTAAGGATCTAGGGATGATGCCTTGTGTGCCTGTTATTTGTGCTTTTGAGCTGCATGAGAGTGTTGATTAGACAGTAGTAGGATAGCATGTTTAGGTTATGCCTGAGTTTATGAGTTTGTGTTGCATGCTAGTTCAGATTCTTGCTATGTGGATATGATTGCTTGAGTATGTTATGGTTAGATTTTCCCTTGTCCGAATGCTGCTTGCTTTGTGCATTGTGGGATTCTGAGTGATAGGAGTTAGCCATTAGGTGGATACGACACGCCACATGTGATCAGGGTTGAATAATATCAGAGTGTTGGATTTGGTCCTATTGCGCAACTCTTGTTTGAGTCCAACCGTTGTAGGAACGAGTCTTTTACTTGAAGGATTATCTAAGCCTCGTCACATGTGACGGTATCCAGGTGATGGCTAGTTGGCATCACAAGGAGACCTTCAGCAGCTGAGGACTGGTTTGGGTTGAGTCAGAGGTTTCCCTAGGGTAAGCCTAGGATGAGATAGTGTTGGGAGCAGTATTAGTGGATAAGGGACCTGGTGGAGTTGAAGCAATTCCTGAGCAAAGTACGGATAGATGTGGAAGGTAGTATGGGCCCGTACTACTGAAAGTAGAGGATCCGTACTCGATTCGGGAAAGGTCGAGACAAGACCGGGAACCTGGTAGGGTGTGTTTGGTCTTGCAGCAGTGATTAGTATTTTGATTATGGATGTATTATATTTTCAGCATGGTAACGTTGCGAGAGAGACCAGTGGGCGGATCAGGCGCCGGAGAGGGATCAGGCTCGGGTTCAGGGGCCGAGCAGCTCGAGGAGCGAATGAGGGAGTTGATATCCGCCGAGGTTACGCGCAGTATTCTGGATCAGACTCCTGTGATCTTTGGCACGGTCACAGGAGGGTATATTGGAGATTTTGGATGAGAGGCTGGGAGCCTTCCGTACTGAGATGATGGCATTGATGGGAGCACGTACCCTGACATTTCGAGAGTTCAGGGCTTGCGGAGCACCAGATTATCATGGGGCTAGGGACCCCATCACTGGCAGCAGATGGTTGGCTGATGGTTGGCTGATGTTGTCATATGGAAAATATGGAAGCGTGTCCATATTAGGGAATTGAATATTGAAAATCTATGTCTAGATTGGAAATTCTTATGCAAAAGGATGTTCAAAGGAATGTACTTTGAGTGAGAGACATCATATCTAAGGAATTGTCTTGTAACAATCTCCGATATAAGACTTTGTAATATCATTGGCAATAGTATTTGTGACTTTGGTGCAGTGACATTACAAAAGAGATCATTGCATAAAATGTTAGAATCTAGCATATTCTATAAGTAGCAAGAATTTGATATTCTTTAACTTATGGAAAAGGATTTGGAGTTGTGAAATGAGAATGATTGGAAATGTGTTCAATAGGATCTATTTCACAAAGAAAGAACCATAGGTAAACATTGTGTGCATGCTAGGAGCATGGGACAAGTGTTGTAATTCAAGTAAGAAGTTGATTACCGAAACAACAAATAATGAGTAATCGATATGGTGATAAATAAAAGGTGTTTTATTTATGCTCAAAGGGTTGAGGCCATATGGGATTAGTATTATTCTTGTGTTTCACATTTGCATGTTTTGACTTCCAGAATAATTGAGTTTATTAAGAATAATCAAATTATTCAAACGGGCCACAGTCGTTCATATGTTGGAAGTAGATATGAATGAAGACTGTCGTGAATTGGTGTGTGGATTGTCTAAAAGAGTATTAGACATAAGCAAATGTTTGCTGTAACGTTCATGAGTGCTTATGAATATGATTTGAGCATTGGATTAAACCCACGCTCACTTGGATCACTCCATGGATTGTATCACGAGTGATTGGTGAGACGATAACATCTTATATTCTTGAAACTGAGATGTGTGAGTTGTATCTTGCAAATCGGTTGCACATTGATAATATGTAAACGCACTAGTAACTTGGTGTTATAAAACATATTGTTGTGTGTGATTTGGTTAGTAAGTGCAAGCAAGCATTGTATCAAAGTTTATCCATTCCTTTTATTCAAAGTAGAATAAAAGCGATATCTTTGGCCCCCTCTATGGTTTAGTGATGACAAACGTAAATGCTCGGCCGGGCTAGGGCTAATTTGATTCGTTCGATTAGTTTGTCGTCATAAATCAGAAATCAAGAAGTAGTACAAAGAGAATGATTTGAAATCATGTCTCATATGATATCTAGAATGGAGGAATATATGATCCCTTATCTAAGGACACGCGTATTTGATATGATCAGAGTTGACAGCGGCTTTGGAAAGCTACGATTGCAGATTAGGATTCGAAGTCATACGCAGAATAGTTGTTAGACTTATCCAAGTGCGAGACTGTTGGATTAGTGTCTAAGTCCATAACTATTTTGGTATGTACTTGACCCGATGGTGCATGGTCCTTTTGGGTTGCCTTCACCAAAGCAACTTGATTGGAGAAATAAATAGAGAGAGAGAGGTTATTATGATTTATTAATATGTTATAAGAATAATATATTAAAGGAGAAATCATATTTGTTTAATTAATATTGGTCAATAATTAATTAAGAATTACTTTTGTGATCAAGTGTAATTATTTAAACTAGAGGGGCTGAATTGTAATTATGTGATAGTTACAAAATAAGGTAAGGATTATCTTAAATATAGGGTGAACGAATTTAAGGAGATAATGCCTTAGAATTCGACTAGGATAAGGGTTTCTAAGACTTATCTTATGGTTGCTTGGTGGGAAAGCAACTAGATAAGGATAAGGACTAAAACCCTAATCTTTACACCTATATAAACCCCCTAAGGCTCATGAATTCGTCTAAGCCTTCCCAAGAAGTCCTAAGGACGAATTCCTACCTCTATCCTCTCTCTTTATACCTTCTCCATTTGCTCTTGGTGTTTGTAAGCCATTAGAGGAGTGACACTTGTGACTCTAAGCCTTCCAAAGTCAATTCAAGGAGGAATTGGGATTGTTATTGCTACATAACAATCAAGGTAATATCATAAACCTAATTATATGTTAATATTGATTTCCATATGCTAGAATTAGGGTTTATAGTCTTGGATTCAAAGCATGTACAATAGAGAAACCTAGATCCAACCATTAGGGTTTGTATGAGCACATAGGATGTCTTATGACCAAAACCCATCAGTTTTTGTGAGGAAATATGTCATGAGGATCATATCCTTTTATAGGGCTCGAGACGAGCGAGTAATATCATGGATGATGTAAGGCATACCTGAAGTCATGGTGAGGCAGTCTGCCAGTACGTTTTTGTTTCCTGCGAGATGTTCAATAGTGAAAGTATATCGTGAAAACCACTCTTGCCAACGTATTAGCCGGCCTAATTTGTTATCTCCTGCAATCTTAGTTCGGAGGAAATAAGTAAAATTTTTATTATCTGTACGAACCAGGAATTTTCCTGGTGTTAAATATATAGAGAATTTTGTAATAACTCTTTTTACAGCGAGTAAATCTTTTTCATTGCTATGGTAGTTTTTCTCAGCTGCTTTGAAACTGCCAGAGGTGTACCTGCAAATTTGTTCTTCGTTTTTGGGATTTTTAGCTTTTAAAACACCTCCCCAAAATTCATCAGAAGCATCAGTTTCAATAATTAAACTGTCTTCAATGTTTGGAAGATAAAGTTTTGGAAAATTGACTAAAACTTTCTTTATCTTTTTGATGTAGTCTGTATCAGCACTTGACCAATTCCAAATGACATCTTTTTTTAATTTTGCCTGTAAAGGTTTTCTCATGGCTGCAAGTTTTTCAATATATGTTTCAGCATAAGTTAAAACACCAAGAAATCTTTGTAGTTGCTTTTTGTCTTCTAAAACATTTGGAAAGTCATGTAAATGTTCAAGAATATGCTTTTGAGGACAATGAGTACCCTCATTTATTTCTAAACCCAAAAAATTGATTTTTTTTTTGAAAAGATGAGCTTTCTTTTTTGAAAGTATTATTCCATATTTTAAAATAGTTCTGAGAACCTGTGCGACATGAACATAGTGTTCTTGTTCATTTCTGCTGAAGATCATGATGTCATCAACGTATATAGTGTAGAAACCTTCAAGGCCTCGAAGAGCGTTCTGCATGTGTCTTTGAAAAATACTAGGAGCTTGTTTAAGCCCAAAGGGTAGTACTTTCCATTGAAAGAGTCCATCAGGACATGTGAAGGCAGTGAGAAGCTGCGATTATTCATCAAGTAGAACTTGCCAGAAACCTGACTTGCAGTCGAAACTTGAATAAATGTTTTTTCCTCGTAGAAGAGTCAAGAGTTCGTGCATATTGGGAAGATTATGTGAGTCTCCAATAGTTCCATCATTGATTGCTTTGTAGTTGACAACCATGTGCTTCTTTCCTCTTCTTTTCTCTGCTTCTTTATTGACAAGAAAGGCAGGAGACATATGAGGGAATTTTGATTCTATAATTAGTCTCATATCAAGTAATTCCTTGATTTGTTTGGAAAATTCTTCCCTATCTTGTAGAGAGTAAACCGTAGGTTTTTCTCTAATAACCGTTTTGGGATCAATAAGCTTAATTGAAGCTTGCATCCATCCTTTGGTTTTATTTGGATCAATAGGATTTTCAGAACAAACTTTTTCAAGAAGATCCTCGATCTGTTTGAACCTGGTAGTTTGAATAGAAATAATACTTTCTTTATTAATCCCGTCATGGGTTATATCAGTACCTGGAATTTGTTTTTCTTTAGAACCTTTTTCTTGAGTTTCAAGAAAACCTGGTTTTCCTTTGCTATAGGCCTCTGTAACCTTTTTTATAATTACCATATCATTATTAAGATGAAAGGCAATTATATCTATCCATTGTATGAATGGTCCATAGACTTGACAGAAGTTGTTACCAATTATGATATCAATTCCTGAATTTGTTGGTAAATAGTGGGAACGTAGAAATGTTCTCTTGAAATTTCGAGATTAATATTTCTACAAACTTTATTAATTTTTATGGTTTCACCATTTGCAATAGTGGCACTAATTTCTTTGGGAGCGTTTTCCCAGAGTTCATCCGGAATGATGAATTTGCTTGCAAGACATAAAGATGCACCTGTGTCTACAAAACAATGTACTCTAAATTTTTTATATCCTTTAAACTTAAGGAAGGCAGAAACATAAATAGAGTTTGGATTAGTAAGATTCATGATAAGGGAATCATCAATTTTCTGGAGGTTTGCGCAAAAATGGTTAATCTCCTCCTCCCTGGAAAGTGGGGTCTGTATGGGACTAGTCTGAGTCATCCGTTGTTGATTCGTATTCTTCAGTGTCTGATGAAGATTCTGTCTCAACATGATATATAAAAACATGTTGTATATCATCATACTCTTCTTCAAGAGCTTCATAGCCTCCATTGTTAGCGGTTTGTAAAACCTTGACTTTGTCAGGGTATTTTTTCTATTTGGACATTCATTAGCGTAGTGTCCTTCTTCACTGCAGATCCAACACCTACATTTTTTCTTTCCTTGCGGACAGGAAGTAGTCTTCTTAGGTGTTTCTTTTGAAGGTTTTTTGAAGTATTTTCCTGGTGAAATTTTTCTTCTTTTCTTTTTCCAAAAAGATTTTTATTTCTTTTTGCTTTTATACTTTTTCTTAGTATAATTTTTCTTTCCAATATCAAAGTTTTTGAAATCAGAGAGAATGCTACAACAATCTTTGCTTATTGTTTTAAGATTTTGTTGTTTATATCTGTCTTGACAGATTCTATCAATTTCTTCTTTTGCAATTTTTGTTGCATAAGAAAGACTGGTTTGCTGGATTTCTCTAGTAGCTTCTTTTTTCCATCTGTCGGTACATGTTTCTCCAATAATTGGAATTTTCATGAGATAAGCAGATATCCATTGCGCATATTCACTTCTCTATGGAATATCATATAGATATGATTCATACATACATGTGTATTTGTCGAGAAGAGTAATACCATGTAATTGGAGTTTTGTCATTGAAACTCTTGCTATGTCAACTTTCTTATTAATGGTGAAGTCTTTATTAGAAATATAATCAAGACCTAAGAAAGTAGTGTATATTACATTTATGAGATTATCAAAAAGATCTGAACCATGCAATTCTTCATTCCAATTATTGTTTCTTAGGAATTTTTGCACAATTCCATCAGTTTTGTGTTCTAAAAGTAGTAGAACATTTTTTGCTTTTTCAAATTCATCTGGGTTTGTCTGTAAGATTAGTGAAATCTCAGTAACCCATTTTTCTACAACTCTTTCTCTGAGTTTTAGATCTTGGATATAATCAATATTTAGTACATTGATCGTATTGGGTCCTTGACCACTATTTGGAATACCATTGTGGACAGGCATTTGGAACTCACATTTCTTTTTATTGCCTCTTCTTGTGGCTGTATAAGAAGATTCTGCTTCATCATCTTCCATATCCGAATATTCGAACTTAACAGTCTTTGTATTTGTTTTAAAATTATCTTCTTGTTATGATTCAATGGCAGGTTCATTTATTTTAGTCATTCTAAAATATTGATCAAAAAGTTTGGGTTCTTTTTTATACAATTCTTCACATTCTTCAGTTTCTAAAGATAAAAGCCGAATAAGCTTTTGGTCAGCTTTATCATAGTCTTCATATTGAAGGTTAAAGAAATATTTCTCGAGTTTCTCAGAGATTGTTTCTTTCATTTTTATTCTTTCCTGAAAATGTCAATTTTCTGGGAATCTTTTGAGCTTCCTAAGTCAGGGTTTTCAACACTAGGATTGGGAGGTGAGTATTTCTTAAGACCTGAATATTTTCCAGGCTTGGTTTTTTGTTCTATGATGGAGATATTCTTGATGTGCTCAAGAATGTCTTTATTACATGGGCAAGAGTTAATCTTTTCAGATAACTCCTTAGTAATGTCTGCAATAATTTTTGCAGATGCTACTTCCAACTGGGTAATGGTTACGTATTTAATGACTGTTAAGTCCAAGTTTATAATCAGCCCATTTATTTTTTCATTAAGGAGGTTGATTGATCTATTGAGCTCAGGTATCGAAGTGGTTGATCTATTGAGCTCGGGTATCGAGGTCATCCTATTAGCTGTTTTAACTGATCATGTATATTAGTGATCTTAAGGTTGGTTTCCTTAAGAGTGCCCCCAATATTTGCCTTTTTGGCGACTTCTTCAACAAATTGGTTGTTTTTTAAAGAGTTTTCTAAAAGAATGGAATGTCTGTCAATAGATTGGGTTAACTTGATAGTTAATTTATTTTGTCTTTCAATAACTTCGAAGAATTTTTCAAAATCATTTTTATCAAGAATTTATTTTAACCATAAAGGCTAAATCGTTTTTAAATTGGTTAAAAGGTATTTTATTTTTTGAAATATCTATAGAAATATCTTTTGAAATACCAAGATATTGGCTTATTTTCGAAGTTTTTAAGAGACATCTTGCAATGATCTGGTTGAGATTATTGCAATGATTTACAATTATTTGAATACCAGCTTTTCAAGAAGTAGAGAAAACGTATTCTTTCTTTTCAGTATTATCGTCAAGAGTTTTAATTTTGACTGTTTTACCTTTTCTTTTATAGAAATGAGGAAAATCAATTTTATTACTCATTTATAATGTCAGTGATTTGTTTGATATTCTGGCGTAGACTATCAATTTTTAAAGATATGTTTCTTATTAAGTTATTATCTTTTCTCTCCGAGCTTTCTCCTATGTGGAGTGAATCCATAGAAATTCTTGGTCTAAGAGTTTCTCCTAGAGCTTTTTTATTTCTAGCTATATTTAAAACCCAAGAGTTTTCTTGAGGATTTATGTCGCAGAATTGTTTATCTTTGACATGGCCTATTCTGAAAAAACATCATCAAGTTCGATGTACTCGTCTTTCTTATAGTTTATGCTATGGTGACTGTTGGTCAGGGCATATCCTATGAGATATGTTATGGTGAATTGTTTATCACCTGGACTCATAAGGTCACTTCTTTCAAAGTGATATATAAAAGATAAGGTTTTATCTATATTTGCAGATTTTAAATCCAGAGCAAACTTTGGATAGACTGAAAACATAAACTTTTGGTAAGCAAGGTTTCCCTTTGCAGCACCTAAGATGCAGTCATGTCTGTCTGTAATTCTGTTGTCAATTAAGGCCATTTTTTGGGTGTGTGGATGTGTACGGAATTTTTTTTTATTTAACAAAGAAGGGAATAAATATAAATATTGTGAAAAGAAGACTCTTGTATCAATAAATGTGTGATTCTAATGTAGTGAGTGTTATACTTACATAGATAGAAACTATTAAGTTAGTCTGTGTCGTTCTTTGGTCTGTGTGGTTGCTTTCCCTATTGGCATCGTGCCTATAGTACTGTTAATCATCGTCGAGCTGGCACTCTGTCACTTACAAGTTTCATGACTCTAATTGGTATGAACACTCAAATATAACAAAAGAAAGATTTATTGATAAAAGAGTTCCGAAAAAGGGAAAACTCTTACAATATTTTACATTTTCTCCCTTCTAAGGGAGGAATTACTCACTAGACATTGAACTGAAAATTTACTAGATAGAGAGTGTTTTTTCTTGCACTCGTTATTGCGATGTCTCTAAAACAAAACATAACTCTCAATTTATAGATACATTGAGAGGGTCTGATCTTTGCCTATTATGTAAGGCATGACGTTTTTATCCACTAAAGATTACATTATTGTGGACAGCTGGAAAGCTTCTAATAATAAAGAAAGGCATTATTATTTTGAGTGGCGGGGGCCATTTGACACGTGAAGCATCTTTCTTTAAGATGATGACGATTTGTCATCTTCAGAGGGGGGTCCCTCCTTTGTCTCCGAATCTTTGCTTTCGCAAAAGTGACAAAGATGTTCTTCGAAAAGTTGTTCTGCATGTCGGCAGAAGTGTTGGCGTGTAGCATTGGATACTTCCATGCTATTGTTCATGAATTTTTCGCCAAACTTGGAGGCTTGACGAAGATCTTCTTGGCTGGTGTTGTTGTAACTCCAGCTTGTAATTATACAATGCGAGTCGGTATAATTAATCTTCTTTTTTGAACCAGAGATAATCTCAATGATTTTATCTGATATTCTTCTTAAACCATTGGTGCGATTGGGATGAAGAATTTCTGTGAAAGGTAGATCTTTATCTTTTAGATAGAGAGTGTTTTTTCTTGCACTCGTTATTGCGATGTCTCTAAAACAAAACATAACTCTCAATTTATAGATACATTGAGAGGGTCTGATCTTTGCCTATTATGTAAGGCATGACGTTTTTATCCACTAAAGATTACATTATTGTGGACAGCTAGAAAGCTTCTAATAATGAAGAAAGGCGTTATTATTTTGAGTGGCGGGGGCCATTTGACACGTGAAGCATCTTTCTTTAAGATGATGACGATTTGTCATCTTCAGAGGGGGGGTCCCTCCTTTGTCTCCGAATCTTTGCTTTCGCAAAAGTGACAAAGATGTTCTTCGAAAAGTTGTTCTGTATGTCGGCAGAAGTGTTGGCGTGTAGCATTGGATACTTCCATGCTATTGTTCATGAATTTTTCGCCAAACTTGGAGGCTTGAAGAAGATCTTCTTGGCTGGTGTTGTTGTAACTCCCGCTTGTAATTATAAAATGCGAGTCGGTATAATTAATCTTCTTTTTTGAACCAGAGATAATCTCAATGATTTTATCTGATATTCTTCTTAAACCATTGATGCGATTGGGATGAAGAATTTATGTGAAAGGTAGATCTTTATCTTCCATTGGTTGAGATTGTTCAATTTCTCCATTGGCTTTAGAAAGACCAATTTCCAGAAAGTGGTATGGAGAAAGATTTGATTCTTGAATCCATTCTGGGAGTGAAGAGATGCATCTCATTTAGATCGGATTATCTTTTGCTTTAAGTACTTTCTGTCACACCCCAAAACCACGAACGGCGGAAACGTTCAGGGGTGGAGGACGTCATGTATAGTATCACAATAGTGGAATATAATAAACAAGCAACAACATCATCCATTGCATTATAAGTAAAGTTTAATACATGTGTGTTCTTTTATGTAATAAGACACCAAAAATATATAATCAAAATAAAAGACGAGACTTGTCTGCTCCATCTTCTCAAAACCTGGCCTCCGTACCTGTCTATTGATGACCTGAGAATACAAGTTATTTTGAAAGTGAGTATCAACTTTAAAGCTGGTGAATTCATAAGTATATAAGTGCCATTGCCTTGTTTGTGAAAATCTGTGATGAAAGCCATGTAAACCTTTAAATGAAAATGTTGAGGTAAGTATGAAATCCTTAGAAAAACCCTTATTTTCTATAAGTATGAAATGTAGTCTTCTACCATGACCCGAATGTTCTATACGTATAAAGTGTAGTCTTCTACCAAGACCCGAATGTTCTGTTTGTAAAATGATAGTTTTTCCTTTGTATTGACTAGTACTAAAAGTGCTTAGTCTAACTCATCGTTTATGTGAATGTATCACAAAATAAAGTAAACAGGAAAAGGTACTACTGTAAGTGTTGTCACTGGGTACTAGGACCAACACAGCATCGCATTAAGCAGAATGTATAACCTAATCAACATCCGAAGATTGTCCAATTGTCCTCTGTAGCAGCAGCAGGTGGGTGGAAGGGTTAGTCCCAAATCGATCTTCCTAATATAAGTAGTAACCTTAGACCTCCGTAGATGGTCATTGACCACTGGTGCTAATCAGTGGGGTTCAGAATGGTAAGTCCCGTCTAGCTATCCCATTGAACCGGGATAGGAAAGACAATTTACACAGTAAGTACTAAGAAATCATCCTCGTGGTCCTAAGTACAAGTATCCAGGTAAGTGAATACAGGATAATGCACCTACGTAAAAGTGTTCATGTATGGTATTCATGTATGTGTGTCCATGTAACAAGTAAGTATATGTAAACATATTCATGTATCAGGTGAACCTCTGTAGGTATTCATGTATCAGGTAATGTACTAGTATAGACTCATGAATGAACTGACTCTTGTGTGATTCCTTGTAATAGAAGTAATGTTTGATGTCTCCAAATTATCCCTATGATAATTTATTGTAATATAACTGTTTGATCATGTAGGTTTATACACTCTTACTACTCAAGGGTGTGGGAAACTAAATGAAAGATGTAAACTATAAAATCAATACATATATAATAATATAAGTGTATATGCATAGTTTAGTTCAAGAATGTAAAATGGTTTTGTAAAACATCTTATGGGTTTTGAACAATAATTAACAATGACTTGATGTCATTTTAATAAACATTTCAAAGGTAAAACATTTGGTAACAATGTGTTTTTAAGATGTAAAATCATTTCATGCATCACATTTTGTAGCATGTGAAATCTGTTAAATGACAAACACAGTTATAAAACACATATCAATGATTCAATAACCTGTTTGTTTCTACTTGTATTCCCCCCCCCCCTATTAAAGCATTTAAAACTATTTAAAATATTGATTAGGGGTATGAACTCACTTGAAAGTTTGAAGATAGCAAGATGGAAAAACCGGGCAGAGTTTCGTCTCGGGAAACGGATTTTTCTTGGGATTCTCGGGAATCTCGGGAGCAAAATCGACCTTCGGGACTTGAGCAAAAAGACCAGGGCTTCGGGTATGAACGGGCACGGAAATCGAGGCAAGATCGCGAGAGAAAGGAGAGAAATGGGGTGATTTTTCCGGAACCCTCGCATTTCTATTTATAGGGGGTCTGAGAAACCTCGGTACGTGGGGCGTACGCTCGTACGCAGCGTGTACGCGTACGTCATGCATGAGCGAGTCCTCGACTGCCTCGGCTTCGGATGGGACGGCGGGTCGGATAGCTTCGCATAGGGGCGACGTGGACGGACCGAGACCAAGGCCTTCGGGTACGCGGGGCGTACGAGGGTACGCAGCGCGTAACCCGGATGAGGACGCTGACTCCTCCTTCGGATATTACCGGATTTTGATATAAATTTATATATAATTTATTTAATAAACTTCAAAAAATCATATCTTCTTCATACGAACTCCGTTTTCGACGTTCTTTATATCCACGCGTAGGTGAGACTAAGATCTACAACTTTCGTTTAGACTCCGTTGGCAAATTCCAAAATTATTTTTATTATTTAATTATAAAATGACGTGATTAAGGAATTTCTTTAAAAATTCATAACTTCTTTATCTGACGTCGGTTTTTGCCAGACTTTTCACCGCTGAAATACCATTGTCGAGACCTTCGATTCTCGTTTAGGTCATTCCGGCCAAAAGTCGCTCGATCTCCGATTCGAGTTTTTAGCTGTCTGTTGCTAAGCCGAACTTGGAAAAATCTTAACTTCAATATACGAAGTCGGATTTGGGCGCTCTTTTTACGTAAGATCCCGGTTTAATGACATTTAAACATAGAGGGAATTAAAATAGAACTTTTTGGACATTTTATTATCAAAGTTAATTTTACTAATGCAAAAGTGGTTACAATACTTGACTTTTTAGGTCATTACAAAGATTTGAAATATCAGGTTGTCACATCATCCCCCCGTTAGAGGGAATTTCGTCCCGAAATTTAAAGTAAGAAAACACTTGTGGATTAGGGAAACAGATGTGGGTACTTGTGTTTCATCTGATCTTCACGTTCCCAGGTGTATTCAGGTCCTCGCTTTGCATTCCAGCGGACCTTCACGATGGAGATGTGACTTTGCTTGGTTTGCTTGACCTCTTGGTCCATGATTTCTACTGGTTCCTCCACGAAGTTGAGGCTCTCGTTGATCTTGATCTCGTCGAGTGGAATAACAAGAGTCTCGTCGGATAGACACTTTTTCAAGTTTGACACGTGGAAGGTAGGATGTACGTTACTGAGTTCTTGCGGTAGATTCAATTTGTAAGCTACAGGACCGATCCTCGCAAGAATCTCGAAAGGCCCTATGTATCTTGGATTGAGCTTCCCACGCTTTCCAAAGCGTATCAAGCCCTTCCAGGGTGAGACCTTCAATAGGACTCGGTCGCCTACCTGGAACTCCAATGGTTTCATGCGCTTGTCGGCGTAGCTTTTCTGTCGGTCTCTAGAGGCTTTCAATCGTTCACGAATTTGAACGATCTTCTCTGTCATTTCCCGAATGATCTCCGGACCCGTGAGAGTGCTTTTGGGAGCTCGTTCCTTAGCTAACTGGGTATCACCCACTTCAGCCCAGCACAGAGGGGATCTGCACTTTCGGCCATAGAGGGCCTCGAATGGAGCTGCCTTTATGCTCGTATGATAACTGTTGTTGTAGGAAAATTCCACAAGGGGTAAATGAGTATCCCAAGCTTTTCCAAAGCCAATCACACAGGCACGCAACATATCTTCTAAGGTTTGGATAGTTCTCTCACTTTGCCCGTCGGTCTGTGGATGGTACGCTATACTCATGTCCAGCCTAGTTCCTAGGGAACTTTGTAATGACTGCCAGAACCTCGAAGTGAATCTACTATCTCGGTCGGAGATGATAGATAAGGGAACACCGTGCAGCCTTACAATCTCCTTAATGTAAGTTCTGGTAAGTTTCTCCATCTTGTCTGTTTCCTTGATCGGTAAGAAGTGTGCAGACTTGGTCAATCTATCGACGATGACCCATATGGAATCAAGTCCCCCCGTCGTCTTGGGCAACTTGGTTATGAAGTCCATAGTGATCCGCTCCTACTTCCATTCTGGTATCTCCGGTTGTTGTAGAAGACCGGAGGGTTTCTGGTATTCGACCTTGACCTTTGCGCAAGTAAGGCATTTACTCACGAAGGTAGCAATATCTGCCTTCATGTTAGGCCATCAGTATAACTTTTTAAGATCCAGATACATCTTATTTGAACCCAGGTGGACGGAATAACGAGTGTTGTGAGCTTCGGTCATGACCAAGTCTCTGAAGCCACCGTGTTTCGGTGTCCAGATCCGATCCATGAGGTACAAGGCTCCGCCACCCTTGGCTTCTAGGTTCTTATCCATCCCTCTAAGGGATTCACCAGTCACGTTTTCAGGTTTCAAAGCGTCGAGCTGAGCCTCCTTTATTTGCATGGACAAGTGTGAATGGATAGTTAGAGTCAAAGATTTGACCCTACGACCAGAATATTCTTTCCGACTTAGGGCGTCGGCTACTACATTGGCTTTACCCAGATGATAACGAATTTCGCATTTGTAATTGCTGAGTAGCTCGACCCACCGTCGTTGTCTCATGTTGAGCTCCTTCTGGTCGAAAATGTGTTGCAGACTCTTATGGTCTGTAAAGATCGTGCTTTTTGTACCGTACAGGTAATGTCGCCAGATCTTCAGAGCGAACACAACTGCTCCTAGTTCAAGATCGTGGGTTGTGTAGTTAACCTCATGTGCCTTTAGCTGTCTCGAGGCATAGGCGATGACTTTACCTCGCTGCATCAGAACACATCCGAGTCCTTGATTGGATGCATCGCAATAGACAATGAAGTCTTCTATTCCTTCGGGAAGGGATAGTATCGGGGCGGTGCACAAGGCTCGTTTGAGCGTTTGGAACGCTCTTTCCTGTTTCTCTTCCCAGTTAAAGGCCACGCCTTTCTGGGTCAGGGTTGTAAGAGGTTTCGCTATGCTGGAGAAGTTCTGAATGAACCTGCGATAGTAGCCAGCGAGACCTAGAAATTGACGAATTTCGGTAGGTGTCTTTGGTGATGTCCAGTTCTCAATGGCTTTGATCTTGGAGGGGTCCACGTGTATACCTTCTTCACTAACCACATGGCCCAAAAATTCGACTCGCCGAATCCAAAATTCGCATTTTGAGAACTTCGCGTAGAGCTTCTCCAATCGCAATGTCTCTAAGATTTTACGGAGATGTAGACTATGTTCCTCCTTACTTCGAGAGTAGATGGGTATGTCATCAATGAAGACGATGACGAATTGATCCAAGTAAGGACGACACACCCTATTCATCAGATCCATGAATACTGCGGGCGCGTTAGTTAATCCGAATGGCATCACTACAAACTCGTAGTGCCCATAACGAGTTCGGAAGGCTGTCTTGGGAACATCCTCCTCTAACACTCGTAGTTGGTGATATCCGGATCGCAGATCTATCTTCGAGAAGTAGTTGGCTCCTTGAAGTTGATCAAACAAATCGTCAATGCGGGGCAAAGGATATCGATTTTTAATGGTAAGTTTGTTGAGTTCCCTATAGTCGATGCACATGCGAAACGATCCATCTTTCTTCTTGACGAACAAGACCGGTGCTCCCCATGGTGAGAAGCTTGGTCGAATGAATCCCTTCTTGAGAAGTTTGTTAAGTTGACTGGAAAGTTCCTGCATTTCAGCCGGTGCCAGGCGATACGGGGATTTGGCTACGGGGGTAGCCCCTGGCACTAAGTCGATTCTGAACTCGACTTGGCGTTGTGGTGGTAAACCGGGAAGTTCTTCTGGGAATATGTCGGGAAAGTCGCGTACTTCGGGGATTTTCTGGATGTCTTTCAGTTCTTGACTGGTATCGACGACGTGTGCAAGAAATGCATGGTACTCCTTCCGCAAGCACTTCTGGGCTTGAATGCACGAAATGATGTGAAGGCTCGTACTGGGTTTGTCGCCGTAGATAATTAAAGTTTCGTTGTTAGGAAGGTTAAGACGAACTACTTTTTCGAAGCACATAATGTCGGCACGAAGAAGACTCAACCAATCCATACCGATGATAACGTCAAAACAATTAGTTGTGACTGGCATGAGATCTATCTTGAAAGTATGGCCATCTAAAGTTAAAGTACAACCTACGAATATGCAGTTTGTACTCTCTGTTTTCCCGTTAGCCATTTCTACCGTGAATGAACTATCTAGTGCACATGGTTTTTGTTTAAGCAGGTGTGCAAATTTGTGACTTACAAAACTTTTCTCGGCTCCACTATCGAAAAGTATGCAAGCATATGAGTTATCGAGGAGGAACATACCAGTAACTATCGTAGGATCAACTACTGCTTCCTCGTGGCCTAGGGCCATAACTCTTCCCACTCCTCCAGCCGTCCCCGCTTTAGGGCAGTTTCTCTTGTAGTGGCCCACTTCGCCACAACCGTAGCAAGCTTGGCCCATACCGGCGTTAGGAATCTGGGTAGCTTGAGCTGTTGGAGTTTTGCAGAAATGGACGGTGTGTCCCTTCTTGTTGCAGTTAGAGCACTGCATCTCCCTGCAAGGTCCGTGGTGGTGGAAGTTGCACTTGGTGCACTTCGGGAGAGTCCCAACATATATTTTTGCTGGTAAGAGGTTCGCAGGGGCAACAGGAGTCATTGTGGCAGCATTGATCGCCACAAGTTGTTGTGTATTGGAGGATCCTCGCGGAGCCCCTCTTTTCCTCTTATTCCACCCCTTCTTGTCGTAGTCGGGGTTGGATTTTTGTGGTACAGGTGTAGGGATTGTTGTGTTCTGAGGTTTCCGGTGATCGATAAGAGATTGTGCCAGTTCCTTGGCACTATCAAAGGTAATAGGCCTGGAAGCGATTATACTTGACTGGATCTAGGGCGACAGTCCCCAGATATATCTCTCGATCTTTTTGCTCTGGAGAGCAACCATATCAGGGCATAAGTTTGCCAAATCACAGAACCTATTTGTGTAGGTAGTGATGTCGGATCCAACCATTTGTAGACCCCATAATTCTTGCTCGAGTTTTTGTATTTCACCTCGAGGACAGTATTCTTTCATCAGCATGTCTTTCAACTTTTCCCAGCCGATGGAATACGCCACCACCAAAGTTAGATACTTAACATGGTTGTTCCACCATGTTAGTGCTCGGTCAGAGAAGGTACAAGCTGCGAACTTGACCTTGTTGCCTTCTTGGCATCCGCAGATCTCGAAGACAGATTCCATCTTCTCAATCCATTGTCTCAACACCATAACACCCCCAGTTCCATTAAAGCTGCGGGGTTTGGCGTTAGTGAAGTCCTTGTAGGTGCACTCCCGAGGGTGTCCATGGCTTTCGCCGTGGTTCGAGGGTGGTGCACCTGTTCCTGATCCACTAGGGGCAGGAGCGTTGATTGCTGACACAGCAGCTGCAACTGCTGCTGTGAAAGCTGCCTAGAACATGTTGGCATCGAAAGGGTTAGGTGGTTGAAGAGGTACAGGTGGTGGTGGAGGTGGTGGTATTGGTGCTGCGTTGTTTGGGTTCCTCCTTGGATTCCTGCGTGGCGGCATCTTTAACTATACGTTTAAAAGATCACGAAATGGATAAGAATAAAGGATTAATGAATGTGTCTCATGGACTAAATCCCCATAGCCCAACAACAGAAGGAATAGCTAAAATAGACGAACTGACTAACATAATTACAGTAAGACCAAATACCCCTATGGTATTTCTTTATGGTTGTGTTGGTAAGTTTTTAGACTTGCTGCCATATCACAACCATTCTTGGGCATATTCTAATCACTCCTCGGACCAACATAGTTGATCAGGCTATGCCATTCCCAAGACTGACCATATATCCCCAGGCTTACTTGTGATATTCAACAATCGTAATACTTTTGTTCTTGTCGTTGTGACACTGATTTTAGTATGAATGCAGGCACGTATACTTTGTTAAATATTTTATTATTTAAAAGTATAAACTCTTAGACAGAGTGTTTTAATCCCATGTATTTATAGTTAGTATATCTTTTATGGGTTGATATACTTAATTCACTATAAACAATGCTCTGATACCAATCTGTCACACCCCAAAACCACGAACGGCGGAAACGTTCAGGGGTGGAGGATGTCATGTACAGTATCACAACAGTGGAATATAATAAACAAGCAACAACATCATCCATTGCATTATAAGTAAAGTTTAATACATGTGTGTTCTTTTATGTAATAAGACACCAAAAATATATAATCAAAATAAAAGACGAGACTTGTCTGCTCCATCTTCTCAAAACCTGGCCTCCGTACCTGTCTACTGATGACCTGAGAATACAAGTTATTTTGAAAGTGAGTATCAACTTTAAAGCTGGTGAATTCATAAGTATATAAGTGCCATTGCCTTGTTTGTGAAAATCTGTTATGAAAGCCATGTAAACCTTTAAATGAAAATGTTGAGGTAAGTATGAAATCCCTAGAAAAACCCTTATTTTCTATAAGTATGAAATGTAGTCTTCTACCAAGACCCGAATGTTCTATACGTATAAAGTGTAGTCTTCTACCAAGACCCGAATGTTCTGTTTGTAAAATGATAGTTTTTCCTTTGTATTGACTAGTACTAAAAGTGCTTAGTCTAACTCATCGTTTATGTGAATGTATCACAAAATAAAGTAAACAGGAAAAGGTACTACTGTAAGTGTTGTCACTGGGTACTAGGACCAACACAGCATCGCATTAAGCAGAATGTATAACCTAATCAACATCCGAAGATTGTCCAATTGTCCTCTGTAGCAGCAGCAGGTGGGTGGAAGGGTTAGTCCCAAATCGATCTTCCTAATCTGTGGGGTTCGGAATGGTAAGTCCCGTCTAGCTATCCCATTGAACCGGGATAGGAAAGACAATTTACACAGTAAGTACTAAGAAATCATCCTCGTGGTCCTAAGTACAAGTATCCAGGTAAGTGAATACAGGATAATGCACCTACGTAAAAGTGTTCATGTATGGTATTCATGTATGTGTGTCCATGTAACAAGTAAGTATATGTAAACATATTCATGTATCAGGTGAACCTCTGTAGGTATTCATGTATCAGGTAATGTACTAGTATAGACTCATGAATGAACTGACTCTTGTGTGATTCCTTGTAATAGAAGTAATGTTTGATGTCTCCAAATTATCCCTATGATAATTTATTGTAATATAACTGTTTGATCATGTAGGTTTATACACTCTTACTACTCAAGGGTGTGGGAAACTAAATGAAAGATGTAAACTATAAAATCAATACATATATAATAATATAAGTGTATATGCATAGTTTAGTTCAAGAATGTAAAATGGTTTTGTAAAACATCTTATGGGTTTTGAACAATAATTAACAATGACTTGATGTCATTTTAATAAACATTTCAAAGGTAAAACATTTGGTAACAATGTGTTTTTAAGATGTAAAATCATTTCATGCATCACATTTTGTAGCATGTGAAATCTGTTAAATGACAAACACAGTTATAAAACACATATCAATGATTCAATAACCTGTTTGTTTCTACTTGTATTCCCCCCCCTATTAAAGCATTTAAAACTATTTAAAATATTGATTAGGGGTATGAACTCACTTGAAAGTTTGAAGATAGCAAGATGGAAAAACCGGGCAGAGTTTCGTCTCGGGAAACGGATTTTTCTTGGGATTCTCGGGAATCTCGGGAGCAAAATCGACCTTCGGGACTTGAGCAAAAAGACAAGGGCTTCGGGTTTGAACGGGCACGGAAATCGAGGCAAGATCGCGAGAGAAAGGAGAGAAATGGGGTGATTTTTCCGGAACCCTCGCATTTCTATTTATAGGGGGTCTGAGAAACCTCGGTACGTGGGGCGTACGCTCGTACGCAGCGCGTACGCGTACGTCATGCATGAGCGAGTCCTCGACTGCCTCAGCTTCGGATGGGACGGCGGGTCGGATGGGACGGCGGGTCGGATAGCTTCGCATAGGGGCGACGTGGACGGACCGAGACCAAGGCCTTCGGGTACGCGGAGCGTACGAGGGTACGCAACGCGTAACCCGGATGAGGACGCTGACTCCTCCTTCGGATATTACCGGATTTTGATATAAATTTATATATAATTTATTTAATAAACTTCAAAAAATCATATCTTCTTCATACGAACTCCGTTTTCGACGTTCTTTATATCCACGCGTAGGTGAGACTAAGATCTACAACTTTCGTTTAGACTCCGTTGGCAAATTCCTAAATTATTTTTATTATTTAATTATAAAATGACGTGATTAAGGAATTTCTTTAAAAATTCATAACTTTTCATCGCTGAAATATCATTGTCGAGACCTTCGATTCTCGTTTAGGTCATTCCGGCCAAAAGTCGCTCGATCTCCGATTCGAGTTTTTAGCTGTCTGTTGCTAAGCCGAACTTGGAAAAATCTTAACTTCAATATACAAAGTCGGATTTGGGCGCTCTTTTTACGTAAGATCCCGGTTTAATGACATTTAAACATAGAGGGAATTAAAATAGAACTTTTTGGACATTTTATTATCAAAGTTAATTTTATTAATGCAAAAGTGGTTACAATACTTGACTTTTTAGGTCATTACAAAGATTTGAAATATCGGGTTGTCACACTTTCTTTCAAAAGTTCTTAATGGATTCTACCATGCTACTTGGGAAGAATTTGAGTTCTTGAAGGTTGCAACTTGGGTAGATATTGTCGATTAGTCCAGCTTGAAAGGCTTGGTAGACTAATTTTGCATCTGCTCCTTCGAGGAAGTTGAACATAATTTTTGTTTTCTTGTACGTAGTGAAAAACTTTTCATGAACAAGGTCTTCTGGGCATGCAGCTCTTGCTTTCTTCCAGATTGTTCTGAAATCTTCAAAAGAGATTTCAGGATAGTTAACCATTTGTTGAATGTCATTTGGAACGTCAAACCTTTGGTCTCTGTGGGCTTCTTTGACTTTTTGAATTTTTTGTCGAAGAAGTGGTTGGTTAGTCTTGCTTGTATCGTCTTGATAAGTGGCAAGGCTTAATCTTGCAGATGCTTCATTTCTGAATTTTTGCAAGTAACTTTATCAACTTTACAGAAAGTTTCTGTAATTCCCCAGCCTATATGAACACTGGCATGGGGTCCTTTGTAGATTACATAAAATCTTTCAGCTTCTTTGTTAAGAGCTCTTTTGTAATCTGGTGTAAACTCCTGCACATATTTGTTAGTGGGCGACAAAGTTGTCATTTTACTGATTCCTTCAGTACAAGGATTGGAATCGATCGATAAGCTAGTTTTTCCATTAGGAAGAGGAGTAGTTGTCTCCTTTATTATGCTTTTTTAGCAAAGCATCAGCTTTCAATGGATTTGTTGATTCTTTACCAGGTGCCGTTTGCACTAGAATAGCCTTTGTTTTTGAGATTTCGCTTTCCGGTACATTGGTGACCGTTGTTACTTGTTCATACAAGTTGATTTTCTGCTCAATTACAGATAGCTCTATAAGGAGCATTTGTTTCTTTATCCTCAAAATGTTTAGGTCTTCCATTTTTGTAAACTTAGTTTTTGTTTACTTTTCTCTCTAATCTCCCCCTCTCTTTTTTGTAGGGGAAGTTTTTGTTGGATTAGTGTCTAAGTCCATAACTATTTTGGTATGTACTTGACCCGATGGTGCATGGTCCTTTTGGGTTGCCTTCACCAAAGCAACTTGATTGGAGAAATAAATAGAGAGAGAGAGGTTATTATGATTTATTAATATGTTATAAGAATAATATATTAAAGGAGAAATCATATTTGTTTAATTAATATTGGTCAATAATTAATTAAGAATTACTTTTGTGATCAAGTGTAATTAATTAAACTAGAGGGGCTGAATTGTAATTATGTGATAGTTACAAAATAAGGTAAGGATTATCTTAAATATAGGGTGAACGAATTTAAGGAGATAATGCCTTAGAATTCGACTAGGATAAGGGTTTCTAAGACTTATCTTATGGTTGCTTGGTGGGAAAGCAACTAGATAAGGATAAGGACTAAAACCCTAATCTTTACACCTATATAAACCCCCTAAGGCTCATGAATTCGTCTATCCTCTCTCTTTATACCTTCTCCATTTGCTCTTGGTGTTTGTAAGCCATTAGAGGAGTGACACTTGTGACTCTAAGCCTTCCAAAGTCAATTCAAGGAGGAATTGGGATTGTTATTGCTACATAACAATCAAGGTAATATCATAAACCTAATTATATGTTAATATTGATTTCCATATGCTAGAATTAGGGTTTATAGTCTTGGATTCAAAGCATGTACAATAGAGAAACCTAGATCCAACCATTAGGGTTTGTATGAGCACATAGGATGTCTTATGACCAAAACCCATCAGTTTTTGTGAGGAAATATGTCATGAGGATCATATCCTTTTATAGGGCTCGAGACGAGCGAGTAATATCATGGATGATGTAAGGCATACCTGAAGTCATGGTGAGGCAGTCTGCCAGTACGTTTTTGTTTCCTGCGAGATGTTCAATAGTGAAAGTATATCGTGAAAACCACTCTTGCCAACGTATTAGCCGGCCTAATTTGTTATCTCCTGCAATCTTAGTTCGGAGGAAATAAGTAAAATTTTTATTATCTGTACGAACCAGGAATTTTACTGGTGTTAAATATATAGAGAATTTTGTAATAACTCTTTTTACAGCGAGTAAATCTTTTTCATTGCTATGGTAGTTTTTCTCAGCTGCTTTGAAACTGCCAGAGGTGTACCTGCAAATTTGTTCTTCGTTTTTGGGATTTTTAGCTTTTAAAACACCTCCCCAAAATTCATCAGAAGCATCAGTTTCAATAATTAAACTGTCTTCAATGTTTGGAAGATAAAGTTTTGGAAAATTGACTAAAACTTTCTTTATCTTTTTGATGTAGTCTGTATCAGCACTTGACCAATTCCAAATGACATCTTTTTTTAATTTTGCCTGTAAAGGTTTTCTCATGGCTGCAAGTTTTTCAATATATGTTTCAGCATAAGTTAAAACACCAAGAAATCTTTGTAGTTGCTTTTTCTCTTCTAAAACATTTGGAAAGTCATGTAAATGTTCAAGAATATGCTTTTGAGGACAATGAGTACCCTCATTTATTTCTAAACCCAAAAAATTGATTTTTTTTTTTTGAAAAGATGAGCTTTCTTTTTTGAAAGTATTATTCCATATTTTAAAATAGTTCTGAGAACCTGTGCGACATGAACATAGTGTTCTTGTTCATTTTTGCTGAAGATCATGATGTCATCAACGTATATAGTGCAGAAACCTTCAAGGCCTCGAAGAGCGTTCTGCATGTGTCTTTGAAAAATACTAGGAGCTTGTTTAAGCCCAAAGGGTAGTACTTTCCATTGAAAGAGTCCATCAGGACATGTGAAGGCAGTGAGAAGCTGCGATTCTTCATCAAGTAGAACTTGCCAGAAACCTGACTTGCAGTCGAAACTTGAATAAATGTTTTTTCCTCGTAGAAGAGTCAAGAGTTCGTGCATATTGGGAAGATTATGTGAGTCTCCAATAGTTCCATCATTGATTGCTTTGTAGTTGACAACCATGTGCTACTTTCCTCTTCTTTTCTCTGCTTCTTTATTGACAAGAAAGGCAGGAGACATATGAGGGAATTTTGATTCTATAATTAGTCTCATATCAAGTAATTCCTTGATTTGTTTGGAAAATTCTTCCCTATCTTGTAGAGAGTAAACCGTAGGTTTTTCTCTAATAACCGTTTTGGGATCAATAAGCTTAATTGAAGCTTGCATCCATCCTTTGGTTTTATTTGGATCAATAGGATTTTCAGAACAAACTTTTTCAAGAAGATCCTCGATCTGTTTGAACCTGGTAGTTTGAATAGAAATAATCCTTTCTTTATTAATCCCGTCATGGGTTATATCAGTACCTGGAATTTGTTTTTCTTTAGAACCTTTTTCTTGAGTTTCAAGAAAACCTGGTTTTCCTTTGCTATAGGCCTCTGTAACCTTTTTTATAATTACCATATCATTATTAAGATGAAAGGCAATTCTATCTATCCATTGTATGAATGGTCCATAGACTTGACAGAAGTTGTTACCAATTATGATATCAATTCCTGAATTTGTTGGTAAATGGTGGGAACATTGAAATGTTCTCCTGAAATTTCGAGATTAATATTTCTACAAACTTTATTAATTTTTATGGTTTCACCATTTGCAATAGTGGCACTAATTTCTTTGGGAGCGTTTTCCCAGAGTTCATCCGGAATGATGAATTTGCTTGCAAGACATAAAGATGCACCTGTGTCTACAAAACAATGTACTCTAAATTTTTTATATCCTTTAAAGTTAAGGAAGGCAGAAACATAAATAGAGTTTGGATTAGTAAGATTCATGATAAGGGAATCATCAATTTTCTGGAGGTTTGCGCAAAAATGGTTAATCTCCTCCTCCCTGGAAAGTGGGGTCTGTATGGGACTAGTCTGAGTCATCCGTTGTTGATTCGTATTCTTCAGTGTCTGATGAAGATTCTGTCTCAACATGATATATAAAAACATGTTGTATACCATCATACTCTTCTTCAAGAGCTTCATAGCCTCCATTGTTAGCGGTTTGTAAAACCTTGACTTTGTCAGGGTATTTTTTCTATTTGGACATTCATTAGCGTAGTGTCCTTCTTCACTGCAGATCCAACACCTACATTTTTTCTTTCCTTGCGGACAGGAAGTAGTCTTCTTAGGTGTTTCTTTTGAAGGTTTTTTGAAGTATTTTCCTGGTGAAATTTTTCTTCTTTTCTTTTTCCAACAAGATTTTTATTTCTTTTTGCTTTTATACTTTTTGTTAGTATAATTTTTCTTTCCAATATCAAAGTTTTTGAAATCAGAGAGAATGCTACAACAATCTTTGCTTATTGTTTTAAGATTTTGTTGTTTATATCTGTCTTGACAGATTCTATCAATTTCTTCTTTTGCAATTTTTGTTGCATAAGAAAGACTGGTTTGCTGGATTTCTCTAGTAGCTTCTTTTTTCCATCTGTCGGTACATGTTTCTCCAATAATTGGAATTTTCATGAGATAAGCAGATATCCATTGCACATATTCACTTCTCTGTGGAATATCATATAGATATGATTCATACATACATGTGTATTTATCGAGAAGACTAATACCATGTAATTGGAGTTTTGTCATTGAAACTCTTGCTATGTCAACTTTCTTATTAATGGTGAAGTCTTTATTAGAAATATAATCAAGACCTAAGAAAGTAGTGTATATTACATTTATGAGATTATCAAAAAGATCTGAACCATTCAATTCTTCATTCCAATTATTGTTTCTTAGGAATTTTTGCACAATTCCATCAGTTTTGTGTTCTAAAAGTAGTAGAACATTTTTTGCTTTTTCAAATTCATCTGGGTTTGTCTGTAAGATTAGTGAAATCTCAGTAACCCATTTTTCTACAACTCTTTCTCTGAGTTTTAGATCTTGGATATAATCAATATTTAGTACATTGATCGTATTGGGTCCTTGACCACTATTTGGAATACCATTGTGGACAGGCATTTGGAACTCACATTTCTTTTTATTGTCTCTTCTTGTGGCTGTATAAGAAGATTTTGCTTCATCATCTTCCATATCCGAATATTCGAACATAACAGTCTTTGTATTTGTTTTAAAATTATCTTCTTGTTCTGATTCAATGTCAGGTTCATTTATTTTAGTCATTCTAAAATATTGATCAAAAAGTTTGGGTTCTTTTTTATACAATTCTTCACATTCTTCAGTTTCTAAAGATAAAAATCGAATAAGCTTTTGGTCAGCTTTATCATAATCTTCATATTGAAGGTTAAAGAAATATTTCTCGAGTTGCTCAGAGATTGTTTCTTTCATTTTTAGTCTTTCCTGAAAATGTCAATTTTCTGGGAATCTTTTGAGCTTCCTAAGTCAGGGTTTCCAACACTAGGATTGGGAGGTGAGTATTTCTTAAGATCTGAATATTTTCCAGGCTTGGTTTTTTGTTCTATGATGGAGATATTCTTGATGTGCTCAAGAATGTCTTTATTACATGGGCAAGAGTTAATCGTTTCAGATAACTCCTTAGTAATGTCTGCAATAATTTTTGCAGATGCTACTTCCAACTGGGTAATGGTTACGTATTTATTGACTGTTAAGTCCAAGTTTATAATCAGCCCATTTATTTTTTCATTAAGGAGGTTGATTGATCTATTGAGCTCAGGTATCGAGGTGGTTGAT
Organism: Lactuca sativa; assembly: GCF_002870075.4. Lineage (NCBI taxonomy): Eukaryota > Viridiplantae > Streptophyta > Magnoliopsida > Asterales > Asteraceae > Lactuca > Lactuca sativa. The sequence continues at coordinate 224,299,898 of NC_056631.2, read as the reverse complement.
CTATTGAGCTCGGGTATCGAGGTCATCCTATTAGCTGTTTTAACTGATCATGTATATTAGTGATCTTAAGGTTGGTTTCCTTAAGAGTGCCCCCAATATTTGCCTTTTTGGCGACTTCTTCAACAAATTGGTTGTTTTTTAAAGAGTTTTCTAAAAGAATGGAATGTCTGTTAATAGACTGGGTTAACTTGATAGTTAATTTATTTTGTCTTTCAATAACTTCGAAGAATTTTTCAAAATCATTTTTATCAAGATTTTATTTTAACCATAAAGGCTAAATCGTTTTTAAATTGGTTAAAAGGTATTTTATTTTTTGAAATATCTATAGAAATATCTTTTGAAATACCAAGATATTGGCTTATTTTCGAAGTTTTTAAGAGACATCTTGCAATGATTTGGTTGAGATTATTACAATGATTTACAATTGTTTGAATACCAGCTTTTCCAGAAGTAGAGAAAACGTATTCTTTCTTTTCAGTATTATCGTCAAGAGTTTTAATTTTGACTGTTTTACCTTTTTTTATAGAAATGAAGAAAATCAATTTTATTACTCATGTATAATGTCAGTGATTTGTTTGATATTCTGGCGTAGACTATCAATTTTTAAAGACATGTGTCTTATTAAGTTATTATCGTTTCTCTCCGAGCTTTCTCCTATGTGGAGTGAATCCATAGAAATTCTTGGTCTAAGAGTTTCTCCTAGAGCTTTTTTATTTCTAGCTATATTTAAAACCCAAGAGTTTTCTTGAGGATTTATGTCGCATAATTGTTTATCTTTGACATGGCCTATTTCTGAAAAGACATCATCAAGTTCGATGTACTCGTCTTTCTTATAGTCTATGCTATGGTGACTATTGGTCAGGGCATATCCTATGAGATATGTTATGGTGAATGGTTTATCACCTGGACTCATAAGGTCACTTCTTTCAAAGTGATGTATAAAAGATAAAGTTTTATCTATATTTGCAGATTTTAAATCCAGAGCAAACTTTGGATAGACTGAAAACATAAACTTTTGGTAAGCAAGGTTTCCCTTTGCAGCACCTAAGATGCAGTCCTGTCTGTCAGTAATTCTGTTGTCAAATAAGGCCATTTTTATGGGGGAATTTATTCGTGCTTGGAATTGGGATTTTATCAAAAATTTTACAGCTCCGATATGGACCATTCTAATTTTTGATCTAATCTCAACTGGAATACTTTTTAAGTTATTGTTTATTTGTTCCTTAGTTAAAAGGGGTAGAAAGACAGCTCCAATTGTATCTTTTATGTCTACGGACATTTATTTAGTACTAACAAAGTAAAAGATTTCATTTTTCCTTTTAAGAGGATTTAGAATACTAAGTTTAGAAGGAACATTTTTGAAAACGTTTTCTTTCTTTATTTTTAAATCTATTTTCTTAACTCGTGAGAGAAGGTCTTGTTTTATTAAAAGATTTGCATGAAAGTCGTCTTCATCTTCAGCATAAGTTAAGATTTGTTTTTCTTCTGAATTATTTTCTTTAGAGTTGTTGAAAATTTCTTTATTCATTTTAAGAATTGTTAACAAGTTAAAATCCTTTTTCTGAGTTCTGAAACTAAGTTTTTATTTCTATCAAGCTGTTCATGATGTACTTTTTGCTTATGCAGGAGATACTTACGTATACCAACCATGTTTGGTATATATTCGTGAGTATGTTTATTTTGTGCTTGTAGAATTCTGAAATTTATATGCACTAAGTCTTTTTTATTACTGAAAAGTATTTCTTTATGTTGAGAAATTTCAATCTCTTTATTATGAATTCTTTCAAAATTACACTGTAAAGTCTTTTATTATAATGTAATGCCATATTACACTGTAAAGTGTTTTATTATTATGTAATGCCATATTATCAAGGCTCTGATACCAGTTTGGGTGTGTGGATGTGTATGGAATTTTTTTTATTTAACAAAGAAGGGAATAAATATAAAAATTGTGAAAAGAAGACTCTTGTATCAATAAATGTGTGATTGTAATGTAGTGAGTGTTATACTTACATAGATAGAAACTATTCAAGCCAGCCTGTGTTGTTCTTTGGTCTGTGTGGTTGCTTTCCCTGTTGGCATCGTGCCTATAGTATTGTTAATCATCGTCGACCTGGCACTCTGTCACTTACAAGTTTCATGACTCTAATTGGTATGAACATTCAAATATAACAAAAGAAAGATTTATTGATAAAAGAGTTCCCAAAAAGGGAAAACTCTTACAATATTTTACATTTTCTCCCTTCTAAGGGAGGAATTACTCACTAGACATTGAACTGAAAATTTACTAGATAGAGAGTGTTTTTTCTTGCACTCGTTATTGCGATGTCTCTAAAACAAAACATAACTCTCAATTTATAGATACATTGAGAGGGTCTGATCTTTTCCTATTATGTCAGGCATGACGTTTTTATCCACTAAAGATTACATTATTGTGGACAGCTGGAAAGCTTCTAATAATGAAGAAAGGCATTATTATTTTGAGTGGCGGGGGCCATTTGACACGTGAAGCATCTTTCTTCAAGATGATGACGATTTGTCATCTTCAGAGGGGGTCCCTCCTTTGTCTCCGAATCTTTGCTTTCGCAAAAGTGACAAAGATGTTCTTCGAAAAGTTGTTATGCATGTCGGCAGAAGTGTTGGTGTGTAGCATTGGATACTTCCATGCTATTGTTCATGAATTTTTCGCCAAACTTGGAGGCTTGACGAAGATCTTCTTGGCTGGTGTTGTTGTAACTCCAACTTGTAATTATACAATGCGAGTCGGTATAATTAATCTTCTTTTTTGAACTAGAGATAATCTCAATGATTTTATCTGATATTCTTCTTAAACCATTGGTGCGATTGGGATGAAAAAATTCTATGAAAAGTAGATCTTTATCTTTTAGATAGAGAGTGTTTTTTCTTGCACTCGTTATTGCGATGTCTCTAAAACAAAACATAACTCTCAATTTATAGATACATTGAGAGGGTCTGATCTTTGCCTATTATGTCAGGCATGATGTTTTTATCCACTAAAGATTACATTATTGTGGACAGCTGGAAAGCTTCTAATAATGAAGAAAGGAATTATTATTTTGAGTGGCGGGGGCCATTTGACACGTGAAGCATCTTTCTTTAAGATGATGACGATTTGTCATCTTCAGAGGGGGGGGGGGGGGGGGTCCCTCCTTTGTCTCCGAATCTTTGCTTTCGCAAAAGTGACAAAGATGTTCTTCGAAAAGTTGTTTTGCATGTCGGCAGAAGTGTTGGCGTGTAGGATTGGAAACTTCCATGCTATTGTTCATGAATTTTTCGCCAAACTTGGAGGCTTGACGAAGATCTTCTTGGCTGGTGTTGCTGTAACTCCAGCTTGTAATTATACAATGCGAGTCGGTATAATTAATCTTCTTTTTTGAACCAGAGATAATCTCAATGATTTAATCTGCTATTCTTCTTAAACCATTGATGCGATTGGGATGAAGAATTTCTGTGAAATGTAGATCTTTATCCTCCATTGGTTGAGATTGTTCAATTTCTCTATTGGCTTTAGAAAGACCAATTTCCAGAAAGTGGTATGGAGAAAGAGTTGATTCTTGAATCCATTCTGGGAGTGAAGAGATGCATCTGATGTAGATCGGATTATCTTTTTCTTTAAGTACTTTCTTTCGAAAGTTCTTAATGGATTCTACCATGCTGCTTGGGAAGAATTTGAGTTCTTGAAGGTTGCAACTTGGGTAGATATTGTCGATTAGTCCAGCTTGAAAGGCTTGGTAGACTAATTTTGCATCTGCTCCTTCAAAAATGAAAAGACAGCTTTGTAAAAAGAAAGTTTTTAGAATAAAACAGTTTTAGAAAAGCAAAAGGATTCAGAAAGAAAAGAGCTTTGAAAAGAGAAAAAGGGTGTGGTGCATGCAATCAGCCGAGCTCAAGTAAGTACCCCAAAATACCCATACAAGTTTAGGTTATGATTATCAGTTAATAGAACAGCATGCTAGAATAGGACTAAGGATCTAGGGATGATGCCTTATGTGCATGTTATTTGTGCTTTTGAGCTGCATGAGAGTGCTGATTAGACAGTAGTAGGATAGCATGTTTAGGTTATTCCTGAGTTTATGAGTTTGTGTTGCATGCTAGTTCAGATTCTTGCTATGTGGATATGATTGCTTGAGTATGTTATGGTTAGATTTTCCCTTGTCCGAATGCTGCTTGCTTTGTGCATTGTGGGATTCTGAGTGATAGGAGTTAGCCATTAGGTGGATACGACACGCCACATGTGATCAGGGTTGAATAATATCAGAGTGTTGGATTTGGTCCTATTGCGCAACTCTTGTTTGAGTCCAACCGTTGTAGGAACGAGTCTTTTACTTGAAGGATTATCTAAGCCTCGTCACATGTGACGGTATCCAGGTGATGGCTAGTTGGCATCACAAGGAGACCTTCAGCAGCTGAGGACTGGTTTGGGTTGAGTCAGAGGTTTCCCTAGGGTAAGCCTAGGATGAGATAGTGTTGGGAGCAGTATTAGTGGATAAGGGACCTGGTGGAGTTGAAGCAATTCCTGAGCAAAGTACGGATAGATGTGGAAGGTAGTATGGGCCCGTACTACTGAAAGTAGAGGATCCGTACTCGATTCGGGAAAGGTCGAGACAAGACCGGGAACCTGGTAGGGTGTGTTTGGTCTTGCAAGAGTGATTAGTATTTTGATTATGGATGTATTATATTTTCAGCATGGTAACGTTGCGAGAGAGACCAGTGGGCGGATCAGGCGCCGGAGAGGGATCAGGCTCGGGTTCAGGGGCCGAGCAGCTCGAGGAGCGAATGAGGGAGTTGATATCCGCCGAGGTTACGCGCAGTATTCTGGATCAGACTCCTGTGATCTTTGGCACGGTCAAGGAGGGTATATTGGAGATTTTGGATGAGAGGCTGGGAGCCTTCCGTACTGAGATGATGGCATTGATGGGAGCACGTACCCTGACATTTCGAGAGTTCAGGGCTTGCGGAGTACCAGATTATCATGGGGCTAGGGACCCCATCACTGGCAGCAGATGGTTGGCTGATGTTGCCAACGAATTTCGTACGAGCCGGTGTCCTGAGGGGGACAAGGTCAGACTCGCCTCCTGTCTTCTGAAGGACAGAGCGAGGGATTGGTGGGAGGAGATTGGTCATGCTTTGGGGGATAATGTTGCGTTGGAAGCGATGACTTGGAGCGATTTCTTGGCCAGGTTCAGGGCGGAGTTTTCGCCGATTATTAAGGTGCAGCAGTTGGCACGGTAGTTTCAGGATTTGACGCAGATCACTGAGACTGTGGCGGAGATCACCGCCAAGCTCAGGGAGAGGGCTCTTCTTGTACCACAGTATGTCGCGGATGAGGAGATGAAGAAGGCCCAGTTCCCCAGTTTGTTTTCAGCAGGACAGGTGATGGCACCTGCCCCTCCAACTTTGAGGATCACAGACGGCCGTCAGGGCCGCGCAGAGGCGCCTGCGGTTGGAGGCAGAGCTCTTCAAATGACTACCTTAGAGGCGCGATCAGCACCGGACGTTGCAGGTATGTGATTTCTATCTTCAGTTCTTTTATTTGTGCATGATTATATTGTTATGGTGCTGCATCATTATCGGTATGAGTATTTTATTTTTGAGCGGTTGATTGTGATCGAGTTATATGCCATCTGCATACCTGAGATATTTGAATGGTAGTGAAGGGATGTGCCCTATTGGAGAAGGTTGCATATGATGCAGTAACTATAGCATGCTTGGGAGGGACTTGGTATGTATCGCTAGATCGGAGTGGTATAGTGTTAAAGATGGATTGGTTAGATCCCTAGCTATGGTAAGCTTGGGTTCCTCAACATATTGATTATGGAACGGTAGCAAGGATTGGGATTTCTTTTTTAGTATTGAGTAACAAGGGGGTAAGCAGGATCGAAGTAGGGGAGAATCCTCCGAGTGTGCAAAGGTAGGAGCACGCAGACCCAGGATGAGTGCGCGACCTCCGAGAAGGAAAGGAAGTAGTTCAGCGTTTGATGGATTGAGGATTTCAGGGTTGGGAGTTTGAGAAACTCCCCATCAGCTAGTGCATGTGATGGTAATGGTTAGTGCGTAGTTGGGAATTCAGGTTGTGGATCACCCATAGGACTCGAGGGAGTCGAAATGAGGATCTTGAGAGCTAATGGCACATGGGTGCCTTCGTGATAGCAGTCAGTGGTGGAAGTGTTGTAAGACTACGGGGCAACCGTAGCATTCACTAGCAGTCAGCAATGGATGGTGATGTAAGACTATGGGTAAGTCGTAGCATTCCTTAGTAGCTTCGTTAGCGGAGTTGGGGCGAGGCCCGTATGAGATTAGCAGTGTAGATGAGACCTGGGAGCAGGGTTGCTCAGTAGTATGGTTGGGTGAGACCCGTGGGTGAGGCCCGAGCAAGAGTGATTAGACTAGTGGGACTAGAAGGATAGAGGCGGATGGGACCCGTGGGCGAGGCCCGTGAGTTTTAGCAGCACAAGTGGGACCTGGTAGGGACCTTAGTGTCAAGTTAGGGGATCGGGGATCCCAGGGTTGTAGTGCCAGAATGGCATAATTGATTGAGCAGTTATAGGTGGTCGAAGTTTCTTTGGGAGTCGCTGGGAGCGAATAGTGGTGGTGTTGGGACTAGCTACCGGTGGGAGCCGGTAATCCAGACACTGATAGGTTGGTAGGGACCAGGGTGGTCTCAGTTCATCCGGAAGGCAGACGAGGAACAGCAGAATTTTCAGTCAGTGGTACTGCGGGTAAGCAGTGTATGGTGGAATTCAGTTAGTTGAATCGAGGGGTGCTCGACACCAAGTTTTGGCAGAGAAGAGTGTCAGTGGTTACTGACGGTGATGACTCGTACTGGAAATAGTGGGGGTGATGGAGTTGGTGAAGGATAGGACCTTCACAGTGACAGAAGGAATAGTTGGATATGGAGCATCGCCTTAGGAAGGCAAGGGAATCGCGTAAGGAAAGAAGGGGTCAACCCCTATGAGTTCAAGTGCAATACTCGGAGAATACCAGAAAGATTGTCGGTGGAGTAAGTTGTGTTTCTAAATTGTTCAGGGTCAGGTTTGACCCGAGGTTTTATCCGCGAGGTTTATGTTAGTCAGAATGACCAGGTGGAAGACCAGCGAAGGTAGACAGCTGGTGTTGGGATAATTGGTGGGTTTTGGAAGCCGATCGCAGGCGGTGGACCATGGCAAACTTCGAGGACGAAGTTTAGTTTAAGTGGGGGAGAGTTGTAACACCCAAAGTTTTGAGGGCCAAGAAAGGAAGAAAACCCTAATTCTTAGGGGCGACTCGGCGAGTCCGAGCGGGATCCGGGTCGAGGTGTAAGTGACCAACTCGGCGAGTCGGCCAAGTGGACTCGGCGAGTCTAGTCTGTGCGAGGAAAACCCTAAATTCGGGACTTGGAGCCTATTTAAGCACCTCATTCTCTCCCCTAGGGTTCCTTTGCTACCTCTTTCACACAGAACATTAAACCCTAACCGCCATATCCTCTATTTGAGCCATTTGTTGCCTTGGAAGGTGCATTAAAGCTTGGAGAAGGAAGAAAGAACTTGGAGGAGCAAGAAGGGACTATAGATCTGGGATTGTGAATTCATTCTGAGCATTTGGAGGTAATAAACTAGTTCTTGGACCCTTTTTGAACCTAGATCTATGTGTGGTTGTTGGGGCTTTTAGCCATAATGTTATTATTTTGAGTTAGAAGCCAGATCTGAAGTTGCTACTTCAGATCTAAGCATATTATGGTCTTGAGAAGCATAAAGTAGCAGCCCTTGAGTTGATTATGGAGCCTCCTTGCCTTAAACCCTAGTTTGTGGTGTATTTTGCCTAGATCTCCTTCTCTATACGTAAAGTTTGCAACTTTACGTGAGGAATAGGCTTCAGAAGGGTAGATCTACAATTTGGAGTCCATGCATGACTCAAAAGTCCTCTGCATGTATGGAGATCTGAATGGACTCGGCGAGTAGCATGAAGATTTGGAGGAACTCGGCGAGTGGGATGAACAGCTCGTCGAGTCAGATGGAGTTGGGCAGGAACTCAACGAGTTGGAAGAACAACTCGGCGAGTCTGTTGAAGGATGTCTTGGACTCGGCGAGTCTGTTCTTGGACTCGGCGAGTCAGGTCACGAAACCCCAAACCCTTCGAGTTTAGACTCGAATCAGTAAGTCGATTAGAGACTCGGTGAGTTGGACAGGTCAGGACTCGGAAATCGGTAGACTCGACGAGTCATGGACTGACTCGGCGAGTAGAGTCGCGAGTGGAAGGACTCTGAACTTATGAACTCGGCGAGTCAGTAGGGTGACTCGGCGAGTAGGGTTGACCTGGAAGGTTGGCTTTGACCAGAGTTGACTTGGTAGTCTTTCGGGGGTCAGTTTGACTCAGTGTTGCATTGTTATTGGTAGCTCAGGGAGCGGGTGGAGCAGGAGTTCAGAGAGTTGCCGGGCAGCGGCTAGTGGGATCATCAGCAAATTCAGCCAGTGCAGGTGAGTTTCCCTTTGTATGAATGGGTCTACGGCCACAATGGCGGACCATGTAGTTATGAGTAGAAGACCTGGGGGTTAGCCCTAGGCACAATATGCTAGTATGATATTCAGGACAAGGTCCAATGATAGCGGGAGGGTGCCCAAGGAATGGTTTATGTGATAGTTTATACTTGTTGTCTGTGTGATACTTGTATGTGCCTGGTAGGGTGGTGAGTGTGGGCGAGGTCCCATACCTCACCAATGGCAGAGTGTGGATGGCGTTCCACATCTCATTAGCAGCAGATCAGGGGCGAGGCCCAAGATAAGGAAAGAGTGAGGGAGGGCTGGGCCCGTATCTCACTATCAGTAGGAGCATGGATGGGGCTCCCTGGCTCATCAGTAGAGTTCGGTTGTTAGGACCGGAGGGTAGTCAGACACCCCAGATACGTCTGACAGTATATGATGTTATGTTTATGTGCTAGCATGATATGATGTTATGTGATAGTGGTAGTAGGTGGTGAAATAGTCCCCACTTACCGGTCGACAGGACCAAAGGGGTAGGCCAGCACCCAGATATGCTAAGCAGTATATGGCTTATGTGTTTATGCTATGCTTTTATGTGCTAGTGTTAGGGGGTGAAATAGTCCCTGGTTACCGGTTGAAAGATACCGAAGGGGAGGCCAGCACCCAGATATGCTAGGTAGTATCCGGTCGAGAGGACCGAAGGGGAGCCAACACCTAGATATGCTAGGCAGTATCCGGTCGAGAGGACCGAATGGGGGGGGCTAGCACCCAGATATGCTAGGCAGTATCCGGTCGAGAGGACCGAAGGGGTAGGTCGGGCACCCAGATATGCCTGAGCGTATATGTATCCGGTCGAGAGGACCGAAGGGGTAGGTCGGGCACCCAGATATGCCTGACAGTATATGTATGTTATATGATTGTATGGTATGATGGGGGAAATCACTAAGCTTCGTGCTTACGGTTTTCAGTTTTGGTTTTAGGTACTTCCGGTAGCGGATGATGGAGCTCGGGATGATCGCATGACACACACCATAGATTTGCCAGCCTGGGAATGTTTACTCTGATAATGAACATGTGTTTTGAAAACTTATACTCATATTATGTTTTGGAATGATGTCTTTGCTTAAAGTAATGTTTTATTAAAAGAAATTTTTGGTCTTAAATTTTAGGTCGTTACATTATCTGTGATTTTCTTTTCTTCTCTTTTATTTTATTTTCTCCGGTTTAAATTTTCTTGTTCTTTCTTGAGGACAAGAAAGGTTTAAGCTTGGGGAGATTTGTTAGGTGTATTTCATGTACCCATTTTGTAGCTTTATTTCATAAAAGTACATTGCGTATAGGCTTAAACTCATGCATTTTGCATGTTTTTCGGGATTTTTCATGAGGCAATTTCATTCACATACCTTTGTGATATTTCAGGGACTTTTGGAGATAGGATATTGTTGGAGGAGGTAAATAAGAGTTGCTGACAAAATTTCAGGACTTGCGGAGCACCGAGGAGCAAGATATCAAAGAAATGAAGATTTTCGCTTTATAGAGATTTACACGGCCGTGTAAATGCAAGCCTTGTGTTTATGCGGACCGTGTAAACGTAGATTTCTGCGCACTATATTTTTGCGTTTACGCGGGCCGTGTAAATGACAGTGTTAATTTACGCGTGCCGTGTAAACGTAAACGTGGGTTTTAAAGCAGTTTTCACCATTATTAAAGGGGGGAACCAATTTTTTTAAAAGGGGGTCGACTTTTGGAGAAGAGAAGGCGATTTTCTTGAGGATTTTGGAGTTGATTAACACTTGGGAACATTTGATTTCATTTTGTAAGAACTTTAATTTCATTTTCTAGATTTGTGATCTTGTTCTAGCCATGAGTGGCTAGAGCCCTAGTTTCTCCAACTTTATGTCTTGACTTTATAGTTGTGATTTCAATCATGTGATTTGATATTTGCTTCCAATTCCTACTTGGTGAATTTGATTTTGTTTAAATTGAATGTTTGATTCTAATTGTGATTCTTATTGGCCATTTGAATTAGGATTAGGTCATTCAAGTTATCTAATTGCAAAAACTGTAATTGTTTTGTGAATTGGACTAAGTAACAAACACTAAATCGATTTCCATTGAATGAATTTAGTGTAAATCTTATCCACATACTCTTACACTCCCGAGCTTGCGAGAAGTATTGGGTGTTGTTGGTAACATTCACATAAATCTTATTGCAACCTTTTGATTTCTATCTAAGAGCTTGTTTAGACTTAAATTAGAAGGTTAGGTTATTTTCAAAGAGCTTGTTTTGAATTTGAAAACTTGGTGAATGGGAAGTGTTAGAACTTGTTAACACTTTCAAGTACCAACTTAGGTGGAATTGAGTAGATATCATTTCATCCTTGGAATCACATTGTTAAATTGTCTTGCATAGAATTAGAGTTCTCACAAATCCTGAATTTGTTTCATTTAATTGATCATTTAGTTATTGCTTTATCCTCTTGTTTAAATCATTGCATACCAACCCCCCTCCCCCATTTATGTAACCATTATTGTACCTTCCGCAAAAGGTATAAACATTTGTTACGTGTCTCTGTGGATCGACCCTGCGTACCTTGTATTACATTTTTAGTGCAAAGTAGTAGTGTTTTTGGAGTCATTTGTACCCATTTATTTGTTGGGTTTGACACACCTAACAGTGGTCTAGTTTAATAAATTATTCTTTTAATTTAATTAAATGTAAACCAAAACTTTATGGATTTATTAACTCTCTTTTAATTATACACTTTAATTAAATAACAAAACCATAAACGGGGTAATTTGAACTTTTCAAAATACTAAGGTTTTAGAATTTAACATTTCAAAATTAGACTTGTAATCAACTTTTAAATTCCAAAACTTGAGGGCAAGTTTTGAAACATTTCAAAACATTAGGGTTTAGAATTTAAATATTTCAAAATTAAACTTTTAATCAAAAATTTAAATTCCAAAACTTGAGGGCAAGTTTTGAAACTTTTCAAAACATTAGGGTTTAACTATTTCAAAAACAAAAACTTTTAAGTTCAAATTTAAACCATAAAACCTAAAGGGTGTTAATTGAAACTTTTACACAAGATAATTCAAATCTAAATTACAAATAATCAATATTTATCTAATAAAACAAAAGATTATCTAAATTTTGATAATTATCTTCAATTTTGGTAAAGATAATCACCAAAAATTGATAAAAATCAGATTTTATTACTAAAAACATTTATGGTAATTATCCACAACCAAAACAGGAAGAAAATCCCAAAAACGAGCTGTCAGACCCTTTGACTTGTCGAGTCTGGACCTGAACTCGTCGAGTACAGCCGACTCGGCGAGTTCACCAAGTGACTCGGCGAGTCAAACACTCAGAAGCCAAAAAAAGGTCGATTTTCAGTGATAATTCGATCAAACATGCATCAAATTCACTAACAAACAACCCTAGGCTCTGATACCACTTATAGGTTTTGAGCACTACATCATTCCTATGGTGTACATGCAAACCCTAATAGCTTTGGATCTAGTTTGTCTAATGAACATGCAATTGATTATCCAAAGCCATAAACCCTAGATCTCACATATTATAAACTGAATTAGGGTTTAAAGAATTAGCTTTGATTGTTATATAGCAATAACAATCAATTCCTTGTTTTGATTGGCTTTAGAAAGCTTAGTGCCTCAAGTGGTACACCTCTAATGGAGTCACAAACACCACTAAGCAACTTGGATGAAGAGGGAAGAGAGAGGAGACACCAAAAACGGCTGGAAACCCTAATCCAAGTGTTAGCCACGTTTTTGGTGCCCAAGGGTTCCTTATATACTTAGGCTATTAGGGTTTTGAACTTAGGAAACCCTAATCTGACTACTTAAGCCCTAAGCAGTCCATGGACCCCTTCTGGAACATGCCTTGGACGATTTTTAATGGGCTTCCCCATAGAATTCGTCCAACCTATTATTCCAAGGTGATTCATAGCCAAATGCAATTATCTTATAATTACAGTTCCAGTCCCTTAAGTTTAATTAATCTTTTTTAGCCACAAAATTAATTCTAAATTAATTCTTGACTAATATTAATTAAACATTATGATTTCTCCTTTAATATATTAGTCTCATAATATATTAATAAATCATAATTAATCTTCTTTCTCCTTAATTCATCCTATAAATTGCTATGGTGAAGGCAACCCAAAAGGACCATGCTCATAATCGGGTCAAGTACATACCAAAATAGTTATGGACTTAGACACTAATCCAACAGGAGAATAACCCAACAGATCCGCTTACGAAGGACTGAGTAGGGTTAAGCACTTGCAGCATGCTAGGAGCATTGGGCTAAATGACGGTATTAGTTTAGATTAGATAGTTCGAAACGTCTAATATATAAATGTAATTGACATTTGATGATTAAATAAAGGAGTATTATTTATGAGTAAAGTTACTGTCTTATGTTAATTGTTTGCCTATTGTTTCATTTTTTGCATGTTTTGACTTCCTGAATAATTAAGTTATTTCGGATAATAATCGAATTATTCAAACGGTCCATAGTCATTCGTATGTTGGAAGTAGGTATGAATGAAGACTGTCATGAATTGGTGTGTAGATTGTCTAAAGTGTATCAGGCATAACAAATGTTTGCTACAACGTTCATGAGTGCTTATGAATAAGAATTTGAGCGTTGGAATAAACCCACGCTTGCTGGAATCACTTCATGGAATTTATCACGAGTGATCGCAAGACGATAATATCATATGGTCTTAAAACCTAGATATATGGTTTATTGTTTGCTAATTGGTTATGCATTGATAATGCGTAAACGCATCAGTAACTTGATGTTATAAAATGCATTGTTGTGTATGATTTGATTAGTAGATGGTAAATGCATGTAAGTCAAAGTTTATATGTTCCTTTTATCCTAAGAGGGTCAAAGCGATATCAGGGCCCCTCGATGATTTGATTTGACTTATGTGTCAGGCCTGGTCAGGACTAAATTGATGTGTTTAATTAAGTTCTATGTCAAATGAATCTGAGATCGAGAAACAAACTGCTAGACAATAAGAATGACTATGTTCCATGTAATTGTCTGCGCGGTATCTAGAACAGAGGACTGTACGATCCCTTATCTGAAGGACATGTTACTGATAAGATCAGAGTTCGACAATGTCTTTGAGAGCCACGATTGCTAATCGGATTGTATTTTCATTTGTGGTTACTAGACTTATCAAAGTGGGAGCCTGCTGGATTAGTGTCTAAGCCTGTAACCATATTTGGAAAGTACTTGACCCGGTTGTGCATGGTTCTTTTGGGTTGCCTTCACCAAAGCAACTTGACTGGAGAAATAATAGAGAAAGAGGTTATTATGGTTTATTAATATATTATAAGAATAATATATTAAAAGAGAAATCATATTTGTTTAATTAATATTGGTCAATAATTAATTAAGAATTAATTCTGTGATCAAAAGTAATTAATTAAACTAGAGGGGATGAACTGTAATTATGTGATAGTTGCAAAGTAGAGCAATGGATGCCCTATGGATAGGGTGGACGAATTCAAGGGGATAAGGCCCTAGAATTCGTCCAAGATAAGGATTCTAGACATATCTTATGGGCTGCTTAGTGGGAAAGCTACCAGATAAGGATAAGGACTGAAACCCTAATCTCTACCCTATAAAAGGACCCATTGGCTAAGGAAAATCAGCCACTTGATCCCTAGAGTTCCTAGAGACAATTTTCTACCTCTCCTCTCTCTCTCTCTCTCTCTCTCTCTCTCTCTTGCCTCTCCATTTGCTCTTGGTGTTTGTGAGCCATTAGAGGTACTACACTTGTGGTACTTGCTTTCAAAGACAAGAAGATTGAAGATTTAGTTGTTATTACTACATAGCAACAAGAGGTATGTAATCCCTTCTCCTTCATGAATTTTGAAAATATTAGGAGCATGCTAGGGTTCTTCATGTGTTCATAATATTGTGTAACTAATAGTGAAAACATAGATCCGTATATAGGGTTGCATGCACACATAGGATTATTTGTATAAATCCCATCAAAATTTTAGATTACTAACCCATATGTTTTTCTCTTTATTTATTTATTTATCTCTTTGATCTAAGTATTGATTATATCAAGGAACACCCATTCAAATTGGAATAAATGTTGAAAACGTGTAAAAAAGACCAAGTCTCCAAGGATTTCGGGATAAGGCAGACCCGATCAAAAAGGATCTCAGATGAGATAATTATGCATAGATACTTGGGATTTTTTTCATAGCCGTTAGCATTCACATGTATAAATAGACGGCTAGAGTCGCCAAAATACACACGAACACACTCTCTTTACTTGTATTCTGCTATGAAAACTATTACACTTTGTACTCAGTATTTACTTAATAAAATTATGAAAGGCAGCCCAAATATTTCTGGCTCTCAAGGTTTAGTGTCGGCGATCTTATCAGAGATCAAGGCTTTTCCTCGTAATTCTTGTATCTTACACCTCAGAGTCTTCAATAGGGATATATAATACCACAACCCTTACTAAAATTGTTGATTCTTGCCCTGCATATTTTTGACCAAAACACTATGTGTTATGTGAGTATATGATTACATGTATAATATGATATACATGCCAGGAAAAGTTGATGTAAGACTATAGTTGGACTATATCATTCTTAAGTTGATGTAAGGCTATTCTTTGTACTCTGGAATAACATCGTAAGTGGATGTATGACTATCGTTTGAATACTATGGTAGCATTCAAAGATATAGTAGCAATCTTGGGCTTGAAAGAGGTAAGAGAAGAATTGCATGCCTTGTTAGATGTGATAGAATTTATAGTTTTGTAAGCTTACTAAGTATTGCTTACCCGCTGATATTTAACTATTTCAAGACCCTTTTGGGTAGAGAAAGGGAAGAACCCAACCTGATTGCAAAGACATCTTCATTAAGATTTTCGTTTTCATATTTTAAAAGAAAAGACTTTTGCTACTCTATTCCTATTTCATGTATGGTGGTTTTTGTTTGATGAACAAATTGTGATTTTTGGTTTATTGAAGAGCTACCAAGTTTTATTTGGAATTTATTTTTAGTGTCAATTATTTTAATTTTTTTGGGACATTATAAAATCCAAAGCCACTTTAGTTGACAAAAGAGAACCTAAGGTGGCATTTTCTTCCTACCATATGATGAACACAATTAATAAAGACTTTACAAAGGATGGATGAAATAGTTATAAAAGGACGTTCCAATCTAGTTGTAAAGCATCCCAAATATAAGGAGTTAGATAACATACATTAGATGGAGAGTGTTAGAAAAGTGTTTTTTTTTCTAATAGTTGAGTGTGAGAGTTGCTTCTCTAATTTTAATTATGTTTGTTGTGTTTAATAGTTATCCAAACCTAACACAAAGAGGACGAGTTTTTCAATTTTTTTGTTTTTTGGTTTCCAGATTTCATACCAACCTCTATGATGAACAAGATGAAGATAGATGGTGACCACAATGTGCTTGTGTTTGGGTTCTAGGTTGAAGGAGTAGGGGTGTGAGTATCTAACGATTGTAATTTTCTAAAAATCAGATGCTTTGTTTTAAACTTTTATAAGGTTTAAGAAGTTTTGTGTTTATGATGGTCTTTATAAATTTTTAAGGAGGGTGATGTAGAGAATCCTTGTGTTTAGCATAGATTTTAATGGCCCTGTGTTTGGATAATAGAATTAATTTGAAGGTTTCATAAATTACCACATTGATTTGTTGGTTTTAAAATGGTTGATGTTTGGCATATGTAATTGAGTTGAAGGTTCTTGGCATCAATTTCAGTTTTTATAAAAGGTTATAACATTAGCAACTGGATTTGATTTATAGGTTTCAGGATGTTGATATTAGGGAGACCGAATCTAAACCAAAAAGTTAAATTTTTAAAATTTTGAAACCCATCAGGTTTGATTTTGGAATAGGTTTGATTTTCAATGTTTGGGGTCGTTTTTTTTGGTATTCTGGTTTCAACTAATGGGTTATTGGGTTTTAGGTTTGAATCCATTTTCCAGCAATTCTATATAGAAAGTGAAATAGACTTGTAGGAGGATGTGTGGAGTCGATATTGAGAGAATGACACGAAAGTGAAGAATTGAGAAAGAAACATAGTCTAAGCAATAAGCCCAAACCTAAGTTGCATAAAGACAAAACATATTTATTTTAAATTTTAAATATACACATGTTAGGTTGGTTTTGGTTCCATGGTCGGTTTCTGGTTTAGTTTTACATATTTGGTTGGTTCGCAAAGTACAAACCGAATCCAAACCAAATTTTTTGGTTTTAAAAAATCCAAACCTAAAACCGATGGTTTGAATTTGGGTTTGGTTTTTTAGTTTTAGTTTCTGTTGGTTTTTTGGTTTTAATTTTGCTCACCCCTAGTTGATATGTAGATTTTAAAAGACATGGGAATGACGAAGAGATGGAAACTGGAAAGTGGAGGATTATTCAATAATTAAGAAAAATCAATAACAATAGGAAAATAATAAGTTAATAATTAAATATATAAAAGTACAGATATATAATATAAAAGTAAAATAATAATTTTACATTTATTTAACACCTTATTTAATATGAAAAAATAAACAATATAAATAATGGAGACCTGGTTCAAAACGAACCTAAACTGTAGGGATGAGATTGACAATAAAAAGCTTTTAGGGACCCAATCCGTAATTTATTTATACACATATGGTTCATTATGTCATTACTCTAAAATTTAAATTGTCTTGTATAGAAACTTTATCTTCTTTAAATACAATATATTCAGTTGGAATCGTGTGCTAGAAATTTGAGTCGACTTTATCTTCTTATCCTTTCAAATCCATTTCAAAATTTCAAACTCTTTCGGTTCTTCATCCAGTATTATGGTTTCTCCCGGTACTTATAACGTTTTTTTAAGCTTTAGAGGCGAAGATACTCGTAATGCTTTTACGGATCATCTTTACGACGCATTAGTCCGAGCAGGAATTGTTACTTTTAGGGATAATGAAGAAATCAGGAGAGGTGAAGAACTGCAGCCGGAGATCGAGAGAGCAATTAAAGAATCAAGGGCTTCAGTAGTTGTCTTCTCAGAGAAGTATGCAACTTCAACTTGGTGTCTGGATGAGCTTGCGTTGATCCTCCAGCAAAGGAGGGAGTGCAATCACTTCGTTCTACCTGTTTTTTATCATGTCGATCCTTCTGATGTGAGGAAACAAACGGGAACTTTTGCTATAGAAGTCAAAGCCTCTTCAAGGTGGACAGATGACAACGTGAGCCTGTGGAAAAAAGCTCTTAAAGAAGTTCCTGATTTAGGAGGCATGGTTTTGTCTGGGTATATGCCTCTTTGTCTCTTCTTTTTTAAAAGAACTCAGAAATTTTGGCTGATAAATGTATCAATACTTTAAACTATGAATCTATGAATCGGTATGAGACCATCCAATTTTCCATTTTTCCCCATTCTTTTCAGACCTACCCCATTTATTCCTTCCAAATATAGTGTTATACTACTTTTTCCTCTGTTTATATATTTATATATTTCTATTTTATTTTTACCTACTAATTATAATTTAAATGTAATATTTAATATTTATAATATTTTGTTATATATTAAATTATATTAATTAATTATAAATATAAAGTTTGTTTTTCTTCAGAAAATTCATATAAAAAGTTAAATACATATTGAAATTTTAAAAAACTTATTTTACAAAAGCTTATAAGTGTGTTATAAATATAATCTTATTTATTTAGTATTATTGTAATGAAAAAAATATAGATTATATATTTCTTAAAACCAAATTAGTAGAAGGGTGTGTGTTTGACAATCTAAAGTTAGAAGAATGGAATATACTAAGAATATACTTTTGAGGATAAAAATGTGGTAAAAAGTGGAGTAGTGGCGGATATGAAACACTATTTACCCTTTTTTTTTTTTTCAATTTTTAGGGGAAAAATGGAAGTAAGTTGGAGATGGTACGACAGATCTTTGTTTACAGCTAGTTCGGAAAAGTGGGTGAAAAAGTGTTTGATGGCTACAATTTTTTATTTTAATTAATTAATTAATTAATTTTTTAATTTTTAATTTTATATGTATTTCAAATATCTAATGGGATAAACTATAAACTATAAAATACCGAGATATTTTCCTCTTTTTATGTCAATAAGTCTACAGCTTAATGCTTGTTGGTACATCGCATACATGTTTGAATCTTAACTTAGATCTAAGGGGATCTAACTGATTTTTTTTTTTTTTCATATTTTCTTTCTTGAAAAAAGTTGCTGCAAACTATCTATGTTAATTTCTCATTTAGATAATTAAGATAAAAACAAAAATATCGTGCCTTTGAACAGAATTGTGGGCCTCCATTATTTGTTTTATTGGTAGTTTAATAATGTATTTGCAAATAAATTGGAAAAACTTCTATCCACTTGGAAATGCTGTGATCCATTAATAATTGAACTTCTAAATTAACTTCAATGGTAAATTGGTAATCAAATTTAAACATATACAGATATACTAGTAACACGTTAATTTGGAAAATTGATTATTCAATATTTTCATTTGCTTATATCAAAGACTGTAAATTCCCTCCCATGAATTTGTTCAGTTTTCTCATGTTGTTCCAGGTCCGAAGCAAAATTTGTGAAGGAAATTGTTGACATAATTTACAATAAATTGGAACGCAGAGAAGTTAGTCTTCCACAAAATATAACTGGGATGGCTGCTCGATACGAAGATATCAGTGCCTGGTTAAATCAACCGGATGTTGAATTTTTAGCAATTTGCGGCATGGGTGGAAGTGGCAAGACGACACTAGCCAAATATATCTACAATTCAAACTGGAAAACTTATGAGAACATGAGTTTTCTTGAAGGCATTAGAGAAAAATGTGAACAGCCCGATGGTATGCGTGTGCTACAAGAACAACTTCTCAAAGGTATTTTAGGCGGCAAGAAGAGAAAAATACCTAGTGTTTCTGAAGGCACATGTAAGATTGAGGAGGCCTTACAGACAAAAAGGTCGCTTATTGTTCTTGATGACATTGTTGAACGTAGTCAGTTAGTTGCTTTACTTGGAACCGGGAAGATTAATCCACAAACCAAGATTATAATAACAACAACCAGAGAAAATACAGATGATTGGTTTAAGTTCACAGACTGGAGGTGTCAAGATTATGAAATGAAATTATTGAATGATGATGAATCGTTAGAGCTTTTAAGTCGTCATGCTTTTGGTTCCAAAGTTCCCATGGAAGGTTTCAAGGAGGTTGCAGAACAAGCGGTACAATATTGTGAAGGGAATCCGCTGGCTCTTGAAGTGTTGGCTTCTGCTCTGTCCCAAAAAAATACCATCGTACATTGGAAAAGTCAATTGAATACACTGGAAAAAGATATTCATTCTAGAATTCACAATGTACTTATAATGAGCTACAACTCACTATCGCTTGTCTTAGAAAAGGAGTTGTTTCTGCATATTGCTTGTTTCTTTGTTGGTAAAGACAAGGATTATGTGGTAAAGATATTGCAGCATGATTACAATGCAGCATCTGGGATCACAAGCCTATCCAACAGATGCCTTCTTTCTGTTTCACCAAACAACAAACTGATGATGCATCGGTTGCTTCAAGAGATGGGGAAAAACATAGTTCGTCAAGAATCAAAATTCCCTGAACAACGTAGTAGAGTCTGGCTTAGTAGCGACTCCTATAAGATATTGAGCAAGGGAAAGGTAATATGCTTCTTATATGTATATTTAGTTATGCTTGCTTTTACTTTCAGACCCTTTTATTTCATTTAAATTATACAATTTATCCTTTTTTCCTTTTAGGGTTCAGAAACTATGGAGGGTTTAGCACTTGACATGCAAATGCTGGAAGAACAGAAGTTTGCTTTCAAGGTAATACGGAATCACTAAGAACTGACGTGTGTCTGTGTGTTATATTTATTTCTGGATCTGATAGTTTGCTTACTATCCCTCTTCATGCTAAATCTGCAGTCATCAAACCTCAAGACAGATGCACTTCAAAAGATGGATAAACTAAAATTACTCCAACTAAACTTCGTGCAGCTCACTGGGTTCTACGAGAATTTTTCAGAAGACTTGAGATGGCTCTGCTGGCTTGGATCCAATTTAAGAACCATACCCTCTGACTTATTCATGGGGAACTTGGTGGCTATAGATATGAGCTATAGCAACTTGGAAATATTTGAACCACCCATGGTAGGGAATCCTATATACTCTTTATGTTGCTTATCCGTTTATATAGACATCAAGTGCTACATTAATCTTGTTACTTTTGCAACAGGTTCTTCCGTCACTGCAGATTTTGAATCTTACAGATTCACACAATCTACTCGAAATCCGCAACATGTCCATGATCCCTCATCTAGAGACTTTAATTCTTTGGAACTGCCACAGTCTCTCTCGTGTTTGTGAAACAATTGGAGACCTCACGAGTCTTGCACTACTGAACATGACAGGATGTAGAAATCTGTGCAAGAGTGAGCAAATGGAAGCTTCTACCTCTGGTAAAGGTGTTGCAGAACAACCTACCCTTTTCTTCCCACGTTCATTACACCGGTTATTCCTCAAGGATTGCGATCTTGAGTGTACTGAGTCTTTTCCTCTGAGTTTTAGCATTCAACTATCTTTGCAGTACATGAATTTAGGCAATAGTCTCTTCGAGTTTCTGCCTTCTTATGACCATCTTAAAAATCTTCGGGTCCTTGACTTGAGTTTATGTTCGATGCTTAAACAGCTTCTTTGTCTCCCAAGTACACTTGCAGAATTGTATGTATACTATTGTAAGTCGCTGGAGGAAATAAGCTTCCAATCACATCGATTCACATTGCAAGAGTTTGGGTATGAAGGTTGTATTAGTTTATTAGAAATTGAAGGCTTTATCAAATTGGTGCCTGTAACCAAACTTGAAGAAAACGATTTGGGACATATGAAGTGGCTAAAAGAATATCAAAATCATGAGGTGTGCCTGGTTGGTGATGATGAGCTCACCAAAGGCAGAAGTTCGTGTGTCCAGGTGTGTTGTTACTCTCTTAAATTCATGCATGGGCACACCACACACACATAAGCATAACACCTACAAACTGATTATATATGACTAATATACTTGTGCTTTTTCATGGCCAGATGTTGTTTGAATTCAATATAATGAGCACATCTCTTCCATACATGAAGGATCCAATGATGAAGCCTACTTATGTATCAGAGTTATCATATTTGTACTTTGATGTGCCTCCGCCTCCCAAGAATAGAAGGCTCAAAGGACTTGATGTAACTTTCAAGTATACAATGTCAGGTGAGGATGACGTGTTATGGTTCTGTAAGATCAGTACGAACAATGATGTTGATTTGATGTACAACCCCAAAGTCTTTGGCAAACCTAAATTTGGTGAAGTTGGTATATGGTTAAGCTATTGGCCAATTGGAAATGCATTGCACACGGGAGATAAGGTCAATGTCTCTATCGCTGTGATCAGTGGATTGGAGGTACATGAATGCGGAGTGAGCCTTGTTTATACTGATGATAAAGTAGCAGAGGAAACCTTGGAAAATAACATGGGATTGGTAGAAGTTCTTGGAGGAGATTTGTCTGGATTTCAACTAAGCACACGGGCTTACTATTTGTGTCGCCGTGATTTGTTTGAGTTAATGGAGGTTGGTAAACTGACACCCGGTTGGTTTAGTATTCTAGTTGGTGATACCATTGAATGTACAGGTATATCCCTAATATACTTCTGGGCATTTATAATCAGATTTATCACGCATATATAGAAAGTTCATATTGTGACACATTGTTACAGAGGTACGAGGATGGAGAAAAACAGGTCGACCTACTCAGTTGAATCCATCGTTTACTGAGTTAAAGTTTGTTAGATGCATCATCCATGGTCCTGAATCGGTAAAATTTTTCTTTATATATATATGAAAGACTATTGATATGTAGATAAAATATGAACACAAGAATGAAAAGGAATAACTGTTACTGTAATTCAGAAAAATAACTCAAAAACTGAGTACAATCTCTCCTCTCAATGATAATGAAACCCTCATGTTCGATATATATATATATATATATATATATATATATATATATATATATATATATATATACACCGGTTATAGCATCCTAGTTTCTAACTAGAAGACTTACATGCCATATAAATGACTTGCTTGATCCCTAAGCGACCCGGTTTGCTTGAACCCTAAGCATCTTCTTAGAATTCCTTATCGCCCAAGGAATGTTTCTTCCTACACCTCATCGTGTATGGAAGGGTATTACCGAAAAATAGCTAACAATCATCCCCCTAATTTCCGAATGGAAAATGTGAGGTCTTCAACTCCTAGCAGCTTGCACATTTCAACGGAATTTATCTTAGCTAACGCCTTTGTCAATATGTCAGCTCTTTGTTCCTTTCCGTTGACATGCTCAACTGTGATCTCCTTGTCTTCAACATGTTCTCGTATGTAGTGGAAACGAGATTTGATGTGTTTACTCTGGCCACGAAAATTGGGTTTTTGATCAATGCAATTGTGGCCGTGGTGTCAATTTTAATTATCACTTTCTGTACCTAAGAACCTGTTATTTCTCTCAAAAGATCTCATAACCAAACTAAGAACCTGTTATTTCTCTCAAAAGATCTCATAACTAAACTACCTTACAACTTGCTGCACTTGCTGCAATTTCTCTCAAAAGATCTCATAACTAAACTACCTGACAACTTGCTGCAAAAGCAACCATATACTAAACTTCACAAGATGATAATGCCATTGTTTCTTGCTTTTAAGAGCACCATGTGATTAGTTCACGAAAGTAAAATATCCACCGGGCGGTACATCTTTCATCATCTTGATCAATTTTGTGACTGCTATCACAATACCTAACTAGATTTGTTAGATTATAGGAACTATAACGAATCCCGTATCCGATAGTACCTTTTACGTATCGTAATGTTTGTTTTATAGCAGCCATGTGTGACTTCTTTGGAGTTTGCATATAACGACTTGCAATGCCAATTGAGTAAGCTAGATCAACCCTTGTTTGAAGCAAATATCTCAATCTTCCAAGTAGGCTTCGGTATTTTGTTGCATCCGTGTCTTCCTCGCTATCTCCTTTTGAGATTTTTGCATTTAGATCCATTGGAACTAGAGTAGGATTGCATTCATACATCCCTGCGTCTTTGAATACCTTTTTTGCATACCCTTCTTATGTGATTAGTACGTTATCCTTCTTTTGATACACCTCTATTCCTAGGTAATATCGCAATACGCCAAGATCACTCGTATCAAAGTTCGTTTCCATTGCTTGCTTGAACTTGGTTATAACTTATACGTTCGTTCCCATAACGACCAAGTCATCAACATACACTCCAACTAGGATTATATCAGAATTTATTTTTCTTCGATATACTACTTGTTCTTGTCTACACCTTTGGAACTTCATATTAATAAGAATCTCATCCAACTTCATGTTCCACGTTCGAGGAGCTTGACATAGACAATACAATGCTTTTAATAGCTTGAATACAAAATTATTTTTATCTTTTCCCTGTTTTTTGAAACCTTCGGGTTGTTCTATATAGACTTCTTCTTGTAGTTCTCCATGTGGAAATGTGGATTTTACATCGAGGTGATGTAACTCTGAACCCTTTGAATCAGCTAGTGCTATAAGAATTCTGACATTTTCAATTCGTGATAGTGGTGCAAACACTTCTTCGAAATCGATACCATGTTGTTAGAGATACTTTTTTGCTACAATTCTAGCCTTGTACTTGCTAATTGAACCACTTGCATCTCTTTTTACATTGTAAACCCATTTTAAACCAATAACGGTTGTGTTGCACAGTCTTTTTACAAGTCTCCAAGTTCCATTTTTTTCAATAGAGTCGATTTTTTCTTCCATTGCTTTTATGCATAAGGGATTCGTCTTTGCTTCATGATACTTTGTCAGTTCATCCTCATTGAAGTCTAAAAGTAACTCATGATTCTTGATGTAAAAGTCAACTTCGAAATCATCAAATCTTCTAGGAAATTGCATATTGCGATTCGACCTTCGTAATTGTGGAACTTCATCTTATACAATTTTTGGAAGTGACATCGGTTGTGATCTTGACTCACTTTCTTCACCATGCTTGGTTTCATTTGTGACTTTGTGTGTTTCACTTGCTACCGGTCCACTTCCGGTGCCAAGCAACTTCAGCCAATGAACCCAAAACATCTCGGGTTTCTAGTGTGGGCTCGACTTCTTTTTCCCAACTCCAACTTGAGTTTTCATCAATTATAACATGTCGTGCCACCATGATTCTTCGCAACTTTGGATCAT
Source organism: Lactuca sativa (assembly GCF_002870075.4). Taxonomy (NCBI): domain Eukaryota; kingdom Viridiplantae; phylum Streptophyta; class Magnoliopsida; order Asterales; family Asteraceae; genus Lactuca; species Lactuca sativa. The sequence goes on along the minus strand of NC_056631.2, from coordinate 224,275,077 downwards.
ATAAGCGATAAGATTTGGAACCGGGTTCGGACCCAAAATACACCATCTTTTTGGACCGAGCATGTAGCTTCTTTTGGTGAGGAGTTGTGATTTTGACATATGCTAGTGACCCAAAATTCGTAAGTGTTCGATGTTAGGCTTGCGGTGATACAATTTCCAATACGGAGTCAAATTCTTTAGAGATTTTTTTTGGAAGCTTATTTATAATATAGGTTGCATGTCGAATTCCTTCTCCCCAAAGAAAATTTGGAACATTTTGGGCTTTTAACGTGCTTCTTGTCATCTCGAAGAGTGTGCAATTTCTTCTCTCTATCACCCTGTTCTATTGTGGAGTGTAAGGTGTCGTATGTAACGACCCGAAAATCGTGACATAAATTTTTTTGTTTTTAGATTAATACATGTCTCTTCCATAAGAAGAACCAGAGTAATTAAGTTTTAGCAAAACGTTGACAAATCAGTGTAGTGTTATTCACAGAACGCGGAAACATGAGGTGTGTGCTCTGCAATCGTTTCGAGCCCATCCATTTGAAAACTGAAGTACCTGAAACATAAACTGAAAACCGTAAACACAAAGCTTAGTGAGTTTCCCAAAATACCACACAACATACAACCACAGAATATCATGCAACATACATATAGTTGCCATGAGCTCCCCCATGGTCTTTATTTGATATATATATATATATATATATATATATATATATATATATATATATATATATATATATATATATATATACTAGTAGCGTACCCGCGCGATGCGGCGGCACAAATTAGTTTCGACATATAGTTTTCATACTTCGATTAGTTTCTTTTTCGTGTTAGATAATTTATTTAAGCCTTTTGGTGAATTGTTTTGTCTTAGATACTTCTTTTCAACGAATATTTTCTAGCTAGGTACGTAGATCCAGAGGCGAAATAGTTTCATATTTGGTGTAGTGTTTTTATATCGAAAAGTAATATGTTCTAGAAAACAAAACAAAAAAAAAATTACTATGTGTCAATTTCTATGAAGAGTTTCTTTTCCGGTTTTGGGTTACTTGTAAATATTAACATTATTCTTCAATTTTAGAATTGTTGGTAGTTTACAAAAAGAAGCATTTTAATGTACTTTGTCTTGTCATTTTGGCTTAAATTATTAAATGTACAACTATTTTGACCTTTACATTCATAGAAAATTTTAAAATAATATATATATATATATATATATATATATATATATATATATATATATATATATATATATATATATATATAGATGTTTATAAAGGGTTAAGAACCTCTAACTTTAGATGTTTATAAAGGGTTTAGAGTAACCTTAAACCCTTTATAAACATCTAAAATTAGAGGTTCTTACGGTTCTTAACCTTTTTTGGTTCATATATATATATATATATATATATATATATATATATATATATTGTATATTAAGGTTTTTAATATATATTTAAATTGTGAAACTTATCATTTTAACAGATTTTACAATTGCATTTAAGAATAAATATGTTTTTTTTCTTTGTTGTCCTTTTTTACATTACATGTTTAGTGGATTTTAAGAATGTACTTAGGAATAAATGACATGACTTTTAACTAATTTAATAATACACATTTAGACTCTTATATTTCATTTTCAATAATTTAAGTGTTAACAAAAAATTAAATAGCCAAACAAAAAATTGTTTTACAATATATATCAATGTATAAATTAATAAATCGTATTGATGTTATCAACAATAACTTTAGTATGTAATAATAATATATATTAAAATAAAACATAATGATTACAAAAATAAATAAATAAATAATAATATTAATAATAATAATAAGAGAGGGCAAGAAAGAATATGATGGAAATTCTTTTTAAAAATAATAGCTGTCAATTTTGCATATAGTTATAGGCATAGCTGACATCTCAATTTTTCTTTTTATTTTTAGACATCTCAATATCCTACCTTCATATCTCACTCTAATTAATTGTTATCTTTTTTTGAAAAAAAGGAAGATCGCCTATAGTTTCATCTTATTTGATCTAAAATTCATCCTTCCCAGCTCTCTAATGTTGCTCATGTTGTCATTCTTCTTAACAGCAAGAAACCACATCAAATGTGCCTTAATCCATCTTCGATATTCTCCAATTATGTAAGAGTTGACATGTTCTTGGAAGTTTTGAATATCTTTATCAAATTTTTTTCTTAAGTTTATAATTTACACAGAAAGAACACCAAAAGAACATTATGTTATTCAAGAATGATAAAATAAATTAAATACAACACTTCCAAGAATGATCAAATAAACGTCTTTAATGGTGATCAAGATTGATCAAATAAATTAAATAAATCCCAAAAATACAGAAACAAACATCGATCCATATTTGTTCAACTTTTGCAATAAATTACCAGAAAACTGCTATTGTTACTTCTGGTCCTTTTAAATCATTCAACCAAATTAACCTCTACTTCATCCATATCTTGTACATTACAATCTACACCTACATGGTAAGAAAAATATGATTTAATGAAGTAAAAACAAACAAAATAAAATTTGAAGACATAAAGACAAATCAATATTATGACTAAATGAACATTAAGATATTCTTTATAATTTCTTAGAAATCTATCAACCACCCATATGGATAAACCCTAGAGTTTCCAACCTACAAAATCAATTAAGTAAACACAAGACAGAGGTGCAGAAACAGAATCAATGGATGCACCTCTACCAACTCAATTTTTCCAGTTCGAGTTCTCTACACCTCCAGTGAAATCATTCACATAAGATAAAGAATTTCATTTCAGATACATAATTGCTTGAATAACAAAGTATAATGCTTGTTTCTCTATTTTCCCTATGGGAGATTCTCCACCAATACCTTCATAGACATAAGAGAAACTTACAATCAACATAGAAAATTCAAATTCAGCAAAACACATCCTAATTAGACGGACATCAAGATTTTCATAAATTTTTAATATGCTAATCACCAATGTTCTTCAAGCCTTCTTCTAAGACTACTCATTTGTTATTTATTCAATATTCCTTTTATAATCTCAACAAACCCACTAAAACCCCTGAAACTAACACCTTGAGAAACCCTAAAAAAGCATAACCATAACAAACAAATTAGATTTAATTAGTGTAAAATAAAAAATAAAAAAACTAAGAATAAGGATTAAAAATAAGGGAAACTTTTATAACTTCTATGGCTTTACTATGAAGCAACCCCAGGCTTGATGCTAGGATTCAGCTTTAGATATTGGATAGGGTATAACTATCAACCAGCTACGATGCTACTGAGATGCTAAAAACAAAATAAGAAGCTCCTATAATAAAATGCATTAATAAATATACCTTATGGTACCATTTTCTTCAATAATCGATAGAGATTACGAAAAAACTCATTTATAGAACAACTTGGGTGAAATTAATCAAATAAACACACCTTTTGGTATATCTTTTTCAAATACATGACAAACTTCATCAGAAAGAGATTTCACGAACTCGTTATTTTCACAATTTATGGAACAGTGAAGTTTCCCTGCAATAACAAACTTTGAGGTATGAGAAAATGAATTAAATGGTGGTGGTGTCAATACATTTTCAGATCTACTTTGAACATCTGTCTAACCAACAAAAAAAAATCAAATTTTGATAACAAAGACATGGATAACAAAAAATACATAAGGAGCGATATAGAGGATAAGAAAACACATGAATGAACCCTTATGCATATATCTACTTATTATTTCAAACGATGTCTTTATTTCGAACGATGTATTAATTTTGGACCCAAGTAATAAAAAAATACATCATTCTTGACTAGTACAGATCATTGACCTTGGGTTGCATAAGAGATGGTGAGTACGAAGGAAGATTGGCGTGTATCGATTTATCATCACCAACTAAAAAATATGCAGATCGAAGACATGACTCAACCCATGTCCAAAAAGAAAAAAACGAAGGGTTTTTTCTTACGGGTTCAGGTATAGATCTTCATCTCGTAGCAGCGGATGCAGGGGTAAATGGTGGATGTAGTGATTAGGCTTCTTCAGGTATTGGGAAAGGGATGGTGGTGATCTATTGTGCAGGTGGCCCGCTAGCGTTTACTTGCGAGAGAAAGGAGAGTGACGTTTTTCAGATTTGAAATCAGGGTAAAATAAGAGAGAAAGAAAAAGCCCCTGAAGAAATAATATGAGTGATCTCTTTTGCATAATGGGTGGCTTAAGTGGGAATGAAATTGAAAAAAACCACGTTACTTTTCTTTTCCGGCAGGGACCGAAGGTGGAGATAGTGGAGGTGGTGAATGATCCGATGATGGTGGCGACTGGTTTCTAGTGTGCGCTTGTGACCGAATACTAAGAGAGGAGATGTTATATAAAGTATAGTTGGAGTTGAGTGTTGACCGATTAATTTGGCTTAGAGTGAGAAATAGCAATTCAAAGGCTGTCCGACTACCGGATATTTAACGATATCTCCTTATATCAATATAATTTTTTGACCTTTTCAAGTTTCCACAAAATAAGCTTCATGATTTTCGGAATGCATAAAGTGTTGTATATGATGTTTTGAGGGTTATACCTCTTAAAATTCAGCAAAACATGCTAAATGCTTATCTATATATATATATATATATATATATATATATATATATATATATATATACACACACACATATATATATATATATATATATCAAGGTTGTAAAAAACGCTCGACGTTAGCTAGTCGGTGGACTGGGGTTAAGGGATTAATCGGCTAGGGGGAGATTAATCGGGGACCATTATTTGCTAATTTGATAGATTTTAAAAAATCAAATATGATTAATATCATATAAAAGTTCGTAAATACCACTAATATGAAAACAAAATAGGTTAATATGATAAATACAACACTAATCATACCTCAAATAGTTTTTGTTGATATATAACTTCTTCAAATTATTAAAATTCCATCGGGTTTAACTGTTTCAGTCATTGTGTATGTAGAGATTAATCGTTAGATACCATCTAATCGGTCGAGTAGCGCCTAGGGATTAATCGGAGATTAAACGGGACGTAATCGGGATTTTTACAACACTGATAACTAATTATTGTGTTATTGTATGAATGATTGTGGGTCAATCATTTTACTTATTTTAAGAAGGTGATTATTACATATTATTGAATTAAATATAATTGAAAAATACCATCTAATTTAACTAGAAGGGTATTTTAGTCCGTTAATATAGATTTAATAAAAGAAATTTGCATATTTTAAGGAAAATTGCATATTTTAAAGGAAAATAGATTCTATTAATTTTAAAAATCTGATTGTATGGATGATAATTCTCCTAATTCGGAAATTCTGACGGAATATGTTTATCAATATATAGAAAAATAACAAAAATTATTGAACCATACAAGAATACACATTCTGACATAATATATATTTTGATTTAAGATTCTTGAAGAATAACAAAATTTTGGCTACAAGTTAAAAAAAATTTCATTACATTCTTAGAAAAGAAAAAAAGTTATATATTATTCTATGATAATGTTACACTTATTAATAACAAAAAAAATACAAATATATAAATCATTCTACCAGAATATACTATTACATATATTTCTTTTTATTATACTGTATATTATTCAGCTAGAATAATTCATTCTTTTTGGAAGATTGGTGGTCATTTTTCATCTTCATCCCGTAGAATGTTCATCTTTAAGATTCTATTCTGACATAATCGGAATTCAAGATTCCATTCCAGTAGAATGTTGTAAGTCCCATATGTACCCTTCCCAGCCAAGAAAACAAGAACATTCTTGTTCTTGATTTCATGTATACCTACAAATGATCAGAAATACAACCACTCATTGTTATTGCTTAATCTTCTTTCCATGGCAATTTCAAGCAATAAACACCACATCGAATTCTGTCAAGCAAAACAAACAATTTCCTGTAAAACATTAACCCCCAAAACCCATTCCATTTATCCATTTCTATCAAGAAAAATCAAACCCAAAACAAAGGAAATTAATACGAATTATAATCAGCAATTCTGAAAATAATTTGTAGAAATCATCGTTCATTAAAAACAGAAACAAAAAATCAACTCAGTTAGAAACAACCTCAATACTATGCTGAGAAATTTTTGCCTCTGGATAATCAAAAATTAAGAAAACAAGAGAAGTTGTTATCAGAAAACGCATACATTAGAAAATCAAAAAAAGTTATATAAGCCCCAAAACCAATGAATTGATAATGATTGAAGCTCGGGAATCACATCAAAACCAATGAATTGATAATGATTGAAGCTCGAGAATCAAATCAAAATCGGTGAGAGAGAGCGACAGCCGACAGAAGTGGAGATTTCAGAAGGAGAATAGAGAAATTAGGAAAATCATTGAATCGATAATCAAGACTAATTAATCGTTTCAGAATGAAAAGAAGAAAGAAAAAAAGAATTGAGAAATTTTACCTGCTGTAGCCGATCCCACAACCAAATCCTTCTTCTTGTTTGACCTTTCCTGCCTCGTCTTCCTCCTTGGATCGACACCACAGCTTCTGCTCTTTTCTCCATATCACAATATCCTCTTTCTTTCTTCGTTTAAGCAAATACACGCCACAAAAGGATTTAGGGCTAGGTTGGTCTGTTAAGGCCGACACTGCTGAATTGATTGGATTTTTTTAGGGAGGATTGAGTTGAAAAGTACAGAGTAACCACGATGGTCCTAGGTCAGAGAAACAAAATCGAGAAGAAGGAAGGTGTTTGGGGCGAACGATGGTGGCGAGGGCTTTGTATCATCGGCTAGGGCTTGTAATCGGTGGAGATTGAGCGACTCTAGATATAAACCTGGAGAAATTAGGTTAAAAGTCAATACCATGATTATAGGGATTATTATTGGAAGTTACTAATCAAATTACTAAATGAACCTATCTCTCTCTCTCTCTCTCTCTATATATATATATATATATATATATATATATATATATATATATATATATATATATATATATATATATATTATGGGCGTTAACATGTTATAGGAATAATATGGAGGGTCTACAAATCTTGTACCATGCCTATGCAGTTGGTTAAGAGCAGTTGGTTAAGAGCAGTTGGTTAAGATCAATAGGACCTTTGTGACTTTGTTTTATCATAATAGTTGATTTTACGGCTCTTCCCTCCACTGTTACTATAATATATATTTATAATTCAAATACAACTGATGTACATCTCAAATCCACAATTCCGTTACATTATACATATGATACTTTTTAGTTTGAATGCAATGCATCTATGCTATTATCTTTTTCGGATATCACATAAGTTCACATAAATGAAAAGATTATCAAAAACCATTGTAACATCGATTGACATTTTTGTACTTGATGCTAATTTTGTTATATGTAGTGTAATGATTTGGTTTTGCTAATTTGGCCCTCATGTTTATGAAAAATACATAACCACTTGGGTTGTGGTGACTTGGTAAGGCATGTGGAAGATATGGTGGATAACCTATTGACCCATGTTCAAATCCTGGCACTACTAAGCCCTTGTGGCCATGGAGGTTCGCCTGCAGTGACTCCGTCTCCAGGGCATGAGGCAAAGTCTCATGTTTGCAGCGGGGGATTAGTCGGTGCGCGAAAGCTGGCCCGGAAACCCTCGTTAGGGAAGTTCCCTTTCCAAAAAAAAAAATACATAGGAGGACATTTACAAGATTGCAGATATGTCAAAATCATCTATCGTAGATAAAAAAATTGGAGTTTACGTCAAGTCCACTTGGGGATTCAATGGTATCTTCCACATCGTCTAAATTTACTGAACTACCAATAAAGGTAACCAAGTAAGAAAAAAGTTACCATTTGCTAAAAGTTGGGTTCTCCCATGATTGTGTGTGTGTGTGTGTGTGTATATATATATATATATATATATATATATATATATACACACACATGGGCGTTAACATGTTACAAGAATAATATGGAGGGTCTACAAATCTTGTACCTTGCCTATGCAGTTTGTATAAGATGAATAGGAGCTTTGTGACTTTGTTTTATCATAATAGTTTATTTTACGGCTCTTCCCTCCACTGTTACTATAATATATCTATAATTCAAATACAACTGATGTACATCTCAAATCCACAATTCCGTTGCATTATACATATGATACTTTTTTAGTTTGAATGCAATGCATCTATGCTATTATCTTTTTCGGATATCACATAAGTTCACATAAATGAAAAGATTATCAAAAACCATTGTAATCTCGATTGACATTTTTGCACTTGATGCTAATTTTGTTATATGTAGTGTAATGATTTGGTTTTGCTAATTTGGCCATCGTGTTTATGAAAAATACATAGGAGGACATTTACAAGATTGTAGATATGTCAAAATCATCTATCGTAGATAAAAAATTGGAGTTTATGTCAAGCCCACTTGGGGATTCAATGGTATCTTCCACATCGTCTAAATTTACTGAACTACCAATAAAGGTAATCGAGTAAGAAAAAAGTTACCATTTGCTAAAAATTGGGTTCTCCCATGTGTGTGTGTATATATATGTGAGAAACAAAACTTTTGTTAGGAATATGAGAAATAAACCATTTGCATTTTTTGACGAAACAAGGAAATGAATCATTAGATATCTAACACCAAAAATAAAAATAACTGTAGTTGGAAAAAATGTCTCGATAATTCATTTTTTTGGCAACTCAAGCAATGATTCTTTATGAAATATTATTTTTGTATCATTTACTGATTCATTTCTTTGATTCGTCAAAAAAACATGCATTTGATCTATTTCTCATGATTTCTCACGGGATCCAAGGATATATATATATATATATATATATATATATATATATATATATATATATATATATATATATATATATATATATATATATATATATATATATATATATAGAAGCAAAAATGCGAGAACAATGTTTAATCACATGTAAATAACAAAGTTTAATAAAATGTGATTAAGTTCATCACATGTAATTAATACATATAATAAAAAAAATTCACATCACATCACATCACATATGTATTTATAATTTATGCATGCAGGCTGTTGTTGACAGTCGAGATCAGGAGCAAGAAATTTTGCTGTTGAGAAAGCATCTTGTTGACTATTCAATTAAGGTAATGGGCTGATTGTGGTATGTTGTTATGACTGAACTAATTGTTTTTTTTGTTTTATTTTAATGACATGGAGTAATAGTAATAGATCTGCTATGCTATGGTTGACAGGAAGCCCAAATACACAATGAGAAGTTTGCTCTTGAGAAACAAATTGCTTATATGCGTCTGGTGAGCAATGTGTTTTCACTTATGGTCCTCTCCTCTTATGAGTTATTTCACCATGGCATTTACTAAATAAATAAATTTTATGATGGTTAGGCTTTCGATCAGCAGCAACAGGATCTGGCTGATGCGGCATCTAAAGCTCTCTCTTACAGACAAGACATTATTGAAGAAAATATACGCCTAACCTATGCATTGCAGGTATTACTTTAGTTGCAACAACCATGCCCTTAATCATAACATTCTTCGAGAATAACTATAACATATAATGGAATTCTGTCAGAATAACTACTATGAGAAGATCCATTGGAAAACTAACGCATAAACGAATACAAATAAATCGATACCCAAAACTAATTAAAAGAAAAGGAAGGAAAAATAATATGTTTGTTACCTGTGGATGGGCACCAAAATATGAAAAAGAAGTACCTTTTCCTCCATTCATTTGACCCACACCCCTCTTGCATACAAAAATTGAAACTTCATATTCCACACCATCTATGATTTTTTTTCGTTTGATAGGCACCAAGGTTTGGCCAAATTTATCTTATGCTTTGTTGCTAATCAAGTTGCGAGAAAAGAAAATATATATTTTTTTGTAACCGATACATATTGGATACATTTTCTGTAACAAATATGTAACAATCCAATTTTCCAAATAAAATTTTCATTTTTAAATAATCGAAACATTCCCATAAACCATAAAATCTCAATGACAATTGTTTTCAAATTCAATGACAATTGTTTCCAAATTCATAACATCAACATTTTATTTCAAATATCAGAGTGTCCCCATAAAAATGCATGAGAGAGTGCATGTATGAGAGAGTACATCAACAAACTGTAAGCTAATGCTTAGTGAGTTTTCTAGAGCTTACCCTACACAATCCACACAATCCACATAATAACATAATCTGTATTAGCTATATAAGCTACATAAACCACATAAGTCATGCATACAACATATAGGGATGTCGTGGGCTCCTCCTAGGGTCTTACTCCAGGATACCATGGGCTCCCCCACATGGTCTTACACCTAGGTGTCATGGGCTCCCTCCATGGTCTTTAAGTGGAAAACTATGGGCTCCCCTACATGGTCTAACATCCAAGTGCCATGGGCTCCTCCATGGTCTTTACCTGAAAAGTCATGGGCTCTCCCACATGGTCTTACATCCAAGCGCTATGGGCTCCCCCATGGTCTTTCCTGCAAGTATCACATATACAACTAGCATACCACCTAGCACATAACCAACTACCATACCACATATCACTACACCAACTAGTGTACCACATATCATAAAATGGGTCGGCCTTGGTGCCTTAGACCCATTAGTAAGGTGATGAGACTCACCTCTCAAGAATGCTGAACTGATAAGATATGATAAGTCCCAACGCGCAACTCCAACTCAACTACCTACAATCATCATGTGACTAGCTTTATCAAAATCCTGAAACACCAAAAATATCCTCAAAGTCAAACTTGGTCAACCATGATGAAAGTCAAGGTCAACAGTCCATGTTGATCCAACTCGTCGAGTGCATCTAGCAACTCGTCGAGTTCCTTCAATGTTCAGAAAAACCAGGGAAAAACCCTAACCATCTCGCCGAGTTATCTTATCAACTCACCGAGTCTACTCTGCATACTGAAAACAGGAAAACCCGATCCAACTCGTCGATTTGCCAGGGAAAATCATCGAGTCTCCTTTGTCTTCACATATTCAGTCCTTCCAGTCAAATCCAAACCTCCAAACTATAGATCCAGTCCCTTAGGACTGAAATACTACATAAAGTTGCAAACTTTACGTGCATGCAAGGCCTCAAAAGACTAAAACACTAAAAGTAAGGTTCATACAAGGTTTAGAGCATGGAAAAAGGACTAGACTAGATCAAGTGAGCAACTTTCTGTCCATGGAGGCTTAGAGGTGTCCAGATCTGAAACCATATCCTCATGACAATTTCAAACCCGAGAATGACACCATTATGCACCCAAAGTGACAATATACTTTCATAAGATGAGATCTAAGCAAATAAAGGTCAAGGTAGCGACTTTATACCTAAAGATGGTTGCCAAAATAGAGTAGATGTCGGATCTACTGCCTCTCTCTTTGCTCCAACCTCTTCAAGCTCCAAATTCCTTCACAATCACACTAAAATCACTCTCCAAAGCTCTCACACACACTCAAAAAGGTATAAGGATCGAACTAAGGTTTCTCTGGGCTGTATGGATGATGAGGGAGGCTAAAAATGAGCCATAAGTTCTTTAAATATGGTACAAACCCCTGAAAATTAGGGTTTTCCTTTACAGTGTCTACTCGTCGAGTTGGGGCCTTCCAACTTGTCGAGTAGACCCTAAGTCCCGCGTCCAAAATGATCTCTACTCGTCGAGTCATAGGCATACAATGGCTTCATCTAAGCTCAATCACATGACTTCTTCCCCTTCTTTCTTCATTCGATCCCTCATTATGTGCGTGTGTGTGTATCGATACTCTTAAATCGGAATTGCATATGAACATGTAGAGGCGATAATGGCTTGGTATTTGTTTGAAGATGGCAGAAAGATGAAGGGAATCACAACTGGTGTTCAGTAAAGATCCAAACTTTGGATTGTGGTGGCTGTCTTCTACACTTGTGGGTGGGTAGGTTTAATGAAAATGAATTAGGTTTCAATTAAAACCGATCTCCTATTTAAATGGATATTATTTAATTTAACAATTTACCAAAAATAATTAATAGCTAAGATTACAAAATTACCCTTATGTAGCTTTTTGAAATGATTGGCCTACAATGATTCCTACATTCACACAATATATAGTTAGAACACATGAACCTAGCTCTCTCTCTCTCTCTCTCTCTCTATATATATATATATATATATATATATATATATATATATATATATTGATGTGGTAAAATGGTTTAAATAAGTCATAAGCTATTTTAGATAAGTTAGAACCCACTAACTTATCAAAAACTCTTTATTCAAGTCAATAAGCACTTTTAATTTTAATCTAGCCAAACACTAAAAACTGCTTATTAGCGGCGTCGAACCGCAATAAGCTAATAAGCACCTTAAATAAGCAATCACAAACACCCCTACTTATTGTACTTTCCATTTTTTTTCTATTATACTTCTTGAAACCTATCCAATCGCAGTGCGGAAATTGCTTTGTTTTTTGATGACATTGTTGCAATTTGGTAGGTTTTTCAAAATATAATGTTGTAATAGGAAGATATGAGCTTAGGATGCTGTAATAAACAAATCAATGAAAGTACGTTGCTATTTCTTGCATTAACCCTTTTTTATTTTTACTTGTGCACTGCATTCCCAAGTATATTTGCAATGAATGAAGTGGCGTCTCTTTTGAAATGATGTTATTTATGATTTATTCAAGCATAATATAAGATTGTGTTTTTGTTCTACGCAAAATATATATTCTCATTATATGTCAGCATTATGTTTAAATCTGTCTTTTGGATTTTGTAAAGTTATACATAGAATGAATCTAAAAAGATTGCATTGTTGTTTGCAGGATGCACAAGAAGAAAGAACAACATTTATATCATCTTTGATGCCTCTTCTTGCGGAGTATTCTCTTCAGCCACCAGTTGCTGATGCCCAGTCCATCGTTAGTAATGTTAAGGTTTGAAGTTTATATATGTGTGTGTGTGTGTATATATATATATATATATATATATATATATATATATATATATATATATTGGTCTGTACCTTTTTTATGTCTTTTAGTAACTACAATATTGGTCCTTAGTTGGAATGGGAGATAAACCAAAATAGAAAATGATAGGAATACAACCAAAGTCCCTTTATCAACCAATCAACAGCATTTGTAATCACATTCTGAGGTTACAGCCTTTTTGGTTGGACATAATGGAACGGATGGAGGAATGAAATAAGCAAGTTAATGTAATGAGTCACTACCTTGCATGATCATGTTTGTTTGCTCTCTAGGAGGAATGAAATGAACTTTTTGTATGATTTTTTTATATCATATGTAGATATGATGTGTACCTATAACTCTACTCAATTCATGATTTGATTAAATGAAAAAATAATTATACACAAACATAAAAAATAAACATAGTAAGATGATTAAAAATCTCATTAAAACCAAACTGAGATTACAATAGAATTTATTGAAATTTGTATCTTTTGTTATTTCTAGAATATACAGTTTCAATTTATTTAAAATCTTAGAAATTTCTAAAAAGGACTTGTCATTAAAAGTTAAATATATGTAAGTGAGTTGTATTGCAGTTTTTATTTTATTTTTTTTATTCCATTCAATGATGGAACGAAAAATAAAATAGCCCTTGGCTAAAGAATGAACTCACATTCATTCCATTAGACAAAGGAAACAATTTTTTTTTCATTCCAAGGGAATGAATCATTGCGTTCATTCATCATACCAACCACTGTCTTAGGGATTAGTGCATTAAAGTGAAGATGATGATAGAAGAAATGGAAACTAGCATACACCCTCGAGAGTTGAGATATCTAATTTAAGAGATTGATAGTAACTAGATTTTCAACTGTCCCTATTATTTTCAGATATCTGTTGACGTAATATCCAACTGCGTTTTTTTTAGATTAACATCCAAGGAGTGTGATTAATGATCTTTCTTGGTTTAAACATTCTCTTCCTTGATATATGATTGTTGGAAAATTTTCTGTTGATAGGTTCTTTTTAGGCATTTGCAGGAGAAGCTCATAGGAATTGAGGTATGTTGTGCCTGTTAATATGGTTAAAACTTAATAACAGTGTACCTACATTTTTTTTTATCGATGCACTTTACTTTTACTCATTATAGCGACTCACTTGTATGTCCTATCCTTAATAGCAATGTACTTACATTTTGCCACCAATGTGAGGGCTATTATTGGTAAAGTACGCTGCTATTATGTGTAAAGAAGTATAAGTTTGTTTCTATTATGGATAAAAAATAAAATTTCACGAGTTTTTCAAGTTTCAGCTTACATATTTGTATCATGTACATGTTCTATAATTATACAGCTATTATGCTTGACTTGCAAACTTGTTTGGCTGCAGACAAAGCTAAAAGAGTCTCCATATCAGCTAGCAGCCTGGCGTTCTGATTCAAGTTTTGCACAATCACTGTTGCATTCTTTTGGGGGGGTATGTACATAATATCAGTTTAATTTGCTCATGACTCATTTAATTTATGTTTTTAAAATCTTATAATTATTGTATTGTTTATATAGAACAAAAATGGGCTTGAATTGGTTACACAACAAGCATACTCTGATGGAGACCATCCAACTCCAAAAGGGTGGGATGGAGCTGGTGTTCCAGAAACTTCAGAGCCTGATTCAGGGAGGTATTCACCTCTTCTAAACAGGTTACAATTACAACTCAGATTTCATTTCACTCAACAACACAATTAGTTATAAAGTATTATTTCCCATTTGATAAAGTTTACAAACTAGAACTCTCTCAAGTCAGTCAACCCAATCAATAATTAATTGACAGAGAAGTGTTTTGCACTAAGAACTTGGGGAGAGTTATGATGAGTGCACATGACCTCTATAATTATAGGATCGTCCTCTTTCTTCATTTTTGTTGCTACATGCTCCATTTGATTTGGTTCAAAAATTCCGGATTGAAATGGGAATTCAAGATCATAGCCATGGTGTGTTTGGTTTCCGGATGGATGGAACTCAATTCCGTCAAAACTCTTTTTTTTTTTTTAATTGAAAGACAAAAAATAGCCTCAATAATTTAATGTATTCACAAAAGTATTAAATATAATAATAATATATAAAGAGTTTGAACGAAAGCCATGGCAGATTATGATTGTTTCTGATTGGAATCCAATTGATTTGACTTGTGCAGAAACAATAATAATAATAATGGTGTACGGAGATTAGGTGGTGATTCGTATCCTACAACGACAAGTAGTAAAAATGAGGAAACCAGCAACAAACAGGTTACATTTAGCGACCCTGTTAGCAGTAATAATGATGTTGATGATTTAGAAGGAGGAGGAGAAGCATTTGTCAATTGGAATTCCAAGACCCCCCTTGAAGATCCCCAGCCCCAGCCCCACTCCCACTCATATTCTCCATATTTAACTCCAGTGCCTGAAAAACCTGATTCTTCATACTCTGAAGGTAAGCCACAGCCACAGCCACACACATTTTATTTTATGTTGGGTCAAATCATGAATGCAAGAAATGTAGCATCATAAATTTCAAAGTAATAAGAAAAAAAGTTAATAGTACTAGAGTGCTATAACAATTAACAATAGCATTAGAAAGAAATGGAAGTAGGATGCTATCAGATAAACAGAAGTATGTATGTTGTTTTTTATCTGCATTTAGCCCCGTCATCTGTTATGATGTTTAACGTTCATACTTCCATTTCTTTCTATTACGACTTTCTAGTTACTGATTAAAGCAACATCATCCAATCCAAAATTCCAAATTCAAAACAATTTGCCCTGCCCTGTTGTAATAATTTAATTGGTATAAAGTCTTGTTGAAAAGTATAATATTTTAACACAAGGAAATGGAAATTTAGCCTTGTTTTTTTCAGTATAATTACTAATATTATGATGTTCATTCAGCAGCTGCAGATGATGATCCATTACCTGCAGTGGAGTCCCTCCAAATTTCAGGCGAAGCTTTTCCAGGTCGAGAACTCCAAGCAAGTGGATACTCCCTCAATGGAACTACAAGTTGTAATTTTGAGGTAAACTTACTTTCAATTTCCAATTATTAAATAACCTACTTTCATTTATTTGTTTATTATAACATACTACTTTAATTTCCCCTGCTACTGCAGTGTCCTAATTATAGTATAAATGTGTCCAAATATATTATACATGTAAAAAATGGCAATGTATTCTCATTTATTATTTTTCATTTCTTTCTGTAGTCTCGTTATTTTTCTTTTTCAGGTCATTTTTTATACTTTTGACAAATCTACCCAGTGAAAATTGCTTTGTTTCTGGATGACATCACTATGTTTTGAAATAGAATGCTATCAAGGAGCATGCTTTAATAATAATAAACAAATCAATGTAGATTGATATTTCTTGCATGTTTTACTTGAAAAAGTTTAGTTATGCATTTCTTGTAGCATGCCTTTATAGCCTTTATTTATTTATTTGGCAGTGGGTGCGGCATATGGAAGATGGATCTGTTAGTTATATAGAAGGTATTCCTCCTTATGCTCTTATTTCTTTTTTATAAAATATATTTTGATGGGGAAAATTATCAAGTAGGTGCAAAGCAGCAAAATTATCTTGTTACTGCTGATGATGTTGATACATACCTTGCCATTGAAGTCCAGCCCACGGATAACAGAAAACGAAAGGTAATGTATTTCCTCTCTTAACCAACACTTGATTATTATTATTATTATTGCTTTTCATTCTTGATATTTGTAATTGTTGGCAACAAAATGGTATATCCATGTTCACATCCGCATCATACCCCAGATAGTTTTAGCTTCTATTTGTTTATTATAGCATCTTACTCTTTATTACATTTAACATTTTACTTTGAGAAATCTTATCATACAAAAGCAAAGCAGTGTACGAAAAAACATTCACTGCCATAAATATAATTAGGGAGATAAGAAAAGAATTACAATTGGGTAGATTTATCAAAGTACAATGCCTTGTCAGTAAAAATATTGAAACTAATAGTGTGGTAGTAGAAATAAATGAAAGTGCATTGCTAATTTTTACATTTACTCCTTTATTGTATAGTAGTAGTTGTATGTGATGCCGAAAAGCATACTGGACTTACGATACAATTGATATCCATCCTTATATTAAGTGGTATTGACATGTATATGTAATAATGTTATGTTAGTTCTTTATATTGAAAAAATATAAGTCATATCCGTATGTATGGTTAATACGTTTCCATATTCCAGTTGCTTATTATAGCAAATATGGATGCAGATACAGAAGAAAACTTAAATATATATAGAATCCAAATATGAAGCTAGGAAGGAACAATTGGCAGACTGTTTTTAGGTACTTGTGTAGAACCAACTTGTCATAAAGGACCGGACACTTGTGCGTACATTTGATCTAAATAAAAGGTGGGATACAACTCGTTCTAAATGTCCTTGTAATCAATCAATCCTCATCATCAAAATTACTCCTAGAATAGAACCAGTCCAGTCCAGGCCCATGTAACAACAAACACTATTATAATAATGATTGTTGGCCCTTAAAGTGGAATGAATGTATAACTGTACCTTTTATCTTGACCTGGTGGTATATGCATAATACATGCATATTATATTATGAGTTATGACTGTGTTTCAATTCCATTTTCAGGGTGAACTTGTAAAGGTTTTCGCCAATGAGCACAGCAAAATTGTCTGTGGTAAGCTTTTTCTAATTCATCTTTTGATACAAGGTTTCTTCTAATCTAAACTGAGATTTTCCTTATTCTTACAGATCCTGATATGCATGACAATATCAGAAAAGCTCTTCAGACTGGTCATGCTGAACACAGATTGTCTTTATGGGTATGCCTCTATAGTCTCTAGTGGTGTTTGTAATTTGTTGTTGGCTTACTTATTTTGACTTAACTTACTGCAAAAAGAAAAGAATAGAATGGAGGCTTTCTTTCCACATGAAGTCCTAACTTGTAACCGTCGTCATTTCCTCAAATATTTTATCCAAACTGCTCTTGATGGGAAAAATGGAAACATGGCCTTCTTACTTCAATTTTTTTGTTTGTTCAACCAGTATTCATCTTTTATACCTTTTTTGCTAGATAGGCTTGTATGCATGAAATAGCAATCTACTTTCATTCACTTTAGCATCCTACTTTAATTTCTTCCTACTATGACATTGTACTTTGAAAAATCTTAGAAATGTCAGCCCAAACACTAATAGACACTATAATGGTTCTAGTAGGAAAAAAAATCAAATCTGAAATGCTATAATTAGGTAAAATTTCAAAGTAAAAAAATGAAAATGAAATAATAAATAAATGAATAGAAGTAGGTTGCTATTTTTTGATATTACCCCTTTTTAATACTACTCTTAGAAATAATGTAATTTTTTCCCTTAATTTGTTAATGTGCAGACAGGATTCCTTGAGATATGGGAGCCAGTTACATTAGTCATCAGAAAAGATGGAATTAACATAAAAGGTGGTACTACTCCTGTCAATGAGAAGTTTTCTCCCAACACAAGGGTATTATATGCTTTTCTCCCCAAAAATGATAATTCAGTTTCTTTTAATCCAAGTAGATTTTTTTTTTTTACAAAACTCTTTTAAATTTAATTGACATTTTCAGGTTTATATTCCGTGTGGAAATCCTGTAGAGTTTTCCATTATTGGTTTGGGAGGTGTTGAGCAACGGCTTCGGGTGGAGCAAGAATCAGATACTATAAGGTGGTGATAAATATATTATAAAAAGCAACATGCTTTCCTTGATTTGTTAATTATAGCATTCTACTTTCATATCTTCCTTTTACAACACTCTGCTTTCCAAATATAATTTCATGTTTTTATAGTATAATGATTGATGTCCTGATAAGAGAAAACTCAACTTACAATGCTTAGATTGTTCAAAGTACAATGTGTTGATATTAAAAAAAATGAAATTACAATGTTGCATTAGAAAGTAGGATGTTATATTACATACATGTACATAAATGAAAGTACGTTGCTATTTATGTTTTTCTGCTTAGGGAGGATTGCACTTGTCTACCAATCATTCATTCATAAAGAAGTAATACATGATCACACGCATTACTAATTTATCTGAATAGAACTTAATGGAGTGGAGGTTGTAAAATTTAGAGTAGTCTCCATCAAACATGGGATTAAATTCCTTCCAAACATGCCATGATCGATCGCTAACCATACTTTGTTTTTTGTTTGTTTCAAGGAAGAATCTTGGATGTTTATTGTTAGTGTTTCTATTTATCAATTGTCTCTAAGCAAACATTTGGTTTATGCAGTTCAAGGGATGTCATTGTGCTTACCCTGAGATACTTTATCAATAGGGTAAGGCTTCACTTGAACCTTTAGCAAATGATCTCAAAGCTTTGGTCATTATTACTTATTAGTTAGTTTATTACCAACCATTAAATATTTGTTTTTATGAATTGATAATTAATTACGTTTAGTATGAAGAATATTAGAATATAAAATTTCATTTTGTTGGTCCCATCCTTTATGGCAGGAATGGAAAAAAAAAATAAAAAAAATAATTAAATGTAATTTTTTGTCCCAAAAAAGGTTCTAACGTCTTTGAAACTGTTGTAGGCTGCCAAGAAAAAAAAGGTGAAAAAGAAGGGCTTATTTTTTTGACAAGACAAGAGGAGAAAGGAAGTGGTCTTTTGGTCTTTTGTTACATACAAAAATGACTACCCTTTGTTGTAGTTGTAGGATCCTTTTTTGGTTTTGGTGTTGCATTCTTACTTAGATCTCATGTTCACATGTGCTGCTTTTTTCAACAATGTGTCTATTCGGGGGATGTAATTTGTATTTATTTGTCAGTGCATGTGCCACAACCTGAACGTAATTGAATTCTCCTCTGATTTTATTCCACAACAGAATCGTACATATACAGGGAGATAGCAATAAAATCGGGAATTACAATCTTCTAATTTTGGAGCAATATTTTGACTAGGTAATATATTAAATACCCTAGAAACATACAACTAATAATATACAACTAATATACAGCTAATATACCCCCTCAGTGAGGAGACCGGGGGCACACACTGGATCGAAAACAAGTAAATAGTTGACGCGGTAGCCCTATTTTGAAGATGTCTACATACTGAAAATCTGTTGGGATGTGAAGAACTCTAATGTCACCAATGCAAACTTTTTCTCTTACAAAATGGATATCGAGTTCCACATGCTTTGTATGTTGGTGTTGCACGGGATTTTTAGTCAAATAGACTGCAGATATGTTGTCACAATAAACAATGGTTGCTTTGCGAGTTAGGACAAATAATTCCAGAAGCAAGTTGCGTAGCTAACTCGTTTCAGCAACAGCATTTGCGGCCCCACGATATTTAGCTTCGGTGCTTGATCGTGATATAGTATGTTGTTTTTCGACGACCAAGATATCAAATTTTCCCTAAGAAAGACACAATAACCCGAAGTAGATCGTCGGGAATCCGGGAACCCCCCCCCCCCCCCCCCCCCCCAAAATCAGCATCAGAGCAGGCGATAAGTTGACTTGATTTGGAGGGAGAGATATGAAGACCAAGCTGAATAGTGCCCTTAAGATATCGAAGAACTCGTTTTAGGAATTTGAAGTGGGGTTCCTGCGGGGCATGCATAAATAGACATATTTGTTGTACCGCATACGTGAGATCAGGTCCAGTAATAGTGAGATAATGTAAGGCACCCGCAAGTTTGCGATATAATGTTCCATCAGCTAGTACTTCACCATTGGATGCACTCACTTTTGGCGATGTATCAACTGGTGTGACACTTGGTTTGCAATCAGCCATGTGAGCGCGGGACAGAATGTCAGCGGCGTATGTTTCCTGAGACAGGAACAACCCGCCATTTTGGCGTTTGACATGGATCCTAAGAAAGTGGTGAAGAACCCCCAAATCAGACATAGCAAACTCACGAGAAAGTGTGGCAATGATCTTGGTGAGAAGCTTGTCAGAAGAAGCGATGAGGATGATGTCGTCAACGTACAATAGTAAATAGACCATTTCATTTCCTTGTTTATAGACAAAGAGAGAAGTGTCACTAACGGTGCTCCGGAAGCAACACTTAGTGATATAGGTGGCAAATCTACCGTACCACGCGTGAGGAGCCTGTTTAAGGCCATACAATGATTTTCGTAACCTACAAACATGATTAGGATAAGTGGCATCTGTGAACCCCATGGGTTGATACATGTAAACAGTCTCGTGCAAGTCCTCGTGAAGAAATGCATTTTTGACGTCGAGTTGGTGTATTGGCCAACTTCGGGAAAACTGCAAGACTGAGCACCATTTTGATTGTGGTCGGTTTAACCACATGACTAAAAGTCTTTTCACAATCAATACCAACTTGTTGACATTTTCCATTAACAACTAACCGAGCTTTATACCATTGTATAGTGCCATTGGCATTGAATTTATGTCTAAATAGCCAAAGACACTAAATAATATTAACATTGGAAGGCCGAGGTACCAAGTCCCACGTGTGGTTGTCCATTAAGGTTCGATATTCTTCGTTTATGGCGTTACGCCAGTGAGGATCAGATAGGGCCTTTAGGTGAGAAGTGGTACGAGTGAGATGGTGGGAGATGCGGAAGTGTGGAGATTAATGGGTTCCCGTGATTTTAGTGAACCAGACCAGGAGCGGGTTGTCATGGGATGGTTGTTGGTAGGTGGGGTGGGGGTGGGGGGGCTGATATAGAGGTTGGGGCATTATTGGAGAGTGGTGTAGGCGAGGGGCTGATAGGCTGGGCAGGAGGTGGGTTTCTTACAGTGTTTGAAGAGGGAACAAGAGGTGTATGCTTGTTTCGGCGGTGGTAGGTGTGGATGAGTGGCGGAGGGGGAGGGGGCGGTGGTGGTGGTGGTGGTATGGAGGGGGTGAGTGGTGTGGCAGATGGTATAGATGAGGTAGGGATGTTAGAGTAGGATCAAATAAGGTGGGAGATGGGGTAGACTCGAGGAAGGAGTAGTTTGTGGGTGTGGATATGGATTTATTTGCGAGAGGAAAAGAGGTTTCATCGAATGTTACAAGACGGGATAAAATGATCTTGCCTGTGGAGAGATCACGACACTGATAGCCAAGAAAATAGGTCGAATAACCGAGAAAGACACAAAGTTTGGCACGAAGATCTAATTTGTGTGCTCGAGTGGAGGTGGTGTTGGGATAACACGCACATCCAAACACTCATAGGTGGCCATAGTCAGGTTGGCAGAGGTAAAGTGTAACATCCCGAAATTCAGGTTCAACCATTTAACCCTTCTTCTTTTCCAAGTTGTCAAGCTAGGTCCCTTTATGTAAAAATGCTAGTCTAGTGAGTATGCCGGGCGTACTGAGGAGTACGCTGTGCGTACTCGCATGCTTAATTTTGTACACGGATTCATCTGGGTACGCTGGGCGTACCCAAGGTTACGCCGGGCGTAACCGGCCCAGATGCAAAACCCTAAAATGTCTTGAGGGCTATAAAAGGAATGAGATGGCCTTGTCCCTCAGCCACCATCACTCAGAAAGAAACCCTAAGAGAGTGCTCCCTTCGTCCCTAGCTTGTGTGTAAGTGTTCTAAGCTTCAAAGTGCCATTTCAAGGTGGTGAAAGAGAAGAGGAGGCCATTGTAGGAGCTAGAAGTTGGTGGTCAAGAGTAGATCTGAGATCTACAGAGGTTGGAGCTTCTTCCTGAGGTATAAAGTTCAAAACTTGCCTTGCTATTTGTGTTGTGTGCTTCTTTGACCAAATTCTAGGGTTTTTGGTCCCAAGATGGAGACTTTATGAGCAAATAGTCTCCATTGGCCTAGATCTATCATATTTCAGGACTATATGAGTTTTATGTTCATAAAAATGCAATCTTGGACGTAAATGTTGAGCCATGCATGAGATCTAGACTTTTGGAGGAGAAAGGAAAGGTGTTAGAGGGTGTGGGAACCTTTACAGCCATGCAAAGGCTTAAAGGTTTCGACTTTATGAATTAAGAGGTGTTAGAATGGCCAAATCTGCAATGTGAGATTATGTCTTAACTGTTTAAGACCTAAAATGAAGAAAGTAGGAAACTGAGATTTACGCTGGGCGTAATCCCAGTACGCGACGCGTAGGGGGTCGCAGTAACGCCCGGGTTTCAGGGCTATGCATTTTTGACAATGTAATAGTCTAGGTCAACTATTGTAACTCTTTTTGAAGTAATAAAGATGAAATATTTGAGTATTATGTGAATTATGTGAATTTTTATGCTTATTATGTATTTATAAATATTTAATAAATAAAAGATAAAAATAAGCGTCAAAATTAAAGTGTGAGATAAGCCCGATATCTTTATATAAAGTTGTAGTGGTCGAAACAAGGATTCGGGGATATAAAGAACGTCGAAATCCGAGTTATAACGAAGAAGTTATGACCCGTCGAAGTTTCGCGACGGAACCGGCACGATACCGGAAAGCGTAAATAGTGAATTTGCGATAGAGCGAGATTTAGCCTTAGCGATCTAAACGAAAGTCGTAGAATACGTTAAACCGAGAGCGTCCATAAAACCGCGATCTAGTTCAAATATTAGATCGAACGGTTTTTAGCTGACACAACCTAAACGAGAATCGAAGATCTCGTTATTTGTAGCATAACGAGAAAAAGATGGGCGAAAACGGACGTCGGATGAAGAAGTTATGAGAATTTAACGGACCAATCCTGTCCCGGCCTGTTAATAATATAACTTTTAAAATAAAGTCAAAATTAGCCGACAGAGTCTAAACGAAAGTTGTAGAGTACGTTCCCACCTTCGCGTGGATATCAAGAATGTCGAAAACGGAGCTCGTACGCGAAAGTTACGAATTTTTAAAGTTGAAGCATGAAATTGCGAAGTCTGTTGCAAATCCGATGATCACCACGTCGCCCTCGCATACGCCCCGCGTCCGAAGTCAGTACACCCCACGTACCCTCGCCCTTATCTTCTTCCGGAGTGCGAGACAGCTGGTCCGAGGTGGCACCCTTATCCGAGCCTTACGCCCAGCGTAGCCAAGGACTATGCCCAGCGTAATCCGAGGCCTCGCAGGCTATAAAAAGGGGCCGAGAGTTCCTCATTTTTCACACCTTTTTCACTTCTCTCTCTAACTTCTTTCTCTCTCTAAGTGTCCTAAACACTCTTAAACCCTAGGGAACCTCCCTAGCACCCGAAGGAAGCCCCGAGGCTCCCGGAGTCCCGAGAAAAAGAGTCTTTCGGTTTCGAAACGCTGCTCCAAATAAAGTTCCGGTTTTCTTTAAAATCCGATGTAAATGAGCTACGCTTACGCAATTTTTAATATAGCTTTCAAATAATTATAGTAATGTTATTAGGTCTTTAAAATAATTATCTGGGCTATTATTATGAGTTATATTGAGTGTTATTTAATGCTTATATAATAATATTAATAGCTAGACTATTAATTAGTCACGGTTAACGTTAGACTAAACCCTAGTGGTATTGATACTAGGTTTTATCGAAGGAAAATTGTTTTAAGAGTATCGAAGCGCTGTCCGAGTGCTGAGTCACCACCTTTCAGGTGAGTGTATAGTTACTTTCAGCTTACACATAGATATGAAGTATTTTATATAAATTACGTGCTATGTGTGCATATTATCTGAATACTTGCTATCTATGCTGGATGAACGTTTTATACATGTTTTCAATGATTTAAATTGTATATGTATTTTATATCTACAAAATGTGTTGGGTAAAACATGGGTAGATGTAATAGTTTCTGTGTGACAAAATAAAATAATGAGAGGCCTCGTTATAGATGTTATTGATGATCCAGTTATCTAGCGGAGTATAGATGACGACCACGGACTATTCTAGACAGTCCAGTGGAACACTACCAGGCTCGCAACCTGTAGGTGTTTATTTGAACTGTGTGCTCACCAGGTGTACTCCATCCCCCACATGGTCGCCTTAAGGACATTTATTGCTGAGGAATCCCCTTAGCAGTAGTGTCCATCCCGATGATAGTCCTTAGACTAGGTCCCTTGTGTTAGATGTTTTAGGGACGTAAAGTGAGGATAACGGGAATGGGTAATCGGGTTTGTTTGGTTTGATATAGTTAATAAACTTATTTATTGTGGGTTGAAAACCCTATGTGCTCACCAGGCTCCCAAGTCTGACCCACTCAGTTTCTTGTATTACAGGTAGTGGCGCATGAGCATAGATGTGATGTCTTGGGATGAGAGATTAAGGGATTTTAGGCCTGTAAATACAGAATAATGTAGTAAGGCCTATGATGTATTGTTTATGCTTATGATCTGTATCGAACATGACATCCCGAGTCTTTTTAATGAAATACATTTCTATGGAAATGCTTTTGATAAATCTTTATCATATTTTGTTTTGGTACAAATTTCGCACACTTTTATTTAAATTGTTACTCTGATTTTTAAACAAAGCATAAACAAAATCGGTCTTTTCTGGCCGTGAAAATGGGGATGTCACAGTCGCGTTCTGATATGTGTATTTTTATATATATTTTTATGCACTTTATCTTAATATTTTGACCTTATTTATTCTCTTTTAGAACTAAAAAGTACTCATAATGCTTTGAATTATGTTTTGCAGCTATTCGTTATTGATAAAGCACAAAAGAAAAGACTAAAGCGGAAATCGGGCTTAGAAGCTAAAAGAAATTAAAAATGCTGGATTAGACCAATTACGCCCCGCGTAATACACCTGTACGCTAAGCGTAGCGACCAAAATCATATTACGCCCCGCGTAATGGCTGGCCTCGGATAAGTTCAATCGCGTAGAAATCTTAGGTACGCCCAGCATAATCCGACTTACGCCCAACGTACGTAAGTCGGCTACAAAGGTTATAAAAGTCGATTTTCAGCTAACCAGAAGGGGGGATTCGACTTCCAACTTAATTTAGTCGATATTAAACTTCTGTTAAGCCATTTTGAGGGTTTAGAAGGTGGTCGGAAGGCCGTTAAGCTAACGGGAGCAGAGATCGGAAGGGTTGGAGAGCGGATACATGTCGGTAATCATATGGGTTGCTAACGTGACCATGTTTAGCATTCCATTGTGGTACTATTCTGTATTTAGTTTCTGATTTGGGTGTAAAAACCTTTTACTTTGTGTTTATGATTGAATGAAGCTTTGATTATTAGACTAATTGCTATATTAAACAGTTTGTTTGTGTTTAATTTATCTTCCCAAACTTGTTAAAAGATCCTTACGTATTAATGATAATTATTTGCTATTAATTGTTAAGTGAATTGAGTTGCATGAACATCTGCTTGATTGCTTGTCTCTTATGATTTTGATGACCATCGAGGTTATAAGTCTAGGAATAACAAATGTGAAACTAGGATTAACTTGGGAATAAGTAAGTTAATGTGTGAGCCTTGTTTGATGACCATCAACAAGAGGTTAAATTGAATGTCTAATTTGATTAACTATATTTACAAGTCTTGCTTGATACGAACTGAACACTAGGAAGCATGTTAGTTTAACCAACTGATCACTGTTTGAATTGACTTGTTTGCTAAAGGATTAGTTACAGTGAACGCGAATCTAATCATTTTAGGAATCGATAAACATGAATAAATGAATTTGTGTATGCAATTGTCTATGTTTTTAAGGTGTAATTTGTCTAAACCAAAGTACCTGAAGAGATTTGCTTTCCTATTAGTTTATCGAGAGTGGTTAATTAATTGTTAGTTTGAGATTTATTTCTTTATCCTTTTCGTGTGACCTGTAACCTATAATTAAATATATTAAATTAATCCACCGTTCCCTGTGATCGACACCCGACTTACCTAAGCTATACTGTAATCTGACTAGGTACACTGCCTATAAGTGCATAGTTAGTCTAAGTTTGTTAGGTTATAAATATTAAAATTAGTGGGTACTTTCGTGCACATCAAGTTTTTGGCGCCGTTGCTGAGGATCGAACTGTCATTAATTTAGTTTATTTGATTATTCGTTATTTTTTTTTAGTTAGTTTTTATTTTTAGTTTGATTTTCGTTGATACCATTTCACTTGTCGGGAAGGTTCTTGTTGTTAATTGCAGGAATTTGGGGTTGTACACATTGCTTGACTTTACTTTTTGCATGGGTTTCGATGATGAAAGCAATTAGGGAATTCTTGACCTGCTTAGCCTACTACTTTGTTGATTTGTCCAACTCAATCCATGAGGCGTAGTATAGCAAGGCGTATTGTGGTGGTTAAGTGGAAGACCGAGCTCTTGCTGTTCTTGACTAGTTAGGTCACTTCTTGTTCCGCTTTTAGTTAAAGGTGCAAGGAAAACAAAGGAAATATTCTAACGAGTCCCGAAAGTGGGTGTTTTCGCAAACCAATTCTTGCATGCAAAGGTTTTTGATCAACCGTTGTTGTTTGATCTCGACAAAGACAAGTTGTTATGACGTCTCATTTTTTTTTCACTCATCGGGAAGTCATCAGTTGCTGAAGCAATTAAAAAGAAAAAATAATTAAGTTTTAAAGTCCCTTAATTAAATAGTTAAAAGAAAAGAAAAGAAAGTTTAATTAAAAGAAAAAGAATACTTCATTACGCCCATCGTAAAGTTGAATTACGCCAAGCGTAATAAACCCCGGATCGCGGATACACTTTTCACGGAGATGGGGTTACGCCTAGCGTAAGGCGACGACCAGGTTATATCTATTCCCCTTTGACTTTTTTGTTATTCCTTCAAATTTCTTCTACTCGCATACACTGTGACGACGAGCTTCTTCCAAGAATTTTGATTTTTTTCTCGTTTCTTGTAAAATTCGACACACAAGTAAGTATTTCGGTTACTTAATGTTTTGGATTTGTTTTTAAATCGACGAAATTGGCTGCAAATTGCCTTTGTTCGAAATCTAGGGTTCATATAGTTCTTGAATTAGGGTCGATTTCGCAAATATATGTTCTGATTACCAATTGAATGGACCGATTTCTATCAATTAACTAAACCCTAGGACTTAATTTGGTCTTAATCCCGTTCCACACCCATCAATTTAAACTTGGGGACGTACGCCTAGCGTAACCCCTATTGACTTCGATTCTTGACTGCTACACATGTTTCCCTGTTAAGTGTTTGCTAATAGACAATGAATTTACAGGGATTGATTCATATTTTTAGGGAGGTCCCGTTTTTTTCTACTGTGTTGGATCACGCAATCCTTATGCTCGATATAGCCCATTTGTTTGCCCTGCTGTGTTTATTGCTTACAGTTGGTTAAATTGAAAAATTGTGATATGGGTTATGACTTTAGCGCAAGCAAAGGAAGAAGAACACAGACTCGTGAACCTGGACGTACGCCCAGCGTACGCTGGATGTACGCCCAGCGTACAGACCATGTCCAGCTCCAATTTTTTTTTTTTGGTTTAAAAATTTGTTAATGCTGCTATATTTTGTTTTGTTTTGTGTTTGTGTTAATATGTGCAGATTATGGCCCGAAGAACTCAAAGGACTAACCCACCCGAGGATGTGACCGATCACCGTTTCTTACAATTTCCGCAAACGCTGAACGATGCAACCTAGGCATGTTATGTCACCAACTTGAGCTTGCTTCTCACTAAGGAGATCGATATAGCACCATCATTCGACTGGGAATTGGCTACTCGGACTGGACTAGCTGCATTGATCCATGAATTTTTGCAATACACGCACTCGGACGCGAGTGGTGTGGATTTGTTCGTGTGTTAGGGATGGGCACGTTTGTTCAGGATCCAGGAGCCTGTTTATCGGGAATTTTTGCTGGAGTTTTACGCTACAGTTTCCTATGATCCTAAGAAGGCACCCGATGACAGGACAGCCTTTGCCTTCAGACTGGGGGGGGAGTGAGCCGGGAATGCAGCGTGATAGAGCTTGCGACTCGAGTGGGTATTTACACAGCCGATGAGACGAGGAGTGTCCACTTCCCGGCATTCCTTGCTGATTGTCTCACGGATCGGCTAGACGATTATAACGAGAACACTTTTTGGGCCGAGATTACAGGAGGAGTTTATACACCATCTACCGCACGAGGGAGGATGATTCGGTCTACTACATACTGAATGCTGCACCAGTTGATTTCCATGTCTCTCACACATCACAAGTATAGTGAGAGAGTACCTTCGACGGACTTGTATTTCCTATGGGCACTTGTTACTCCAGGGAGGCACTTGAACCTTCCAGTTGCTTTAGCTGCATATTTGGGACGGAGGGCCAGGGGACTTCGGGAGGATAGCCCGATTTGCGGAGGGCATTTTATCATGCGGTTAGCTCGATCATATCAGTTGCTAACGCGTGATATCACGAGATCGATGGTGTTTCACGACATGAGGCCAATGAGTCTTCAGCTGTTAGAGTCGATGCGTGTATTAGAGCGGGGTGGAGATGGTGTCTTGAGGGTTCGAGCAGATGATGTGGCGGATGAGGAGGGTGCCGCCGAGCCACAACCGAGACGGGTCCAGTGGCATAGACCTGCTCCTCGGGGAGCGCAGCAGGGACCTGAGCCAGAGATTGATATGCACTACCTAGCTCAGGGCATTGACCGTCTTGACATGAGGGTCCAGAACCTTAGCGAGTATGTTGCACATGTGGATAGGCAACAGTAGTGGTATGGGGATGCGTTGAACGCATTCTTTGCCCACCAGGGGTTTCAGTACTCGGTTCCCTACCCTCCACCATTCCAGTCACGATATGATGGGGCCTGTACTTCTGGGACACAGCCGCATGATGATGGGGATGATGAGTGATCTTTTTTATTTTGTTTATTTTTTGTGTTATTTTTCGTTTAGTATTAGTTTTTTTAGTATTTGGTATGTAATTAAACTTTAATTTAGTTTGTTTTACTTTTGTTTTCCATGTTGATGCTCTTTGGTTGTTTAGATTTCTGCAGAATTTTCGCCCTTAGAAAGCTGGCAGTAAGTTCAGTAGCTAGGTCCGACTGTTGCTAGAGAGAGTCGTGTGAGAGTTGAAGATTATAGTCAAGACCCACAATTTGTCATAAGTGTGGGGTGCATATTGACTTCGTGAGCGATCGTTTTGAAGA
Source organism: Lactuca sativa (assembly GCF_002870075.4). Lineage (NCBI taxonomy): Eukaryota > Viridiplantae > Streptophyta > Magnoliopsida > Asterales > Asteraceae > Lactuca > Lactuca sativa. The sequence continues at coordinate 224,245,096 of NC_056631.2, read as the reverse complement.
TTGACATTTTTACGACATTTTGACTCTTATGATATGGATGAGCTGTTCCCACACCATAGAGTTTTATTTTGACGCGAGGAAGAAGTATCATCCCGGCTGCCACGACATGGTTGACACTTTCCTATGTTGTGGGGGATTTTTTTCATCGCAAGAAGAGGATGTCATTCTTGGCGAGACGATGTGGTCGACACTTTCCCACGTCATGGTTACTATACATTGCATTTGTTTGCAATCTTTTGCACCACATTTTTGGAGTCGGCGGTCTTGATTTTATTTTTCGGCAAATTCAGAAGCAGCAGTTCTAGCTTTCAGTCTTTCAGCAATATTTGAAGCAACTTGTAGCAGCCCCATTTCGATCTCGCCACAACTACCCAGGGGAGTATGTTCCTTTTTCTCACTTTTTATGTTCTTAATTCGTTTTAGCATACAATGAGGGCATTGTGTGAAATAAGTGTAGGGTAGGGGTCGGTAAAAGTAAATTAAAATTAAAAGAAAAAATGAAATAGCTAGAATTTGGAAAATTTAAGAAAATTTAAAAACTTGAAATAATAGTTTAAAAATCTAGTGATAATTTAAAAACTTGAAATAATAGTTTAAAAATCTTGTGATAATTTAAAATTTTTGCTAATATTGATAATCCGATGAGAACTCAAATGTTTAGTTGAGCCAATATACATTATAGTGCATTTGTGGCCTCCCTTATTTTAGTGAAATCATTGAACAAAAACATAACCCCTCTTGGTTTGAAGGATGCAATATATTTAGCAGCCTAAACCTGAAATGTATCCAGGAAAATTATTATTGTTAGCCAATAAAGGTTGAGGTTGAGCGCCTCTGCTTAAGCATGTAGGTTTTGAGTGAAAAAAAGTGAGGTGCATGTAATATAAAAAAAAGAGAGAATTACGAAAAAAAGTTTGAAGAATTTTGGAGCAAATATAGTGAAGATCAATAGATCAAAATTCCAAGAAATGCAAAAAGTTGAAGATACCAGAAATCAAATCAAACAAAGGTGGTGAATTCAAAGAAATCAAAGATCAAATGTCAAGAAAGTGAAGAATTCCAAAAAAGCTCCATAGTGGTATCATAAATTGTAATTCTAGATTATGTATGCTTAGGTTGCTCAACTAAAAATACCTTGAGGTTAGGAGGTTTTCTGCGGATGGATTCGGAGGGTTGCGTAAAATGAGCATTGTTCGGAAAAAGTGGGCGAGTGTTTATGAGGATTGTGAGTATTTAAAGTATGGGGGGTACTTTAGGAAAATTTTAGACACAAATGCATGCGTTGAGGTCTTGGCATAATGGCTGAGTTTTAAATGGATCGTTTAGTGCAATATTGGTAAAATAAAAGTAAATTTGCTTGGGGGCAAGCAAAGGCTAAGTGTGGGGTATTTTGATATGTGTATTTTTATATATATTTTTATGCACTTTATCTTAATATTTTGGCCTTATTTATTCTCTTTTAGAACTAAAAAGTACTCATAATGCTTTGAATTATGTATTGCAGCTATTCGTTGTCGATAAAGCACAAAAGAAAAGACTGAAGCGGAAACCGGGCTTAGAAGCTAAAAGAAATTAAAAATGCTGGATTAGACCAATTACGCCCCGCGTAATACACCTGTACGCTAAGCGTAGCGACCAAAATCATATTACGCCCAACGTAATTCTAGGTTACGCCCCGCGTAATGGCTGGCCTCGGATAAGTTCAATCGCGTAAAAATCTTAGGTACGCCCAGCGTAATCCGAGTTACGCCCAGCGTACGTAAGTCGGCTACAAAGGTTATAAAAGTCGATTTTCAACTAACCAGAAGGGGGGATTCGACTTCCAACTTAATTTAGTCGATATTAAACTTCTGTTAAGCCGTTTTGAGGGTTTAGAAGGCGGCCGGAAGGCCGTTAAAAATGTTTTTTTTTAATGTAAAATAGCCCAAAAGTGGACTTTATTCAAATAACGGTTATAGGGCCGCTATAGCGATGACCATAATCGCGGTAAATAGCGGTAAATCGCGGCGCTAATAGCGCCACCGCTATTCTAAACCGCTATTTTGAAATAGCTTTCCCTTACCTCCGCTAACCGCTATAGCGCCGCAATTGACTACATAGGTTATGAGATATGATATGTTAAATTATGTATGCTAGAGCTGGCTAGGTATTCATATTAGGACTAGAGTGGCCTGATTTTGTGATGCCTTAGCCTAGGAAGGGTTGTGCTACTATGTGATGCTTGAGAGCGAGTAGGTAGTAGTGAGGGGCTAATAAGAGGTCTACCGAAGGGTAGCCTATGCCAGTGAGATATAGAGTAATTGTGATTTGGGATCCAAGGAGGAGGACTTAGGGTGAATACTGATGCGGTGTAGGCGGTAGTATCAGGGCCCGTACTACCGAAGACACCGGAGCAGTGCGCACTCTAAGTAAGAATCCTTTGGGTACTAAGGAACAAGTAGGGTCGAGTTATCGAGTATGATCATGCTCGAACGAGTCTTTGATATTATTATGTTATATTTCAGAGACATCATGGTTGGGACACGCCACAGACCTGAGGCGGGCGGTGTGAGTGACGAGGAGCTTCATCAAATGATCCACGATGAGGTGGCGGCGACGATCAGGGCCGAGATTCCGGAGATGTTTGGGTCTATCAAGACCACTCTGATTGAGACTTTCGATGACCGGTATGCCGCGGTGACTGAGGCTGCAGCCACTGCAGCTATAGCAGCTGTGGCTGCTGCCAGGCCTCAGGGAGGTGACTCGTTGTTGTTCCGGGAGTTCAGCAACATGAAGCCACCTGAGTTTGATGGGACGCAAGATCTGATCGCTGTGATGAGATGGATTGCCGATATTAAGGGATGCTTCTATACGTGTTCATGTCCGGAGCATTTGAGGGTTCGGTTCGCATTGAACCAGATTCGCTTGGGAGCGAAGGACTGATAGAAGTTCGTGACGACAAGCTTTACAGTTGCAGAGATCTCAGAGGTGACCTCGGAGAGGTTCACCACCATGTTCAGAGATGAGTATGTTCCCCCGGTGGAGAGTGAACGGTTGGTTCAGGAGTTCTTGACCCTCAAGCAGGGTACTGATTCGGTTACTGTGATTACAAGGAAGTTTCATGAGAGGGCGGTGTTCTGCCCTGAGCAAGTGTCTTCTGAGCTGGCACGTATGAGCCAGTATTTGGGCGTTCTGAGGAGAGACATTCAGGAGTTTGTGTCGAACTCGACGTACCGGACATTTGCTGAGCTCCAGGAAAATGCCCGGAAGAGGGAGATTGAGTTGGAGACTCAGGCCAGGGAAGAGGCCGAGTCTCAGAGGATGGATCGGCGGCCGGCTTAGTCTCAACCGGCAGCCAAGCGGGCCAAGTCCGCTGATTCGAGGACTGGAGGCCAGAAGGGCCGCACTTGCGGGAAGTGCGGCAAGGGACATGAGGGGGCCTGTCGGTCGGGTGCTTGCTACAAATGTGACAAGGAGGGGCATATCGCCAAGGATTTCCCCAAGGGATTTATGGTTTGCCTTCATTGCAACCAGACTGGCCATCGAAAGGTCGAGTGTCCACAGTTGCATCAGGGGTCAGCACAAGGATCTGCGCCTGTTGCTAGGGTTACCGAGGTTCGACCAGTGAAGGCCGAGGCTCCGAAGGATCGTGGGAGGGCTTTCCAGTTGACTGTGGAGGAGGTCCGCGCAGCGCCCGATGTTGTGGCTGGTACTTTTCTTGTGAGTTTTGTACCTGCTTTGGTGTTATTTGACTCGGTTGCGAGTCGGTCATTTGTTTCTTTGGCATTTAGTCATCACATTAGTATCCGTCGAGAGGCGTTGAGTCGACCTCTGCGAGTTTCTATAGCTGACGAGCGAACGGTGTATGCTACGGATGTGATTCGATGATGTATCCTTGAGATCTTCGGTGTGGAGTTCCCGATAGATCTAGTCCCGATTGCGATGGGGGATGTGTGTGTTATAGTGGGCATGGATTGGTTGAGCCGATTTGGATCTTTCATTGCGAGCGTCAGTTGGTGACGATACGAGACCCTAGTGGGGGAGTACTTACGGTGTACGACGAGGGAACCCGATGAGGGTCAGCGTTTTGTTCGGCTGCCAGGGCGAGACAGAGTTTACAGCAGGGCTGTAGTGGATTCGTAGCCTATGTGATGGACACGCGAGTGGCCGCTGGGAGGCCAAGTTCGATTGATGAGGTTCCGATAGTGTGCGAGTTCTCGGATGTTTTTCCCAAGGAATTGCGGGGTGTGCCTCCCGAGAGGCAAGTGGAGTTTCATATTGATTTGGTTCCGGGAGCAGCACCTATCGCCAAGGCGCCTTATCGCCTCGCGCCACCAGAGATGCAGGAGTTATCCTCGTAGCTTCAGGAGCTGCTGGGGAAGGGGTTTATTCGACCGAGTAGCTCGCCTTAGGGAGCGCCGATCCTTTTTGTCAAGAAAAAGGATGGTTCACACCGGATGTGCATTGATTACCGGGAGTTGATCAAGTTGATGGTCAAGAACCGTTATCCGTTGCCGAGGATCGATGATATGTTCGATTAGTTGCAGGGGGCGTCTTGGTTCTCCAAGATAGACTTGAGGTCGGGTTATCATCAGATGAGGGTTTGGGATGAAGATATCCAGAAGACGGCGTTCAGAACTCATTATGGGCATTACGAGTTCGTGGTGATGCCTTTTGGGATCACCAATGCACCAACAGCGTTCATGGATCTCATGAACACGGTGTGCAGACCGATGCTGGATCGGTCGGTGATCGTATTCATTGATGATATTTTGGTGTATTCGAGATCTAGAGAACATCATGAGGAGCATTTGAGGGAGATCCTTGGAGTTCTAAGATCGGAGAGGCTTTATGCCAAATTCTCCAAGTGTAAGTTCTGGTTACGAGAGGTCCAGTTCTTGGGACATCTCGTCAACCATAATGGGATATTGGTCGATCCGGCCAAGATTGAGGCGGTCATGAGGTGGGAGGTACCGAGATCGCCCACCGAGATCAGGAGATTTCTAGGATTGGCCGGCTATTATCGGAGATTTATCAAGGATTTCTCCAAGATCGTCGTGCCACTCACCAAGTTGACCCGGAAGGGTGTCGCTTTTTCCTGGGGTCCGGAGCAGCAGACCTCATTTGAGACACTTCGCCAGAAGTTGTGCGAAGCCCCGGTGCTCACGCTCCCGGAAGGGATGGAGGATTTTGTGGTGTACTGTGATGCGTCGATATCCGGGTTGGGAGCACTGCTTATGCAGAGGGGGCATGTGATAACATATGTATCGAGAGAGCTGAAGCCTCATGAGTCGAGGTATCCCACCCACGACCTGGAGCTGGGGATTGTGGTGTTCGCCCTCAAGATTTGGCATCACTATCTGTATAGGGTTCGGTGTACCATATACACGGACCACAAGAGTTTGAAGTACTTGATGGATCAGCCCAACCTGAATATGAACCAGAGGAGATGGTTGGATGTGGTAGAGGATTATGATTGTGAGATCCTGTACCACCCGGGCAAGGCTAATGTTGTAGCCGATGCCTTGAGCCATAGGGCAGAGAGCGCCCCGATACGAGACGTTTGCATGAGACTGACAGTGATGACCCCGGTGTTGGACACCATTCGAAGGGCCCAGACGGAGGCCGTGAGACCGGAGAACCGCAAAAGGGAGCGAGTGATTGGGCAGGTATCGAAGTTCATTACCGATAGTCGAGGACTTATGACCTTTCAGGGTCGGATTTGGGTACTGTTTGTGGGCGGAACGTGTACCATCTTGATGGAGGAGGCACATAGATCGAGGTTCTCGATCCATCTCGGGGCCACTAAGATGTTTTTGGACCTGAAAAGGGAATATTGGTGGCCCTGTATGAATAGAGATGTCACATGGTTCGTGGAGAGGTGCTTGACCTGTCGCAAGGTTAAGGCCGAGCACCAGCATCCACATGGTAAGTTGCATCCATTGGAGATTCCCGAGTGGAAATGGGAATAGATTACCATGGATTTTATCACAAAATTGCCAAGGACTACAAGAGGTGTCAATGCAATTTGGGTGATTGTGGACAGATTGACGAAGAGCGCTCACTTTCTTGCTATCAGTGAGAGTTCTTCTGCTGAGAGGTTGGCAAAGTTGTACGTGAGGGAAGTGGTATCGTGGCATGGAGTACCGACCTCGATTGTTTCAGACCGAGATGTGCGTTTTACTTCCAGATTCTGGAAGAAGCTTCATGAGGAGTTGGGTACGAGGCTGCATTTTAGTACCGCATACCACCCACAGACGGACGGACAAAGTGAGCGGACGATTCAGACGCTCGAGGACATGCTTCGGGCATGTGTATTGGACTTTGGAGGGAGTTGGGACACGTATTTTCCCTTGGCTGAGTTTTCCTATAACAAAAACCATCACTCGAGCATTGGTATGCCACCCTTTGAGCTGTTGTATGGGAGGAGGTGTCGGACTCCCATTTGCTGGGGGGAGGTAGGGCAACGTGTGATGGGTAGTATGGAGATAGTGCTTTAGACGACAGAGCAGATACAACAGGTCAGACAGAGGTTGTTGACCGCTCAGAGTCGCCAGAAAAGTTATGCAGATAGGCGACGATCCGAGCTCTAGTTTCAGGTTGGGGATTTTGTTCTCCTGAAGGTGTCTCCTTGGAAAGGAGTGATTTGATTCAGGAAGAGGGGCAAGCTGGGGCCCCGGTATATTGGGCCGTTTAAAGTGATTGCGAGGGTAGGTAGAGTAGCATATCGATTGGAGCTGCCTGCAGAGTTGAGCCAGCTTCATAATACCTTCCACGTGTCTCAGTTGAGGAAGTGTATAGCCGACGAGTTAGCGGTAGTGCCGCTGGAGGATATTCAGGTGGATGCGGGCCTGAATTATGCTGAGAGACCAATTGAGATTCGGGATCGGAAGATCAAGATTCTGAGGAACAAGGAGGTGCCGTTGGTACAGGTTCAGTGGCAACATCGGAAGGGGTCCGAGCTGACGTGGCAGACAGAGTCAGAGATGCGGGAGCAGCATCCAAAGTTGTTTTTGGTATAAGACTTCGAGGGCGAAGTCTGGTTCTAGTGGGGGAGAATTGTAACATCCTGAAATTCGGGTTCAATCATTTAACCCTTCTTATTTTCCAAGTTGTCAAGCTAGGTCCCTTTATGTAAAAATGCTAGTCTTGTGAGTACGCCGGGCGTACTGAGGAGTACGCTGCGCGTAATCGCGCGCTTAATTTTATACGCGGATTCATCCGGGTACGCTGGGCGTACCCAAGGTTACGCCGGGCGTAACCGGCCCAGATGCAAAACCCTAAAATGTCTTGAGGGCTATAAAAGGAATGAGATGGCCTTGTCCCTCATCCACCATCACTCAGAAAGAAACCCTAAGAGAGTGCTCCCTTCGTCCCTAGCTTGTGTGTGAGTGTTCTAAGCTTTAAAGTGCCATTTCAAGGTGGTGAAAGAGAAGAGGAGGCCATTGTAGGAGCTAGAAGTTGGTGGTCAAGAGTAGATATGAGATCTACAGAGGTTGGAGCTTCTTCCTGAGGTATAAAGTTCAAAACTTGCCTTGCTATTTGTGTTGTGTGCTTCTTTGACCAAATTCTAGGGTTATTGGTCCCAAGATGGAGACTTTATGAGCAAATAGTCTCCATTGGCCTAGATCTATCATATTTCAGGACTATATGAGTTGTATGCTCATAAAAATGCAATATTGGACGTAAATGTTGAGCCATGCATGAGATCTAGACTTTTGGAGGAGAAAGGAAAGGTGTTAGAGGGTGTGGGAACCTTTACAGCCATGCAAAGGCTTAAAGGTTTCGACTTTATGAATTAAGAGGTGTTAGAATGGCCAGATCTGGAATGTGAGATTATGTCTTAACTGTTTAAGACCTAAAATGAAGAAAGTAGGAAACTGGGATTTACGCTTGGCGTAATCCCAGTACGCGCCGCATAGGGGGTCGCGTTTCCCGATTCTGGAGTGCACGAGTACGCCCCACGTACTGCTTGCTGTTGACTTTTGTTGACTTTTAGGGTTTTGGTCAACATGTGGACTTTTGAGTCAGGGAGGGGTAAAATGGTCTTTTACCCTTCTGTGGGATTGTAGAAAGGGATGTAGTATAGCCTTGAGAGCCGTTAATGATTTGAAATGATTACTTGTTGTGATTAGGCAAGGCTAGGTCGTTGTTTCGAGATTCAGAGGTATCGAGCACGTGAGTTACTAGACATCATACGAGGTGAGTCTTCTCATTATATTGTACCTGGAAGGGTACCTATGTGTGACCGGAAGGTCTGGTATGCTATGAGATATATGCATTGTATGTTATGAGTTGCATGTATTGTATGCATTATGTATGTGATATGTATGCTATGCTTGATGTCACAACTATAAATTTTTGTGCCTTGTAACTACAACACTTAAGTCAAATTGTGAATCAAAGACATAAGAGCATGTATGATGCATACTCTATGACAACAAAATTTCAAACAAACACCCCATGCAAGCATTTCAAGTAGTCAATAAGCAATTGGAAACCCTAGGAGTTCTTGATTAAGTCCATTTTGGACTAGGAATTCCTTATTGGGCCCAATGGACCAATAAGCTTCCAGTTTGACCATCTTGGGCTTAGAACTCTTAAATGGGCTCTAATTGGACCCGCTTCCATGTATTTCAATATTTTGGGCCATATTGGGCCTAGAATGAAATAAATTAATTATATGAACCATTTTGGGGCATAATTTACCTAATTTAGCCCTAATAGGTCATAAAAATCACACTTATAATTATTAGGACCAAAAATCACTTAACATAACTATGAAATTGGGCTTAAGCCTTTAAGGCCCAAAAACTCTCTCTTTTCTCTCCATTCTCGGCCCAAGCCCACAAAGAGGAAGAGTTGACTTTGTGTGTGTGCCACCTCACTTTTACCTCAAGGTTTTCTATGCAACTCTCATACTTCCATGCAACCATCTTATCAATCCTCTCTCTTCTCTCCTTTCTTCTTGATTCTCGGCCGAGAGCTCCCAAACACACACACACATTTCACTCACAATTCTCTCAAGAAACTTCCTCATTTCTCCTCCATATTTTCGAGATCCAAGAGGTGTTCAAGGGACTTCTTCCATAAAAATCATCATCTAAGGTAAGATATTGCTTGGATCCATAAGCTACCTATTCATTTCATTCAAAAATCATCTCTAAATTCATTCAAACTTATGATCTAGCACCTTAAAAGCATCCAAGTTCGAGATCTTTCAAGGAAGGTTGCTAGGATCGAATTCTTCTCATCTTTTCCTTCCAAAACCGAAACCACACCCAAGGTGAGCTTCATACCCCCTCTTTTTCGATTTTTATGAGTTTTTATGGGGGAAAATACAAGCAAATGTGTAGATCTATGAGTAAATGTATGCCTTGTGTGATTTTTATGCTTGTATGTATGATTTTATGTGTTTTGTGATGAATATGTTAGCCAAAAAGTACCTAAAAACCGAGATCTACAATATGAGGAATGAAATAAACATAACTTATACCATTTTACACTAATCAAGTCAAGAAAAATAGTTTATTTGGTTAGGATGAACATTTTTGGACTTAAAACCCATTTTTGGGCTCAAATTGTCAAAAATACAAAACTAAGGGCCCAAAACGACAAACGATAATTTCTGGAGGTTGAAAAGGGTTCAAACAGTTTCTAATATAATTTTTCTGAATATCAACACTTTTGAGGGGCTTAAAATGTAAATTTTGAACATAATGGGCTAAATTGGGCTTTTCGGCCCAATAAGCCCCAAATTGCGAGATTTTTGAAATTGAGGGGCTGAAAATGCAATTTTCTGTAAAACAGGGGATTACAAGTGTATTAAAACTATTTCAAAGGTCAAAAATGTTTTTCAAAGTTAAAAGGGATCAAAATGCAAAAAATTTCCATTTTGGGCCAAAACTGTAAAGTTTGCGAAAATGGGGGTTCCAACCGAGAAAACTTCATTTTTGAAGGACTTAATCTGTTTATCAAATAAATCTGGGCTGAAAATGTCTTTTCAATAAGTTTTGATACTAAAGTGTCAAGAAAAATGGTTTAAGGACTAAAATGGAAATTCTTTTATATAAAGGATTAAAAGTGTAAATTTTATCCAAGAAGGGTCATAAAAAGGTAAACTCTTAATTTTAAACAAATAAATCCCTTAAGATGAAATACGAGCACCACAACTACCGGCGAAACGTAATAACAAATACACTTTCAACACCAATATCGTTATCAAACGAATTGATTCGGTCTCGAATCAATAACGAATCAAAAATCAATAAACAATAGTACTTCAATAAACACGCAAAATTCACGAGAAGTCAATATTCAATCTTTGGGCTTGAAAGTTTCAAGTCGTGCTTGTTGGGCCTAGCTAGCCCAATAACATGATTTTTAGGCCCGAAGGGAACGCGCATACATGTTGTTGGGCCTTCTATGACCTAACTCCATGTAAAAGGACTTTCAATAGCTTTATTGTGCTGTTGGGCCCCAAGGGCCCATTGGTACTGCTAGTAAATTCGAGAAGTCAAATGTGATTCGGGCCAAGTGCCTTTCGCATTCCCGATAGCCTTGAACGACTTATGGAAATAATGGGGGCTTCGTACCCTCCTTTCTCCTCGGTTGTGGGGCTATGAGAAGTCAGGGTGGTTGGATTAAGTGAGTAGTACGGACAACGCCTAAGGGATCGTTTGTATTTGGTAGTTATAAACTAGTCATTTTCATTAATGCGTGATTATAACGACTCACAACCCATAATTAATTCAATGTCACCTGGAATTATCGAAAACAATCGTCGTACCGGTATAACAATAAATAAGACACGAAATTTTATGTATGAGGAAAACATTGGGTTTTCCCGGAAAGTTCAACACTTTTACCTATGTGATGTATACAAGGTTTAACAATTATACACGTTTACAAAAATCGACAAGCATACTACGGATCTCCACACTTTTTCTTATATACAATACTCGTTTAAGAAAATATCGGATTTTCTGGGTTTTCAAACTTCACAAAAATCAATATTTTTCAAACATGACTTATGAACTCACCAACATTTCATATGTTGACGTTTTTCCAAAATACTTGTATTCTCAGGTAACAGGTAAATCGAAGAATATGTATCCAGTGATGTCATGGTGTTTTTTTTTAAATTAGTATCGAACGGTTTAAGTTATGGAAATGTAATGTTTAAAACAATGTGTTGAATGTAAACAATATCAATTGTAATATTTCAATGCATGGTGATGAATGATGTTATGATTCATGTATAATCATTGTGATGGTATTCAATTGAGTCACAATAGCCCTCGGATGTTTCCGCCGTCTGGTTCGGGGGTGTGACACTTGATATGGGCCAGAAGGCATTATGATGTGGACCGGAAGGTCAGGGAGTTATGGACCGGAACGTCGACATGGGTAGGACCGGAAGGTGTACCGGGTTGGGACGGAAGTCCCCTGAGACACATGGACCGGAAGGTCATATGGGTATGGCCTGGAAAGGCGTATGTGTGTAAGTGGTATATTGGGGAACTCACTAAGCTTCTTGCTTACAGTGTTTATGTGTAATATGTTTCAGGTACTAGTGAGGACCGTGGGAAGGCACCGACGTGACTCGTACACACACAGGCGGATTTGGATATGTTTGATCTTGGGATTTGATATGTTTTGACCATGTTACATTGGATTTTATGGTTTTGTATTGAATGAAATTATGTTTTAAAAATGAAAAATTGTTTTGAAAAATTTACGTCGTTACATAAAGAGCTGACATGGGAGTGTGAAAATTGAGGAGCTTATTCGGGAGGATGTTTTGGAGATAAAAGGACGTATGTAGAGCCTCGAACCAGAAATGTGGTGGAAGAGATGCATGTGTAAGAAGGACAAGCATGATTTCATTAAGTCTTCAAATCATGCGCTCTGATTTCCCATTTTGTTGGGATGTTTAGGGGCAATAAAATCAGAAGTGGAGCCCGTTCGTGTCAGCGAACGTTTTGAAAGAATGGTTGTCGAATTCACCCCTAGATCACATTGGAAGGCTTTGATTGGTAAGTTGAATTGGGTTTTAATGTATTTGTGAAATGTTGAGAACTTTGTGAAGGTTTTGGATTTGAACTTTAATGGAAACACCCATGTGTATTGGGTGTAATCATCAATTCAAACCATGTAGTATTTATATCCAGTTTTACTTTTTACGGGTGACGTCCACAAGTCACAATGAATTATATCAAAGGGCAATATAGTAGAGGAGGTAGAAATAGAAAAAGGTAGAGGTTTATGCTTGGAAATTTGACATGAATTGAAAACTAAATTTCGACAACGTTTATTACATGAAATGATTTTATTTGAACTAAGAAAATTCAAAACAGGGAGGCCAGGATGACCCAAACGGTCATGCCAAACATCTTGAGCACTTGCGGACAGAAAGGTGGAACCCGTGACCGGATATATGAGAGGATAAAGTTGATTGGAAATATTGTGGCGAGATATCATTCGACCCGTCTGGTAATCCTTCACAGAAAACCCATATGGATCAAATTCAACAGAAACCTTGTTATCAATTGAAAATTTCTAACATAAATAAGGTTTTTAATGATATTTGGGGTGTAAAGAATATTTTTAGGGTATAGGTCTCGAGTGCGTGTTTGAAAAGATGAGTTACCTGATCCTTGCACTAGCACACAAGCACCATTTCCTACAAATATCGAATCAATTGGACAATATAACGAGGGATTTGAAATTTTACCTTGGTCTCCAATGAGGTGATCAGTGGCTCCCGAATCCATGTATCACTGTTCATCGAGTTGTTCCAGATTCATTGCTTGAAAAGCTTCACCTATTTGAGTAGGTTCCATCGGGTCATAAGCTATGAAATGAGTCTGATTGTCTGTTGGGCCATTGGCGCGAGAAGCAGGCCTACGGACAGGAGTCCAAGTCTGGGATGGTTGACAATTCCATGGAGAGTTCCAACCTGTAGTTGTTGGGTAAGGACAGGGAGGTGGGCTCCAATAATCCCAAAAGGGAGCACGGGCATTTGAAGAAAACCAAGGTTATGCCTGTGCTTGCTGAACCTGCTGATGCTGAGACCTAGGCTGTGGATTCACTGGGTTGCGCCTTAGGGCAGAGGAAGTACTACTCTGCTGAGAATTGGGTCGTTTGCCATTGTGCCTGTTGCCTTGGCGTCGACGATTGAGTAGAGTAGATGGCGCAGAATGCAAAGTTGCCATGGCTGTGGGTGGGGACAGGGTCTCACGGGCTATTTGCCTTTGGTGTTCGAGTTCCAGCATACTCACAACCGTCTCCCACGTAAGAAGAGTCTGATTAATGTAGATCGTTGTTGTGTCATACTCAGCAGGTAATCCACGAACTAATTGAAGAACTAATCGTTGATTGTTAACAGGGCAGTCCACATCATTGAGTCTGTCACCTAGTTCCTTGAGCTTTTGACAATATGATTCGAGGGATGGCATGGATTTCAGAGTGAGATTGTTGAACTCATGTTCAAGGGCTGCAGACCTTGAACCTTTATTGTTGAGGAATATGGTTTGAATGCGACACCAAGCTTCATGAGCCGTAGATTGAGTTTAAAGGACATGAGTCAGCAGGTCATCAGATAATGTCCCATAAATCCATTGCAAGACGATTGAATTCTCCTCTTATTTCATTCCACAAACATAATCGTACATATACAGGGAGATAACAATAAAATCGGGAATTACAATCTTCTAATTTTGGAGCAATATTTTGACTAGGTAATATATTAAATACCCTAGAAACATACAACTAATAATATTCAACTAATATATACAGCTAATACAACCAAGTAACACATATTCAAAGCCAGGGATATTAGAGGGTTATAATTGTAAATAGCCATAGTATAAGGGTTAAGATGTAATTATGTGTTATGTTAGTTTGACATTCTTTTACCTCATGTATATGTACTCTGTTTTTGATTCAATAGACTTTGAGAAGTTTCATTCCTTCATGCATTTGTTTGATATGGTATCAGAGTGTATTCCTTGTTTCCGCTCAACTCTCGTTTGTTCTTGATTTCATTTTCATTTTCATTTGATATCATTTCTATTTGTTTCTTCGTTTTGATATTTCTTGATCTGTTTGATTCTTCATTTCGAAGTTTTGATCAATTCATCATGTCTAGATCTCAGCCAGAAAGTTCATAAAATGTTATTATCTCTCCGATTGATGATAGGATGTCTCCTTATTACATTCATCATTCGAATATTCTAGGTTTTGTCCTAGTTTCTCAACCATTAACTGGTGAGAATTATCTATCATGGATTAGATCGATGATTATCGCTCTTTCAGTCAAGAATACGACCAGATTTATTGATGGATCTTTGCCTGAACCTCCATCTTCTCAAATTGTCAATCACAGTTAATGGATGCGAAATAATCAGCTCGTTATTTCATGGATTCTCAACTCGGTTTCTAAAGAAATCTCAACAAGCATTATGTTCACTGATTTTGCTCATAAAAATTGGGATGATCTCAAAGATCGTTATCAACATAGAAACGGACCTCAGATTTTTCAAATTCGAACATAAATCGTGAATCTCAATCGAAATCAAGATTCGGTTTGAGTATATTTCACAAAATTGAAGTCGTTATCTGAAGAACTTGAGAATTTCTGACCAAGATGTTTATGTGGAAAGTGCGAATGTGATGGCGTAAACAAAATTGAAAAATATTTTTAGTCTAAACAAATCATGAACTTCCTAATGGGGCTAAAGGATTCGTTTTCTACAACTCGCGGTCAGATTCTTCTTATCCATTGCCTGCTATCAATCGTGTATTCTCTTTAGTTGCAGTGGAAGAGAAACAAAAGAACATTTTGATTGATAATGAACATACTTCATCAGTCGCATTTGTAGCAAAATCCAATAACAATAGATTTTCTAATGCCAATATCAATCAAAACAAGAAATTCAATAGAGATAGGCCTTTTTGTACTCATTTTAATTTTCAAGGACATACGGTTGAGAAATGTTACACACTTCATGGATATCCACCAGGATACAAACCCAAGACAAAGAATAATCAAGTCAATGTTGTCACAAACGACAATATCACCGTTGATTCTTCTATGAATGATGGTCTGAGTAACATGTTCATGGGATTTTCTCAAGCACAATGTCAACAAGTGATGTCTGCATTAACAAACCACATGATTTCTGTGAATCCAAATGAGAATACTGCAACAGGTAACTGTTATTCTCTAACTATCAAAAGTGGATTGAAACCTTGCATGTGGATTCTTGATTCAGGTGCATCTCAACATGTGTGACATGACATTAATTTGTTTATCAACACAAGAAAAGTTACTCATCACACAGTTACTCTTCCAAACAAGGTTATCTTACCTATTCATTTAGTTGGGGACATTAAAATTGACTTTCTCTTTACCTTGAGCAATGTTCTTTATGTTCCTGCTTTGATCTAAATCTTACATCTGTAGTGCGATCACTAAATCTCAGCAATTTATAGTACAATTCACATGTCATCATGCTTATATCCAGGATGTCATCCACAAGAGGATGATTGGCAAAGCTGACAACATTCAAGATATTTATGTGCTTAACAATCAAAAGGAAGAGGTTGCTGCAAATAGAGTGATTTTTGTTTCTATGGAGTTATGGCATAAGAGATTAGGACACCATTCTAAAAATGTTCTTGTTCCAATTAAGAGCATTCTAGGTGTTTCTATTTCTCAAAAGAGTTGTAATAATCATTGTTCTGTGTGCCCTTTGGCTAAACAGAAACAATTGCCCTTTGAAAATTTGAACAATATGTGTGATGACATATTTTCTTTGGTTCATTGTGATATTTGGGGCCCATATCAACAATCAACTCATACAGGACACAAATGTTTTGCTACCATCGTTGATGACAAAAGTAGATATACCTGGATTTATCTGTTGAAGCATAAATCTGATGTAACATCCCAAAAATTCAAGCCAATTTATAACTTTTTAAAACATTTAAAAAGCATTAAGTTTTTACAGTTTTTTTTCAAAATAGTTTAAACATAAGAGTATCCTCAGAATCAAATCATAAAACCATGAAATAAGAGGAGCTGTACGATCACGCCTTCCCCTTCCGCGATCATCAGAAGTACCTGAAACAATATTCGATAAATGTAAGCTCGAAGGCTTAGTGAGTTACCCCCAAAATACCAACCCATACTAACCAAAACAAATATCATATGAATACAAACACAGATCAGCATGCATAATGAGCCTTCAGCTTGACTGGACCGCCTCGCAGGCCTTCAGTCTATCTGGACCGCTCTCCGAGCCTTTGGCACGTCTGCACCGCCGTGTAGGGCCTTCAACCTATCCGGACTGCTCACCGGGCCTTTGGTCTGACTATCATACCCTCCTGGGTCTGTAGTCTATCCGGACCACCCAGAGTATGTGGGCCTTCAGCACAAAGCAGGACCGCCTCAACCCAAACCCCCAATCAAACAAACATGTGCACAGACATATCAGCTAGCATACATAACGGTCAACCGATCTAACATATCAAATATCATAGCAACATCTTATAACCAGGATACCGACCTAACCAGGTCACTAACATATGCACAGATGATCATACAGATCTAACAGATCACATAGCATAGCAACATCCTAAAACCAGGATACCGACCTAACCAGGTCACTAACATATACAAAGATAATCATACAGATCTAACAGATCACATAACATAGCAACATCCTAAAACCAGAATGCAATCATAAGGGTCGGCCTTGGTGCCGTAGACCCTGTTGATATAGTGAGGAGTACTCACATGTCACTGCTGAAGTCCCGCAGAATAAACTCCAGTTGCTGGTTGACAGCTTCCCGAACTATCAACATCAAATAATACCTAACTAATAATTGGGTTCCAATCTCAAAGTCCAACTTACACTCCAAAAGCCCAAAAGTCAAATAATGGGCCAAAGCCCAACATATGGCCCGATTTTCCGAATTGATCCTATATATATATATATATATATATATATATATATATATATATATATATATATATATATATATATATGTGGCCGAAAATGGTCCCTAAAATATCATTAAACACCCCAATTTAACCATTTCCAAAATATTATGTTTGACAACTTGTTTAAACATTTTTTTGAAGCAAAACCTTATGATTATTAATATAACAATTTATGACTTATATTCCATAAACATATTAGTTTTTGGTTCTAACATCTACTTTATGATATATAGTTCAAAACATCGAGACTTGTTAAAATTCGAGTTCTTGAACCAATACATAAAGTTCATAACTTTAAGCACATAATTCATAACATACATGCATAACAAGCAATTATACTAAAATTCACAAGACCCTTGACTTGTATTCTCCCCCAAAAAACAATGAAAACTAAAAAAGATAGGGGTATGAAGCTCACCTTGGGTAGAAGATGGTGTAGTCAAAGAGAGGTGGTGAGAATTTGGAGCCTAGAATACTTGAAGTGTTGGATGAACTCCTTGAGGAAATTGCTATCATATACTTATGATGTGACAACCGTCAAATTCTGGTCAAGTCAAAGTCAAATAAAGTCAACAAGTCAAACCGGTCACCTCAGTTAACCCTTGTATACTAGGGATTACGTTATGTAATTACTAAACAACTCGCTATTCTAATGAGAGATCATAGATTGAAAAGTTCGTACATCTAGATTTCCTTAACCTAAAATTGCGTTAAGTAATGAACCAAATCGATAAAACAATGTTGCATACTCATCGGGAGTGAGTGAGATCCTTAATCATGGCTTAACGGGGCTTAGGACCTCGCGTTGCGGAGCCAAACACTCACAAATGTCACACACGAAACCTCTCTCAATTGTTTTCAATCTATCTCTCTTTATCTGAAATCTCTCCTAAATCTCTCCAAGAATGTGAAATCTCTCCCAAATCTCTCTTTGTATGAGAAATCTCTCCAAGAATGTGAAATCTCTCCCAAATCTCTCTAAGTATGTGAAATTTCTCCCAAATCTCTCTTTGTACGAGAAATCTCTCCAAGAATATGAAATCTCTCCCAAATCTCTCCAAGAATGTGAAATCTCTCCCAAATCTCTCTTTGTATGAGAAATCTCTCCAAAAATGTGAAATCTCTCCCAAATCTCTCTAAGTATGTGAAATCTCTCCCAAATCTCTCTTTGTATGAGAAATCTCTCCAAGAATATGAAATCTCTCCCAAATATCTCTTTGTATGAGAAATCTCTCCAAGAATGTGAAATCTCTCCCAAATCTCTCTTTGTATGAGAAATCTCTCCAAGAATGTGAAATCTCTCCCAAATCTCTCTCAAAAGTTCCTTAAACTTTTTAAAGTCATTCGGGTCATTCCGACCCTTAACCGGGTCAAAAATCGCTTAAGACGGAGTTAGAACGGGTAAAATACCCTAAAAGACCCGAAACCCTTTATATGGGGCCAAAGCCTCTTAGGGCCGAGAGTCCTCTTAAGGACCCGAAACCCCCCTCTCAGGACTGAACCTCGCAGACCGAACCCTCCCTTTTGGGCCCAAACCTCGCACACGCCCGAACCCGAAGTTTCTGTTCATTTCGGTCTATTTCTCTCCTGATGCTTTCGGACCGAACCTCCTTTCGCTTCTTGCTGTTTCGCCTCATTTCGCTTTGGCCCAGCACCAGAAGGGACCGAACCTCCGGCCAAGACCGAGAGGCCTCGCTGGAAGTCCATTTCCTTCTGGTTTTCGACTACGACTTCATTTTAGCTTCGTTTTTAATTATTTTAACGCGGGATTTTCACCCAAAACTTTATTTTAACATATAAGACCCCATATTTACTAATTATCCACGTTTTTGGGGATAAACCTTATCCAAGAAGAGTGGGTGAAGTACAAGAGATAGAGTGTTGACTTATCTTTGTATTATGACACAAGCAACCCCCATACCCACTCCATGCCTAACCCACACTCCTCCCCACCATACCTTGTCACTTCCTTGTACTTTTTACCTCTCTCACAAGCCATCCCCACATCTTTAGAGCTGGTTACTCAACCTCTCTCCTCATTTTCTTTCACTTGCTATCATTTCACCAAAAATCAAACACAACTTTTCTCTCAAACTTTTTCTCTTTATTTCAAGACTCCAAGGCTGATCTTCAAGCTTTAATCTTCTCTTGGTAAGTATAATTCATCCTCCTTGTAACAGGTTTCATCAGAACATAACTAAAATTTTCTAACAGGTTTCATCAGAAAAGTTGGACTCCATTCACGGACTGTTTTGGACAACTTGAACATTTTAGTTTCAAAAACGGTTTTAGGTGCAAGTAGTTCTAGTTCTTAGCTTTAAAATGACTACTTGCACATCTCCATATGATTTTTCTACAATTTATGGTAATTTTTACAAAAATGTCTATCATTTCAAACATCAATCCGGACCAGTCTGTGATTATGGACTTTTTCACACAAGTTGGAGGTCATTAAAGTTTATAATAAAAAATATGAACAAACTAGACTCATTTTCCAAACTCTCAGAATTTACGGATTCTGATTTGCACCTTTAATTATTTTTCTATAAATTTTATAAAAACAGAATAGAAATGGCAATACTAGAAAAATATTTTCAATTTCATTTACACCTTGTAACTTGTTGAGCAAGGTGTGTACCTTCATGTGATGATATGTTATTACCATATATGTCATTTTGTCTTGTTATATAGACATACATCAGAAAACAAATGGATTCTTACCTTCATAAGTATGGTAAATATATAAATGGTATTACAAGGCTATATCCATTGAAATACAAACATTGGTAAACTATGACAAGTATAGTTTATGCTCACTACCCCAATAAATATTTAATAAACTATAATAGGTATAGTTTAGGATTCATTTACATAACAAGCACATTACTAAAGGTATTACACATACAAGAGGGTTATAATCGAATACCCCCACAAACAAATACGCTAGTTATAATCGGTATAGTTATGACGTATATACATTACAAACAAAGTAATAAACTATAATAGGTATAGTTTATGTTTCATCTACACTACGAACTTAATTACAAGAAAGGGATTCACCATCACCACCACTTTTGATAAGCTATAATATGCATAGTTCATGTTCACTACCACTATCGCTATTTGATGAACTATGATATGTATAGTTTATATTCACCATCACCACCACGTTTTATCTAACTTTAATTTTATATAGCTTATACACACAAGGAAATTATAGAAGGAAACTATAGGGAATTCTAGGATGCACTATTTCATAACATAGAAACTTACATTTCACAATTTGAGGAAAATATCGGAGTTTTCTAGAACAACTTAATTGCTTTTACAAGGAAAAACAGTTTATTTCTCAATTAAAACTCTTATGAACTCACCAACCTTTGTATTGACACTTTTTCAAACAACTTATATTCTCAGGAAATTACTAAACAGGTAAATCAACTGCTTTCAAGGACGGGACGCTAAGGCGATAAATTCAAAACTTATTTTGTCATCATGATGTAATTGATTTTGAAACATGTAAACTTACTCTATGATGTAACTCTTTCAATTATATAGATGATGGTTGTGTTTGCTTTCTTCACTATTACATTCGTTGTTATGATACTATACATGAAGTCATCCACCCCCGAACGTTTCCGCCGATCTGGTTTGGGGGTGTGACATATGAACACATAAATTTATGTGTGAGTAGAAGATTACAAATAACTAATTGTATGAATCATTTAACAAGGCCTACTTCACTTACCAAATCTTAAAAGACAATGTGAAGAAATGGCTTCTGGAACTTGGTTGAATGTTTGAGAGGGTTTACGAAGGTTTCTCAGAATGTGAAAATGAGTTTGTGAAGTGTAGAATGGGGTTTACACCCCTTTCAAATGGAATAGGGATATTGATGGGATATTTACTTGGAATACTGTTGGGTAATATTAATTTCTAGAAGTTAATTCATGAGTTACTGAGATATGTATTGGGAATAGCCATCCACAGCTCACAAGCACCGTAAACGCATTTGAGTTAAGAGGAGTTTATGGTCTAAAAGCATCCTAGGTTTAAGTTCACGGTCATATTGCCTTTTAGGATTGAGTTTACGCCCACTAGGTGGTCCCCCAAAGGAGTTTACGCCTTAGATTCTTCCTTGGATGGTGTTCACGGCCAAAGGTAGTTCACTAAATCTAGTTTATGGCCAAAGGTTGGATTCTTAAGGGTGTTTACGGCCAAAGCTTGGCTTCTTAAGGGTGTTTTTTAAAACGATCGTTTCCGATGAAACCGAGATGTTTTCTCAAAAACCGTGCTTCACACGGGTAGAGTTTCGGCTCGAAATTTATTTTTCTCGGGATCTTCGGGCTCTCTGGCGTTTGCTTATGATGCTAGGATGATATAATAGGGTTAGGGGTAATTTTTGCAATATTGAAGAAAGTTTAGGGTAGGAGAATGAAAGTTTGCAACCTAAAATCGGATGGCATCAGGTGCTATTTATAGTGACTGATCCCAGGAGTTACGTTGGGTGTAATTTTAGAGTACGCTGGGCGTACTAAGGGAAAACTCCAGATGCGTCCAAGCTACGAACACGTGGCTGTCATGCAATGGAGTAAGCTACGTGGCCAATCTCGGACCGTGAACACGAGTACGCTGGGCGAACTCCGAATTTTCAAACTTCAAAAATTCGTAACTTTCGCATACGGGCTCCGTTTTTGACGTTCTTTATATCCACGCGTAGGTGAGACTATGCTCTACAACTTTCGCTTAAACCCCGTCGGCTAATTTTGACTTTATTTTTAAAGTTATATTTTTAACAGGCCGGGAAAGAAAAAGTCTGTTAAAAATTCATAACTTCTTCATCCGACGTCCGTTTTCGTCTGTCTTTTTACCGTTGAACTAATATCAACAAGATCTTCGATTCTCGTTTAGGTTGTTTTGACTAAAAATCACTCGATCTAAAATTCGAGTTTCGGGCTACATACTACTATGCCAAATCTTAAAAACTTCATAACTTTCTCATACGAA
Source organism: Lactuca sativa (assembly GCF_002870075.4). Lineage (NCBI taxonomy): Eukaryota > Viridiplantae > Streptophyta > Magnoliopsida > Asterales > Asteraceae > Lactuca > Lactuca sativa. The sequence goes on along the minus strand of NC_056631.2, from coordinate 224,223,099 downwards.
GTCAGATTTGGACATTCTTTTTACGCACTCTCTCGGTTTAATGAACACTACGTCTTTCGTTTAGATCACTAAGGCTAAAAAGCACTTTAACGAAAATTCACTTTTTACGTCATACAAGGTTGTGCCGGTTCTGTCGCGAAACTTCGACATATCATAACTTCTTCGTTATAACTCGGATTTCGGTATTCTTTATATCTTCGGAATCCTTGTTTCAACCACTACAACTATCTTCATAGATATCGGTTTTATCTAATATTTATTTTCGACGCTTATTTTTATCCTTAATTTATTAAATCATAATAATTAAGTTTAAAGCACATAATTCATTCTTAATACTTCAAAACGAGTTCCAATGGTTGACCTAGACTATTACACCATCATTAATGCTTAGCCCAGAAACATGGGCGTTACCATTTACATTCATTTGGTGTACTCAAATGGTTGTAGAGTAGTGGTATTTATATATACTACACATTCTATAACCTCCCATTTAAACACCTCTATTAATCACAAATATTAATATGTGTTAATATGTAATTAAATTGTAATATTAATTACAATTTCAGTTACGAAAGAAAGAATATTTGCAAGAAAGGTCCCTGAACTTTTCTTTTCTTTCTCCCACCCATTAAACTCTTTTATTTACTTCTTCCAACATCTTACTTTAAGGATTAATTTCTCATTCATATTAAATCTATTTTGGACGTGTTAAAAAAAATTGGGGAAAACCCATTTTTATAAATTGGTTAACACTAATTTTCCAATAATTGTTTTGGTTAAAACTTGATTGGTTGAATTGTATTTAATTTGATATGTGGGGATTAGTTTGTTTTTTGAACACTACTGTGTTTTTTTGAAACTTGATTATTGAATATTATGTCTTTTTGAAACTTGATTATGGAATATTATGTTTTTTGGAAGTCAACTTAACAACATGTAAGTATTATGAATTGCATCGTCATTAGCTTCACCTAGTGTATAACCGGTTCTTGTTTGGAAAAATAAACGAAAAACTCATTAGTTTCACTTAATTTATAACCGGTTCTTATATTATCGTAATACCGGTTCCGGTTCCAACGCTCATCCCTATTTATGACATTATCTTAACTTTAAACGTGTTTAACTAGAAAAAATAAAGAGTGTCAATGGCAGGGACTTGATTCAAAATGAATTGAAACCATAACGATGAAATCGGTAATAAAAAGTTTTCAGGGGCCTATATTGTAGTTTTTGTATAAACACAGAGACCATTTCTAGTTGCTCTAAATTTTAAGTTGTCTTAACTCTTATATAGATTTTTTTTTTCGTTAAATACAAAAATATTCGCTGCTGGGATCGTGTTTTTGTAGTTGGTAAGCGGGTTAGTGGATATTATTTTATATAGATTTTTTTTTTCGTTAAACAAAGATATTATTCGCTGCTGGGATAGTGTTTTTGTAGTTAGTAAGTGGTATTATTGCATAATTGAAAATTTCCCTTGACTTCATCTTCCATCCATCCAGGTTGCAGATACATTTCAATCGCTTCCGGTTCTTGATCCAGTATTATGGCTTTTCCTAGTGTTTATAACGTTTTCCTAAGCTTTAGAGGCGAAGATACTGGCCATTCTTTCACAGATCATCTTTACGATGCATTAAAACGGGCAGGAATGGTTACTTTTAGGGATAATGAAGAAATCAGGAGAGGTGAAGAACTGCAGCCGGAGATCGAGAGAGCAATTAAAGAATCAAGGGCTTCAGTAGTTGTATTCTCAGAGAAGTATGCAACTTCAACTTGGTGCCTAGACGAGCTTGCGTTGATCCTCCAACAAAGAAGAGAGTGCAATCACTTCGTTCTGCCTGTTTTTTATCACGTCCATCCTTCTGATGTGAGGAAACAAAGAGGAACTTTTGCTATCGAAGTCAAAGCCTCTTCAAGGTGGACAGATCACAACGTGCGCCTGTGGAAGAAAGCTCTTAAAGAGGTTGCTGATCTGGCAGGCATGGTTTTGTCTGGGTATGCCTTTTTGTCTTTTCTATAAATTTTAGAATTAGATTGTAGCAAAATATTGGTTTCTGACTCGGAGAACTTTTAGTTGATTAAATGTATCAATACTTTAAACTATGAATCGGTAAATTAAGTCTGAAAAAGTAATTATATTTATAAAATACTTTGATAATTTCTTCTTTTTATTTCACTAAGTCTGCAGCTTAATGCTTCTTGATACATCATATACAGGATTGAGTGTTAATTAGATCTAAGCGGATCTAACTGAGTTCTTTGTAGCATATTTTTCTTTCTTGAAAAAAATTGAGGCAGACTGTCTATGTTAATTTCTGATTTAGGAAATTAAGACAAAAAACAATTATATTGTGCCTTGTAACATAATTGTGGGCCACCAGTATTTGTTTTATTTTAATTAAATTGGTATTTTAATAATATATTTGCAATTAAATTGGAAAAACTTCTATACAGTTGCAAATGCTGTGAACCATTCATAATCGAACTTTTATATTTTTTGGGAAATTAACTTCGATGGTAATAAAATTTAAACATACTAGTTGTAAGGTAATTTGGAAAGTTAAGTATTCAATATTTCATATATATATATATATATATATATATATATATATATATATATATATATATATATATATATATATATATATATATATATAGAGAGAGAGAGAGAGAGAGAGAGAGTTAGGTTCATATACATCCAACAAATATTGTGTGAATGTAAGGACCAATCACAATTTAAGAAAAAAATAAAATATTAATTACTATATGGATATAGTTAACTATAGAAAATAATTAAAGCATTTAATTTCTCCTTAAATGAGGGATGTCGGTTACATATTAACAAGCGAAATAAAGTCCTCCTTCTTTATTAATATGAAAATCAATATTCAATCGGAAAAAGGATACTCATGGTTAAAACTCATACGATAATTATCAAGTATGTCTCATATATATTCTTTTCCTTTATTAATTGTTTATATAAAAAAAAAATTATATTTCACTAACGTCAATTGATAAAAGTTACATGAGCCTAAACCATTTTGCCTTTACATAAGTAAGAAAAAAACAAAAGGAATTCAAGAATTAAAATAATAATTTTAGGGATTTTGTTTCTGGTATTTTTTTGTATATTATTTAAGAATCTAATCACATTCTTGTAGAATATGTTTAGTTTCTTTTTCTTTTGCACATCTATAATATTGATTTATAATTTGTTTTTAATGCCGAAAGAATGGAGTGTGGAGTGAGAACTAACTTATGTATGGGGTGTATTCTTTAAGAATATTACTTCTCAACAAATAGTATTCTTTAAGAATGAATGAATAAAAAAACTACTAAATGCAATCGTCTTCTTTACAAATGAAAGAATGAAAATTCTTTAAGAATGAAAGAATCAAAATACAAGTTCATATTTGTTGAATGAAGCCGTATTCTCAAAAAGTCAGATTTATTTTAAATTTATCGAATAAGATGTTATATTTGGTTTAACTTTTATTAATTAATTCTATATAGTTTCCTAAAATGTAAACAAATTTTAAATTCTCTCTCTTTACAATATTTCATTTTTGTTGTTACAATTAATTAGGTATAATTATCCAATACATGCTAGTCTATGTTAACAATATGTACCTTAAAATCACAACCATTTATTCTTTTAATCTAGTGGTCTAGATTTGGTCACACATTCACACAATACTTATGATTCACATTTAATCCTAACCCTATATATATATATATATATATATATATATATATATATATATATATATATATCAAAGCATCTCTAAATACCATCCCATGAATTTAATGATTTTTCTCATGTTATTCTAGGTCTGAAACAAAGTTTTTGAAGGAAATTGTTGACACCATATACAATAAGCTGGATCACAAAGAAGTTAGTCTTCCACCTAATATAACAGGGATGGACACTCGATACGAGGAGATCCGTTTGTGGTTATATCGACCGGATGTTGAATTTTTAGCAATTTGCGGGATGGGCGGAAGTGGCAAGACAACACTGGCCAAATACATCTACAACTCAAATTGGAAAACTTATGAAAACATGAGTTTTCTTGAAGGCATTAGAGAAAAATGTGAACAGCCTGATGGTATGCGTGTGCTACAAGAACAACTTCTCAAAGGTATTTTAGGCGGCAAGAAGAGAAAAATACCTAGTGTTTCTGAAGGCACATGTAAGATTGAGGAGGCCTTACAGACAAAAAGGTCGCTTATTGTTCTTGATGACATTGTTGAACGTAGTCAGTTAGTTGCTTTACTTGGAACTGGGAGGATTAATGCTCATAGCAAGATTATAATAACAACAAATAGAGAAAATACAGATGATTGGTTTAAGTTCACAGATTGGAGGTGTGAAGAATATAAAATGAAATTATTGAATCATGATGAATCGTTAGAGCTTTTAAGCCGTCATGCTTTTGGTTCCAAAGTTCCCATGGAAGGTTTGGAGGAGCTTGCAATACAAGCAGTACAATATTGCGAAGGAAATCCTTTGGCGCTTGAAGTGTTGGCTTCTTCTCTATCCAATAACAATACCATCTTACATTGGAAAAGCCAATTAAATTTACTGGAAAAAGAAGTTGATTCTAGAATTCAAAATGTACTTATAATGAGTTACAAATCATTGTCGGGTGACTTGGAGAAAGAGTTATTCTTGCATATTGCTTGTTTTTTTGTTGGCAAAGACGCGGATTATGTGGTAAAGATATTGCAGCATGATTACTGTGCATTTTCTGGGATCAAAAGCCTATCCAACAGATGCCTTCTTTCTGTTTCACCAAACAACAAACTCATGATGCATCCGTTGCTTCAAGAGATGGGGAAAAACATAGTTCGTCAAGAATCAAAATTCCCTGCAAAACGTAGTAGAGTCTGGCTGAGTAGCGACTCTTATAAGATATTGAGTAAAGGAGAGGTAAGATGCTTTTTATATGTACATTTAATTAAGCCTACAATTACTTTCACACCCTTCTATTTCATTTAATTCTACAATTTATCCTTCTTTCCTTTTAGGGTTCAGAAACTATAGAAGGTTTAGCACTTGACAGCCAAATGCTAGAGGAACAGAAGTTTGCTTTAAAGGTAATACAGAATCACTAAGATTATATATATGCATATTTTTACACACATACTTATACCTGGATCTAATAATAAGCTTACTAAATATCCCTCTTCATTTTAAATCTGCAGTTATCAAACCTCAAGACAGATGCACTTCAAAAGATGGATAAACTAAAATTGCTCCAACTACACTTCGTGGAGCTCACTGGGTCCTACGAGAATTTTTCAGAAGACTTAAGATGGCTCTGCTGGCTTGGATCCAATTTAAGAACCATACCCTCTGACTTATTCATGGGGAACTTGGTGGCTATGGATATGAGCTATAGCAACTTGGAAATATTTGAACCACCCACGGTAGGGAATCCGATACACTCTTTATGTTGCTTAATTATCCGTTTAGCTTCTCAATTCTTAGTGGTCATCATCCAGACATTGAGTGCTACATTAATTAATCTTGTTACTTTTGTTACAGGTTCTTCCATCGCTGCAGATTCTGAATCTTACAAACTCGCACAATCTATCCGAAATACGCAACATGTCCATGATCCCTCATCTAGAGACTTTAATTCTATGGAACTGTCACAGTCTCTCTCGTGTTTGTGAAACAATTGGAGACCTCACGAGTCTTGCACTACTGAACATGACAGGATGTAGAAACCTGTGCAAGAGTGAGCAAACAGAAGCTTCTACCTCTGGTGGAGGAGTTGCAGAACAGCCTACCTTTTTCTTCCCACCTTCATTACACCAGTTATTCCTCAAGGATTGTGATCTTGAGTGTACTGAGTCTTTTCCTCTGAGTTTTAGTGTTCAACTATCTTTGCAGTACATGAATTTAGGCAATAGTCTCTTTGAGTTTCTGCCTTGTTATGACCATCTTAAAAATCTTCGGGTCCTTGACTTGAGTTTATGCTCAATGCTTAAACAGCTTCTTTGTCTCCCAAGTACACTTGCAGAATTGTATGTATACTATTGTAAGTCGCTGGAGGAAATTAGTTTCCAATCACATCGATTCACATTGCAAGAGTTTGGCTATGAAGGTTGTGTTAGTTTATTGGAAATTGAAGGCTTTATCAAATTGGTGCCTGTAGCCAAACTTGAAGAAATTGATTTGGGACATATGAAGTGGTTGAAAGAATATCAAAATCATGAGGTGTGCCTGGTTGGTGATGATGAACTCACCAAAGGCAGAAGTACGTGTATCCAGGTACGTTGTTAGTTGTTACTCTCTTAAATTCATGCATGAGCACACCACACACACATCAGCATAACACCTACAAACTGATTATATGTGAGGACTAAATTCTTGTGCTTTTACATGGCCAGATGTTGTATGAATTCAATATAATGAGCACATCTCTTCCATACATGGAGGATCCAAACATGAAGCCTACTTACGAATCAGAGTTATCATCTTTGTCATCTGTGTCCTTTGACGTGCCTCCGCCTCCCAAGAATAGGAGAATCAAAGGACTTGATGTAACTTTCAAGTATACAATATCAGGTGAGAATGATGTGTTATGGTTCTGTAAGATCAGTACGACCAATGGTGTTGATTTGATGTACAACCCCAAAGTCTTTGGTAAACCTGAATCTGGTGAAGTTGGTATATGGTTAAGCTATTGGCCAATTGGAAATGCATTGGATACGGGAGATAAAGTCAACGTCTCTATCGCTGTGATCAGTGGATTGGAGGTACATGAATGTGGTGTGAGTCTTGTTTATACTGATGATAAAGTAGCAGAGGAAACCTTGGAAAACAACATGGAATGGATAGAAGTTCTTGGAGGAGATTTGTCTGGATTTCAACTAAGCACACGGGCTTACTATTTGTGTCGCCGTGATTTGTTTGAGTTAATGGAGGTTGGTAGATTGACTCTTGGTTGGTTTAGTATTCTAGTTGGTGATACCATCGAATGTACAGGTATATCCCAATCTACTTCTGGGCATTTATAGTCAGATTTATGACGCATATATAGAACGTTCATACTGTGACACATTGTTACAGAGGTACGAGGATGGAGAAAAACAGGTCGACCTACACAGTTGAAACCATCATTTACTGAGTTAAAGTTTGTTAGATGCATCGTCCATGGTCCTGAATCGGTACATTTCCTCTTGTGACATGTAATACATATCTATAATTCAAATAGAATTGATATACATCTCAAATCCCTATTTCTGTTGTATTATACATATGATTGTTTTTAAGTTTGATAGCAATGTGTGTTTGCTATGTAGTGTAATGATATGCTAATATGGCCCTGGTGTTTTTGAAAAATAAATAGGAGGACATTTACAAGATTGCAGAGATGTCAAAATCATCTTTTGTAGATATCTATAAAACATTGGACTTCACATCAAGCCTGCTTGGGGAGACGATGATATCTTCCACATCGTCTAAATTTAGTGAAACAACAATAAAGGTAACTTAGTATTACATTTAGCATATAAAAGTAAAGAGTTTAAATCTTTCCTTGTGCTGGAAATTAACTCACTCCCAGTAATGCACAAATTTACAAGTACATGTCTGAAGCAAGCTGCATCTGTTGACGATGAACTTGGCAGAGAAAGTGATGAGTTTAGTAATTTATCACATATAGGTCTGGCTTTGTCCCTGATTCCCAAACACGGCCTATGAAAGCTTCAATTCTTTTACTCTCCGTATGAAATAAATGCCCAAAAATTCACTTTGAATCTGGCTTTTGTCTTAAACTTGTATATGGTCTACACAAGACATTAAGGGAGTTTACCTATCCTTTTATGCTTATGTTGTTATTCCATCCAGTGCCTTCAATGCTATGGCCATTAGCTTTATGAGCTATTATCATTTACACAAAGCTAATGTCCTTATGAGATGATGGATCTTCATGCATAACAAATAAAAGAAAAATAAAGCAATCAATAATATTTTTGTAGAGAAAGCCGCTAAACTTCCACTTCGCAATGGATTTTCTTCTCAAACTAGAAGAACTTTTGGGAGATGAATTTGATTTATGAGATCAATATGTTTTCTCATTTTCTTACTTCTCCCTTCATTTTGCTTACATGCATGCTGGTGTTTTTAAAGAAAGTCAATGAACTTCACTTGTCACCTTGTTTTCCTTTAAATCCCAATGCCGCTTCTTGATTTTGCTTTTGTTGTTCTTGTGATTTTGTTCAGGAATTAAATGAGATTCAGGAGTCTACTATAAGCATACATGGTGAGAAGTTGAAATCACTGGCTACACATGGTGTTACTGACGAGATGGAGGTAATATGACATTAAGCTTATTAGATACATGAAGGAGCATAAACCAACACAAAATGGAAGTGAGAAGAAAGTAAAAGATTTTGGTGTTCCTGAGTTTCATTAAATGATGGAAGTGGAAGGACATGAAATGATCACTTTCCCTCCTAAATTTCCTTCAAATTTGGAAGGATTTGGAGAGAAAGGAACAAAATGTTTAATTTTCCTTTCACTTCTTTCCAACTCGGAACACAAAATACAAAATTCTTTTCTTTTTCTTTTTCTTTTCTCTCCTTAATTTCTTTTCGTTGCTTTTCTTTTCTTTGCTAAAACTCAGAAACTATTGTGTGGATCAAATTTGGCTGGTATTATCAAATCAATGAAAAATTAAAATTGATAAGGAAAAACAACTAGCTAATCACATGATTTATGGAAATAAGAGATATCACTTGATTTAACAATAGAAAGAGAATTGTAAAAAATGGGAAATGAGCACAAGTTATAGAAAATTCAAAATTGGAAGGTCACAACGAAGGATTTTGGGCCTAGAGCTGACTCACCCGTTAGACGTTAATTCCGCCATTTTGACCTTCTATTTCGTATTTCCCAGTATTTTTGCTTATTTCCCTTTGAAATTATTCCATTTAAATTGTAAATTTTACATTTTTCAATAAGAAATATTCTACATAATTAATACATTTCAAATTTAATTATGATGATATTTTCCATAATTAATACTTATTGTATGTGCCTTACGGCACAATAATGTGATTCCATTTATTTCCATAAATCATAGGATTGATTAGGTATTTAATTTGATTAGTTGATTGTCAATTTTAAATATGGCAATAACTAGCAAATTTAGCTCCACCTTATATAAATGGTTGCATATAAGCCTTTGGAAGTATCTTGTAATCGATGATATTCCCCCCTTTGAGATTTTCTTAAATAATTCTTGTTTTTACTAATTCTGTTATGCGTTAGATTTAGGGTGTGTTTGGCAAAAGTAGCTGTTAGCTGGAAGCGGGTAGCTGGTATCGAGAAACTGTAGCTTTTATTTCTTATATGAGTGTTTGGCAAATGTAGATGGAAGCTTTTGAAATATATAAAATCACATAAAATGACAATTGATTAAAAATAAATAAATATATAAATATATTTTTAAGGGTAATTATGAAAATTGATTTCAAAATCTCAGTAGTGTTTTGTTAAACGCTACATGAAGTAGCTTTTAGATTTGGAATGTTTTGTTTAAACTAAAAGTTAAACGCTCGTAGTGACAAACGAAGCTTTTTGTTTAAGCTAGAGCGTTTTGTCAAAAGTTAAAAGCTAGAAATTCCTAAACGCTTCCAAAAGTTCCTTGCCAAACACGCCCTTAGTCAAAAATATTAATGATACTCTTGTGAATCAAGTAACTAACTATACTTAATTTACAATCAAAAAATATTTGATTTAATTACAAGAATTCCACTTCCAGTTTTGGAATCATTTTTTCTATTGATTTTATCAAAGCAATTGATCATATTAGTCCCCATAATTCTCATAAAAAGTGGGTACTCATATTAGTCCATATATATATATATATATATATATATATATATATATATATATATATATATATATATATATATATATATATATATATACATATATATATATATATATATATATATATATATGAGTTATTGTGCGAACCAAAAGATTTGTGAGAACTTACGAACTCATAATCAACTCATCATTTTTCAACACCAAAAACATCAATTTTTTCCAAATGGTGCATCGAAGCCATATTTAGGCTCAAAAAAATAAGATTTGACAATTTTTTTTTTTTGAAATTTGCATGTATGCACAATCGTCAGTTGTATGGACTACTAATGAGCATAATCAGCAGTCATATGGATTGTAGATGTTCACAATAAGCAGCTATATGGACTGCTGATGAACAATCAGCAGTCCATATGACTGCTAATTGTGCTCATCAACAGTTCCTAAATTGTTGATTGTGCTCATCAGCATTCATACAAAAAAACCAAAAAAAAATCATTAAATCTTTTTTTTTGAGCCTAGATATTGGCTTAGATGCACCATTTGAAGATTGATGTTTTTAGTATTGAAAAATATTGAGTTGATTATGAGTTCAAAAGTTCTCACAAATCTTTTGGTTCTCAAAAGAACCTAGCTCTCTCTCTCTCTCTCTCTCTCTCTCTCTCTCTCTCTCTCTCTCTATATATATATATATATATATATATATATATATATATATATATATATATATATATATATATATATAGACACACATATACATACACAGTTACATAATAATGTATAATTACTTAACGAAGTATATAAAATTTATTATCATTTTTGTAAGGGTATATAAAGATACATTATTTTGTGTTGTATTGCAGCCTAAACTCACAAGTTATATAAATTTATAACTTCCATTTTATTTAGTACAATATAAACTCACAATCTGTGGTGCCGGTATATTACAACAAGTCAACAAGTAACTAAGTAAATTCATTTCATGCTAATCAATTTAATTAACAAAAGTTAAATCCTTTTAAGAAATTTAAATTATTTTCAAAGACATTCCATATGCAAAATTATCTTCAAATCTTGTTCTTAGTCATTAGCAGGTTGATGTTATTGAGATTCAGAAATAATTATGTAACAGTAAGTCTAAGTGTGAGTAATTGATTATTATATGAAAAGAGAGACATAAATAACCAGATATTTTAGTTTTAAAATAGAAAATAACAGATTATTATTATTATTTTCTTTCTTTTTTTTTTCCTGATTGTTTGTTCATACTCAGAAGACGTCTTGACCGGATTTCCAATTGTCAAGCACTGTTTTGTATCCATCATCTTCATATCATCAGATTTATCCATCTAATCTTCCTCTGCATTTTCATACCGACTTCAGGTTAAGCCACAAGAAAAGGCTATGCTACTAGATCCCCTTCTTTCAGAATCCATCTCCAAACTATATGAAATCGTAATAAATGCAGCTCAAACCACAGCCAATTTCAAGCTAGAATTGATGCAACTCGCTGTCACCTTAGAGAGAATAGCACCAATTATTCAGGACACAGTCAATATGAATCGGAAACTAGATCGTACAGAGGTCGAATGCAAGATGTTTACAGATGAAATCAAAGAAGCAACAAAACTCGTTGCCAAATGTTCGAAAGTAAAGAGGAAAATTATCAAGAAGCTGACTTACTCACTGAAGCTAAAAGACTTCAACTTTAAGTTGCTAAGATTCTTTCAAATCGAAGTTCAAGCCTTCCAGATTCGGGACATTACACAGACGCTTTTAGAGGTCAACGATGTAAAGTTAAAAATGGATTGTACTATAGCTTTGGATGTGAAAGATATGCGACTGGGAAGAAGTTGGATCGATAATTATGGTGATTCAGCGTCCACATCTTCGAAAGCAGATCAATCTGAACGAGAAAAGTATGGTTGGCAAGTTCCCGCACTTTCAAATGGAATTGTGGCATTTGATGAGCGATTAGCGAAACTCAAGGCTGAGGTTTTTTCAAGCAGCGATATTAATGATGGTGATGATCGTTCGGTGCTAGTTGTTGCAGCTGCCGCTGGATGTGGGAAAACTACTTTGGTGAAAATGCTATGCCATGATCCTGAAATTCTAGGTAATTCATCACATTCATAGTGATTGTGAATGACCTCTTTAATAATTTTACTAGCCTGATGCTTTGGTATCTTACATTTGAACAGATAAATTTGGGGAGAATATCTTCTTTGTGACGGTTTCAGAAACACCCAATTTCATGGTGATTGTCAATGACCTCTTTAATCCAAATTCCTCCTGCCCCCAAGTTCTGTTTGAAAACAATGAAGATGCCAAGAACAAATTAGAAAACTTTTTGAATCAGAAAGTATCAGGTCCCATGCTTCTGGTATTAGATGATGTGTGGTCTGGTTCCTTCATTGAAAACTTTCCATCCAAGAACAAAGAATGCAAGATTCTGGTCACGTCTAGGACTGCATTCACAAACTATGATGTGTTCCGATTTGATCCTTTGAATGAGAAAGATGCAAAAACTCTCTTTTGCCAGTCTGCATTTACTAAAGACGGAAAGAGACCTACTCCAACTATTGATGAGAATCTTGTGAATCAGGTAACTGTATGGAACGGTGTGTGGGACTTTCATTTCATATTAATGTGATTTGACTCTTTTGGGTACTTCATCTTATGTCAACCACCACCTAGTGGGCCTTTGTGTATGTGGCAAATTGCAGGGAATAATAACGTACTTGACTAACGATACTAATATGGGCAATGTACATTCATATTTGTACCCATAATAACAACATCCTTATATCTATTACCCATAATAAGAACACATTCATAAGCTCACTCAAAATAGCAACATACTTAATTTTTTTTTTTTTTTTTAACGATGATGGCAATGCTGCTTTATTATTTTTTTTACCTATAACAGCAATGTGCTTAAATTTCGTTATTAGTCTAAGGATTGTAATTTTTTGTTATATATTGTTGTTATTGGTAAAGAAATATTGTTATGTTGCTATTACTGGTAAAAAATTGTTAGTACATTGTAGTTTATGTGGAAAGAAATGCAAGTACATAGCTACTATCATTTACGTAATCAATACAAAATGTAAGCACATTGTCGTTATAGGTAAAAAAAAAAATTAAATACATTGTTATGGGTAAAAAGTAAAGTACATTGTCCATATCAGTAAACAGAGTAAAGTAAGTTGCTATTTCCTTCAATTTGCCAAATTACATGTCACGTTCAACTCTTCGAGAGCGGTGTAGGCCAACTACCAACTTAGAGGATACTAGATTACCAGAAGAATAACTTGTTTTTTTTATGCAGAATTTTTTTTAGCTTCCTAAAGAAGTAATTTTTGTATGTAGATGGTAGCATGTTGTAAAAGACATCCACTTACTTTAATCGTGGTCGGGCGGTCCTTAAATGGAAAAGATGAGTTAATCTGGAGATCTATGCTGAAGTCATTGTCTGAAGGTAGGTCAGTTCTAGATATACACAAGGATGTACTCATCCTCCTAGAAAGAAGCTTTGAGGCCCTACATGATGAATCCAAGCAATGCTTCCTGGACTTTGGGCTCTTCCCAGAAGATCGAAGGATCCCGGTTAGCGCCCTCTTAAATATGTGGGTGCATTTGTACGACCATGATGATGACGGTGTTGATACCATGGCCACCATCTTTGGCCTTTCCTTTAGAAATCTTGTCAATCTTATGGCCACGGGGTATTTCACTTGTTCTTAATCTTTTTTACCACAAAGTGCTTGGATAAATCTTATTAAATAAATATTTGAGGAAATAGTGGCATGGGCAAATTTATAAAAAAAATATATAGGACTTGACAGGGAAAGGATGGGGACGCACTTGGTTCTGTAGTGTGTTTAGTAGTCAAAAGGACGGGATTCAGTTCTGTTGGAATCATTTGGAATTTCACCTAGGGGGAGGGTGGAAGAAATTCAGTATCTTTTTTTTTTTTTTTAAAGAAAAGACCAACTACCCTCCTTATAAGTACATATATTTTCAGTAAACCAAACATATGTAAAAAAATATTATTTTGAAAATCATATAATTTTTTTAATGAAATATTATATTTTTTAGAATATTCCAGTTCCTTCGGAGGATTCCATTCTTTCGAAAGCCATTCTATGAATCATTATTCTCATTTTCTTTATAAAGTAGTCTTTTCTGCATCAAGTAAAATAGAAGCACCTATATAGCTTACATATATAAGTCATGTCCCCACCCCTATTAAGTTAAAAAGAAACATAACTTTACTCTATTACTATTTTACTATAGATTTTCCATTTGATGTACACCTACCTTGTTAAATAGGATGCACTTCAATTTCATTTATGTTTATTTTGTTGTAGCCTAATCCTTGAATTGTTTAGTTTTAGGAATCAGTCGGGGGCAATAGTTAACTATTGCGACCAACAATTTGTCACCCAACAACAAATGCTGAGGGAGCTTGCTATTCACTTGAATAGCAAACTACCTTTACCACAAAGGAGTAGATTGATCATTAATGCACGAGGAGAAGACTTGCCTGCGTATATCCAACAAGTGCAAGAACCTATGCAAGCCCGTGTATTGTCTATTTCCACAGGTTCTTATTCTTTCATAAATTTAAATATATGTTCATTTTATATCTGTGTGTGGTTGGTTCCGGGGTCAAGTGAGGGTTCGAGTCACAGAACTGTAGTATGTGAGTTTTAATTCCAATGTGGATCTTCCATCAGCCACCTTAGTGAGCCATTGCATACCTAATTTACATTGTGGGCTAGTTCCTAAATTTGTGTAACCTAATGTATCTCACTAAAGCCATTTGTCAGTAATAATACAAAACTCTCTCGTGTTCGCCTGTGGTCGTAGCCATCCTGATCATGTGAACCACGTAAATTGATTGTGTCTTGTTTTCCGTTTTGCATTGATTACTCTGTGTTTGAAATCGTTTATCATTTGTCGAGTTGATTAATCCATAATAGGTGCTTCTGTTTTTGTATTTGTTTATTATACTATCCTACTTTCAGTTCTTTCTATTACATCACTGTATATACAACTTTTTTTCTTGTTAAGACATTGTACTCTGAAAATCTACCAAATTATATAGTTTTCTACTTTCAATTTTTTTCTTATAGGACATTATACTTTGAAAAATCTACCCAATCATAGCAGCAGATATTACTTTGCATTTAGATAGCATTACTATATTTCAAAGTACAATGTAGTAACAGGAAGAAATGGAAGTAACTGTAGTAAACAGCTCAATATTAAGTATGTTGCTATTTTTTGCATCTAATACTTCCCAGAACAATATTAATCTTGTCTATGAGAAGTCAAAAGTCTATTTGTTTGGGACAAGGAGGTATTAATGAATTTAACTGTAAATTTTGTTTTCTTATTAACCGATTACAATTTTATTGCAGGAGAATCTTTCTCCTCACGGTGGTGCAACATGGAAGCCCCAAACCTTGAAGTTCTAATTTTGAACTTAGTATCAAAAACCTACACTTTACCCCCTTTCTTAGCAGGAAACCAAAAATTAAAGATTCTAAACATCTCAAACCACGGTTTATACCCTACAAAATTCAAAAATTTCCATTTTCTTACCTCTGCATACAATCTAACAAGGATTAGATTTGAGCATGTCGCAATATTTCCATCCATTTTATCGCTCATAAACCTGCAGAAAGTATCGTTAATAATGTGCAAAATTGGCAAGACTTTCAAGAACCGAATGGTTAATACCCCAAATATCTGGCCAGAATTAGATGAGCTTGAGATTGATTACTGCCAAGATTTAGTTGAATTCCCGGGGGCGTTATGCAACAGTGTCCACCTTAAGAAGATTAGCATTACAAACTGTAATGAGATGTGTGGATTTAATGAAGAATTTGGGAACTTGATGACTTTGGAAAGTTTATTTCTTCGTTCTTGTACGAAACTGAAACAGTTGCCGGAATCGATTTGGAGATCTGAAAAGTTGAGTGTTCTTAATATTTCAGATTGTTTGAGCTTGAGTGGGTTGCCAGAAAAAATAGGGAAACTGGCTGGTTTACGGAGGATTTATATGAAAGGTTGTACTGGAGTACATGAGCTGCCAAAATCTGTGGAGGAGTTGCCTCGTGTACGTGTGGTATGTGATGAAGAATTAGCTTCTCTATGGCTTGAATACAGTAATGTGGAGATTGATCTGGTGGAAGATCAATTGAAAACCCTAATGAGAATCATCTGATATTCACACTTCTAGGTCCCATCTGTCTCGCTAGACAAGACACATGATAGAACAAAACAAATTGTCCTGCAATTGGTGTATACCGGACTCATTAGACAAAAATTCCATTACTTTGTTCTACTTGTGTCTTCTTATATAATAGGTTTCGTTGAGTGTATATATGCTTGCATTTTGTTCTTCAAACAGGTGTGATTTTATTTCGATTGTTTATACTTCATGTAAATAATTGTCTTGGTTGTTGAATCCGTTGTGATGCTTGATGTTCTAGTAGGAACAACATCAGTATCACATATTGCAATGGACTCTATAAGTTTATGAACTAATTTCAAATTTTTCTTGAGTTACATACCCTTCATTTTTTTTTTTGGAAAGACAAAATGAATTAAACACCTCTAGCAAAATAGAAGAGGAAAAAATTACAAGAAAGATATATAAGGATTATATAACCAACGATCCCACGACATGTTATGAAATTTGCCCCTATTACTAATCCAAAAAATGAAAAAGACATTATATCATCAAAATCTCATCTCTTTGAGGTCTATCCATTCCTATTAGACAGTTAATGTTAGTATACGGTTTAGAGTGTAAATATGCTTATTATATATATTTATCCCTCATGTACTTACATGTGAATTTATCTTAATACAATTACAAGTCTGATATGGTGGTACAGAGCACGAGAAACGTACGGCTCCTCTAGGGTTGCAACTCTACCCTTTCCGGTTCTTTATGAGAGTTATAGCTTGACACAAATCGATCATCGCCAACATCAAATCAATTCTCAACAACAAATCGATCTCAATGGCCACTATCACCGTCTTCTCCACAACTGAGAAAACATCACATAATTCTCATAAGTTTCTTTTTACTCTCTTCTACTAATTATGGTTTTTTTGGAAAACAATGATCCAACCTTTTCTTGTTACCAATAATCTTTTCGGCTATATTGATGGAACCATTCCGTGTCCCAACCCCACTATACCACCCACTGAGAAAGCCACCACAATTGAACCTTAGTCGAACCCTTCCTACACAGCCTAGATGGATAGCTAATGATGCCCATGTTCACATGCTCCTTCTATCTACCATCTCCGAAGCATCTTACCCACATACCCAAGGCACAACCTCAAAGGACCTTTGGCTCTCGCTACATAGCTTATGCTCCACAATCTTCTTCTAGAGAATACACCCTTAAAACCCAACTTCTCAATCTTGAGATGAAATCCGATGAAACCGCCTCTGTTTACCTCCTACGTGCTCAAGAATATTCAGATGCTCTAGAAAACATTGGCGAACCAGTCAAGGAAAAAGACCTTGTTATGTTAGTTATCTTCGGTCTTCGTGAGGAGTAAAGTGGCCTAAAATCCACACTCCTGGCTCGCCAAGCTCCCACATCCTTTCAAGAACTCATGGTCCTCTTACTGACCATGACTTTATGGTCAAGAAAAACCCACCCACTGTTGCACCTGGTTAAGCTTTTGCTGCCACCGCGGCCGGTCGCTCCACCTCTATCACTGCCACATCACCTACTGATCCCATACAAGCTCTACATCAACTTGCTTCTCAGCTTGGTCTTCAACTTAACTCGGCTCCCCATCACCCCCTCAGGCCTTCTATACTAACCGGCCTCCTTCCTCTCGGAGTCGTGGGTCCAACAATCGTCGTGGCTGCGGAAACTACAACCAACAAACATGCGGTAATCGAAGCCAAATTTCTTGGGCTTCCATTCAAAACACCGTTTATGACACCTATAACAGATGCAATATTGGCCATATTCCTTCTCAGTGCCATAACCGTGATCCTAACACCATTCGCCCATGCCAACAACCTTCTGCTAATTTTGCAGAAAACTACTCACAGTCAACCACCTAGCTCAACGACACAGGATCAAACAACCATGTATCGCATGATCTCTCCTCTCTAGACAGTCACACACCTTACTTTGGTGAGGATGATCTTCATGTTGACAATTGTACATGATTACCTATTCTTCATATTGGCTCTACTCATTTTTATTCACCTAAGAAAACTTTTTCTCTATATAATATTCTTCATGTTCCTGAAATCAAAAAGAGTCTTCTTTATGTTCAAAATTTTGTCTAGACAATGACGTTTTCTTTGAATTTTGTCTAGACAATTACCTTCCTCATGGGTCCAAGTAACAATGGTCTCTACTTCATTCATCTTACGTCCCTTTAGTGTCTTCCCAAAGTTTCCTTCACTACTCTTAGAGCACCCTCCGACATTTGGCATCACCAGCTGGGGCATCCTCACCCACAACTTTTAAATTTTATTTTTTCTAAGTATTGTCTTCTTGTTTCTAGTAAAGGTCTAGATTCTTTTTGTAATTCCTGTCACATTGGGAAATCATCCAAACTTCATTGGTCACCTTCCACATTTAATAGTAAACATCTTTTAGATCATGTTGTATGTGATGTTTGGGGTTCAACACCTGTGACCTCGTTTGATGGCAACAATTATTTTTTTGTTATGTGTTGATGATTTCTCTTGATTTATGTGGATTTTCCTTCTTAAATGAAAATATTATGTTTATGATGTGTTTAAACAATTTCTTATCCTTATTGAATGATAGTTCTCTACCAAACTTAAATCTGTTCAAACTAACTCGGGGGGGAGGGGGGTGTTTGTGTTTCACAAACTCACTTAATTCTTTACCTCACTTGGCATCATTCATCGTCACAATCATGTCGTTGAAACTGGTTTGACTCTTTTTGGTCAATCGGGTGTTCCAAACACATATTGGCATTTTTCCTTTGACACCACTATTTATCTCATTAACTGCATACCATCCCAGATCACATCTCGTATGTCACCCTTTGAGTCCACATTTAAACGGTGGCCTGATTTCTTCTTTCTAAAGGTCTTTGGGTGCCAATGTTTTCCTCATCTCCGTCCTTACAATCAACATAAGATGGATTTCAGGTCTACTCCATGTGTCTTCCTCGGCTACAGCTACTCACACCATGGGTATCAGTGCCTTGACTCCACTTCTGGCAAGTTGTACATCTCCCGTCATGTTCATTTTTACGAGCAATACTTTCCCTTTTTGGCTCTTGTATCTACGCCAACTATACCCTCTCTTTCCGACCCATATGTCTTGACCTACCTATTACCCATTATTCCTGATACCTCACCACCTACCACTACACAACCAACTCTCCATCATCACAACCCTTCCCCCTCCCCCCCCCCCCCCCCCACCTACCACTATACCCTTTCGAATCCAACGATGGAACCGGCTCTTGTCGCCACCCCTCTCTTCTCCTATGCTTGTCAAAAATGACATATACCTAACCCTGTTACAGATACAAATCCTGTTCTAATTGAGGCCACAACCGAGGCTCCTCCTATGGTTTCTATTGCCCGAGCACTCCCTGCTGCACTTCGCAAAACCCGAAAAATAAAGTTCCTTTTGATCCAACAACTTTTCATGCTTCCACTAACCATGAACACGAACAAACAACCTTCTTGACTGCTGTTAAACACCCATATTGGAAACAAGCTATGGTTGATGAATATGGCATGTTAATACAGAATCACACATGGACACTTGTACCTCCCACAACTAATATAAACATTGTAGACTGCAAGTGGGTATACAAAATTAAATGTGATCACACTCACTCCATTTCATGGTATAAGGCTCGGCTTGTAGCCAAAGGCTTTCATCAACAACATGGGATTGACTATCATGATACCTTTATCCTGGTTGTCAAGTTTACTATAGTGCATGTCGTTAACTCTCTTACGGTGTCCAATAAATGGACTCTTCCACAATTGGATGTCAAAAACGCATTTCTCCATGGTGATATCAATGATACGATCTACCTACGTGTAAGGTTACACCTTATGATTTGATGAGTCAAACACCTAACATGTTGTCCTCCAACACCAGTGCCAAAAACAACTTGTTAGTGACAACGTGATCCTAATGATCTTAGTGATCGTTTGTATATTAGGTAGATATTCTACGTAAATACAGAATAAATGTTTGATTTGTAATCTTAGTGATTAGGATCAGACCTTTACATAGATTAAAATATGTCCCCAAATAGTTGGATCTGCATTTCTGTAATTGTATATATTATACTATTAGGGTTAAACCCTAATAGAGCTTTGTGCCTCGCTTTGTGCGACTGTTCTCTTTGTGAGAACCTTTCCTTAGTGAAAGTATATTTGTGATCATTCTTGTTCTTCAGTTACTGTTTACTCTTTATTTTGTTTGTTTGTTTTTTATTGTTCACACTTGAGTGTATCCGATTAATACGAGCCTTCAATTGGTATCAGAGCAGGTTTATGATACATTCAAGTTATCATGTCTTCTTCCTATAATCCAAAGTCGTCTGTTATTAGAAAGATCCCTCCTTTTGATAAACAAAACTTCGTTGCATGGAAATCAAAGGCTATGGATATTCTCGAAATCATGGACTATGACATGCTTGATGTTAATAACAAGGGTCCCATCGTCTCCATGCATCGATCTTCCACTGACAATGCATCTTTCAGTGGACTAAAACAAAAGTTTGTGTTTGAATTCAACAAGGAAGAGAAATGAGTTCTAAAACTTGATGTACATGCAAGGATTGCAATAGGAAACTCTATTCAATAGCATGTTTATCGATTGGTTCAAAGCTGCACAATTGCACAAGAGATGATGAATACCTTATCAACCATCGTCGATAGAGAAGGGCTTTCTGATGATAAGGTTACAAAACGTAAGTGCCTCATGTCTCAAGTCAATGATCCTCAAACTGAAGTATCAAGGGATAGCATCGGTACTTTTAACGCTGACCTTTCTCAAGCTGCAAAGGACTCTAATTCTCAGGATTGGGATTATGCCTCAATGTATCAGAACTAAAGCAAGAGTTTTCAAATCAATTGATCAGGATTACTCAATTCCAGTTGTCAAAAGAAATGAAAGCTCTAATTTTAAAGGAAATAATTCTGGAATCAGGGTTTGTTGTCGTTGTGGTGATGCTTCTCATAAATTCAACAAGTGTACTTTTGAAGAAATCTCAAATCGTGCTGACAACATCATTGCTCGAAATAACAAATGGATTAAAATGTAAAGTCGTTAAATTGTCTCCTTGATGTTTGTTATCATATTTTCTGCTAAAAGGCTCATTGCAAGAAGAGTCAGTATGTACTAACTGTATATTTTGGTATTTTAGAGTAAAGAACATATTTTGTATTTAAACAATGACCGCTCAAGTCATATGATAGGGTTCAAGTCTCTTCTAGATGACATTGTGAGAAAAGATGGTCCAACTGTTATGTATGGAGATAATGGGAAAGGATCTACAAAAGTATATAGTACTATCAAATGCAATTTTGTTGTGTTAAAAAATGTATCCTATGTCAAAGGTCTTCAATACAATCACATCTCAATCAGCCAACTATGTGAAACTGACTATGAACTCCATTTTAACAAGAAGGAAGGAAAACTGATCGATCAAAAGAATGTCAATGTGCTGACTGGAAACCGACAGAATGACATTTATGTTATGGAAATGTTTTCTGCTAACAACACTCTTAGGCACTGCTTATTCTCTCGTGTTCAATCCCATCTAAACTGGTTGTGGCGCAAGAGACTGTCTCACTTAAACTTCAAGAACATCTTAAAGATTTATGGGAATCAGCTCGTGAAAGGAATTCCTAAGATGCATTTTGTTAAAGATAAACTATGTTCAGCGTGTGAAAAGGGAAAGAAGACCAAGTCATCTTTCAAGCCAAAATCGTGTTCCTCCATCACCAAAACTTTTCATCTCTTTCATATGGACCTATTTGGACCTATCGCAATAAAGTCAAGGTCAGGGAAGAAGTTCACTCTTATTATCGTGGACGAATATTCAATATTTACATGGGTGATTTTTCTTAGAAAGAAAGCCATGCTGCTAATGAGATCATCTCTATCACTAAGCAATGTGAAGTTCTTTATGACCATAAATTCAGGTAACTATATAGTGATCATAGCACTAAATTCATAAAATCCTTTGTAAGACATTTTCTTAGTCATAGGAATCTCTCAAAACTTATCTGCTATAAGAAATACCTAACAAAATGGCATTACCGAAAGACGAAATCGAACACTCATTGAAGTTGGGCGAACTATGGTTGTTGAGGTTGGTCTCCCTATATCCTTCTAGGGTGAAGCTATCAACACAACATGCCACACTTAAAACCACTCGATCATTGTGAAGCGTCATGGGAAAACTGCTTATGAGCTACCTAAAAGGATAAAAAGTGACATCTCCTGATTTCATGTGTTTGGCTGTGTTCTCTATATTCTGAATCAGGTGGATCAACGTTCAAAGTTTGAAGCTAAATTTGATGAAGGAGTGTTCTTGTGATACTATGCTGTGTCTAAGGCTTTCAAAGTGTTCAATATTTCAAGGAAAATTGTTGAAGAGTCTACTCATTTTACCATCGATGAAGACTTATTCATTCATAATCGGATTGATAATCCTTCTTCCATTCTAAATGAGCTCACTTTCAATCCATCAGACTCTATCTCTGAGTCATTATCAAATTTTATTGAGCCTGTTGTTCCCAACATTGATCCGATTATCAACTCTCATTCTGACACCGAAGATTAGTCATTCTTATAGGATCAAGTTGTGATTTCTGAAGAACCTAGTCCAGTCACATCTTCAAATCCTGAAGATTCCGTCCCAAATAGCGTGAATGAAAATTCAAATCATAGAATTCTTCATGATCATCCTGATTCTCAAATCATTGGAGATGTCCATTATGGGATTCTCACTTGTATCAGAGTCAACAGTAACTTCTGCATGTTTGTGAACATTGTCTTAATGATAGAACCAAAAAATTTTTGTTGATGCTCGCAAGGAAGCTGACTGGATCAAGGCTATGCAAGACGAGTTGAATGAGTTTGAATGTCATCACGTTGGACTATGGTTCCTCGGCCTCAAGGAAAAACTATTATTGGTACTCGTTGGATGTTCATAAATAAGATGGACCAATATGGAATTGTTACTAGGAACAAGGAAAGACTTGTGGCTCAAGGATTTCGTCAGCTGGAAGGTTTGGATTATGATGAAAGCTTTTCCCATGTTGCTCGACTAGAGACAATACAACTATTCCTTGCTTATGCTTCATTCAATAAATTCAAAGTATATCAAATGGATTTAAAGACTGCTTTCTTACATAGGGATCTTCAAGAAGAATTCTTTTTGAAACAACCTCCAGGATTTGAAAGTGAAAAATTCCCTAATCATGTTTATCGCGTAAATAAAGATATCTTTGGCTTGAAACAAGCACCCAGTACACGGTATGACACCTTGGATAATTATCTTCTAAAGACTGGATACAAACGAGGAAAAATTAACAACACCTTATTTATCAAGCAATCAGGACCTCACGTTATCCTTGCTCAAGTGTATGTCGATGACATTATTTTTGGATCTACTGATGAGAAGTTGAGCTCTGAGTTCGCTGAAGTAATGGCCAAGAAATTTGAAATGAGCATGATGGGTGAACTAACTTTCTTTTCAGGTTTGCAGGTTAAACAAATCACTAATGAAATCTTCTTTTGTCAAGAAAAATACATTGCAGATATAATGAAGAGATTTGTATTTTCTGATAGCAAACCAACGAAGACTCCAATGTCTCCATCAATGTCTATCTCTGTTGATCCAACTAGAGCTGATATGAAGGCAACCCTGTATCGAGGAACGATAGGATAACCGCTCTATCTTACTGCTAGTCACCCCGACATCATGTTCGTTACCATCTTGTGTGCTCGATATCAAGCCTATCCAAAGGAACACCATCTTCTTGCTGTAAAAAGGATCTTTAATTACTTGAAACATACGCCCAATATTGGGTTATAGTATCCACGAGACTCTAAGTTCAAACTTGTGGGATTCACTAACTCCAATCAAGGTGGGTGTGGCATTGATCGAAAAAGTACTTTAAGAGGAGCTCAACTGCTAGGAAATAGACTTGTGAGTTGGGCCAGTAAGAAGTAGACATCAATGGCTTGTTTTATTGCTAAAGTTGAATACGTAGCTGCTGGAAGATGTTGCGCTCGGATTCTTTGGATTTAGAATCAGATCTTAGATTAAGGCTTCAACTTTTTCAAAGACTTCCATCTGTTGTGACAACACCAGTACCATCCAGATGATTCAAAATACGGTGCAACACTCTAATACCAAACACATCGATATCCATCATCACTTCATCAGGGACATAGTTCAAAAGGGAAAAGTGAAATCGTTCTACAATACATCTACTGATCAATTGGAAAACATCTTCACTAAGACATTAATTGAGAAGACCCTGAACAAATTGATTGCTGATCTTGGAATGCTTTCAATGACTTAATTTTCCTTTTGTTTGCTTTGATTTTTTTTTATTTGTTTTCACAAATTCAAAAACACAAAAACACTAGTACTTCATTTACTTTGCTTTCACGTTCTTTTCTATTTACCATTTCTGATGTTGTTTTCTATTTACCATCCTTGCCTCGTACCATTTTAAATGAATTGATGGTGAATTTTAAATTCTAGACTGCGACTTAATTTCATGATACAAAAGATAAACCACTTCTCATTAATATATTTACATTGTTTAGGATTTATGCGGATTTCACCTCAATGTGATTGAAACATCTCATTCTCTCATTTAACTTCTTCTTCATAAAACTTAACGATTCACTGTGATATACCACACATTGATGAAAGTTTCAAAATCAGTGTCAATGGTTAGTCTATGTATCGTAGGCTATCACACACACACACACACACCCCAATCCATTCTCACCCTATATTTCTTCTTAAAAGTCTTATTATTCAACATAACATATCATACACTGATGAGAGCTTGAAAAATTTGTGCCGATGGTTAAGCTATTTACCATAGTTTATCACACGCACCAACCCATTCTTGCCCTTAAATTCTTCTTAAAAGTTTTATGATTCAGTGTTAAATGCCGGTTACTGATGAGAACTTGAAAAATCTATATTGATGGGTATAGTCCATACCGGAATGTATTACATGCATCATTCTACTCTCGCCCTTCTCTCTTCTAATAAATGTAGTTAATGATTCAGCGCATAAAACCATACGCTGATGAGACTATGCAAAACTATGTAAATGATCTACTATTGCAACAGCACAATAGTGTGATACACCTGTCCTATCCTTTAACTTTATTTGATGTTTTCTTTTCATTTTAGGTTTCTTGTTATCTTAAAAAAGGAGGCATTGATTATTGATGTTGTTAATAAGGGGGAGAAATGTTAAATTTTTCTATGATGTTATTAAATCATTCTTAGAATAGAAGACACTCTTGAAAGTGGAAAGTTATAAATATAAGGGGGACCAGAAATTAGCATTTCCCTTATTGTTTACTAATTGCTTTCGTTGATTCTACTTCTTGAAATGATTTTGATGTCAAAAAGGGGGAGAGATCATCATATACTCATACATATTCATTTTCTCAGAGGGGGGGGGAGAGATAGTTTCAAAAACACAAGAAAGAAATTTCTTCCTCTTAAGGGGAGCAAAAGAAGGAAAAATTTAAACTTTCAATGTTACTCTCAGGGGAGCAATAGCTGAAGAATTTGCTTGAAGATTAGTTTTAACATCATCAGATAGGGGAGATTGTTAGGTCACACCTTATGATCTGATGGGTCAAACACATAACACATTGTCCTATAACTCCAGCACCAACAACAACGTGGTCCTAATGATCTTAGTGATCATTTGTATATTAGGTTGATGTTCTCTATAAATATAGAATATTTGTTTGATTCATAATCTTAGTGATTAGGATCAGAACTTTACATAAATTAGAATATATCCCTAAAATAATGGGATCTCTGTTTCTATAATTGTATATATTATACTATTAGGGTTAAACCCTAATAGAGCTTTGTGCCTTGCTTTGTGCGCTTGTTCTCTTTGTGAGAACCTTTTCTTAGTGAAAGTATCTTTATGATCATTCTTGTTCTCCGGGGTCTGTTTACTCTTTGTTCTGTTTGTTTGTTCTTTATTATCCATACTTGAGTGTATCCGATTAATACGAACCTTCACTACGCTATCCTCCTAGCTTCGTTGATCCTCATAAACCCAACCATGTATGTTTACTTCATAAGTCCTTATATGGGCTGAAACAAGCCCCACACGCCTGATTTCACTGTTTGTCTCGAGCCCTTCACACTCTCAGATTTATAGGCTCTCACATCGATCCCTCTTTATTCATACTATTGACTAAGGGTATGCAGGTATATATGTTACTTTATGTTGATGATATCATTATAACAAGAAACAACCCGGGGCTATTGATAAAATTGTTCGAAGTCTTGGTCAGACTTTTGCAATTTAAGATACATGGTCTTTTTCATACTTCCTTGGCGTTTCGGTGGCATACCATGGTACTGATCTCTTTTTATCACAACAATGGT
Source organism: Lactuca sativa (assembly GCF_002870075.4). Classification (NCBI taxonomy): domain Eukaryota; kingdom Viridiplantae; phylum Streptophyta; class Magnoliopsida; order Asterales; family Asteraceae; genus Lactuca; species Lactuca sativa. Next base: position 224,196,557 of record NC_056631.2, on the reverse strand, counting down.
ATATGTTAGATATGGTACAACATGTTGGTCTTACTGAAGCCAAGCTAGCTAGCACACCTCTTCCCACTGGTGCCTCTTTATTTCTTTGTGATGCCCCTTATTTGACAATCTTGTTCGATATCATCAAGTAGTTGGTGCCTTATAATATGTCACATTATCCATACCAGATAAATAGAAATAGTATTTAATATAAATACTTAAAATTATATGTTTGATATTTTAGGAGGATTCAATCTATAAGGATGATGTCTAGCATTGCGTCTTTAAGAATTTATTATTCAAAAGATTTTCTAGATTCATAGTGTGTGCATGGTGACCAGTTGGGTCTTATATGCTAATTTTTGTTATGTGTTACTAAGCTGCTAATAGCTCCAGGGCGTATTGTTAGCATATTTGGACTGCTAATACTCCACAGGGTTGCTGATAACCTACAAGGCATGCTATTATCTCATTGGAATCGTTGCCCCAGGATTGTTGATAACCCATAGGGTGTGCTGTTAGGTTATTGTGATTGTTGATAGTCCCATGGTTGTTGATAATCAATAGGGCGTATTGTTAGCCAATTACGACTGCTGACAGTCTCAATGTTGTTGATAACCCACAACTGTTTATTTTTATGTGTTGTGTGTGATACTTAGCGAAACTCACTAAGCTTTGTGCTTGCATTTGTAGATTAAATGTTTTTCACTTACTATTTGGATTGCGAAGGCGGGACTGTACACACACATCAACAGTTTTTATGATTCGAGATTCCACATTATTTTCATTATAACTCTGATTTTGAATTTTGGTATATGAACAATTGGTTTGACTTGATTATATCTTTATAAAAAGAGGTTTCTATTATATTTTAAAACTGATAATTTTATTCTGAAAAATAGGACGTTACAAGTTGGTATCAGAGCTCTAGTTTGAGAGTTTGGATAAACACTTGTGTGATTCCATACTCAAACTAAATGTATGAGAAATTTTCACAAAACTTTTTGGAAAAGATTGATTTTAAAACAGGAAAAAAAAGGATGTGAAGTGTACAGTCGGTTGGAGCTCGAAAGTGATTTCCTAAAATATCCCTACTTGTCATATATGTTGTAATTGAGTTGTTGTTATAAGAGCTGTTAGAGATGCATAATAGTGATTAGGTTATGGATATTCAAGAATTGAGTGTTAGGATTGCCTGATCTTGATGATGCCTTATTGTGTGTTGGTTTTGCTGCTTGAATGTTGCTTGTTTTGTGCTATGTGAAACGTATATTGGTGTTAATTAATTATTAAGTGAATACGTTAGGTTGCATGCCACAAAGATTAAATAGTTTTAGAATTATTATTTGGCTCTATTGCATAACTATTGTCTGAGTCTAACCATTTTAGTGCATGATCTTTTTGTCGAAAGATTGTTTAAATTTTGTTGCATGTGATTGTACTTGTAACATAGTTAGTTGACATTAGTCGAATTTTCTTTTACAACTGATAGCAGGGTGGGATGGGAATTCCTAGTGACCTTGGAAGAATGTTAGAATATGCTAGTGTGGGCACTCGTGTAATAGATATCCTATAAGGAGAATCTAGGATGATTAGTGGTATGTACTTGTTCGGGTGCGAGTTTATGTGATACGTTTTGTAAATCAAAACCAATAGACACGCAAGGAAACCGACAAATAATATTGAGAATTATATGTTGATTAGTTGCGAATAATAGATCCAATTATTATTAATATGATTACCAAGTTTCGTCCAGAAACCAGATTAATCCTTCTCGATTACATTTGATAATAAAAAAAAGGTAGAATGAGAGTGTCCTGTTATTGGCCAAAATTAAAAAACAAGACAATAATGTAAAATCCACCTGTTGATGGCTGGATCTTGATTGTGGAATAACTGCACGGATCGAACTCCTGTTCTTAAAGGTTTTTACTTTGCTTCTATCGGATGTAAGCAACAGAGTAAAACCCCATTATTTAATGTAGATTTATTGAGTTTCCAAAAACAATGGAAAACGATAAACACAAATTGAATACTAAGAATCCGGGAAGAAATCACAGAGAGAATAAGAGAGCTTTCAATTTTCATTGATTGAATACGGCTCCTAAAGGGTTGTATTTATAAGTGTTGAAACCCTAGACGGCAATAAAGGGGCCCCTCTTGGGTCGCCCCCTAGAAACCCTAGGGCAACGACTTGCTCTCCAAGCAAGCCGTTTTCTGGGCCTTCCAGAATATTCCGACTTGACCTCTACGAAGTCAGCGACGGTCAACTATTTGACCGGATTGGTCAAACCGACTTGACCCGAACTCGTCAAAAATAAAAGCTCCTCAGCTCCCAGTAACCGATGCGACGTGCGAAGAGCCAAGTGTGCCTAAATTGCGCCATTTCGCGCACTTATGGCATCGGCTAGTGCTAGTCTAGGCTAGGCGCGCGCGTGGGCTTGGCCCATTCCTTTGATCCACGAAAGTCTTTGAAGGCCTATCAAGAAAAATGGTATATAAACCCACTAAAACTTTCTTCCCTCACCAATGTGGGATAGAGGAAACTTTCCAACTTGCAAGATTACGTCTATAATTTCATATAATAAGAGAGATTGATAGTGGTCACGTGTAGTAACTTAGGAACGTTAAGACAATTCTTGGGGTATGTATGGATAGGTATGGAAGGTAGTATGTGCATGTATTACTAAAAGCACATGATTCACACGGGGATCAAGAAGAGTTTAAAAGGTTTCTAATGAGATAGTGGGGGAGTTGATAGTGTGGTATAACACTAGGGTTAATTGTAGTCATCTTCGTCACTGCCAGTCTTTAAGTGATGCTCGTTTAGGATGAAGATGAATCTGGTAATTGTTCGGGCCTTAGTGGCCATGGCAAATCAGGTTTGATTAGTGAAAACCTATGTGATTTAGTTGATTCTAAGGTCTTAAGGGCCTTGTTCAAAGTAGTAACAGTTTGAGTCGCGAGACTCAGGTAGGAAGTGATGGTATAATCAACTTGAGGACTGTAGCCTAAGACTGGGTGATCGACCGATGGATTAGGATGTCGTTTTCTATGATGGGATTATTTGGGACTTAGTGGCTATGGTAGATTAGGTTTGATTAGTACAGATCTGTATGAGTTTGTTGATTCTATAGTCTTAAGGGCCTTGTTTGAAGTAGTTCCAGTTTGAATCACGAGACTCAAGTGGGAAGTGATGGTAATGATCGACTTGACAACTATATCTTGAGACTAGGTGATCGGCCGATGGATTGTGATTTCATTTTCTATGATGTGATTATGTTCTTCTAGCTTCCCATGTTCAAGGGAGAAGAGATTAGATGTGTGTTAATAAATTATTAAACAAAAAGATGGTGTTCTCAGCATCGATTTCTTCCATAAGGGAGTAATGTCTAGTTCACAGTAAATCATTTATGTCTCACAACAATGGAATGTTCAAGACTCGATTGTTCTTTTGGTTAGGTGGAGGAGTTGAAGAGCATATCGCAAGTCGGATATGTGACACGGTTTTGAGAAGATTGGGTGTATCTGAGGAGGCATTAAGATGTTCTTGATTCGAAAAGGGGAGTTATGTTGTGATGATTGGTTTGTCAAAGCTATTATTGGAGCATCTGTAACTTTTGATGGAGCAGAGTTTAGTTCTCAGGGTGCCTCATCAAACAAGTGGTATGTTGATTGTCTTGGCTGAGTTTGAAGCTGTAAAGTTGGGGGAAAGTTTCTGAGGTCTCCATCTGAGAATTGCATTTTCCTTATGAATTTTTGGTTATTATTCGAAGAATCATCTTATGTTGTGTTATGCAATCTGAGATTTAAGGTTGATATGTATTTAGTTGAGCCGGTCTGAGGCTTTGATGCTATAGACGTCAGTTGGTGATGGTTTGAACCCTAAGTGGGGGAGAATTGGATATTCTGCTTGTAGGATCATTGGTCTATTCAATTTTATGGTTTCAATACATTAGGTAAAAGGAATATGCGGTTCAGGTATACTCGTAAATCGTTCTTTCTTAAGGTATGGGCCAATGATCAAAAGAGACTAATTAAATATAAGGGGTTGATTTGGAGTTCATGGAGTTCATATGAGGCGTTTTTAGTGCAAGGAATTCTCTCTCAAAAGTCACCCTTTGTCCAAGGTGTGTTGTGATTCCATTTGAGGCATTCACACTATTGGTGCTAAGTTCTTAAAGGCCAAAACTACAAGCTACAACAAAGAGGTAATTATATAACTCATTTATATGTTGTTTATGTCAATTGCATGCTAGTTGTAGGCTTAATGTTTTGGAAACAATATTGCATGTATAATTAGAGAAAACATAGATCCAAAGCATTTAGGGTTGTATGTGCACCATAGGATGTTGTAGTATACCAAAACCCATCAGTTTTTGTCGTTGTGCTTTCTAAGGATTTGCCGAAGCCACTCATGGTAAAGGGAAATTCAAGGATTGTCCAGATCATGAGAGTGGAGTACTAAGCCATCATGTTTATGTCTTTAGGGACACATGTGATGTATTCACATCAGAAAGATGTTGGACAAAGAAATTGATGTGGGCAGTGATTACTTCTGGAAGTGCCAGGGATCTTTTTTTGGGGGGAGGGTGTGTTTTAGATGCCCAGGTTGTGCCTCCGATATAAAGGGCACGGTTAGTTCGCGGTAAGGGTCGGTTATTTATAGTCAATAATGGACAGTCGTTGATATGTCGATCGGTATCAGAGTTTGATTCGCATATTTTCATATGGGATTCATTCAATACTATACGAGATCATTGGGTTTAGTTTTTGATCCATTTTTAATATTTGGTTATTTTGTTTATCATCAACATCTAATTTTATTCGAAGGCTTCAAGCTGTATCAATTAAAGGTGCATCAACCATTCTTCAAGTTCTGTCAAGCCTATACCTTGGTCTCTATCTATGTGTGATGTCGATTGTTTGGTTCTGGAATTATTGTTCCTAGTGGGCTTTAGTTGGAAGCTATCCTTGGTTATTAGGAGTTCGGATGTCAGAGCAACATTGTTCAGTTTTTCAAGTGTGATTGTGGCCTACGCAAGGTCGAGTTTTGGCATGTTGCATCAGCTAGGTTGGTATTAGGATTAATTCAAACAGGGTGTTGGCAACATTTCTAGGTAATTTTTGAATTTATCTATGAAATTAGAAGTTCTATCGGTGTAATGACGCATTAGAGGGATCTGTTCAACTTCATTTAACGTATGCGATCTTGTTTTGGTTGTTAGAAGAATGTTTCTATTAGCAGTTGAGGTTCGTCGTTTCGTTTGATCCACTGGTACCACATCCTTAGGGTAAAACCCATCAGTAGCTACTTTACACATGCTCTAGAACCATCAGTTTGTGAGTTTGGACTTTGAGATTGAATTGGGGTTTTGGGAATAAAAGCTTATGCAATGCATTCTAATTATTGCTTTGGTAATATTTTATCATCAAAATGATTTGAAATTCTTTCCCCCATTTATTGAACTCGATATATCTTTCAAAAGTTTTATAACTTATTTTAGAGATTTGACTTTAGAACTGGATCACCATTCTCATCTATTGCCCGTGAAGAGCTGACCTCGAGAATACTCACTATGCTTTCGAAGCCTAACCTATATATTTTTAACATGTATCCAAATTAGGTCTTGTGTGGAAGATGGAAGGTAAAGAAGCTTGGATATTTTAGAAGACTGTTAGACATGTAATAACTACACTAATTCCTATGTTTTATGTATTTGTTGAAATTTCCTTGTAAAACTTAATAAGGTATGTTTGAACATAACTTTTGAGTCCAAATTTCATATTATTAAAACATTATGGACATTTTAAGCTTGTTAAAGTGTTTTTGTTAAAACTCGTTTAGCTCATCAGTGTAATGTTTCATCTCAAGATGTTGTTCCCAAGTAGAAACATTGTGAAAGACACATTACCGGAGGCCACTATCTTTTAAGAAGTTAGGGTAGCCGATTGAAGGGGGTGTTGATCTAAGGTTTCATAGCCTCATCAATTTGGATGTTGAGCCGATCTAGGTGGTTCATGAGGGACACTTCTACAAGAAGAGGAAGAAGGTGGTGTGTGAAGGACAAAGCTGTTTTATTATGATGATGATAGCTAGACACCAGAAAGAACAAAAAGGATAGTAGATAACCAATGGTTTTTATTACTGACAAGAACAAAGGGACGACATAGTGGGATTAAGTCGTCAAGGTGGGAGAGGGGTGGAGTGAATTTGGCAAGACCTTCAAAATTATTTAAATATAAATTAAAAAATAGATGATAAAAAATTAAATAAAAAATAACCTGGGGTAAATTCGTAATTTTAGATCAAATATGAAATAAAATAAAACTTTAGGAACCAACCACATTAGAAATTAAAATCATTAAGACCATTCATGATAGAAAAATATAATTAGGTGTGAACTTGTGAACTTTTATAAACCATAAGGAGCATCTATGTAATTTAGGCATGTTTCTATGATAGCCATCACCGGCAATAGTAGTGGTGGTGGTGTCGGAAAAGACTTATTCACCTTTTAAGGTTCTCAACTTCTCGTCGGGAGGACTCTACTCGTGTTGGTCGCGTCTATTAGCGTCGTGAGTTTATATTTGTGTTCCATCATTGATTTTATCATGAATGAGTGAGTGAGGGAGTACATTTACAGGGAGAAACGAGAGGTGATGACCAATAGTGAGGGGAGGGGTGCGTGTGCGTGTGCGGAAATGGGTGGGATGGTGAGGCCTATTTAATATAATAATATAACTAAAGAAAAAAAAAAACAGCAACAAAATAAAATTACTGTAATAATTTCGAATCAAAATCAAACTTGGACCAAACCTACAAAATTGGTAAGAGTACAAGGACCAGATGCATAATTTACTCTAAAAATCAATAAAGTAGACCACCATTCGTTGGTTTGTCCATCCTTCGCATTCAGAAGACGCGTTCCAATAGGCAATAGTCAAGCTCTGTTTTTCTCTCAAGCACCTTCATATCATCAAATTTTCCTGTCCATTTTGTATTCTGATTTCAGATTAATCAACAAGAAATGGCTATGCTTCTAGATGCCCTTCTTTCCGAATCCATCTCCACACTAACTACACTGGTAATATCTGTAGTACAAACCACAGCCAATTTCAAGCCCGAACTGGAGCTACTCGGTTTGACCTTGCAGAGAATCAAACCGATCATTGACGAAATAGTGAATATGAAACGGAAATTAGATCGTACAGAGCTAGAGTGCAAGATGTTCATAGAAGAAATCCAAGAAGCCGAAAAACTTGTCGCCGAATGTTCGAAAATAAAGAGGAATATCATCAAGAAGTTCACTTACTCACTGAAGCTAAAAGTCCTCAACAGTAAGATGTTAAGTTTCTTTCAAATCGAGGTTCAAGCATCCCAGAGTCGGGACATTATGCATATTCTTTCGGTGGTCAACGATATGAAATTAAAAGTGGATCGTATTTTTGAGGAACAGAGAGATACGACACAGAGTACAGGTCGGGTTGGTAATCATCGTGGGTCTGAAAGCACAGAACGAGAAAAGTATGGTTGGCGTGTTCCCATACTTCCAAGTTTGATCGTGGCGTTTGGTGAGCCGCTGGAGAAGCTGAAGGCGGCGGTTGGTGATGATCATCCGGTGCTGGTTGTGGCCGCTCCTGGTGGATGTGGGAAGACTACTTTGGCGAAAATGCTATGCCATGATGCTGAAATTGGAGGTAATCCATCAATTTCGGGTGTATTTGGTCACTAATTTTTAGGATGGAAAAGGTATTAGATAGTTGTGGTTGCTTGATTTTGATTTCGGGTATATTTGGTCACTAATGTATCTTACTTTTGAACAGAAAAATTCGGGGAAAATATCTTCTTTGTGACAGTTTCAGAAACACCCAACTTGATGATGATTATCAGCGATCTCTTTAATCCAAATCCCTCCGATCCGCGACTTCTGTTTCAAAGTAAGGGAGACGCAAAGAACAAACTGGAGAATTTTTTGAATGAGAAAGCGTCAGATCCTATGCTTCTAGTATTGGACGATGTGTGGTCTGATTCATTTATTGAACAAATCTTTCCATCCAACATTAGAGGACACAAAATTGTTGTCACATCTAGGACTGCCTTTCAGAAGTACAAGACATTCAGATTTGAACCTTTGAACGATGAAGATGCCAAAAGTCTCTTTCGCAGTTCAGCATTCACTGAAAGCGGGAGTAGACCTAGTCCAACTATTAATGATGATCTTGTGAATCAGGTAACTAACTATATGATGATATTCTTCTTTTAGACCCTCATTCTATATACGTAATCAAAGAAAATATGGTTGATATATGTAGATGGTACCATGGTGTAAGAAACATCCACTTACCCTTTCTGTGGTTGGCCGATCTTTAAATGGGAAGGATGAGTTAGTTTGGAAATCTATGCTAAAAAAGTTGTCACGTGGTAGGTCAGTACTAGATCTACATGAGGATGTATTTATCGGTTTAGAAAGAAGTTTTGAGTCCCTCGATGAGGAATTAAAGCAATGTTTCCTGGACTTTGGGCTATTCCCAGAAGATCAAAGGATCCCTGTCAGCGTCCTGTTGAATATGTGGGTGCATTTGTACGACCATGATGACGAAGGTGTTGATACCATGGCCACTATCTTTGAACTTTCCTACAGAAATCTTGTCGATCTTATGACCACAGGGTATTTCACTTACACCCTGTTTTTTTCCTCCCATCAAGAGATGTTTGGATAAAGTGTTGTTTAAAATATATTTGAGGAAAAAAGGCACACTAAGTAAAACTTGTAAAAAGTTAGGACTTGAAGTAGGGAAGCCTTATTTTTCTGACTTCTCTGTTGAGTCCGTTCTTTTTGCACTAAATCATAAAGACTCATTTTTACGACTTCTCATACGTAGCAGGTTTGTAAAAAGTTAGGACTTATGCTATAAAAGACTCATTTTTACGAGTTCCTCTTTTAACTTAAGTTGTTTTTGCATCAAGTTAAAAAAGAAACATCCATATGGTCATATATAGCAAGTTTATAATAAAAGAAATTGATATAACGGGGAAAGCCTCATTTTTCTCACTTACTCTTTAAAGGCGTCTTTTATGCATTAAGTCAAAGAAGAAAATCCATATACATAATATTTTTAAATAGTTATGACTTAACAGGTAAAGTATCATTTTCCCCATTTATCTATTAAGTTGTCCATTTGAATTGAAGAGTACTGTACAACAATTGTTAATCGGGAGAGACTTCAATGTGTACTTATATAATTTGTTGCAAACTAAATCTTGAATTGTTTAGTTT